>NC_069362.1:47645000-50045000 GCF_021730395.1 Mercenaria mercenaria
CTCCAGTAGGGGACTTTGTATTGCATGGCAATACTTCATTCACTTCTTATTTCTGGTCCTTCGGGATCACGAAGTTATTGCTTTAGTTGGGCCGGTGCTAGGGGCATGAGAGGCGTTGCCATTTTCACCACCGCTCATGGATAGCATCAATCAACTCGAATCTTCGATCAAGTCTTAAAATATTTTATTCCTTTGAAGTTTATGTTGATTAATGTTTATCTCATGCACTTAATTACATGCTGCTTTATGGTTGTGTTCATTGGCAAACAATTACAGGCGGGGGCTGCTATTGCATTGAAAATATAAATCAGGTCCCAATTTAATGAGAAGAAAAATTAAGTAGATACTTACGTAGTTAACTTAAGTTACTGTTATTTCATGTTGATTTTTTTTCTATAACAGTGCATTTATAGCTTAATCATACTCTGGTTATTAGTGTTTGTCTGTAGTACTTGTTCCAGTCACGCAGGTATGATATTTCTTTTTAAGCACGATATAACGAACTTAAGTACTTGCTTAAGTATATTTCTTATTTCTATACATTGTATGCTTCGTTTTCTGTAAAATGTAAAATTCAGAATTGTTGTGTTTTGATCTATGAACTAGTCATATATGGTTCTGATATAGATGAAAAACTCAATATTGAAGACGCATACAAAGCAAAAACAAGCATCTGAAATAACAGACTTAGCTAATCAATTACTTAAAAGTTTGTTCGTTAAATTTGGGCCAGAAGATAAATGTCAATGACAACGGCTACAACAAGCTTTCTAAGGGCAAACTGAAAAACAAGTGCAGGCTCCGACCTTTTGTCAAATTTCAAATACGAAAGCGTTAGGATCTGTTAAGACAGACCGATAGACAGACGGACAGAGTGATTATAGAGCTTTCGGGAAAACGTAGTACTGCAACTGGAAGTTGTTTTGACTAGAAAATAATGTCACTGTGTCTTTCTGTCTTTTGTTTGTTTGATTGTTTGAAAAAGAATTTAACTTTGTGATTTTTCAAACTTACTCAGTTAACATATCAAACTGTCCTTGATTTCTGTCAAAGCATAAAGATTCCTTCCTGAGGTACGGGTATTTCAAATTTTCCTTAGCCTCGCGCGGATGCTAATACAAACGAAAAATCTATTTTCTGAAAGAATTAAGTTCCAGAAAATTATTTTTTAATAATGTCAGTGTCAAAGTAACTGGTATTGATAAATTCATATTTTAGGTATAACGCGACAAAAAGTATCATGATAGACGACATCCAGACAATAAAAATGTCCTCTCTTACCAAGGAGGACCTCTTTCGATATCGCTATTTGCTTTTGCCGCCACAGACAATTCGTTTGTGTCAAACGAAAGATTATTCGAGGAAAATATTAAAACGACTGAATATACTTCCGTTCCAAATGGCGATTCAAAAATAAATGTTCCACGTGAACTTGTTTCGAAGTTTGTTTGTTTATTTGTTCTTGTATTTTCTTTTGTTTGCTTTTGTTTTTTTGTTACTGTTTTGTTTTTGTTTTAGGGGTGCCTTAGAAATACTATACGTGGTTCATCGCTATAGAGCCTTCATCTGTTTTAGAATACAATATGGACACATGCGGACACAGTTAGAGTTATGAGAGCACATAATCATCTCCTTCATTTCAAATACTTATCTGCTTTGAACTCTGCTGTTTAATTGGCATAAACAATCATTCAAATACCAGCATTTAGCACTCTCTTTAATTAAGTTGTTTAGATTGAGATTTGCCAAGGTTTAAAGGTTATCATTTAGGCAGTACAAAGCTGAAACATTTGTACGGAAGGTGCTAGCTGTGGCTTAAAATGAAACGTACTTTTAAAAAAATAACATGTTTAGCTATTTCCAAAAACACTGAATCAAGCTTTGTGTAATGAGAAAACGTTTTTGCTTTTCAATGTTACGTCAGCCCATGATATATAATTCCAATGAATAAATGTTTTCCCACTGATCATACCTTTGGACGATTAACGAATTCATGTCCTTGAACAAAATGATATTCTAGACCGAAACCATGAACTTTTATGAACATGGCATGAAACTAAACATCACAATGTATACATTACATACGAAAATTACATAGCATTTTAACTTTGTTTTAAAGGGAGGTAAGTCCGTAAAGATAAACATGACTTAAAGTGTAGTTATCTCCAATATTGTAACCAAGCTGTGAGTAAAATGTACTTATCACATATAGACAAAAGAAACTGGTTTATTCAATCAGGATCGGGTTTCGGCCTTCTAGCATTTACAGGAAGTATTATTGCATATTTCCTTTTATGCGTTTCTTTAAGGAACTCTTTCATTTTCTAAGGACGGATTGTAGCCTGCATACTGCAAAGATGTGCATTGTTGAGGATAGGTGAATGGTCTTCATAACCTTTACTTGCATGAACGGGGGATCGAAGTATATTAGAAATTCTTTCAGCGGCATAAAAAGCTTGTGGATGGCTTTCATATCAAATTTAAATTACTGTCACGCACTCTTTGCCCCTTAAATAGTATAAAGGACCACATCTGAGAACTTTTTGAAAAACAAAATATACTTTTCCGGAAGGTTCATTTTAAACGAATTTAGAAGGTGGAAATCAATTGTTTTGTTTTTGCTTTCTCTGTACTATGTATATTCCTGTTGAAATTCGGAAACAAATTTTGTAACTGTAACTATGGTAACATGACTAATGTCACATTTTAGCAAGATTAGACACCCATGTAACAAGAGCTCGTCGAACACGAAATGCCCCCTTGATGCATTCAGTAATTGCACAAGGAACAGAAATTATATGCTCACTGTAAATAAAAGTTCTACCATTCTGGTTTAATCTGACCTTGACCTTTAACCTATTAACCTAACAAGAGATTACAGATTGATCTTGGCGCCATCCACTGGGCCATTTTTGAATGTTCCAAATTTCAAGACTAGCTCAAGGTCAAAATCAAGGTCAAATTTCATTTAGGTATAAAACAATGTGTATGTGGTCCAAAATTGAAAGCGGTGGCTTGAGAAATGTGAAAGCAGGTCACTAGATCAATTTCAAGGTAAAGTTCATTTTGGTAGACAGAACTATGCGTGTGCTTCAAATTTGGAGGCTCTAGCTTGAGAAATGTGAAAGTAGGTCACTAGGTCAAAATCAAGGTCAAATTCCATTTCGGAACACAAAACTATGCAAGTGGTCCAAAATTTGAAGCCTGTACCTTCAGAAATGTGAAAGTAGGTCACTAGGTCAATCTCAAGATCAAAGTTCATTTCAGTACACAGAACTATGCTTGTGGTTTAAATTTGTAGGCTGTAGCTTGAGAAATGTGAAAGTAGGTCACTAGGTCAAAATCAAGGTCAAATTTTATTTTGGAACAAAAAACTATGCATAGGGTCCAAATTTGAAGCCTATACCTTCAAAAATGTGAAAGTAGGTCACTAGATCAATAACAAGGTCAAAGTTTTTTTCAGTACACAAACCTATGCATGTGATCCAAATTTGAAGGCTGTAGGTACAGAAATGTGAAAGTAGGTCACTAGGTCAAGATCAAGGTCAACTCGTGTCAAGGTTCATCTTGCCACTCAAAACTATACATGTGGTCCAAATTTGAATGATGTAAGTTATGGACATGAAGATTCTAAGTTTTTCCCTGTATAAGTCTATATGAACCATATGACCTCTGGGGTGGGGCCATATTTGACCCGAGAGGGATAACTTGAACAAACTTGGTAGAGAACCACTAAATGATGCTACATTACAAATTACCAAAGCCATAGTCTTTGTGGTTTGGACAAGAAGATTTTCAAAGTTTTTCCCTATATAAGTATATGTAAACCATGTGACCCCAAGGGCGGAGACATATTTGACCCTAGGGGAATAATTTGAATAATCTTAGTAGAGGACCACTAGATGATGTCATATACAAAATATCAAAGCCCTAGACCCTGTGGTTTTGGACAAGAGGTTTTTCAAAGGTTTTTTCCTATATAAGTCTATATAAACCATGTGACCCTAGGGGTGGGCCATATTTGACCCCAGGGAAATAATCTGAACAATCTTGGTATAGGACCACTAGATTTTGCTACATACCAAATATCAAAGCCCTAGGCCCTATGGTTTTGGACAAGAAGATCAGAAACCATTTAACTGTTCCTGGCAAATGTAACCTTGATCTTTGACCTAATGACCTCAAAATCAATAGGGGTCATCTGCTGGTCATGGCCAACCTAACTATCAATTTTCCTGACACTAGGCCCAAGCGTTCTTAAGTTATTGCCTGGAAACAATTTTACTGTTTCTGGTCACTGTGACCTTGACCTTTGACATACTGACCTCAAAATCAATAGGGGTCATCTGCTGGTCATTACCAACCTCCTTATCAACTTTCATGATCCTAGGCCCAAGTGTTCTTGAGTTATCATCCGGAAACCGTTTTACTGTTCAGGGTCACTGTGACCTTGACCTTTAACATACTGACCTCAAAATTAATAGGGGTCATCTGCTGATCATTACCAACCTCCCTGTCCTTTCATGATCCTAGGCCCAAGCGTTCTCGAGTTATCATCCGGAAACCGTTTTACTGTTCAGGGTCACTGTGACCTTGACCTTTAACATACTGACCTCAAAACCAATAGGGGTCATCTGCTGGTCATTACCAACCTCCCTATCAACTTTCATGATCCTAGGCCCAAGTGTTCTTGAGTTATCATCCAGAAACCGTTTTACTGTTCAGGGTCACTGTGACCTTGACCTTTAACATACAGACCACAAAATCAATAGAGGTCATCTGCTGGTCATTACCAACCTCCCTATCAACTTTCATGATCCTAGGATCAAGTGTTATCATCCGGAAACCGTTTTACTATTCAGGGTCACTGTGACCTTGACCTTTGACATACAGACCTCAAAATCAATAGGGGTCATCTGCTGGTGATGACCAACCTCCCTATCAACTTTCATGATCCTAGGCCCAAGCGTTCTTGAGTTATCATCCGGAAACGGATTGGTCTACATTCCGACCGACCGACCGACATCTGCAAAACAATATACCCCTCCTTTTTCAAAGGGGGGCATAATAAAAGTGAGTTCTTTTACATGTAAACATCAACTTTTGATATCTCCTAAAAATGGGTCCCATTTTCTTATATTTATCTTACTTTCTTCTTGTCTTAATGTTGAGCACTCAAAGATACTGTATCGATTTTAAGTATTTCTTGTGCAAAAAGCATGATTTCATTTACGAAATATTTACAAGAGCAATGTCAGGATCATTAACATTCGCCAAATTCCAACCTGACATCGCTGAAATTAGCTTTCAAAAGAAAAAAAAAAAAAAAAAAAAAAAAAAAAAAAAAAAAAAACACGAAGAAACCAGCAAAATATTTACTGTAGCGCTTGCCAATTACAACTTTTCTCACTTTTAAAACTTAAACATGTTGTTAAATAATTTACGTAGTCAATAACGATGCTATAACAACACATTTATTTGAAGTGTCTGATATTTGCTCTAAGCCGTTTTCTTCTTTTCAGGATAATTATAATGCTTGAACTAACATAAAGTTTAACTGTATCGAACCTGCCAAAAAGTCAACAAGGCATATTCAGCTCAATGAAATATTGACAAATCTATGTAACGTGTAATATTTGTTCCCTGAGTACAACATAGAAATATGTTTTCATTAATTTTGTTTAAAAGAAAGGAATTGTCCCGTACAGATTTTCAACCAGTGACTTTTTGTAACTACTTTTTATAGATATAAAGTCTTCAAAATTTAAAACTATCTGTGTTATTATTGTTTACCCTTCAAACTGTGGTAATATTTTATTCATCTGTGTTTCGTAGTATTTTTGAAAAGCAGCAGGCAGGGCAAATATGAGGCTGGTAGAATGCCATTTAGCGATTTTTTTTAAACACAATGATTACTTTTTGTTTTATGTCATAAGTGCAATGGAGCCATTTATGAAACTGAAAGGGCGGGGTTACTATTATCAAAGTCGAAATATATTTTGTCTGTTTGAAAAAAAGAAACATTTAAGAAATTCGTAATAAACTCAATGAAAAGAAAACGTTTAAATCTGAGTGCAATACAGTACTGTTACGCACTGATCTTATCCATCTTATACTATATGGTTCTATTTCTGCGATCTTGTCTACTTCAAAATCTATCACACCTGTATACTTACGCACATACGAACTCCAACTGAGATAACATCAACTGGGCGACCTACCTCTGTCAGTTCATTTAATGCCTTATCGACTACACTGCTGTTTGATTGACATAAACAATCATAGAAATATTGGAACATTTTTGTAATTCCTTAGAAATTTATATGTCAGTGTACTGCCAGGATGTTTCTTGGAATGGAGCTTTGCAGTGTGTTATAAAACACTGCCAGTAATTTGTCCTAACCTCGACCTTTCTGCGGTACCGAGCTTAAACATGTTTACAAAGGTACTACCAGATTAAATGAAGAACCTATTCAAAAGCATTTAAGTAAATTATGATAAACCATTGACTGACTTTTTAACTAATATAACAAAAATAAAATACTCAAATTCTTACCCGTGGACGAAATGTTCTTACTGACCCAAATCACGAAAACTGAAATAATTACGCACTGTACATAAGTAATAATGTTCACATACAACACTTTGTATTGCTTATTTTTTAAGCTTTATTGCAAAGGGAAGTAGGTCCGTACAGATAATTATGGCTTAAGGTGTAGTTACCTCCAATTGATTGACAAGTCTGAGATTGATCACAGACACATAGGTAGACAGAAGCGGCTTATTCTATTAGAATGTGGACTCATCCTCTCAGTATTTACTTGTAGTTTTATGTGACCTCCTTTACGTTGTTTCCTTAAATAAAGGTTTGCCGCAAATTTCAGAATTAGGACTGGTTAAAACGGCCTATCCATTTAGGAGCAGACTGGTTGAAATTACTATGATCACAATATGTTCATTTGTCCCTTAGCCTTGTTGCACTGATGCATTTACAATAAAGGTAATATCGGAAAAGTAATATTTTCTGGCCTCCTTTACTTGAAAACGTATTTCAGTTTCGCAATTGAACAGCATATTATGGTCATGAAAAGCTTAACAAATACAGGTATCGATTTACTCTTGGCTTGTTCTTAATGAAATTGCTTAAATATCACATGTTAAGTAAATATTGTAAAGTTTACTGCTCTGCAAATCCGGATATTAACTAATAAATATCTGCAAATGTGATTTCTAAAACTTTAAGATAAACTGGATAGAAAATTTGTGATTCTTTTACTCCAAAAGAAAACGGCCAAAAAAAAAAAACAACAATAAAAATCAAAAACCATTGAAATTGATTGAATACCTTATCTGCTTCCCGTTTTTAAGGATGCGCCGTGTTGGAACAAGTCGTTTGGAGACTATTTTGTCTGCACTCTTTCAAAGTTAGCGTGACGTATTTAAGTTCTGTTATTTTCTTATTATTAGTAGCGTTCCACTGCTTCTTTCTGATGGCAGTTTTTTCGCGAATACATCAGTCGTTTAAGACTGACCAGCGCCTCATGCAAGAAAGCGTGTTCTTGGAAAATGTAAAAGTGTTCTCGTTTGAGTACAAGATTTACGCTTTGAATACAATTTAGGTTTAGTGTTTGTTCTTTGTTGTTGCAATAAAGTTCAAATACATGATATTTGACTAACTAGTAATTCTGTAAATGAATGACTGGTGATCTTGAAATTAGTTTGCATTCACAGCATCATTTATTGGAGTCATGTAACCAGCCCAGACTAGTAGGAATGGAGGACGGACTTTGAATTTCTCTGAATCATATACGGACTTTTTCTTCACCGAATTATTTATACTACAATGTCATTTCGAGCACATAAACACAATAACTTGCTCGTTTCTAACGAAACAGTTTCAGGAAAAGTTCTTGAAAATATGTAATTATTACGGAAATTGGTATCTATCAGCATTTGTTTGTTTCTTGTAATCAGTTTAAAAACCCGTAGCTAATTTCCGTTTGAATTACAGCTAATTCAACAGTTAATCATACTGCAAGCTCTCAAATTACTTGAACAGATTGCTAAAAGTGTTTGTCTCTAAGTCCTCAAGAGATAGTCGCGTGGCGGTAACTGTTGTACATTACTGTAGCATTTCATTGCTTCTTGAAGTTCTAACTTTAAAGGGATTCGAATTTTGTGAACAGACAAACCAACTGCGAGTATGCATAATTACATGATTACAAAATAGATTAGTGCTGCAGATGAATCTAAACTGTAAAAGTCTAAATGTTGGTGTGTTGGTGGTAGGGGACAATGAATTCTATAATACTTACTATTACGTTAATCAAAATATTCAAATAACGTATTGATTACAGTACCTCATTATAAGAGAAGACCTTTATAAGCTTTAGCTTTCGGATCTAATCCTTTTTCACATATACATCTTCTGTATTACGTAATGTTAATTAATATATGCTGTATAAAATAAAATTATGTTTAAACTTACTAAATATTCAAACCTATTACAAGTATACCAATATCAATATTCTCACATGTAGCGTACCTCTGAATAGCTATCATTTGGAGAATAGAAAAAGTGGACACCGTCATATTGCAATGCACGATTAAAACGCAAATTTTGCATGCCCAGTTTGATTGAGCGGTAGTGATAATACATGCATGCTGCCGTCTACACCCTCTAGGTTCGGGTTGAGCAGAACTCGACATTTGCACATGATACAAGGATAAAAATACAATTTAAAGGTAATCGCAGACTTTTCTTATCTTATGGCGGTGTACATGGAACTTTCAATGATGCGCTGGCGTGCAAGTCTATAATTAATTTCAACAAAATTGATATTTTTAAAGAGTGTTAATACAGATCTTTTTCTTGTTACTGAAGCAATTTGTTTGGATGTTTTTTTCTTACAATATTATTCTCGTAAAACAAATTAATGTAAAGCTAAATACTGTAATAAGATATTTTCAAGGCTAATCTTTCTAATCGATTACAATGCTTTGAACAATCTGATATGACTTTACAGATAATGATAACATTAGAGAAATGCTCAGCAACAGACATTATTACATGGTATATTTACACTTCTTTTTGCTGAAATGAGCCTAGTGAAAACAATGTACAGGAGTAAAGCAGAGGAATGCTTGTATTTAGTTAATTATTGAGATTATATCAAAACCTCAAATTATTGGAATACAGGACAAGATAGCTAGATAGTTAGAAATAAAAAAACGCACCTAATACGAAAGTAAAGCATTTAATTCATATTGACAAATGTATGTGTTAATTATAAATGGGATCAAATATAAATACGTTTTATAATCAAACATTGTTCACAAGTAATACTTTTTATCGTTTTGCTTTATTGTAAAAAGCAGCAAGAGTCAAAAACGCATTCCGGGAAATTGACTTGAAATATGTCACTGCTTGTGTGAATGCTATTTGTAACGATTTTACTGTTTCTTTTGATTAGTGTAATCAGTTTAACTGTATAACTAAGCTTAATTTTAATCAAAGTAAACCAGTTAATTATAATGCAAGCTCTCAATTCACTTCAGCGCAGAATTCCAAATATCTGAGTGATTGCGTTTTTCGTGAATCGGTCATGTGACTAACATCACCACAAGTTCATTAATTACAACCAAGGAAGTTATGGGTTATTTAATAGAAAAGAATTTGAATGCTGCTTGGCAAACGATGCACTTTGAACACCTTTTAGTCTAAATTTCATATTCGCATATTCGCAAGTATCAACTGCAGCGGGTGGAAAGCATAATAAGGTGTAATAAAAGTCGACTCAAATGCTGGAATATATTTGGAGCTCATGATCTGTCAAATAAAAGAAACTGTAGTATCATGCAATTCAACATTAAAATTGTAAATTGATATTTCTACAAATTGCTTCTCAATTAAAGCCATTTTACATGTCCAGTTATTTAGGCTTACTCAGTCGTCAATTCTGGAAATGTTTTGTCTAGATTGCCCAGTATCAGTACTGATACGACAATGGGCATCACACTGGCCGCGATTTTGATAGTCAAAACTTATCAATATATAGTGTTGGTTGTTTCCTCATAATGTCGTTATTTCGTCTTGTCAGTTTAACCTCATTAATGTTCAAACCAAATGTTCAATTTGCTTGATTACATGGAATTCAACAGTATCCGTTTATCATTATGAACTTTGGAAGCCGCCGTCTGATTCCGTTTCCAATCTGATTTTGAACATGTGTGACCTGTATGACACTTGAAACGTTTTGCAAATTGTTAAATAACCATAATATGACCTCAATTCTTTAAACAAATATAAGTAATTGTATTTCATGGTCAGGTAACAGATAACTACTATAAAATTCAGTAGCAGAATCGAAACATTTAAGTGGTTACGCTTATTACAAAAATAATTATCAAAGCAAGAAATTTCACCAGGAAATTTAGACATTTAAATACTGAAGATAATAAAAGTGTCTACATCTGCCAAAGATACGAAACTCATATTCCACAATCCTAAAATACATACTCAGGTAAGCCAATAAAATTTATCATTTTTAAAATGTCAACGCACCCTTAACTTTTTTCATAAAATGTCTGCCAATCTTGTTTTGCCAGATATGTATTAAGAAGAGCATTGCAAAAATAACAATCAGATTGATGTTTCATAACATTCGCGTGCAAGAAGAACAATTATGGGAACATTTATAACTTTATTTCATGTAATTCACGTGCTTCTTGTGTCGAAGAGTAAATAAAAGTGTCTACATATCTAAGATTAGTTTCCAGTAAGAAATATACACGACAGATAACAAACAATAGATCATGTTGCGTCGACAGGTTTCAAGATAATATTTATACAGCCGGTAGATTTCCCTCATCAGCGTTTGTGTGCGAAATACGTACATCAGATTTTACAGATGCTTTTTGTTCAGCAAATTTACGTCTACGTCAGTACAAAGATCTACCGGGTAACACATTCTCTCAATCTGAACGAATGTAAATGGTACTTAAGTATAAAATGCTGGAAATCAATCAGTATATAATTTTTCGGGAGACATCTTGTAAATTTTAAAAGAAATTTAACATCTGTATACGTAAGGCTCTAACAGATACTAATATGGAATACCCCTTGGGTCGGAAGTGTGCTTTGCGTGCGCACATATTTCAAAGTATACGTGCACCTATAAAAATATGCGTGCACATGAAAATATATTACGTTCACGTGTATATTTCTATACGTCCACGCGTAAATATGTAAGTAAGTCATCAATGTGATAAAAGCGAGTTCTTTTACATGTATATATCAACTTTTGATAATCTCCGAAAACTGGGGTCCATTTTACCTTCCTCTTGCATTTTTAAGAATATCATGGTGGTCTATAAGGGGCTGAGATCTCAAACATTCTGTATCGAGTTTAAGTATTTCTTATGCAAAAAGCATGATCTCATTTTACGAAATATTTACAAGAGCAATGTCAGGATCATTAACATTCGCCAAGTTCCAACCTGGCATCGTTGAAGTTAGCTTACTGACCGCATTCCTATGGGAAAGTTCATGGGAAAGTTCAGTTTTTAATGTTGATTGCTGCTTTGTTGGTGGCATAAAATCAGATTGAAAAGTATGGCGCGCATGAGAATTTGAAGTACTTTACTTTTGCGAAAGATTTTTTAACATAGCGTGTACAGAAGTACTTGCTGTTTTTGCCACATATTGGCGTGGCAAATTAAAATTGGCTGCCATTTACAGAAACACGCAAAAATAGGAAAATATTTACTATAGTGGATAACACTTAAAAATTACAACTTTCTTTCCTCACTTTTAATACCTAAACATGCTGTTAAATTATCTTCGTAGTTAATTACTATGCTATAACGATACTTTTGTCTGAAGTGTCTAATTTGTTCTATGCAATTTTCTTCTTTTAAGGATAATTATAGTGCTTGAACTTCTTTTAAGGATAATCATAGTGCTTGAACTTCTTTTAAGGATAATTATAGTGCTTGAACTTCCTTATAGATAATTATAGTGCTTAAACTTCTTTTAAGGATAATTATAGTGCTTGAACTTCTTTTAAGGATAATTATAGTGCTTGAACTTCCTTATAGATAATTATAGTGCTTAAACTTCTTTTAAGGATAATTATAGTGCTTGAACTTCTTTTAAGGATAATTATAGTGCTTGAACTTCCTTATAGATAATTATAGTGCTTAAACTTCTTTTAAGGATAATTATAGTGTTTGAACTTCTTTTAAGGATAATTATAGTGCTTGAACTAACACGATGTTAGCATGTTACCACAAAATTCAAATTGTTTAACTGTATCGAACCTGCCAACAGGACAAAAAGGCATACAGCAGCTTTAAATCAATGAAATATTGTCACGTGTAATGTTCGTTTCTTAGAAAAATATCGATTTTTTTATTTGTTCCACAAAATGAAATACAATGTATGTAACTGTCCCACACAGATTTTCAAATAGTATTTGTTTATCAACTAGATTTTACAAAATATAAAGTCTGCAAAATCGATATTTTCAATGTCCAAAACGGTTGCATGTGTAATCTGCAAATTATGGTAACTGAGATAATATCAAATGAGCGACCTACCTCCGTCAGTTCAGTTAATTCATTATCGACTCCACTGCTGTTTGATTGACATAAACACTCATACGAATAATTATAAGAAATATTAGAAATCTTTAGAAATTTATATGGCAGTGTACTGCCAGGATGTTTCTTAGAATGGAGCTTTGCAGTGTGTAATAAGACACTACCAGTAATTTGTCCAAAGTTCGACCTTTGTGCGGTAACGAGCTTAAACATTTTTTACAAAGGTAATAACTGATAAAATGAAGAACCTATTCAAATTTAAAGCATTTAAGTAATGATAAATTTTCTATTAAACTAATAAAACAAAAATAAAATTCTCAAATTCTTACACGTGGACCAAATGTTCCTACTGACCCAAACCATAAAACTTAAATAATTACGCACTGTTCATACGTTATAATGTACACATGCAGCACTTTTTATTGCTTATTTTGTAGGTAGCATATGTCAGTTTTTTTACTTTTCGCAAGCTGGCCGGAGACCGCCTTCCTTCGATTCAGTAGACATCAACTAAACAAAGAGATTTGAAAGAAATAAAGCATGTAGTTATCATGTATTTGTATGCTTTCTTTAAATCAATTAGAAATGTATGCCATTTATAAGACTCTGTAGTCCATAATTAGCTAATAGTGAAACCTAGGTTCGCCAAAATATGGACCTATTTTCCAAAATATTACCATATTTGGCCTGGTGGCAAAAAGTTAGGGGAAAAGCAGGAGTCCAACAATGCACAGTTCATTGCACACGAACCTCTCCCATACATATTCAGGATAAAAAAAACTATCTGTCAACCGATTACTCTTTTCAGTATTCCTTGCTGAATTAGGCTTCTGTTGTTTTGACATTTGCACATACAGCCAGCAATCAACATTCGCATCGACACTAATTCCGTTAAGGTCAGCGGAATGCTTGTCAGAAGTACTTTTAAATGTCCATTCCACAGCACCAAAGCACAAAGTCCGCATTCAAGATCATTTTGAAGGAAGACAGGGCCTTCGATTTTGACACTTACCTTTTTTTTTCTAAAATTTAGACCCCGCCAATTCACATCTATGGCTGGAAACTACAAACTGCTACCTTAAGCCACTGGCACCAGACCAGAAAGAAATACCTAGGGGTAGGGTATAACATGTACAGAGGCATTTTCTTTCTGGTCTGGTGCCAGTGCCTTAAGCTTTATTGCAAAGGGAAGTAGGTCTGTACAGATAATCATGGCTTAAGGTGTAGTTACCTCCAATTGTGAGTTAAATGCATTGACAAGTCTGAGATTGATCACAGACACATAGGAAGACAGAAGCGGCTTGTTCTATTAGGATGTGGACTCATTCTCTCAATATTTACTTGTAGTTTTATGTGACCTCCTTTACGTTGTTTCCTTAAAGGATGGCCGCGGATTTCAGGATCAGGTTAAAACCTCTATCCATTTACGAGCAGACGTACTGGTTGAAATTACATGGATCACAATATTTTCTTTTGTCCCTTAGCCTTGCTGAACTGATGCATTTACAAAAAAGTAATATTTTCTGCCCTCCTTTAATTGAAAACGTATTTCAGTTTCGCAATTGAACAGCATGTTATGGTAATGAAAAGCTTAACAAATACAGGTATTGATTTACTCTTGGCTTGTTCTTAATGAAATTGCTTAAATACCACATGTTAAGTAAAGATTGTAATGAATGTCTGCCAATGTGATTTCTAAAACTTTAAGATAAACAGGATAGAAAATTTGTGTTTTTTTTTACTCCAAACAAAATGGCAAAAAACATAATTTAAAAAAATACTAATAAAAAAGATTTAAATTGATTGAATACATTATCTGTTTTGTGTTTTAAGAATTTAACGTGTTGGAGCAACATGTTTGGACACGAGGCCTCGTGCTCACAAAACATTTTTTCAGTCTCAGCTGAGTTTGAGTTCGAAGTTTTGATATCAATTTTACTTAAACTTCAAGGCTAAATTACAATTGAGATTGACCATCAATACCTAATAGCCACTTGAAAATAGTTATTAACATTAATGTTTGTTTTAAACATGTTTTTTAGATATAAATGACAACAAAAGTTTCATTATCAAACTCAGCTGAGCCTAACAACGTTTTGTGAACACGGAGCCAGATCGCTTTCAAAGTTAATATTATTAGTAGCTTTGCGCTGCGTCTTTCTGGTGGCTTTTATTTTGCGAATACACCAGTCGTTTAAGATTGATCAGCGCCTCATGCAAGAAGGCGTGTCCTCGGAAAATGTGAAAGTGTCCTCTTTTGAATACAAGAATGACCCTTTTGAATACAATTTCAGGTACAATTCTTATGACGGTGTACACGGAACCTTGAATGGTACGCTGAGTTGCAAGTCTATAATTAGCGTCAACCAGATCGATAGTTTAAAGAATGTTTATACAGATCTTTTTCTTGTTACTGAATCAATGTTGTTTTGTTACAATATTATTCTAGTAGAATAAATGTAAAGTTAAATACTGTAATGAAATATTTTCAAGGCTAATCTTCATAACCGATTACACTGCTTTGAACAATTTGATATCAGATTGATGAAATGACTTTAGAGATAATGATAACATCAGAGAAATGCTCAGCAACAGTCATTATTTCTTGATAAATTCACTCTTCCTTCTGTTGAAATGGGCCTAGTGTAAAAAAGGAAGACGTTTTAATGCAGAGGAATGTCTAGTTAGTAAACATTGAGATTATATCAAAACCGCAAATTTTTGCAATACCAGAAAAAGTAATTAGAAAAATAACACAAAAACGCTCCAAGCGCAAAAGCAAAGCACTTAATTCACATTGTATATGTTATTTATAATGGGATCAAATATAAATGCGTTTTATAATTAAAGATTGGTCATACGTTATAATTTTTATCGCTTTGCTGTATTCAGTGTACAAAGCAGCAAGAGTCAAAAACATATTCCAAGAAAACTGTCTTAAATATGTCAATGCTTGTGTGGATGCCATTTGTAGGGATTTTACTGTTTCTTTTGACTAGTGTAATCAGTTTAATTGTATAACTAAGCCGAATTGTAATCAAAGTAAACCACCCAGTTAATTATATTGCAAGCTCTCAAAAGATTCCAAATATCCTGGTGATTGCGTTTTTCGTGGATCAGTCATGTGCCTAACGTTGTCACCACACGTTCATTATTTACAACCTGGAGAGATTGTCAAGGAAGTTAAGGGTTATTTAATAAGAAAGAATTTGAATGTTTCTTGGCAGACGTGGCACTTTGAACACTTTTTAGTTTAAATTTGAAATTAGCAGGCATCAACTGCAGCTGGAGAATGTATAAAAAGATATTTTAGAAGTCGACTCAAATGCTGAAATATGGTTGAAGCGTATTACCTGCCATGTAAAAGTAATTTTAGAAATGCTTCGACTGGTTGTCAATTCCGGAAAGGTTTTGACCAGCTTGTCCAATATCAGCATTGATTTGACAATAGGCACCACATTGGTCGGTTACATAGTAGTGAATGTTCCCTCGCAATATCGTTATTTCGTCTTGTTAGTTGAATAGACCAAATGTTCAATTTGCTTGATGACCTTCCATGGAATTAAACAGTATCCGCTTCTTATAATGAACTTTGTAAGCCGTCGTCTGATTACGTTTCCATCTGATTTTGAAAATGGGTGTGCAGCTTGAAACTTGATGCAAGATGTGAAACAAACGATTATATGACCTTAATTCCTCATACAAACATACGCAATTGTAACTTAACGATCGGGTTAAAAAGGGGAGGTAACCACTATAAAATTCAGTAGTAGAGTCCAAACATATAAGTGGTTACGCTTCCTGCAAAAATAATTACCAAAGCGTAGAAATTTCACTAGGAATTTTAGACATTTGAATAATGAAAGATAATAAAAGTGTCTACATCTGCCAAAGATGCGAAACTGATTCCACAATCCTAAAATACATACTCAGGTTCAGCAACAAAATTAATCATACTGCATTGATAGGTTTTTAAATATCAATGTAGTCTTTCTTAAATGTCTGCCAATCTTATTTTGCCACATATGCAATAAGATGAGCATTGCAAAATATAAATAACAATCAGAAAAAGACTACCTAGACTGATGTTTCATAACATTCACGCGCAAGAAGAACAAATTATGAGGAACGCTTATAACTTTATTTCATGGAATTCACGTGCTATTTTATGTCAAAGAGTAAATAAAAGTGTCTACATAATTATCTAAGATTAGTTTCCGGTAAGAAATATACATGGCAGATAACAAACAATAGATCATTTCGTGTCAACAGGTTTCAAGATAATATTTATTCAGCCGGTATATTTCTCTCATCAGCGTTTGTGTGCAAAAAAAAAAAAAGAACACAAAAAAAAAACAACAACAACGGACATCTGATTTTACAGATTCATTTTTTAAGTTCAGCAAATTTCCGTACTATCTAACGTGTAGCATAGCCCACTAATTCTAAAGGAATTGAACGATACTTGATTACTTTTTTATTACACAATTTCCTGTTATCGTATATAAAATGCTGACAATCAAACCATTTTTCATTTCACATCTGAATACTTAAGGCCCTAACAGATACTTATGGTGCTTTTTTCTCTGACAGTAATGAAATGAAACAATGTATAATTATTGCAAAAAAGGTACTTGGAGTTTCACACATTGTTTGACATATTGAATTGCACAAAACTATTTACATCAAAACTGCTTTACTTTCAAAAATATCTTTTCGTTTCAAGTCTCCTAGTTATTTCAAAAACAAATTTATTACAATATGTTTACTCTAAATCAGAACACACAATTTATTGTTCTCAAAACCCCACAAGTCAACTTCTTGATAAAGCCTGTTAAACTTTCAGACCATTTTTACATTTGCAAAACTCTCAATTCAGACAGACATAATTAACAAGAACTTGCAGATAGTCTGAGATGTAAAGAATATCGAAATCTCTACAGACTCATTAAGCCTAAAGAGAAGATAAGGATGCCATAATGGAAACTGTTTCATTTGCAAATAAGCAACACTTCACTTTAACACATATTTACGAGAAACCTAGTAGCATATTGAAGTATTTTAATGCTCGTATTTGTTCCTTCAGAATAAATGGAAAGGACAGACACAGCGTAAATAAAGCGCAATATATTTAATTATTCATCCGTTGCCACCATGCCGGCTCGTCAAAAATTAGGGCAAACAATTTACTTTCCAAAACGTTGTTTTCCTAATGTTTATGTTCATTAGAATACGGTCTTCTTGACGGGTTACGATACAATACTACCTATTTTAATAAATGATATAAACTTTTTTTATATTATAATCGGACCATAACACCACGTTTTATACAGGTCATAAAAAAATCAAGTACAATATATTTCCGCAAATATATATACTAAATCAAAACGAATGCATGATATCCTAGAATTTATCTATTAGTTCTTTTACCATTACGAGGTCACGAAAACGCGACTAAATTTCTGACCGTCTGTGCCGATTTTCAAGGTTACTTATTTTGTCAATAAGTCTGTTCTGTCACTTTGTTTGAAAGCGTAGTATACCTGAGACGCGGTAATTAATAGTGTTTTCATCTGTACTGAATAAAATAGGGTTATTATAACAGTAGCTGGATCTGGGATGCAGTATTCGGCTCGAGTGGATTTTGCTAGATCGGATCTCACGAGGCGCGCAAGCGCCGAGTGTGATCCGACCTTGCAAAATCCACGAGAGCCGAATACAAAGTCCCAGATCAAGCTACTGTTATAATGACCCTTTTATTATATACCTTTACCATTTTGATTCTTGTTTTGTTCTTGAACGAAATCTTCAATGTTTATCGATATTAATTGGAACTTAGTGAAGTTTTTATGTGCGCTATTTATAGAAATGTGTCGTGTCATGCATATTAATGAAAATAGTCCGGCAGCATACAATACGGAAAGTACAATACGGAATTCAAAAGGTACAATACGGAATTTTTGTCTGAGTGTTCATATTTAATTGTAAAATACAAGCCGGTTGTTTACAGAATTTATTTAGGTATATAATAAATGTATGTATCTTATATGTGTTTGAAAGATACAGATGTACAGACAAAGACAATGTATGTACAGGCTCAATATGGTTGGTATATGTGTATACGATAAATATAAATATGGAGGACACATGTGTACAAGGCTATATGTGTGAAGAAAAATAGTTATATGTTTGCGTTTCAATGAAATATAATTATATTGTTAGTAATATACATAACATCAGAAAGAAAATATGTACATGTATACTAAATCAAATATAGACTGTTGCTCAAAAAGTCAAAGAGACCTAATGTTTGCTCCATATTTATCTTTAGTTCTTTTGATTAAATCACCCTACATCTTACGAGAAGCGGCTGCCTGGATCCGCCTAAGGTTTCTTTATAAATGTCCTCTTCTTAAATCTTCCTAATTTTGCCTCTTATTTACCCCTTATGTCACCTGACACTTCTGGTATGAAAACGTCACCACAAGTTCATTAATTACAATCTGGAGAGTTTGCGAAGGAAGTTATGGGTTATTTAATAAAAACGAATTTCAATGCTGCTTGGCAGACGTGGCAAATCAGCAAATACAGCTGGAAAATGTATAAAAAAAAAATTAAAGTCGACGCAAATGCTGGAATATGATTGAAGCTTATTCTCTGCCATGTAAAAGTAATTTTAGAAATGCTTTGCAGTTAAAGACATTTTAGAAGACCATTTATATTAAAACTGACTGTCGATTCCGGAAATGTTCAGATTGTCCAATATCAGTATTGATGTGACAATAGCCGGACTGAAGTTTTTATTACATACTCGCAATATCGATATTTCGTCTTGTTAGTCGAATAGACAAAATGTTCAATTTGCTTGATGACCTTCCATGGAATTTAACAGTATCCGCTTCTTATAATGAACTTTGGAAGCCGCGGTCTGATTACGTTTCCATCTGATTTTGAAAATGGGTGTGCAGCTTGAAACATTATGCAAGTTGTTAATTAAACGGTTATATGACCTTAATTCCTCAAACAAACATACGCAATTGTAACTTAACGATCGGGAAAAAAGGGAGTCAGACCAAACATTTTAGTGGTTACGCTTCCTGCAAAAATAATTATTAAAGCACAGAAATTTCATCAGGAATTTTAGACATTTAAATACTGAAGATAATAAAAGTGTCTACATCTGCCAAAGATACGAAACTGATTCCACAATCCTAAAATACATACTCAGGTTAACCAATAAAATCATCATATTGCATTGATAGGTTTTAAAATGTCAATGTAGTCTTAAAATGTCTGCCAATCTTGTCATGCCAGATATGCAATAAGATGAGCATTGCTAAAACAGTAACAATTAGAAAGACTACCTGACATTCACGTGCAAGAATAAATTATGGGGAACATTTATAACTTTATTTAATAGAATTCACGTGCTTTTTTGTGTCAAAGAGTAAATAAAAGTGTCTACATATCTAAGATTAGTTTCCAGTAGGAAATATACACGACAGATAACCAACAATAGATCATGTTGCGTCGACAGGTTTTAAGATAATATTTATTCAGCCGGTAGATTTCTCTCATCAGCGTTTATGTGCAAAAAAAAAAAAACAAAAACAAAACAAACAAACAAAAAAAAAACGCACATCAGATTTTACCGATTCATTTTTTTAGTTCAGCAAATTTCCGTAATATCTACCACTAATTCCAACTGAATTGAACGATACTTGATTACTTTTTATTACACAATTTCCTGTTATCGTACATAAAATGCTGACAATCAAACCATTTTTCATTTCACGTCTGAATACGTAAGGCCCTAACAGATACTTATAATGGTGCTTTCTTTCTGTGACAGTAATAAAATGAAACAATGTATACTTTTTGCGAAAAAGGTACTTGGAGTTTCCCATATTGTTTGAAATGTTGAACTGCACAAAACTATTTACATCAAAACTGCATTACTTTCAAAAATATCTTTTCGTTTCAAGTCTCCTAAAAAAACAAAGTTATGACAATATGTTTACTCTAAATCAGAACACAACATTTATTATTCTCAAAACCCCACAAATCATCTTCTTTATAAAGCCTGTTAAACTCTCAGACCATTTTTACATTTGCAAAACTCTGAATTTAGATAGACATAATTAACACGAACTTGCAGAAAGTCTGAGATATTATTATTATTATTATTATTATTATACCAGATTTATATAGCGCCCTTTTCATGATAAACACGTTCAAATGCGCTTTACATATAGCAAACGCTGCCACACAGGGTGCGAAATTCATCCTCTACTAATACAGACACAGAGCGATCTGACCAGAGGGACAGAGTGATATAGAGCCCCCAGAACAGATAGAGAGAAATCCTTTGTAGATACAGGCCTGTCCGGCTAACTTAGCCTAGCTTTTTGCGAATAGACAGTCTGGTTCTTTAACGTGCCCGGTGTATAGCACCGATACACGCGAAGCCGTCTTTCCTGGGAAGAACCAGTACAGGCCTCTAGATATAGAGAATAACAAGCATTATGTTAATATCAAAATCTCTACAGACTCATTAAGCCTAAAGAGAAGATAAGGATGCCATTATGATAACTGTTTCATGTGCAAATAAGCAACACTTCACTTTAACACATATTTACGAGAAACCTAGTCGCATATCGAAGTATTTTAAAGCTCGTATTTGTTCCTTCAGAATAAATGGAAAGGACAGATACAGCGTAAATAAAGCGCCACGTA
Source organism: Mercenaria mercenaria (assembly GCF_021730395.1). Taxonomy (NCBI): domain Eukaryota; kingdom Metazoa; phylum Mollusca; class Bivalvia; order Venerida; family Veneridae; genus Mercenaria; species Mercenaria mercenaria. Next base: position 47,666,340 of record NC_069362.1, read on the forward strand.
TCTTTAATTATTCATCCGTCTCGTCGACAAATTAGGGCAAACAATTTACTTTCCAAAACAATGTTTTCTTCGTGTTTTATGTCCATTGGAACACGGTCTTCTTGACGGTTTTCGCTACAATACCACCCTATTTTAATAAATAGTATAAACTTTTTATATTCTAATCAAACCATAACACCAAGTTTTATCCAGGGTATACAAAAATTCAAGTACGATATATTTCCGCAAATATATAGTAATTAAATCAATTTGAAAATGAATGCACGATATCCTATTAGTTTTTTACCATCATTATTGCGTCGAAGCCTTAGCAAACAGTAGTATTTTCATATCTCATTGTCATAAAAGATGTATATTTAAATTAGATAATTTACATGTGCTTCCAAGCGAATGGAAAATGCTGTTATTTCACTTGTTCCTCGCTTTACTATCTGATCTTTACATAAACAAGCATCTGCATTTCAAGTTTGCCTAAAAGGTATAATTCACGATAAACAATCTTTACATGCGTGTAAAAAAATTCATTGCTAAAATTACTACGATCTTGTCCAATAATTAAAGGCTTATTGGGCGGAATATATTCCGCTCCGTTCTAGATGTTCTGGGAGAAAGCGGCAAGAAAAATATCTTACATATTTAACATACATATAAAATAATTAAGAGTGGTTTTGATTGTTATATTAAACGTTTTAAACAGTTTTTGCTTGAAAACACGCTTTTAACATTAATACCAATGTACATTTATCTAACAACAAGAAATGGGCCAGTCCAAGGACATCCTGGCATTCAGCAGATACAACGAATGGCATAGGAAAATGGGCATCTAGCAATTCACATATAAACAAGCACACCAAACCTGCACTGATTTTGATCGGCTCTTGTAAACTACAGCAAAGTACAAACTGAACACAAAGTCTAACACGCATAAGGTGCTCGCGAAGATCGCTGACTTTTTCGTTAAACAATAGATAAAACACATCGCAAATGTTAAGATTATGACTTTTTCTGACATACCAAGCATTTGTAATGAAACCGAATAGTGCAAAGTTTACTTTTTCGTCAATATGCAAATGACTTTCGTGCACTTATGCAAAATTTGTTTTTTTCATTAAGAACTACACTTTGGTATCAAATAAGAATGTAAATATAAACAATTTTGTATATTGAAATGCTTTAGAATTAACCTTGAGTCCACAAAATATACGACGTATTGTAAATACTCTACGAGCAAGCCAGGGATAACACATTGATTATATCATTCTGTGATAGTCAATCCCAAACAGTTGTATATTGCTCTATAGGGAATTGTCAATGTCAGGTTACAAAGACCCTCCATTAACTTGATACGTAAGCAATACAATAATGCTTTTCTAAATGTAATCCAGGCTTGCTAGGGGGCGTAGGAAGTGTTGCATTTTCCATTACTGCTCATGAACAGACACAATCAAACCGAGTCTGCAATTTTCACTGTTTGCCCTGTTCTCGGTGCTTCCGAGGGATCTACTTTTCAGATTATATTTTATTTGTACAACGTATTCTACATGTTATATCAACAACCGATCAGCTACACATACACTATAGGCTTACTATTAAAACTATTTGACGCTAGTGATGGTAACTTCATAAAATTTACTTTTTTACATAACAATTTGTTTCCACTGATAAAATTCATTACATATCACTTGCAAAACGTTTTCACTGAATCTAGGATACGTTCTCCTCAGAAATCCAAAATTAAAAGAGTAGTCTTCTTGCATTGATAAACAATATGAAGCTCCGTGAAACACTCCAGTAGTAAATCTTACATTTGCAAAGATTCTTTATCACATTTTTCAAACGGGCTTTGAGAAAAACCGATTATCAGACAGAAAACAAAAGCAAAGGAAGAAAGATACAAACAAGCATTATGCTAACACACTCATCAGGTCTAAGGAGACGATAATGATGCCATTAATAAAGCCGCTTCATGTGCAAATTAGCTACACACACTTTCAAGAATCTAAATAGCAGCTAGAAGATTAAGGTGGCAGGGGAGCGGTTTCGTAATTTGGCCCCGGTCAATTTTCTGTATAAACAGGACAGGGTAGATATAAAGGCATATCTATCTTACTGGTTATTTATCATTATTAATTCTTTAATATATCTGGGGAATGAGGAACGGTTAATGATTCTACATGGCGGGTGTTTTAAAATTCCTAGCTCCGTACTTCCGGTTGAGGCTAAAACATAAACATCATAACAAAAAGTCGACCAGATGCTCGGCTGTTATCCATCCATTTTTTTTCAAGCGAAAATTAGGGAAATAAAGTGGTGGTTGGGAGACACATTCCACACCACCTGGGTATGCATCTATGTTCGCACTATACATATATGCTACAAAATTGGATTTAAAAATACAAAATGGATGAATGGCAGAGTTCAAAGTGAGGCCCGGTTAGGCTAATTTTGGTCTATAAAATTTGGGTGATTTGGCCAATTTTCACTACATCTGGCATGGAAAGCGACAGGTGCATAGGACCGGAGAGTCGTCTTTATGTAGTCTATAGTATCTGCAATAGTCCATAGTAGTTTCAAAGAAAAATAAGCAAAAACGAGATTTCTATGGATATTTCAACACTGGTACCCACACGTCAATGTGGAATTCGCAAATCTGCACTCCCCTGCCACCTTAGGATTGCATACCTTACTTCTCTCATAGCGTGTTCGTAGGGTTAAAAAGTACAGAATGCGGATGTGAATTTAAAATAAAGAACAAATTGCATATGCAGCTTACTTTTTTGTTATCTCCGTATCAGGAAGAAACGTAACCAACTGTATATCAATACGAACAAAATACCTTATATGGCAATTAGTTTATATATCTTTTTTTGGTTTTCTCGCCACATAGTTACAATTATTGATCATACGAAGTTTTAACAGCTGATGGAGGAGGAGAAAGACCACAGATAACTCTGAGCATTATTTCATCACGGGGCGTGCACTTGGGTAGAACCAGAGACCTTCCGTGGACTATCTGGATGGCTTCATCATATAAAAGAATTCTTCAACCCTACCGATGTTTCGAATCAACAGCGGTGAGGGGAAAGTGATTCAAAGTCAACGACCGACCTTAACCACTGGCCACTGAGCCCCCTCAGCTCCAGTATGACAAGCAGAATTTGTGAAATTTCAATACAGGGCAATAGGAAGACTCCCGCGTGTCGGAAAGATTTACGCTAAGCTTTCTTAAGAGTCTTTAGGCTTTTAACTTATGCACAATTTAGATCTTTATAAAGGCCTGAAGTGAGGCCCCCTATCTCTATATGTTTCAGACATGAAAGGTAAGCAAAGCTACAGTCAGATTCATTAAATGACTTCAACGACGGACACCTGTAAACTTAGACAACACATTTCATAAATTGTCAATTTCCACGCTAAGAAACTACCCTTTATGATAAGAAATTGTAATTATTATACGTACTGAGAGGCAATCAAAATCTCAGCGAGATTTCCTATGAAATAGAAATTATAGCTTATTTTAGCAGATGTAGAAGATAGAATCTGAGCCGTATGCTTATTAATGGAAATCTTTTCGCAAAATATATTTGAGAAAGGCAAATGCGAAGGAAGGTGTCATCATCGATCGCTGGTGCCAAAAGTGCAATTACCAGTGTTGTACATGCACTAAGCTAAAATCAGTAGTCCACATCGAACAAGAAGAGGTCAGTCCCCCATGTATTAACATGTTTTAGTGTCTCTTCAACCGAAATGTAATAACATATTTGACCCTGATGTTAAAATGTGACATGTTTGTGGTTTTCAAAAATGCTGCCTATAAAGGACCCATTTTATCAATTTAACCTTGATGATTATGATCCTTCATATATTATAATAATAAGTGCATGGTCTGTACATTCAAATCACTGGAACGTGTGGTTAGTTCAATGACGAGGATAACAGATATTCTCTTACCTTATAATGATCAATATTCACGATACGTTCTCAGTGTAGAAAAGGAGTGTTTTTTTTCTGAATCGCTTCATGTACAATTATAGTAACATTCCTGTTTTCTGCATTAAAAAGTGGAATACAACGGTCAGTATTTTCTCCGCAAAATTATTTCTACATGTTGTGTCGCCTTCAATAGCTTGCAGCAGAGGTGGGAGTTGTACTTGATGAAAGTTGAAACTTTGTCGTATACAATGTTGCTAAAGTGGGATCCAGCATGTGTCATAAACCAAAGGAAAATTAGGTTAATCGAGGTAATTTTATCATACCGATATCATACTGTTAGAAGTATCACAAATTAATTTTTTGCATACAATCATAACGTGATCTGAAAAGAAATCGTGTTATAGGTCTACGCTGACCAGGTCTGTGCTGAACAGATCAGAAATAACCATCACAGTCATAGTTTCTGTTAGAAACTGAAATTCAGATAGATTGTATAGTCATAGAAAGACCATGTAACACTCCTTGTGGATTTTTTAAGGTTACTCCTTATCGATTAGAAAATACATGAGCGGATTCAAAGAACACGTCCTAAAATCAAGGAGCTTACATCTTGATAGAATAAAAGATGAGACATTTATCTGTATGTAGAAATATAATTCAGCTCAAACACTCGCAACACATATCAATATATCTACAACTGCTGAAGCGGAGGGACCGAATGCAAGTCAAAATTACAAAATATCATAGCGCCCACCATTACCAAAAAAAACAGAATCCTGGATCCGCCATTATGCATAATAAATCTGTTCTGTCACTTTGTTTGGATGCGTAGTATACTTAAAAGTCGTTATGAATAATGTTTTTGTCTGCTTTTAAAGCGAAATATAAATCATTAGCAATGTATATAACGCTAGTGAAATGTATTATATTAATATATATCCCTGCAAAATTGTTTCCCAAAACCAAACACATGTTCATATTTTATTCTTGATTTCAAGAGAAGAAATTTTTTATCAGTTTCTTCGAAACGAATGGGAATATTAGTTTATTTGTTTGCATTTTCAAACTTAAAAATTAGTTTGCTAAGTATAAAACACTTTGAGACAGCGAGGTATTATGTAATTTATGCCGTGTACCGTTGCACCAGGAAAACGTTTGCCTGAAGGAAATAAATTTCAAAACAGTATTTCAGCGATAAATAAATAGATATCAAATGCCTCACTTCTCTCAACACTTGCTTAATTACAGCCAAAACACGTACTTTGTTAATTATTTGGCATCCAAAACGTTTCCAACGTGCACATTCTTCTGCATGATTTATATTAAAAGTGATAATTCTACACATTCTCTGAAAAGTGTTTTACAATACAAAAAATAACCAAACCAATAACAGTTTTCCACTCTAATTTGAATTTTAATGAACTGTTTTCCAATTGTTCTGAATGCTGCGTTATTTTGGAAACATATTGGCGACATATACAATATTTATAGTTTAGGAGTATATTATCAAAACACAGAAATATCTGGTAAACAAAAACATTTTTACCAACAATCTACTTGTCCATTATTTACTCTACCGTACAGTCCCGTATGACTGGATACTTAAAATATTCTCCAAACGCTCCCCACCTCCAACATTGAAAAAAATTAAAACCAGTTGCAAAGAAAGAAAAAATTAACAATTTCTGAAAACTACTTCCCACCTTGTTATGTGAAATTTCAGGACTGGGACATTATTGCAAATGCATCAAAACGAAGATATGTAACAGTAATATACATGTTTTATATTCTTTATATTCTGTTCAGTGTGCATGTAAAACAATTCTTTCTGTCTATGATTTGATGTTGCTTGATCTTTTTATCTCAAAACATATTTGAGCCGTGCCATGGGAAAACCAACATAGTGGGTTTGCGACCAGCATGGATCCAGACCAGTCTGGTCAGGCTCCATGCTGTTCGCTTTTAAAGCCTATTGGAATTGGAGAAACTGTTAGCGAACAGCATGGATCCTGACCAGACTGCGCGGATGCGCAGGCTGGTCTGGATCCATGCTGGTCGCACGGCCACTTTGTTGGTTTTCTCATAGCACGGCTCATTTATCTAATCGTTATATCTTCACGTTAAACATGTAAGAGCTATTTTAATGGCCAGTGTATTTTATATTTTTGCCTTAAAAGCATGTTTTGAAGGCAAAGAAACAGATTTTGTTTTCTACCAGTCCTGGGCCATTTGAAAATTCGTCATATAAACTGAAGGACGTATGTCCTTACTAACCGAACACAGATATTCACAGATATCCACTGATCGAGAAAAAGCAGACACACAAAAACACTGATTCATGATCGACTGGTGTAAACTAAAGAAAAGCGCAAATTGAATTCAGAGTCTAACATAGAAAGGGCACTTATTTTGTAATTTTGTCTGTTTGAAATATTTCACAAACATAGAAAAAGTTGAAATCATGAATTTCTCTTGTCATGCCATAATGAAAACACATAGGGTAATTTCTATTTCTTCGGTCAATGTACAAAGCAGTTAAGAAATGTGCTCTTGCGTTCAAACAATGATAGACATAAATTCTTTAATTCAAAATCATAGTAATGAAGTTATATCTGTCAGTGTTTCAACATTCAATAAGTATTTATTCTGAACAGCCGCACCACTGGGTCCACGTGCATTGACCGGGTTAAAAATTAGTTGTTTTTTGCCGGTAGATATATCGCATTAAAGACGACAGAGGAAAACAATTTCTTTTAGATATTGCATCTAAGTCTAAAATCTTTATTAAATTATTTCTGGTAATTTAAGAAGAGTTTCTGAAAAACAAAACCATTACAAATATTGCCGAGTTATTCCAATCCCTACCTAAATGTTAATTTCGTGTTACTTAGAACAAATGTTGTGAGCACGGAAAATATGAAAATTCATCTTGGAAAAAATCCTGTTCTTGTTGTCCTAGAAGAAATAAAAGTGTCTATCAGTGTGTAAAGATTAGATGCCAAATGTACAAAATGATTCCACAGTAATAAAATACAAACGGTAGATAACCAGAGCATTAGATCATCATGTATTATCGACAGGTTTAAAGATAATATTGATACAGCTGTTAAATTTCTCTTAACAGCATCTTTGTGCAAGATACGTACATATCAGCAGATTTTACAGATTTTCTTTTCGACCTTTCAACAAATTTTCGTCTACGTCATTACGACTCTCTACTGGATAACACAGCTCGATTCATTTCAGTAGAGGTAACAGGCATTTGAGTACTTTAATGAACAGATTGATTTTATAAAACATAAACTAATAAACACGTCATCATTTATGTTTTATACATATTAGCTTTTATAAATTGCCAAAGATCTTTCACATCAGCATACATAAGGCTCAAACAAATAGAGGTGGTAAACTTCTTCTGATCTTGCAAAATGCAATGTGCATAGCAGCACACAATGCTTATCTACACATGTATGCCGCAATGCATTTACATGTAATGTATGCACTGGCATATACATGTGAATTTAATGTATGATATAGCGTAAAGGCGCATCATCCATCGCCATCTCGCCGGTAGCGTAGGTTATTAAACATAGATTTTTAACATCATGTCATGCTTGGGAACATCATCATTTAGACCCTTTTCACTAAAATATACCACTTTACATGCAATTTGCAACTAGATTTAGATGTTATTTAGATAGCAATCAGCCAATAAACATTTTTCCTTTAACTGTATAAAAAAGAATACAAAAAAATGCAAAAAAAAGGTTAAGCTGGCCGAATGTGTGAGCTATGCAGTTGATGTACAAATTAAAAAAGTCTAATGTATGTGTAATCCCGGCGTACTCTAAATGTACCACTGTATGCATTTCCAGGCACATTGTTTTGAGTTTGCAAGCTTCTGTAACAGATTTTAAAGGACACGCCAAGGTTACTAAATTATAAGGTGACTCAGTGATGTATTTATCAAACGTTCGTGCAGTTTGTAGCTATAGAGTTTGTTATTAAACCATGAAATTATTTAATGATTCTTGATTTTTGAATGAAATTGCCATACTATTTCAAGACCGATGTAATTTTGATGTTCAGCCGGAGGCATATCCATTAAAACCCTCCGTATCAGTGCCGGATTGTTCTGTAACCTTAATAATTTTATATCCTATTCAGATCGTTACGCTACGTTTTATGTATGACATAAAAATATTTAAATTATGTTACAAGCATTTCCGCAATTAAAAGAGTAATTCAATGAGCGTTTAATAAAGCAACTAATCAACCTCCCCAGAAGCTCTTGGGCAACACAGTAATGATAGCTTCATTTATTATATGAGTATTCTGTAACAATATGGCTTCCACAAATTATTACGGCCCGAAGAAAACAAAAATCTGTATTGCACTAACTTTATTTTGCTTGACTTGAGCTTGGTGTTCTTTCATTAATATTAATGACCCATAAAATTTCAGTAGAGTTTACAGTCAGTTATGAACTTAACAATGAAAAGGTCTTGATAGTCTAGTGGTGAAGTAGCCGCTTTAACTGCAGGAAGGCATGGAATCGATCCCCAGTCGAGTCATACCAAAGACGTGAAAAATGGCACCAGTTGCTCCCTTGCAATATGTTCAGAATTAAAAATCACACTGGCTAATCTTCTGTCATAGTCGCTATGGATTTCATCAGGAATGAGGTATATAACGGCAATAACTCCTAAAATAACAGCTTGATCTTATGTACACAGCTTCTCCTCAAATTTACCAGAATGGAACACACACGACGCTTGCTAGCCACGGGTGATCTAGACCTGGCACAACACCATGACATCCAAGCTCAAGGTATTATTATAATTACAGCATTTTCATATTTTACTGTTATTCTTTCACTAGAAATGCAACGGTAACAAAAACAGCAGAAATTTCTGCTGTTTTTTTTTTTTTTTTTGTCGGTATGTGAAAGTAAGACCATGTTGATAAAGATCAAAGTAATGGTTTTACTAACAAAATAAATGCTCATAGTTTCTGTAAAACAAATTGCATGGGTATAAAAGCTCCTCAAAACTTCATAAAACATATGTTAGTCGGCAAGATCGAGATGTTTTTTTCTGCGGAATTAGACACAGTGAAGGGAATTTATCATTTGATGTAAGAAAGTTCTCACTACTAGAGGTCCTACAATTTCAAAATTATATTATAGAGTAACGAATTAGAGAAAAGACATGAATCTAGCGGTAAGTGTAGAGGTAAAGAATAGGACATCTTCTGTCTACTTCAAACCAGTCTTAAGGAGAATTCTAATTTAATATAATTTATGTTTACAAGTACTTTTAAAAATCAATTTATTTAATTTATGCCACTGGAATATTAATAACTTCCTTTTGAAACTGATAACATATTGTTTGAAGTACAATAAAAAGATATTGAGAACGCCTTTTTTGTTAGGGTTTAAAGCCGTTTTTTCAACAGTATTTCAGTTATGTAACGACGGACAGTTAACTTACAAAATGTTCATGGATTCTGTACAAACCTGTTCTCCGCAAGTAACTGCCAACTGCCCCACATGAATCAACGGTGGAGGACAAATAATTTCAGACACAATGTCTTTTATCAAATCGTCACGGAGAACATACGCCTCGCCCAGGGCTCGAACTAACGACCCTGAGATCTGTAGATCTGCGTTCTCTCTTTCGAGCTAAGCGGGCGGGCGAATAAAAACTCTGTATAATATATATTTATATTTTTGTTTAAAATGCAGAATAAAACGCTCAGTAGATTACATTCTTATTATGTTATAACTCCCAGAATCTAGATATCGAACGTTCGAGTTATAAATTCAGATATGTCGAGGATACAGGAATGGTCCATTTGATGTACGCTGAAACTGAAATCATACCGAAATGTTTTGCATACAACAACACTTGGTGTTGAAAGAGACTTTATTAGACAATAATGAGAATTTTAGATATACTGAAAGTTAGTCAAATTCATTTCAGTCGATGAAAGTGCTTGACATGTCTTACAAACCTATTATGCTGTTGGTGTACCGTTTTCGAAAAAATGCGTCAAAATTAAGTGGAATTCTGGTACTGTGCACAACCCTCTGTGGTCGTGCATTAAATATCTGTTTTGGTCATGTCAAAGACCATATTTGGTCTTCTATAATGCCATTGAGTAAATGAAGAGTATTTTATTAAGCTTGATACTTCTATGACAGCAACTTGTGTATGAAAAGAACTGGCATCTCCGCCTTATCGTTGTATGATCATAAGAGGTCATTAATAGGGTCTTAACACTTGGTTTTGTTGTATCTCTGTAATTTCAGCAAGCACGAATATCTCATTTTTTTATTTCGATGCAAATGAGATGTTAAACCAAAACATTTAGTGCTTTTTTGGTCCCTTATAACCTGTACTGTGTTGGTGCACCATAAAACCAAACTCAAATTAAAACTGTAACAGAATGAAAATAACGTAATGCTCAACAAATCCAGACAGACCAAGTTCAGTTCAATTCAACTTCCCTCCCATACAGTAACGGTATTGAACCTATGGACTGTTTTTAGACATCTGGCACTTGGAAATTCATAAACTTAATCGATGGTATTAGAGGTTTGTAATAATTATCATAAAACTTGAGTGGCAATCAAACTCTCAGCAGACAGACTTCTGGTGTTCCTATCAATAAAGGTTAGAAGTGGATAAATAGTTCCGCTACGCTATTATTATCTATGTAAAATAAACAAACATTTTCAGTATTTTTTTGTTTTTCTTTACTTCTTGTGAGGCTACCTTACCTCCACATTCTGTCTATATACAATTGAAAAATGCCAAAAATATGGAGCTGACAGAAATGCATGGGTGACTGGTATCTGTGATAGAACACTAATGGTGAATAGGTATAGACACCATATCTACTTTCCTTTTTATTTGACCTAACAGTTCAGACAAAAACTGGAAGCATATAAGGTGCTTACAATCATTCAAAGACGTTCTCCTTTATAATCAAGCATAAATCTTATATCTGCCATGAAAATGACCTTTACTAGGCGGGAACATGGCTTTATATATTAATATGGACTTCGTTGAAGATACAAACATCATGCCTAAACAGAAAAAAAAGATAATTTAAGTATATTTCAGCTAATGTTTAGATAGCGTTCAAACAGTTACAAAATATACGGAGAGCTGAGTGGAGCCACGAGTAAAACAAACAAATGTGTAAGAATTTGGCATCCTTGGCGGAAAAAAGACGCTTTAATGTAATGCTTGCATGAGACGTCCGAAGCCTCTACGTAGAATAAAATAAAAGATTACATTATACAATCTTTAATATTTCTGTTACATTTGAGAAGAGTGTTTTATATACTTAATTCCTTATTATAATTGTAAAGTAAATTGAGACAAAAAAAAAAATTCCGCATTCTGAATTGGCACAAATCTGCTACCATACATTCATTGTCATTAGTTTTGTCCGTTTTTTTCGCCAAATTACTCCTACACGATACTGTCCAATTGTCGCCTTCAGCAACTCGTAGAAGTGATAAAAGTTGTAATGGTTGAAAGCGAAAACCTTGTGAAGATAATTGTTTCCGAATATCATATTCACTTAACAGTGATAATTAAGAACCTGAGAAAAATAAGGTCAACCGAGGATAATTATGTTGTACAAGCACTTTAATAAACAAGTATTAAAGTGCCAATCCAAAGGACTGGTTTCAATACAAGGACAATAAAAAGATGAGCACGAAATTACACAGAAACCAAAAACTAAAGTTATATGGTAACTACAGGTCAGGCCAAACAGTGAAATAATATAACACATGTTTCGTGTTATAAATTAGAATAAAATGTTCTTTATCAACCAGATCACAGCAACATGATACGCGACCAACTTAACTTCTGAGCGTCCGAGTGGATTTTCAAGGTTACTTATTTTGGCATGAAACTTATAATAAATCTGTTCTGTCACTTTGTCGGAAGTGTAGTATATACGTGTGATGTTGCTTATAAATGATAAACGTGCGGAGAACAAAATTAATTTGTTTGTCTTTTCATTGAAATATAACACTTATGCAATACATATAACACTTAGCAAAAAAAGGATAAGTATACGTGTACTACAAATCCCTGCAAAATTAATTTGTCTTAAAAAGTCAAAGGGGCTTTGATTTGTGTTCGAAAATTATTCTACTCCTATAATACTGCAAATAATTCTTAGAATGCAGATCGCGGCAACTGTAACAATAACGTAGTACTTCTTCATTACCCAGTCACACAGTATATGACATTTGCATTGATTCTATTATACATCCATTTTCCGAATACTTAGCAGGTAACGGAAGACATTCTAGCATAAAACTGCTGCTCTTTTCACTTTTTGGTGGTGTTTTAACAGCAGAATAAACGCGTGTTTACAGTAAGAATACTTTTTTAATATATGCGCATTCCGAGGCAATGCGTAAACGTAAATACAGACCCATAAAGGAAAATTCAAACTGAAATGACGTTAACGTAATACAACATGACAGTATATTCCTTTTTTATTTTAACATTTTCTGTTGGTATATAGCATTAGTGCATGTTCATTTCATGTTATAACATCTTTAGAATCCCTCGCTCTACCCTAGACTCGGGCACCTACAGATTCCTCAGAATTTTGCGGACTTTGTAACACGAAAAACGTGTGTTATTATCTCTAAATTCAAACAAATTATTTTTATAATTTATAAAACTTGCAGCCTGAAAAAATATGTAAATGTTTCATTCAAATAATTGCTTTTTCTCGTCAGACGAGATTTAATAAAAACATCTCACGACCTTTTGTGCGTGCGAAGCATCAGCATGGCGTCTAAACCTGCACAAACAATCACATTTTCATACGATTCCAAGATTAGATGTTTATTTTAAGTAGAGTTTGATCAGTTGTTTCCATTAGAGGATGGTAAATTTTGCCTTTATTTGATTTCACTTTTGCACTTTACCATGCGCATTTCTCCGATATTAAACACTTTTAACTGATTGACACAAAAAGGCACCATGTAGATTAAAATGTTTTGTACCAATGCAGCGGAAATATTTGTCTTAGAAGAAAATTCTTTGCTTGGAGGAAAAATGTTACATAACTGTGTTTTGAATTTCAGCGGTAAATAAGCTGATAACTAATTGCAGACTTCTCTAAACTGAACAGATTTACTTCCTTACTGCAAAAATAAATGTTACTGATGCGCAAATCCTTCTGATTCTTTTTAAAATAGATAGTTCTGCGTATTCTCTTGACTTGAAAGTGTTTTTTTTTTACAATGGAAATAAATAATAAAACATAGATCCATAGACAGCATTTGATAACCATTATTAAATCAATTTATGGTTAGGCATTTCTTCTATACTGTTTTCGTAAAATATGAGCTGAATCTAGATGGATGGATGACTATTCCCGTTTTGACTGGCTTTCAACAAAACAGTTATTTTTTAAGCTTTAGATTTAAGATTTCATTAGTTTTACATAAAAATGATTCTCCTTCGTGCCAGTTCTTAAATCATGTTACATTATCTATAGATACATGCAAAATACATCAGTCTGTTCCTTTTATACAGGAAATGGACATGAGCCATAATACTGAATTTCTCCCTGTAAAAATCGAAACTTTGATAGGTTTGAAATTCCAAACTGCAGACCGGGAACGAATATAAGCGAATGTATCAATATGTAATCCGTTACATTAAAATAGCATGTAAAGATTGAATCATTTGCAGCATTTTTTGCGGTGTAAACGGAATCTTTTTTTTTTCTTTGGTGTAAATGGAATCTTTTGTACCCCCTTGTGTGATATAAATGGTATTTTTGTGTGTTGTAAATGGTACCGTTTGTAACATTTTTTTCTATGTTGAAAATAGGATCATTTATAGTATTTTGTGTGGTGTAAATGGAATTGTTTGTATCATTTTTGTGTGACAAAATAGTAATTGTGACAATTCATAGAATAAAAAATGTCCTAAACACGTTCAGCATACAAAAAGGACATATCTAAAGAGGACATATTTAAGATAATGAATTTCTTCCGGCATGTCATAATGGAACACACTGGGCACATTTTATTCTTACAGTCAATATGCAAATTAATTACGTTCAGACAAAATAATATCTTCTCAATGATTGCGTTCAAACATGGAGGTCATCACAATGCGTCAATGTTTGCTCGTTATAGATGTTGCCTGAATATTTGTTTGTTTGTTTGTTTTGGGTTTAACGCCGTTTATCAACAGTATTTCAGTCATGTAACGGCGTGCAGTTAACCTAACCAGTGTTCCTGGATTCTGTACCAGTACAAACCTGTTCTCCGCAAGTAACTGCCAACTTCCCCACATGAATCAGAGGTGGAGGACGAATGATTTCAGACACAGTGTCTTTTATAAAATCGTCACGGAGAACATACACCCCGCCCGAGGATCGAACTCACGGCCCCGCGATCCTACTGAGCTAAGCGGGCGGGTTGTTGCCTGAAGAAGTATTTAATACGAAACGCGTTGTACACTGAGTTGTCTTCTTTCTTTAACCATATTATAACTAAGCATAGAAAGTTCGAAAGTACTGTATATGAGCAATTCAACTAATGTATCCCAAACCGTAATATATGTGTCCGCCGAGAATTGCCACTGTCAGGATACATGGTCACTCCATTAACGTAATACATGTTTTACAAATAACAGTATTACTTTGCTTAATGTAATTAATGTCACTGGATAAAGAAGAAAAAACGAACCATCACGGCTGTAACATCTACTATTTCATTTCCTGAAAATCGTGTAAGGATGTTGTTCAGATACCCTTTTCTAAAAATGGAAACATTGGAACTGGTGGATAAAGCCTTTGAAGGAAAATTGCACAAGAACCGGTGACCCCATAAGGAGACTTTACTTGTGTGTTATATAGTTTTGTGTTATTGAAAGTAATAACATAGCTTTTAATAGAGTAATGGTTGTTCATAGAATAATGAACTATTGTTGTGCTCTTCTAACTGATAGGCTCTGTAACATAACAGTTACTGTTTAAGGTTTATGTGAGGTGTTTGATTACCTAACTTTAAGTGATTTTTTTTTCAGCTTGGATGTTAACACTTAATTAAGAGAGATTTTCTACAGATTCTGAACCTGCTGAGATTTCTAAATAAAAGTTTTGCCTTTCATAACAAATATTTCGACTGTCTATGTTTTGTTTTTTTCGTAGAGAGCATCAAGTGTTTTACGAAGTTTGTTATAATTACTTCTAAACGCAATCACACCAGCATAAAGTTTCAATTCTACTCTTAATTATTTAAAAATTGTAAAAAGTTTCAAAATGAAAGCTCATTTTCAAAACGTATGGGTAAGTAAACAACTTAATTTAGAGGTTTTAACGATGATTCCATGCAAAATATATACAATAACTTACTTTTAATGACGAGATCTCAAATATCCCAGGGCCAGCAAAAAAGTTCATTCTCAAGGAATATGAAATAGGACAAATTTATGATTACCATACGAATAGACATTTTAGAGCTATTTAATGCATGAAAACATTTATCATTCTATCAAATCAAGATCCGTTTCTTTTTTAACAATTCCATTTTGCAAAATGTACAGTCATGCTGGGGATAAGAAAGACACGTAGTTTTAAAAATGTTCGTAATACTGTCAATTTCACTCATCAGTATAACAGCCATACAATAGTTATGTAAGGATATAAAAACGAACATTGTTTGTTAGAAAACATACGTTTTACTGCATATTTTATTCTTAATAGAAACAAATAGCTGAAAATTGAGAAATCAAGGGAGATAATTTACTTCCTTGTTAGGGTTTGATCATGAACTACTTTTTTATCAGCCCTCAAACCATCCTTCAAGTATGGAATATTATGCTGACTGGTGTTTTCGACCGTTCTCTCCGGGAAAATTTCTAAGTATATGATATTTCATACTTTATGGCAAATTATTCAACAATAAAATATTTTGTAAGTGGAACCGCAAGATCAAATTATAATTACCTGTCTTTCCTGGCAATACAAAAGGAAACTTAATCTCCAACAAAACAATGTAATAAATGGAAATCAGACATTACTTACCAGAAATGGTTTATAGTACCAGTAACAGCTGGTTCTTTTGTTACCTTTATACAAATTATACAAAGAAAATCTGTCAGAATTGTCCGTCAATTAAGTGAAATCACTATAAACTTATGTCGAGTCCATCAACTTGCTGTTTATTATGGTACATTTTGTAATTTGAATCTTCAAATGAACTTTATGTCTACTAAAAAGTAGATATAAGTCATTAGAGTGTCTGGTTAAATGTACAAGTATTTCGGTGCTAAAATTAAGTATAAAGAACTATTTTACTGGTTAAGACTACAGTATCAAAAATGGCGGTTTTTACGTAACAAAGGTTTGCTGTTTATTTGTGTAAATGTCTGTCATTTGGTTCCAAATATTGAATCGTTGATTGCACTCTTGTTGCGCTCCACGCGAAGTTGGCACATACATAGATGCAAGCATGAATGGACCACTACACGTTATTGTCCCTCATAAAAATGTTAGAAGAAACATTCTTTGATTCAAATAAAACTTGCTGATAAACAAAACAACTTCATTCATTTACAATGCTAAATCTAAAATAAAAAATAGTTCTAGGCTGTTAACAAGTTCGGCTCTAATAGAAAGAGAACTTGCTGATAAACAAAACAACGTCATTCTTATACAACGCTAAAATTATTGTTCTAGGCTGTTGACAAGTTTGGCATCAAGTTTATGCATAACACGTATCTGACTGGATACAAAAACAGCTCCCTTTAAATCCACGTGGTGATTATACACAATGTGTTCAATTACACAATGTGTTTAATGCTTCATTCAAAATGCCAATAAATTTTCAAACGTTACCAGACCTGTATCATAAAGTAAACATTTTTCTTCTTACATTCAAAGAGGAGTACGGTGTCAGGAAAACCCTCAACTACACAATATTGTGGTGGATTCAAATAATAGTTTCAGATTTATTTTGACTAGTTTTCAATTAGATATAGATGCAGATATTTTTCTAGCAATATCAGTTTGTTTCTAGAATTAATCTGTATAGAAAACAATCTCCAGAATCAAACCTTATTTAAGTCAGATGTTGGTATATGCCGTCAATAAGAAAAGTACATATTATTATATACTGCGAAATGCTGTTTTCTTTCTTTGTCTTTTTTACTTGGTTGGTTGGTAGTTGTTTAGCCACTACGACACATTTAAGGTCATATGGCACCTCCTCAAACATTAGATGGGGGATGAAGATTCCAGATGCCCTTCGGGAATAGTTTCAGGCATGAAAGGGAGCCTGCAGGGTGGAGCCACCAACTTTCCGTAAACCAGCTAGAATGCTTCTCCACACGAAGAATTCTACCAACTTTATGAGATTTCGAACACATATCAATTCAAAGCCAGCGACCGTTACCAGTCATCCAAGGACTTCCCAGTTGTGCTCGTTAGTTCTGTTTTTAAAGTCTACAATATATCATAGAAGTACATAACCGATCCTTACTAAAGTATATATCAGGGGAAAAATATTTTGAGAATACAGATCTTATTATGATACTGAATTGGATATTATTCATACCATAAACTTTTAATATCAGTGTCTTACAGATTTATGTCCATTATTTACGATTCTATTATAATTATGTAGGGATAACGCATGTTTTTTCGTGTTATAACGTCTGCAGAATCCCGAGGGATTGGTTGGTGCCCAAGCCCATAGGGCGAGGGTACCAACGTATCCCGAGGGATTCTGCAGATGTTATTACATGAAATGAACATGCGCTAACGCTATTCTAGCATAAAATGCGGAAAAAATACTAATAAATGAATACATCCTACCTCAACGTCATTAAATTTCCATGAAATGCGCGGGAATGTCTGAGTTATTTTTACGTTGACGTCATTTTGTTTTGAATTATCCGTTTTGAGGCCGAGTGACGTTTACGCTTTGCCACGGAACTCGCATATATAAAAAGGTGTTATAACAGCACGTGAGCGCGAGAATCTCTCTGTTAACACACACTTTCTCTCCTGTTAAAACACCCCCGAAATGTGACAATAACAGCAGTTTTATGCTAGAATGAAGTAACAATACATGAACGATTGTGTCCATTCTGTATTAACAAGGTTGAATCTGAATTTCACGTAATCATGGAATGTCAGTTATATGATGACTTAAGAATTAGTTTATTTAATAACATATGCTCATCAAATGAAAGTTTTTCGAGGTTGTCTAACTCTGACCAATTTCAGTACTTGTTTTCTAGTCAAAATCATATTCGTATACTAGCCAAAACCTGCTTTAATATTTTAAGACGAAGATATGAACACTTATATATTTAGTAGATAGGTTGGTTTTAAACTGTTTAGATTTAATATGTACATATTGCTAAACATGTTTATAAATACAATATTTAGTTTTTAAGTCTGTCTAGAGACAATTATTAATCTTTTATTGTAGATGAAATCATTTCTTAATTATGTGTAGATTTTTAAAAAAAGAAATAACCATTCACAGGTTTTAGTTTTATGTAAATTTCAGGCGTAGCTACACTTAGAAAATTATTATTATTCCTGAATAATGATTGTCTCTAAACTTTTAGTTTTGTACATTTGTGTCAAGATGGGGTGTAAGACTTGTTATTTTACATGGTATATAGTCTCTTATAATTCAATTTTTGAATGACATTGTACTTTTATGATAGGAATTGTATAAAACACGGTGGCGATACCCTGGGTATGCAGGGGAGCAAAATGGCGGCGGAATCTCTCGATTTAGGTAAAATTTTTCATTATTACTGTCTTAATACTTAACCAATTTTGACGAAATAAAGACGAGTGCCCGCTCATAAGAATACTACATCCTCGGCTATAAAGCTAGGGCTCCTGGGTTTCGTAGTTTTTGTGAAAAGTGCAACGGCGCATTCTGACGGAAAAAATGCAACTGCTATGTAGGGGGACATTTTTCTGAAAAGGATTAAATCAGCTATCCCTGTGTGTTTCGAAAAACGGCTTGTGGGGCGGAACCGGGCTTGACATTTTCCAAAGCTGTTGTAGAACTTTAGCGAGTGAAATCGCCAGTTTTCGGCAATTCCAGGCGATTGAAAGGAAATGCTATGTAGGGAGGTGTTTTCATTATGTTATGTGGGGGAGCTTTTGACATGTGGGGGTGACTTAACTGGCTGCTAGGCTGCTAGAGGCACGCAGTGATATGATCATTTGATACATAAAGTACCGGTATATATAATATGGATAGAAATTATCTCAGTGGAAAAAAACCTTTTCAAGGATTTTTTATTTTGAAGGTGGATATGAAGTAAACATATAAATGCCTTCTACGGACACATTAGGGTACATATATGTGGAACAGATTGTCAACTCCGTCCGCTCAGATTCGTACTTGTATTTTGATAATATTCCCTGTGTTTTTATCCCCGTATCCGTTAAATCGGGGACAATATCTTTGTTGGCCTCTCTCTCTCTCTCTCTATCTCTCTCTCTTTAAAATATGAACTCGGCATTCAAGATAACTTTTTTCGAGGCAAATTTCTTTATGAAATCCTTCCATATTCACACATCCCATTCATTGTACATGCCCATTACATTGGTAAATAAACATTTGACCTTGGTCTTCGTTTTGCCATATTTACACGTCAAGCACATAGCTCTTTTTCCAGCCTCATATTTCAACGGGGGCATTGTGCTTCAAAAACACATCTTGTTTTTCTTACTTTTCTCATATACTTATAGCCAGTTAGCGTACTCCATGCCCCACCTACCAAATATTTTATTTTGTTTTCGGTGCTACGAGTGCCGTAGCAGCAATGTTTCCTTATCTAATTTTCTGATTAACCGTTTTAACTTTGGAAAAAAATGAAGAAGAACGTCTTAGTATATTTATTAATTATAACGTAAACAGAAATATATAGTGAAAGTCAAAATCATAGCATGATATTTCAAACCGAATTGTTGTAAATTGTTCCGGACATAAATTTAGCCTGTGTATGTGAAAGAGTTTGACCCATCAAAATATTGTTCGTACTAGCAGTAAATTTAAACGGGCCAACATGGTTCTTGCAATTGAAAAAAAAAAGTATTGAAAGGTTCTATTCAATAATATTATGTTTACGTGCAGTTTCTTTTTAAAATAAGGGGGAAGATAGTGATATTGAAAATGATTAAAATCGTTATTTAGACGACTGCTTTACCACTTAGAACCATAGAATATTTTATGTTTCAACTGCCATGACTATATATCAGTACAATGCAACTTCTACTGCCACCTTTAATATTTTTTTCAAATTTCTTTAAAAGAGTTTTTATGAATGTCAGCATCGCTGTTCCTGGTTGTGGAGATGCAGCCGATCAACTGATATAAACCCCGGCCGCAAAATTCGCAAAAAATCCAACAGCGGCAACGTAGATATAATATGTTTTTAGTAATATACGTCGGGGTTAGTCTTACTGAAACAGCATTTGAATTTCAAATCAAATTTTACTATTCTCACATGACATTTGCACCGGTGGTAAAGGAGATCGTAAAGCGTTTTCTTCGTTAAATGAAGACAATCTTTGTCGTATAATAGCAGTATAGGATGCACTTGCTATTATGAGGATGCATGATAACCATAACAATGAAACAATAATATATCGTGCGTACAAAAATGAAAGAGTAAGTAAATGAAAATTATTTAACTGCGAGAAACTCTGCAAAGTTAATTTATAATTTTTTATGCCCGTGACAAACTGCCCGATCGTTCATCAAAATCAAATTATATTGCACGTAAAACTCGGGGTTGCATGGTTATAAAATGTACAAATCCTTTTAACGATTTAGTATGATGGAAAAAATACGAAGAAATTAAACATAAATATATCTAGTTAAACCTTCCTCTCTTTTTATGACTTTAAAAAACTAGAGGTTTGCGAATTTCGAGAATTTAGAAATTAAAGGTTATTTTGTAAAAAATAGCTATAAAATCTGCAGTAGATCTATATATTGAAGCTTCACTATGCAAAAAAAACGCCTCATGAAAATAGAATAGGCAGCTTATAGTAATTGGATGAATTAATGGTTTATGTTTCAGGTACAGCATAGAAAAAAAGATGAAGAGTAAGCGCTCATCAAATGTAACGTTAAATGCCAACAGCCGGCGTCGTAAACGTACAGCTAAAATGAATATGAAATACCAACTTCAGATGACTGAAATGTATACTGTTATAAAACCGCTCACAAAGCAGTTCACCCCCACATGTCAAAAGCTCCCCCACATAACATAATGAAAACACCTCCCCTACATAGCATTTCCTTTCAATCACCCGGAATTGCCGAAAACTGGCGATTTCACTCGCTAAAGTTCTACAACAGTTTTGGAACATGTCAAGCCCGGTTCCGCCCCACAAGCCGTTTTTTGAAACACACGGGGATAGCTGATTTAGTCATTTTCAGAAAAATACCCCCCTACATAGCAGTTGCATTTTTTCCGTCAGAATGCGCCGTTGCACTTTTCACAAAAACTACGAAACTCGGGAGCCCTAGCTTTATAGCCGAGGGTGTAGTATTCTTATGAGCGGGCACTCGTCTTTATTTCATTTAAATTGGTTAAGTATTAAGACAGTAATAATGAAAAATGTTACCTGAATCGAGAGATTCCGCCGCCATTTTGCACCCCTGCATACCCAGGGTATCGCCACCGTGTAAAATGTATATTGTAATGTTGTACAATGACGAGACTTTAATAAACGAATAAACTATAACAACAGAAATTAATAATACTTGTATCCAATATATTGCTAAGCTTTGACATTTTTTCTATAAAAATGAGCTGCAGCTTCCTCGGAAAAGGTGATTCTTTTCGAAATGAATCTTGTCATTCGAGGCTATTGTATTATTTGAGGATTGCTTTTCCAAGAACAGCTGTTATTAATGCCAGTTTCAAGCTTCATATTGCGTTTAAAAAAGTCTGAACATACCTCAGGAAAATATTAAACTGATACATGAATTGCGAAATGAGTGTTTCACTTTTACGTATGTAGGTGTTTACCTACAGGTCAAATATGACAAATACGACTGCAGTCGGGAAATAACAGTGCCGACTATATATGTACATATTTGAAGAGCAAGTAATATACCACTGTTACTCATCTATTAAAGACAAGTCCTTAAGACAAGCAACTTGAGTTGAAAAGAAATAAAATATTGATAAATCTAGTTAATTTAAAACTACCAATTTGTTGGTATCCTTTATAATTTCACAAGACAGGTGGAAACTGTCGGGTATTCATTGAATATAGGTAACATTTATTTGCATTTAGTTTATACTAATTTATTTTCGGTTGATTGTGCAGCAAGTTCTAAAACATTTTTTAATCACTCTCGACACCTCAGTCATGATGGAATATATCGTCACGAAGGTATGAGAGCTCTTTAAATGCTGTGCGCCAATCAAGGGAGCTACTGGTACCATTTTTCACGCTTTTGGTATGACGCGGCCAGGGACTGAACCCACGACTCCCGCACTCAAAGCAGACACTTTACCACTAGGCGGTTGAATTTGCTATAAGAACATAAGCTCATACCTTCCTTTAGGGTGTAGCGATATTTCAAATCTTATTTCGAAATTATCAACTATCAATAATGTCTTCTTAATTTCATTTCAAATACCTTTATTCTGCTCATTTTAAACATGTACTTCTATGTTTACAGCTTACAAATCGGGTAAAGCATAATGTCTACCTTGAAAACGTGTTATATATATCATATTGAATTAGGTGTCTGATATCAAAATATTAAAAACTCACCATCTTAAACACTCATATTAAAAACAGTTTAAAATTCCATTTTAATACTTTACTTATACTTTAATAGGATACTTGCGTGCAACTACTTTTTATTATACCCCACGTTAATGCAATGCAAATTTCCCATTGGTTAAACTTAAACATCTTATCATGTTCCCTAGTAGAGTTTAATATGCCATGCGAAAAAACGTTAATTTTTTTTTTGTTTGTGTTTTGGGTTAAACGCCGTTTTTCAACAGTATTTCGGTCATGTAACGACGGGCAGTTAGCCTAACTAGTGTCCTTGGATTTTGTACCAGTACAAACCTGTTCTCCGCGAGTAACTACCAACTTCCCCACATGAATATTTTGTGGTTTTGTGATTTTATTTTTTATTACTTCCACGTTCAAAATTGATACGTTTCTTATTGATATTTATTTTCAAAGCATTAGTGACTTATACGAGAAAAAATGTCTGCCATAATTTCGTATGAGGGGTTCCCTACTCTTTGCCGGATGTAACAGACTAACATGCGACTTGTTTTTACTTAATTTGTGATACTTTAGTTTATTCAATTTATTTAGATTGATTGTTAAACAAGTTCTACAGCTTATACTAATCACTCTCGGATTTCTGACAGATTCATTGCTATAAGGGTATACGAGAAGAAACCAGTTTCCGTTTCAATGTTGATCGCTAAGCAATGGATCTTCTGGTACCATTTTACGTCCTTGATATAAAATGTTTTACTTTTTATTGATTATTTCAATAAAGTATTATCCCATTATTTTGATTTTTTTTTGCAGTAATGTTTAGGCGTGTTATAAGATTCCGGTGTCCTGAATGGGTTAAATGAAAAATGTTCGCCCCTCGAAATACGTCAGTTTCGGATCACGCCACGGTCGATGGTAGGCATTTTTCGTAACACGCTTTCGTAAATGTAATATTTATAAAATATGCGAATAAAACTGACGTCAACAGATTGGTTTAGCCACAATTCTATGAGATATAACATTATACTGTATACGAAAGACGTTTGAAATTGAGCCAAATTAATGCTAAGAAAGCAAAAATCGAAAGGGATCTCAAAATATCTAACAAATCATTCAAGTTGGAAAAATATTGGGCGTAAACGCTTATAGAAAAAGTAAAATGTCCGTCACTTTATAATTAAACTGTCCGCGGTACTTAAACATCATTGTTTTCTAATAATTTTCTGCGCAATAAAGTTGAAACAAACATATTTAAATTCATCTGTAAAATATTAAAGTGGTACTTTATATTTCCTCTGTTGTTCAACTGTTTGTATATTGACCTTTTAGAATTTCTCTGGAACCAGACACTCTCGAATAATCAAAATATCGTATTTCCAATTAAAGCTCTGTGTACTGCAATTACATTCTCATTCTAAAAATATTATTATCCCTGACTGAGACTCGACAAACTTGATGAGAAGTCATTTTTAACTCGTATTTGTTTATTATTGACTTTGCCTGAAGAAGACAATAAGATATGCCCGCCATGGTAATTTCATGTTCTATTTCCATCAAAATTAATACAAAACCAAAAGACTTGACAACCTCATATGACCAACAGATTATTTTATATTTAGTGTACAACTCTACGAATTGCTTAAATAATTCTCCAGTCTTGGAAAGGTAAATCTAGCATAGCAGAAATTCTTATTTACATCAATTCTAGAAAAGGTTATTAAAGCAGACACATTAGACGGTATAGAAGGTTTCCAAGATTTTCTAACTAAATTCTGAACCTTGCTTGAATTTTCGCATAGTCTGTACTATTTAAGGCCACCAGAAATTATTATCATACTGGTAATATGAAATAAGGCAATGCCTCAATCGGGAATCGTTACAGTCCATCAGCTTGCCCAGAAATATGCGTTTGTATCAATTTAAAGGCCGATTTTGGAATAAAAAACAATACTGCACACATGTGTACTGCTGTGCAAGACGCTGCGTTTCGAACAAGTTATGTGAACGCTTATTACGCACAAGAAAAAAGCGTATTCTTTCAAAAATCCGAAGTCAGACGCTCTGTGCACGTGCCGGAAGACGACATTTTTTAATTCGATAGTATATCTCATTCGGTATATATCGAATGTTACCGTAGAGTGATCGACAAATAAGAATGACAACACAGACGTTGTATCTTTCTCACTGTCACCTCTATCAACCAAACTAAAACCATTTTGGCAAATAGAATTTAAAATTTGACGTATCCGGGAGCCTTACCACAAATATATCATGAAATCATTGGTCATTTAAAGCTTTCACAAATTCTGAATTTGATTTACTTCTCCTAAAAGATATGGTCATCCTGTATTCGTGTTTTGATTATATATGAAAGAGATAACGTTCTGTCTTAATTGTTTTAGCTTAATATACACTTTTCTCATACTTTTTCTGAATTGTAAGTCACAATTTGACTCTTATGAGACTCCGGAGTATCTTAATGGAGGAGGAATACTCCATGTATATCCGGTTATATATTATTTCAGCCAAATTCCAGCGTCTAGTAGAACCATGCACCTTCCTGAGGCTCTTTTCATTAAAGAACTCCACAACCTTACAGAGTTTAGACCGAACAAATATAAAGGACAACTGAGTCGATGCCAATGACCATAACCACTTTTTTTCACAGATGCCCATTCATTCCAGGGGGTGGGGGTGCCCCTGAGATTATTTACGTCGCTGACTTCAAATCACCTGCCCTTCACCCATGTGGGTCCAAACTTCGCTCTGGGCGTAGGATTTTGCATGTAAGCAAGCCATCCAGCTAACTTAGGAAGGTCGGTGGTTTTACACAGTGTACCCGCCCGTGATGAAATAATGCACACGGAGGGGCACCTGTGGTTTTCATCTACCATCAAAATCTGTAAAGTCGCCATACGACCTATAATTGTTTCGGCGTGATGTTAAACCAAAACTAAAACAAATATAAGTGAACCCAGCTATGTTAACACATCACGATCAAGCAACTTTAGAAACAGCTTATTGCCGTTTCATTAATTTTTATCATGATCTATATACTTACAAGTAGATTGTAACCCTAGCATTTTGCAGAAAACAAGTAACCACGTCACTGCTTTATTGGATGTCTTTATTAATGATGCTGCACTCAAAGGCATGTGGAGATATTTATTTTATGTTTACTTGTAAGTAACACCTCTGCTAACCGATACGAACAGAAGACTGTTCATAACTTTTCATAACAGGAGGATAGTGTGAGATGCATCCATCAGCTCCCCTGGTTCTTTCACTTGCCAGATGTGAAACATTCATATGCGGACCTTTATCCCAACGTTTGTAATTTATGTCGGAGGAGCGGGGGATCCTTGGTTTCGAAGTTAGACAGTATTACCACTGGACCACTCCGCTCTATAATTTAAGGTTGTAACGTCTTTAACTAAAATGCTTATATACTTTAACAATGAAGTAGATAAAGCCTAAAGACGCTGTCAATTTCAAAATTTACTATAGTTCCAACGTTTGCAGCTACATGCCTTCTTCAGGGAATAATAATAGTAATGAACAACGGAAATAACGTCATACATAGTACGTTACGTTACGCTAAAATAGCGGGAAACAGACAACAGTAAAAATGTGACGGACGTCACATGTATTACTTGTAACGTGTTGTTTTTATATACTTTAACGGCATATAAAAATAGTATGCATGTGTTTCAATCAATGTACATTTTGTGTACCATTATTGTAAAATGTTTCATCAATATCTAAAGTAAGCATGTGAAAATCTCATTCT
Source organism: Mercenaria mercenaria (assembly GCF_021730395.1). Lineage (NCBI taxonomy): Eukaryota > Metazoa > Mollusca > Bivalvia > Venerida > Veneridae > Mercenaria > Mercenaria mercenaria. The sequence continues at coordinate 47,692,879 of NC_069362.1, forward strand.
AATTCCAATGAAACTGTACACATCGAACAACCATTTCTCTTTCATTACTAAACTGGCAAACCTAATGGAATGTAAAGTTAATGTAAATGAGTATGGAATAATTTCTCTTTGTGAATGTCTCAAAGTCCTATTAATATATCCAGTTAACGTTTTAATGGCATTAAGATGATTATGTTTATTACATTCATGATTAAGACACATATTAAAGAGTCGAATATAGCAGCTTGTGTTTTGCAAAACGTGAGGTTATCTTACCAGAAAAGTCCAAGGATATGGAGTAATGACAATGATAATGTTAAGCAACTAGAACACTTAGAACTGAACCAGGTTGAATTCATAAACTGCTTTCTAATGCCTGACTATGGCCATGTTGAAATTAGTGTATTATATCTGGTTTGTAAGTTAAATCCTAATGAACAGAGAGATGATGTTATTGCAAGTCTTGAGTTACGATATAACAATGTTAAGTCAGTTTCTTTATACGTAGATGGAACAGCTGACGAATCTGTCTCGCAGCTATAGACGGGTCATCATTATATGCCAATTACCATCTCTGGTCAAAATAAAGAAGCTGTATTATAAAATCTATAAAAAGATCCTTTGGAAGCATAGAATGCAACCAAGCAAAATAATAGTTGACACGATTTGATCGAGCCTGTTCATGAGAAGTAATGGAAAGTGCACCACCCCTCACGTCCCTAACACATTAAGGGGAATTCGATGACATAGGTATTGAATGGACCAAACTTTTCAGAAATATTCCATTGGACTCCGATGTAAATGTTGAAAACATTGTTGCATGTTGTAACATTGTCGTGCTTAGTATCTTAAAGCAGCATGCCTCCAGATTTGGCTAAAAAATAATCTTTCTTTCAACATGTTCAAATTGAAGTTTGGTCATATTTTGAACATTAGAATATGAATTTTTGTTTCTAAAATATTTTAAAAGTTCCAAATCAAGAAGAAAATATGACCGCGCCGGGAATCGAAACCCGGACCGCCGCGGCAAGAAAGAAATTTTTGCGTCGTCGTAACCAATAGCGCTATAGCTGAAATAGTGAATAATGACTTCAAAATATAGAATATTTATAATCGAGACAGTTAACCTGGAGTAAAAGCGTGACAAACGCTTTTCGATTTTCATCGTAAAAAGTAGTAAAAACAGCAAATTTCCGAAACATAAAGTTCGTCAGTAATTAAGTTTTAAAGCCTTCTTAAGAAATATAGCATTTATTTCAAGATATCTAAAACAATTTGTTGTTGTTGTTGTTGAACGATCTGGAGGCATGCTGCTTTAACACTGGTTTGCTGACACTAATACGGACACAACTATAAAAATCATGCAAAGAACAGTTTACAGAAACTGTTTTAAATGGCTTCTGAAGAAATGAATATACAAGTACTGGTTTAAGTAGTTAATCATTATGTAGACATAAAAACTAAAATTTTAAATGTTGATTAACAAGATGATTGACACTCGTTGAGCCAAAAACACGGTGTTCTTGTCAAGATAGAAATATCTGTCTTTAATATTTAGAAATTTAACCTAATAATATTTAAATACCTACAAAAAGGAGAAGAATTTGTGTAAGTCGCTCTGAGAAACGAAGTATTTAGGCAAACTGAAATCAGACTAGTATACGTAACAAACATTAGTTTGCACGTACGGAATCTAAAAACAGTTCATTGTCATATTCTGTAATACCACCACAATTTAAGATGTGATTATTGTGACCTTCCTGCCGGGGTAGCAAATGATTAATAATTCTGTCACGTTACTGAGATATACAGCTTTTGATAAACCTCTTGACCATTTTATTTTATTGTTTATTGTGATGACTACTTATAACACTTGAATAATGGAAATGTAAACTAAATTAAAAATCGATCGTTATAATAAATAATTCCGTGTAGAACAACCAGTAAACGTTCTTGTCAATATAAGTGTTGTTTTAACAACATAGAAGACATATTCCCTATTACCGCAATCTACTCCTTACTGTCAGCAATATTTTCTACTGCAATTTGAAAAGTTCTTTAAAAAATGTTATCTTGATTTGAATTTTCGTACAGTTTTTGCTCTAGACGTGATTATCCAAATGCGATATGACTGATTCATGACGTTCAGGCGTTCTCAATTTCACCTATCCGCCAAGCCGAAACAGTATTTGGGTTAATATATACCTAAAATGTGATGTTCAATTTAGTCAGCTGCAACCCTGACTATAAAAAACCTTTCTCATACGATATTTCCAACCTGTGTTCTTGTTTCAGTTAATACCTACAATTTTGCAAGACTGTCTAGATAACAGTTTTTACTATAGTTTCAGAACTGCATAATATGTTTATACATAATCATAATTTCATATTCCAGACAGATAATTCCTTCAGAATTATAAACAGGATTGATAGATATTTGTTAATTCCTGAATGTATGAAATCAAAACATAAATAACTTGTCTAGACAAATAAAATGGCTACTTAGTTTAAATTGCTGAGAAATTTAGATAAACACAGAGTTCAATGTATGATTAAAGTTTGTTTTTTAAAGTCGAAGTCACATGTCCTTGCATGCTGACTGACTTAAAGTCTTTTCATGTTTTAGAGAAACAACAAGTAACGGATTTCTGTTTTATTCCCATTTAACTCTACGCCTGTTGCCAATGTTTCCAAACATGGATATTGAAAGTTTACCTGTCTATTACTATACGAAAAAAAGCTACATTCTACCTTCAGATAAGTTTATAAGTGTTTGTTTTGTTGGTATGTAAGTTACATCTATACAATTTGGTGGCTTTTCAGCATTTTAATGGAGACGGAATACGCCATATACATCCAAGTATTATTTTAGGCAGATACAGCTTCTTTTAAAATTTGACTGTTTTCACCTGAAAGTAAAGCAACTATAATGATCTATATACTTACAAGTGGATTGCTTTTCAAGCATTCTGGGGGAAAATGTCTACTAGTCATAACTTTGCTAACTAGTTTTAATATGAATACTTTGTTTCAAACATTTGTTCTCGTAATGTGTTTGAGCTAGCTTTACATTGGCTACTTGACTTAAGCTACTGCGCCCAACTTCAAGACTACTTAACCAGTAACACTGCATCCAAATTCGTGACTACTTAATGACACTCTATCTAAATACACGACTACTTGGTCTGTGGTACTGCACCCAATTTATGACTGGTTAACCAATGATTATGTGCCCAAATTCATGACTATGTGACAATTGGCAATGCTTCTAAAACTCATGACTTAGTACTTAACCAATGACACTGCACCCATTCATCACTAAGTGACCTATGGTAGCATCCAAATTCAGGACAGCATGACCAATGGCTCAAACCATTAACGTATGAATACGTGATTAATGGCACAAAACCCTAATTCAGACTATGATCCAAATTAACGACTCAATGTCCAATGGCACTGCATCCAAATTCATGATAGCGTGTCCTATGCCATTGCAACAAAATTTATGACTACTTAACCAATGGCGTTACATCCAAATTCACCATGTGTTCAATGGCATTGCATCCGAGTTCATGATTACGTGATCAATGGAACATCCCCCAAATTAATGACTACATGACAAAAGGCACTGCACCACCCAGATCCATTTTGACGCATTATTTCAACGCCGTTAAACACATAAGATGATATTAATGATCAATTATGTTTTATTTTGTGTATTATTTTGCGCATCATACTTGTAAAGCATCTCTTTTTAAAATAATAAAACTACACGTAGAGAGTAGTTATTTCTTCTTCGTATTTTAATTGGCAAATTTAATGGAATATAAATGTTAATGACTATGTAATCACTTCTCTTTTTGATTGTGTGTAATTCTGCATTGTATAAACGTGTGTTTTAATAGCGTGAAATTTATTAAAAATAAACTTTATTACTTGTTTACATGATCACGATTAATAATAGAGTCTGATTTACCAGCTAAATTTCGGTCAAATGTTTAGAGAGAGATGCAAAAAAAATGTCACGATGTATGTAATGATTATGCAAATGTCAACTGTAATGTGAAGTATATAGTACATTTTGAGCTCGACCGTGAATATATCCATGTTGAAACCAGTTTTGAATATCTGGTTTGTTAATAATCGTGCATAATCTAATCCAAAGGAACAGCTATGTGACTGGAACAAGAACGTAACGGCATGTAAAAAGTTTTCTTATGTACTGATGGCTTAACTGACGAAACTGTCTCGAAGCGGTAGACTCGTCTTAAATGTATTTAGATATATTCTGATATTTTGATAGGTGTTTGTATCTGATATATACCACTTACAAACTGACCTTGTGGTTTGCCGTGATAAAGAACTCAAATGTGGTTTACGACACACGTAAGATTGTAATACAGTATTACATGTTGCAGCAAAAGAGACATTCATAATGTGTGTTTACTTGGAATGACAACATGTTTAAATGCGTGCACATATTTCTCCCCTCCAAAAAACTCACTTGAAGGTAAATTCAGAGCCTCTGTTTCATTCAAATCTGTTTGTAAATATCTATAGGTTGGCTTTACTCTCCGACGTCATGATGCTAAGCAGACATGGTTGAAGGCAGTTGACCTCATTCTGAGTATAATTTAAGAAGATCGAGTAATTAAGTCGGATTTACAGTTGACTCGTGATGACAATCGGCAATCTCCGTGCGAAGTCATATCATCTTGATATGTTATTTCGGCATCGTTCAGCCATAACAGAGAACGCATACGCGAAATGAAAATACTGATTGTCGTTACAATTTCTCTCCCTTAATATTTATCATATGCGTTAAGGGCTCTTCAAGAACCTGTGTTCCTAATCGTAGATCAGCAGGATATGAATCTCAATGATTCGTTCAATGTAATCAAATACTGATTCTTTACAAACAAGTAGATAATTATATAGCTTATTTCTACCTCATTTGTGTGCAAACGTAAACAAATAAACAATTCCATAACACGATAATGCATACAGCCGGTCTATGCAGATATAGCTGTACAACATGAGTAAAATCAAAACAAGTGCGTTCGCTGTAGTTACTTAAATTTATAACAATAATGGCTTTATAACCATTGTTAGCACAAGAATTAAAAGAGATAAGAAAGGTATGTTGTTTACACAGTGCATGCTTCAAAGAAACAAAGCGTTCGAGTTTACTGTAGGTATCTTAACTTATCAGGAGGTAATATAAGTATTAGGGTTTCAATAGTGAGGAATATAAGTGTAACAATATCGGAAAATGTAAGTATTGCAACATCGACAAGATATAAATTGTACAATATCGATGAATATAAGAATTACAATAAGTATAAGAGTAGCGACAAGTATAAGTATTACAAAAAATGTACAATATCGACAAATGTAAGTATTACAGAATCGGCAACAAATGTAAGTGTTACAAAATCAATAAATATAGGAATTACACTATCTACAAATACATTACAATACTGACAAATAAACGTATCACAATATCGGCAAATATAAGAATTACTGTTTCTATATTTAAAAGAAATAAGCTAGCTGAAATATAGTAATATTTAACCTATATCTCTCTTACAACTGTCATAACAAGTAGGCAACAAAAGCACATAATGACATCAAAATTAACATAATAAGTATATTAAGTACACATAATGAACGTTTGAGTACCAGATGACCTTTAATTTGAGCTACACTGAATTCAGTCCTGAAGAGTTCTGTAGGTTATACTGAATTACAGTGTTATTATCATACAACGAAATAATGAGCAAAAACCGTCATAGAAAAGTAGAATATTTCTTTCCATATCGTCCAGGTTCTCGCTAAACTACAAACTGATCCCAGTATTTCACAGTTGCACTACTGTATATATAATATGCGTGTGTATAAAACACAGCTATGATACACATGCCCGTGTAAAAATAGAATGAAATGACAAAAATACTTCGAGTAAGCGTGTATATGGTGTAAGGCAGACATACCACATGATATATACAGTGGTGTGTGTCATTTAACAGACTATAGTAGGTGTAATCGCAGTACTGTAGTTTGCCGATAACCTGGTATTAATAAACAAAAAAGTAAGTTATGGTTAGACTCTGGAGAAGAAAACAAATTCACCATCTGGATTCACTTCTGTGAAGAATGATATATATTATTTAAATATATTTTGTAAGTATGACCATTTACATACTATTTCAATATTCATTATGATCTTTGACTTTAAATGCTACTAGTTAGGCCTTTATTTCCGAATGAAATATAGTTTCATCGCAATGTTTGAGAAATGTTTACAACTGAGTGGTAGTATGACATGTAACAAAGGTTTGTATCTATCATCTTATATTTTGGAAGTATATACAACTACATTTGCAGAATGGACTTTTTCTAAATCCGTTATCAGCTAAACCAAAACTAATTATAGTCCTTGCATTTACAAAAAGATAAGGTCACTAAATTGAATGGAATGGCTTACGTATTACCATTTTACCAAAGCGAAGCTTTTAAGAGATACGTGTGACACTTGTACCCAAATGATTTACTTCATGTTAAACTGTAAACCTTGCCTGAGGAAGGCGTCGATATCTGGCATTTTAATTTTATTACTAAACATGTATATTGACAGAGGGTTATACCCCTTTACCATATAAAAAGGAAATGCAATAGACACAAACCCTTTGTATTCCTCTGAAGCAGGAAAATGTGTACTAAACAGATACTGGGGGCTACCCTTGGCTGCATGCCTTCTTCAAAAATTGATGATGAGTAAAACATTTTATTCCCTTTTATGGCTAATTATATTGTATTTCATTTCGTAGTTTTGAGGATTACAATTTATTTTGTTCCTGCTTAGAGATTCAAGGGGCATTGCAAGAAATGAAACCTCAATATAATAAAAGGGACAAATCTTCTTTAAGCAAAAACATTTCATGCCTGGGGAGGTTTCGTTTGCTTCCGGTAACTCCCAATAGTTTAACGAAAGGGATGGAGATTTAAACCCAGTCCTATTGAAGGGACCTTTAACTTACTACAAATTGTGCTTTTTGTCTTTGGATCTAGTCTTTGTTTTACAATAAACATTGCCAGACTTGCAATTTAAAAACAAAAATCCTCAGCATCATCAAATCTCAAGCTGGAAAATTAATGGAAATTATTAGCCTAGATATCGTTTAAAACTGCCATAACACCTAGATAGGAAATTTGCATAAAAACATTAGAATTTATATGTGATTTGTAAACATACTGAAATCACGGAATTACCTCCATTTGAACCAACAAAAAAAACAGATTCATAAGGATTTGTCAGTTTATGTGTCACTATAAATAACATCAGTGAAGAGCAAAAACCACTGCCAAAAGCAAGTGTGTTCTTTCCAAACAGAGCCGGTCTTTTGCAGAAACAACAAACTCTAAATGGTATTGCTGAAACAGTTGTTCCATTGTAAATCAAACGGAACTAGTGTATAAAGCAGTGTTGTTACATGTAAACATTTCATTGAATTGTCTGAAAACTGGATGTTTATTTTATGAAATTTAACGAGAACCTAAATTTGGCAACTGATGATGTGGATTTAACATTTTGCTGAATAAATTCCATACTCAGAGCAAACTTTTACCTAGTGTAATTTTCGGCGGTGTCTCACTGCCTTCTTCAACACTGACAGACCGGTGTTATGGTAGGTCACGAGTCGTAGGAAGGTCACGTGATCGGAGGAGAGGTCCGTACGTCACGTGACCTTCCATAACACGGGTCAGTCAGTGCTGAAGAAGGCAGTGAGACACTGTCGAAAATTACACTGGGTAAAAGTTTGCTCCGAGTATGGAATTTCTTCATCAAAATAAATTTGGCAAGTTACAAAGAATGATATATATAGCTAAAGTAATCCGAGAAATAAACACAAAGCGTGAGTATACTATCAACATTAAGCATATTATTTAAACGTCACTCGTTCATTGCAGTTCATCTGTTTGATAATATTATTTAGCAGATTCGTGAGCCAAATAAATGCCATGATAAAACAATGTTCCTGTCTTTTCAAGATGTGAATATCGGTTTAAAACTGTCAATCTTGAAGATTAGACACAAAAACCGAAGAACATATAGTGCATATTTTCTGACCTGGCGGAGATATTTTTAGCACAGGCTGTAGCATTAAAATCAATAGGTAACTTGGTGCATATCGGATTTATTCGTACGGAATGAAACTAAATCTAATGATGTAGCCGATTACCCTAAACTAAATGATAGAATGGCCCATTTATGACCTTTCTTTAAATATCTCAGCCAGGTCAGAAAATATGCACTATAGCATACCTCACTTTCTACGAAACGAACTGCATTTATTTATTACGTACAGGGCTTTATTCAGCAGAGTACTTCAAAACATTTTGAATGTTGTGATATTATCTATGTTCTCTAAAATGAATCTGTAGTTGTTTTGTAGCGGGCAATATAAAGGTAAATTTGGGGCAAGGTATGGCTTATCTTTTGTTTACTGCTTTTGATAAGGCTCTAAACCGGTGATTGCGTACACACTGATCACACTTCACCAATTCAAATATCACCAAGCATGTATTTCGTATGGACACACACACAGATTTATGTTAATATCAAAATAATGTATTTGCAATCCTTACCTAACAAATGATTTATATCATAACAATGAATTGACATATCTGGTAAGTGTATGTTTCTGTTAATTAATAGAACTGCTATGACAAAAATAACATAAAATACTTTTGATACTATTTCCATCGGTTACAGTAGACTGAAGCGAAACGATCTTTATATCAGATATGTAACAAAAGGCTATTTCCTTCTTTAGACTGAAGTTATTGTACATGTAGCCACCACTTTTAAGAAATGAATCAGAAAGACTTATCCAACAAAAAAGAAAATCCTTTCCTTTTTACTTCTATCAAGTAGGAGTCTACAACATACAGACATTGAATAGAGAGCGACCAGGAGTAATGAGAATGAATTCCAAGGAAAGGACACTTAATTATTTTATCTGCGATTACGTTTACATTCGTTGTTGAAATTGCTTAAAACCTTGCTTAATCTCTGCTATTGATTTCACATAATGAGGTAAGTATTCCGGTTTTCATTAATGACACTGAAACATTGGCATTTTTTATGCGTGCAATAGCATTAGCCTTGACTGTTTGTACCATTAATGTTATGTGTATTCTCAGTTTCACTGTTACGATACCATTGCCACAAAGTGAAACACTTTTTTTACAAAATACCTTAACAATTATTCAACTTGCCTTCATGAATCTTGTTTAATTATGAATGTGCAAGAGTTTCTTAAGAATATAAAATTAAACATGATCGCAAAAACCCTCATAAATCCAAGACGAAACGAACTTAGTCTATCAGTCTATCCGCTGCGTTTCTTCATTACAGAAAAAAAAACGATGGACACCCTTTGCACGATGGCGACATCAGTTCCAGCTATTAATATAAGTTACCAGTTATAAAAATGACATTACTTTGAAAACTCGTACGACTTAATTGCCGAAAAGGTGTAGGTTGTGCTTGCTAACTTGAGAAAATATAGGTTACATCGTTTGACTTTAGCTAGGCTTTTGGACGTTTAAATGTTTTTATTGATTTTGATTTTAAATTGTATCTAAAATAATTTCAATCTTTCATTCTGCTTGAACATGCCAACCCGAAATTGTTGAAAGGCACTGCAACCAAAGTCATTCGTCTTTCTCTGTTATCACGTAGTCAGATTTGCAAAACATGTGGGGATATTTTGCACATTAGATACCTATTAAATAATAAGGTTAATTAATCATGGTCTTTAGTTAACTTTTTCTAAGCCAGATACTCCCGTCATTAATTCCGCTATAATACAAGCTCAATTTAGGGCAACCGGGTGGTTGGCTGAACAGAAACTGACAAATTGATAAACGATTTGCGAAAAATAATGGCTAACACTAACAAAACACGTATTATGGCCCTTATCTACTTCCTTTTGAGTAATTGTGACCGTGTTGAAACCAGTCCTTGGCTAGCTGGTTTGTATGGAATCTTACCTTATGTTACCTAATATCATCCTAATGAACAGTTTGATGAAGCAATTAGCCTCAAATATTGCCTTACAAATGTTGCCTAATCAAGGCCAAAAGAATGGTGAGATAAAGGCATTACAAGTCTGGACATGATTTAACAGGATGAAATCATCATGCAGTTTCCTTATGCACTGATGACTGTACTAACTATATGTCTCGAAGCTATATATGATGTTGAAAATTCATAAACCAACACAGTTTTGTCAAAACATGTTTCGCTTTCATAAGCTTCTTCAGTTGACAATAACATACACATAACACTTTTGGTGAAATTATCATGTGACATTTTACAGGCCTGATGTAACATTTCGATCACTAACAGAAATAATATCAAGCATTACATTTTGATCGACCTTCGTTCATAGCACTTAATCTGTTTGGTTTATAGAGCAGGATCTTGAGCCAAAATAATGCCAAGACAATGTTTCTCATTCTCCAAGATATAAATATCTTAGATGTATCGAGTATAAGTATACAAGTATTATACAAAATGCAGGAAAGTTTAATGCACGTTACTCTAGGTAATTTCAAATGAACTTGAAGGCGGAAAGAAACAAATTGAAAAGACCATTGTCGAATTCTTTCTCGTTCTCTATACAAATAATGGTTCAAAGGATTAAAATAGTATGAGCCGCGCCATGGGAAAACCAACATAGTGGCTTTGCGACCAGCATAGATCCAGACCAGCCTGCGCATCCGCGCAGTCTGGTCTAGATCCATGCTGTTCGCTAACGGTTTCTATAAATGCAATAGGCTTTGAAAGCGAACAGCATGGATCCTGACCAGACTGCGCGGATGCGCAGGCTGGTCTGGATCCATGCTGGTCGCAAAGCCACTATGTTGGTTTTCTCATGGCACGGCTCAATATTAGATTTATGTGCGACAGTGCTGTTCGTACCATTAAAGTCTGATCTATGTTACATTTAACTCATTTGTTTCTTATCTTTATTTACCTTATGTTTTACTGCTTTCGATCAGACATGGCTGTAGACTATCGATCATAGAGTGGTACAGTTACAAGACTTCAGCAGTGGAACACACCTACACTAGAACTATTTAGTACATACAGTCATGTTTTTCAGTGAATTATTAAAATACTAGAGTGAAACATATATCTTTCACCAGTAAAAACAATAATATGGGTAAATTTAGTCAAAACATGAAATAAAAAGAAAATTTATTTGTTTAACGTGTAAGAACAAAATCTCATTACTCATGAACACCATATCTTACATTTTATTCGAGGCTATATGCCACTCGTATTGCGTCTTGTGTTCCCTCGTGAAAGATATTTCAATCTTACACTGAAAGAAAAAAATATATCCTCAATACCCTGCATGTACCACAACTCACGTTGAACACACAATCATCAACGCTCTTCCCAATAAGTGTTGCGTTTCCAATCTAACGTTCTCAAGACGACGTACCATTTATCAAATAAATAGTTCAATCTTTTAGAATTCAACAGACATTTTTGTTGATTAATGACTCCGTTGGGGCAAAAGAATATGAGCAATAGCCATAATTATATCTTAAGACCAGCATTTGGATATTGAACAATAGGCAAATTTATTCTTTAGAAGTGTATATCTCGTGGGGTTGAATATAAAAAATGTGTAATTCTCGAATAGAAATTATTCTATATTCGGCTATAGAATTAGTATGAATCGTGCACAGAGCCAGTGAAAGATTTAATTATCCCACTGGAGAATGGCCAATTCAAACATTAAGAAGAATGACTGTCCTTGACCTCTGATGAAGCTACGAACCTGTTGAATTGGCTCGCAATTGCAAGGGAGTAAAGGCTATTTTTAACACAAAATAGATTTTAAAGCGCATTCTTAATATTTTAATTGGCGTTTTTCTACTGTTAGTTACTGGGGTGAGCGATACTAACTTTAGAACGAACCTGGAGACCTATAGTTTTCCCTGGTTGTCATTGATTAATTGGTCACTTTCTTCAAAATAGCGAAATTCAGATTGTGTCATTTTTAAGCAAGATTCCGAGGAGGACAATGCAAAACAAACACTGATGAGCTGCAAAGAGGCTTATTCTTTAGGCAGGTCTGTGTATATGCAATTTCTAAAATGTAACCAATAAAAATAGCGACGGATTAGATCATTCAGAAAATGGACAAATGCTTTGATACTTACATTGCCCTTGAACGAAACAACAAAAGAGTTGAACTTAGTTTAAATTTTGTGTATTCCACACTTTAACAATCCTCTAGACTAGATAATCATTCAGGCTGTTAACAAGTTATTGCTCACATCAAGACAAATTATAATGTATAACTTCCTAAACATCAACCACTTATATGTGTAGCTTTTTGTCACTGACGTCCTCAAGTTCACCTCTATTTAGTACACCAAAAATAGTACGTTCTACATATTTGTTCGAAATGTGAATTATTAGATATTATAACAGAAACAGTGTTACACTAGTTTAATTTTGGGCAACAATGTGCTTGGCTAAACAGAAACTGTCGAGTGCTTTTTTGTTTATGATTTGCCAAAAGATTACGGGAATACATACAACAATACGTATTTTTACCCTTACGTGCTTCCTCAGGAGTGATTGTGTTCGTGTGGAAATCAGTTTTGGCACCTGTTTTATCTAGAATCTTACACAATATTATCCTGACGAAAAGTCAGAGGATGTACTTAGTCTCACATAATATGATAATGCCTTAACGCACGTGTTGCCTAATCAATTAACGTTGAGAAAAAGGTGATTGAAGGAGCACAAACCGGATTTAACAGGATGGAATCAGTTTCCTTATGCATAATTGATGACTGTACTAACTAGTATGTCTCGAAGCTATAGTCTGCTGACCATTATGTCCGAGTTTCTGGTCAAAATAAGGAAAGGATACAAACCAATATTGGAATACATGTTTTACTTTCACGAATTCTACATTCAAAGTGATTACAATAAACAATGTTTACTTGATATTTATATTTTGTGGCTTTTTATTGATAAAATACTTCACTGTTGTGTGTTAACCACAACGATATGACATGTAGTTGGTTATGCTCCAGAAAAAGATGATGTAAATATGACCATTTACAGATTACTTCTATGTTCATACTTTTGTCATCGAAACAGTATGAGGTGGTTTAATGAATGAGAATGAATGAGTTGGAGTAAAGTGTTTACGATCATTGAACACGAAAATGGCATAAGTAAAAGACGGAAGACATTCTCGACGTCACAATATTTCGGTTACAAGTAAAACAACCCAGTATAAACGAATTGTTCAGGTTATTAAAATCGGTCGAAATGAAGGTACTTTGAACCCCATAATAGAACTTATTCTTTTGGAACTAAGGTGTGTTAAAATGATAAAGTAGTGACAAGACATTGTCATATAATTGAGCTAGAATGCCAGCTATTGACCTATATATCGCTTCGAACTGTCATAAACGTGACACACATAATGACTTTAAAAGGAGCATATGTTTTGCACACACACTGAATATGTGTATCATACAGTGACCATAACCAACGGGTCTAAGTGGTTAAAGTTGCCGACCTTGAATCACTTGCTCTTTACCTCTGTTGGTTCGGGTTCTTTACCTCTGTTGGTTCGGGTTCGAAACCTCGCCTGGGGTGTAAACTTCTATCATATTAAAGTAAGAAAATTATTTCAAGACTAGTTAGTGAGGATGTCATTCGATTTGCTTACGTAAGGGCGGTGAATCTATCTAGGTGCCCGCTTTTGCATGCAATAATGAACGCAAGGAAACCAAACCTTCCAGAAAAGGCATACGACTAAAGCAAAAAAAAAAGTAAGCATAACAATGTCAAGAATGTTTCTAAACTAATTACTGGGAACTTTTTATCATACATTCAACGTTTTAAAGGCCGTTATTCTACATTCAAGAAGTCTATTTTATAAACTGTCTGAATTTACATTCTTATAAGTTGTCTTAAAATACAGACAAAAATGCTTTTATGGGTGAAATTATTATGTAACCTATAACAGGCCAGAGGGTTTGCCTGATTAGATATTTCGATCACTAACTGAAATAATACCAAGTATTACATTTTGATCGACCCTCGTTCATATCACTTTATCTGTTTGATTTATTTGATTTATAGAACAGAATCTTGAGCCAAAATAATGCCAAGACACAATGTTCCTTCCTCTCCAAGATATAAATATCTCAGTTGTTTCGAGTATAAGTATACAAATATTATACAAAATGCAGGAAAGTTCAATGCACGTTTCTCTAGGTAATTTCTTCAAATGAACTTGAAGGCAGAAAGAAAAGATTTGTAAAGACCATTGTCAAATTCGTTTTTGTTCTCTATACAAATAATGCTTCAAATGAATTTTTTTTTTAATTTATGTTGATTTAGAATTAGATTTATGTGCAATCTTGCTGTTCGTACCATTATTAAAGTCAGATATATGTTACATTTAACTCATTTGTTTCTTATCTTTATTTACCTTATTTCTTTCTGCTTTTGATCAGACATGGCTGTAGACCATCGATCATACAGTGGTACAGTTATGATCGAGTCTTAAGCAGTGGAACACACCTACACTTAAACTATTTACTAAATATTTTTCAGTGAATTATCGAAATATTAGAGTGAAATATATCTGGTATTTTCACAGTAACAAATTTCAGTTATATTTCACCGGTAAGAAACTATAAAATGGGAAACTTTAATGAAAACATTAAATAAAAAGAAAATTTGTTTGTTTCACACGAAAGAACAACATATCTTACAATTTCACTCGTGACTATGCCATATTGCATCTGTCGTCTCGTGAAATATATTTCAATCTTACACTGAAAAAAAAAAACAACAACAATAAATATCCTCTATATATCACCCTTCATGTGTCACAATTCACGTTGAACGCAAAATCACCAACGCTCTTGCCAGTAAGTGTTGCGTTTGCAACCTAGCATTTTCTAAAAGACATGCCATTTATCAAAGAAATGATCCTATCTTTTAGAATTCAACGGGGCATTTTTCTGATTAATGACTCAGCCGAGGACAAAAGAACATGAGAAACGGCCACACTTATATCTTGAGACCAGTATTCGGATATTCAACAATAGACTAATTTATTCTTTAGAAGTGTATATCTCATGGGGTTGAATATAGAAAATGTGTAATTCTCGAACAGCAATTATTCTATATTCTGGCTATAGAATTAGTATGAAAAATGCACAGAGTCAGTGAAAGATTAAATTACTCCACTGGAGAATGGTCAACTCAATCATTAAGAAGAATGAGTGTCCTTGACCGCAAATGGACTAAGTCTTACAACAATGTCGCATTGGCTTTCTAATAAAAGAGCTTAAAGGCTGATTTGGAAAAAAAAAAGATAAATATATTTCAAAGGGCAATTTTAAATATTTTGGCGTTTTCTACAGCAGTTTTTAATTATTTTGGGCGGTCGATATTAATTTCAGAACGATCTTGGTGACCTATATCTTTTACTGGTTAGTTTTGATTAATTGGTCAATGTCTACAAATGAGAATCGTTTCAGGATCTTTATGACAGAAAACGCAGCGGTAGAAATCGTCTTCAAGTTAGATCTCGAGGATGACAATGCTAAACGAACACTGTGGTGAGCTACACGTAACGTTATTTTTCACGTAGGTCCGTGTAGTTGAACGAAGCAACAAAAGAGTTGCATTTAGCTGAAGTTTTTCATATTCCATATTTTTACCGTCCTCTAGACTAGATAATCATACAGGCTATTAACAAATTATGAAGACAAATTATAATTAGTAACTTCGACAACATTAACCATTGGTGTTACTGGCGTCCTCAAGTTCACCTCTGTTTAGTACACTAAAAATAGCACATTCTACATATTTGTTCGAAATGTGAAGTATTAGATATTATAGCATAAACAGTGTGAAAATATGAGATGATTCTCATCATGTTAAACATTTATAGCAATAACTGTTGCACTTTCATCTGAATAATCAATAACACTAAATTGTGTCAACGCAAATATGTCGAAGGTTTGAAATAAATCTAAATTAATCATAGTTAGTGTTAAAACTGTTACATTTTCTGTTAGGCGAAAATATGTTCTCATGCATAAAAGTGTGAAAATGGCCGTGGCACTACTGTCGCCTAAAACTGACTGTTCATGTAAACAGGGTCTTGATTCAAGTGTTGACTGAGAACTTATATAGTATCGCTGATTCCTTTTCACGACGGAAGACATGCTAAATTGAGTAGTGACTACATCTGTCCGAGAATTCCACTGGATATTCGACAGACGTTGCCAGACAACAAGCAAGAGCCACATTTGTACCTCAATAGAAGTTAAGAGAAACATATAAGGGTCTAAAACCGATTATCTTCCATTGGGTACTTTACTTACAACCTGGTCAAACTGGTTAA
This sequence comes from Mercenaria mercenaria, assembly GCF_021730395.1. NCBI lineage: Eukaryota > Metazoa > Mollusca > Bivalvia > Venerida > Veneridae > Mercenaria > Mercenaria mercenaria. The sequence continues at coordinate 47,709,342 of NC_069362.1, forward strand.
TACCCCAGTCACACATACGGCGCGGATAGCTACGTCTAGGATAGAAACGTAGTAATCCGTATCGATCCGTACCTGAGCCGTACGGATTGGTACGGATTGACGAATTACTACTTTAAGGTACGGCTCAGGTACGGATCAATATGGATTACTACGTTTCTATCCGTGGCTAGACGTAGCTTTCCGCGCCGTATGTGTGACTGGGGTATAATAAGCATACAATAATTATGGAGATCATGAAAATGACTTTTTCAATGGGCCGAATCATTTGTAAGCTGCTAAATACAGCGAAATACAAATTCCGCCTTCCAAAGAATTTGATTGGGTTTGGGCCGCTCTTCTTAACAAACTGGTAATCGAAATGACTAATAACGGCATAAAGTATGCTGCTATTTTAGTAATAGCTCAGTTTAAATACATTGTACCAACTAACCAAAGGACTTGCATGTATACAAACTCCATGAACAAAACTTTTAAAAGATTAACACGTGTGTTTTGTGGATTACCAGATTTTAAAGGGACATGTCTTCTGGAGTAAATCACAACTATATCAAAACTATGAAAAACTGATTAAACGTCAGTCTGTAAAATATATGGAAAAATATGGCATTGTTTACGATGATATGTTATGAGCAGCTAAATCTTTCACGTCTAAACGTGACAACAATATTTCGTTGTGTGACTAACGTAAGAGTACATGTAAATAAATGTTACATTATACAGAACTTTTTGAATCCAATTCTTTTCATTAACGAATACTGACAAATGAAATCACTTTCTATATAACAAAATGTCATCAACGTTTGAAATAAATAATTACACATGTACCTCCAAGTACGGCTAAATACGTGTTTTTTTTTCTATACTAGGTCATGTAATACATGTTTGAACTTTATCAGCTAACATACTTAACAAACAATAACCCTATAATTTTACTTTTAAATTAGTTGTCTGGTGCATGTTAACACGAAAACCACAAAAAAAACTTGGTGGTTTAAATTGAATCATCAAGTCCATTTGATGTTTGAAGACAATCGTATCTAAACAAGTACAAGACTAAATATCACTCTCTTTTTTTTGTTGTTTACAGTATTAACCGACACTTCACGAATATTTTGAAGTATCTCTAATGCAGTGTGATATGCGTATTTTAACGCTTTTTTTCTTGATCGATTACTAATAGATAACTCACAGATAGAATTCAAGTATGCAATATACACATATCTGCATTTCAAAAGAACACGTGAAATTTTAACAAGATTGGAAAAAAATAAAGTGGCACTCACCTGTTGGATTTCGGGTATTTTCGCAAGGCGTTGTTTGTGACATAGTCCTGGATACTTCGTGCCGTCTGAGGCTCAGCCGAGATACCCTGGGCTCGAACCTTCCTGGGCTGCACCAAAGCCTTAGGAAGCACTGACTGGAATTTATCCAGCTGGCTTTTCAATTGTTCAATTTCTTCGTCTTTCTCAGCAACGATCTTTTGCAGTTGTCGTATCTGTTCGTCCTTTGTTTTAATAAGTTTGTGTAAATCCTGTTTCGTTTCCATAGTTTCACTTTAAAATTCCTTGATTTTGAATAACTTGTACGATTGTTAATCACTAGTATTCCATTATTTAATGTAACGAATAATTCAATTTGTTAATACTATTACACTCCTTCGTATATGACTTTTATGCAGACCAATCGTGTAAATATTCATACTGGTAATTTGAACGAAATTAAGCCTGACTCTTGTAATTAATTTCTAGTTATTATGTTGCGATCAAATCTGTGTAATTTGGAAAGTATCAAGATTCTATAAATGCCAGAAGAGCTAAGAGGTCTGTATTTTTATCGTAAATATCTGGCAGAGTTTCTAACTACAAATGTTAACTGCCATTGGCCGTGAAAATGTTCTTTTCTACTCGATAGAAAGTTTGTTTACTTGTACTCAATATTTTGTTTACATAAGAGACCGCTCATTTTGACATTATCTATTTGTTTATATTGTATTTACCTCGTATATATATCGAATTGATACCTGCTTTACCTCAGATATATCTAAATAAATGTAAACCTTTCAAATATCAGATATTTTCAGGGATTTCCCCCAATAAATGATAATTTTCCGTCAATTTTACCCTTATCATAAACTTTCCATTATTATAAAACACTCTTTAATAATGTACGAAAACTATTAAATTTTTAAAATTCAACACTTACAGATGCAATCGTGATTTATCTTAACACTTTAAAATTAAATAACGATGAATTTAATTAAAAGATATTTTCAAATATTCCATTTTAACGCCAGAATTTAACATTTTTATCTTCTTTTACCTCCAACTTATCACGTTGTATTGCTTTTCCGCTCATTCAATATCTCTCAACATTCAAAAGCATTAACTGATAGCACTGAATAAACCTCCAGAAAACTTAAGTATACAGCTTTTAATTCCACGGAGAAAGAACAAGCTTTAAAAGATAACACAACTTAATTTAACATACGTACAACGTCAGTTTAGTGTAATATGACCATAAAATACATAAAACACAAGATAAGACCGCTCTATTTCTCTATCATATCATGCATATATTTCCATTTGCCCCGAGGCGTAAAAATTTCGTTCATTCATTCACAACTTGTAACGTACGCGAAATGCTAAAAATAACACTTAAGAGTTTTAAAACAATGATCTCGAATAAGAATAAACAAAAAAAGATATATATAAATTCTTGTTTTAGCGCGTATATAATATACACTGATTCAACATTAAACTGTGTTCATTACATGCCGAAGTTTAAAGCGAGAGTATGTTGTGCCATGTAACGTTTTATTGTATCGGGCTACAGTAAACACTGATAGCCGCAACGAGAGCGCAGCTTTATCGGGTCTCAGATTTGTTTAAGCTAAAATCAACTATTATCAGGGTATTGGCAGGGACACTAATTCCTATACACGCGATCGAACTCGGCCTATCTTTCAAATTATTTTTTCATTTAGTTTCGTTTTTAATATAAACATGGCCTGATATATGAAATTAACCCCACAAATTGAATACAGAAGTAGGTTTATAAAGATAACAAATAATCTATACACATGCGTAAGATTCTGCTGGTCATATATTTCAGCTTTATTTTGCTAAAAAATGAATTCGCGAGAAAAGTGATGCTTGGGTTTAAAGAATCACAAAATCATATTACTGCGAGGGGAAAAGCATGCGCATTTGCGCTCAGTGACGTAAGACGCTGATCTTCATTCTATTTCTGCTATAACAAAATATTGCCAAAAGCCTGAAGAACCAAAACCGTAACATACAAACATGCATTTAAGTCATAGATAACACATTAACAAACAATTTTTTTGTCCTAACTGATGACAATAAACACGATGGCAGGCGAGCGACCGATGTAAGTAGGTTAATATTACAAAAATGACGGGCGACATTGTTATGATTGCATCATGTTACGTTCGTTACTCATGCATACGTTCATTACGCAATACTATATAATAATACACAAATATGTATGTGCTAATTAACCCAGATATATATTACACATTGTATTTCGAGCAAATAGAATGCACAACATTTCCGTTACTTATTAGTGTAGTGTACGTGACACAAGGTAATATATAATGTGTAGCGTATGTTTAAATGAAACTTACGCGTAGCTACGTTACAGAAAACAAAGAAATTGTTATAATTGCATCTTTCGTCGCAATAAATCATCTCATAACACGTTGGTTATTATGTAAAATATTGAAAACTGTCTTTGCGTTTTTTTTTCAAAAAGAAAAAAAGGGATACATAAGGAATGTACTCCAGTAGTTCTGTTATTTATCAAAGGCTTAGTGTACATGGAAAGTTTGTAACGGACGCCTTCAACTTGCTGTGCGCTAGATAAATTTTTGATCGATTAACATTCAACTCGGTGCAATTTAATTTTTTGTTCAATGTTATCTATGTGTCCTCCTTAAAGGTAAAATGCAAAATAAGTGAAATCAATTACGCACTATAATGACAGTATTGTGATATATCAACAAGATTATGAGATAAGAAGAAATGCATATAGTTTCTGGTGTAAACTTAACAACACATTATCGTAACATTTGAAAATCTTATGACACTTATGAAATAATAAACTGCCCTTTTCGTTTTTATATCATTATACGCATTTTAGTATAAAAGAAAAGTGCGGAGTTATTTAAGTAATTAAATCAATGTGTATGCTCTTATGCGAATATATCTTATTATTTTATGTTTTTCGGTGGTTTATCGAAATATAACGGTGAATTATATCCTGATAAACTCACTGGCCACTCAGTGAAAATTATCAAATCTGATACCCGGATTAACGTAAAAAAATTTACCGAGCGTACTGAAAGCCGGAAACAATATGACGATGACGTCGTTAAAATGACGTCATCTTTGCGATGCTTCCTGATAAAATTTCCCGCAAATTTCGACATTTTATTGAAATAAACACAACAAAAGTAGAGTTTTAGACATAAAATAAACAGAAAAATTGTTGGTATCGATGTAATATCACGGTAATTTCACTCGTGAACACCAAAAGTTGTTATTTTCACTCGTGGCTGCGCCACTCGTGAAAATATCACTTTTGGTGCCCACTCGGTGAAATTATAACGTGATATTACACCGAAACCAACAATTATCCTCTATTTTTTCCCTTGTGTCTAAATTACAGATATAGACCATTCCGCTCCTTTGCTTTTCTTTCGTGTTTTATTAATACAATTCACCGACCCACAATGTTATATAAGGCGTATAGGTCAAAGACTTTTATCGCAAATAAAAGCTACCATAGTAAATGTGTAACACAGATGTATAATCTATCTTGGTTGATCAAGTTAATAATAGGCAGTTCAAGCAATAAAACACGTTTTTCTTGGTTTATGGTGGTGACTGACCTGGCCTAGCTATAAGTACATTGACCAATAAACATTGCATTTAGTGATTTGGCACAAAATCCGCCAATATCGCCTTTATCATCATCACAGGGCTTTGAATCGTCAGAAATTTCTTAATTTACTATGACAATGAAACTTTACGAGGTGCAAATTGAACAAGATGTTTATGATAGTCCTTTATTACTCCATTCAGGTAATATAAATTTTAATGTTGAAACGTGAAATTCTTTATAACACCCACGATTAACCCATATCCTCTCGTTTGATGGAGCTTAATTTTGAACTCTTTAACGTCTTAAGTGTTGATGCTAATAAAACATCATCCACTAAATCAATGGTTTTCAAATCTGAGAGATAAAATTTTTAAACTCTATACAAGGCATATACTGATCAAAATACGTATTGTTTGTTTATGAATTATTTACTGCCCAAATCAAACATCGTTGACTTTGTTTTAGCGTGAAGGAGGCCGCAAAAGATTATTTAAGACATGTGAATTATTTGAAGATTTGCGGTGAAACACACAAAGTACCATTTTATACAAGCTTCAATGTCAAATAGAAATTTTATTTCTCATTTTATTTATTTTAGACCTGAATAATAAATGCTGACTTTAATCATTAAGTTTAGGACAGTATTTGTTTATAATTCAAACAATTTAAATAAGAAAAAAATAAAATCTTATCATCGAAAAATCAAACTTTTACTGAATACCATTTCGTTCTATATATATATAAAAAAAATCTTGTTTTCATTAAACTGTTCTTCAGTAATAGCACGGTATTCTTAACCTTCAGTCTAGTGGCGGCAAGTGATTTTACCTTTGCGATCAGTGCAGACCAAGATCAGCCTGCACGGTTTGCACTGTTTGCTATTCAGTCAAACAATTTTCAGTGAACACCTCTTTGAATTACAAGCGGTACTGCCCAAATTGAATGATGAACCAGTCAATTTTAGAGATTTTGTAGGGTAAAGGTTAAATTGGACTCTATTTTTTTTTTTCAGATTGCAGAATTTCATCTCCTAAACCGCCTTGTGTTAATTTAATGTTAGTAGACAGAGAATATTAATCTTTATGATCATTGGTTTATAATGGACCAATGACGTCACATATATACAAATATTATTTAAGACAGTCCTCGCTAATGTCGTCTGCTATGCTGTTAAGCTATGATGAAGGAAATAAGGACCGTTTCCTTTTATATACCAAATCGTGCCTACATTTAAGTCTTTCCAAGTTGAAGAGTATCTTCTGCTTCATTAACATTTTGTTAAGTAGAGACCAGCGGTAAAATATTCACTGTTAAATAGATACATTTTCCGGTCATTCCTTACTGATGGACCTAATGACGTCAATTCCATTCCCATATGCTTAAATGCTCCTCAGCAAAATTGTTTTTAAAGGTAAGGAAGAATTATTTTAGTGCGTTTGTCAAGCTTCTAAAGGAACTGTTATTCAGGGGGGCGGGGAAGCTTCTTCTATCATTACATAAACATTTAACTTTCACATGATAATCTAACATGCTGTGATACACGTGCTAATTATGATTGTTACCAAAAGAATTTCCCGGCCATTATTTACTCTCGGAGCACACAATGTCACTTACGGTCCCGTACAATTAGGCTATCCGGGGCCATTTTTTTCTAACGCACAACATGTCATTTTTCGCGTTTTCTACGATTTAGTAACACGCGAAAACTACATTTATTCTTTAATTTCACAATACAATTAATGAGATCACTTATTTAATCAGAATATAACCCGATGATCTATGTATGTTCCTCTGCTGTTTGAGTTTTAAATGCATCTTTAACAAAATTCATGAGAAAAAAATGAGTTTAGCACATCGCGTTGTCACTGAAATTAATAAATGCGGTGATAGACAAAATGTGAAAGGAACGTTTAACCAAAATTTTACATACCTAGGAAAAGAAGTTGCCAAAACATCCGTATATTATTAATATATCTTTAAAAATGGAAACTCCCATTTTCAATTTCGGTAAGTAAACACCAAATGGTAAGCAAACTCCATTTTTTTAAAAGAAACTATTTGTTACGATGAATAACGAGGATTGAACCTTTAGCATAAAAATTACAAAATATAGAAAAAAACTACGTAAAGAAAAATAAACTTCCTTTTATCTGTCTATCGTTTATTCGTCTACCTTTGTGGGTGTACATTATCAAGATGTGAAAATATTCTATATTGTTTTAAACGTGTGTACTATTTTGCTTATAGATGCGTTTGAAGTCGATTAACTTCCGCATTTTTTGCATTTTTTTTTTTAAATTTTAAGTTGACTCTTCTTTAACAAGATTGATGGCGTATTTACAATGTGTATTTAGTACTTTTATTAAAGGAGAAAGCCTATAGATATGCAATGCACTTTCGGGTCTGATCCTTTTTAATACATGTACTTTTTCGCATTTTGTAATGTAAATTGAATATTTATACATAGCTTGGAATAGACACGTTCAAATTTAAACTACTTCCCCCATATATTTTGCAAAAGTTATCAACACTAATTATTTCCCATCTAAAATTGGGGGCCACCTTGGCTGAGTGGTAAAGGTCGCTGACTTTGAACCACTTGCCCCACACCGATACGGGTTCAAGCCTCCCTCGGGGCGTTGAGTTCTTCATGTGCGGATGCCATCCAGCTGGCTTACTGGAGGTCGGTTGTTCTACTAATGTGCCCGCCTGTGATGAAATAATGCACTGTTGCACCTCAATGCAAAAATGGGACACATAGGGTCTTCCCCCACCTGCAAATGCTGGAAAGACGTCATTTGTCCTATAATTGTGTCTCTTCAAATAAAATCTATAAAACTCGCACTTATAAAAAAAAAGTACTTATTACGTCATCAGCTTCTTACTTTTTTTTGGCAGACAGAACTAATGACTCGGCGCTTAGGGACATGCTTCTGCCGCTAAATAGCATTTACAAAACATCATAAGTCGTGTCTGCCTAGAAGCTTAATAAACCTGAATATAAAATTACTTGTACTTACAAAATCCCTCCTGGCTCATTAAGTATAGTTTGAGAAGCAAAGGAATATTATTACCTACTGGGTATCTTAGCGGGTTCAGTATGATGAATGGGGGAGAGGGGGCGAGGTGTCCCCCATATTTAGCGTAATGATCCCACCTTTTTCCGTGGAGGGTCACTCACAAACCCAATAATTGATTTGTTTTACTTTTCTTCATTTTTAGCCAAAACCGATATAAAAAAGTCTCCTGACACTCTGTGGCAATATAGAGGGCCACAATGTGATCATCTTTTAATCAATGGAAATGCTAAGACCTTGTGAGGTGGGGGGTGGGGAGCGGGAAACAAACTTACATAACTGAGCCGCGCCATGAGAAAACCAACATAGTGCTTTGCGACCAGCATCCGCGCAGTCTGGTCAGGATCCATGTTGTTCGCTAACGGGTTCTCTAATTGCCAAAAGGCTTTGAAATCCGCGCAGTCTGGTCAGGATCCATGCTGGTCGCAAACGCACTTTGTTGGTTTTCTCATGGTGCGGCTAATATTAATGAATTATTTCCAGTGCTCTTAGACAATTCTGTAGTTAAAATTGTGTGTCGGAGTTTTGTTTGTGCATAGTCTTCCGAAGATCTTTCTGCATTTATCCTGCACAAATCGAGTACCCAGGCGAGAGGACTCTGTGATCCAGATGTTAGACGCCTGACTACGAAACCACGAGTCGTGAAATCCATACCCCGCTGCTCGACTGTTTGGAGAGATGAGACTTTAAATCGAGGGCCCTAGTAGGATTTTCTATACCTCGCATGTAAAAGAACTAAAGCTCCTAGAATGAGAGCAACTTCTATATCTTGCATTATTCTCTAAAACCTTAAAAGTGTAATATTCTTCCGGTTCAACCAATGGCGACTGTAAATGAGACTGAAAACCACAAAACAACATTTCTTAATGAATTAACTAAGCATTTTCCGCTAATAGATATCGTTCTGATAGTTCTAGACTGTACTCTGCATGCTTATTCAAATATTTGCTTACGAAATTTTATTTACAGAGAAAGGCCTTAACATATTATACCTGTCTGAATCGCAACTGTTTATAACAATTTAATGTGTATATTAAGATTTTCCAAGCATTCCCGCTTGCACACAATAAGATAGTCTTTCAAAAATGACGTCAACAGTAAAATAAATGACCGAGAAAAGAAATCAAACGCATATTTACACTGATTATCCTATCGGTTTATCATACTCCTATGCAAGGGTTTGTTTTATTGCACATACCATGATTTAGCAACTGCCTAGTGCATTTAAGACATTCATTTCTTTACAAATAACTATAAGATTATAGAATAAAATTTTTTCTTCAAGCAAAAAGAGAAACATAATATTTTTGTTTGTTGTTAAGTAGCGTGTTTTGTGCACATACCAAGAATTTCTAACGGTATGGCATGTTTAGTGCATCATTTTAAGTTCTCTATGGATAAAGATAAGACGATAGTATCAAATTCTTTATTCTTACAAAAAGAAACAAATCTCCGTGTGATTATATGTAAATAAACAGAATGTTTCTAAATAAATCGAGAGTCTTAAATCTTGATCATATCTTTACGAACTGCATGCGAAATTTCACACAAAGACACACTGAAAGAAAAATATATGCTGTTAAAGAACAGAGGAGTGAAGATTCCATCTAAATTTCACATTAATCACAATTTTATTTACGTAAATAACGTAATGACACTTTTATTTGATTAATTTTACATTTGTAACACGAATGGACATAACTAAGAGTAGAATTTACAACTAAATTACTGTTGCTATAGAACATAAAACGTGTCCGTTAACAACAATATATTGTATCCTAATATCACAATACTTCTTTAACTTAAATGTCAATTTTCTATTTTGTCTGACGGTTTTCAGTTAAACAGATAATGGGTTCATATGAAGTTATATTGCACTTTTTCAAAATGAATGATTTTTCAATGGTCCTTCACTTTCCTGACATTTTGCCATTTCACAGAGAGAAGTGGGTGTGTAGTTTGCTAGAACCTTTTTAAACAGTCTACCGTTGTCATTTTGGACTAGACTCTCACACTGAAATAAACGAGGAAATAATGTAGAAAATACGAAATGACAACAACATTATTGTTAATGGTATCATATTATATCATTACACCATATTATTGTAGCATCCTTTTATGATACAAGCGTTCAAAGAGGCTAAACGTAAAAAGTAGCCACTCAGAGCGCTTAATTCATCACCATCTAGTACATACACAGAGTGACAGCGGGAAAAGGCTCACTAAGAGAGATAAATCATTTCTGATACATGCATATCCGGCCAACATAGCACAGCTCTTTACGAATTGACAGCCGTCACTTATTGAATGGCATTCAACTAGACCATTCCATAACATTTTTATCAAATTATTTTCACCGATTTACTTTTGACCGTTGAACAAGAATAAAGTGTTGAATACATTCCGGTCACATAACACACACTATGGATCGGCGATTATTTAAGGATGTCATTAAGTAATTCACCTTGAAAACATCAAAAGTTTTGACAAACACTTCAGTCGACCACATATTTAAACGCGAACTCATATATGTTGTGGTATTCACAACTTGTTTTTAATAATATCATACATACATATCATATATATCTTATAACATGAACGCCAAATGAAATGATCAAGAAAACTTACCGCGCCCTGGAATATACCTGGCAAATTGCTGCAAATCTGAAGTAACTGCCTTTCAACTTTCATCTGAAATATATTGTCGATTTTTTTTCGCTAAATTAAATGCAGAGATAGTATCTCGATATATACTCCTTACAACGAAAACAATTTGAAATGTTCCCTTTGTTGTAGCTACTGTACCATGCTTAACAAAATTCGAGAGCTGTCTCTAGCCGATCACTTAACACTGGAACAAATGACTCCTCTCTGGGTTATTCTTTCATGGACGTGTTCGAAATCATCCAAATCAAACTCTGTTATTCAATTTAGCATCAAATGAAGCTATCTGACCATATATTGTTTCGGCCCGCCCGCTTAGCTCAGTAGGTAAGAGCGTTGGTTTACGGACCGCGGGGTCGCGAGTTCGATCCTTGGGCGGGGCGTATGTTCTCCGTGACTATTTGATAAACGACATTGTGTCTGAAATCATTAGTCCTCCACCTCTGATAATTCATGTGGGGAAGTTGGCAGTTACTTGCGGAGAACAGGTTTGTACTGGTACAGAATCCAGGAACACTGGTTAGGTTAACTGCCCGCCGTTACATGACTGAAATACTGTTGAAAAACGGCGTTAAACCCAAATCAAACAAAACAAAATATATTGTTTCGAAAATACATATTAATTAGCTAGACCTGAGGAGACATATAGCTACTTCGTGGCAAGATTTTGATGTTCCTCACTGTTAAAATTAGATTGGTTCCTATACTTGCATTGCTCAAAACGACTAGACCAGAGAAATCATGTTTATACTAATTACATAAAAGAACAACCTCCTTTTTGTTGGGTAAATGATCCGTACAGCATAAACACTTACATAGTTGCCCGATATATCCTCATATACGGCTGTCAGAGACCGTGCACATATATTACAGTCTAGAGGCTCTTTTCTTACGTCAGAAATTGCGTTTCTTATGGGTGCTTCGGCTGCAAATAAAGTCAATTTTGAGATTAACTCTACTTCCATACGTTATAATAAATCAGACGATACTGAATGAATAAATATATTAGGTGAATCTTAGTTCAGAGGAAAATTAATTTCTATCAAATCTCCATGGAGGCCACAGCAAAAGATGCTTTAAGTCCAATTATTATCTTATTATAATTAATCATTGAAATGACCTAAATCATTTTACTACGCTATACAGATTCACAGAAGAGATAATCATGTTTGATTTTATATTGGTTTCTCCAAATACGTGTCTATACATGTATTAACTTCATTCGTTTAATCTTTGCAATTGTTATAGGCTAAAAAGAGCAGGGCAGTTTAAAACCAGCAGACAGCCGACAACGAGTCATTTCTATCATTAGCATCAACCACAATGGTTTAATCCATTTTAAGGATCAAGCAAGGTGTTGTGTTACCTCCCCTCAGATCATTGTGGGTTTTTTTCTTCAGTTCTTTCAAAGCTGATACACATGACATTTCTCTTCTCATAAAATACATACCGAATCGTTCAGAAGGATTAGGAAAGGCTTTTTGAGAGGTAATTGAAGTGTAACATTCCAAAGAAATGAGGTAAACAAACGAATTTCATAAACCTTCAATAACATAACAACGGAGGTAGGCATCATAGAACAAATGAGTCTTAATAAAAAATTAACTATTACATGACTCTTTATATAAATCATCGATCCATAGCTTGTTGTATTAAACGAGCTATAGCTTAACAGTAAAATTTGCTGGGCTAAAGTCAAAACGTCAAGAAAAAAAAAGAAAATATTTCTGATGTAATAAAACACTATAGAATGGGTCAAAACTGTTTGCCAGTGACCATGGTCAGTATACTATTAATCTATAGCTGAATATTTTACAGTGAGCATATTCCCTACATCTGATGACTGAACATTTTTGCAGTGTTTGTAAAAGTTTCGTTCAAAACCACAGTCATATTTGTTTTACATCAGTGACATGTCGTTAATATTACATACATACTCAGACAGCTGATGAAATATGTATTTGCACCAAATTCTGACGCAATATCATTTGTTTTGACAAATTAACTTATCATCTACTCGTAGATGTAGTTTGAAATATTATGTTTATCACTTTATACTTGTTGCAAGTAACCTCAAGTTTTATAACAAAGTTTCTCTCATTTATTAGAAAAAAAAAACATTATCAAAAGTCCAAAATGTATATAGAATCTAATACCATTGAAGTTTTTGTTAAAGAAAATACAGTCAAAATGTAGTATTTCATTTTACAGGCAAATCGAAAAAAGACGCATTTTAAGATGACAAAGACATATATTAATGATATTTTAGTAGGAATATTTGAAATAGATTTTAAAGACATGATCATATTATGATACAAACAGTCTAACAATTAAAAAGCAGTTACATAGCCAAGATATTATTTGTTTAATTTCAAATATGTTGTTTGCGTAGTGTTACGTTTAATATAAAGTTAACTTGTTGTAAGTCTTTGTTTTCATTTCTTTTACACAACATTTCATTGAAAATTCCCGAAATATATGGTTCCAGTATCAACTCATTCTGGAAAAAAAGTAAAAATGATATTCAGATTCCATAACATTTGATGTACATGATTTGCATTTGGTATTGGACACGGTTGATGAAAGCTCATACTTGTGCATAGTTTAAGATCTTTGCATGCTGTTTCCGGATCTGCACCCGTCTCTACTTCTTTCACAACAGCTGGTGCTAGCAGCATACACTAAATAAAACATAATATCATATAAATTTGCAGGCTGAATTCCATTTTTTTTAAATATTATATAACCCTGAACTGATAATAAAACACAGTTGAAACTCAAATTCCAAGAGATCTGCTGTTTTACTTCGAGATAATCGAAATTCGACTTAAAAATATTTTGTGCACGTGTTTTTGGGATGGTACATGAAAATGTCTTCGAGATAGCCGGATTATTGTGATAAGCGACTTCGAGATATCGAGTTTCAGCTGTATTTATAATAAGTAAAGCGCATGGGACGATGCATTTCAATCGGTAATATCATAACTGTATTTGTTTTGTCAATTAAGGGTTGACTCGAAAGCTACATATACATGTATTCGAAAATATCTATTTGGTCATTTGTTGGTGTTGCCACGGCCTGCTTCTCAAAGCTTATTATTGACAAATTAGATATACAGCAGTAAAACGAGGCCGTCAACGGCCTAGCACTTAAGGTCATTAAATTTTTGTCCATCGCCTTTGTGGGTTCGAGCCCTGTTCCGGACGCCAGCCGAAGAAGCTATTCAGCTGATATGTGGAAGGTCGGTGGTTCTTACCAAGTGTCTTGGCGTGCCTGACATAATGTTCAGAGTGGCACCAGACATGTTCTACCATTGTTAAAGCTGGAATATGACCTAAATAGTGTCACTGTGACTTAAAATTAAAAATAAAAAAACTAATAACAATAAAACAGATTTACCCTGCACTTGAGTTAAGGTTAAACCGTTGGAAAGTTTTACAAAAAGATGTTGTTAAACATAACTTATGATAAATCAAATGCGAGTTTGTGAATCAAAGTCGTCAAATACTGAGCTGGTAGTACTCACAAATGTTTTAGCGGTTCCTCCCATATCATTACATAACTGATAAATGGTTGAGTTTATTTTTTCTTTTGATGCATTCTGTCTAGAAAGATCGTCCAGTTTATGAATAACCAACTCACAAATTTCGCATTTTATATCTCCAACTTTATTCTGTGTCTCTGTAAAAAGTACAGCTAAAACAATCATATTGTATACAGATTAATTTCAAAATGAAATATCAAATTATTGCAAACGAATAAATCAATAATATTTTAAAAATTCTATTTATTTCATTGCGACCAGAAGTAGTGCTACATGTTCATAACATCCAATAGTTACTGCGTAATTAATGCTTTTGTACTTTTATATGCAACAGCTAACAAATGAATACATAATATTATATGATTTAAAACTAATAGGAAAGTAGATATGAATTTTGGAGCAGTGCACTTTAAAAAACACAGGAAATGATAGTAACAGGTGATATGAACTTTTACATGATTATTGAAGGTTATTTGTCAGTCAATGTAACCTCAGGGTTTAAGACAAAAAAGCTCACTAATTTGAAGAGCAGTCTCAAAATGAAAATTTTTCATCGGCCAGTTGTAAGACTGAGCTTATAATCAACAAGTCAGATGCTTAAAGTTTGAAATTTATCTCCAAACTCAGTTTATAACATCGGACCAGGCCGAAAGGCTTAGTTTTTACTAACATATTAATATACAAGTTGTTATATATAAGCCTAGTGGTAGAGCGCCCGCTTCGAGTGCGGAAAGTCATCGGTTCTTGCGTTCGCTCCCTGGCGCGTCATACCAAAGGCGTGGAAAATGATACAAGCATCTTACTCCATTGGCGCTCAGCAGAGAGAAATAGTTGTAGGTCTGTTCAGCCTGGTGTCAGTATAATGTGACTGTGTGGGATGTCATGTCACATGTCTAAGGGGTGATATTCCAGTTGAATAGCACTTTAAAATACTACTTTGTGCTCACTGCTACCAGTAGACACCATCGTTTATGTCGAAAAAGACGATAACCCCGACCATACACGCATACACACACAACAATCAAGTTAAATATTTTCAGCAAACGTGCTTGCAACACGCATACACACACAACAATCAAGTTAAATATTTTCAGCAAACGTGCTTGCAACACGTTTACAGAGATGATATCAAAAGTACATTGTATATGTATGATGATTTCTTAGAAGAAAACTGAACATACCTGAGCTCGAACAGAGATTAAGGGCCGAGCATGCTTGATCTGGATCGACACCGCCTTCTATCGCTTTTACAATAGTAGGAGCCACCATTATACACTGAAAACATTTCAACGAAGGGAGCTAATTAATACTACGACAAACAGTTTGCCCGTCATGATTGCTCTTACATATTTTGGTCTGTAACTCTCGCAAACACAATATAACTGGCAACTGTCTTTTTATACATACTATATTCAAAAGTTGACTTTCCCTGCGAACTGACTGTACGAGTATGCCCATTTTGAAATAGGTAGTTTTTCATATTTATTCACAATTTTAAGTTTGTTTGTTTGTTTTGGGTTTAACGCCGTTTTTCAACAGTATTTCAGTCATGTAATCAGTCATGGAACGGCGGGCAGTTAACCTAACCAGTGTTCCTGGATTCTGTACCAGTACAAACCTGTTCTCCGCAAGTAACTGCCAACTTCCGCGATCCGTAGACCAACACTCTCCCTACTGAGCCATGCAGGCGGGCTTCACAATTTTAAGGGTGATTTTTGCTGCGACAGCAAAATGCCATAATATACTGAACCAGTTTCTGCATATCATTTTTTTTCTTCCGGAAGAAATAATTTAAAAAAAAAACGCATGATATGTTATGATAAAAGAAATGGAGTGAGGGTGTTGCACATTCAATTACCTCTTATGAACAGACAATCAACCGAGTCTGCTATTTTTTTGTTTTGCTCGGAAGCATTTTACGCTTCCAAAAGATCTGTTCACAGATTTTAATGACTGATGTGTACAAAGACAGCTGTCACTTCCGTTTCAATGCTTCTTATTTTAGTACTGGATTGTTACGTTCGATATTAAATAATTGTGTAAGAATTATAATGATAAGCTTGATATATTTTCACCAATGCGAACTTAATCTAAGCTTAACCTAACAATAAACTTGCGAAATGCTTGTGTTATATAATTAATAAAACAATGGTAAATATAAAGCTTAACTTACATATTTTTGAGCTGCTCCGGAGGGAAGATCGCTACATAGGGTGTATATTGTAGCATTTATTTTCTCTGCTGAAGCGTTATTTCCCACAATACTGTCAATACCTTGTATAATCAACTCACATATTTCACATTTTATATCCCCTACATTTGATGTTTTTTCTTCATGTTCATCAACTGCAGAATAAAAGCTCAGAACATATTCATGTTTTCTCGGAACATTTAATGTATGTATTATTCATAATGATAGATACATATAAAATTAATATTGTTTAGTAAAAACACAAAATTGAATGTTTTATAAAAAAGATATCAAATCGTAAAATTATGATAATTTCTCAGCAGAAAACTAAACATACCTGAGCTCGAACAAAGTTTAAGGGCCGCGCATGCTTGATCTGGATCGACACCACCTTCTATCGCTTTTACAATAGTAGGAGCCACCATTATACACTGAAAACATTTTAGCAAAGGGAGATAATTTTTACTAAGACAAACGATTACTCTAACACATTTAGTTTCATAGTTTCGGTCCGCAACTCTCGCAAACACAACATAACTGGCAACTGTTTTACATAGTGTATTCAAAATGTTAGAAAGTGGTAGATTTTCTCTGCGAATTGACTTTATGAATGTCGATAGTTTTGCACATTCATTCACAATCTATGTGCAATGTTAGCTGTGACAGCAAAATGCCATGTACAGAACCAAAGTTTCTAGAAATTATCTTTTCTTCCGAAGAAATAATTTACAAAACGCTTGATTCTTCTTGACGTTTGAAGATCAAAAAGTGAAAGTGAATAAAATTATCTGTTATAATAAAAGGAACTGGTATAGAAATGAAGTGTTTTTCCTTATTTCATGCAGAATGAATAAAGTATCTGCCTGTTAAAGAAATGGAATGAGGAATATTGCACATTCTATTACCTCTATGAATAATATCATACAATCAAACCGATTCTGCTATTGAGTTCTATGCTTCTAAAAGATCTTTTCACAGATTTAATGTCTGATGTGTACAAAGACGGCTGTCACTTACATTTCAATGCTTAGTATATTAATACTGGATTGTTACGTTCGATATTAAATAATTATGTAAAAATAATAACGATAATCTTGATTTATTTTCACCAATTCGAATTTAACCCAACTTAAACTAAAAATAAACATGCGAAATGCTTGTGTTAATAAAACAATTGTAAATATACAGCGAAACTTACATATTTTTGAGCTGCTCCGGAGGGTAGATCGCTACAAAGGGTGTATATTGTAGCATTTATTTTCTCTGCTGAAGCGTTATTTCCCACAATACTGTCAATACCTTGTATAATCAACTCACATATTTCGCATTTTATATCCCCTACATTTGATGTTTTTTCTTCATGTTCATCAACTGCAGAATAAAAGCTTGGAAAATATTCTTGTTTTCTCGGAACATGTAATGTATGTATTATTTATAATGATACATGCATATGAAAATATATTACTAAGTAAAAAAGCAAAGTGGAATGTTTTATACAAAAGATATCAAAACGTACAGTTAAATGTTAATTTTTCAAAAGAAAACTGCACCCACCTGAGCTCGAACAGAGATTAAGGGCCGCACATGCTTGATCTGGATCGACACCGCCTTCTATCGCCTTTACGATAGTAGGAGCCACCATTATACACTGAAAAATTCAACAAAGGGAACTGATTATTAATACCCGATTTTTTAAACTTACAGAGGTCCAACATTAGTAATGTCAAAATTCCAAAACTGTCCGAACATTACTACTACAAACCTATTCAATTCGCAGCTGCAGTATTATTTTTACAATGTCATTTAACCATGGCATGCGTTGCTCTGAACCTCCGTAAAATTTTGGGGAGTTGTCAGTAAACATTTAGCAAATTCAATTTAATAACTAGAACTGTCACAGGAGTGACGAATAATACCCCTACAATACGGCCTTGTCACAGAAGTATGGCAACCAAGAAAGAAATTGCCACATTAAGGTACAATTTAAGCGGCCATAGTTGATAAATGGCTTGTCGAACTTGTCCTATATTTGATGATGTTACACCTGTGTATCAAATATTATTTAAATCTGTCAACCCTTTCACGAGACCGGAAGCCATGAATCTGGCAATTTTATGTTGGAAAGGGGCCGTAATTACGTCAAAAAATGGTGGTTTGTAGGCAAAGTCGAACTTAACCTGAGTGTACTTTATGATGTTATAACTGTGTACCAAAATTTATTAAAATATGCCAAGCCTTTCACGAGTTATTGTCCGGAAACCATGAGTTTGGCAAATTTTAAGTCGGGAAGGGGCCATAACTACGTCAAACAAGAGCACCGCCTTGCGGGTGCTGACGCTCATCTGATTTTTTTTGTGTAATAGAAATATTGTCCTACCCATGATTTTCTAAGTCTAAAAAGGGCCATCATTCTTGCAAAAGCAGGATAGAGTTATGTTTCTTGATGTACAGTGTCCACTTATGATGGTGAAAAACTGTTGCAAGTTTTTAAAGCATTAGCTTTGATAGTTTATGAAAAAGTTGACTTAAACTAATACTCAACCAAGAAAATGATTTTCTAAGTCCAAAAGGGGCAATAATTATTGCAAAAAAGCAGGATGGAGTTATGTTGCTTGCTGTACAGGGTCAGCTTATGATGGTGAACAAGTGTTGCAAGTTTCAAAGCAATAGCTTGATAGTTTAAGAGAAAAAGTGACTAAACATAAACTTAACCAAGAATCTGATATTTTCTAAGTCCAAAAGGGGCCATAAATCTTGCAAAAAGCAGGACGGAGTTATGTTCTTGCTATACAGGGTCAACTTATGATGGTGAACGGTGTTGCAAGTTTTAAAGCAATAGCTTTGATAGTTTAGGATAAAAGCTGACCTAAACATAAAACTTAACCAAGAAACTGATTTTCTAAGTCCAAAAGGGCAATAACTTGCAAAAAGCAAGATGGAGTTATGTTTCTTGATGTACGGGTCAGCTTATGATGGGAACAAGTATTCCAAGTTTCAAAGCAATAGCTTTGATAGTTAGGAGAAAAGCTGACCTAAACATAAAACTTAACCAAGAAATCTGATATTTTCTAAGTACAAAAGGGGCCATAAATCTTGCAAAAAGCAAGATGGAGTTATGTTTCTTGTTATACAGGGTCAGCTTATGAGGTGAACAAGTATCCAAGTTTCAAGCAATAGCTTTGATAGTTTAGGAGAAAAGCTGACCTAACATAAACTTAACCAGGCAACGCCGACGCCGACGCCGACGCCGACAACCGCTCAGGTGACATAACTCATGAGTTTGCATTTTAAAACATAACTAGCAAAAATTGGTGGTTTGTAGCCAAAAGCGAACTTGACCTGTATTTTATGACGTTACACCTGTGTACTAAAAATTATTTAAATCTGGCAAGCCTTTAATTAGTTTTTGACCGGAAACCATGAGTTTGTCAAATTGTAAGTTGAAAAGGGACCATAACTGCGTCAAAAAAGATGGTTTGTAGGCAAAGTTGAACTTGACTATATTTTTGTGAGTTATTGTCCGGAAACCATGAAAACCAACGGATCGACAGACCGTGGGATATAATAAAACTTGATTAAGCACTTGATGTATGTCCACAGGACTCTGGTGCCCACATTTCCTATTTCATAAAATATATTTAAGACATATATCCAGCACAAACTTTTAAGCGATTTATGTTTCTTTCACTAAGTCAAGGACCATAACTCTGGTCTGGCCGACTGAAATCATAAACAGAACACCAGGTGCACAACTTCGGACGCTATATACATGTAGTAACCCTCTTATGTTTTATGACTCTAAGTAAACAACTTTACACGCTGAATAATACTCCTAGAATGTTTCATTATCGCAGTGATACAAACTTTCAGGCCCTTTTTATGCATATTTATTTACTAAGTCAATTTATTTATTTTGTTGGGTTTAACGTCGCACCGACACAATTATTGGCCATATGGCGACTTTCCTGCTTTGATGGTGGAGGAAGACCCCATGTACCCATCCGTGCATTATTTCATTTACTAAATCAAGGACCAAAAACAACTTATAATGCTGAATGACAATCCTATGAGGTTTACTTTAAACTAATTTATTTTAGCTCGATTGTGATGAATTTTAACATTGCATTAGCACCATAAAACCGGATAATTAGCAATCTTAAGATACCATGCCTGCTTTTCCGCATTGCACTCATTAAATTTCATGGTCTGTGGTAGGTGAAATATGCCCTTTTGCAATCGATAATTTTACACATGCATTTAGAACTGTAACTAGCCGTGACAGCAAAATAACAAATAAACTAAACAAGTTGTATAATAAATTCTACTAAATTCAATAAGAAGAATAGTACTGACATATATTTGGGCTGCTCCGGAGGGTAGATCGCTACAAAGGGTGTAGATTGTAGCATTAATTTTCTCTGCTGAAGCGTTATTTCCCACAATACTGTCGATGCCTTGTATAATCAACTCACATATTTCACATTTTATATCCCCTACATTTAGTGTATTCTCTTCATATTCATCAACTGCAAAAATGTTTAGATCATATTCTTGTTTTCCCGGAACATTTTAGTTATTTATAGATAAAACGGCCTAGATATTTCAAAATGTATTTCAACTATGCGGAAGGATTGCCGGTGTTATGAAGTATTTCGACCCCCATAGAATAACGACCCCCCGGTCATTATTCTATAGAAAATGTGACCCCTTTCCTGTAAAATATTGACTCCCCTTATAAAAAAACTGACTCCCTTTGAAAACTCTATAGAATAACGACCCCCGGTCATTATTCTATAGAAAAACTGACCCCTCCAAGTAAAATACTGACTCCCTAAAGATGACTCCCTTCGAATCTCATAGAATTACGACCCCGGTTATTATTCTATAGAAGAAGTGACTCCTTCCATGTGAAATACTCACTGCCGAAATTACTACATTCGAACTCTCATACAATATCGATTCCCGGACGTTATTCTATTTAAAAAGATACTCTTTCCGTGTAAAACACCGGCTCCTAAAAAGACTTTCGACGATAATATCTATTAAAAAGTGATCCCCACCAAACCTAACGGACAAGTTTACTAGATCTACAACTCTAATACCCTCCATTGCCAATAGTTAACATTTTGATTGTACTACTACTACTGGTGCCACTACTTCTATTGCTATTACTACATGTACTTCTTCTTCTTCTTCTACTACTACTACTACTTCTACTACTACTACTACAACTGCTACTACTGATACTACTATACCTGCTTCCACTAATACGTCGTGTACATCTACCTCTTCTTCTCCTGCTGCTGTTGTTGTTGTCACTTATTCCTCTGCTGCTGCTGCTGCTGCTGCTACTGCAACTGCCACTACCACTGCTACTACCACTACTACTATTACTACTACTACTACTACTACTTTCTATTGTTGCCGCTACCGTACTTTACTGCCACTGCTAAGTATTGCAACTTCTATTAATACTAAGTTCTATGCTAGCAGTTTCTTGTGCAGTTTTCTTCTGAAGAATTACTTCATACCGAAGTTTGTAGGGATTATTGACACTGGTGTGTTTTGTGAACGTATTGTGAATTGTTATTTTCCTGAAAAAAATGTATACACCAAGATCAGCTTAGTAGAATCCTTTTCCTAGTTGCGATGCTCTGATTTCTGTGTCAAGTGATGTATCTGAGGTAATGGTCAAACCGGAAGGATGACGGACGACACGGACGGGACAGAGGCAAATCTATGCCCTCCCCGAGTGGGCATAAAATGCAGCAATTAGGCCTTAGATACATGAGTTTCACTAAATTTGACCAAATGACCGGGGGTCGTTTTTTTAGGGAGTCAATATTCTTCGTGAGGTTCAGTTTAACTTCACGTGGGGAGTCATAGTTATGATCTGGAGGTCAATAATATATGACCGGGGGGTCACTTTTTCTATGAAATAATGACGGGGTCATTATCTATGGGGTCGAAAACTCATTACACCGGCCTTCCAGAAACAAAGTAGCATAAGGTCGTGTATGAATAATCAAGGAATAGACATACATATATCTTATTCATTACAACATGTGTTTATAAGGAGTGATTATAACCATATTAGTAACGGTTTAGTAACATTATACTAGTGAATGCACACGAACTGACAGCAATATTTAATACAAGCCTGTCATTTTATACAAAAAAATATCAAAACATACAGTTATGATAATTTCTCAGCAGAATTCTGAACCCACCTGAGCTCGAACAGAGATTAAGGGCCGCGCAAGCTTGATCTGGATCGACACCGCCTTCTATCGCTTTTACAATAGTAGGAGCCACCATTATACACTGAAAACATTTCAACAAAGGGAACTAATTATTTCAAAGACAACAGTTGGCTCCACTAGACACCTGCATTTGGCGAGCTTTAGATTACCGACATAGAACTTACTGTTGGTTTTACAAGTAAATTTATTATTTTTAATCCCTTTGATAATTTGAAATACTAAAAAAATGGTTTATATGGAGAGAGTGGGGTTATCTTCTACCATTAGTCTGAGATTTTGTGACGATAACTGAAAGAGTAGTTTCTAACGGTTAATAATAAAGAATTGGAGCTTCGAAAAATTATTAAAGTATTATTATTATACCAGATTTATATAGCGCCCTTTTCATGATAAGGGGCCTCTGTGGCTGAGTGGTTAAGGTCGCTGACTTAAAATCACTTGCCCCTCATTGATGTGGGTTCGAGCCTTACTCGGGGCGTTGAATTCTTCATGTGAGGAAGCCATCCAGCTGGCTTACGGAAGGTCGGTGGTTCTACCCAGGTGCCCGCTCGTGAGGAAATAATGTACGGAGGGGCACCTGGGGTCTTCCTCCACCATCAAAGCTGGAAAGTCGATATGACCTATAATTGTGTCGGTGCGACGTTAAACCCAACAAAATAAAATAAATAAATTTCATGACAAACACGTTCAAAGGCGCTTTACATATAGCAAACGCAGCCACACAGGGCGCGAAATTCATCATCTACTCGTACAGACACAGAGCGATCTGACCACAGGGACAGGGTGAGATAGGCCCCCAGAACAGATAAGAGAGAAATCCTTTTTAGACACAGACTTGTCCGGCTAACTTAGCCTAGCTCTTTGCGAATAGACAGTCTGGTTCTTTAACGTGCCGTTAATTATCTTGCCTGCACTCAAAATTACTGTTCTGGTAGATTTTCCTTGTAAACTGGCGTTATGATTACAGCTATTTGGCAATCTATAATTTTACACCTGCATTCAGAACTATAACGGACGTTTAAGCCAAGGCAGCATAATATCATGTCCCGAAAAAAAAATCTAAAATGTCTCCTATCTCTAGGCAAAAGCGATGGTAATGAATTTTGTATGTATAAAAAGAAAGTATAGAATGAATTGGCCTGTCTTGCGTCTTAAATGGCAGCTGTTTGAGACGCAGTACATATGTCGTGTACATTTTCTATGCCTCTTGTTTAGTTTAAACATATTTATTCCCAAATAGTTAACATATACATTGATACATAGTCATACAGTGAATATTGTAACTTAGGAAAGGATAAGAATGGAAGACTAGTCTTATAGAATTCTTCTCCTTCGCGGACAATTAACTTGTAGACATACTATAAATTTGTAGCTAAAATGGGACTTGAAAGAAAAAAAATGTTGTCGTTATGTTATCTGAAAACAAATGTACAAAGATTGTCAGTTCAGTATTTTTTTATGTTTTTTTTTCTTTAACAAATACTGCCTCTTGTTTGTAATGTTACGTTACAATGGAGATGTAATATACAATAATACATAATAACCTTGATTTATTTTCAACAGAGTCAACTGACAAAGGCATAATATTTTATTAATAAGAAGAATTCTAGTACTTACATATTTCTGAGCTGCTCCGGCGGGTAGATCGCTGCAAAGGGTGTAGATTGTAGCATTTATTTTCTCTGCTGAAGCGTTATTTCCCACAATACTGTCGATGCCTTGTATAATCAACTCACATATTTCACATTTTATATCCCCAACATTAGATGCTTTTTCTTCAGGTTCATCAACTGCTATATAAGAGCATAGAATATATGAGCCGTGCCATGAGAAAATCAACATAGTGGGTTTGCGACCAGCATGGATCCAGACCAGCCTGCGCATCCGCGCAGTCTGGTCAGGATCCATGCTGTTCGCTAACGGTTTCTCCAACTGCAATAGGCTTTAAAAGCGAACAGCATGGATCCTGACCAGACTGCGCGGATGCGCAGGCTGGTCTGGATCCATGCTGGTCGCAAACCCACTATGTTGATTTTCTCATGGCACGGCTCATTTTTTCTTTGAATAATTTATGTTTATATTTGGGAAATAGAATTTAGTTTTGCGTGATTTGTTGTCAAATAAAACACGGTTTTGAGTTCAGATGGGTAGTAATCTAATAACGAAGGTCGAAGGCCTGAGTTATTAATTACGACGGATCTGAACGAAAAAACGTGTTTTATTTGCCAACAAAGCAAGTCAACCTAAAATCTATTTCGAATTACACTCTATGGCACGTTCGAATTACACCAGGAAGGGATACTATACTCTAGAATCTTTTTTTAGGCGTAAATGGACGCATTACTTCCCTTGGCGCTAAAAGTAGGTCATTTTCGAAACGTGTTTTAATCGACAAGTCAATACACGGTAAAACCCTTCTTTGTTTATATTAAAAGGAAATCTTAAAAGTGTTAGAATGTACATATATACACAATAAATATTGCTTGACAGTACCCTAGAATTAAACATCTAATTGCATTAATTTGAGAATGTCTCATTAATTTGTTTGATTTGAATAACATCCAGTTTCTAGTAGATGTGTCTTTTGACGAGACCCGATACATTTTTTACAATAAATAGATAATTGTGCCCCTCACCGCTTTGGATTCAAGATTATATAAGACCAATAGTCATATTAGAATAAATGAATAATTACTTCTTAGTATGTGTATACATAAATTTACCATGTTTGTGTGTACAAACAGTGTTGTGTTGTAGCTGTGAAATAGTATGCACATAATATAATTACTATGTATAGCTACGTGCAGAATAAGAGTGTACTACCACTGACAGACTGGCAAACTTTTACCAACTTTTCTAAGAAATGACTGTTACACATGGCTTTTAATTTTGAATGTACATTGTGGCTTTACAAACACAGATAGTATATACAATCAGGTTAAAGCCACTTGATGACGACTTTTTTACATTTAAAGTTTTTAAAAATATTATTTTAGTGACATATGGGTACTGGATTTTAAAAAAAAAGATTTTCATTTATTTTAGCGTTCTATAATTTACCAAGAACAATATGGACACGATACCTGCACTGGTACAGAGTTTCAGGTCAGTACAAGCCGTCTTTGGGTCCGCTCCATTTTCTATTCCTTTAACAATAGTTGGTGCGACTGAAGTACACTGAAAGTAAAAAGTACAATTCAGTTTTACTTATTCGATCAATAATTTTGCTTGTTTCTATAGATTTTGTTTTGTGTAGATTGCTATGAACGTTACGTTTAATTCACGCAACATACTGCAACACATGAAATCCATGCAAGAGTTGAAAAAAGAGCTCACTGTCTTTAAACCACTTGCCATCATCTCTGTCGGCTCAAGTTTTACTTGTGTCATCATGTGAGGAAGCTATCAAGCTGGCTAACGGAAGATCAATGGATCTTATTAATGTCTGAACTGAAAGTTTGAACGTCATTGTTTAATTTTAAAATTGAATTGTTTCTGTGTGACTTTAAACCCAACCAAAAAGAAATAACTGTGTTATCTGCTTAAGAATACGAATATGAAGACAACATACGTCAGCAAAAAAGTGGTGCAACAAAAATACATAAAGGAAACTATAATTTGCAAACATTACAAATAGGTCTTGTTATTTCTTAGCATAAAACAAATGACTACATAATACTTTAGTCTACGTACAAATTGTTTGAATTCACCAGGTAGGGCATCGCAAAGGGCGAACATTGTAGCGTTAATTTGCGCAGTTGAAGCATTGTCCCTCACAAGATTATCAAGCGCTTCTATGATCAACTCACATATATAACATTCTACATCCCCACCGTTTTCAATCATTTCAGTGACTGTTTCAATGTCTGGAAAATGAAAATAAAGAAACCAGAAATATAGTAATACTTACTGTAGATTGGGAAATATTTTACGTTCGCGTACATTCGAGAATAGTCAAATCACTCGTGGCTATTTAATCGTTGATTCCAAAAGTATTAATTTAATAACAGCCAGGAAGCGCGAATTCTTAGCACTATGAAAAGGTCTTTTTATTTTGTATATAAAAACGTGAAATGAAACTAACGGGAAAATTACCCAGCGTTTAGTACATATTAATAGTAGCAATGGTTGTTCCGGCATCTTCGTTTCTTATAATGTGAAAACCTGACGTATCTTCTGCGTGACATTAAAGCAGATGTGTGACTTTATTTATTAATAATAAGAAATAATTTATAGAAAAAGAGTGCTTTAACACTATTTAAGCATGATGGGCGGTTATACGTCGGGCGTAATAATTTCACGAGGGCCCAGCCCGAGTGAAATTATTTGTACGACGTATTACCGCCCGAGTGTATAAATAGTGTTAAAACACGGCTTTGCTATAAATTATTTCAATTCTAATAATGCCTTTATTCTAAAACAGTAGATAAAATATAGTAGAGCTCTTTCTTGGTCGCAACAAAAACTTTGACGTCACCGCACGTTAACGTGACGTCATTCTAGCGTAAGCGTGTTTTAACAGAGACAAGCATATTAGAATGTTGTTTTAAAGATGCACAGAGAAGGATAACGTAGCTTGCGATATACTTAAGAAATGAAATGATTTTTTCGCGCTAGCGATTCATGTTTAATTTGCCGATCCTATTCTGTCGTTCATTTCGCATGAACACCGGAAAAAATAGTTTCATTTCTTATATTTACATTATATTTCCTTTCCATTTGTAAACGAGATAATATTATTAATTGCACATATTTTGTGGCATTTAACATTAAAATCAGCTTCCCGGCCATTCTGTTCACCAGACGGAACAACTGCGTATAGTCAGGGAAATTTCTACAGTTTGACAAGATGGTACTCAACTTTCAGTCAAATTGCACGTGCTTAATACTTATTGTACAAACATGTATATTTTCTTACGTTCATGCAGGAATATTTTTAAATAAAGTAGTACAGTTAAACTCTGACAAACTGGGATTTACTATTACCTGTACTGGTACAAAGTTTCATAACTGAACAAGCTGTTGTAGGATCTACTCCACTTTCCACCTCCTTCAATACAACTGGTGCAAGTATGATACACTGAAAATACAGTGTACTCTATGAGGCAATCGTATCTTTCAATACTGATAAAACTATCAATTCGTAAAGTTATTTTTACCATTATTTCTAAAATATAGGTCGCCTTGTACTATAAGTAAGAGACTCTTAACTCAACATAATTTGTTCTTGAAATACTCAAAAAGAAACTGAAAGAGTAGTCACTTAATGCAAGGTCTCACGAGGTCTCTTACGCAAGCTCCACTGTAAATCTGTTGCATGCAATTACTTAGGTAAGAAATAAGATACAAAGCGACACGATATAGAGTCAAACCCTGGGCCTAAGATTCAAGTTTAAGTATACAAAAGTTAATGCAATAACATTTATATAGACTTGAAGAAAAAGGGGATAATAAAAAAGTAAGATTTGGAATGTACATCGTTTAGCAACACAACGTATAATGATGATGTCTTGGCTGATGCTAATCAAACATACTAATGCTTTTACATACGTAAGATTTGGCACTTCCAGGCAAGTCGTTGCAAATCTTATATATGGTAGCATTGATTTTTTGTTCACTCGAGTTCTTTCCTATAATCTCATCCAGGCCTTGTATAATCAGCGTACAGATGTCACATTTGATGTCGCCAACATTCTGTTTGTAAAAAGTAAATCAATTAGTTTGTAATGAATGCTATTCTTAGGAAAATAACCAATGTCATGATTTGCAAAGAGACGCTATAATTATTACACCAGATTTATTATTATACCAGATTTATATAGCGCCCTTTTCATGATCAATTTCACGTTCAAAGGCGCTTTACATGCTTCAAATGCAGCCACACAGGGCGCATGATTCATCCTCTACTAGTACAGACAAAGAGCGATATGACCAGAGGGACAGAGTGAGACAAAGCCCCCACGACAGAGAGATCAGAAATCAGATACAGGCTTCTCCGGCTAACTTAGCCTAGCTCGTTGCGAATAGACAGCCTGGTTCTTAAACATGCCCAGTGTATAGCACTGATACACTCAAGGATTGCCTGGGTTCCTGACCAGTACACCTCTAGTTGGGTGGGAAACACTGAAAAGCGTTTCTGAAAATTCCCGGATCGAACCCCGACCTCAGGATTGGAAGGCCAGTGTGCAAACCACTGAGCTATCCGTCCACCACAATACTATAACAATGGTGCGTCTAAAATACGATCAGAATAGCAAACAATTCTAAACAACATGTAAAGTATTTGTGTAGCTAAGTGGTAACTGCATTGGCTTCATGTATGGAAAATCGTCGGTGCATACAACGGCGGAGGCTAGACTCTGAAAAAGGGGTTTCCATGACGGTAGTTACTAACTTCAAACTCGCCTGAAACAAAACTGAAGACCCGTACCTAAGGTCTTTCTTCGCCATATAAATCAACCAGCAAAGACATATAGAAGCACAAAACGCTTATTTTTTACAAAATATATTTCTGGCACAGAGACACAACTTCCGCCTCCGGCTTCGAAACACATTGTTCTTCTACATTCAAACGTTACTAACAGCTTGCATTCACATTATATAGAATATTATAATAAGTAGACATGTTTACTCACATTGTTTATATCTTCAACTTCCTCTTCCGGTGTTACGCTGGCTTCTGAACTGCTGGAACAAAGACCGATTGAGCCACATGCTTGTGTTGGATCTACACCGCTCTTCAGAGCATCAACTATTTGTGGGGCGGCTTGTAAACACTGAAATCCAAACACAAGGAGTAAATCCTGACTATTCAATTGGTGGAACTATTTTCACTCTCAGACTGAAAATGTTTTAAATGAAGCGTTTGCTCGTTACTGAATTTCTTCTGTGCAAGCGTACTAATGTAGGTCAATGGTCAAACAATTTACTCTTAAAATACTGATATGCTATAGAGCAGCTGCACAAAATAGACATAAATTTCATTTTAAAAAGAGTCTCTTGCGGTTTGTATATTACAACACCGTGTTCTCAGCTTGCCACTGCAACAGCCATTTCATTTAGACAATTGCATTTTTTTCTTACTATCGGCTAATTATTGAAGAAAAAAGATCAAGTGGATTATCGTTTTCTTTCGCTTCCTCTGGTTGGCAAACTGTTTTATTTAGTTTAAATATGTTGGTCTAAAGTACTGGATTTTGATAGGTTCATTTCTGTAATCCAATTTTTTGTTTGGTTAGGTGACATAAAAAAAAAATAAAGTTTTCTCAAGGACTGTTCACACTAACTAGGAAGTGACTTCTCAGCGTTACATGTGAAACAATCCAAGTTGCTAACGAAATATGATATTATGAGGCATATAAGGATGAAGAAGTTTCATTTCCTGATTACTTTTATTGCTTATTTTACCGACAAAAGATTTAGACCACTTTCACTGCGAATTTGCAGGTTTTAGTGTTATTCATTGAGTAAATGCCTACGTATGCTTAATTGTAAAACAGCCCAGTTTCATGGTAGCGATGCCCAATGAATAGTACTAAGAGCACTGTGAACACTGCTCACTGAGTAGTGCTCAAAGTGCCATTAGCAATCTCATTTCTATGCTCAGAGCGCCAAAATACTACTATAAACAAGCAGAATAAACAGCTTTTTTCTGTTCTTCAAACCTAGTCACGAATTTCTAAAAAAAAAAAAAAAAAAAAAATTGTGACCGTGCGACCACATACACGCATCACAGAGATACCCCTTCTCAAATGAAAAGGGGCGACAAACGTTGTCGCTACCCCTTCTCTAATGAAAAGGGGCGACAAACGTTGTCGATACCCCTTCTCTAATGAAAAAGGGGCGACAAACGTTGTCAACCTACTTGTCTGAATTCAGATATTTTTTTTATCTTACAGACAGATCGTCGGTCAACATTTTTGACACAATGTCTAAAAAATGGTTTATATACCAGTAAGTTTATAACTTTCTGATAGAAAATAACATAACTTTATTTTCAGTTTTATCATTGAAAACGAAAACTGATTATATAACTTTTAGGCAAATATGTCGCTTTTTAATTATATAAATTAATCTGATACTCATTTCTTACACTTTTAAGTAATTTAGTTAATATTATCAAAACGTTTTGAACGCGTATTTTTACGGACTATCAAAGTATATTTAGTTGTAAATATTACTGTGTTGTATATGATCTTTGCCTGAGGGCACATGCTGACAGAATAGAGTTTGATATCAGAAGGTGTCGACGTATCATTGCTAACTTATTATAATTTGATCTAAAAGCGATACTTGTTTAAATCTTTTTTTTTCGAAAATATTTTCTGCTTCTACAAGTTCAGCTAACAAACGGCCTCAATGTTTCAGACCGTGATGATGGTCAGCAAAGTTGGTGGGTTGCTTCAAAACTGGTCCCCAATTTTATGAGTGGAGTTATATCATATGTATTTGACAGTTTCAGCTAGACCCGCAACGGATATTTGTAATGAGCTATTACAGATAAAGAACGCCCAACATGAGCTGTATTTCAAACAGAACAGCTGCAGAAATATATCTTTTGCATAAGTATGGTTGAGGTCAAAGATAAAACAATCTATAGAGTAGACATTGCCAGTTTTGGCAGTGTTCTAAATAAATATGCAGAACAAGCAACATATCAAAATTGACATATGAGCCGTGCCATGAGAAAACCAACATAGTGGGTTTGCGACCAGCATGGATCCAGACCAGCCTGCGCATCCGCGCAGTCTGGTCAGGTTCCATGCTGTTCGCTAACAGTTTCTTCAATTCCAACGCGACCCGCAACGGATATTTGTAATGAGCTATAATTACAGATAAAGCACGCTCAACAGGAGCTGTATTTCAAACAGAACAGCTGCAGAAATATATCTTTTGCATAAGTATGGTTGAGGTCAAAGATGAAACAATCTATAGAGTAGACATTGCCAGTTTTGGCAGTGTTCTAAATAAATATGCTGAACAAGCAACTTATCAAAATTGACATCACAGAGATACCCCTTCTCTAACGAAAAGGGGCGACAAACGTTTGTCAACCTACTTGTCTGAATTCAGATATTATTTTTTTATCTTACAGACAGGTCGTCGGTCAACATTTTTGTTGACTATGTCTAAAGAATGGTTTATATACCAGTAGTTTATAACTTTCTGATAGGAAATAACATAAATTTATTTTCAGTTTTATCATTGAAAACTAAAACTGATTATATAACTTTTAGGCAAATATGACGCTTTTTAATTATATAAATTAATCTGAGACTCATTTCTCACACTTTTAAGTAATTTAGTTGATATTATCAAAACGTTTTGAACGCGTATTTTTACGGACTGTCAAAGTATATTTAGTTGTAAATACTACTGTGATGTATATAATCTTTGCCTGAGGGCACATGCTGACAGAATAGAGTTTGATATCAGAAGGTGTCGACGTATCATTGCTAACTTATTATAATTTGATCTAAAAGCGGTACTTGTTTAAATCTTTTTTTTTTCAAAAATATTTTCTGCTTCTACAAGTTCAACTAACCAATGGCCTCGATGTTTCAGACCGTGATGATGGTCAGCAAAGTTGGTGGGTTGCTTCAAAACTGGTCCCCATTTTTGAGAGTGGAGTTATATCATATTTATTCTATACCTATTTTATCTATCCAATCGCGAACGTTCATTTGCAACACGTGACCGTACAATATATTACGGTATTTGGATGCACGTGCGTACAAAAAATCCTGTATTTTCTGTATTTGGACGCCCGCGAGTACAAAAAAAATCCTGTATTTTCTGTATTTGGACGGTTCAACAGTCCCAAACGCGTGAAAATGTTCCGAATGTAAACCGGCTGAAGTAGGCGCTCTATGTACAGGGTTTGATTATGCGACTTAATTTGAGTTTTTTTTTGTTTTTGTTTACAACACACAAAAACGATTCAATGGATAACAATGCTATCTGATTTAGATATAATTAAAACGTTCGTTAATAAGGATCTTCACCGAACTTGCTGACAATGTTTGTGGGCATTACATCTCGGCCAATTTCGATAACCAGCCAAATTGTACCAGGCACTCTTTGATTATAGTACTTGAATTACTCGAAAAACGGGGATTTTAGCCTTGTCCGCTCTTTTAAGTCGAACAGTTTTCATCCGAACTTCACCAAACTTGCTGACAATGTTTGTTGGCATATAATATCTCAGCCAAGTATTATTACCATCCAAATCGCCAAATGGCTGTTGTAGGGAGGTTGCACCATATACTTTTTTTAATGATGATACGCAGAAAAAACAACATTCAATGAATTACGTACTACGTATGAAGTGAAATAAATATAGAATAAAAAGGTTATTTAAGGTCTAACATTGTTCTGTATAATATATATTTGCACTCATACGAAAAACTAGAAAAGAGAGGGATTCAATATTCAGTGAAACATTTTTAATTTAAACTATTATTAAAGTAAGATAAAATAGATATAGAATAAAAAGGTTATTTAACATTGTACTGTACAATACGAGATATATTTAGACTCCGTATTGTACAGAACAATGTTAAATAACCTAATAGTATTTGACAGTTTCAGCTAGACTCGCAACGGATATTTGTAATGAGCTATTACAGATAAAGAACGCCCAACATGAGCTGTATTTCAAACAGAACAAGCAACTTATCAAAATTGACATATGAGCCGTGCCATGAGAAAACCAACATAGTGGGTTTGCGACCAGCATGGATCCAGACCAGCCTGCGCATCCGCGCAGTCTGGTCAGGATCCATGCTGTTCGCTAACAGTTTCTTCAATTCCAATAGGCTTTAAAAGCGAACAGCATGGATCCTGATCAGACTGCGCGGCTGCGCAGGCTGGTCTAGATCCATGCTGGTCGCAAACCCACTATGTTGGTTTTCTCATGGAACGGCTCAATTATATTGTATAGAGATATATATATCTATTAAGTTTTAAGCTATCATGTTCTAGTTATCGGTCCAGCACCTCTAAAATTACTCAAGTAAAGTTTAATTTACTGCGTTCATTCTGGAGATAATATTGAGAACCAACTGGTTATCTGACTGGACCTAGATTTCATATTTACATATTAACTTGGGTTGAGTTCATAAACAATATTCTCTATTTATTGTACGGACACTGTCAATTCCGGATTAAGGGCCATAATTGATAATACTGGTTCGAAGCTTTTTTGATGATGATTTGATCATTTGTAAAGAAATGCTTTTACTTCTCATATAAATTGGAAAAAGCTAAGTTACAGTCGTGTAGAACTGAGCCATACATTTGTCAGATAAGGTCTTACAATATTTTCATAAGAACTGCGATGTCTTAAAGCTCTTACATTTTTATTTCGCTATACATGTTACATAGCCAACAAACACAAATTAATCTTGATGATTATGTCAGCAGTGCAAAAAATTGTTTATAACTGTCAGATGGTATTTAATAAGAATTCAATGGCAAAGTAGTTAACAATATGGCTATATAGCCAGCGATTCGGATTCGATTCCCTGTCGCGGCTGATATTCCAGCAGTGTTCAGTGATACGCGTTCCACCAGTATCGGCCTACACTGGCTGTTAGGAAGGTAAATATGACACCTAACGTGGTTTTGACTGGACACAAAATGTCTATTCTTTCCTGGTTTGGACTTTCGTCACACATGCTAAACTTACCACATCCTGTAAGGCTCCTGGAAGCTCAGAACACACTTCATATATAGTTTCGTTGACTTTTTCTATGCTAGCGTTCTGCTTTAAGACGGCATCAATTTCCTCAATAACTGCTTTACAAACCTCGCATTTAAGATCTTTCTGTAAACGAATGAAACAACTTAAAAATGATAGAAGTATGAAAGAATGAATGAACTATCTCATAACATGCAATACTTAAGTTTATTAACCTTTAGCATGCTGGAGGCACCTGATCTTGCCTTTGCGACCAGTGCAGACCAAGATCAGCCTGCACATCCGAGTATAAAAATAAAAATGAAACTAAGGATGTTTGTAACTTATGTTATAATTGTAATGATGATAAACAAGACTTACAAGATTTCCATTTTCCTGACTGTCTTTTTCAATGTTTGAGATTTCCCTGTCGTTTCTGAAATCCTTAACTTGTTTATGCACCTCCTGTGTCTTCTTCTTTTGTCTGTTATCTACGGAAATTTAAATGACTTGAAACTTAAAATGACTTGAAACATGTACTGGTTACGGCATTAGCCAAACATTGATGACAGCAGAACTACACGATAAGTAACTACATTCTACGATAACATGCTAAAAATGTTGGTGAAACTAAATGGAGTGCCATATATAAAATTATTCACGTTTTTCATCGTCTGCTAACTATTTTGTCTCCAGTTCCCGTTAGTTATTTTACTGCGTTTTCTGCTTGCAATTCACGATTTTCTCATGTTTTCAGTGCACTATATAAGTGGTTGTTAATTGATATTCTTCACTCGAGGTTGAATACTCGAATACAAAGTTTGACAGCATAACAAGTATTTTGATTATTTGTTTATTCCCTCCCACCCACCCTAACAGACATTTCAAGTTTCTTAATAGTTATTCCTGATGGCTTGTAGCTGTATTCGAATATCAAAGACAGATTTGACTTTTTGACTGTGATTTAAACAAGAGTAATCATTTAGTTCTAGAGAGATTCCTCAGGCCAGACATTACGTCTCCTTTATGTTCTGATAGAAAATAAGGTTCACAGTTACGTACCTTATATTTCAAGGGTCTTTAGACATGAACAGTTCCTTGTTAATTATTACTGTTGAGTATTCATGTATTACTAGAACTTTGAAGGCAGATATACATTTAACATTATATGAGAACATTTGAATTCTTCATGCCAGACTCCGGTATCTACATTTAGAAAGTAACATT
Source organism: Mercenaria mercenaria (assembly GCF_021730395.1). NCBI lineage: Eukaryota > Metazoa > Mollusca > Bivalvia > Venerida > Veneridae > Mercenaria > Mercenaria mercenaria. Next base: position 47,744,894 of record NC_069362.1, read on the forward strand.
CACAAGTACGCATTTAATTCTATATCAATATAATTTTATGCTGTTTTTTCCCATGCAATGTTATTCTTTCGTTATCAATGGAAATTGCCGTTATCCTCTTTGAGCTAGTTTTCATTGTCTTTTTGATTTTACCTTGAAAGAATGTTATGTTTTACACACTGCACATTTTTTCTTATTTTGTGGTTATTCAACGAAGCTGAGAGAGACCAGAATTGTCATCTTATATGCTGTTTAACTATTCTAGATAAGACGTGTTCAAGTTATTACATTTGGTTCATTCGGGACCTAATAGAAAACACATTTTTACAGTTTAGATTTTCATGTACATCTGATTGTATGTTTGCCTTAAATTTTGATAGTATGTTTTCAGGCTGAGTGGTGTACAAAGATAAAGATAACCACATTTACCCAGCTTCTACCGGTCGATCATCAACACATCGCACAACATCGTACCGTCTGACATTTGCAAGACAAATATATTCGTATTTTTTGTACATTGGAATGCTGTCAAATACTAAGACCTGTATCCTATATTTTTGTTTGTTGTTTTTGTAGTTAGGAACATGAAATTAGTGAATAATTGATTTACTCACGACATAGAGTGAGTATGTTGTGTTTTCGTTAATCTCGGCTCCAATTCTATGTTTATTTACAGTCGCCAGCGGTAACAAGAATGCTAGTCAGATTCGGTTTATATATAGTCGCTATCGGTTCGAAGAATGTTAGTCAATTTAGGTTTATCTGTAGTTGCAATGTTAGTCTCTTTATGTTTATTTATAGTAACCAGCGGTTGCAAGAATGTTATTCAGCTCTGATTTATATGTAGTCCCCATCGGTTCAAAGAATGTTAGTCAACATAGGTTTGTTTGTAGTCGCCACCGGTCCAAAGAATGTTAGACATTTTCAGTTTATTTATAGTCGCCGACGGTTACAAGAATGTTAGTCAGCTTATTCATAGCCGCCATTGGTTCAAAGAATACTAGTCAACTTAGGTTTATTTATAGTCGCGGGCGGGTACAAGAATGTTAGTCAGGTTAGGTTTATTCATTGTTGCCAATCGTTCAAAGAATGTTAGTCAGATTAGGTTTATCTTTAGTCGTCACTTGTTCAATAAATGTTTGTCAACTGAGGTTTACCTGTAGTGGCCATCGGTTCAAAGAATGCTAGTGAATTTAAGTTTATTTATAGTCGCCGGCGGTCTCAAGAATGTTATTTAGCTTAGGTTTATATCTAGTCCCATCTGTTACATGAATATAACTCAACTTATGTTTAGGTTTGTTTAAGACATTGCAGGATATTGAAGTGAATTCAATTTAAGAAAGTTCTGTTGTTCTTGTATGACTGGTTTTGAGTACCAATACACCGAACTCTTACCAGTACGGATAATAGTTAGTTTAATTAGAGGAACGGGAACTCAAACTCACGAGCCTTCATTTCTTAGTTTATTGTCTTCCAGTTTCTGCAGTGTTTAACTTCATCTTGGTTTACACAATGCCCTCAGTAAAGGAATCACTTTTTTAATTCAGCTCAGCTATTCTAAAAGCACTGCTGTACCCTCATTAAGGATTCATTAAACTATCACAATCAGTGGATTGGCTTGAGTCAAGAACTGTTAGTTTTAACTAGTGTATACTGTTTCCGTTTTCCTCACTCAAAACCCAACTGGACAAGATATTGACTGTGGTGTAATGTGTTAATTCATTTTTAAATCATGTGTAAGATTAACTGAATAGTTCAAATACACAAAATGTACATAACTAACAAGACAAACACAATCCAATATGAACATATTAATAGAACATTATATCTACATAAAAGCTACATACCATTACAGAGTCCAGCCAGGCTACATGTCTTTTCTGGATCAAATCCTTGTTCTACTACCGACATAATAGCTGGCACAACGTTTTGTGTGCACTAAATAAAAAAATACGTGTTTTAATATTGTCCATAGTTGCGCAGTGGCATGTACTGCATCAATACTTTTCATAATGCTTATGCGATTACGTTAAATATCAACGTTGATTTTAAAAATCAAAAATAAAAATCAGGGGCACTTGTATGTTTTATGAGGAAAAAATCACGATGTAATGATGAAAATAGGGGGAAATTTGCGTCAAATAAAAGCAAATATGATCATTTGTAGAAGAAAAATGATTAAAAATTTAATTGTTTCTAAACATTCATAGCCAATTTTAATTCGTATGTATTGAAAGCAGATCGATTTCCAATTTAGGCAGTGCTTTATTTTATAATATAATTTATGCAAATATTAAATTAACAAGTTCATGTGTATAAAAAGTACTATGCATATACATAAGGGGTGACATAGGCTACATGTAGGGCATAGCCGTGATATAAAATAAATAATTTCGGTGAAAAGATCCTATGTAAGCATAGAACGTAACCAAGCAACATAATGACTGTTCTCGCCGATACAAAACAACCAGAAAACATAATAACACGGAAAATATATTATACCAGATCCTTGATAGCTCCATCTGGCAAGCCACTGCAAAGGTTATACAGTGTTTGATTGATCTTTTCATCCGTGGCATTATCTTCTAAAAATTGATCCACTATTTCAATCACACCTTCACATATGTCACATTCTATGTCTCCCTGTAATAGGATACATTCGGACATTTTAGATATACGCTTGCTACATCTGCTTGAAAAAAGAAATATTCGGACATTTGGATGTACACATGCTACATCTCCCTGTAATAGGATACATTCGGACATTTTAGATATAAACATGCTACATATACTTGAACAAAGAAACATTGGGACATTTTGATGTACACAAATTTCCTTTCTGGATACATTGTGCAATAAAATATTAGACGCTATAGCAATATCTTAAAGATATAAGACATATAGAATATTTGTTAGAATGCTGTATAAATGAATTGCTAAGTTTTATGTCTAAAGCATAACTGAACTGTTATGTTTTATGTCTAAAGCACATGAAACAAGTCCCTTTACAATAGTGATATTTCAGAACTAAACTAAATCTTGCCCAATAATATGACCATACCGTCTTACAAAATATATTGTCTATATTACAAACAATATTTCCTAAGTACCTGCATGTATAAAACTCGCTCTCACTAGAGGTCAGCCATTTATTTCCCAGAATTATTACCGAAGCTAACGTTTATGTCAGTATGAAGTTATTGTTTTTATTAAGGAGACAAATTGCTGTTTTATATGAGAAATAAATTGAATACCGAACTTTCGTTCTAAAGAGAAGGAAATAAGTTGGTTTTATATGAAACCCATCATCAAGCATTTCATAACGCTGAAAAAAGCAATCCTGTACCGAAAAAGATATGGCAGTTTGAAAATAAAGAATATTGCTTAAAAAATGGAGGCGCTTATGACGTCATTTATACACTGTCAGTTAAATTATTTTTATAACAAGTAACCTTTTGCGTCCCAATCAGGTGAAATAAAATCCATCTAAAGCAATACCACGCACTGCTTCTAATTAACTTTTAGCAATGTACAGTCAAATCAAATGTGTAATAAAAAGATTTTCGCAATGCTAAACCAGATATCTTACCACGTTACGTTGTGTTTTTTGTTTAGTTACAATAATCTTCAGCAAAGCAGAATCCTGAAATAACATATAAAATCATTACTGAATGCAGTGCAGCCTCTCTCAAAATATCACTAGAAGAGACCGAAACGTGTTTGTTTTGCAAAAAGTTGTTGCTATAAATTTACTTTCGTTAGATTTTTTTTAATGGAAACTAAAATGCTCTCTTTGTAGGGTGATAGCTGTTCCTCGGAGAGTGCGTTTACCATTAGGATACTTAATATTGTTCTATAAAATGCGGTCATATATTTTGACTAGCGCCCACTTTAAACAAAACCATAATGGACGAGCACAACGTCTGCGAGTCCTTCGGTTTGTCTGGAAGTTTCAAACAACATGAAATATAAATGAAGCGAGACATAAAACTCATTTTTAACATATAAAAGGTAAAGAAGAAATACTGTACTGACCACGTTGTTTGTTCTGGTGTCTTTTTCACGAATAATTTTCTTTTTCAACTGCGCTTTGCCTCTTACTTTACCTGGAATATATATAAACACGTTTATTACAAAATGTTAACAAGCACGTTTATTGCAATATGTAAATAAACACATTTATTGCAGAATTACTCTTTTAAACATTTTATGATAAACATGTACGATTATGTATATACATATAATATGTGTATTCGTGACCACATGTTTATACCTTTTGCAATATGCATGTTTAAGCATATTGCAATACATTTACATTCACTAAATATTTTGTATACAAAGAAAATAGCGTTTATTTTCGTATAAACAACATTGGCATAATACAATCAAGCGTGGCTCTTTCACTGCATTACAGGGGTGTTCACTATAAACTTCTTGACTGACTAGCGAACTATGCGGACCATGATCAGCCTGCTGATCTTAGTCTGCACTGGCCGCAAAGTCAGAATCACTTGCCGCCAGCAGGCTATAGCTTAACAATCTAATTTTAAATCAGTCCTAAAGGGATCCAGTGGCAAAACAGTGGATGAAAAGTTAAACTCCTTTTAATTGACGTTTCCTATGTTTTACTGACATACTTAGTTAAGATAGATATGTCACAGGTCGATTTATTAGACTATACTAATAAATAATAAAACGCTATTAATCTGGTTCATTCTTGTTGTTTTATATCATTCGACCATTTTGAACCTTATACTGTCCGTAGTAAGTAGTGTAGATAGTTGTAGTACGATAGGGAACGTTACTCCGTGGTTCGTAGTATACTTACCATATCTCTGTAACCTTTGCACTCCTATCACTATTCTATTGTTATTCTAATTATTTTACTGTACTGACCAATCGATGCATCGATATCAACCATGACCATGTTTATGATTGATGTCTGTACATCTATCGTTCAGCGCAGCTATTATTTATTTATTAAAATATATTATTAACATATATTTTACAGGTAATAATTATGTCATGTTATTCCTTATACTTTGTTCTAAATGTTCATATACTTTTTATGTAACTTAGTGCTGATTATACCATGTTTCTAAGATGTTTTGTAATGTCGTCCGTCGGTTCAGTCATTGTCATAGTTGTCATTATTATACATGTATGTTTACATTTCATTTGATAAATATGTTTGATGACCATGTTTATGATTGATGTCTGTACATCTATCGTTCAGCGCAGCTATTATTTATCTATTAAAATATATTATTAACATATATTTTACAGATCCTGTTGTTTCTCTACCTTGCGGTGAGAACCTACGACCCACCTATGATAAACGCCATAGTATACATGTATATATCAACACCACAATAATAAGTACTATGGCAAAGGCCGATACATAAACAAAAAGACACATCGGTGACACTGGCGCCCAACGTGGGACCGTGACGGCATTACACTGGTTAGTCTCCGACGCCTGTAATTGCTTATATATAATGTACCCGCTGAAATTCGAGGACGAATTTCAAAATGGTGGGGAAATATGTCACGGTATAGAACTTGAATATTTAAACGGGGAGAAAGTGTGTAGGTGGCCGGGTAGCTCAGTCGGTAGAGCATTGGAACGGTATTCCGAGGCCCCGGGTTCGAGTCCCGGTCTGGCTGCACATTTTTCTCACCCTGTGACATTTGGCGCCTAACGTGGGACCGTGACGGCATTACACTGGTTAGTCTCCGACGCCTGTAATTGCTTATATATAAAGTACCCGCTGAAATTCGAGGACGAATTTCAAAATGGTGGGGAAATATGTCACGGTATAGAACTTGAATATTTAAACGGGGAGAAAGTGTGTAGGTGGCCGGGTAGCTCAGTCGGTAGAGCATTGGAACGGTATTCCGAGGCCCCGGGTTCGAGTCCCGGTCTGGCTGCACATTTTTCTCACCCTGTGACAGATATATTGTTTGTTAGTTTTACGACATAATTTATTTATTATGTTTGCTACTGTCTGCAACGTGACATACGTATCTTAGGTTCGAAAAACACGTAGAAGTTTCATTTCCCTTTTTTCTTTTTTTCAATGTTATTCATTATTATCAGGGACGAGGTAGATAATAAGAATGTCATGGTCAGATAATTGCCCCGGGTAATTTGTCACATGTTTTCGCGACATTACAACATTATATTCATGTAGCGACTATCGTAGCGAGATTTGATTCGATTAAATAGCCCCTTTCTGTGTTTTTAGTTGGCTGAGTAGTTCAATATAGATAAATCGCGGAATTGTCGCTTGAAAAAAAAATACAATTTTAAATAACAAAAAAATAATATTATTTTCATGGAAACGATTAAACTGGATAAAATGTAATATTCAATTTAATATATTAAGGAAAATACAGTGACAAAGTTCGATCGCAACACTCCAGCAGTATTTACTTGAACACTCATTTTTCATGTCTATTTTAATACGTACTTCTTCCGGAACAAAGACCTGCGTCTGTACATATCGTCTGCGGGTCAAATCCTTGCTCTACTGCCGCCATTATAGTTGGAATTTCTTGGAGGCACTACGAATATACATAAATAAGTGACTAGTATATACTATATAAATAAATGAAGTATAATCTTACACTGTGAATTATTTTCATTAGAAAATCAACTTTCTCTTCCGAATGTAGGTGTATTTTTTACAAAAAGTCATGTAATTTAAAAAAGTTGATCTGTTACAAAAGTAATTAAAACATTAACATGATTAAAGGCTTGTGTACTGTTACGTGTACCTACAAAATCTTTAGGTCAAATATATATTTTACAGTTACATTGTATATATTTAGTTATTCTTTTGTTATAAGTGAGTAATTAGAAAGATCTGGTTGAACCTTGATTATGCCGCACATGAAGAAAGCTATATTTTTGTTAGTGTTCTGAAAATGTTTGCTAGGGTGTAAAATCAAGGAGAAATACCAGATCTTTGAATCCTCCGTCCGGTAAGCCACTACATAGATTATATAAGGTCTGGTTGATCTTTTCGTCTGTAGCATTTTCTTCCAGCAGCTGGTCCAAAAGTTGTATCACACCTTCACATATATCACATGCCACTCCGCCCTGTGATAAATGTCTCATTATAGTAAATTTTGTATATTAAGTTTTATATTTTATAACGTATACTTCACACTCTTGTCGCTAGTTTTGATAACCGCCCGTGGAGTAAATCACTACGTAGGCAGAAGACTATGAATCGAGAGTTACATGAATCTTAAGGCAGGTGGTTAAGGTAGTGGACCTATATTGACAATCGGCAATTTACGTATCCTCCATATGTGATTTCGGCAGTCTTCGGTTTTTACGAAAAGCTGTGTTTGCGTTGAGCTACATTTACGTCCGAGGAAGGTTGAATTATAGATTTGACGCTGTCTTTAACAATATATAGTTGGTATTTTACGGCACACAATTAACGAATCTATAGTGTTCATGGATTCCATATAAATAGTATGTTATTCCCGCAGGTACATATCTTACTTGCAGGACAAAAGACCTCAAACGCCGGATTCAGCTTATACATAAATAATGTTGATACCTAGTCATTTGGTGTGCTCATACAAAGCTATTCAGATGCTGGACCTTTGAGTCTAGTCTCAAATATTTGCTTTACACTGGCACCAGAACCGCAAATGTAGCTTTGGGTGGCCTATTTTATAAAAAAATATGCCTTTTTTCAGTTTATTAAAAAATATCAAAGGAATGGTGCCTTTTTATTTATTACGCCCCTACCCTCTGTTCATAAGGGAAAAAAGGCATATTTTTTATAAAATAGGCAACCCAAAGCTACATTTGCGGTTCTGGTGCCAGTGATGCTTTATTTACATTTTAACCTTGTCTGAACCTGTGTACAAAATATAGACTAACAACAAAACTTACAACATTATGGCGTTCTTTTTCTTTAATCACACTCACCAGAGCAGATTCCTACAAAACGAATAAGTACGCAAATTAACAAATTCATATGAGCCGTGCCATGAGAAAACCAACATAGTGGGTTTGCGACCAGCATGGATCCAGACCAGCCTGCGCATCTGCGCAGTCTGGTCAGGATCCATGCTGTTCGCTTTTAGTTTCTCTAATTCCATTAGGCTTTAAAAGCGAACAGCATGGATCCTGACCAGACTGCGCGGATGCGCAGGCTGGTCTGGATCCATGCTTGTCGCAAAGCCACTATGTTGGTTGGCTTTCCCATGGCACGGCTCATATGTAATATTTTTATTATAAGGTAATATACAGCTTTTAAGGTAAATTATATCGGATAAAACTGCGTACGTCAAAAGTGGTTTACTCCTAAGAGCCAAGAATATTTCTCGAAGTGATTGAAGGACCAGGTTTTGAAATGACATAATGAATGTATGTATATAGTCAGCATATTTGCAATAAATTCGTCAACCAGTATAGCGTTTGGAAATGGCTTTTAATTCTGGGTGTGTCTAAATTTATAGTCCATGCGTATTATCAAGTTTGATTTGGTACCTGCTTTTATGCGGTAACCAAATATATTTAAAAAGGGATATAGTTTTACAATATAACGCGGCGTAAGATAGATGCTACATAGTCTAGTAATGTTCAATATCATTTTTTAAAATAATAAAAATGTCACTGACAATTTTATTTGCTTCAGTTTGGTTTTATTACCTTGTCTTCGGTAACTGATCTTTTCTGGATTTTGACTGGAAAGAATAAAACATATGAATCAAAGATATTGTATCTCTGTTTAGATAAGATGCTATCTATATATATTTCGTAGAAATATACGGCTCTAAAGAACTCCTATGTTTTATCATACTGGCAATAAAAGTGTCAACATATCAAAAAACAGGAAAAACACAAATTGAGAAATTCAATGAAAAATGAATTTCAGGAATGAACTTGCGCGGGTGATTTATAAGCTTATGCCACTGATATGTAATATAAATATTACCTTGTATTTCATCTGAGCTGCAAAGCTTGGCGGCTACACATGTCTTGTCTGGATCTAGTCCATTTTTCAGAAGTACAACAAGTTGCGGTGCGTCTTGTAGACACTGGAAAAAATGTATCATTTTAACGTAAATTAGACTGGTTAAAATCTTATGTACGTGTTTTGTTGTTCGTAAATTATCGTTTGTGTTGCTTTTTAACCTTTAACCTGCTGGTGGCAAGTAATTTTGCCTTTACGACCAGAGCAGACCACGACCAGCATGAACGGACGATCATGGTCTGCATTGTTCGCTATCCAGTCAGTAAATTTTCAGTAAACACCCTTTTGAATAATAAGTTGAAGTGCCCAAACTGAATGATAGACCGGTCCATTTTGGAAGTTTAGCAAGGTAATGGTTAAGACAGCTCAATGCAAATCGGGTCATATGGTAGCTGTAGAGGTAGACACCAGGCAAGCAATCGCACGTAATTTTGGACCCTTTTAACATGCCACATGAAATGGTTTCAATACATTCTACAATACGACTATGATTCAACTGAACAGCAGAGAAAGGCAGGCGGTTCAAACTTGGCGTCCTTACACATCAGAACACAAAGTAAAATATGCATATCATGTATTAATGTGATATTCACGTATAATGACTTAAAGCTGCTGTCAAACTGTATGACGTTACAAACTATATATTTATATATATGTCTGTTAGCTTAACTGTTGTCAAAGCTTAAGGGGACGCATATTGCTACATTCACAGTTCATATAGCAATGCGGAAGGGGTGCATATTCAAGAAATCGATGGTGGGAAAATAAAAAACATATTCCTAAACTGATATAATACTGATGGACACCTGTAATATTCAGTATTCTGTAGATAAGGATGTGGTACTATGAATGTAATAGGAAAACAGAGGTCTTTGTGAAAGTACATTCAACACAAAATATTCAGCTTTTGTATAAGGAAAAAACAGGTTTTTTACAATAACAGTGTTCCAAATAATGTTGAAGGGATGAGATTTTCTTTCTAACACACCAGGTTTGCTTAAACATGTAAAAATTTAACGCCACGTCTGTTCATCTCGGGATGGACGCCATATTTGTCATTGATAAAAAATGTAAACAAAAAAATCAGAGTGGGATTAGCATTGCAAGGGCATAACATGACATTCTACACAATGAATACCTTAGAACAGATATCTAAGATGCTACACAGGTCAGGCGGGTTAAATGCATAATGTCGATCACTTGAAATTCATCTTGAAAAGGTGGTTAATTTTAGTTTGTTTACATGGTTTTCAATTTTCCCACGACTTCTCGGCGATTCACTGCAAATGTATTACTGCGCCGGACGAAAGGTAACTCTAATAAACAACGGGAGACAACTTAGGTGTCAGCACGTGTACGATTTTTAAAAAAACATGTCGATGATTATAATTTCTTATCAAATAATGAATCCTATTCAGATATTCGTCTTTAATATTAGAAAAGTATTAATTTCTGTGGACATTTGTCAAATAATATTACTTACAGTGGACTACTTTGCGCATCAAACTGGTTTCCGCTTCAGTTGTGAGGCACTTCCGTTATACTTTTTGACAACAATAACAAAACACAAAATGAATCAATAAAGTCACTTATAAACCGACTGCTACTTAAATCAGTGTAAGTAAAGTTGTTGTTACAACATTATACATGTTCGTTACGTTATGATATAAAGTTTATCTTGAACTGCATAATCCATTAATTACGTTTAGATGATATTGCATTTACAACTTATTTGACCCCGTTTTTTACGTGAATGACAGCATTCTCGTGCAACTCGTGCAAACAGAATTATGAAAAGTATGGTGGAGAATTCAAGGACAAATTATAAATGACATTAAAGTGAGGATAACTGTATATTCGTCCAGTTTTGATCATTGACATTCCTGCTGTTTATTAGTAACTTTTGTGAACAAGATTAGAATGTTGCTTTTGCACATATACACATTGATTGGACCTCTCAACCAAATTTCATACCTTATTTTTGGGATTTTTAAGACAATACAATTCAAAAGTTTGTTGAATGTGTTTTGATATTTAAGTGCATTGTAGTTCATGAATACCAAGTTAAAAATTAATAATGACAACATTTCTATGCCTTTATTGTAAGCCACTAGACTTCTGTAATGATAAATGTTTAATGTATTAAGGGGAATATACTCTTTTAGTTTTGTAATGTGGCATTCCTTGACCACCATATCTTTTCTTATGCACTACTTTGTAAACAAACTAAATAATGTGTTTTAGCTCACATATGCGAAATGAAAAGCATGACAGTGAACTTATTCCACATTCTTTCTTTAAATTAGAATCTGTAGGACATTGATAAATGTTTGGACAAAGTGAAGCACTATTATTTTCGCACCAAAAAGTCTTAATTGTTGACTTTGAATGTACACAAGAAGTCTTATGTAATTCAACAATAACTTTCTTGTTTCAGTTTTTCTCATTTTTATTTTAGTGAGCAATCCTTTGTGTACTTATAACAGTTGAAACAGTATTCATTTCATTTACCAAAACCTTGTACTTTTTTGCAGGTAAATTTTATAATACCCCACCCACTTTTTTCTAATTTCAAAGTATGCGTCCCCTTAAATCTTATTCATCCCTTTCGAGTCTATTCATTGTCCTCAGATTGTCTCTAACCGATGGCTTCCAAAATGGGCGGTGAGCACATCATCGTTGTTCTCCTAAACCATTTTACAAAGTGTTTACGTTCTTACCACTTGTTGAAGCTGTATTCCTGTAAGCCGTGTACATATCTCATACACTGTTTTATTAACCGTCTCAATGCTTGCATTCTCTCCGGCCAGTCCATCTAAGGTGCGGATAAATACCTTGCATAGTTCGCATTCTGTTATCCCTTTCTGAAGTATAAAATTATGCAACTGGTTTAATATGTCTAGAACAAGTTTAATTATGTTGGATTTAAGTCACATCCAAACAGCTTAGGCACTTTGCGACTTTCAACGACATACCTATAATGGCATTCTTTTAGGTACCGGTTGGCATGTACTAGTAGATAGAACAGAACATCGCATACCAGCAGTAAAGCTTTTTTCACATAAATGAATTATAATAAACGGGTTTGGGTTTCGAAACCTAAAGCTGTTAGTAATACTAATTCAAAGTCTACGCCCCCAACCATTCGGTCACGTTCTGCCCTTCATAGTAATAAAGCAAAATGAATGTAGTGCATCATATACATCTTCACAAAGAGGCAGGTTACACAACATATATTAACAAAATGGTAGGTACATCAGATACAAGGACGTCAGAACAACAACGCAAAAAACAACATGCACCATTTTAAATTATTTTGAACAGTATTTTTATTCAAATATGCATAACATGATATAACATTTCTACAGATGAAATTAGGATTAGGAAAAAAAGTTGCAGTGTAACTTATCGTGTCCTCCTAAACATTTTATATTGATATGAGTAATAAAGTCTATAATAGTTATAAAACTTTAAGAGCAATAAAAATATAATATGATCCTTTGGAAGCATAAAACTCAATGAAATACAGTGTAGCAAACTCGGTTTATTCAAATCTGTTCATGAAAGGTATCAAGCGGATTTCTGTTATAATAATCATTTATCTGTTATAAATATTGAATGGACATCAAAACCACACAGACTCTTACAATATTACAAGACTGACTCATGGAAGGTATGAAAAGAAGCAGAAAATTAATACAATCTGACTAAAGTACATATCCTATTACGCTACGCATAGGATCTGAGAACGACCTATTCATTGCCTCGTTCTGACGACCCTTTCGCTAGCCAATCAGAGCCTAACTTACAACATCTTGCAAATCTACCTGTAGCCTTGACTTTTGATATTTACAATTCTTATGACATAATGTATCAGATAGCCGGTTAGCTCAGTCGGTAGGCCACTTGCTTTGTAAGCGAGGGGTCCTGGGTTCGAGCCCTGGAATAACTGCACATTTTTCTTACTCTTTGACATTCGAACATGTCTGATTGGATAAAATAAAAATAGCAATACTGGAAATCCAAAATATACAGAAGACGAATGTGAATGGGTCGTTCTCAGATCTTCGTTTAGAAGATCAAGTACTTTAGTCAGATTGAAAATTAATATACATACCAGATTTGATGCTTTTACAACTTCTTTCATCTTGTAAAGTAATGGGGATTCTTGATCAGCCGACCTACGATTTCTTGTGCGACAGGCGCCACTGCATATTCCATTCTTTACCTTGAAGGAAAGTAAAACATCAAAACTGAAAGATACAATGGTGCTACAGCGAAATATATTATCCAGTTTACATTGTGGTGAACTGGACAAAGCTTTATAATTATATAAAGTAGATTTAAGTTAATTCGACAGATCCCACTGGATCTATTCTGATCATCACAAGTCAGTACTGCTAACAACAGCCTCATTAGACTCTTGTTTTATATCTTCCGTTTTAAAGCACAATTATACCTACTTTCTTTTGAGCGTCTATAAATGGAATGAATGGTGTCACTCCGGTATTGAAGTACTTCCGGGTCGTTTTCTAGGAAGTAGTTCTTTGCAATTTTGAACTCTCCAATTTGAAGCCATCCCTATTTTGAGTGCTAACATTTCAAATGTTTTTGTCGAGACTGTGTAAATTTTGTGTCATTTCCGGTGTCTTTAACAGTTGTTTTGTCTATTTTCGGAACAGAAGGCCTTGACAGACATGAATGAAAATGTGTACAGTGATTTTAAACATTGAAGTGTAGCAAAAATGTTCGTTGTTCATGACCGTTGTTTTCTAGTCTTAAATGACGTGGATAGTGTTAAACTTTAGAAATGCAGAGCTGTCACTGTTGTAATTTTGTTGTGAAATTCAAAATACATGTCAAAAATGCTTGTTCTACTATACAGCAAAGAACTTTAAGAAGGAGAAATGATACCAGACCGACATCAAACCTCAACTGAATACAGAATTCCACGATTTTACGTTGATTACATACCTTGATGACTGTACTATCCGGAAGGTTTTCAACAAACTGTGCACACGTTTCACACTTAATTTCTTCAATTGAAGTCAATCGTGAAGTTTCTAAAAGAAAATATGGTATGAGATACACCAACTGTCGCAGAAATTATCAAAGTGATAGACTCAAAGATCAGCCTGATAAGTGAACTTGGCGGACCAAGCAATTAACACACTTTAACAGATAAAATAAGGAAACTCAGGTTATTAATTGCCATTAAACTGTACTGGAATCTTGATAAATTTGACAGAAACAGGGTGAAGATTAATATTTTGATTGTATCAAAATTATAAGCCAGCCATGTTTATTACATTTGCACGATGCTCAGGATGAAAGAGGTCTAGTTTTTGTTTTCGAAATCAGTTTAAAATTTTCAGTCCAGTTATTTCACATGAAATTGTGTCTTTCCTTTGGTAGTGGTCCAGTGAACAACAGCACATAATATGCCGTCACGGTTTTAAATACACTGTAGTAAATGATAATCAATGTCCTGTTCACTGAAGGGAATAATTTAAAGTTTTCAAAAAAATACAGAGCGACAAAATGAATTGAATCCACCCGTTTGTTCATCAGCTCAGTAATTGCTTTGGAAAAAGCTTCATCCATTTTCGGAGACCATTGAACTGTTACAAGACTTAATATAGTGACGAAGTCTTAGCTGTGTTTTGTTTCATTGGCACAATCAATTTATTCTAAGTAAGTATGACGTAAGCAGTTTTAGTTGGAATTAAGCTGGGATAGTTTTAACATGATAAGTATATATTAAATGGCTTGGTTGATTTGAGACAATAAACTTACTCGTTTCTGATATACTTTCCATTTGTAGATCATACATTATGTTCGTTATATATAATTTGGGATCACAAAATAAGCCCTTTTTGTTAAGCCATGAACTTTTAAACAATACGATAAAATAAAAAAGTACCTGTACAAAAGTTGGATGCAATGCACGTGTTTGTGGGATCCAGACCGGCGGCAACAGCTTTCTCCAACTGTGGTATAATTGCTGGGCACTTTATAGAAATTAGTATATATAATATTTATGTTAGTGGCATTACATAGAAGCAAGATAAAACTGTTCTGAGATAGTTCAACTTTAAAATTAAATCAAGACACCTTAGACCAGCAAAAGAAAAAAAGAAAAGAAAAAAAAAGAAGAGGCAGAAACGTTATAAAAGAACTATCAATGTTTTGAAAAATATTCATCACTTGTTTAATTTTTGAATTGAACATTTGCGATGTTTACCTGAGAATTACTATCACCTGCAAATCTGGTTATTTTTAGTACTCAAACCAATTGTTTTTTCATGCAGTTCTGTCTTTGTTTTTTCATATAGATCTACGTAAAAGTTATCGCAAAAACTTACCAGCGCCTGGAATTGGGCTGGTAGGGCGGCGCATATTTCATATAATGTATTGCTGATTTGTGTCAAAGTGGCATTATTCTCAAGTGACTCGTCGAGGAGTTGAATCGTGAATTTACATAACTCGCATCTAGCATCTTCCTATAAAAAAACAGCTTTTAATGTGTTTAGATATTAAGACGATATCTTAAGCACTCTCTCATTAAGCTTAATTAAATGGGATCAATGTGGAATATTCAGGAACCGTTTGTAGTAAACATAACTTATTCAGACTGGTTCTTATTTTAATCAAGAACATTTTGTAGAAAGCATAAATTATTGGTCCTAAGTTTGTTCCATATTGTTATGACGACATTCAAGATGTAAAGTTCAAAATGGGGTTTATCATATTACACATTAAAAGTATATATTTATCTGAATTTCGGCGAAGACTTAAGATGGTATCCAGAAATATTCACATACCTTTATAAAATGTATGGTTGAATTTATCGCATGTAATAATCATTTAATAAGAACAGTTATGATGCCCCCTCCCCCTTTTTGACATACAAAGCATTATATTGCTTGTTAACATTAACCATTGAAAAAGACATGCAACAAATATTTTTTATTGGTACGAAATTTTAGAATTACCTTTAAGTTTTCATTTTCCTCTTCGCCAACTGAAAATTGTTCCTGTGGAATAGCAAGACGATCTTCATGCTGTTCCAGCTCAGGTGCTTCCAGACCACATACATCTTTGAACTTGTAGCATATCCTCACTCCTTTCTGATTTAAGAAAATGAATTCAAAAAGATAGACTTGAAATAGATAAATTCAAGGTTATCTTTCAAGGTTACTTTGTTGCCATTGCTACCACTTTGTTTCAGCTGCTGCTGCTGCTGATGATGATAACGATAGAGACACTACTTCGGATATTGTAAAGAATTAGAGACGAATAGCTACTGATAATGAGGGTGATGATAATGAGGATGATGAGGATATGGAGGGGGAGGATAAGGATGAAGATGTGGACGACGAGGATGATGATAGTGATTAGGAAAAAGACGATAATTATAAAGTGGAGAAGAAGGATAATGATGATAAAGAGGTTTAGGTAGAGGAAACGGCTGAGAGGGATGATGGTATGGAGGTATGACGAAAAAGCTGATGGTACTGATATTGAGCATGATAAACGACAATGTGACAGCCATAATGATACTGATTATAACGAGAGACTTTATTGCGGCAGAAATAAAGTTCAGATCAAAATGATGTTGCGGATGAATGAACATATCCCACCACTTTAGCTCTTGGCTGATGTATTGTCTGTATAATTATTATGATTACTTTACTTTTGAACCGATGGAAATGATCAGCCAAATCGTAATTGATCAAAACGAAACTGTTTCAGGACAATTGTATCTATATTTACTAACCTCTCCAGCAATGGCCTCCAATGTTTCTTTGCACACATCACAGGGAATATATTGAGAACTGAGTGGTACTTTTCTTTCTTGAATTACAAAAATGAAATAAAGTTTTAGTTTACTATTAAAACAGGCTGTATATAGTCAATTTATTTTACTAGTGTTTTTTGTGTGTGAATGGATTAAGGTATCAATACTCGTTATTAAATGAAAGGTAATTTCATTCACAAAAGAAATGATATACATATTTAAAGATATCCAATGGCCATTGTTCACTAAAATATTTTGTCTTTAGATATACTATTCAAATATAGGAAATCCTTATCAAATATGTTTAACTTTACTAAATGTATGAATTAATTGTGTATACAGCTACGTTCATAATTAAATATCATGCATTCGATTGTTAAAGAAACGTCCAGTTTTTTTTCGCGGCTGTACACATTTATAATGTGTTTAGTTAATATGCATTTTTACAGTGTGTACTGTTTTAAACTTAATGCATAGTACTGTTTATACTATATGCATTTGTACAGTAAATGTTCATATCTTCACATTTCACAATTTGGATCCTATATACATTTAAATTATTTAGACCATCCTTCATTTATATAGATCTAATATTACAAATTAACACACTGCAGCTATTTTAACATAGAAATATGAAAAGTATATCTATATTGGCATACCATCATTGCATATTTTAAGGAAGTCACAGGCTTTTGATGGATCTATTCCTCCGATAACTGCTTTTAAAATATCAGGTTCAACGTTCAAACACTGAAATTAGATCATGTAAAAATATGTTTGAAACCATAACATTACTACAGCTGCATGTCTACACGTTTCAACAGATAGCTTTTAATGAGTTTGTAACTAAACAGAACTGTGTACAAAAGTAGAAATTCTAGTTCTGATATTTTACATTATCACCAAGAAAAACGTTTGAGGAAAGTTAAATTTTCCTTTGTTGTAATGCTATTTTATGTCTTTATTTCGTTTACTCATATACGCAAAATTTGCTGCTCAAATTGACCTACCAGTTAACACTAGTGCATTTTCGTAAAATATAAAAATGAGTCGCACTAAAATATAGTTCTCTTTAATAAATATTTATTCACCAAAAAAAAATCCTTTAGAAAATAACGAAAAGAATAATCCACGTTAAAAATGCTAAGGTTCATGAACTTACAGAATCTTTCAGCTCTCCTGGTAGACTGTTGCACAAATTTTCCAACGTTCGATTGATGTTAGCGACTGACCTATTTTCTCCCACAATTGTGTCAATTGCTTGGACTGCAAATTTACAGATCTGGCATTCTAACGTGTCCTGTGATATGAAAAATGTTTCTTAAACCGCTGTGGAGTAGGAACTTTATACACTATATATTAAGTGGATATATTCTCTGGCCAAACAAAATCGCGAATTGTTAATTCCAGACCTTTTCGCCAGCTGAAATAGTCGCGAATCGCCGAAAACTAAAGTGTCAAAGCTAAGTTTGTGTCGCTTGACTAAAATGTCGTATCTTGGTGAACGTGGAAATTCATGCTGTCCGATATTTTTGCGAATTCTTGAGTTTGCGAAATTCGCGAAAATTGAACGTCGCGATTTTTTCCACTGATACTTTAGGGAAATGAATGTGAGGTATGATAAAACAATTTTCAAAGGCCTAAAAAGTGTTCATTTATGAAGTATAGAAGTATGTTGTAGCAATTTAGGAATACCAGACTAAACACTTCTGTCACAAATCATACTTATTTTAAAAACCCGTTCATATATCTCAGAATTTAACTCACAACATATAACTGTCTACCTTATAAATTAATTAAAAATGAATTCATATTGAAAGGAAAAAAAAAATGTTACAATAACTGCTCGAGGCCACGTTTTTCACGCAAGTTATTGTATAGAAATAATAATGAGCATGGTATAAGCCATACTTCAACTTCCGGTTTAGAGTTTTCTTCCCGTTGTCTGTGTGCATCCGATTCCTTGATACAAGATGTCTGTGTCGCGCAAATGCTTTCAGTATCCTGAAAAATATAGCACAACAATAAATTAAGCACTAAAGAAAGGCAGCTCCATCCGCAGTTAACAGTGGCGTATAAGCTCAAAACCGAAGATGTTCATTAGAATCCAAAATGTTGCTGGAGTTGACAGCCCTCATATTTACAAAACTTTAACACCTGACATCTTATTAATGTGTAGTAAAAAGACGTATGTCAAACAAATTATCATTGTTCGAAAAATAATGAAAATTATTACATGATTCCTTATATAAATGCCGTTTACTATAGTCAGTGCTGTAAGACCTATCTATATTCTACACATCTTTACCGGGCTAATAAGTATTTTTTAAATGTGTTTTTTTTTTTTAATAATGATATAAACACTTACTGAACGGCTTTCCGGTCAATAGTTAAACTCTTGGCCCACGGACAGTCGGACCTCGGGCAACTGACTATTGACCAGAATGCTATTCTTTGGGTTGAAATAAGTTTAACTTTTCCTCATACTTCCCTTTCCATTCCAAAGACTTTGCGGAATGATAATTCAGACGTCATACAATGCGGTGACGTAAGAGAGAGAGATATTCAATTCAAAAGCGTAAATTTATGTGACGTCACTTGCATAAATGTTTGTGCTTTTGATTGTAAACTATCAAGCTGGCCTGTAGGGTTGCTAATCTTAATATCCAGGTGCCAATCCGTGCCCTGAAATAATATCTAGACGTCGGGCACATAGGATCTATTCCATCATAAAAGCTGATAGGGTGCCATAACGAACATTTAGGTTGGTGTTATAAAGTCGGGTTTCATAACAATTCAGTTGAAACTTACTTTGATTCCGATAGCGCCCATGGCAGTGTAACAAACATCGCACGGAATCTGGGATAGCTCTTCATTTCCTTCCACTAAAAAATAATAATATTTTGACTATTGTAATCGAAATATGAATGTCAATAAATCGACATATGACATTTGACATTCGTTTTCTACAGTGCGACCCAGCCCTTGATGCGTCTGTCGATATCAGAAACGTGTTGCATTTTAAATTTTTAATATAAATGGCACAATAATGCATGCCAAACCAGCGTAACATAGGACATTCGACGTTCCAATTGTTTTTATTATTCAGTGTCGAGTCAGCGCGACATACGACATTTGACATTCAATTTTTGATGTATTTTGAATTTCAAGCTATATTCAATTCTTACGCATACAAATATATTTTGATTGTCAAATGTCGTATCGCGGGATGGCTCGATATTTAAAATCCATAAGAGATGGACCTCGACAAAGCGGACTACACTCAACCAATATTGTAAATGAATATTGTCAGAACTTTAGAGGATATTTTGAGGTTAACTATTTTTAATAGTTTCGCTATTATCCTGGTAATAAAATAAGACAAATTCAGACAGTGTTTATAGATTCAGCGGCATTAAATAAAATTTGTATTGCATTGTATTGTATTGTATTGTATTGTATTGTATTGTATTGTATTGTATTGTATTGTGTTGTGTTGTGTTGTGTTGTGTTGTGTTGTAATGTACTGTACTACACTGTACTGTTCTGTACTGTATTACGCCAGATAAATGTCCGTATTCCAGTCCAGTAGACCTCGTGGACTGAAGTGCATGACATTGCCCTTTCAGGTCGTACCGAACATTTGCGATAACAATTGATAAATGAAAGTGGAAACAAAATGTTGCATATGTGTAAAGTGATCATGTGGTATGCTTACAAGGCGAGGCTTCTCTAATGGTACACATTACAGGAGATTTTGTTATGTCTATCTATCTAAAGTCATTGTAATTTTATCTAGCCAACTCATAGCAGATAAATTGTACCAACATCTTCAAATAACTTAGATAAAGGCCGATTAAAAGTCAAGATCAAGGTTATCTTAAGTGTGTTAACTAGAAAGAAATACATACCTGAACACAATGTGGCAAACTTGCAGGCAACACTAGGTTCGAAACCGGTAGTGAGTCCTTTCAAAATAGCTGGTTCAATTTTAATGCACTGAAGATATGAAATAACAGGTCAGTTTAACAGTAACAGTAGCCTTTTGTTATTCTCTTAGAATCACTCTGGCTTTGCAATGACCTAAACCCATATCTCACATATTTTTCTCGTATTTATAATATAATAAATAATTATGGAAAATTGTTAATATACCAAACTACCGTAAAATCTAGTCATAACCTTATTAAGTTTTGTACACTACTGTAAATATCAAAACACTGGAGGAAATACCTTTATCACTTACAATCACAGTTTCAGTACGAGGATACTAGAACTTGGTATGCCTTTAATACAAGAATAATTAAAAAAAAATCACAATACAAACCACGTCTTTGATCTGATCCGGGAGTGAGTCGCAGAATTTTTCCAAGGTATCGTTTATGGCAGCTGATGATCTGTTTTGCTTAATTATTTTGTCTATACCCAGTACAATCAGTTTACACAACTCACATTCCAGGGGATTCTTAAAAACAAAATTTAACTTGTCATGCTAGTATATCATTTTTTGAAATAATTCAGCTTCCAAAAAAAAAAAAAAGCCATGTACAATATAGATGGCGAATTTTTGTGTTTTAAATGTTTTATCTGCATGTTTTGTAAACTTTGATTATCAGTTAATAATTCCTTTTGTGTTTGTAAAATGTGCACCATAGAATTGTGCAATATGAAAAATAATACTCATGACTTGAGTGACGTTATTCCGGTTTGTTTTAAACGTTAGTTTTTGTCATAAGAAAGCTATCATGGAATCCAGTCATGTCAAAGATACAGAGTTTGACCGTATTAACATAAATATTTTCTTTGTCTTTCTTTTAGTAAGACTATTGTTCCGCTCAGATTTACACCTATAAGAACACGTTTAAAATCAACACCAAACTTATTCAAAGAAACTTACAGCAGTCGGATCGTCTGCTTCTTCCATTGGTTCCACTTCCGGTTCCTCGATGTAAGCCGGACATACATCGGTCAGACCTTTGCAAAACTCGTTCGGTGTCTTAAAAGACGAATACAATATATTTGAAACAGAAACATTAAATAAATCTAAAAAAGATGGTTAATCGTCTGTACATTTAAACGTCAGTTCAATCGGCTGTTTTGTAATATCTTCAAAACGTCCCAATATCCGACAGATAAGACAATTTCTCCCTAAATATAAACAATAGAGGGTCCTTTATTTCAATCGCCAGGCCTGTCATTCAGATTATAACAAGATGGCATGCTTTTCATTTACAATCAATTCTTTGTTCCAAAGCAATGGCCTAATATAGGCATCTACCATGTGGCGTATTGGTCTTTCCAATGATACCAAATTGACAGACATGGTGCACCGGCAATTTAAATCTGGTGTTTCAAAAAAAGAAAAAATGTCCATTATGAATTGACGGATATGATTATGCGTACTGTTTTTTGAACTACCCAATACCCTTCACATTACGGGCCAAACTTATTTTTTGAATTTCATATAACCCTTCACATCAGGGGACAATTTGACTTGAAGATCACACAATTATTCAATTTAGATGACCATTTGTTTTGAAGACCAAATAGTAATAACCCTTGATTTACGTTACAAGTTGTTTGGAAAATTACATTACCCGACACATTTTAGGACCAATTATTTTGAATATCGCAAATTAACTCATTTTAGGAAACCTTTTGTTTTGAGGATGACATAGCAGTTATTTTTGAGATTGTATTAACGTCCCATAAAAGGACCCAACTGTTTTGATTGTTAGGTTCCCTTTACAATTGGGAAGATATTGTGTTTCTAGGGAACACTTGTTGTGAAAATCGCATAACTCATAGTTATTCGTTTTAAGGGAACACTTGCTTGGATCATCATATTTTCTTTTACATTATAGTAACCAAGTGTTTGAATATTACACTGCCTTTTACATTAAAGGACCAGCTGTTTAGAAAATGACGTAACCTTTCACATAAGGAAACTGGCATGTACCAACAAATTAAAACCAAATCTAAAGTGTCACTTTTATATTGCGTTAAATTGCTTTGCGGTAATTTTCATTTGAAGATCAGATTAGCTTTCACATCAAGTGAAAAATTGCTTCAGAGATCTGGGTTACCTTTTCGCATGAGGTTACCAGTTTCTCAGTAAATTTTACAAACCTGTTAGTTATCTGGATAAAATGGCACATTCTCAGTTTCCAGGTAATAACTTATAATGTGGCATTTGAAATGAGTTTCTACATCAGTAAGTGGATACGTGTTTGGCAGATTAAATATCTTTATCATATTTATGATTTACCTTACCTCGATATCATGACGATGTCTTAGAAGTTAGAACAAATCACAACTTGGCCATTTATAATCATGACGCCGGTCATGTTTCCGGAACCCGGTGACGTCACATTTAATAATGAGGAAATTAGGTATATTTTTTTTTTTTGATATATAGATTTTATTTGTTTGATTCATTGCAAGATAGTAGTATTTTTCACCGAGTGACCACCAGATGCAACATTTTCACGAGAAGCGAGGCCACGCGTGAATAACGTTATTAATTTCTGTTCATTTCAAATTTTATTGATTTTTGTAGGTCCACGTCTGTCAAAAATTTCAATACTTTAAATAGTTTTCACTCAATGAGAAGTATCAACTATATATTTTATTTGTCTGTGAAATCACCAGACAAACAAAATGATTTTACCTCCAACACATTTTGATATTGTACTTACAAGATCTTTTATTAATCTGCTAAACAAACTTCCCGAATGAGATTTCATGAAACTGTTGCAGACATCCTTTTCTTCCGATGGTAACTTTGCGCATGCGTCAGTGACATAACTTGATACTGAGTCCTAGAATAAAATAATTTTAAAATGTTAGACACGAAATTTTCAAAAATTGACAGACGTATATACAGTGAAATTCCCCGATTAGTAAGCAGTCATATGTCTGTAACAGTCACTTATCTTTCGGAATTACGTTTTAGTCATACGTTTGACTGGTTTCTTAACACAGGTTTGTCTGGATAATTACAATTACCAAAACTGGTATAATTGTTATGTGTATACTATATAGAACACTGACACACTGCTTCTGTGTTATTACACGTAACTTAAGCATGTAGGAGATTTTCTACCAATTCATAGGAGTTTTTTTTATATAAAAACTAACTTTTGGAAGAAATGTCGAAATTTCGTATTAAAAAAAAATGCAAATCTGAAGACTTCTCCCTACAAGTCCTCCAACTAAAACTGTCAATGATTCCAGTTTTAAATTACATAGGTATTGAATGAACTCTATGATCTATGTAATCTAAAGACGAAATGAGCCGTGCCATGAGAAAACCAACATAGTGGCTTTGCGACCAGCATGGATCCAGACCAGCCTGCGCATCCACACAGTCTGGTCAGGATCCATGCTGTTCGCTTTTAAAGCCTATTGGGATTAGAGAAACTGTTAGCAAACAGCATGGATCCTGACCAGACTGCGCGGATGCGCAGGCTGGTCTGGATCCATGCTGGTCGCAAAGCCACTATGTTGGTTTTTTTCATGGCGCGGCTCAAATAAACAAAGTAATTAGTCTTATACAGATCAATTTTGCTTAAAATATTTTTTCTTGTTTGTTTCGAAAGTATATATATTTTATATCGGTTCGTAATCTTAAAATGAAAATTTAAAAATCAATGGAAGCCAAGATTATACTTGATTGTTTTGTTTTGATGTGTGTTTTAGCCGTTTAAAGCTTATTCAAAACCTGGTATAAATTAACGTTTTAAACTCATATATTTTTTGTATAGAAAAAAAAAACGAAATGGTATGTAAGAACCCTTCCCCGCACACTTCTTAAGAGATTATATGATTGTATGTTTTAAATTCCCTCCCAAGTCTGCTAAAACCATTTAGAAGAAGAAGAAGAAGAATAGTTTATTTCACTAATTAAGGACTTGAGCCATTATGGTTCCTCGTCCATAAATCTATTACAATCTAATACAAGGTCAAAAAACATATATACATAATATCATATAACGTTCTGAAGGTATAGTGTTATAAAGTACAGTATTGAGGATGAACAAAATAATATCAAAATAATAAATTTTTGGCTACATCAATGCACATAGCATAATACATTTTCATAAAACATTTTTTATAGAAGTACCAAAATATATATATGTACTAAAATAAAACAGTAAACATATTTCTATCTCATAATCACAAGATATTGTTAATAGTGGCAGATCGTATATTTATGGCATTTTGATAAAGGCTGCTAAGTTATTTAAAGTTTTTCTATCTGTTGAGTTCAGTAGTTCAATAAATTTCCACATACTAGGATTTCTTCTATATCTCTTTGCAATATAACGTTTTCTTAATGCGCTGTATTTTGTACATATTAAAACAAAGTGGTATTCATCTTCTATGTCAGAGCTTCTATTGTCACATATTAAGCATAGTCTTTCATTTCTCTCTATCCTGTTTCTACCATATCTGCCTGTTTCTATTCTAAGCGTATGTGTCGATGTTCTAAGTCTTGTTAGTAAACTTCTGTAATATTTACTGTTCATTGAATTTAAATAACTTTCATACATAAAATCTTTCTTCAAGTGTTTGTATAGCGATAATGTTCTATTATTTTGTAGGTTCTCATGCCACTCTTGTCTGAACATATCAATTAGTCTTTGTTTAAATATAGCAGGGAATAGACATATTTCGTGAACAAAACCGACAAACTTACATGCTGATTTGTTTTGAATTGAACCATATGTTTTTTTTCTGTTTTGTTTTTGTTTTTGTTTTTTTGTTTGTTTGTTTGTTTGTTTTTTGTTTTTGTTTTGTTTTATAAAACCATTCCTATTGTAAGTATTTAAGAGACAAATAGTAAGGAAATGTACAGCGTACTAAAATGTTCAGGTATTATGACTGAGCTGTGAGTCTGGTCACCTCTTTCTAACACACTACAAAAATAACAAGCACCAAAACAAAAATAATCGAATATAATCATGTCTTTGGTTTATTTGCATACACACTAAAAATGAGGTCCGTTCCGATTTTTACTTAGCTTATAAGTTTTAGTTGGTGAAATTATTCTATTTGTTATTCGAGCGAAACATTTTTACACAAAATTTGGAAATGTCAAACTTTATGAACTCAATTTATACTATTTATAACATACACAACAAGCGTATAAATTCATATCGAGTTATCTTAATACAAAACCGGTTTCACTAATCCCTTAATTTATTTATCTGTGACTAGTGTACCTTTATCGCGAATATTAAAGGCAGAGACGGTCGGACACTTGTACCTCTGACCTTCACTGATATAATATTTACTCGTTCATTGAAACATACGTGACAAATATATCAAAGCATGAAAACATAATGAGTATGAACTGCGCACATTTATTGAATTTTGTTACGACGTCGTCAAATATTTTAGTTATTGTTGATATCAACGT
Source organism: Mercenaria mercenaria (assembly GCF_021730395.1). Lineage (NCBI taxonomy): Eukaryota > Metazoa > Mollusca > Bivalvia > Venerida > Veneridae > Mercenaria > Mercenaria mercenaria. Next base: position 47,771,103 of record NC_069362.1, read on the forward strand.
ACCACACCTACCACGTACACTTAAATCGAAGAGTTCTTTTTCCGTCCGCTTGAACGATAATTATACAAGAATTTGTCGTGTGTAAATGTTCAGTATGAATACATTTCTGCCCAGTGCTTTCAATGCCGATGTTTGTTTGTAACTTGATTTTTTTTCAGCCGCATTGTACAAACCTGAGCAACAATTAAAGAACAAACCTGGGTCTGAGGTGTTGTGAGCAGATCTTGTACTTCCCCGACCAATAGATGACACACCTCACACAGTCCAACTTCTGGGGCAGCTGGGGCACCTGGTATGTAAAGTTTGTTGGTTAATAAATGATGTACATATAAAACTTTGAAGATTGCACTGACCTATGTTTGATAAGACTGTGTAAAGTGGATGATTTATAAGTTACACTAAATAGTGCCCTCTGTACAGAATACCCTCTGATAACAGAACCCTCGAATAACCTTCTATGAAGCGTAATAACCTAGGGTCACCAGTACAATTTATTTTATAGCTTCATGCGCGTCGTTATTAGATTGCACTATAGTCCCAAGTGAAAATGTCCCTTTAATGTCCGTACTTATTTCAAATACCCGATTGTTTACTTTGATGGCGTATACAGAAAAAAATCTCAAGTAATTTGAGGCTAAGTATAAAATGTGTTTGCACATACATAATACCGATGTTCAAAGGGCAATATTAAAGATTAAGACATGTCTTATGGATTAAGTAATACCTTTAATTTTAAAAGGTAAACTGCTTTATTGTTTATATATTTTTAAAAATAAATTTCAGCAAAAAAAAACAAGAAAAAAAAACACTTACCGTAGATAAACCCAATAAAGAACGTGAAAATTAAAATCCGCATTTTGCACAGTTTTGAAAAATCACTTTCGACCGAAATGGTATTATCGCTATATTTGAAATCTTTATATATGTGGCATTTACGTGATAACCAATTGTTATCATATGAGTACCACGTGTCGGGTCGAATACTGATAAAACAATCGATATGTAAATAAGTGAAGAATACGAGACAATGTGTATTTTTTAAAACAATACAGTCGTCTAGTCGTAAAGAAAACTCCTAAAATTTTAGCGATGGTCCAACGGGGGAGCGCCGAGCTCTATACTCAACATCCGACGAGACACACACAAGACTTCATAAAAATGTGTTTAGTCAGATAGCTCATTCGCATTAAGAGCTACTAAGCTCGATGCAGTTAAAATGTGATATTCTAATAAGGCAGTGCTCGAACAGAGAATATAGTTGTTTGACTGAAAAAAAAGAAAAGAAAAAAGGCGTTAAACAAAGACTCATAGTATTATACACATAGAAGAGCGCGCGCACAAACACACACAAAGACACTTTCAAACGAACGCGCGCGCGCACACACACACATAAACGCGCACTCTAGCACACCAATTAAGTGCCCTTATCTGTGCAATTAAATCATTAAATGTCATATGAACATCATCAGTTGCATGTGACTGCGTAAAAATAGCAATTATACACAAACAATATAATAACCTTTCTGGTCTTGTTTTTGCATCAAGTAAGCTTGGTCACATGGGGCTTTAGTATAACTAGTATATTTGTGACAAAATGGTCCGAATGACTGTCGGATTCAGAGATTTTTTAAACAAGGTTAACGTTTGGTATGTGCTAGTGAGCGGCCCGTTTGATATGTTAATGTTCAACATGACTGAGACTGAAAGGTATGCTACCGACCAGTAACGTAAAATTGACTGAACTTTCATTCGATGTTTCTCATTACAGATCTGGTGCAGCCGTTCTGCGCATGTCACAAAATCATTATCATCGGAACACACGGCAAAAATACGCAAATTTTTTGCATGTCCGCACTCATTTAGTGTATAGAATGTATAATATACTGACTAAAGGTTAGGGTTAGGATTACCATGAAAACCAACTATATACATTAAAGATAAAAAATATTCAAATCGCTTCAATCCGGTATATACCTGAGTCTGTAATATACCACAGGCGCACCAGATCAGTCACAGCCTTTAAGGAGGGCAAGAAACAGTAAATTCCACAAATCTGCTCTGATACCAGAACGAAAAAAATCATAAAAATTCCAGGGAAACTGAGCGAATGTATTCCATATACTTAGCACTTCATTATGTGACATTTTTCAGCATGCCGATTCTGTTGTTTCTATGATAAAAACGAGTAAAACTCCGGTTTCAGGACACTAAATTTTGATGCAAAAATGACCCAAAATACACAGCTTGTGCTACCTGTACCGTATTATCTGCAAATGACTGATCTAAAAGATATGTATATTTTTAAAGCATGTGATCAGACGAAAATAATGGTGGGAAGAAAAGTGTCTCATAAATGTTTACCTTTTCCGCAAACTTGAGCTGAATCTGGATGGATGGATGTCCGTTTCCATTTCGCCTTACTTTCGTTACCTCAGGTAAGAGTTTTGACCCGGCCGTCTACACGCAGCTAGGGAAATCGATTCAAGCACATATTTATTTTACACAATAATTACTCGTGTGCAATCTATAGTTCTATAAACATCATAAATAACCGGTTGAATATAAATGCCTTTAAAGTACATCTATCTATTTTATTTAAAAACATATCTGGGCAAAGTACGTAACTGGCCTCTGCCACTTTATATATTGCAGTACATGTGGTGCTCAGCTTGTCAATACACTTCCAACTGCTCGCACAGAAAGCAAGGTATAACAAGCCTCAGTGGGATCTTTTACGTTGTTTTTAAACAAAAATCCTATCGTAGTACCGACCCATCCGGACGGACCGGAACAAGTAAACTGTACATATCAAGTAAGCTTTATACACACCTCACGTGAAGACGGAAAAAACTATTACCTGCACATTGATGAGACTTACCATAAAATACTCATATGATAATCATATTTGTATGTTTGCTAATGAAAAATGCGGTAATTGTATTGCAACATTTTAAATTGCCCTTGTATTGTCAGAAAATTTGGGGTGTTGGTGGTGGGAGTAAGACATAGTAGATCTCAATTGTCTAAGTATGAGAAAACTAGTGTATACATGTACCATTCGGCATATTTTGTTGACATCTTGTAGGTCTATTGCCAAGAAGCTCTGAACAACTAGGCTGGTCATTTTAACTTTTGGGGTTGAACTTATTCCAACTTAAACCTTTTGGTTTGGAATAAGTTGTATGGAAAGAAATGAAACATGGAAAGAAAGTCCTAACAAATATCAAAGCAAATTTTTGAGATATTGCATCTGGAACTCTGAAGTAACGTCTACATGTAATACTTATTGTGGCCGTTACTGTGGACCATGTGTTGTATTGTTCTACTACTGTTAAACCACAGCATAAATTTGTTATTTGAATATCTGAGATATTTCAAGATCTCTTGCATTTACTGGTAGCCTACCTTTAGTATTTTACCATATTTGTCATAAAGCGTTGGGGTGTCAAAGTTCAGAACGTAGGTGTCAAAATTCAGAACAGAGTTTCTTACCAAATTTATACGTACATATTTCTAAACAGACTCGTCGGCATTGGAGTTAAAAGGTTTTAACACCAAACATGTCTATCTTGAAGTAAGAAACAAGGAAAACACCTTCATAGGGGATTCGTGAAACAAAAATGTATTCACAATGTTACTGCAGACGGGTACTTGATAATATCAATATTTACTAGATTTTCATAAACAGTAACGGCAATTATTTATGCTTCCTGGACTGCTTTATTATGCAATGCATGCATGCGAATAAAAGAATAATACTAATATTTTATTTAATTTATTTTATTGTAGATAAATATTCAATACTTTCTGAATCTAAAGTCTAAAGGAAGCTGTCATAAATATCGGCTAATTTTCAGAGTTTGGCTTAGATTTTTTTAGTACGTTTTCCTGTATTGCATACTTAACTAACGATTACAAATCAGCAATAACATTTCATGCTGGATTTAGTTAGAGGTTCAAACATTTTGTCCACTATATAGTAAAATAACCAACCTAAACACGCTAGCTAGAGTAGGCGAAAGCCATTTTTCTGCAAACACAAAGGGATCGAACTTACTCACGCACATTTGCTTGACGCTCCACTTGTGTCTCATGCCTTCTGCTTTATATTAAAGGTGAAATTATTAGAAATTTTGAAAAATCACTTGTTTCTAATCTGAAACATACCATGTAAACACTTCCACTGCCAAGTACTGGATTTTCATATCAGATTACGAACAACCAGAGAGGCATATCATGATACTAAAAAGTAAATTGAGTTCGAAGGTTTACTTAATTAATATTATGTCAATAATATTTTACACAAACAAATTACATACTCGGGGAATATTTGTTTATTTCCTTGTAACAGAATTATCATTCATGAGTGAACACCAGATGCAATATTTTCACGAGCATGATTGAAAATGTAAAATATGGTGTTCAAGAGTAAAAGATATTTTGATCATACATGTAAAACAAACACATTTTCTTTTTATTTCATGTTTTGAATACATTTTCCCATTAAATTGTTTCTTACTAGTGTAAAATATAGTTGATTTTTTCACTGTCAAAATACCAGATATATTTCATCCTAGTTTTACGATTTTCGATTATTCACTCTGAAAACATGTAATAAGATAATTTTAGACTATTTTACCAAGTTAAAGAGCGAAATGAACATTACACAGGACATGTTTGTAGATCGCATTGCCCTACCCGTAGAATAATAAACAAATAAAACGAAATATTTTAGATTTTACTAAATTATTATAACACATCTAGACCAATCAGTTCTAATAATGAATAATTAAAAAAAATAGGTATGTACCTATATTTTATTTATTAATAAGAAATGATAAATATGCCCCTATATTTTATGTTAATATAATATGGACGGTAGTTCGGATGCGTAATAATTAAATCACGAGTGATTTAATATTCGCATCCGAACGACTGCCCATAGATTCTATTTTATTAACTGATAAAATTATTGGAACATAAATATTATTTATTATTTCGATCCTAACCACGCATTTTTCAAATTAGACAGCAGTACATTTTAGCTCAACACGTCATTCGGCTGGCCATATGCTATTATAATAACCTCCCCACGAATGGAAAGCGTTGCATAAAACGGAATTTTCCGATATTCAGTAAATTTTAATTAAAGTATTAAGTAGTTAATGCTATGAAAATTTTATTTTCAATAACATCTAAGGTCGGTATAGAAATCATATTCAAAGTTTATCTATGCAGTTTCTAAAAATAAATAAACATACACGCCAGAACATTGCGGCATATAAACACGTAAACACTTGAGTCTGGAAGACTGGAACAGGAATTATTATTTATTATCTAGTTGACATTTGTGGTACCTACAACGCAGAAATTGTAAACTACGCACCTGACCAGATACAGATGCACTGATGTTGAAGTTGAAACTTACCGGTACTATCTAGACTGGCTGAAACATTTTCTTTCGGTAAAAATATAAACAAATAAATTCATAAGTTAGAACTTGTTTGTTTCAGAAAATTTGATGTACTTTTTATTACTATATATACTACTTAGCACTGAAAAAGTCGAGTATTTAGTCGGCATATAACGTAGAATCTCACAGTCATGTTACAAGCGTAGGGTGAAATGGAACAGCTATATTTTATCGTAGATTCATGTAAAGGCGATTTCGCTATATGTTTATATAGCATCTGCTGCGGATCGTGTTAGAATGGTTAATAAAATATAGACCGGAGTTCAGACGCATAAGTGCGTAGTAGTATAAAGAACCAACCAATGTTTTCAGTAACAGATAGGTATCAGTTCAATAATTGGCAAACAAATCCTTAATAACTTGTCGACGACATTGCATGCAGCTTCAATAGGGTACAGTCATGATTTGGCTCCAGTGTGCTATTATAAGAAATACCCGAATTTCTTGTTAAACCTTCAATATGTAAGTGCTGTTTTATGTCACAAAAGAAAGAGATGTTGATCACAAATTCCGAGAAAGTGTGAATATGCTCAGCCAATATGAAGAATTAGATACTATTCTTCACGTGTGAAGAACACGGTCGTGTTCTTCACAGGGGTGAAGAATGTAATTTATGCAAAAACTATGGCCCAGCAATGCACTGTTTCTAATTAAAAATTTAACGCAAAGCAAATATGACATGTAAATAAAATGTAGAGAGACAGATCGCTGTTACTATCGATCATGCTTTTAATGCTAGTGCATTTTATTTACATAATTAATAATAATAAGTGTAGCCAATATATCAATATGCTAGTGTCAATACCAAATACAAAGAAACTCCATGCCTTCAGTTTTCTTTGGGACATTTAATTCAAACCTTTTTCAAAGATAAATTAATATTAGAAAATTAATACGCTGCTTGATTATAGGGTTGGCGTACTATTTAAATGTTGGCAACTTGTCGTCAAGTCTAGAACGAAACATTGCATTTATGCATATATTGATTGTTCTACCTTTCCCGTAACACGTTTACCCTCTCTATTTCTCTTTAGATATGAATAAGACAATACCGCAGATTTTATGCATCATTCCGGAACTAAAAACTATTTAAATTTACACACACACAAAAACTACTTTTTTACCGTCAAAAAATGATACATTGGTGTAATTTCCAATGTACACATGACACTTTAACACCAAGAATGAAAGAAGAAATATTTATTTATGAATAGACAAACTTACAAAGGCTGTTGAGATTTAGTTATCTGTAATAAATGTTTATTCTTTCTTCATACTGACACTGATATTTTCTAAGATTACCATTTTCTCTCTAGGGTTATCTCAACGTTAGAGGCAGAGGTAGAGATATAAATGTAATTTTTTTCAGAAAGTGCTATCAAAGAGGACTGAGGATCTTATTGCCAAGTGCTTTACATTTAATGACTCTAACGACTGATGCCAGTCTAATGAATAGATTGTTATAGATCTTTCAATATGTCTTTGCTAGTTTAAAAACAGCATTTCAATCTGACCATTTGGCAACATTTAGAAACAACGTGTGTATTTTTTTTCTTCGCAATTTCTAGCAGTAAATTTGTAATTTTGCCTGATTTTTCCGTGGAAAAAGTACATTTTGGCCTGTAAAATTTAAATAATTTAAGATATTTTAAAAATCCAAAATGATTTTACTACATGTTCCAACCATCTTTAGAGTGCTGTTCGTATTTTACCTTGATCTAGAAAAATAAGGTCTCAGACAAAGCCCAGTAATATACGGTTTAGTGCATCGATTCGCAGATGATTTTTTTTTTACTTTTTTCTGAACATATGTTAACATGTGTAAAATCTACGTGGAAAAAACGTTCTAGATCAAGCTGAATGCTGACTATCTACTGTACAATTACTCTATAGAAACAAATTGTACCAAACAGAGATGTATTCAGGTACAGTAGGACTTCTATACTAAGAAATCATAATACAGAGCCAGGAAGAGGACTTTATATTTTAAGATGTGTCAGTAAAGATATGTCCAAATATTCAATAGTCTTCTTTCACCAAACTATTTTATCATTAAGGTATTTACATTACATGTTGCAAATCCTCATCAAATATATTTAACATGAGTAAATAAACAAAACTTATTGTGCATGTAGAGCTGCGCTCATAAATTAATGTCATGTTGTAAAATAACCTTCAAGTTGACAATGTAGAGCATACTGTAGCCAATTGTTCATTTGTGAAGTGGGAACTGTTATTAACACGAAGTGTCTAGTTTTTGAATCTTATAACAAATTTAATGTCAAAATCTCTTCTTGCAATTATATATTGAACAAAATGAAATAGAGTCTAAACTTGCTCCAACGCAGTGCATGTACTGGCTGATATCTCAGAATAATAGATTTACATTTATAACAGTGAATGATGCGGCATGTGTATTTATCAACGTTCAAAGACTTTAATTATATATGTAGACTTTAGAGAACTTTGCAGGATTTTATTGATGTCTGCAAAGATCCAGCAATAGGAATGTGTTAAAGAGAAAAGCAAATTAGTATTTGCCATTTTTAAGTCGAACCAGGTACCCCTCAGAGGCAAGGGAGGAAACCTCGGTGGAACCATCGACTGATTGATAAATATGTAAACTCAAGCTAATTAATGCGAGGACACATTATCTGAAAGTGAAATACATGAGTTTTATGAGACTAGAAAATAATTCTAATATAAAGATAAATTCAGATCCATCTAAAATTAATGCTGAGAAAAAATAGAATCCTATTCACGATATCGACATTATGGATAAAATCCCGTTTTCCGGTATAAACCACTAATAAACGCCCGTTCCCGTTTTCACGGTGAGGGGGGTATCGGCCATTACGCTACATGGCGGTAGTGTTTAGATTATCCTTTTTTAAAGTTTTAAACAAAGAAAATGAATAAAAAAAGTATTGCAGATTATCATTAAACATTGTTGTAATTAAAATATAGCAAAAATATCCTCAAAGTTTACTTTATTTTTGAAATTTTATCTTTTATTCTACACTGCCGCTTCCGTGGCTCGATACCGAAGGTGTGAAATTTTTTGCATTGTTCAAGATAAACAGATTATTTTTGCAAAAAACAATGTTGCCGAAGTCGTAGAATAGTATTTCCATTGTGAGAAAGTAAGAAATTTCATAAATTCTTATCTTCTGGCAAAAATAATCGCTCATAGTGTACACGGTCTTTATATCGGTTAATCTCGCCGACCCCCCCCCCCCCCCCCCCCCCCCCCCCCCCCCGACCCTATGTACGGAAATACCGGAAAACGGGATTTATCAATAATGTCGATATGGTCACATTACTGTACCTTACCAGTCCTCGTGTATGAAAATGTAGAAAAAATATCTTTTTGTTTTCAAGATTTACTTTGAAAAGTGATTTAAATGAATGGAATTATCACAGAGTTTTTAATCTCATCATGAGTTCGTTCTTCCTATTAACTGGTATCATGCAGGTGCATAAATAAGTACCAGGTAAGGTTATTATTTGTGTCACTACCATATCTATAACTTGCAGTTAAATATTTGACCAACCAACAACCTACAGTTATTTTTTCGAAAAGATAATAGGTAAGGGTAGATTTCTCGGAAGCACAGAGCACTTAAAACACAGCCTCAGAGTCACACATTTGCAAAGTAGGCCACAACAAAAAGAAGCTGTAGTGGAAAAATATTACAGACGGGTTGCTTCAGACATCTAATAAGTACATATTAATTTATGTGAAATATAGATAGATAGAGGGGGGGGGGGGGGGGGGGAGTGGTAAAATGGTGGGAGGGGGGATATGAAGGGGGAAAGACGAACAAGGGTGAATATACAAAGGGAATACTACGTTCCTTAATAACAGTCACACAACAACGTAAACCACAAAAGTGCAGACACTCATCTACCTAAATCAAACACATAACAGATTATTTATAAATTTTCAAAAACGCTGCCTGTAAGTACTAAATGAAAACTGACAAATTTATCACATTGTATCACCTCACATTCGGTAACGTTTGCTAACATGTGTATCTTATACATGATTTTTTTTCGAGTTGTCGAATAATCTTAATAATCAACTAGTAACTACCATTCTACACCGATATCGCTCATTGCAGACCCGGAGCAGTCTTCTGCGCATGCCCGGAAATGTTTATATATTGAAGCACACGGCAAATAAAAACGCAAATTATAGCGTGTCCGCGCGCATATAGTGTAATGATATGTATAATATACTGGCTAAAGGTTAGGGTTAGTAAAACCATCGTTACAAAATATAAACACTTAAGATAGTTTTCATCCAAATTGCTTGAATCCGGTATATACCCGAGTCTGTAATTTATACAGGCGCTCCAGGTCTGCATTGAGTCATTCTACACTACCAACCCCCTACTAACTTTATGATCATGTGCATTTTATTAAGTGAATACAAATCTTTAGAAACTAAATATCTAAACTAAAGGCTGAAAATGGTCTATATAACACAAGTTTGACTGTACTCTCATTTCTAATTGTATTTGTCTAGAAACATTCGACAGCACATTTGCCATTTAACAATTAAGCGCAATTTCGTGTGTAGTAATTGACACTCGAGTAATTTGCAAAGTCACTCGGATTTGTGTACGGAGTTAGATTTTTCAGTCTACACAATGCTGTCGAATTTCTGTAGTTGAATCCGTGACAATTATCGGAACTAGAGCAGTATGTCTGGCACCTTGACAGGCTAACCTCGAAGTATTCTGCAATAGGTACCACGAGAAGAAGCATTTGTTTGTATTCAATATATGTCGAGCCATAGCTTGTACAATCTGTAAGACAAGAAAATATATATCATGCACAATCTGATTTTAATCATCACCTACTAGCGCTACACATACAAGCTGGAGATAACCGATAGAGTGTCACGTTCAGACTGGTTAACCAATCAGACCCTTGCTTGCAACATTTTGTAAAATCAATATTTAGCCTGCTATTCCTATTTTCAATATGTGATTATCACGGGTTTATAATCCGTACATTTTTACAACAATAAATCAAAACGAAGATAGATATAGCGGAATCTACGCCTAGGAAACAACACATTGTGGTCGCTAAATGTGTTTCATACAGTTTTGCTTTTTCTAACATTGAAATTAACATCTCCAGATCATCTTCGCTATTTTCAAGGGTGAGCCAAACGTATGTTGAAACGAATCGTCTGATTGGTTCTAATAAGATCAAAGCACTTCAAAGTGCTGACAGCAAGGGGCTCATTGCAGATAATGGATGCCAGTTTGACTGCACCCCAGATTGCTCCACAAAGAGGGCCTCATTAGATAACTCGCATAATAGTCACGGGATTAAATTATTGGATTTATGTAAAGTGACAGGCTTACATATCGTAAATGGTCGACTCGGTGATACAAACCAATTTACATTCTTGTCCCAATACGGGTGTTCAGTAATTGATTATTTACTTACTGAAGATTGCAATTTTTCTAAGTTAAACGACTTTTGTATTGGCAGTTTTAATGAATGGAGCGATCACGCTCCATTGGGTTTTACGTTGTGTTGCAAGAATGCTACTACTGTCACCACGGGTGGTAAACGCGCAATCCAATTCCCACTGGGAATACGCTAAAAATGGGTTGCGCGACTTCCGGTGCTGGTGTTGCGCATCAACATATACAAAATCGAGGCAGGTGGGTTTTTGTTTTTGTAAATAATGACACATTTACGAGTGCTTTCGAAAAAAAGCAAAATGCTATTCGACACAAAAATGAATAAAGATCATATGTGTGAAATACCAACTTATTAATTTAAGAAGCAGCTCTGTTATCACGAAAACTCTGCTGGCTCGAGCTGTCAAAAAAGCATGGATTCATGAAAAATGCAAATTATCTAACTCTTGTGCCTTCTTTCTGGAAATGAGATGCTTCTAATGATCAAACGCGTGTAAAACAGTCATGAATATTACATACACTTGAATGAAATGTTGCTTTTGGAGGAAAGATTGGCAAAAAATAATCGGGAATGGGGTTGCGCCCCGGGAATGGAGTTGCGCGTATACATTATATACATTATGATGTATACGAGCAACTCCATTCCCGGTGCGCAACCCCATTCCCGATGATTTTTTGTCAATTACGTCCCCGTAAGCAGGATTTGAAGCAAATAATTATGATATTCGTTACTTCAAAACAGTTGAGTTATCATAAAAAGCATCAGATGTCCTCAGATTACGCATATGAGGTCAGAAACTTCCATTTTTGTTGATTTCATACTTTTTTCACGCTTCTTGTCGCCTGAGTTTTCGTGATAATAGAGCCGAATCATAAATTACAAACCAGATATTTTACACATATGATGTATTATCATATTTGTGTCGAATAGCATTTTGCTTTTTTCGAGAAAATTTATTCTTGTCTCATACTAAGCAAAAACATAACTTCACATACCTCATTTTCGTCTTTTTTACGCGCAACACCAGCACCGGACCTTGCGCAACCCATTTTAAGCGTATTCCCGGCGGGAATTGGATTGCGCGTTTACCACCCGTGGTCACTCCCGGACACAATGAAATTAAGTTTAAATGGAATGACAACTTACGGGAACAGTTCCGCTCTGGTGTTATTGCAAATTTACCGAAATTTAATTTGATTGTATCAAATGTGGATCGATATGATAGAAAATATGTTAATGAAATATTGAATGATTTTACAAATACAGTTAGAAGTGTTGCAGATCCGTTATTTTCAAAATCGTATTATTTTAAAGAAGATGTGTGTTTTCAGTCATATAAGAATCAAGATAAGGATTGGTTTGGTTTCGAATGTGTGGAGGCTCGTAATTTGTACTTAGATGCTCTTAGAGTATTTAATTTTGACAAATCTAATACCAGTAGAATTCATTTATGTGAATGTAAGAAGCACTATAAAGGTATAGTCCGAAACAAGAGGGCCATGATGGCCCTATATCGCTCACCTGAGTACCATTGCTTTAACCAAAAACAAAAAGAAAAACTTTTTACAAGGTACAGATATGTCAAAAAACACCTACAAATTGGAGGAACCATCCATGTTGTACCATAGAATAGTGGTCTCGGTTTTTCCATATGGCCAATAATAAAAACGTTACTAAATAAGCTATTTATAGTAACATAAAAGGGAAGTAATTAAAATAAAATTATTGTAAGCGAACAAAAGAAGGATCTACCAAATAAAAACAAGAGCACTGCAACGCAACGCAAATGCAGAGCAATATTCACACAAAACAAAGTCATATGACCTTTGACCCCTAAGTGTGACCTTGACAGTGAAGTGAGCCATCCGAAACTTGCGCAATGCATGTTGTTTCAATGAGGTGAACACTTGTGTCAGGTTTCTCTGAAATCCATCAAGGGGTTCAAGAGTTACAGAGCGGAAGGGAAATTGCTAACCAACACGCAGACAGACAGACGGACACCGAGGCGATAACATAATACGTCCCTGCGGGTGTATAAAAAAGAACTGAGCTCTTATGGTGATACAAGTTGTGTGCAAGTTTGGTTAAAATGAAGCTGCTATTGTGCAGACAAGGTCAAAAAAGCCAATTTAGCCCTTTCAGGGGCCATAACCCTAGACCCCATTACGGGATCTGGCCGGTTCAAGAAAGGAACCAAGATCTTATGGTGACACAAGTTTTGTGCAAGTTTGATTAAATTAAAATCATAAATGAAGCTGCTATTGTGCAGACAAGGTCAAAATAGCTAATTCCGGCCCTATCAGGGGCCATAACTCTGGAACCCATTATGGGATCTGGCCGGTTCAAGAATCTTATGGTGACGCAACTTTTGTGCAAGTTTGGTTAAAATCAAATCATAAATGAAGCAGCTATTGTGCAGACAATGTCAAAATAGCTAATTTTGGCCCTTTCAGGGGCCATAACTCTGGAACCCATAAAGGAATTATGCCAGTTCAAGAAAGGAACCAAGATCTTATGGTGCTACAAGTTGTGTGCAAGTTTGGTAAAAATCAAATCATAAATAAAGCTGCTATTGTGCAGACAAGGTCAAAATAGCTAATTTTGGCCCTTTCAGGGGCCATAACTCTGGAACCCATAATGGGAACTGGTCAGTTCAAGAAAGATACTGAGATCTTATGGTGATACAAGTTGTGTACAAGTTTGGTTAAAATAAAATCATAAATGAAATTGTTGACGGACAGACGTCCGGACGGACTGACGACGAACGACGGACGAAGGGTGATCACAAAAGCTCACCTTGTCACTATGTGACATGTGACCTAAAAAGAAAAATATGCATTACAAAATGAAAATGAAAGAGATTGAGAATATGAAGTCCTAGTAAGCCTAGATACTTTTGGAAGCATTTCAAGTCAAAAGCTTGCAAAAATTCAGATAAAATACATTGAAATGATTTTCGCAATTATTTTGAGAACATAGGAGGAAATATTTTCAGTTGTACTAACGACGAATCTGAGATCTTTAATGAACAAAATGATTTTGACTTGCCTAATAATGTATATCCTGAGCTTGACACGCTAATTACTGTCGATGAAAGAGTTAAAGCAGTTACTTGTTTAAAACGAAAAAAGCATACGGCATTGACAGCTTGTTAAATGAATATTTTATAGAAACTATTGATATCTTATCATCTCATTTGTGTGACCTCTTTAATTTGATATTGAACTCTGGGTGTTACCCGGATATATGGTCAGAGGGTATTATTATATCATTACACAAAAAAGGCTCAATTACCGATGTTAATAATTATCGTGGTATTACCCTTGTGAGTTGTTTTTCTAAATTATTCACAATTATCTTAAATAAACGTGTTGAAAACGTATGTGAAAACCATAATATTATTTCGAACGCACAGTTTGGTTTCCGAAAGGGGCGTTCCACTGTAGATGCCACATTCATTCTCTCATCTTTAATACAAACTTATTCATATAACAACAAGCGTTTATATGTGACTTTTGTTGAGTGCTTTGATTCTATTGATAGAAATGGCTTATGGTTAAAAATGTATAAATCTGGTATACAAGGTAAATTGTTAAGAATTGTACGTGATATGTATAGAAAGGTTAAATCATGTGTTAAGTCATTTTCTTCGTATTCTGAATATTTCACTTATGCTGTCGGTCTACGTCAAGGGGAGGTAATGTCTCCTTTATTATTTTCTTTATTTGTTAAAGATCTAGAGCTATATCTTCAAAATGATGTAAATAGTGGCTTGCAAATTGATGATATTATAACGGTATTGTTATTATTTGCCGACGACATGGCCATTATAGGTAAAACGCCAGATGAAATGCAGATAATTTATACAATTATTGCAACACATGGGGATTACAGGTTAAACCATCCATTAGAAGTTGTTAATGATTTCAATTACCTGGGTACTGTCTTCAACTACACAGATGGATTTAATCTTAACCAGGAACATTTTGTGGGCAAAGTCCTTAAGCAATGAATGTTTTACTTTGTAAATGTCAAGACTATGACTTAAAACCAAAACTGTTATGTCAATCATTTGGCGCATTTGTTGGGTCAATTTTAAATTATGGATATGAAGTGTGGGGCTACACTAAATCTAAAGAGACAGAGCGAATTCATCTGAAATTTTGTAATCGACTGTTAAGAGTTAAATTCAACACATCTAATGCTGCTATATATGGCGAATAGGGTAGATATCCCTTTTATATTTTCAACGATATGTCCGCATATTACAATATTGGTCGAAACTTGTGTGAACTGAAAATATTATTTTGAAAACTATTTATAAACAAGCAGTTGCTGATTGTGACAGTGGACATCGTAACTGGATATTTAATGTAAAGAATATGTTGAATACTTATGGCTTTCCCGTCGTTTATATGACTGAAAAATTGTTGAAAAAGACCTTCAACCCGAACACACGAACACACACACACACACACACACACACACTTATGGCTTTGCCCATGTATTTGATGATATAAATACCATAAACATGAAATCATTTGTTCAAGTTTTTAAATGTAGAGTAATTGACACTTTTAGACAAGAATGTCTTTGGAACATGGTGGGGGTAAGAGTGAGGTTGGGTGCGCACCATAAACCGGTTTAAGCTCCCCAGTGATGTTTTTGCCATTGACCGTTCCAAGGCGGTGCCCCACTGTGTTCCTTTGTCTGTTCGTTTTGTCTTAATGTGTTGGCTTTATGTATGTGTATGTGTGTGTTTGTGGTGTATTGGCTTTGTGTGTGTGTGCGTGTATGTGTGTGTGTGTGTTTGTGGTGTGCACGTCTGCGTGCTGTAGGTTTCGTTTTGGAGAGGCTGCGTTTTTGGTGCGTGGCATTCCCTGTTTGATATTTGTCTTTGTTTTTAGTTCCATAGATAACAGTTCAGTGCTGACGATGTATAGACAATTTAAAGCCTCATTTGGTTATGAATGTTATCTTGATATTTTACCAATGAAGCCTCAGATTTTATTTTTTATTGTCTGTGCATCCATTACGAATACAAACTGGTAGATATAGTGGTAATAATATACCCAGACAAGAACGACGTTGTTTAGTTTGTAATACAAATGATTTAGAAGACGAGTATCACTTTATATGTATATGCCCATACTTTTCTGAATTAAAACGAAAATATGTCAAAGACTATATCATGTGAGACTATCAGTTTTTAAATACATGTATATCCAATTGTTCCTAGTACTAACAGAACCGAACTTATTAATTTGGCTTTATTTATGAAAGAAGCATTGTGTGCACATTCTAATGTTCTAAATGTTGAAATTTAAATTTGTTCATCTCCATCGAATATCCATATACAATGTATATAAAGGTTTATACAATTACTTATTCATTTTCCCATTTATATTTATATAATGTCTTATCCGAACTGTTTATAATTGCACGTTGATACTATTTACGAAATCTATGTGTAGTTTCACGTTGATATTATTTAATATGTAACAGTTATTTTTTTACTTATGTGTTATAGGCAATGTACAATGTACAAGTCTTCAATAAAATATCTGTCTGTCTGTCTGTCTGTCTTGTTTTGTCAGTATAATGAATAATATTGGGGTTTAACAAACAAGATAGTATACACAATGTTTGTGGACAGCAGAGTGGATGGGGAAGAAGCAAACAACTTCATACGTATCATGCTGCTTATCCAGGAATATTATTAAATGTGTGACTCGACAGAGTTATTGGTCTCGATCAGTGTCCTTTTTCTCAACGTCTTCTATAATTGTATGAAATATCAACTTAATCCCTTAATTAGTTTTCCAGTTAAGTTCCAGAGAAGCATTGAACCATATAACAATGGAACATATGTCAGAAAAAATTGTATATTTGATATACTAATAATGTTACACATAAGCACAGATAGTGCTTGACTCCCTTTTCATATTATAACTGCTATAATCATTGTTGAATTGCTGAAATAACAGGATTTGGATCATTTGTGGCTAATTTGGGTTCATTATGTCGATAGCTGAATCCCAGCACCACACATTATGTCATATACAATATGCAAAGGGAACCAGATATTTGATAGAGCAAATATTCCATGTATAAATTTGGACCAATCAGAAGCAAGTTCTATAAATAGCACCAATCAAAGCTCACGTCTGCTAGGGTATGAATAAGTAGATGGAGGACAGAGAGGTCATTCTGTATCCAGCGATGGAAGAAGCGAGGATTCAACTAATATATTATCCCAGTACCTTAATAGGAAGTTATTGCAACTACACTGTCAGGGCGGATAAATTATTAAAAAGAAGACGTTTGAAGTTCATAGATTAAAGAAAAGTTGCAGAACTTCAACAAGGTTTTGAGCTATAGAGCCAGCGCATAGGAGTTTTACCTTAAGGGTAGGTTGAATGCTATAGATGATAGCAAATATAGGCCGAGCATCGAAAAGCTGAGACAGAGACTCTGAATATGGTAATCTACTGAGATAGTAGGAGAGTTCCAGATTACAGACGGTTCAGCGTTATCGGCGAAGTACAGCCAAGGCATCAGGGTTATACCTATATGGTAGTTGAATGTTATAGGTGATAGCATATAGGCACTGAGCATCCAGGAGTCAGGGCAATATTCCCGAGTTGCAGCTTTAATTAAGAGAACATTGGCTGAGCATCTATGCGATAGGACTCGTACGGTGTTGTTCAAAGATATTGTCTCACGGAAACTTAGACTTAAAGACCAGTCAAGTATGGTATCTCCAGCCTATAGGAGTTAAAGCTGCTGATTTTTAGTTGAAGGTTGATAGTTGAAAAATTGAATGATATTTGCCTGATCCCTAAAGTTATCTAGTTCATAACTGAAATCATCTACGAATCATTGGTATATGAATCATTTAGGCAAGGTAGCCAGAGGAAAATTGTATGTATGAGATATTTGGTCTCACCAACTCAACGTTTTAACAAAAGACAATCTACATCGTTTGTCAGCTAATATAAGACATAGTCACCTTAGCGATTGGACCCATTTATTGTTCAAGATACTGTTGCAGAATTCAAAGGAAGTTTTCAAGAAATAGGGTATTTTTAAGCTGGTATATACTGGGCTATCATTTTTAATGAGTTATATACAAATTATAAATAGCCATTGTCTCTGGGTTGAAATTAACTGACTCAGCTTGTTGTTATTGTTTTGTACACTAAAAATAGACAGCCAAATATGGAAAGGTCGCGCAGGAAGGGTCGCGCAGGGTTATGTCGTGCAGGTCATTTGAGGTCTTTGTTCTATTTATATTTCCAGCATCCAGCATTGCTTGGTCTGCAAAAACTAGGACAAGCTATCGGATTTCATGAATGAAATGCCATAGTAATCAGTTGTAAGATTGTTTACAAATATCCTCAGGTTACCTGGTTCAGTTTTTGGTCTATGTTTGGCCCTCTACATCCAGAGTAGAATGTTCAAGTGTCAGAAAGCTATTTCTTTTACCCCTTTATTATTTTATATAGTCTGCATATCATTTATGTATTCTATGTTAGGTTTATATTGAAGTATATAGCAAATATACCTACTAGTCTATTATATTTAGTGTAATGCACTTATTAGTATAAAACCATATACTTTAGTTGTTTTTCTAGTCAATATGCAATAGAATATGCTTACTCAGTCTTTTAAGTGCAATTTAGACACTGTCTGCACAACTGGGTTGCGCACACTAGGTTCTTGCGCAAATATGTTTAGAATTAATGTTGCGCAAAGGTTGGGCAGCTTTAGCTGCGCAGAGGTCGCGCAAGAGTTACTGTTGTAAATGTTGGGCAGAGCAGTGGTCGTGCCGCGCAAGGGTTGCGTAGTGCAAAGGTCGCGCAGCGCAACTATTTTGCACACCACCCTATCACATTTTTGCACACTACCCTAATGCGCAAGAGTAAGGGTATAAAAGCTTAGAATGTTTTATTTTAGGAGAGGGGAAAATGAGTGAGTTAGTTAAGAAGGGAATTGAAGGACAATAATAATGCCAGATTTATAGAAAAGATGTTCTGATTGAATGATATTGAGAAGTTTTAAATATGATTTTGTATAACTAAAAATGCTGTGCTGCAAAATAAATAACTGCTTTTGTTACTATACTCTGTGTTTTAGTTTTGTTTGACCAACATAGGAAAATTCACGTTATATGAGAGAAATAACGTAACACTGGTGGCAGCGTCGGGATAAATACTTTAACATGTTTTCGAAGTAACTTCACAAAAATGGAAAAGGACTTGGAACAATTTCAACATGCTGCATCATTAGTTTGCTTAGAAATATCAAATTTATCTAAGCATATGATAATGCAAGAAGAAAATCTGAACAGTGCTTTGAAGGACTATCACAAAAAGGTAAATGAAATTTTAATGTCAAAGAACAAAGAAATAGAAGAACTGAAATCATACAATGCGAAATTACGCGCAGCAATTTTAGATGACGATACACAAGTTTTAGAAGAAAGTCAGTAATATGGGACCGAAAAAATCTGCCAGGTCTGCATCAGCATCACGTGAGGAAGAACTTAAACCAGAAAATATTGACCTTAGAAAAAAATTAGCAAGAATAATGGGAGATAATGAGGATTTACAAGCTAGTTTGACAGAGGCTTTAGAAAACATTGAAAGACTTCAAGAAACTGTTAAAATCTTGGAAATTGAAAAATCGGGTCTGCAAGAAATTGTTCAAAGTGAGGCTGAACAGTATCAGCAGGAAAAAGAAAATATTAAAAGGGAGTTTCAAAGGACACAGGCAAATAGAGAGTTACATATTCATAAATTAAGTGATGAAGTGCGTGAACTGCGAAATAATCTGGAATTACGGGACATTGAATTAGGGCGTCTGCAGGACATTGCTATGCAAGAATGCAACCCAAGGCGAGCTCCGCAATATAACGTACCACTCCCAGAACAAGTCTTGTTTGATGGGAAAACATCTTATGTTGCATTTATTCGCCAGTTTGCGGCTTTAGCTAGTGCATGCCGTTGGGATGACAGGGTAAAGGCATTCCGCCTTCTCAACAGTCTACGTGATGAGGCAGCTGAATTTGTCTTCAACCAAGTGAGTGCTGAGAATCAGCAGAGTTACAGGTTATTAGAGCAATCTTTGGCAGCCAGATTTGTTGAGAGGAGGTCCACAGCTTCCTATCTGGCTGAGCTGGAGAACTTGAAGTTGAACTCAAGGGATAAGCTTGTTGAATACGTTGCTGATATTAAGCGTCTTGTCCGTAAAGGCTACTCCACGGCTGATGATCATACAATCGGCACTATTTGTCTTCGTCATTTCATTAAAGGCTTGGGCGACTCCCAGATGGCACTTGCAGTAGGTATGAAGGACCCGAAAACTATAGAAGATGCCAGAGAAATTTTGGAAACCTATTACAGCTTGAAAGATGAAACAAAATCCAGCACTATAGTAAGGATGGTAAAACAACACAGAAATGAGGGGGAAACTGTTTCTCAGGCACAGTTTTCTTCTTTTAAGCAAGAAATTGATAAGAAATTTGAAGAATTGTTGTCAGCAATAAAGAAAAAGGAAAAGGATGTACCTTCGCATCAGTTCAAACGCAGAGATATAGCAGAAGTCGAGTGTTACAAGTGCCATAATCTTGGTCACTATGCGCGTGATTGCCAGGTGCGTGGCAGTCTGAAAAGTCAAGAGGAAAACTAGCTAGGACTAAGGCAAACGGCCCTGCTTTAGTCCAGGAAAAAGACAGAATTATTAAAGTGTGTGTTTTAGTGATGTTTACAATGGATTATCTTTACTTTTGCCTGTAAAATTTGGTGATACTAGTGCACATTTTATCTTGGATACTGGTGCAGTGGTGACGATAATTTCATCAAAAATCTACAACAGTTTGCCTACTGACTGCCGTCCACCACTAGAAAAAATTAGTGATGGCTTTAAGCTTGAAGTAGCCAATGAAGGATATCTTTCTATATTAGGAACTGTTTCAATTGATTTTAAAATTCAAAAAGATGTGTTTAAATGGAAAGTTTTTGTTGCACCAATTCAAGAAGACGGTCTTTTAGGTCTTGACTTTTTACAAGCAAACAATTTTGTTTTAAGTGCAGAGCATGGGCTACGTCTCAATGGGAAAAGATACCCAACTTTAATGCAAACATCAAAATACAGAGCAGCCCGTGTTAAGTGTTCCAAGACTACTATTGTACCAGCAAATTCTGAAAAGATAATTGAAGGGCATTGTTCTGCTACTGGTATAAATACCCAGTATGGAATAGTAACACCATGTAAAAACAGTGATGAATGTGAAAGTGGTATCATAGTTGGTCATTCACTGGTTGATCCTAGGTCTAAAAGTGGATGTATCCCAGTAAGATTAATGAATACAAGTGTTGTTGATGTGAAAATTGAGGCTAACACAACTCTTGGTTGTGTTGAAGAAGCTGAAGAAATTAGCTCCCCTGGTGAAAAGGTTGAATGTAGTTTAAATAAAGAAAAAAATTTGAAAGTCCCAGAGCATCTGAGTGGGCTTTATGAAAATTCAGTGAAAAATCTTGATCCTAATCAAAAGTTTAAGTTAAAGAATCTCTTGATAAAACATTCAAGTGTATTTGCAAAATCTCCAAACGATTTAGGCAGAACATCAGTAATTAAGCACAAGATAAATACAGGAGCAGCGCAACCCATTAAACAGCGACCTAGGCGACCGCCAAAAGCATTTGCTGAGGAAGAAGCTAAAATAATAAAAGAACAACTGCAGGCAAATGTTATTCGTGAAAGTACTTCTCCGTGGGCATCTCCTTTAGTGTACGTTAGGAAACGTGATGGCACGACTCGACCTTGTGTAGATTATAGGAAGGTCAGCATTGTCACAGAGAAAGATGCTTATCCATTACCAAATATTAGTGATTGTTTAGAAAGTTTAGGCGGTTCAACTTATTTCTCATGCTTGGATATTTTGTCAGCCTATTACCAAGTTGAGGTTGATGAGGCTGATCGCCCTAAAACTGCATTTACGTCAAAGTTTGGTTTATTTGAGTACCTTGTCATGCCATTTGGTCTTTGCAACGCGCCTTCGACGTTCCAGCGTTGCATGGAACTAGTAATGAAAGGTCTACAATGGGAAATTTTGTTGATCTATCTCGATGACTTGATTATTTTTGGTCGTACCTTTGATGAACATATTGAAAGGCTTGATATTGTGCTGACCAGATTGTCAGAGTCTGGCATGAAATTAAAGCCTAGCAAGTGTTTTTTGCTGAAAACTGAAGTTTCCTTCCTTGGTCATGTGGTAACAAAGGATGGAATTAGTCCTCAAAAGTCAAAAGTTAGCTGTATTGCTAACTGGGAAAGACCGCATGATTTGACTACACTGCGATCTTTTCTCGGTTTCTGTTCATATTACAGGATATATATTCGTGATTTTTCTACAAGAGCAAGGCCATTAAATAGGTTGTTGGAGGCCGGGCAACCATTTGAGTGGTCAGCTGAGTGTCAGGAAAGTTTTGATGACTTGCGTTCAGCTTTAACTGGTGATGAGGTCATGGCTTTTCCTCAAGATGATGGAGATTTTATTCTTGATTGTGACGCGTCTAATTTTGGAATTGGCGGTGTGTTATCGCAAATGCAGTATAATGAAAAATTGAAAAAGGTCACTGAAAGGCCCATAGCATACGCAAGCAAAAGTTTAAATAAGGCACAAAGACGTTACTGTGTAACAAGGCGTGAGTTATTAGCAGTTGTTACATTTGTAACTATGTTTAAGCAGTATTTGTTAGGACGTTCATTCTTAATCAGGAGTGATCATTCTTCATTAAGGTGGATTATGTCCTTCAAAGAACCTGAAAATCAGATGGCAAGATGGCTGGAAGTGCTATCGCAATATGACTTTAGATTAGAGCATCGGAAGGGGTCTAAACACTCCAATGCAGATTTCTTGTCAAGGATTCCGTGTGATCCTTGTACATGTAATTGCTATGATGGTCAGTCTATACTAAGTGAACTTCCATGCGGAGGTTGTAAAGAGTGTACGAAGAGGCATGAACAGTGGTCAGAGCTTGCAGAATTCGATGATGTGATTCCTTTGATGACCAAAAAGGACAAGGGTAAAGTCAATTTGGTCAAAGCAAATCATGATTCCGCAAAGCCTAGTGTTCATGTGTTTAGTGTAATCAATTTTGTGTTTATGTTTATGATTTGTTTGGGAGCATTTTTCAAACAAATTATGCAGAAGTGTGGTTTCTGTGTTAATCAGACATTCAGCTCGGTGAGGCGTTTGCGGGCTACTGAGCAGAAGTCTGAAAGTGAAACAGAGGATAACGTTGATTTGAGCGATTCCACAGAAGAAAAGGACATGGCAAAAACAAGTCATGCCGGAGGACTGTATCCGAATAATCAAGAACCAGCTGAAAATTTGGTGTATAAGTTTTCAAATTGGATAGGCTCATACACTAAATCAGAACTGATTAAAATGCAGAAAGAAGATCCAGATATAGGGAAAATTTTAGCATGGATGTCAACTTCGAATATGAGACCAGCACGTGATAATGTGGCTGCTGAGAGTCCAGCCACCAGAAATTTATGGTTACAGTGGACTCAACTTCATATTCGAGATGGGATATTATTTAGAAAATTTGTACAGAAAGATAATGTGACCACCTATGACCAACTGGTATTGCCATCCATTTTAAGGCCTCAAGTTATTGAAGCTTCACATAATGCAATTCTTTCTGGCCATTTAGGTGTTAAGAAAACTTTGGGAAAACTTAAAATGAATTTCTACTGGTATAAAATGTCTGCTTCTGTGAAATTGTGGATAAAACAATGTGCTTTTTGTGGTGCTAGAAAGAAACCAAATAAGAAGGCTAAGGCACCATTACAAGAATATCATGTTGGGTTTCCTATGGACAGGGTTTCAACAGACATTTTAGGTCCATTTCCTCTTTCTGAGAACAAAAATAAGTATATCCTGGTTGTCATGGACAATTTTACAAAGTATGTTGAATGTTATGCCATACCAGACCAACGCGCTGAAACAGTTTCAAATAAATTAGTGTTTGAATTCTTTTGTAGATTTGGTCTACCATTAGACTTGCATTCTGATCAGGGAAAGAATTATCAGTCTGAACTGTTTAGGCAAATGTGTTGTTTACTGGAAATAAATCAAACAAGATGTACACCATATCGCGCGTCCTCAAATGGTATGGTAGAACGCTTTAATCAGTCATTACTAAACCTTATTACTACATATGTGAATGGAGAACAGACAAACTGGGATTTGTACTTACCTATAATGACCAGTGCTTACAGATCAAGTGTACATGAAAGCACCCAATATACACCAAACATGTTAATGTTTGGAAGAGAGTTCAATCTACCAGTAAATTTTCTAGTTGGAAATGTTTGCCACGCTGACAATTTTGAGAATCACACTGACTATGTAGCTGATTTAAATGAGAAATTTTCGAAAATATACTGTATCGTTCGTGAAAACTTGAGTAAATCTTCAGAAAGACAGAAACGAGACTATGATACAAGAATTTCTTTAAACAGTTACAATGTGGGTGATATTGTGTACTGCCTTGACTCTTCAAGAATGGTGGAAAAAAGTCCCAAATTAAAGGCTCAAGTATGGAAAGGACCCTTTGTAATTACCAGAAAAATAAGTGACTTGTTATTTGGAATATCAGGACCCTCAAAATCAAAAGTCAAAATTGTGCACCATGACAGGTTAAAAAGATATCAGTGTTCAACATTACCACAATGGGTTTTAGGTGTGCAGAAACAAAGTACAACTAAAAATACACTGAAAACCAGCAACAATTTATCTACAGGCATTAATAACAATGAAAAGGTCATTATCCGTAGGGGAGAACGTAACAGGAGACAACCAGATAGGCTGGGCATTCCAAAAAAGGGAATGCTGTAACAAAGTGATGACAAATGTCCAGAACTTTCTGCCCCAGCTAAAAATTCTGTTTCTAGGTCGCGCATAGATTTGGTATATAAGGGCAGGCACAGCCTGACTTCACAACTTTATTAGCCATATGTTAAACAGAAAGCTCTTGTGTAAAAATAAAATTTGATCAAACAATAAAAAAAAACAAAAACATTTGGATTTATTTTTCAATAGACAAAGTTACAGTTTGTTTTATTTTGATACAATGTTTCATTATGTTCAAATGTGAAGACTGTGGTCGTATTTACACTGTAAAATCTTCTCTCAAAAGACATCAGGCAAGAAAAGATTGTAGAACTTTTAAGCATTCCATGTCAATGGAAATTAGTAGTAGTGAAAAGATGGACTTACTACAGGGAGACAATTTTCTTGAAAGAGTGTGTCAGAGTGCTGTCGCACCATCAAATCAACATCTAAGTCAAACTGTTGTATCCAGTTATTCTTCACCAGCATCAACTATGTGTAATACTACGCCTAGTACAGTTATATGTACCAGAGAACATAATTCCTGTATCAAGTGGTGTGGACCCAGTTCTATCTTCATCAGTAGAACCTGGCAATGATATAATTCCTTACGAAAACTTGAGTGATGATGAAGACTTGCCGCAGCCAACAAAAAAACAAAAGGTGCAGGATCTTACCAATAAAACTTCTCTGGAAGACAGACTTATTTCAATAGAAACAAAGCTAGACATATTAACATCAGAAGTTAAAAAGACACAAACTCTCCTTCAAAATGAGATAGCAATCGGCACAAACAATATCCAAGATTATCAGAAACGGTTAACTCTACACCTTCAAAAAGAAATAAGGTCTACTACAGACCGGAAACAAGCATTAGGTGACTTTCTGAAAAGCCTTTCAGAATTGAATAAAAATGTGCTGGAAGTTTTAAAATGAAATATAGTTTCGTTAAAAAAAAAAAAATCAGGTCTAAAATAATTTAAAAGTGTTATATATTTGCAGTGTTATTACCGCAGTGTAACAGTGTATTAAATAATTCTTTAATAAAGTAACTGGTATTCAGCAGCTATCAAGAACTATTAAATGGATTTATTTTTGAAAGGTAGCCCAGCACAGACAACTGACACTGGTACCATAGGATATTTTCTTGAACCAATTTCATGTTTTATTACTATTTGTTTGTAACTTGTAACTATGAGTTCACATTTCAGTAATATTATAATCTGATGAGGGACAGTATTTGTTTACATTTTAAACATATTCTGTAATATTTTACATATTTGTTGCTGTGTACAAGTATTATTTGTTTCTCTACTATTTTGTGAGTTAACCATTGATTCATGTTGTTTTCATTGAGTAACAAGTTTCAATTTATTTGAATACGAGAAGTTTTCAATAACTGAAAGTACAGTTTGCTTCCGGAGTAAGCAAAGTGCTAGAAGGGGGGAGTGTTGCAGAATTCAAAGGAAGTTTTCAAGAAATAGGGTATTTTTAAGCTGGTATATACTGGGCTATCATTTTTAATGAGTTATATACAAATTATAAATAGCCATTGTCTCTGGGTTGAAATTAACTGACTCAGCTTGTTGTTATTGTTTTGTACACTAAAAATAGACAGCCAAATATGGAAAGGTCGCGCAGGAAGGGTCGCGCAGGGTTATGTCGTGCAGGTCATTTGAGGTCTTTGTTCTATTTATATTTCCAGCATCCAGCATTGCTTGGTCTGCAAAAACTAGGACAAGCTATCGGATTTCATGAATGAAATGCCATAGTAATCAGTTGTAAGATTGTTTACAAATATCCTCACGTTACCTGGTTCAGTTTTTGGTCTATGTTTGGCCCTCTACATCCAGAGTAGAATGTTCAAGTGTCAGAAAGCTATTTCTTTTACCCCTTTATTATTTTATATAGTCTGCATATCATTTATGTATTCTATGTTAGGTTTATATTGAAGTATATAGCAAATATACCTACTAGTCTATTATATTTAGTGTAATGCACTTATTAGTATAAAACCATATACTTTAGTTGTTTTTCTAGTCAATATGCAATAGAATATGCTTACTCAGTCTTTTAAGTGCAATTTAGACACTGTCTGCACAACTGGGTTGCGCACACTAGGTTCTTGCGCAAATATGTTAGAATGAATGTTGCGCAAAGGTTGGGCAGCTTTAGCTGCGCAGAGGTCGCGCAAGAGTTACTGTTGTAAATGTTGGGCAGAGCAGTGGTCGTGCCGCGCAAGGGTTGCGTAGTGCAAAGGTCGCGCAGCGCAACTATTTTGCACACCACCCTATCACATTTTTGCACACTACCCTAATGCGCAAGAGTAAGGGTATAAAAGCTTAGAATGTTTTATTTTAGGAGAGGGGAAAATGAGTGAGTTAGTTAAGAAGGGAATTGAAGGACAATAATAATGCCAGATTTATAGAAAAGATGTTCTGATTGAATGATATTGAGAAGTTTTAAATATGATTTTGTATAACTAAAAATGCTGTGCTGCAAAATAAATAACTGCTTTTGTTACTATACTCTGTGTTTTAGTTTTGTTTGACCAACATAGGAAAATTCACGTTATATGAGAGAAATAACGTAACAATACTAAAGGCGTAGACACTTCCCTGGGTCATATAACTCGTATCCTGACAACATAATTCTGAAACGAAGACTGACAGACTTATGGTTCATTAGCACTGTACTGTCTCTTTAGGGGCTATGTCTTTGTATGCAGCTTGAATAATGATATAGGACAAAAATCGACTACAGTTAGTTGTTTATTACAGCATACCGGAAATGCACACACTAAGTATGTCCAGTTTCATGTGAAAAAATATTCACTTCTATTAATAAACAGTAACGTTCAAATGGCTCAATGAAGTCCTGACCGAGAGTATTTAAAACTGACCGCACTGATGGAAATTTTAAACACATTAACTTAGGTGGCATTTCATATTTTTATATGATGTTCAAACACATAATACCAGTATATATGTACACACTCAGTCTCAAGTATCCCGGAAAATTGTTTTCGAAAGGATTTAATGCCCCGTATTGGCGTATTTGTTATTGTTAGTGTATTAGTATTGAATTGTACATATAATTATTATCATCTCAAAATAATAGCTCTATTTTAGTTTAATTTTATTCTACCTCTATGGGCTTCCACGCGAATATCATAGCATTGCCATATACAGTTCACGTGTGATGGGCACAGTTCCATTCGTTGAAGGACGCTTTCGCGTAGGAAGACATTTAAAAAAAAATCTTTAATTACAGTATTAATTCAGTATTTTTTACAGTTATTGTCACTCCGATGGTCGTAAACGATTTCTTTACAAATTTTCATAATTGAAGTTACCATTATTTTTGTTGTATATATATATACCAATTTAAATTTCAGACATTGTGGACCGCACCCAATATTTTAAACGTTATCATGTATTATTGAACTGTTATAAATCTTACAGAGACTTTAGAATGATATACAGTTTATATTACATCTTAGTTCTTGTGAAATAAAGCCGCATATAATTCGCAAGAGCCCTGTTATAGTTTAAATGGATAGTATACAGTCATTGTGGTGCAGTGGCCTCCATAGCCGAGCAGGTAAGGTCGTCGACTTTAAATCACTTGCCCCCGATGTGGATTTCAGCCTTACTAAGGGCATTGAATTCTTCCTGCGAGGAAGAAATCCCGCAGGCTTATGGAAGATCGGCGATTCTGCCAAGGTCATTAACCATTGCTTCGGCAAAGCTAATTTGGTGTTCGCCACTTTCCAGCTAAATTCATGCATCCTCAGTTTCAGGTAAGGAGGTTTTCTTGTAGAAAACCACAGAGAATGGACAAAAATACAACAGACATCGGTGAAAGACTTCATAGCTGTTACACAGCTGAAAATAAATGCTTTAAATTTCTTAAATCAACGACAAAATATTAAAATGTAGCCTTACTTATAACACATGCACCGGTTGAAGGTTCATATCTGTAGCCGGCTTGACATGAGCACGTACCTTGAAGACACGTGCTAGCATCTCTTGTACAATTAACATCCACCGAGCACGTGTCGCCATACTCGCCTCGCATGACTGAATGATTTATGAAATAAATGAAATTTGATTTCGTCAAAATGTTACGAGTCGATTAATATCATATCTACGAATAATAGGTTATCCCTCACGTAATATATTCTCACGAGTGGCATAGCCACTCTTTTTTCACTGTGAAAATACCAGTTGTTTTTCAGTCTTAATATTTCAATAATTCACTGAAATGATGAAATAAGGTACAATAAATACATTTATCTTGTCTGGTTGATGATTTGGAAAGCAAAAAAAAATACATATGATATATCTAATAGGCTGCGACTGTAATAAAACATGTTACAACGTATAATTTCCACACGGTATGTACATGAACAATTTAGATAAAGTCATAGATTACCTGTTGTTTGATAATAGACTGTACCGGGCATATCTTCGCATTCAAATGTTGTTGAGAGAAAATCCGTTGCCCCTTTGCAAAACTGTTGTTGCTTGTTATAAAAGAAACCCTTGCACGTTGCGGCCGAGCTGCACATGGCGGCACAACCTGATACTTTCTTAAACAAACCTAGGTCTAAGCTAGCAAACGGACACAAAATGTTAGAATGTACATCTTCCTTCTTGAATAATTTGTTTTCCGCAAGAGCTTCTACTGGCACCACCGTAATAAAAAGCAGCAAATTTATTTTCAAAATGATCATTTTAAACTTCATTATAGTTATATAAATCTCTAAGTGCTGCTTAAACAATGAGACCGAGGTGTAACGTTATAGTTTTCGAGGCTTGATTTGAATAGCGCAGCTAAGTTTAAACGTAAAATAATAAAACCTTCAACTAAAAGAAACAGAAATTTTGATTATCTTATCATTTTGTTCTCTTAAAAAAAACATTATCCACACTGAATTCTGAAATACAAAAAAAAAAGGAAAAGAAACACCAACTGATCTGGTCGCTTGCTTTTGATAAGATAAAGGAATAAAGGCTAAAGTTTTTTCTGCGTGTTTGATAAATGGCGACAATTCCGTGGATTTTCCTTCCATGCATTCGTCAGGTGTGTGTCACGCGCACCTGCTTAAATGGTAACCAGTGACGTTGACACACATTTCAATTTTCCAAATAATGTACTTCCAACAATTATTACAATCATTGTTCACAATATAGATAATTCCAAATCTACGTCATAAAGTCAACCTCACAGGGAACAATATAGGTTTGAACGTTGGAGGATTTTTTTTTTTTTTTTGTAATTTATTAAATATTTACATTGATGAATCGATTTTGAAATATATATAAGTTAAAGCAATAATTGATATCTGTAACAAAAAGCATAGACGATCTGTGTTTGTTCTTGCAGAAGATGTAATCATTTATCAAAGCTTTTACTTAATACCTTATTTTCATAAGTGGCTGCAAACAATTGCTCTGTAGCGTAAATCAAACAAATAATTTGTTTTATTTTCGTTCTAAAATAGATTTAATATATAAAGGGAAACATTAATTCTATGTTTAATTAGACCATGATCAATGACAGAAAATATAGAAAAGAATATTGTTTGAGGTTGGTATCGCGACATACGTTTGTTCGTCATGTCATAATAGTTTAGTCCTTGCACATATTAGGTCTACAGAACTTTATCTTTATTTAGCAGGGGGAAAATGATGCTTGATTTTAGTAGCAACAAAACGTATCTCGCTTTGTCAATTAGAGAAATTATGGAAGCATTTGGTTCTCAACATATTTCATAGATTTGTCGGGTCTTTATCGTAATATTCGAAGAATAGTCAAGATTTGCATTGTAGTACATGTAGCAGCAAAACCAGTACGCACACCCGTATACTTGATTTGCTAATAACAATTGCCTCTGAAAAAAATTGGGTAAATGATATGTCATTAAATTTTACAAATGCTGATGCAGTTTTTTCTTGTATGAGCATAGTTTTCATGTGCAAAACTTTTTTTCCCCTTTTTTATCTTTTTTTTTCCTGGGCGGTGTTCGTTGCCAAAGTTATTCCAATCAATGATTACATCACTGCATTCCAGCTTACCATTAAGATAAGTTTAAAATTAAGCTTTAAGTTTTTTTCCCCAAAATTCTATAAGGCCAAATGACCCATGAGGACAAACAAAACATAATACATGGTAGGACAGTGTGTTACAAATGTATATGATAATAGCGGAGAAGGTATATTACAATAAATGGAATGTTATCATTGGCATTTACAAAATATCAAACATTTCATAACACATGATGATACAATAATAATGATTTCATTAAGGTAATATAAATCAAGGCTAAACAGAACTTATCACAATTTGGATATTAGACATGCTACAGAATTTTGTCATTTTACATATACTATAGTATTATAATTGTTTACATATAAATCTGTACTAGTATTATTGTTTAGTAATTATTGGATGTACATTTGTAATGAAATGTGCAACTTCTCACGCCCCCTAGCACCGGCTAAAGCGGACTCTATTACACATGTGTTGAATGGACTCCATGACCCCAAAGGACCAGAAAATATAACAATACTGAATCCAAGTACGCTGTTCTCGTCCCTCCAATAACAGAGCCTATTTTGAAGGAATAGGCATCATTATTGGTAGACAGGGAAAACAGACACAGTACGACCAACCAGGAAATGGTACTATATTTACATACAATATGCAGCACTTACGGACAGTGACATTGACCCATTAACCATGGCGTCATAAGTACACACGTACTTGTATTTTTCAAACCAATAACGCAACATATATTCGTGATTACAGAACCTTTATTATTATTCTCATTTATTATATTTGATCATTTATTTAAAGGTTTGGATTTTTAAATTGAAACGACTCCATTATTAAGCGTGGGTCACCAGCTAGATGGCTTGACCCTGACTGTCACTTTAACAAATGGTCTGGCAGCAGAAATATACACAGACAAATAGTCTAGCACCAGTAATTTACACAGATAAATAGTCTGGCAGCAGTTATTAACAGACAATTGATTTGTAAACTTGAAGCAGAAATATATATAGAGAAACGTTCTGTAGAGAAGTATCCTAAATTACACAGGCAAATGGTAAGGCTTACACATTTACTTTTTTTTGTATTCTCTTTAGACATTAGGGAACAGCAGCACTTGCTACACACACACATATGAAGTGTAACTTTAACTTTAATACATTTTGATATATATGTAATTATACACGGATACCATGGTTAATAGTTAGGTGGTTTTATAACAATGGCCATGCAGGCAAAGTAATAAAACTTTTTTCATGTGGTTCTCTTCTTAGCGGTGTACAGTAACACCAGACAAAAAATCATTTTCTTACCCGTTGTGGTTATAACACACTAAATAGCCACCACTATATATTCTATATAAAATGACAAGTTTTCACAATGCTGCAATACACACCTAGACCCATTTTAAATTTCTTTAACTTACATTTTCTTGTAGAATAACATTTATACTGTAAAAATATCCAAAGAAAAGTAGGGGTCATGTTTGATGCAAGAAAAATATTTCTGGTCAAACGGACACACCGTAATTTTTACACTGAAATGACAATCACAATTTAGGGTAGGGGTGTATGAATAAATTTCACATGTTAAATCAGTTTGGAGTCTTTTTTCAACATGCAAATGCTACCAGTGAATGAAGTATAGGCATGCAATATGATTTCAACCAATATATAGCAATGATTTCAAGGAAAAATCCTTCTTACAGCAAAAAAAAAAAAAAAAATGAGAACTATTTGAATCCGCCATTATGCGACTACCATTTTTTCAAAGGTGCTCAGGCTATTTAGTGTCTGTATGCCTTGTTTGCTGAAGGGGCAATGCGGTGATTGTGTGATAATTACACGCTGTATGTTTTACTACTACTGTAAATACTGTAAAAAGGAGGACAACCATTAGAGATTAAACCAACGCTGTCCCTCTTAAATCGAAGTCTAATAGAAAGACCTCAGGTACAACTCCAGGCATTATTTCCGATGCAAGGAAGGGAGCCTGAGTAGAACCATCGACTTTACATAAGCCAGCTGGACCAAGTTTTGATTTGATCATCCTTAAGCACATTGTATAAGGTTTTCTTAAACTTCTTATTCAATCTCCACGTAGTGCCTCTTACAGTCAAATAGTCCTACATATCAACCCATGATTGATAAATATGTAAACCCACAATAAAATTGGAAATACTGCGGGGACACATTATCTGAAAGTGAAATTACATAGTACATATTTTATGAGACTAGAAATTTAATAAATACATATTTTATGAGACTAGAAAATGTTTTAATTCTAATATTAAGAAAAACTCAGATTCAAAATTTATGCTGAGAATTAAATATAATGTTATATGTACCTTACCAACCCTCGTGTATGAAATATAATAATAATAATAAAAAAAAACCTTTTCAATATCTATAATTTGCAGTTACTTATTCAACAAACCAACATCCGAGAGTTAGTTATTTGAAAGTCGGATTACTTGTAAATGTTCAATAACATTTGCAGTTGGTACGAAATAAAAACTGATACTCTTATCGCATTGTATCACCTCAAACTCGGTAACGTTTGCTAACATGTGTATTTTTATACATGTAAGTTCTTCATCTTCTGCGCTGTCCGGAACTGATTATCTATTGAAGCGCACGGCAAAAAAAAAAAAAAAAATAGAAAAAAATAAAAAATAAAAAAACCGCAAATTATTGCGTGAATTATCGCGTGTCCGCACGCATTTAATGTAATAATATGTATAATATACTGACTAAAGGTTAGAGTAAGTATTACCATGGTTACAAAATATATACATATAAGATACTTTTCATTCAAATTGCTTGAATCCGGTATATACCGGAGTCTGTAAATTGTAAAGGCGCTCCACGTCCGCATTGAGTCACAGTCATTCAACACTACTAAACTTAAAAATAGCACTGTTGTGATACATATCGTAGTATTTGACAGATGAAATGTAAAAGTTATTCTATAATGCAGATATAATGTCAATATTTGATTATTGTTTTACTGTATTCGCTCCAAATGTTCTCTAACATCTTTTATAAAGAAATATAAAAAGTATATATTGCTGCCTAAAGAATCTCTTTGCTTATATCAGCTGAATTATAATTATGCTATTATGATATAATTGATAATTATAACTAATTGATTGCCAAAATGAATATTGTATAAATGGATACTTAAAGGCAATATCTTTTTTTAGGGGTATTTGTCTAAGAATGAATGTGATATTAATAAGGATGAATGTGATATTGATTAAGTTATGTAATAGTCTAAATTGTATTTGGATGTTGTTGTTTTTCAGAAAGCCACATTTAAGAATTAGGATGTGTCATTTGTACTTTGTACTGATTTATATCTTCATGTGCTACCTTTTATAAATAAAAATGTTATTATTATTATTATTATTATTATTATTATTATCATTATATACCAACCTACTAACTTCACGGTAATGTGCATTTTATCAAGTGAATACAAATTGACTGCATATAAAAAGTCCAAATTAAAGGCTGAAAAATTTTTTCTATAAACATGTTTGATGATACACTTATTTCAAAGTATTATAATTTGTATTTCTCTAGAAACATTCGGCAGCACATTTCCCATTTAACAATTAAGCACAATTTCGTGTGTAATAGTGAGCAAGGGAGTAGCTTTTAAAGTCACCCGGATTTGTGTACGGAGTTAGATCCTTCAGTTTACACGTTCCTGTCGACATTTTGTAGTTGAATCCACGACATATATCTGAACTAGAGCAGTAGGCCTGGCACTGTGACAGGGTAACCTCCAAGTATTCTGCAAAAGCTACCACGGAGAGGAGCATTAGTCTGTATTCTATATATGTCGAGCCGTAGCTTGTACAATCTGTAAAACAAGATAATTTAGGTACAATTTGATTAGAATCATCACCTATTAACGTGGAGATAACCGAAAGAGTGTCACTTTCAGACGACCTTTCCGCTAGCCAACCAGAGCCTTGCTTTCAACATTTTGAAAACTCAATATTTAGCCTGTTATTCCTATTTGCAATATCTGATTATCACGGGTTTATAATTCTTGTGACGACGACATTGTATTTTAACAATGATAAATCAAAAAGAAGATAGATATAGCGGAATCCACGCCTAGAGGAAACAACACATTGTGGTCGCTAAATGTGTTTCGTACAGTCTTGCCTTTTCTAACATTGAAATAACATCTTCAGACCACCTTCGCTATTTCTATGGTAAGCCAACCGTTTGTTGAAACGCATCGTCTGATGGTTTTAGTAAAGAAAATGGTAGAAATAAAAATAGCAATATAGGAACTCCGATTGTACAGAAAAATGAAAGTGAGTGAGTCGCCATTAGATCTTGCATTTAGGAAGATTGAGTACTGTAGTCAGATCAATATATGCACAACTTGACTGTACTAAGTGTTTGATAAAATAAAAGGAAATTTTCTTAATAATCATATTTCACATACAGCAATACATTTATGCATATTTATGTGTACATGTACTACATCAGCGTAGCTTGTGCAATTTGTATTTTCGTTACTGTTTGGCCAAGCTTTCCCGTAACAAGGTTTTCCCTTCATTTCTCTTTAAATTTTAGATAATATTAACTATATAAAGCACAATTCTCAAGAGCTCTGAGGGTTGTAACTGATTTCTTTGCAAATTTTCATAATTGAATTTATTGTAATTTTCAGCCATTTTGAACACTAGCCATTATTTTTAAACTTTATTTGTTGTTGAATCGTTTTAAATCTTTGCTTAGCTTGGACAGTCAGGGGAGCTACTTAAACCAGTGATTAGAAAAATCACTAAACACAGTGATTGTTTTTGCCCGTTTGCCTAGCTGTAAGATTTGCTTCCCTTTCACTTACAGATCAACATCACTTAGATAAGTGATCACTTCCACGTTCACCAATCAACTTAAACAAGTCATTTCTTGAATTAAATGAAAAGAGGGGCATAACTCTTTTTTTGTAACCAAGGTTCCGTTTACTTACAATAGTTTCATCCCTTGATGTGCTACAAACACTTAAACAAGTGATCACAAAGAATTATAATTTGTGATAAATATATATTTCATTACAGATTATAACTATATTTGAACATTTTAAAATCACATTTTCATGAGATACTAGTAAAACGTTGCATTTCTGATTAGTGTTAACGTTGTTTTGCGCGATTTTCACAATGGGAAAATAATATGTTAGCCATATCATTCACACTTTATGAGATTTTAAAAATTTAGAGATCACACTACCACCCTCAGAGACTTTAGAATGATATAATGTTTATATTACGTAAGGTTCTTCTGAAATAAAGCCGTATATATATAATTCGCGAAAAGCCCTGTAATGGTTTAGGTGTATAGTATCCAGTCATTGCGGTGCAGTGGCCTCCGTGCCCGAATGGTTAAGGTCGCACACTTCAAATGACTTCCCCCTCACCGATGTGGGTTCCAGCCCTACTCAGGGCGTTGAATTTTTCCTGTGAGAAAGCTACCCCGCTGGCTTACGGAAGGTCGGTGGTTCTACCCAGGTTCCCGCCCATTATAAAATAATGCACAGAGGGTCTGTGCCAGTGCCACGTTAAACCCCACACACAAATTGCGGTGCATTTAACCTTTCGTAAGTTCACACGAAAGATGTATAACATGACATACGTGTGAATACCTGTAAACAAACACAATAGGAGCTTATTTTAAAAAGCTGCTATTTTTTCATTGAATGACAAGTATACGGCATATCCATTTACCATTGCTCCGGCAAGGCTAACTTCGTGTTCGCCACTTTCCAGCAAAAGACATCAATCCTCTGTTTCAGGTAAGAAGGTTTTTTCTTGCAGAAAACCACAGAGTATGGACAGAAATGCAATGGATATTAGAGAAAGACTTAGCCGTTACATAGCTGAAATAATGTTTAAATTTCTTTAATCAACAACAAAATATTAAAATGTAGCCTTACTTATAACACATGCACCGGTTGAATGTTCATATCTGTAGCCGGCTTGACATGAGCATGTGCCTTGAAGACAAGTGTTAGCATCTCTTGTACAATTAACATCCATCGAGCACGTGTCGCCATACTCGCCTCGCATGACTGAATGATTTATGAAATAAATGAAATTTGATTTCGTCAAAATGTTACGAGTCGATTAATATCATATCTACGAATAATAGGTTATCCTTCACGAAATATATTCTCACGAGTGGCATAGCCACTCTTTTTCACTGTGAAAATACCGGATGTATTTCACTTTTAATATTTCAATAATTCACTGAAATGATGAAATAAGGTACAGTAAATACATTTATCTTGTCTGGTTGCGGATTTGGAAAGCAAAAAAAACATATGATATATCTAATAGACTGCGATTGAAGTAAAAAATGTTACACTGTATAATTTTCACACGGTATGTTTATGGACAATTTAGATAAAGTCATAAATTACCTGTTGTTTGATAATAAACTGTACCGGGCATATCTTCGCATCCAAATTTTGTGAGAGAACATCCGTTGCTCCTTTGCAAAACTGTTGTTGTTTGTTATAAAAGAAACCCTTGCACGTTGCGGCCGAGCTGCACATGGCGGCACAACCTGATACTTTCTTAAACAAACCTAGGTCTAAACTAGCTAACGGACACACACTGTTAGTATGTATATCATCTTTTTTGAATAATTTGTTTTCCACAATAGCTTCTACTGGCACGACCGTAATAAATAGCAGCAAAGTTATTTTCAAAATGATCATTTTAAACTTGATTATAGTAGTTAAATATTACATAAATTTGTAAGTGCTGCTTAAACAATGAGACGTGTGGCGTTATAGCTTCCGAAACTTTATTTCAATAGCGATGCTAACGTCAAAATGATAAAACCTTCAGCTTAAAGAAAAAGAAATTTTGACTTGTAATCCTCAAAGCATTATCCGCACTGAATTCTGAAATACAAAAAAAAAAAAAAAAAAAAAACAACAAAAAAAAATCACCCTCTGATCTGGCCGTTATATGACAACAATACCTTATTTAAGGCTTTTAACAATATATCAATAATTCTGTAAAAGAAAGAAAGAAACGATAAGAGAATTTTTCAGCGTATTTTTGTTTTGAATACGTTTATTTTCCAGCGAGAAGAGAAGCAACATTAAACAAAATTCACTAGTTTCAAGATATTGATTTAGGAACCCTATAGTTTAAGGTAATTTATATAATACATGCTGGCTTTCGAAATAAAGATTTTTAGTGCGTGTTCGATAAATGGCAACAAATCCGTGCACTTTTCTTCCATGCATGCGTCAGGTGTGCGTCACGCGCACCTGCTAAAATGATAACAAAAAGCATTTCAATCTGTTAGACGTTTTTCAAATAATGTACTTGGAGAGTAAGTACGACGAGCGGCGATTTAATCATTAAAAATAATAATAATGTCAATAATTTATAATTAAGTAGATAGGCTTGTAATAATCCTTACAAGGAAAAATCCGAATTTACGTCATAAAGTCAACTTCTCAGGGAGTAAAATCGGTATGAACTTCAGATGAGTTATTTTAGAAATAAACATATCAATACAATTCCTGTTATTGAAAGCTCTTCCTTTCAGTCATATATTAAATATTAACATTAATGTAACGATTTTAGAATAAGTTGAGGCAATAATTAATATCAGTAATTAAAGTCATAGACAATCTTTGTTTGTTCTTGCACAATATGTAAGTATTTATCAAAGCTTTTATTTATTGCAATATTCTCTATAGCATAAATCCAACAAATTACTTTATTAAATGTTAATATTTTACAGGAAAGTTTTGTTTTTGATATGCTTGCAAACTGTTTGTTGCTTTTGCTATATAAAGTTTTGTACATTTTGTACAGGTGACATGACATTTTTAAATAGACATGCTGTAAATTCCGGTATTCTCTGTTTTATCCATGGCATTGAGATACACTAGGCAGGCAGTTGCAAAAATCTACCAAAAACCTGTCTCCAACAGACGTCTCAAGGCTTTGATTATAATCAAAGCACTGAGAGTACTGTTTTTTTTTGTAACATTCTTAGATGAAAGTCAAATATTGAGATAGGAACCTGTGGTTTGCACAAGAGACGTCGTCTGACTGAGGATAACATTCAGGCCAATTATAAGTTAGATTGCATTATTAAATGTGAAAACACCACATTTTATCAATTATATTCAACGAGTTTAATAAATTTAATGTGGATAGTCACAAATGTAAGATGAATTCTTTTTATCACATGTTAGCCTTTCTTGTCGAAACACCAAATATTCGAATTTCTTCTGCTATATAAACAAGTCAATTTGACCGACGTCGCCTATACTATAAATGACGTCAATGGCAAAGCTTTATTACGATAGTGTAGTATCGTTTTTATTTAATGGCTGTATTACACTCCTGCAACGTCAAACATGTAATTAATAGAGAATATTAGGTTACTGTCATATAAATTAAAATTTATTACGTGAGTCAGAGAAAATATAAACAAGAGGGCCATGAAGGCCCTGTATCGCTCGCCTGACCTATTGACTTAAAGAGCATCAAGATTAACATTCTGACCAAGTTTCATTAAGATATGGTCATAAATATGGTTTCTAAAGTGTAAAATAGCTTTTCCTTTGATTTGACCCGGTGACCCAGTTTTTTACCTGACATGACCCAAGTTTGAACTTTACCTAAAGATTATCAAGATTAACATTCTGGCCAAGTTTCATGAAAATACAGTCATAAATGTGGCCTCAATAAGTTTTTCCTTTGATTTGACCTAGTGACCTAGTTTTTTAACGCACCTGACCCAAATTTGCACTTGAAATAAAGATCATCAAAATTAATAAGCTGACTAAGTCTCATCAAGATATCATCATAAATGTGGCCTCTACAGTGTAAGTTAGCTTTTTCTTTGATTTGACCTGTTGATCTAGTTTTTTTATTCTAGATGACCTAGATTCAAATTAGACCTTACGATCATTAAGATCAACATTCTGACAAAGTTTCATGAAGATTTAGTCATAGATGTGGCCTCTACAGTGTTAACAAGCTTTTCCTTTAACTTGAACTGGTGATCTAGTTTTTGACCCAAGATAACCCAATATCAAACTCATCAAAGACTTTATTGAGGGTAACATACTGGCCAAGCTTCATTAAGATTGGACCAAAATTGTGACCTCAGGAGTGTAAACAAGCTTTTCCTTTAATTTGAACTGGTGACCTAGATTTTGACCCCAGATGACCCAATGTCAAACTCTTCCAAGATTTTATTGAGGGTTCCATTCTGACCAAGTTTCATTAAGATTGGGTCAAAAACCTGACCTCTAGAGTGTTTAGAAGCTTTTCCTTTGATTTGACCTGGTGACCTAGTTTTAGAGCTAAGATGACCCAATCTTAAACTCATCAAAACTTTTATTAAGGGTAACATTCTGACTAAGTTTCATTGAGATTGGCTCAAAATTGTGACCTCTAGAGTGCTAACAGTCAAATTGTTGACGACGACGACCGATGACCGACACAGGGCGATCACAAAAGCTCACCTTTGAGCACTTTGTGCTCAGGTGAGCTAAAAATGAGGCTAAAAAATCAATTTTTACTACATTCAATTTGATCCGAGTCTGCCTTGCATATAATTCTGGATATCATAACTAAATAAGGTCTTTTATATACTGACAGTGATCATTTAGTTATGGCACTGTCCTCTTAAATTCAACTGTTTAAGATCAGCACATAAAATGCGGGTTCACTGTTAGAATATTGCAAAAAAGTAATGTCTACATATAATTGTAATATATTTCAAATGTTTTGTCAATAAAAGAGGCCTAGGCCTATAAAATTGGGAAATTTCTGCGCGCTAACTGCCCAGATTGGGAAAAAATGCCATTTATGGAAATATGTTGTTAATGTGAAAAAGTTAAACAGTAATAAATATTTTAGACTCAAATTTAATTTTTACTGTTTAAGATTAGACTATACAGCACTTTATTTTTCAGACTTCCAAGTTTCACAAATCTAACCACAGGCTGAGTTTTTGGTGTTATTATTACCGGTACCCTCAAATTTACGCTTATTTAATACACAGGCGAACCATGACCTCTGATTTCTTTAGATATTGCCACGCATTTAATTGATTGATTTACAGTAATATTTCCCGTCATATGACATTTTGTTGGGAGAATAAACAACTGGAAGTAAACAGAGAAAGATGAATTAAATTTATCTCCCCTGGGTGGACAAATAGCACAGTGGTTTGCACACTGGCCTTCCAATCCTGAGGTCGGGGGTTCGATCCACGGCAGCTACTCGGGAATTTTCAGAAACGCTTTTCAACGCTTTTCAGTGTTTCCCACCCAACTAAAGGTGTACTGGTCACGAACCCAGGCAATCCTTGCGCGTATCAGTGCTATACACTGGGCACGTTAAAGAACCAGGCTGTCTATTCGAAATGAGCTAGGCTAAGTTAGCCGTACAAGACCGTATCTGATTTCTGATCTCTCTGTCGTGGGCGCTTTGTCTCACTTTCTCCCTCTGGTCAGATCGCTCTGTGTCAGTACTAGTAGAGAATGAATTTTGCGCCCTGTGTGGCTGCATTTGAACTATGTAAAAATTTAATGTACAACGCCAGTGAATATACTATGTGTAATATTAGGCGTTTAATCAAATGAAGCAGTTTCAGTTTCAGAAGCACAGACTAAAATCTGGGACACAGAACATAACGGATTAGACTGGTAATGCGCAACACGCAGTACTTTTGCGATATAGTATGACAAAAAATTGATACCCGACAACCGCTTCCCCGATAAAACTAAAATGTAAACAAAATAAAACCATTTGTTGGTGTGATTTGGGGAAATTTTATCTTGCATTTTGAGAAGTTTCTCTGCTGTTTTTGGAAAATCCTTGATTAAAATAGAATAGGCTAGTTAAAAATAGACAATCAACATCACCAAATACACACTTTAAAATGTGTTCATGGAAAATAATGATTTATTTATTAATTGCCTATGATTTAATAGGCGAGATCATGTTTGTATACAAATCCGTTGTATATTCTATTTATAGAACTGATAAGAAAAGATCGGATGGACAGACGCCGAGCGTCCATGTTTTTGGTTA
Organism: Mercenaria mercenaria; assembly: GCF_021730395.1. Lineage (NCBI taxonomy): Eukaryota > Metazoa > Mollusca > Bivalvia > Venerida > Veneridae > Mercenaria > Mercenaria mercenaria. Next base: position 47,813,106 of record NC_069362.1, read on the forward strand.
ACAGTGATGTTTTTCTAAAGGCTTATAATTTCTGAAATCACAAATGATATCAATCATTTTTTGATCAATGGAAAGGATATAAAATAAGCATGTATTGATAACTTTTAATTATTATTTTGAAATAAAACGGATTAATTATGAACGCTTAATAACTTACGGTGTTTTCCTAAAAGTTAAGGGCATCTACGGCCCTATTTAAATTATATGTCATTTAAAACGGTTATTCATTTTCAAAAGATATTTGAATAACGAAACATGAATATCGTAAGCATTTCGAAACTTTTTGATTTTTTAATATCCATAAATGAACGAAATTATTAAGAATTAAAGATTCTAATCCCATACACAATGTAAAATCATTTTTTTTTGCCCACCACCAGATAAACAGGTGTTGATGCGTGACGTCAGGGTGATCTATCCTATTTGAAAAGAAAAAAAATTGGCTACGTTTAACAACAGTTGATTTCTTTCTTAACAAAGATTTAATTCCACATGGAAAAGGTTGGGAAACCAAAAATCGGTCATGTGGTTTACGGAATACCTAATTATTAATTAAGTTGTTATCGATTCCGAAAATGGCAAATCGGCGGGAAAACAGTTAACTGGAGTGGTATTTGTTGTACAAATATTTTGTTTTTCAGTGTACACTAATACTAGTATAACTAATAGAATGTGGTCCAATTGATGGGATACCAATTTGTAAAGATGTACGTTTTGTAACATATTATTTAACCGAATGCTACTACTTTGGAGTCGTACACCTGTTGACTTTCAAAGAACAACTGGCTTTGACGATGGAATTTAATGCTCGTTCATGACCACATATCAAAGACATTCGACTACCTTGCATAGAAATCTGAAGATTAATACGTCAAACCGTTATCTATTTATTTATACTGCTTTACCCCTCTTTACGAGTATTATGTGCAGCTGCTCGCCTGTACAAGAAATTTAAAAGTAGAATTATGGACAGTATAATACAAAAATAGCTGAACAGTTGAATTACTGAATAGAGTCTTTGAAATAAATCAAAAATATTATAAAATAAGAGCTGAAAAACAAACGCTAACCTTGTTTAGCTTTGTGCCCGACCTCTCTGTTCTGCTTAACATTCTTGAATAATTTTGATTTGCTGCCATGCAAAATTTTGTCCGAAGTTAGTTGTATACCGAATTACCCATCTTCACCAAGCAAACGAATGACGTGACTTATACACACGCCATAACGCCGCTTTACAGAACAAATAGGCCACCCGTTTCCTCGATGATTTTATTCAATAACACTCCATTCCAGATGCAATATCTTCTTAGACTGACTTGCAAAAAAGCTAAAATCCTGTTGTTGTTTCCTGAACGCCTGAACAAATGCTAACACGAGTCACCTTCCGTTTCCTCAAGCGTTTCCGTTATATCAACGTTTATGTAGTAATTGCAAATACGGTATGCATACACTATACATTTGTACTATGGTCTCACGAACCTAATAAAAGTCCAGTTTATAATAATAATCGCATAGATATGTCTTTTTTGCAGTTATTCTAAAGAACAAGATGGCGTCGTTTTAGAAAAAAATATAAAAAAAGTAGTCCGCCAAGCTTACAAGTCACTGACCTGCATATATTTTTAAACAATTCAGGTTAAAACCAAGTGGGGGTTTCCTCATGACGTCAGAGTGTAAAAATAGTCTGGCTTACCTGCCCCTTCACTGTCGTACTAAAATACATAGTACGACGGGAACCAGACTAGTCTAAAATAGCCGTAATATAGGTCATATTCATGCGCTTTGTTGTAGGTGCTCTTATTTATGAGAGGATGTAGAAAGTGGATGCGCTTTGCCGTTTTGCACAAAGAAGTGACGGGCTTTCATTTTCCCGTCTTAATTCCATTGGAGGCGGAGTTTACGCACCGCCCCAAAAATGGTATAGCCAATGAAACTAGCGGTTAATTTCTGGGACATTTAGCAATCTTTTGATACTATTTTCACGAAATGGGAACAAAAACAAAACTGACGATGTCAATAATTTCAGAGTTATTATACTTGAGTGTTCTTTCCTAAATCATTTACGACTTTACTTAATGAAAACGAAAAATGCACTCAAAACGCGCTCAAAAAATCCTTTAGGTTTACCTTGCACACTTTTTTAATGATGTCCTTTATCTAATCTACGTGCAACAAATAAGTACAGAGAATTGTCAAATTGTGTTTCACACAGTAACTGATGACATAAAGAGATGTAGTGTTAAAGAACCATAGCCCTACCGTGCTTACTTTTTGAATTATGTCCCTTTATTGAACTTAGTTGTCCATCTCAGTACCTTAAAGTGTTGTAGTGACTTTTTTTCAAACTGTACACAAAGATAGAGGACATTAAATGAAAGTGTAGTGTACAAGAAATATCTTGCTTTTTGAAGTTTATTTGTTTATTTGAGTCTCATCATTGTACAAATATTTACATACATACAAATATAAAAGTCATAAAAAGTACAATGCCATTCATAACATTGAATTACAAGAGACTATTAAGTAAAACATTAAAATACTCTATCACATATCCTGAAATTTCAACATGTCTAAACATTCAACATTTGCTACGGGTTTAATGATTACATGTTAGTTATAGATATAAACAAGAACTGTCGGTTGACAGCAACGCTCGACCATTCAACAGTCTTGTCAAAAGAATGAATTGGCATAATTTTGTAAAATTTCAAAACGAATTTGAATGATGTAATTTTGTTAAAGTAAATCATTACACTGTTCCGGAGAATAATTTTGAGACTATCAGAGGAGTTTTTCACACATTAGCACACCTTAACTTTCACACATTAACAAGAAATATTGGGAGGATATGCAATATATAAGCACCTTGAATTTAGTTTGCGTAAATTTTGAATTATATGAGCCGCGCCCTGGGAAAACCAACACAGTGGCTTTGCGACCAGCATTGATCCAGACCAGCCTGCGCATCCGCGCAGTCTGGTCAGGATCCATGCTGTTCGCTTTCAAAGCCTATTACAATTAGAGAAACGGTTAGTGAACAGCATGGATCCTGACCAGACTGCGCGGATGCGCAGGCTGGTCTGGATCCATGCTGGTCACAAAGCCACTATGTTGGTTTTCTCATGGCACGGCTCATATCCCTTTTTTATGTTGTCCAGCATAATTATAAAAGTGATTAAGGATATTTTTATATTATAAAGATAGTCAAATGGAAGTTAGAAGTTGTCATCCAAAAGCACGGAATTAAGTGATTTAGCAATTACAATTTTAGCGCATAATAATTTTCATAATGTTCTAGTTATAATAAATTGATTGAATATTAATGACGTCATGAAATTGCTAGTAACGTTGCGCAAAAGATTAATAAAATGAATTAAAGGAAGCTTTGTTGAATTAAACTAATCGCAGCGAATCGTAAAATTATTGCACTCACAAGTTGTTCAAGATAATTAGATGTTATACAAGGCAAACAAAGATATTTCATAACTCTAATTACAGATAGTACTTATTACCGTCATCTATTATACTCTGGATTAATTTAAAATGTATTTTATCATCAATGAATAGAAAATAACAAACAGAAAAAGAGTGACACTCATTGAATACGTTCCATAATTGTCCAATTTCAAGAAATTTATAATTTGTATCCGTTATAATTATACGTTAATATTGTTTTTGTTGAACCAAAGCATTTTGAAGTAGATCGAAGACGGAAAACACGTCACACGCACCTGCTAAATATTCAGTTACCAGTTTTGAGTTTTGTAGGTGGGCGTGACGATTGAACGAAATAGAAAAATGTGATTCGTCGGCGCTTTGTGTACATACTCTACCAAAGAAAGAGGTACTACAAAGAACGTTTTTATATTTGTTTTATTTATTCTATTATATTTTATGCAAGAAAAATAATCTGTCATAATACAAAGCTTATATGTATACGACAGAGGATTCTGATGATTGTAGACAATGATGGACTTTGTCGACCATATTCGTTTCATAATTTTTTTTTTTTTTTTTTTTTTGTTAAACATGTAATCTTAGTGATCTATTATGTATACATATTTTTGTAACTACTTCATATACTAGTTAAGGTCGTATATTGTCATTGACATTGTTATCCGTGAGGCAATTTACAAATTGGGGTAATATTTTACAAAAATGTGAAAATGTGTGTATGAAAAAAATCAAAAATATATAGACAGGAAAAAAAAAGAGCGCATATTTAGCAAAAATATGTGCAAGTTATTTAAGAAAAAAAAGATAAGAGGAAGAAAAAAGTGGAAAATGGGGGAAACTCATTTAATAAAATGAAAAATCCCTTTGATTAATAACTCTTAGTAGACAGTTACCGTTAGCTCTATTAATAAAAGGTCGGAATTAACAAGTATTGATTCTTAAATATTTTGGTATTATTAAAGATGAAATTTTGGCAGGTTAGGAAATATTTTACTTTGCTTTATTTCTTAAATTCTGTTGTTAATATTAGCTTAGTTATCTATCGTTTCGATAACTTGAGACCAATTCTTTTCGAATTCAGATATCTTATTATTTATGGCTGAAATGTATTTCAAACTTATAAGTTTATCTTTAAAATAAACTTTGAACATTGGTATAGAGAGGTACCTACAACAGTTTTCTTTAAACTTTGATTTATACACATAATACTTTAGGAGTAAAGCAAGATAATTCCCAGTTCGATTGGTACAGGTATCATACGAAAAAATGATTTTTTTTCTGTAAATTAATGTCAATATTAAATCTTTCTTTCGCCCAATTACTTAAGTGAAATAAAAACTTATTAACATGTACACATCCAAATGTTAAATGTCCTATTGTCTCTTGTTGTTGACAACAATATGAACATAAATTGCTGTCGGCTTTATTTATTTTATACAAAAATGATTTAGTTACTAGAATGTTTTGATTTATCTTGAATTGAAAATTTTTTAGTTTGACTTCATTGATTGTTTCTATATTTTTGCAAAATAATTCAAATTCTAATTCTGAGATATGTCCTAATGTTTGGTTCCATTTATTTGGCATGGATATTTCCTTAATTCTTGTAATGGTATTATAAAAAGAGCTACTGCCCTTTTTATCTTTAACAAGTAATCTTAAGTATGGGTTAATATCTACGTTGTATTTGTGGACAGCTGTTTTATTATTTCTTATCTTTTCTTTCCACTCGTTTGGTATATTATTCATAATTCTATGTAGGTCTAAAAATGTACCATTTACTGAATATATACGTTTTAACTGATCTATCGTATAAAAATTTCCATTTTCATTTATAAGATCTATAACATTGATAATCTTATTCTTGTACCAATTGTTATTCATGTATGTTTTGAATCTGAAGTTGTGATTATTCCAAAGAGGAGAATATAAAATTTGTTGCAGGTCTGTAATATTAATAGATTCACAAAGACAGTACCAACTTTCAAGCACATCTTTCCAAAATGGATTTTGTATTCTCCCAGCCATTAACTTGGCATAACTTGCACCTAAAGTAAAAATATTCTTGAAAGGAAAATTTATTAAATCTTTCCAAGTGTCACAATTATTCAATGAAAGTCTTCTTAACCAGCTCAACTTCAAACTATGTATAAATGTGTTAATATTTATCATCTTTAAACCACCGGAATCGACATCATTTGTTATAATTGATCTCTTTACTCTATCCGTTCCATTATTCCATAAAGATTTAAATGCTATATTATTTAATTGACTAATAAAGATTGACGGGGGATTTGGTAATGCTATAAACAGATGCACACATTTCGAAATTACAAGCGATTTGATAACTGTTACTTTGCCAAATAAAGTTAAGTTTCTCTTTGACCACGAGCGTATCAAATCTTTGCATTTTTCTAAAACAAGTGGACCATTTAATTCCCAAATATCTTGAACATGTGAAGAAAAAGTTACACCTAATATTTTTAGAGGTGTTTGCGACAAGTCTAAATGTAAATCTGGACACAATTTTATCAATGACTGACTCAACGATCCTATCCAAAGTGCTCTTGTCTTTTCAATGTTTATTTTCAATCCCGAAATTTTATAAAACTTGTCAAGTGCACTCAAACAGTGACGTAAAGATTGTTCAGTTCCATCTAGAAACAATTTCGTATCGTCTGCGTATTGACTCATTTTATATTCTTTATTACTAATAGTTACACATGAAATATTATTGTTCATTCTTATCATTAATCCAAGTATTTCTGCACACAAAATAAAAAGATAAGGAGATATTGGATCTCCTTGTCTGCAACCTCTTTCTAAACGAAAAAAATCTGACAAATGCCCATTATGTAAAATACAAGTCTCACTTCCTTGCTGAAATAATTTTATCCATTTTTTAATGAAGGTCCAAAATTGAAATATTCTAATGTTTTATGAATAAAATCCCATGAAATAGAATCAAAAGCTTGTTGAAAATCTATTGATAACAATAGTCCTGGAATATTTTGTTTTTCAGTTTCAAACAAAATGTCATAAATCAATCTTATATTTTCTCCAATGAATCTGTCTGCAATGAATCCCTTCTGATCGGTATGAACTATTTTGTCTAAAAACATTTTAAGGCAGTTCGAAATGACTGTCGAAGCTAGTTTATAAATGACATTTAAAATGGATATTGGTCTCCAATTTTTAAGGTATTGTCTATTTTTATTCGGTTTTGGTAAACAAGTAATAACACCCTGTTTTGTGTTACTGACAATCTATCATTATTATACCCAAAATTAATTGACCGCAAGATAAAATGTGCAATGTCTTTCCAAAAAAAGCTAAAAAACTCTACAGTATATCCGTCTAGACCGGGGCTTTTATTTTTTTCATACCATTTATTGCAGCAGTGAGTTCGTCAAGTGTAATTTCTCCTTCTAGTTTCTGTGATTCCATATCAGAAAGTTTAAATATGTTTTCGCCAAAACTTTCACTCAACGATACATCTGATGCTATAAAATTGTTTTTATATAATTTGCCATAGTACTCTTTCTGATAAAATAAAATATCTTTAGTGTTAAAAAGTTCATTGCCATTCTCATCTATGAGTTTGTTAATTGTTTTATCTATAAAGTTTCTACTTTCTAGACCAAAAAAATAGCTAGTTGGTTTTTCACCAAGATCTTCATATCTACATTTTGACCTTAACATAACACCTTCTAACTTATGTTTTCGTAAGTTTTCGAGATCTGTCTTCTTTTCTTGAAATTGGACTATATCATGTTATCTATAGTGTTATAATTATTTTGTATATCATTTTCTATTGAAACAATTTCTTTTTCTAAATCAATCTCCCTTTTCATACTTGTTTTCTTTTTATATGATGAGTATTTGATAGTTTCACCACGGACAATGACTAAAAATGTTTCCAAAAATAAATGATCGTCTATATCTAAATTAATATGCTGATGATTAAAATTGTAATCTTCTACTAGTATATTTTCATTTTGATTGACTACCGTATGCGACTCAATTACATTTTTAAGGTATTTTTAACTAAACTTATATAGTCTTCATCTTTCAGTAATGAGTTATTTAATTTCCAGTAGCCTTTTCCTTTTTCATTATTACTCAATTTTAATTTGAGTGTTATAGCTGAATGATCGGTTCTGTAACCAGGGATGATATTAGAATCAGTTACAAAGTTCATGGTGTTTTCAGTTATTAGAAAAAAATCAAGTCTAGATTGCTTACGGGTTGGTTTTTTCTCCGCCATGTGAATTTTTTCTTATTGTCATGTAAAATACGCCATATGTCAATAAAATGTTCATTATCAATTAAGTTCGTTACAATTTTTCTTGCTTTTGGGTTGTTGATAGATACATAGTTTTCATAGTCTAAACTGGGATCAATGACTAAATTCCAGTCTCCACAGAAAATAACATTATCATTTCCAATGTTATAAACTTTCTGGTAAATATTTTGATAAAATGATGGATTATCTTCATTCGGGCCATATAGATTAACTAATGTAAATCTTATTTGAAAAATATATAAATCTAGAATAAGAAAGTTTCCGTTTTTCCTCTTTTATAACATTTTCAACTTTTTGTTCAAAATTATTTAGTAGAAGGGTCATAACTCCTCGACTATTGCTTGTAAATGGGCAAATATATATTTCGTTTCCCCAGTCAGACTTTACAAACGCACAAAGTTGTTTTGTTATGTGAATATCTTGCAAACATATTATATTATATTTTTTACTTCTAACATAATGAAATAAGTCTCTTCTCTTTTGACAATTTCCTAAACCCTGACAGTTTTGTGAAAAGATTACTACATTATCACCTATCTGGATATTTCAAGACACGTAACATAAAGCTACCATAATGTGAGTTATATACAAAAATAACAGTAAGAAAAAGTAAGTAGGGACTTTCGTGAAAGTTCTATGAAAATAAACAAAGAAGAACGTAGAAAGAGAACAGCTTGTGTTGACAGTGCATTATATAGCACGTCGTATAGTTACAAAACTAAAAGTCGGGACACAGGTGTTTTCTATATATACTTTGTCTCCCTTGAATTTCAGATGTTAAAGACATAGTTTAATAGTTTAAGTAATACTGTGAACTTCTATACCATTTCTATACATTGACAGTAAAGTGGCAAAAGTGCGAATAAAGACATAAATATTACTACTATATACAAACAAATAAATTGAGTAACTGTAACAAAAGAAATTGTTAGAAACCTATACTATTGTGCCATTGCATTTGTAACGGCCCAGTGTTTTGATTGTCTCCACATTTATTTGATATCATGAAATTTTGAAGTTCCCTATTTTATTTCACCAATTATCAGTTAAGAACAGATAAAGACTTAGTTTTATCATTGTTCTGATTCACAGAATCGGGCTCTACATTTATATCATAAGGAATTAGCATATTTTCTTATCTGTGGTACGATGTTAATCTTACCCCACCCACTCGGTTTTCCATGTGTTTTAAATGTTCATTCTGATGTTATTACGAAAAGTAAATGTATATTCATTTTAACATCGTGTGTTTTGATGACCATTTGAACTGTTTTTTTCATGTTTACAGATTTATTTGTAGCTGTGCACCTGTATATTGGACTCGTATATTTGAACTTGTTTATCGCTTGAAATCGCCAATAACTGTTCTGAGATACGATGCTCGTTAGTTCCTTTAAAAGTTACTAAAATGCCTAAATACTTATGAAATCAATAATATGTGTTCAATACTTTAAATACCTATCAAAGTTTTCATATGACATCGTGTTGTGTGTCCGTAATTCGTGAAGAAGTGTGAAATTTCCATTTACTACTGTGTTTTGTCCGCCATTGCTGTGTTTAAATCTCGTGGCGCGTGCGAGATGTGACGAAATCTCACATATAAAAGGTCAAGTGGCGCGAAATTCAATTGGTGTATTGTAAACACCCAGGCTGGCGGTCCACTCACCAACTGCTATAAATACCATAGACAAGTAGTCTATACCGTCGTATACCATCATATACCAACCATGTCACAAGAAGAGGTAGAGTCTTACCGTTATTGGTATTAAACAAATAAACGACTAAGTGGCGTAATGTTATAAATATATAAGTTCCTTATAGGAATCTCCATCTCCAGTGTTTATACCGTGTATAGTGTTTCTGGATCTATTATATTAGATCTACAAGTGCCTAATAATTATTATACCAACCGAAAAAGTGCCAAAGTGTGGTAAATCCATTTGTTTAGTGTTAAACCTAATTATTTACGAGAATTAATCAGATGAAGATGTTGCTATACCAATAGCCCGGATACCTTTGTAAACCTTAGCATTATACCCTGTTATAGATCTAGTGTACAGTGCGTAATTTTTAGTGTCTAATTTGTACAGTGTGCGACATAAGTATTTACCGGAGTTTATCTAATATAATTCGGACACTATCGTTGCTGAATGATTAATGAACCTAATTTAAAGTGGTGTAAAAGACTATTCCCAAAAGTGATCTGTTTCAATGAGTGCCTTTCAATTCATATGAATATAAATTGGAATAGTGGAACTTTCATCTGTGTTTAAGTAGTTTAAACAAACTGTAAAGACGTGTAGTGATTAAACCAAGGTGCACAGCAAGAATATTGTGAACTGATATATAAATATATATATTAACATTTATTACTAATGTCATTTATGAATTACTGAGTTGAATATTGCATGTCATGTTATTTATAATAGTTTGCACTGTTAACATGGTTAATAAAAGTTCTGCTTAAGTTAATATCACCTCCGTTATATCTTATAAAGTTAACTGAATCTATCCATAATCTATGTTTGCCATCAGCCGGGCCCAGGCGAACTCGTGTAGCACCTCTTATAGAGCCACCTCGTAACCGCTCGACTAAGGGGTTCGCTACAAATTTGGTGGCAGCGGTGGGATCTCGCGTTTGATAACTGGATTCCATAAATCTATAATTTTAAAATATCAGACGTCCTGGTACCGGTGGTAAACTTATTTGAACAGAATGGAGGATTCCTGTATTGTAACCTTTAACGATCATGCCAATTATTGCCGTCCGCAAGAAAGCGATTGTGAATCAATACAAGACGATAATGTAAGTGAGCCAGCGGAAGATGTTGACAGGTGTACTCCACGGAATACACCTACCCCGGTAAATGCTGGAGATGGAGATGGTGTCCATAATCATTTAGAAAACTTAGTCCGAGATCTTAGCAGTCAGTTAATACAAAGTATACAATCTGTTAAATCAGAAGTAAGAGGTTCTTTATCCGAATTTGAGGATAAACTTAGTTACGTCCAAAACCAGGTAGATGACTTGAAAACTATTGCAAGTAACAAAGCAAACATTCATATGGTTGCAAATGACACAAATTGTCAAAATGAGAATGTGTCCAATTGTGACAGGTATATACCACGGGGACCGACCAGCAGTACACCAAACTGTGACGACACAAATAACAATGGTCCACAAATACTGATTAGACGTGACCAATTCATACCAGATCGTTCTGTACATATACCAAGTGACAATCAGGTAAACAGACAAACGACTAAGGCATACCATGAAAGTACATATAATAAACTCAAACCACAAACTTACGACGGGTCTGACGATTTAGACGAATATTTAACACAGTTCAGCATTGTTGCTGACTTAAACAGGTGGAGTTATGATATAAAGTCTTTATATTTGGCAAGTAGTATTGTGGGGCCCGCCCGTGCAATTCTATGTGAGTTGGACAGTGACAAAAGACGAGATTACGACTCTATAGTGTCAGCTTTGCAAAATCGTTATGGCTCAGTGCATAAAGCTGAAATTTTCCGTTCTCGGCTACAAAGTAGATCATTAGGTCGTAATGAAACTATACCTGAACTTGCACAGTCTGTGAGAAAATTAACGCGAAAGGCGTATCCTAGTGCTTCGTCAGAAGTCGTTGATTTACTGGCTTTAGATTATTTCATAGATGCATTGCCCGAGGCAGACATAAAAGATTAAGGCTTAGGGAAGTAGGCCCAAAAACTATAAGTGAGGCTGAAAGAATAGCAGTAAGGTTAGACGCCCATAAAGAAGCAGACAAAAGCAGGGGTGGTAGAAGCCACGTTAGGCATGTAAAACCTGAACAAAGTGAAACAGATAAGAAAATAGATGAGTTGTCTAATAAAATGAAAACACTGATGGATCAGGTCCAGATGTACCAAGAAAGAAGTGACAGGTCAGATTACCGACCTAATAATAGGGCATATTCGAATAGGGGTCAGTGCTCCAGCCAGGATTTCAAAAGGGCAGGGTGGGAGTGCCCAAAAGGGCAATTGCGAGTCGCGACTGTAGGACCAGTTGGGGGAGGTGGTTACAAGAATAGTTACCAGAGAGCAAATCGGTATGGTCAAACAGGTAGAGGGAAATATCAATCTTCCAAATCAAATGCTCACCAGGGAAACGGAAACGAGTCGAATTTGAGGACCGAAATTCGATCTCAGATGAAAGGTCCAACTCGTTACCATTAACAGACAATGATAAGTTGACGAAAGATGACGGATTTTTCATAGCAGCAAAAATCAATAATACCAATGTATCGATGTTAGCAGATACTGGTTCAAATGTAACCATCCTTCGCAGAGAATTGTATGAAAATATGGCACCATTAGCAAAACCAAATTTAATACCGATTAATATGTCCTTGACAACTGCCACTGGGGATACGGCACCCTTTCATGGAAAGATACGGGCTAAAATTTTCATAGGTTCTCAGAGTTTTGACCATATGGTATATTTGGCAGATATTAAGAGTGACGGTATACTAGGTATGGATTTCTTTAAATCCCATAAATGTCAAATTGACGTTAGCAGAAAAAGTTTGAAACTAAATGAAGAAGAAATACCATGTTATCATCGTGATGTATCAGAAAGTTTTACTAGTTGTCGGATACAAATAAAAGAAAACACCGTCATACCACCTGAAACTGAGGTTATTGTTCTTGGAAAGCCTACTGGTGTAGTACCTGAGACAATTGGCATAGTCGAACCTATTATCAACTTTATAGAGAAAAGTGGCTTATTGGTTGCTAAGGCTTTGGTTGATATTCGTAAGGGAGATGTTCCAATCCGAGTGGCAAACTTAAGCAAGAAACCTTATACAGTGTACAAAAACACTAATGCAGCTTTCTTTGAAGCAGTAAGTCCCCCTGAAGTAGTTAATGTGGAATCCGTTGATCTATCATCAACCACAGAAAGAAAAGATGTTCCAACCCATCTTAGTGAAGTAAATGATAAAGCTGTCAAACAACTCTCCAAGGAGCAAGGAGAAAGAGTGAAGAATCTTCTCATTAAACACCAAAATGTGTTTTCAAAAAGCTCTGATGATATAGGAAGAACATATATTGTTGAACATACAATAGAAACAGGTTCGGCAAGACCTGTTAAACAAGCTCCATACCGAGTACCTCTTGCTAAACGTCTAGCAGCCGAGAAAGAGATTAAAGAAATGGCTGAGAAGGGCATAATCGAACCATCGATTAGTCCCTGGAGTAGCCCAGTGGTAATGGTAACCAAACCAAACGGTTCTATTCGTTTTTGCTGTGATTTCCGTAGGGTCAACGATTGTACTTCAAAAGATAGTCAACCATTACCAAGAATTGACGATACTCTAGACGCATTATCAGGTTCAGCTTGGTTTAGTACCCTTGACTGTAAATCAGGATTTTGGCAAGTTGGTATGGCCGAAAAAGATAAACATAAGACAGCGTTTGCAGTACAAGGATGTGGCTTGTGGCAATTCACCGTTATGCCATTTGGACTTTGTAACTCGCCTGCGACCTTTGAGAGATTGATGGAGCGCATTTTGGTAGGTCTTACGTGGAAACAATGTTTGGTATACCTTGACGATATAATCTGTTATTCAAAAACTTTTGATGAACATATAGAAAGTCTTGATACCATATTTACAAGAATAAGTGAAGCTAACTTAAAACTCAGTCCTGAAAAATGTGTTCTTTTTCAAACTCAAGTGTCTTTTCTGGGCCATTAGGTGAGTGAAGATGGTATTACCACTGATCCTCGAAAGATAGAGGATGTGAAAAATTGGAGAACGCCCCGTAACGTCCGTGAACTAAGGAGCTTCTTGGGACTTTGTTCATACTACAGAAAATTTGTCAAGAGTTTCTCTACAATTGCAAAACCGTTGCACAAACTTACTGAAAAAGGACAAAGTTACTTATGGACACATGATTGTGAAAACGCATTCAGTAAGTTGAAAATGGCCTTAACAGAGGCACCTATATTGGCCTATCCTAGGTCGGAAGGTCTTTATATTCTTGACACCGATGCTAGTGCAGTAGGAATAGGTGCTGTGCTGTCCCAACAGCAAGGAGATACAGAAAAGGTAATCTCCTATTACAGTAAGTGTCTATCAAAACCAGAAAGACACTACTGCGTGACTCGGCGAGAGCTACTTGCTGTGATTTGTGCTGTTAAGCATTATCACCATTATTTATTTGGCCGTCATTTCCTTATTAGAAGTGATCATGGAGCTTTGAGATGGCTCACCAATTTCAAAAATCCGGAAGGCCAAATAGCCAGATGGCTAGAAGTATTATCGACGTATAATTTTGAAATTACACACAGAGCCGGTAGAGTTCATTCAAATGCCTATGCTTTGTCTAGGCGACCCTGTATTCTAGAAGGTTGCAGCTACTGCGATAGGGCTGAGATTAGGTATTCCATCAAAGCAGAAGACACATTTGTGTCAGACAAACTATGAATTAACTTCTGAAGTTATGTAAGAACTTATGTAAGAGTGATAAAGACGGCTGTAGTCACGTGAAAGATTGTGGAACACCAGATCTGGTAGATGCTTGTCAGGGCCCGATAAACGTTTATCAGAGTTTCACAAAGAGTACAATGTTAAAAACTGTTGATAGTTCGGGGAAAGCCAGTAGTGGGTCTGAGATGCCGGTCATGTACCCCATCACTGAGGATAACAGGTCAATAGTTGAGAAAGAAAACGTTGATGACAAACTAGCGAGTAAGGAAGAGAGAGTAACAGTTCTCAGGACGGCATGTGATAATGAATGTATGAATATCCACACATGCGAGAACACAGATAAGGAAAATGATGGAATTCTTAGTGAAGAATCAATTGCCCTAAAACAGGATAGCGACACTGTAATAAATACAGTAAAACAATGGGTAAAGGAAAACTTAAGACCTAACTGGTCTGAAGTTGCACCGAGTTCTGTTGAACTCAAGTATTACTGGAACAGGCTAGACTCACTGAAGATAATCAGTCACATTTTGTACCATCAGTGGGTTGGAGTTGATGGTAAATCATACCAATATCGTGTAATATTGCCTAGAAGTTTGATTCCCGAGGTGTTAAAGGAATTGCACGACAGTCCATCTGGTGGACATCTAGGAATACGTAAAACCCTAGCAAAAGTAAGACAGAGGTTCTTTTGGTTTAAAATGAAACATGATATAAGTAACTGGGTCAAGTCGTGTGATGTTTGTGCTTCCAGGAAAGGTCCTGTCAGAAAAGCCAAATCTGCTCTTAAGAAATATAATGTCGGAGCTCCTTTAGAAAGAGTTGGTATCGATATAATGGGGCCTTTTCCGAGAAGCAACCATGGAAACAAGTATGTACTCACAATAATAGACTATTTTACTAAATGGCTGGTGGCTGTTCCCATCAGAAACCAAGAAGCTACAACCGTAGCAAACAAACTAGTTGAGAAGTTTGTATCAGTGTTTGGTGTGCCAAAACAAATACACTCTGACCAAGGATCAAACTTTGAGTCTCAGACTTTCAAGGAAATGTGTAAAATTTTGGGGTCAGAAAAGACAAGAACAACAGCCTTTAGACCACAATCAAACGGATTAGCTGAATCCGCAAACAAAAGTATAGCCAATATGTTATCGAAATTTGTGTCTGCAAACCAGAAGGACTGGGACTCTTACTTGTCTGTTCTTACAATGGCATATAATTCTTCTGTACAAGAAAGCACAGGTTTTTCCCCAAGTATGTTGATGTTTGGGCGCGAAATGGATTTACCAATTGATCTAGCAATAGGGAGTCCTGAAAACGTTAGCAAAATTACTGAAACCGATTACGCGATTAATCTCTCAGAGATAATTGATAAGGTACACAACGTAGCACGAAAGAATCTTGCGATCGCGAGCGAGTCTCAGAAACGCCAGTATGACCATAGATTAAGTGAGAATTCATATGCGGTTGGCGACATGGTATGGCTATATGATCCGAAGATTAAAGCGGGTTTAAGTGCAAAGCTAACCAGACGATGGACTGGACCTTATGAGGTTTTAAAGAAACTAAATGACATAGTATATCAAATACAGCAAGGCAGACGTGCTAAACCTAAGGTAGTACATCATGACCGACTTAAAAGATACGAAGGGCATCAGGATCCAATATTCAGACCACAAGAACGGTGCTAAAGGTCCCCTGTTCTATAAAAAAATTAAAACATTAAATATATATATATATATATACTTTTTTTTGCATATGTTTTTCCCAATGTTCATAAAGTATTTCCTTTTGTTTCAGTGGTTGTGCGTGATATGTCAAAATGTAACATTTGAAAAACACCATATTGCGTGTCGTCATGCCCAAGAAAAACACAGCCACTTTATGTATCAGTGCAGGAGATGTAGACGACTATTCACCCGAAGATCATATAAGCACCAACAATGTTTAAATGTTAGAACAGAAGACTTTGAATTAATGGACCCTGATGGTGGAAGAGAAGGGGCAGTAGATAAATTAATTCAATGGAAGAGAGATGCCCTGCCCAAGATAATTAAAAGTGTAGAACCAGAATATCTTAGAAATATAAGATTGTTACAAAAAGAATACGGCCCAACAATGGTTGGTATAAATGAGGAAAGTGAAGAATCAGGAATAGATGATGAAATTACAAGTATGTTGAAGACTCCAATTACACCAATAGTAACCCCAGACAGGAAAGTAGTAAGCAAAAGTTTTAAAATGGAATTAGAAGATGTAAGTGAGGAGGAGTTTGATTTCTCCGAAGGGACTCCATGTCAAGATGAGATAGATCCAAGGTTAAATAGAAGTAAGACTGATAAGAAGAAAGAAACTGGAAGTGAAACATTCTCGAGTGATTCAGAGTCTACATGTAGTACATTAAGTGAAAGTAGCAGTGACGATACGTCAGAAACGTCAGAAAGTTCAAAGTCGGGAGTAAGTGACAGTGGAAGTTTAAGGATTAAGAAGAAGAAAAGATCATGGTCAAAATTCAAACTCTATGACTCATCCGAGAGTGAAAGTGAAAGTGAAGGGGTTATCCCAGTAATATTAAGAAGAAGAAACAAAGTGTAAAAGAAAGTAGTGATAGGAGGGTAGTGCAGAAAGGGACTGAAAAAGGAGCAAAAAGAAGCCATGAAATTGAGAGTAACGAGCAGAGAGAGAAAATCATAAAGAGGAAGAAAGAGAATGTTAATGACAAAACTGACAGAGAAAGTACAGAATGCAAAGATGAAGAACGTGTTATTAAAACAAACAAGAATGTGGCAGCACAAGGCAAAGATAAATATGGAAACCGAAAGAGTGTCCACAGTATTCAGAATTCTAAAACAGAAAAGAGTGAAAGGTGTGAAAAGAGGAAAGAGAATAAAAGTGACACTGATAGAAATGACAAGTCCAAAAGTGGAGAAAAAGTTCCCAATAGTGCAAAAGTTAGTAAAGGCAAAGAGGTTGAATACAAGGTCAGGGACTTAGAAAAAGCAGAAAATAGTGAACCAAAGAATTTAAATACGGACAAAGATAAGATTAGGAAAAAGGAAGATAGAGATAACAAAATCGAACATATAAAAAGCAATGGAAGTTCAAAATCATCAAAGCTGACATCAGAAAAGAACACTGGGAATCATCCGGAAAGAAGTAAGTCCGATAAAGCACAGACAAAGGGTTGTACAGAGAATAGTCAGGAGAATGATGATAAGAATACTGAAAAGAAAAACTACACTAATGAGAATAAGAAAAGGCAGGAGGATCAAGAGAATAGGGAAGGAGAAAATTCACAGAGGAAAGATAAAAGTAATACGTGTAATGGGACAAACAGTCAAAGAAAAATTACGAAAGTGCTGCCAGACAAACAAAAGGAAAGAAATACCGAGATAAAAACGGAAGTGAAACGTACAGCAAAAGATTCGAAGGAAGAAAAGAAAAGTCAAACAAGTGCTGAGATATGTAATACTGTAAGTGCAACATCGATGGTTAAAAAGAAAGATGAACAAAAAGAGAGAAGTAAAAGTGAATTAAATAGAGAAAAAGAAGTTACAGTAAAACTTGTGAGTAATGTCCCTGCAAGTGAAGCTGATAATAGTGAAATTGGTACAAAGTGCAAAAGCAATGAAGGGATAAGTGGCTCAGGTTTGGGAAAAAAGACACAAGATGAGAAACACAATGATAGTGAATGTGGCCAGAATGATAAAGGAAAAGTGAGAAATGAAAAGTCAGAGTCAAATATAACTAAAGAGTGTAGTGTGCGCATTGAAAAGATAAAGCTCAATGCTATCAGTTTTAACAAAGAGAAGTTGTTTGAGAAACAGAATGTAAGTGATCCAGAAGATAATCCTAAGAGCAATTCAGTGAAAGTTGTAAATGAAAAAGGTGACGCCTCAGAAGAAAAAGAAATAGCGAGTGATACTAAGGAGTCCCATGAAAATGACATGGATAATCAAAATGAAAGTGGAGTTACTAATGATACAGACCAGACCGATGAGTGCCCGAGCACTGGCTCTATCCTGGACGATAAATCAATAATTCCCGAAATGCAAAAGACCCAGAAAGAAAGGATCATCCTTAATATCGGAGGGCAAAGGTTTGAGACCTCTCGTGTGACATTACAACAAGACCCCAACTCCTTGCTGGCCAAAATTGTTGGACCGGATGGAATGACGCCAATATATGGCAACCAATACTTTATTGACAGGGACCCTGCTCATTTCCGATTCATATTAAATTTCCTACGAAATGGAGCCTGTGACCTTAGAACTTTACCACATGATGTTCGTTATCTCTACGAAATGTATTATGAGGCATGTTATTATCGCCTCCCAGGTCTAGTGAACGCAACAATCGCGAAGATAGAGGAGTGTAGTGTGGTTGGTGCAAACGTTATGCCAATGAAGGCTTATAAATTGGGACGCTAGGAATTGACCTATTTGGGAGTATAAATTAAATGTTGGTTGGGATTTAAACTTTTGGTAAAACTGATGAAAGTGTTAGGATATTAATTCATACATAGAGAGACTTGATAGTGTTAAAATATGCAGCATAATTAAAAATGATTATAAACATTGTATTGGTATATGTTGTGCTAGATATCTGTTGTTGAATTGTTCTTGATTTCCCGAATAGTTAATGTTAAAGTTGACAGTTTTCACTTTTATAAAAGCATTTAATATATAAGCTGAACTGAACTTGTTCAAATTTTGAATCTTACAAAGTTTAAGTAAAGGATGACATTTACTTATCAACATTACAGGTATATGTTTTGTCCGTTTAGGTATACTGCTGAGATACTGATTTTGTATGAATGTTCTTCTGTATAGTTATATCATGCAAGTTTAGTTATCACTTTATAATATCACTGTCGTTACTATATATTGCAATTAACATGTAGTTTAGAGTTGCTGGTGTCTTTAGTCATTCCGACAGTAATAGTTAGTATAACATATATTGTACTGTTCATTGGGGTTAGTTCTTAGTATATATATTTCTGTCAATCAAAACCTTGAGTCTGCATATTTTTGGAGACCAAAATTTTTATGGAGGGGGGCAATGTAACGGCCCAGTGTCTTGATTGTCTCCACATTTATTTGATATCATGAAATTTTGAAGTTCCCTATTTTAATTCACCAATTATCAGTTAAGAACAGATAAAGACTTAGTTTTATCATTGTTCTGATTCACAGAATCGGGCTCTACATTTATATCATAAGGAATTAGCATATTTTCTTATCTGTGGTACGATGTTAATCTTACCCCACCCACTCGGTTTTCCATGTGTTTTAAATGTTCATTCTGATGTTATTACGAAAAGTAAATGTATATTCATTTTAACATCGTGTGTTTTGATGACCATTTGAACTGTTTTTTTCATGTTTACAGATTTATTTGTAGCTGTGCACCTGTATATTGGACTCGTATATTTGAACTTGTTTATCGCTTGAAATCGCCAATAACTGTTCTGAGATACGATGCTCGTTAGTTCCTTTAAAAGTTACTAAAATGCCTAAATACTTATGAAATCAATAATATGTGTTCAATACTTTAAATACCTATCAAAGTTTTCATATGACATCGTGTTGTGTGTCCGTAATTCGTGAAGAAGTGTGAAATTTCCATTTACTACTGTGTTTTGTCCGCCATTGCTGTGTTTAAATCTCGTGGCGCGTGCGAGATGTGACGAAATCTCACATATAAAAGGTCAAGTGGCGCGAAATTCAATTGGTGTATTGTAAACACCCAGGCTGGCGGTCCGCTCACCAACTGGTATAAATACCATAGACAAGTAGTCTATATCGTCGTATACCATCATATACCAACCATGTCACAAGAAGAGGTAGAGTCTTACCGTTATTGGTATTAAACAAATAAACGACTAAGTGGCGTAATGTTATAAATATATAAGTTCCTTATAGGAATCTCCATCTCCAGTGTTTATACCGTGTATAGTGTTTCTGGATCTATTATATTAGATCTACAAGTGCCTAATAATTATTATACCAACCGAAAAAGTGCCAAAGTGTGGTAAATCCATTTGTTTAGTGTTAAACCTAATTATTTACGAGAATTAATCAGATGAAGATGTTGCTATACCAATAGCCCGGATACCTTTGTAAACCTTAGCATTATACCCTGTTATAGATCTAGTGTACAGTGCGTAATTTTTAGTGTCTAATTTGTACAGTGTGCGACATAAGTATTTACCGGAGTTTATCTAATATAATTCGGACACTATCGTTGCTGAATGATTAATGAACCTAATTTAAAGTGGTGTAAAAGACTATTCCCAAAAGTGATCTGTTTCAATGAGTGCCTTTCAATTTATATGAATATAAATTGGAATAGTGGAACTTTCATCTGTGTTTAAGTAGTTTAAACAAACTGTAAAGACGTGTAGTGATTACACCAAGGTGCACAGCAAGAATATTGTGAACTGATATATAAATATATATATTAACATTTATTACTAATGTCATTTATGAATTACTGAGTTGAATATTGCATGTCATGTTATTTATAATAGTTTGCACTGTTAACATGGTTAATAAAAGTTCTGCTTAAGTTAATATCACCTCCGTTATATCTTATAAAGTTAACTGAATCTATCCATAATCTATGTTTGCCATCAGCCGGGCCCAGGCGAACTCGTGTAGCACCTCTTATAGAGCCACCTCGTAACCGCTCGACTAAGGGGTTCGCTACACATTATCGCAGTTTAAAACGCCCAGACCAGAAAGCCGTTTGCTATGATTTAGTCTGAACCGTATAGGTTGACTATTTATGACCAAAAAGAAGATAACTGGTTTGAAAAAGGGGCATTGTTCTAGTGAGAGAGAAAAAAGCTTTGACCTGAAAGTTTGATTTACATGTTTTTGAGTAGACGGTCGAGTATTTATTTAAAGTAAAGTTGTGTTAGTAACTTGTCACACAATAGTCTCGGAGCCCTGTATCACATTTGGAATAACTTTTAAATTACATATTTACTAATGCGATAACCTTAAAATGGTTATTTTTAAAATCAACTACATGCTGTTTGGTATGGTTATACCATCAATAGCTTTTGGTGTAACCGAATTTTTCTTTAAAAAGAATGAAACAGCTTCTAATATGTTGTGTCCGTTCGCTAGTTTAAACTTAGGTTTGTTTAAGAAAGTTACAGGTTGTGCCGCCATGTGCAGCACGATCGCAACGTGCAGGAGTTTCTTCTATAATAAGCAGGACCAACATTGCAAAGGAGCGCAAAATCTTCTATCTACAACTACTGGATGCAAAACTGCACCCCGGACAGCTTATTACCAAACAACAGGTACGATGATATCTTATCTTAATGGAAAAAATCTTATGTAGAAAAAAAATCCAAATTTAATTTTGTAATGATATGCTGTATTAGATAAATTTATATTGCTGTTTTACTTAATATTTTTGCCCTTTTTCCTTCTCTTTCCTTTTTTTTTTCTCTTTTTGTTCGTGTAGCGAAGTTTAAACAGTATCTACCAATCTAAAGTTTAGCAAAAATGAAAATAGATATTAAATATCAACAAACATAGTTTTTGCGAGGTAAAAAGTACAACAGTTAAATATATTTAACAGCGTTTGGCGTCTTTAACTTAGAAAATTATAAAACTGTACATATGTTCGGAAATAATTTTTCAATAATAAGAATCATGCAAAGTAGATTTTACAGCTCTGTGCACGTGCTTATTGTTTTATGATTCATTACTTTTGGCAATGATATCAATTCAATAAATGACATTTCCTTACATTTGATAATTACGCATATCTAACGTGTGAACATTAAAGATAACTATGGAAGGCCGATGCGCCATGGTGCTTGCCAAATGCTGAATTTCAAATAATTAATCCAAAATGCTATTGCCAAATGATAATGACAGATATTGACATACATTTGAATACGACAGAGAGGCCTATATTATTTGTATTACAGTTTAAAGTGATCTGCCCCAAAATTTCAGGATTGCATAACTGTAAAATTAAATTGCGAAAATTGTCATGTATTACAAGAAGATATCCTGTTCAGAGTTAAGGCCCTTTCAAACGTTATTATATGCTATAGATTACTATACGGACACCTCCTGTCAGCTGGACAGCTTATTCTCACGAAATAAAGCTTCATACAAAGCCAGCATGGTTTCGAACCGTCAGCGATGAAGGGCAAGTGATTTGTAGCATATGTCCAAAACCACTCGGCCATGAAGGCCCTGCAGAGAATCACTTTTTACTGCATATACTCGAGAAATAAATTTTTAAATGTTTCCTTTTAACTGCAGTCCTGTTGGGCTGGTTTGGCGACACGTGCAAAACGGATGTGGATTGTGCAAAGAATGCTAGCACATGTCTTCAAGGCACGTGCTCATGTCAAGCTGGCTACAGGTACGAACCTTCATCCGGTTCATGTGTCTTAAGTAAGTATGTTTTATTTTCTGTTAATTTCAATTAAAGGTATAAATAGTTTGTCAGGTATGTAATGGCGAAAATTGTATTTACCACACCTGTTCCAGATTGTTTTTCTTCCAATCCACTGTTTAAGGTTTCCTACAAGTAACCGGCAGGTATTTTGCATGAAATTTTAACAAATTAAATGCATCTATTCTAATATGAAAATAATTAATTTAAGCGGGCCGATTTCACGAAGAAATAAGAAAATCTGAACTTACTAGGATAAAAATGTTATAAGAAAATTCTTTTAAAGTAAACTGTTTAATCCAAGGATCAGGGTCAAACATAACACTAAGCCTATTTTAGGATTCTATAATAGTAGTCTTTCAGACATTTTAGAGGGGTTATATATCATACATGTTGATATCATTTTTGTTAAATAAGTTCAATTTTTTTTTCTGCCAGTCAAGAACACATAACAGTTTAGGAAACTAATCTTAATATCTTATTTAAGCAGCCTTTTCATTTTGTTATCTATATTGTTAACCCTGAAAAATAATGTTAAAGGGGATGAATTTAATTCTCGGACTAAATATATCTACTATAACCCTCACATACTAATGATATTTATATGTTGCCAAGTGGACCTGTAAAGATAATCTCGGTAATTACACTTCGATTTCGGTTTTCTCCGTAAATAATTACGGCATTTTCCGGTGTCACCAAGACCATTGCTTGTACTATGTATAAGCTACATTTTCGGCCGAAGAATGACGAAATAGCAGACGAGAATACGAAATAGCACGGAAATAGCCGACTGTCATTACGCGTCCGCTACCCTAAATAATCCCGTTTTGCTTACCGGAATACAGGCTTCTGGTCATATCCATACCTTTGTCCAATTTGACCATCTCGGTCATTATTATAGGGAGAATACGGAAATACCCGATGTTTCACGATTGACCTGTTGTCCTAATTAGTCCAAATTCTTCTTACAGGTTGTATCAAGTACGGCCCGACATATATTGAATACCAAAACATGCGCCTTGCTGTGGACTATACAGATCAGCACCTCGGTATTACTTTGTTACAGTGTCAGTCACACTGTTCCAATTTGAGCTCCTGCAGGGGCATCAACTACAATATAAATACCGGAAGGTGTAGACTGAGACAACAAACACCGTACACAAATCCCGATGCCTTTTCAAGCTATTTGGGTATTCACTATTACACAAGGAACTGTGCCTAAGTGTCAAATAGACGAATCTGCCGGACACATCACATAAACTCCGATAGCAAATATATTTTAAGTTAAAGACTAGAGCCAAACTTGGGTGTGAAAAACATGCTCTGAAAGCCTTTTTTATTCAAACATGATCTATATTAATTGCGTATTGGAATTGAAACTGGTCGCCTTTAGAGTCAAGTAATTTTCTGTTTACATGTTGAGAGGGACGAAAGGTTTGCTCTTTTTCCAGCCGTCTGTCCGTCAAATGTCCGTTTGCAAAATAATATGGATCTTCGATAATTTAAAAAGTATATAAGATGTTTCAATGTAACTTGATATGGTGGATAGATGACCATAAGGAGATTATGTGGATTTGTTTTCTTGCTACATCAGAATAATCTGGTTGCAATGGCAACAAATAACTAAAATATGAAAAATTGTATAGTTTGGAAACTACGCAAGAACAAGAGATTTTGTTTTCATGAACCATGATATTAAATAGATAAAAGTCAATATAGACAATATACAAGTTGTATTTATATTTGGTCGCTTCGAAAGTTTGGACGACAACCTAAGCATTTTGAAGAATACAAAGAAATATTCGTTACGGTAAACAAAAACCTAGCGTTTATTAGGGTTTTAAAGAATGCCTAAAAAGTAAAAAATGTAAAGATCATTTACTAAATTAATTCTGCCTACTTGTTAACCAAAAGGCTCTAATAATGATATGTATTGGGAAGTGCACAACACTTCTGAAATATTTGCAAAGCGATTTAAATTCAATTAAAAAAAATTGGATCAAACGATCCGGCAAATATTCTTGCATTTTAATTGCTATTGAATTTGCTTTCGGACAAAAGAGAATAACCCGAGAGAAATTTTGTTGAAGGATCCTCCTACAGAGTTTTATTCGAAATTTTAAACGAGCTATAATTAGTGAATTTTTAAAGTGACTTAGTGCGTTCTGTTGCAGTTTGTCTGTAGGACTAAACCATGTAAAGCAACCAAGGACTAATGACGTAGAGGCGGACAGCGTATTATGGAATTTTTAGAGGCCTGTGAAGTTGATGTGTAGCTCGTAGGTCGTAGATCGACAAATGAAATTCTATCTTGTTGACCTGGGTTTATTACTTTACAAAAGATATTTGAAATTTCATGCACCATGATTCTTGCACACCGGACTGGCGTTTCCGGTGATTTTACACATAACGGCAAAACCCATTTGCCCCCCACCCTCTTGCCAGATGACCCTCGTGCTGTAAATGAAAACTAGCGACTCATGCATTGATTATATAATTTGTTTATCTAAAATACGAAAAATTCAGGTACCTCGATAGTTTCTCTCCGTCCCTTCTAGTATATTTCTCGATCCAAAATACGTTATTTTGCGGTAAAAACATACCGTTACGCTACAAACGATACCAAAACATCATGATGTCACTTCTGCATACGGCGCTTTGTGTACATATTCTACCATAGAAAGAGTACTACAAAGAACGTTTTTATATTTGCTTTATTTATTCTATTATATATTATGCAAGAAAAATAATCTGTCAGAATACAAAGCTTATATGTATACGACATGCAAGAAAAAATATCAGTCGTGTGTTTACGAATCGGATAGAAATATCCGTCCCTCGGCCACCTGCGCATGGGCGGTAGCTCGGCAAGCGTCGTTACCGCCCAGTGCGCAGATGCCCTTGAGACGGATATTTCTAACCGATTCGTAAAATCATGTCAGATATTATTATACATAGATAAAGGTCAATATAGAAATTATGCACATTAATTTATGTAGTCCTTGCAAAGCATTTGGTCGCAACCAACATTCGGCCACTGGAGGGCTTAGGGAACAAAAAAAATGTTCACTACAGCAAAGACAAATGAAACGGTTTATTACATTTCAATCATTTGAGTTTTAAGACATGCATAAAAAGGAAATCTAGCGTCATGGAACTTGTATTGTACATATCATTTACTAAATACATTCGACCGACGTATTGATCAAAAGGCTCGAGTATTGATATACTAGTATATGGAAAAATGCACAATACATCTGTCAGGCATTATAGCTGAAAATACAAACTTCAAGTAGGAGCTATCTATATTATATGTATGTGAAGTTAACTGCATCAGAATACAAGGACTGAAAAAATTATTATATTATCATTTTCTGAAAAAGAGTTATTTGAGCTGAAAAAAATGATCCCGGATGAAATATTTGGAAAAAATGGAGACAACTCCGCAAAGACTTTATGATAGGCTTAGGTGACAATTGACCTAGTACCTCATCCAAACTACCAGTTTTTACCTCTAATCATGAAAAAAGTATGCATATTTGCCACATGGATTAGCAACCTGAATACAAAACTGTGTAAAGATCAAATAATTGATTGCCCTGGGGAAAGTAGGATATTTTTTGTGGTGAAATTTGTCAACAAACAGACGATTTTTTTTTAAAACAGTCAAAACCCACAGAATTTCACAAGGTGAAATATGTTGAAAAGGCTACTGCTGGAAAGAGAACAATCTCAACTACACATACATAGGCGTCAAAGTATGGGAAAAATATCTAGAAATATGAGAATATCAAAGAAATCAATTTCAAGACTGTTAGATGCATAACTGTGTAATTATACATGGCATTTATCATAGATAGGTTACTTTTCCTTTGCACTGATATAATATGGGCAGGATTAGGATTAAGAAACGGTGTTCACTCAACAATTTCACTATATTAATTAGATTGTTTCCCTTGCGTAAAGGAGGCTTAGGGTAAATCTCTACATGATCTGTAATATTGGCAACGCATTTTAATTTCAATTTCAAAATCTGATCGAACGATCTACCTTCTTGCAACTGAATTGTTTCTGTTCACAGAGAGAAACCCGGTCGAACATTTGTTAAGGGTTTTAATCAAGCTATAATTAGTTAATAATTACAAATAATGCGTTTTATTTCAAAGATTGATTCGATGCGTTCTATTGCAGCTTTGTCAGTAAGGACTAAATGAGGTTAAGAAACCAGCGTGTGGCCATGTAATGGCGGACAGCAGATAGACTACTATTCTTTCACCTGAGATGCGAAAAGACAAGTTTTTTAAATTCCTTTGTGGATGACTTTTTTTTTTATTTAGGTGAAAGATGCGGGAGAATTATGTATTTGTTGAAGTTAAACATAATTTCAGTATAAGTAGTAACAAATTGCTGTAATTCCGTAGTTACCATAAAGTTCCGAGAAGAATTGTCTCCCTTGAGGCCACATGACCCTTAGGTTTGTACTCGGTATAAAGCACCAGTACTACATGTACATGTACATAAAAGTAATTATTTTGTAATACAGAATTTTCACTTCTTCTTCACAATAATGCATAATTTAGTTCATTCCGTGTCTGTATGTGAATTTGTGTTCTTTTATCACACCGTACCCAGACATTATATATGTTAAATGTTTATTTCGTTTTGCCTTTCTCGACATCAATTCTGAATCAGCTCTTAAAAATGGATATCTTCCTAAAACTTCACTTTCAATACAATCTAATCTATCTCTCCATGTGTAGAGCGGTCGAAATTCCAGTGAATTGCGGTTGTATACCATTGAGGATAATCCATTTCTTTTTAATTCTATTAGCGGCTTGTCTGATAAGAACTTCTTTGAACGGATTCGGCGGGTTTGATGAGTCTTGCGTGTGTTTGAAAGTCATGTATAATCCGATGTGCTCCGGGGTTCGTTGAAGAGTCATATTCCTGGCAACCATCCGTTTATAAATGTCGTCGTCTACCCCTCCCCATCCGATATAGAGGTTAGAAAAACATTTTAGTTCTTCGTATTGTACTGTACTGATTGCTATTACCCCACCAACATACCTGTCGTACGGAAGTTTTCCACTTTTAAATGCCGAATTCCGGGTCACTAGATGTGTTGGAGCAGCTTTGCTACATTTGTATAAGTTACGGTCATTAATCGGCACGAGATCAACGTCATGTACGATGTAGCACGAGTAATTGCCTATACTCCTTGCTGTAAGGAAACCTGCATTGGCTAAAAGACCTCTGTTGAACTGCACGGGTAAGTCCATTTCTACAACATATATCCCATAATGCACTTGTTGACGCTGCAGCATGTTATGCAGATGATAAACAAGTATATCCAAATGTTCGGGACAATCTCTGTACGGATAATCACGGCAACCTTCTGTAAGGATTTACAGTTTACTGGTCTGTAAATCCCACCATATTTTATTTTAGAAATAACCTTGGCATTTCTAACATCGTCTGCTGTCACTAACGGAGACATACTAATTCTACCAATTAAAAGTTCTGGTGAAATTTTGCAAATGTTTAGTTCCTCACTTCCAGACTATTGAAGCTTCCAAGATATCGTACCATTTGTAGAATTAGCATAATGTGTGTTATTATAGGCGGGCGTATCAGTTTTAGTTTGTTCCGTATGTTGATATGTCTTTGAGCAATTCTGAAGCGTCCAAACTTCTAGAATGTGACTTGGTTTGATCATCTGAGTCTGGCAAACGCTTGCCATATAAATAGCTTAAACTTATGATCCATAAGAATATTAAATAAAGTTTTGTCAACTGTATTTTCAGTGTTTTTTTTTTTCAATATTTCCAAATATGTTTTGAAGCGCAGCCTATCCTGTGTTAGAAACTACGCACAGAAATAGCTTTTTCCAAATTTCAGAAACACCGGGAAGAAACATGGATAAAAGTGGAAAAGTTTCAAAACTAACGTATCCTCAACATACATTACATTACCCGTATTTCGGGAAGAAAACTGGATAAAAGTGTAAAAGTTCCAAAACTAACGTATCCTCAACATACATTACATTACCCGTATTCCGGGAAGAAAACTGGATAAAAGTGGAAAAGTTTCAAAACTAACGTATCCTCAACATACATTACATTACCCGTATTTTTCCTATTTCCTAAATAAATATGAATGATAAATACTGAACGGAATTTCCCATGCCTCCATGCTGTCCCGTAATTGAGGCTGCATTGACTGGCTATCAGTTTAGTATGTTCGCAAGAACAAAGAATGTTACAAGGGTGTGATCTTTGTATTGTTTCACTTTCAAGTCTATATTCCATCACAAACTCAAATGTTCACATCTCACCAAGGTTGACAGCTTGTCATAATTATACTAAAAATATTACAAAATTGCATCACTTTAATCTAATACTCCTTCAAAAATTCTTTAATAAGGAAGATATTCAAAATTTACACTGAGACACAATTTTTGATACACCAATGAATATCTCCCTTGAACATGAAATGCAGAATATTTTGATCAAAAGTTTCATTTAAATTTAGATACAATTGGTGAAGCATCAAAAAAGGATTTTATCATCTATCAGTCAATGTCAGATTCATTTCTTTCAGGTATGTTACATTTTGTTTCTTTGGGGGATCAATGTCTTCGAGCAGGAAGGTGTTATTAAAGGGCTGGAATTTGGGATTTTTGATGTTACATTTTTTTTTTAAACATGTGGGGACCTGATACAAAAAAATGAAGGTCTGTCTTAACTTTAAAGTGAGTTATCAGTCTTTGTGCACATTAAAGGGACATGTATGTTAAAAAATGTTTCAAAACACAAACCTTCCTCGTTTTCAGCTGCTTTCTTGACACATCTTGCTCGAAGCCATCCATTATAGTTTGAACAGTAAAGGCTATATATATATAATAGAAAATAGAAAAGTTACTCCTGGACAAGTATACAATAAATAAAAAAGAAAAACATCCAATGGGTTTCCTCTATCTGTATTTTATATGTCTGCCCTGATGATTATGATATGAAACCGGTAGGTGGACAGAAATACAGATAGAGGAAACCCATTGGATGTTTTTCTTTTATATATATCATATATCATATATATCTGGAATATATCATATATATATACGCCCATATGACAGGTATGGGGCCTTACCCTTATGTTAGACTTTGGTTAGTCTTTGCTGGCCTGAGAAAGGTTGACAAAATTGCAGGTTTCAACAGGCAAAAGCAGTCTTTTCCAACTGTTCGCCTTTCCAAATACTGAATGCAAAATAAAGCAGTTTGAATTGAAACTTGGAATATTTTATATTAAATATTTTTCATCTTTTTCTCTGGACCCATCCGAACACTTTTCATCGCCCCAGGGACCCCGATAATATTAGAACAGAATATGATCAATGGCAGAAAATACAAACAACTATTATTGTTTGGTGTTGGTATCGCTATATACATTCGTACGACATTTTAGTAGCAAAACGTATCTCGCTTTGTCAAATAGAGAAATTATGGAAGCTTTTTTTCTTTCAACAAATTGATATTTCATAAATTTTGTCGGATCTTCATCATATTTTTTTTTTACAAATACTGCTGCAGTTTTGATTTCATATATGGAGCATCGTTTTGATGTGGGAAACTGGTGTTTTCCTGTTTTTTTTTGTTTTTTTTTTTTTGTTATTTAGTTTTTTTTGGACGGGGTGGGGACGGGTTTACCCAGATTATAAGGTATTCCAGCCCACGAATACATGTACATCACTGCATTCCAGATGACTGTTTAGATAACTTTATATTGAGGTCACGAAGAGTTCATCTAGATTGGAGGCACATTTGTATTTGTTTCTGATACATGTATTTTAATAGTTTGACATGTGCTTTGTTACAAATAAAGTGTTACAAATAAATAAGAATTATGATTATCAATAACAGCGCAATTTATATGCGAGTTATTTATGAACTAAAGGTGGTGGATATGTTAATATTTTACAGGGAAGTTTTGTTTTTGATATGCATGCCATCTGTTTGTTGCTTTTGTTTTATAAAGTTACATTTTGTACACTGTCAGGTTACATGACATTTTTAATAGACATGAGGTAAATACAGGTATTATCTGCTTTATCAAAGCTGTTGATGAATGGCATAGATGTACACTGTAGTTGCCTTAAAACCAATATGAATCTACGAAAAAACTGTTCCCAACAGACGTCTCAAGGCTTCGATTATAAAAAAAGGAATAGACGTGTACTTTACTGAAACTATAGGTTAATTTCTGGGTATTTAAGCGATCTTTTGATACTATTTTCACGAAATGGAAACGAAAACAAAGCTGACGATGTTAATAATTTCAGAGGTATTACATTTGAGAGCTGTTTCCCAAGTCATTTACGACTATACAAAATAAATGAAAAATGCACTCAAAATTTACTCAAAAGATAAGAAAGAGGATATTGAGAAGTGTAATATAAAAAAAAAACAACATAGCTTTACCTTGCAAACTTTTTAAATGATGTCTCTTTATCTAATTTATATGTAACACATTTTTACAGAGATTGTCAAATAGAGTTTCATACAGTTACTGGTGACATTAAGAGAAGATACTGTGTTCAAGAACCATAACCATACATTGCTTATTTTTTAATTATCTACCTTTCTTTGTAATTAGTTTTCCGTCACAAATACCTTGGTGTTGTAGTGCCTTTTTTTTCAAACTGCATGCAAAGATAGATGACATTAAAAAGGGGAAGTGCACCGTCCAAGAAATAGTTACACTATCTTGCTTGCTTTTTGAATTA
This sequence comes from Mercenaria mercenaria, assembly GCF_021730395.1. Taxonomy (NCBI): domain Eukaryota; kingdom Metazoa; phylum Mollusca; class Bivalvia; order Venerida; family Veneridae; genus Mercenaria; species Mercenaria mercenaria. The sequence goes on from NC_069362.1 coordinate 47,844,553, forward strand.
TGTCTCTTTATCAACATTTAATCATAATAGTTGTCTGGAGGATAATTCTGAGACTATAAGAGGAGTTTTGTTGAACTTTCACACATCAACAGGGAATATTGGAAGTTTGGGGGGGGGGGGGGGGGGGGGGGGGGGGGGGGAGTGTAATGCATAAACACCATGACTTTGGCTTGCATTTATTTTGATTTACATTCTTTTGTTAAGTTGTCCAGTATACAGGTAACTTTATAAGTGCTGAAGGAATTTTATTTAAAATGCTATGTAAAGATAGTCACATGGATGTTAGAAGTTGCCATCTAAACGCACGGAATAAGTAATTACCTAATGGAAAATAATCTCCAGAATGTTCCTCTTAAACAATGTTTAATTCAAGTTCCGACATGAATATTAATGACGTCATGATGTTGCGCGAAATGTTGTGCAAAAGAAATTGGCAATTTTAGAATGAATTAAACATGTTAAAGGAAAGTCTTTGTTGGACAGCAAATCATCGTATAATAATTGCATTCATAAGTTGCTGAAAATAATTCGATGTTACACAAGGCGAACAAAGATCTTCCATAACTCTAATTACAGACAGTAATCATTACCGTTATTTGTTATACTCTAGGTTATTTTTAAAATCAATTCATCAATAAACAGATGATAACAAAAAGAATCAAAGCGCTCAAAGCGCTGATGGTGGCTGCTAATCAATGTGTAAAATATGACAAAGAAAAGAATTGTTAATTTAAACCATAAGAACCTTCTTGTTTTGCAAAATATTCGGCTTTGGTTTCAAAATTAATCCCTTTTCACTGCCAGTCATTGCTTACACACACACTGATTCAGTCTTTAATGAATAGTTTTGTTCCTTTTTCATTATTTGTGACGAAAAATACAACATAAATTACATCGACCATGTTTCACTATAAATAGATAATATAAGCTTTTTCTCCAAATCATTCAGCTATTAAGATTTCTTTCTAAAGCTTTTGGACAGTGACTGTCATGAATTATTATACACACTGAATTAGTCCTTGTCAGACAGCTGTGGTTTTCACGAGACTTTTGTGAAAGAAAACAACACAAACATGCACCACAAATGTACCTCAGAATGTCAGTTCTGCAGCCAGTGTATTTTAGAGGTGCATTAATTATCACTCCATCTGTTATACTCAAAAGTTCGCTAGACATAACAGCAGGCATCGCAAAAATGCTGAATATGTCAGACAAACTTACAATTTTAGTCAGACTGAGAAAAAAAAATCGGCGAAAAATATGTAACTAGCGAAACGAGACCGTTTTAATTTTTATACATATATTTGTATCAATCCAGATATATTGAAACGCACCATGAGAAAACCAAGATAGTGCGTTTGCGCCCAGCATAGATCAGACCAGTCTGTGCATCCGCGCAGTCTGGTCAGAATCCATGCTATTAGCTTTCAAAGCCTATTGCAACTAGAGAAACCGTTAGCAAACAGCAAGGATCCTGACCAGAGTGTGTGGATCCGCAGTTTGATCTGGGTCCATGCTGGCCACAAATGTAATATGTTGTTTTTCTCATGGTGCGACTCAAATGAATTTAGCTGAAGTGAGAAGAATCTGTCTTGAAACAATTTGATTTTTACGTTGGTCAAATCTGTTATCCAACGACTTACTACAGTCTGACAGATTGCCGTTTCAAAAAGGCGAGCATTAATATCATCGATGAGCTTACAAGTTGATGCAATCGTGATACAGTAGCACTACTTAGTCAAAGCGAGCTTGCAACATTTGTCAGCTTGGGCGACCTGTGGGTTTCCACGTTGATAATTCGTGTTTTGTCAGACGAAATTGTACCGAATACATGTCTATCTATGCATACATATAGTCTCTTATATTGTATTTTATATTGCTGAAGGAATGTTATTTAGAAAACATACTTGTATTTGATTCTCACGGCAGGTCATTGAATGAATTTAAACTAATGTTCTTTTGTTTTGTTCACCCTCGTATTGCTAAGCATGTTTTAGTATATTTTGTTCTTAATATAACGATGAACTGTACATGTTCAAGTTATATCAATAAATTACTGTCCTGTTCTGTTCATAAATCATCTCACTAAATTTGCGCTAATTAGTGTTAATTGGCAGTATCAACGCCTGAGGAAATCCAAATCACTGCTGATTATCGATTTTCTATAAATAGCCTAATTAACGTGTGGTCATATTTTTGCGTGTTTGAAACGAAAACAGACAATGCTGTCGAAAATTCAGTAACATTCTTAGATCACTAGGGTTGCATTAATATAATATCTTACAGTTTGATAACTATGACGAACATTTAAGTTTATTCTGACTTATCTGAAAAGAGTTACAACTTGCCGGAAAAGCTATCGGAGGTACAAACTGGTATTGTCTATGGACCGGAAATGTTTGGAAACTTTTCAGTTGAAATTCCGTTTCTATTTTTAGCCACGGATTATTACTAGCAGAAGTCATCGTTCTTTATCAAATACAGCCTTAAAAATTTCGGGAGTTATACATGTGACACTGCGGTTAGGAAACATGTTTGAACTGTCAGTCTGGATTCCCAGGCTAAGTTTCTACCTTCATCTACGTTATAAGCTACGTGACCTCTAGTACTATGCAATAGCTAATCAATATCATCGCTCTAGTTCAGGTGACATTAGGTCATCGTTTATTCACGTGACCATGAATTTGCATATTTGTATTCATACACGTTGTTGTTTTAACTAATACGTTGACTTCAGTTTGTATTGATTTACATTAAAAATGGTATTAAGGCATATATTGTAGCATTGCATATTTGCACGTTGTGTAGATAATTGTTTCTCTGGAAAGCCTGGAACTATTTTTGGTTGTGTTGTTAGGATGGTCTTAAGAACTGACAAGATTTCTCAAACTGAGTATTCTTTTTCACACTGGTGGCAGCAGCCACCAAAAAGAATGGCACACTTTGAAAACGTTCCTTTCCATACGTGTCCAATTAAAGAAGTTTATAATTAAAACGTTCCTTTCCATACGTGTCCAATTAAAGAAGTTTATAATTAAAATGGTTTTATCTAAAATATTTATTCTTTAACATTTTTATATTAACATTCAAACCAAACCGTTCGGAACGGAAATGCACATACGTCACACGCACCTGCAAAATAATCATTTGTAAATCTTGCGTTACCCATTTCAAAGCTGGGCGTGACGCTTGAACGAAATAGAAAAAAAATGTTTCGTCTAAATATCATTATGATGGCGCTGGTTTCTTCGAAATGATATTTAACGTATTTTAGTTGTAATAAGTTGCATTAAAATGCATTTCACTAAATAAATAACATCTTAAAATTAACGAATTTAATTTTTTGATAATCAGCAATCTGGACATTTTAGACAATGATGGACTTTGTAAAAAAATCGTCGATATTTTGTTTATATAAATTGTTAGAAAGATATATTACAGTGTAATCATCACTTCAAGCAGGACTTAAAACGCTGAGATCACAAAGTCGTTTAGTACATTTTGGTATGACGCTTATATGCTGACTATTTGTGACCAACTGATTGGTAACTGGAACAGACTTCTAGTAAATCATAACCCACACTTTGACAGGAAATTTTGCTTAACAATTCTGTAAGTTGAAGTTTTCTCGCTACAAGGAATTTTATGCCATTGTGGGGGATTTGTGTATGACTTAATTATCATAATACCTGAAAATGTTTGTTTTTAAAATTGATTTCTTTCTATTTGGTATGGTTATACCAACAATATCATTTGGTGTAACAGAAAACTTATTTAAAAAGAATGATACATTCTCTAATGTTTCGTGTCCGTTTGCTAGGTTAGACCTAGGTTTGTTTAAGAAAGTTACAGGTTGTGCCGCCATGTGCAGCACAGTCGCAACGTGCAGGAGTTTCTTCTATAGTAAGCAGGACCGACTTTGCAAAGGAGCTCAAAGTCTTCTATCTACAACTGCTGGATGCAAAACTTCACCCGGGATAGCTTATTACCAAACAACAGGTACGATAATGCTATCTTATCCTAATTATACAAGTTGCATGGAAACAATCTTTTGTAGAAAAGTCCAAGCTTGTAACATTTTGGTTTTCTGTATCTGAGAATTTTATATTACTGTTTTACTTTATATTTGTTTTTTCTTTGTTTCCCTTGTTTCTCATTTTTCACTTTTTTTCTTTTTTCCTTTTTTTCAGTCTTGTATAATAGCGAAGTTTTTTTACACATTAAACAGTATCTACCAATCTAAAGTTTTGCAAAAATGAATATATTGTTTCATGATAACACGAGATAAAAAGTACAACAGTGAAAATATATCTTACAGTGTATGGTATCTTGACGTTAAAAATTATAAAATTGTATAAATGTCCGGAAATCATTTTCCAATAAAATGAATCGTGCAAGTAGATTTTACAGCTGTGTGCACGTGCTTATTATTTTATTATCCATTGCTGTTCGCAAGTCAAGTGGGTACGAGTCAAAATATATCTCGTATTGTACAGTACAATGTTAAATAACCTTTTTATTCTATATCTATTTTATCTTACTGTAATAATAGTTTAAATTAAAAATGTTTCACTGAATATTGTATTTCTGCCTTTTCTAGTTTTTCCCAGCTTGATGTGAGTGCAAATATATATTATAAAGAACAATGGTAGACCTTAAATAATCTTTTTATTCTATATTTATTTCACTTCATACGTAATTCATTGAATGTTTTTTTTTCTGCGTATCATCATTTAAAAAACGTTTATGGTGCAACCTCCCTACAACAGCCATTTGGCGATTTGGGTGGTAATAATACTTGGCTGAGATATTATATGCCAACAAACATTGTCAGCAAGTTTGGTGAAGATCGGATGAAAACTGTTCGGCTTAAAAGAGCGGACAAGGCTAAATTCCCCGTTTTTCGAGTAATTCAAGAACTATAATCAAAGAGTGCCTGGTACAATTTGGCTGGTTATCGAAATTGGCCGAGATGTAATGCCCACAAACATTGTCAGCAAGTTTGGTGAAGATCCGACCAAAACTGAATTATAGAGCAGACATGTTTTGGATGCTGACCGCCCGTCCGTTGCCATTCATAATCTTCTCTATTTTGTTTCTTAACCGTTAAATAAAAACTGCTGAGGTAGCTATTCAAGCAGTCAGGGCTGATACCAATTTCTAGGTTTCGTCCGGAACGGCTTCTTTAAGCGACTTTTCAAATATTCCAACATCTGATGATCCTTTTCACTGTATTTTTAAGTTTTTGATTATTAACGAACGTTTTAATATCTAAATCAGATAGCAGTGTTATCCCTTGAATCGTTTTTGTGTGTTGTAAACAAAAAAAAAACTCAAATTAAATCCAGATTTCAAGACGCATACTCAAACCCTGTACATAGAGCGCCTACTTCATCCGATTTACATTCGGAACATTTTCACGCGTTTCGGGCTTTATCGTATGTTTAACATGGGACTGTTGAACCGTCCAAATACAGAAAAACAGGATTTTTTGTACGCGCGTGCGTCCAAATACAGAAAATACAGGATTTTTGTACGCACGTGCATCCAAATACCGTAATATATTGTACGGTCACGTGTTGCAAATGAACGTTCGCGATTGGATAGATAAAATAGGTATAGAATAATACAATGTATCATACCATGTTGACATCAATTTTTGTCCCATTTTTGATGAATTTTATATGCCAGTCCAAAACATAACTTGAAAACTGTTTAGGAAACTATAGTCTTAAAACCTTAATTAAGCATTTTGTCATCTATATTGTTAACCCTGACGGAGGTGAAGTTTATTTTAATATCCACTATCACCCTCAAATGCCTGTAATGTTTACATGATATTGGTGAGTGGACCTGTAATGACAATCGGTAATTACTTTCGATTACGTCTACTCCGTAAGTGATTCCGGCACTTTCCGGCATTTTCCGGTGTCACCAAGACCATTGCTCGTATGAGCTACATTTACGGTCGAAGAATGATGAAATAGCTGAAGAGAATACGAAATAGCACGGAAATAGCCGACTGCCATTACGTGTCCGCTACCTTCAATAATCCTGTTTTTATTTCCGGAATACAGGCTTTTGGTCATATCAACATAATCCCTGTTGTCCTAATTTGTCAATATTATATCTTACATGATGTATCAAATACGGCTCGAAATATATCGAATATCAAAACATGCGCCTTTTTGTGGGCAGTACAGAACAGCACGACAACATTACCCTGATACAGTGTCAGTCACACTGTTCCGGTTCGAGCACCTGCCGGGCATCAACTACAACATAAATACAGGAAGGTGCAGACTGAAACAGAAAATCCCCAAACATAAATCCCAGTGCATTTAAGAGCTACTTGGGTGTTTACTATTACACAATGAATTGTGCCTAATTGTCAAATAACAAGGCTGTGTCTAATTCATCAAAAGGTCATTGATGACGAAATATTTCAACTTATAATTTACATTCAAACCTACAATGTGTATGAAAAAAAATGGATCCAAAAACCAATTTATTCGAATGTGATTTTTATTCCTTGTAAATTGGAATTGAAGGTAGTCGCTTTTAGAGCAATGTGATTTTGTACTCACATGTTGTGGGGTACTATAGGTTTGCTCTCTGTCCGTCCGTTTGTCCGATGTCTGTCTGCAAAAAATATGGATCTGCGCTAACTTGAAAAGTGTATAAATTGTTTAAATGTAACTTGGTATCAAAACGACCGTAAGATGGTTGTGCATGTTCTAATATTGCTTCACCAAAACAATATGTTTCCTATTATAGTAACAAAAAAACTAAACTATGAAAAAAAATGTAATTTGATAACTACACAAGTGCAAGAGATTTTTTTATGAGCCATGATACATAGATAAAAGGCAATATTGAAAATTTAATTGATTTTGTCATTGCACTACCAAAATTGGGCTGAAGGACAACCTAAACATTTTAAAGAATATTTATTTTATTATACCGAAAGCTTATAAGGGTCAAAGCATTCACTTGAAAATCAACATAATAATTTATTTAACATTAAAAAGTAATTACTAACTAAATAATGAAGACCGAATTAAAGAGTGTGTAAAGACTCATAATTTGTGGCGACTTTGCTGTAATAAGACTTTTTTGATAGATTTAGTCGAGACGTTTACATATCGCTGACCCCTATATTTATTCTAATATTTCAACATTGCGTCAATCAGTAGCATTCGAAAAACGGCGATACCTTTCTTTCTCTAAATGAAACATATAAGTGTGAGCACTCATTTTCTTAGTTAGATCATTTCCAAACTTATTGTTGTAGTTTCGATTCAATATTTGATGAAAAATTGTTTTCGAAATATTTTGCACGTAGCATAGAAAAAAGAAAATAATCAATGCGAAAGTATCAATCTCTCAACGGGTGATATGAAACAATAATACCACATGCGCAGAAAAACAAAATAACGCTGTTGCGCATGTGATATGAAATTATGGATCATATCACCCGCGCAGAAATTGAAAATAACGATTTTGCGCATGTGATATAAAATCACTGGGGAATATGATATGTTATTCAAGTTAAACTAATGGGAGATTTGCATTGGACATTTATGTGAGGTATAATAAAAAGAAACATTCATTACGGTAAACTCAAATCAAGCTTTTATTAGATTTCAAGCATCTGAGTGTCTAAAAAGAAAAACACTGGTAACATCGAACGTAAATTTAATTTACTAATTTAATTCTACCGACTTATTGATCAAAAGGCTCCACTATTGAAATTTATTAGAAAGTGCACAGCACTTCTATTTGCAAAACGAATTAAATTTAATTTAAAAAATGGATCAAACGATCAATTATTCTTGCATTTTAATTGATTTTAAATTTGCTTTGTACTAAAAGGGAATAACCCGACATAAATGTTGTTGAAAGATTCTCCTACAGAGTTTTATTCGCATTTTTAACGAGCTTTAATTAATTTAGTGATTTTTTTTTCAAGTAACTCGGTGCGTTGATGTAAAGCAACCAGCGCGAGGATTATTGACGTAGTTTTGAACAACATATTATCATGATTATAGACCGTTATTTTTTTTTCAGGTAAATTGCAGAACGAACCGGTTGTGTTTTATTGAAAAACTAAATGGGAGAGAAGGCATTTTTTGTTGAAGTAAAACATAATGGGTCACATCATTTCAAATGATGTAATTCCATAGTGACCAGGAAAATGCTCTCTCGAGTTATTCGTGACAGCTCTATTAATATTGCTCATTTAATATAGAACAAGTATCGAATGGTATTTAGTGTAGTTAAACGTATAAAATACATTTAAGTAACGTTCTTTTGAAGGCGTCACAGATAAACTTAAACCAAATTTCATTGAGTAACCAAAATAATTTTACTTCTTCTACACAATAATTCATAATTTAGTTCAGTCTGTGTTTTCCCATGTAAGCAAATCTGTGTTCCTTTGTCACAGCGTTGCTAGACTTTTTAACTGTTATAGATGTTTATTTCGTTTTGCCTTTCTCGACATTAACAATCTCGTTTCTTCGGGAAGAAATAACTAAACTGTAAAAAAAAAAATGGATATGTTTAGAACTTCACAAGTGCGAGAGATATTTTCATGAACCACGCTACATAGATCATTAAAAAGCAATATAGAAATTATGCACATTATTTTATGAAGCCCTTGCAATGCATTTGGTCGCTACCAAAATTCCGTCGGAACAAAGAAATGTCAAACACAAAAGAATCACGGTTAATTAGATTTCAATCATTTGAGTTGCCTCCTGAGACATGCCTAAAAAGGAAAGCTAGCGTCAAGGAAACTTGCATTGTAAATATCATTTATTTAATAAATTCGAAAAGGAAAGGGAAAGGGCAGTCTTATCTGTCCGATTTCCTTATAGTTGTTGTATATTATTCGTGATTGTAATGACTTGAACGAATAAAATATGTTTAAACCAAATAAATTAGACCGACGTATTGATCAAAAGACTACAGTTACTGTATTGATATGTATGGGAAAATGCACACTACTTCTGTAATATTGGCAAAGCAATTTAATATCAATTTCAAAAATTGATCGAACGATCTACCTTCGTGCAACTGAATTTATATACATATTAAGTTTGCTCTCTGTTCACAGATCGAAACCTGGTAGAACATTTTGTTCAAGGGATTTAATCCAAAATTTAAGACAAGTACAGTTATTTGGAGCTTGTCTCCAAATAGATGTCTTTATCTGGAGATGTTATGGGAGCTAACTCCTCCGGTCTTGTTGGTTGGCATGCACGCGGTTTATAACTACGTCATCAAGCCTGCGTCATCAAGAAGAAACGCGCAGAGCTCCTCTTTTTTGTCTGGGAAGCCGAACAAACAGGTCACGTTTTGTAAACTCTCATTAAAATTATGTTGAAAAATAGTTTTAATGAGAGTCAGTCATAGCCAACCAACTGCCAAACTTTACATGATCATTTCAATATATATATATACTTCAATATATATTTATATATATATAAATAGCTCGTAAATTAATAGATATTTAAATAAATGATATGATATGTAGTCGGTTTTCTTTATAGCTAATTCTCCAGATAAGCTATTATTAGTTAATTTTTACAAATAATGCGTTTTATTTCAACGTTCTATTGAGCTTTCTCAGAAAAAACAAAATGTGATTAAGGAGACCATCTGGACTAGTCGTGTAATGGCGGACATCTGATATACTATGTTTTTCACTTGAGATGCGAAAGAACATTGCCAAGTTTTATCAATTTTTTTTTTTTTTTTTTTTTTTAAATTTTAGTGAAAGATGAGAGAGAATGTTGTATTTGTTAAAGTTAAACAAAATTTCAGTATGAGTCATGTATGTTGTAGCACATGTGATATACTTTGCACTTTATCATGCGGCATTTTCAGTCTGCCGATTCCGTTATTTTTTTTTTAGTAAAACGACTTAAACTCCGGTTTCAGGCAAAAATGGTCTAAAATGCACACCTTGCGCGACCTGTAGCGTATTGACGTTAAGCATTTGTACTATGAAATGTATCTAAAGTTATGTGTGACAAAATGTATAGAACGATAGGGAACGGTATTTAGGGTGTTATTAAACCTATAAAACATATTCACTTGATAATTCTCGGTACTGCATGTACATGTTAATGTAAGTATTCTGTAATGCAGCATTTTTACTTCTCATTCACAATATTTCATGATTTAGTTCATTATGCGATTTCCCCTGTACGTGAATTTGTATCCATTTGGCACACCGTACCCAGACTTTATATATGTTAGGTATTTATTCCGTTTTGCGTTTCGCGACATCAATTCAGAATCAGCTTTTAAAAGTGGATATCTTCCTAAAACTTCACTTTCAATACAATCTATTAAAATCCATGTGTAGAGTGGTCGAAATTCCAGTGACTTCCGGTTGTATACCACTGAGGACAATCCATCTTTCTTAATTCTATTTATTGCTTGTCTCAGAAGAATTTCTCTGAAAGGATTAGGAGGGTTTGAGGTGTCTTGCGTGTGTTTTAAAGCCATGTATAATCCGATGTGCTCCGGGGGTCGTTGAAGAGTCATGTTTCTGGCAACCATCCGTTTATAAAGATCGTCATCTTCCCCTCCCCATCCGAAATAGAGGTTAGAGAAACCATTTAGTTCTTCGTATTGTACTGCACTCATTGCTATTACCCCACCCACATAACTGTCGTACGGATTTTTTCCACTTTCAAATGCCGAATTCCGGGTCACTAGATGTGTTGGACCAGCTTTGCTACATTTGTATAAATTACGGTCATTAATCGGCACGAGATCAACGTCATGTATGATGTAGCACGTGTAATTGCCTATACTCCTTGCTGTAAGGAAACCTGCGTTGGCTAAAAGACCTCTGTTGAACTGCACGGGTAAGTCCATTTCTACAACATATATCCCATAATGCACTTGTTGACGCTGCAGCATGTTATGCAGATGATAAACAAGTATATCCAAATGCTTGGGACGATCTCTGTACGGAATAATCACGGCAACCTTCTGTGAGGATTTACAGTTTAGTGGTCTGAAAATCCCACCATATTTTATTTTAGAAATGACCTTTGCATTTCTAACATCGTCTGTTGTCACTAACGGAGACATACTAATTCTGCCAATTAAAAGTTCTGGTGAAATTTTGCAAATTTTCAGTTCCTCACTTCCAGGCCTTTGAAGTTTCAAAGATATCGTACCATTTGAAGAATTAACATAATATGTATTATTATAGATTGGCATATCAGTTGTATCTTGTCCAATGTGTTGATATGTCTTTGAGCAATTCTGAAGCGTCCGAACTTCTAGAATGTGGCTAGGTTTGATCATCTGAGTCTGGCAGACGTTTGTCATATAAATCATGGTAGAAAACAAGCTTAGACTTACAATCCATAAGAATATTAAATAAAGTTTTGTCAACTGTATTTTCATTGTTCTTTTTTTTTCAATATTTCCAAATATGATATGAAGCGCGGCCTATCCTATGGGAAAAACTACACACAGAAATGGATTCTTCCAAATTTCAGAAACCCCGGGAAGAAAACTGGATAACCAAAAGTGGAAAAGTTTCAAATCTGACGTATCCTCAACATACATGTATACATTACCCGTATATTTCCTGTTTCCTAAATAGATATGAATGTTCTTCACAATGATAAATACTTAACGGAAATGCCTATGCTTCCATGCTGTCCTGTAATCGAGGCTGTATTAACTGGCTACTTTTGTCCGTGTGGAAAAATTGACTTATTAATGATCAATGTTTTTTATGTAAATAGAAAATGAAGTGTATTGAAAATATATGGATTTAACAAAAGTTCACCTGTTTATATACCCTGTATGTCATTTCAGTAAATTAAATATTTAAACGACGTTAAGTATTATGAAATTGTTCGGAAGCTGACCCTACATTCTTGATTGTATTATAAATCAATATATTAGAAAAATAAAAACATGGAAATTGTGTTTTGCGTGTTAAAGAATTTTTAGAATACAGTTGAAACTCGGTATAGTGGACGTAACTTGACCCCGATGGCAATCTGACTAAAGTACTTGATCTTCTAAACGAAGATCTGAGAACGACCCATTCACATTCGTCTTCTGTATATTTTGGATTTCCAGTATTGCTATTTTTATTTTATCCAATCAGACGACTTGTTCGAATGTCAAAGAGTAAGAAAAATGTGCAGTCATTCCAGGGCCCGAACCCGGGACCCCTCGCTTACAAAGCAAGTGGCCTACCGACTGAGCTAACCGGCTATCTGATACATTATGACATAAGAATTGTAAATATCAAAAGTCAATGCTACAGGTAGATTTGCAAGATGTTGTAAGTTAGGCTCTGATTGGCTAGCGAAAGGGTCGTCAGAACGAGGCAATGAATAGGTCGTTCTCAGATCCTATGCGTAGCGTAATAGGATATGTACTTTAGTCAGATTGCCCCGATGGTTGGTTGACCTTTGCATTATTATGCATAATGAGGCACAACCTATTATTGAAAAGGAGTGTACGTAAAACACGAGCTGCACGGGAAAGAGGAAATATAAATTTGCGTAAATATAAATTAGTGTATTGGCAAGTTTTAACTGATCAAATGTAAGTAAATATACTTTGATACTGCAATATGTATAAACTAATTCCATATAAATATACATGGCTACCCTAAGCATCCTTGATTTCTATAATGAAATAATCGATATGAATAATCAGCCTAAGGTCAACCATCGCGGTCATGTTGCGACTACTATATCTGGAATTCAATCCAAGTAAAAGTTATTCAACATTATACAATTATTGACACTTGAGCCATTTGATATTTATAGGTTATTAGCTTTGTATCGGGAAATATGCACGAGTTCTTCAGCGGAAATCTCCTAAAGTAGCGCAATATTCTTCCGCTGAAGAACAAGTGCATATTTCCCGATGCAAAGATAATAACCTTTTTATTACATACGCATCTACACGTATAAATATTATGTAAATATCATATATGTGTTCAATATCCTGAATAGTATTGACAATACTGAACTAAATAGAAAAAATAGTGCAACAACACACACTGAATTACGTCACGCACCCGATATGAAATTCAGGCGTCAGTGTATGGAAAAATATTGACGTCTCCGGTACCAGTGTAACTTAACGGGGAATAGAAACGAGTATGTAATAAGATGTGATATTCACAGGATGATGGCAATATTGACCAAGGCGATAGCCGAGGTCAATATTGCCCTCCTCCGGTGAATATCACATAATATCCAATGGCTCAAGAGTCAATAACTGTTTTATCATATGGGGTTCAGGTTTATGAATAAGTAACAAGTATTCGTTGCAACATATTTTATGTTTGAAGTAACAATAACTGTATGAAAACTTACTACTAGTAAAGGTTAATTAAATGAAGACACTTAACTTTTCTGGAATCATTGTGTATAAAGTTTCTTACGTTACGGCTGAAATATATGTAGTTGATTGTAACCTGACCCTTTTGGTCAGTTAGCATTGGCTGAAGTACCCCCTAATGCTGATTTTTCTCACTGTTCATATTGTAACTAGAGCTGCATGTCAGTTCAATTTCCATTCTATTTTTAGAAAGTGATGTTTAATGGGGAAAACCCACTTACCATTAAACATGAAATATATTTTGAAAGATGATGAGCAGTTTCGACCAATGAAATCCAGGTTATTTTTAGAACATATAATATAATTCATGTAGGTGTGAGGATTAATATGATTAAGAAGCCTGTTGTAAAGTTTTCGATTCAATATTTGTAACGTTTTCCGAGATATATACATGCATGAAACATTTTAACAAAGGCGTGACACTGATGGGTTAATATCACACTAACACAGTTATAGGTTATATGGTGACCCTCCCATCTTTTTGATGCTGATGGAATACCCCATGTGTCCCTATGAGCATTATTTCAGGCATGGGCGGGTTCCTGGGTAGAACCCTGCGTACACCAGCTGGATGGTTTCCTCACATGTAAGAATTCTGCACCCCAAGACGTTTCGAACACGTCTGTAAGGGTCAAGTGATTCGTAGTCAGCGACTTTAACCACTTGGCCAAGGAGGCCTGTCGGCGCCTAGATGAGTAGATTAGCGAGCTAAAAATTGGCTGCAAGGCTTAGCTTTCAGGTTTGTATGAAAATGAACAAATATGTAAAATGAACAGCGAATAAAACCGGTTTATTTATATACTACAGAATCCGGATAAGGCCTCTATGACGAGTCATATTTCCGAAAGTTAAAAGTTCAAACGCTTTACTGTAGATTTAGAACTGTAAAACCGATGCATTGTTATGTACTTTATGTACTTGCAATAATGTTCGACCCCTCTACTTGATGACTTAGTCATGTTGATTTAAGCATATTTCTGTAAGTCCACCGAATGCCATTTTTGACAAATTGCCATTTGCTGTTAAAGTTTAGGAAAACCACTATTGTATGGAAATAAATATATTATGAATTGAATGAAATCAAGATGACTGATTCAGATATTATATTTTAAAAGGAGAAAATAACTAGAATGTGTCTGTAGGGACACATAGTGTACCCCTTCCCCAACTAGTACATTTGTCACAAATAAGGGGTAATGATTGAAATGTATGCAGTCTTAAGGGGGTATAGCCTCGAACATTTTATATAAAGTATTCATTATTCTAGGTCATAAACGATTTGAGCAATGAAAATCACAAAACATCCATTATTTTACCTATTTCAAGAAGTGTAGCTCCATTTAGTCCTAAAATCTCAAGAAGAATGCTTAGTGTGAAAGGTCAAATATTAAGGACTCGTGCAATATTTCATCAATTTACATTAAATACTTCGAGCTAGGCACGTCACAAGGTGAAAATGTGCGTTTTTGACTCTCAATGGCATCTCTTGAAATAAGGGCGGAGTCAGACGAAAAATGGGAGGTGCGAAAGCTCGTATTGTAAGACTCGTGCAAGGCTTTACCAATTATATCAAATTGTTCGCACTAGGCGATGAAAATGTGCTGTTTTGACTTTCAGAGACTATAATTCTGGAAATCGGAACGGAGCCAGATGAAAAGGAGGTGCACAAGTTCATATGATAAAGTCCAATAATGTTTGAGCTAGGCGTGTCACAAACTTTTCGGACGGACGGACAAAGACAAATTCTTAATGCTCCTTTCATTGAGTGTTTTGGGCAGAAAAAAAATTTTACCAACAACTAACCTGTCTATTGTAGATGACCATGCTGTCCCGTACAAGATGCTTTTTAAAGTCCTTTTTTTATAGAAAAGTAGAAAGAACAATTTTAAAAGTTATAACAAAGTTCAAGATACTTACAATAAGCGCTGGCAAATAACTACAAACATATCAAAGCGGACATATGTAAGCCTTCTTTAAAAAATGGTGTTTTATAGGCGTTGCACTATCTGGAAGTGTGGTCCCTTCATGCAGCCCTTTTCGGAGATTCCAAGCATGCATCCATTAACGCATTTACATTGAGAAAAAATTCAAACTACACCAAATTTTAGAAAGAGAAAGTTTCCCATGAAGATTGAGCTACCTATGAATATGAATATATATAATATATACAAATAATTATTTGTGTATAAAATTCTGACCCACCGATCAGTTACAATCAAAGAGACCCACTGATCGGTTCCTATATAGCAGACTAAGTTAGTTGCATATGGGTAACTCCCTGCCCATTAGACCGTTGTAGAAATGGTAATAAGATAATTGGATGGGAAAGACCCATTTTTCCACTTCATGGCCCAACTAGCTACTACAGACCTCAGACCTAATCGTTTACTTTCCGAATTAAATAATTACAGTATAGCCTATTGATGTATGCACAGAATTCCGGAAAAGGACTTCATAAATTGGCCACACTTTTGCACAGTTCAACGCTTTTGAAAATCAGCATTTACAAAAGACTGTTGTAGATCATCGTTTTGATGCACTTGCAATTATGTCCCATTGCTGAAATTTCTCTTAAAGGTAGAATATGGTTTTCGGCAGGTTCTTTTTTTTTCAGAAGAGGCATCATAAAAGGTGCATCATTTTCAAAGGGAGGCAACTTTTTTCAGAATATTTCAAACATCGTTTCGTACCGGAAAGTAACAGAAAGTACAGAACTTGTAATGGTAAGGTTAAGTTTTTGGAAAATATGAGGTTCTTTTATCAAATTTGTGTGTTTTTTATGATAAATCCCAAAACCTTAATTGACAGTCGTGTCGTAGTATAATATACATGTTATATATTATGTTGTTCAATCCATGCAAAACAAATTTCTATCATAATGGTAATGTTCAAAAACCTTAGAATGCTGGACACGACTGATTCTGCTTTTGCGACTAATGTATCTAGTGATCAGCCTGTCCGTGCAGTCTGGTCAAAATCTGCACTGTTCGCCATTCAAACTGCATCTTTTTGGTAAGCATTCCCTTTTATAGTTAATGGTACTGTTAAAATCGAAAAATGGGCAAGTTTATTACAGAACTTTAGCAGGATAAGGGCAAAACCTGGACCTAACTTAACTTGGTCACATAAGTAGGTTTGATGACTTGGAAGCAGTGTGCGAAATTACAGTCTGTTACATTCAATAGCTACCTAGGCAAGACTAACCCAGTTGTGACGCCGACGACGCGGACACCAAAGTCCAGCCGAGTAAAATAGCTCTTACTATGTGAAGTAACACTGTTCATGGGTCGAACTAAAAAGACTGAACCAGATGTTTTTTTTCCAAACAAGCAAACAAATTTGATTTGATTAATTTATTGTTATAATTTTTAACATTCATCATAAACTAGCAGTCAAAATTCAAAACAAAAATTCAATATAACTATCTAAATATTAGTCTTAATGTTTTCTTTTCACTGGCCTTGAAGATCTGCGTGATACGTGCCTGAAAAACAATTTTGAATTATTATAAAATAATTATCGCAGAGCGCTTTGTTTTAAATGTAATAAACACACTAGGTATATTGGTACTTTTTGCATCTTGATTTTAATGAACAATAGGCAGATCTTTCTTTTGTAAAAAATTTACAGAATCGGGCAATGAATATTTTAAGTACAATAAAAGACTTTGTATCAAAATTTTTAAACAACGTCATATTTGTGCAGACTTAACTGAAAGACGAGAGCAACATCTAAGAAAATAATCCAATACGTCGATGCCGTTCTTATGCTCAAGTACAGCTAAAATCCCATCTTTAATCCTCATTAAAGCGTTATAAAATCACACCTATATGATTTTACAGACAAATTTTAAATTGCTAGATACACGCTCCAGCACATTTTCTTTTATATAAATTTAAATAACAAATGAAAGTTAACAAATTGGAAGGCATTTCTTAAATTAATGCTGAATACCTGGTTTGCCCTTTTAAAGGCATATCTACAAAGCCCATTCTTCTAAGTGCCTCTTCGAGTATGTTCCATTCGTCAGGTGCTGTAGAAACAATGAAAGTCAGAATACCATTTGCATCTCTAATTTATTGGGTAATTAAAGATTTTAGCTAGTTGTTTTATCAATGTATCATTAACAAGTTGCCATCATGGGTAGGTGTAACCGCCGGTCAATTAATTCTACGTCGTTTTAATGCCAACATTACCTCATTTGAGTAACTGTAACATTACAGTTACACACTGCGGTAAATATTACACTTTTTTCTTAACAGCACTAGCAAAAAGTCAAATGTTAATGAATTGCACTAACGTTTATTTGAAGAAACAAATTTATGACAGACACTTAATTTAACTAGAAAAATTATTTTATTGATGTTGAAAGATTTTACGCCACACCGACACAATATTAGGACATACGGCGACTTCCCAGCTTCGATGGTGTAGGAAAACACCAGATGCCTCTCCGTGCATTATTTTGTCAAGAGCGGGCACCTGGTTAGAACCATCGACCTTCCGTAAGGTAGCTGAATGGCTTCCTCACAGGAACTATTCAACGCCTAGAGTGAGGCTTAAACCCAAATCGAGGAGAGGCAAGTGATTTGAAGTCAGCGGCCTTAACCACTCGGCCACGGAGGCCGTGCTACTAGGAAAAAGCAAGAGATCTAATAATGTTAGTCTTTTAACTTTTACAACAAAAAACAAAAAACAAAAAAAGATTGTAATTAATTAATTGACCGGTAAGGTCTGGACATAGATACGACAATTAGTCGATATGACAAAGCTCGTCATACCAAACATTACAAACTGACATTTTAATGAAACTTACATAAATTTGTTTTCAGCATTTCCCCTAACTCCCTGATGTTCATCGAGTATATGAAATTCTCGTAGTCGCTGAAGCCCTTCACAACGTCACTTATTACGCCTTCGATTTCGTCACATATAGGCGACAAACCAACTTTATTTTCAAAGTCGACCACGTGCCCTGGTAACGTCCTGCTGACGTACCTGTACAGGAAGTCCGTCACGTCCATGCAAATACGCTCCCTTTCAATCACCTCAAATCTAAAACACAAAAGAAAGGTTAAAACTTGATCTTTACCACTTTTTTCGGCAAGGATCATTCAAATAATCGTACTGTCATATTTGTAGAGAGTTACTCTAAACCCAGTTTACACAAGCCTTGTGACAAGGGAAACAATGTTTATATAGGTATAGAGAAAGAACCTAAACTATTTAAAGATAAAAAGACTTGACATTAGATCTAAATAAAGACAAGAATTTGATTTGTAAGTCCCTCAAATAACCAAAAATTATATTACAAATGTGAAATTTATGAAAGTCGTGTATATATCAATAAATGAAGTTTTAATATTGAAATTTAAGCTGAATGACAACTCCTGCCTTTGGCAAGTACTTCCAAGTAGAGATATCTATAAGTTTACTTCCCTTGCAATTAAACAGCCATAATTAGGGTACATGATTCAACCATAGCCAGGATTAAATCGTCTAGAATGAATGGACATCAAGGACCTTAACTCAGAAACGAAGGTCAACTTTGTCATTTGAGCCGTGCCATAGTAAGGATACTATTTTCAATAACTTTTGACTGAAGTCGCATATTTTTATTACATTGATAAGCATTAAAGAAGCATAATTTATCAATAATATGAAATATACTGCGAGAATAAACTTGTAGCTAGAAAAAATTGAAACAAGAGACAAAAGGTAAAAGACTGGACGCTGTGACAGTATTCAAGTTCATGGAGAAAACAACTGCAACACCAAACTAGAACTGTCACAGGAGTGACTCATACCCCCACCATACGGTCTTGTCACAGAAGAATGGCAACCATAAGGAATCTTAAAAATACTTTGGAGTACTTCATCCTGGGCTTCCACATATAAGTAATACTAGTATAATACTAGTATAGTAATACTAGTAAATATATTAAATCTCTAATATTAGAGATACACTAAAATTGAATACTAAAAAGTGTCTTACCGACCCATGTTACCACGGAAAAATGTTTTTACTTTTTACATAGGACTTATAATAAAAAAGTTAGAAAAATACCTAAAATATTGAAAATCTAAAAATAGGATTTCTAAAAATAGACTAATTCCTGGAATTTAAGGGGAAGAAACTCAGTACAAAGGTTAAAAAAGGTTACTTCCCTTTGGCTCTAAGCCAATCAGAATGAGATATAGTGAAAATACATCAAAATTAACCTTAAATTCTAGGTAAAAGGGGACACAATTCAAGAAAAATAGTGTCAGAGTTATGCACCTTGTGTCACATGATGTGGGTGATGAGGTGGAACATCTATCTTAAGTCTGAATCAAATCCATTCAGTAGTAATTGAGATATAGTGAAAATACATCAAAATTAACCTTAAATTCTAAGTAAAAAGGGGCATAATTCATGAAAAATTGGTGTCAGAGTTATGCACCTTGTGTCACATGATGTGGGTGATGAGGTGGAACATCTATTTTAAGTTTGAATCAAATCCATTTTGTAATAATTGAGATATAGTGAAAATACATCAAAATCAACCTTAAATTTAAAGTAAAAGGGGACATAATTCATAAAAAATTTATGTCAGAGTTAAGCACCTTATGTCACATCATCTGGGTGATGAGGTGGAACAACTATTTTAAGTTTGAATCAAATCCATTTAGTAATAACTGAGATATAGTGAAAATACAACAAAATTAACCTTAAATTCTAAGTAAAAGGGGACATAATTCATGAAAACCTGGTGTCAGAGTTATGGACCTTGTGTCACATGATGTGGGCACATGATGTGGGTGATAAGGTGGAACATGTATTTTAAGTTTGAATCAAATCCATTTGGTAATAACTGAGATAATAGATTTCGGGACGCGACGCGACGGGACGCGACAAAACTGACTCCTTTATACCCCCCTCAAACATGTTTGGTGGGGGTATAATAATCAGGAGAGCATCGTCTTGTTTCACAAAGCTCAAAAGTGTGTATGTGTTCCAATTCATAAGATAAGAAAGATCAACAGAGGGTGACAATATGTATTCTATACATAAAAAAGCGACTGAAGTTATTATTAAACTTTCTCCGCTGATCAAAACACCACAGAGACAACGATTTTAAAACGTCACATTCCACATTTCAAAGTCTGCGAATTCAAAAAGTTTGCAACGTGGCATTTCATACTTACTCATCTATGAATCTTAAGACTATTTTTCTGTGGTTTTCCATTACGTCATAGGAATATGGGCACATAACTTCCCATAAAGAGCTATACATGGAGTCCATTAGCATATGTTCCCTGTCCTGAGGAGACATCACGGGATGCATTTCGGAGTATGTGTCGGGCATACTGAAGAAGTGCATGAGGTTCCCGTACAATTTGTGCGACGCAAATGCAACATCTGAAAGAAAAACAGGAATTGTTTAAATTAAAATGTTTTGAAGGAACATATGAGTGCCAATATATGTACACAAGAAAATAGTTTCAAATGATAGAAATGCAAAAGACTAAATAGTTCCATTTATAAAATGCAATGCATTTATTAGATGCTTGAGCACAGACATCTGACAAACTGAAACGGATGGACAGACAGAGGCAAATCTGTAATTATATTGCATCGATTCAGATGGGATACAACTCAAAGCAATTCCAAAAGGTCCTAACTTTTGATCTTAAGTATGAAGATTTCCTTAATAATTATCCGATACTCTTTATAGTTACATTATCTGTATGGAAAAACAGCTGTATTCCCGGGACATAGAAAATTAAACATGGTTAACTTCGAAAACGGGCATACTTTCATAAAGATGAAACCAAGAGTTATGGGACCTATGTCGTTCTATTGCTATATTGTATCGATAAAGACGTTTTATTAGTTGTCGTGTGTTTACTTGCTGCCGAATAGATACTAAAAGCGGAGAGTTCATTAGAATGTGGGCAAATATGGTATCTACGTCTTTCAACTGATAATATTAATCGAAAAGCATGTACAGAGTTTCATTTAGCTGTGTTGAGAAATAATATTTGCCGAGGGATTGCTGACAGTCGTTGAAAAATGTGTCTACAAACGACGCCGATACGGAGGGTATCTCATCTCTGGTGACTTTCGTCACGGCGATGTGAAAATTACAAAAGTGTTTCATAAAGTTTTCTATTCTGAAGAAACTTTCGATTTCGCTTTATTGTTGCTTTTGCAACAGCATTTATAGTTAACTGGTTTGTTAATCTAACTAGTTTTCTTCGATTCTGTAGAAAAAGTGACCAGTTTTCTTTACCATTTAGCCTGCAGGCGGCAATTTAATGTGCAGGCTGATCATGGTCTGCACTGTTCGCTATTCAGTCAGTCAAATTTCAGTGAACACCCCTTTAAACATGAATTGGTACTGCGTAAACTGAATGATGGATCAGTAAAGTTTAGAAATTGAGCATGCAGGTTAAAGGTTAAATATAATATTGTGTATTTAAAAAAAACTATTATGTGTACCTCGTAACCCGAAGCCAAAAAGCATCCCAAGAGTGTCGTTGAAAACATATCCGTGCAATTCATGCACGCCCTTTTCGGCTATGTCGTCTGCGTACGGCTCCAACATGGGATCAATAAGTGGAACCAGATCTCTGAACATGGTGTACCACGATTCGTCCTCCCAGCCCATATACTGCCTGAACAATGTTTCTGAAACACAAATGGTACATTAAAGGCTGGTAAAAGGAACTTAAAAGTTACGGTTTCTACAACATGGGACTTTAAACCATTTGTCTTAAAATCAAAAGAATGAAATGTATCATCTCGCTCTGTATTAGCGTATGGTGAAGTTATACTTTGTCCTGATTGTAGCAGTGAACGGTGACTGTTACAGCCTGACTTTATACACAGGTTACAAATTTAGGCTAAAGATATCCGTGTTAATTTGAACGATTTCGTATTTTTGCATACAGATATAACTCATTTTGCAGATTCAAGACTTTTACAATTTTTTAATAACCTCGCTGCTGGCTAACATTAACGCTTATCATGTTCTGACAAAGTTACGGCAGATTTAACATTAATAAACAAAAATCACTTTATAGGTGTATGTGAGGTACTTGTTTTTATATTTGTAAAATTTACGGAAGTCAAAGACCCAAAGTGCTCTTCCGGACATTTCAAGCACGGATCGGCGACTGGGTAGAAGAACCGAAACTACGTGCATCAGGTACATGACTTCCTAACATGAAGAATTTCTACCTTTCAAGCGAGTTTTCCAACTAAGAGCGGTGACGCCTTAAGGTTAGAAGTCAGCGACCTTAAACACTTGGCCTTGGAAGCCCAGATCAAAGATTCCATCTAATCAACTAAAGTATCGAACGAAAACTATATTTCTGAAAAGTAGTCCCGTTCATATAGGTGTATTACTCACTTGCAACTGCCATGTCAAGAATGGAAGCTGGGCACTTCATCCTCTCCTTTAGGATAGGTTTGATCATCAGCCGTGTAACATATAAGGCCAAAGACTCCGGATCATCCATTACTTTAGCAACTTTGAACACTTTTTTCCTAATGTCTTTCATGTCGCTTTCCGGAAGTTCAAAATAGTCTGAAAACAAAGATGCATGACAGTTAATACATTGTTAATTGCAAAATATATTTTTCTGGAAATAAATTTTGCGAAAATACATGAGTAATAAGGTACATTTATTGTTTGTTTGTTTTGGGTTTAACGCCGTTTTTCAACAGTATTTCAGTCATGTAACGGCGGGCAGTTAACCTAACCGGTGTTCCTAGATTCTGTACCAGTACACACCTGTTCTCTGCAAGTAACTGCCAACGTCTCGACATGAATCGGAGATGGAGGCCTAATGATTTCAGACACATTTGTAGTCGGATGTTTTGTGTATTCATATGGAAACACTGTTTTGAAGAAGCAGCCTAAAACATAACTAGAGCATGTAATGATAGTAATTAATTCAAACATGTCCACATCCGTTCTGGCGATACTGGTCATCTCAAATCGTTCTTATTTCAATATAAAGGGGGGTAATTGGGGAAATGCAGTTATAGTAGCGACATATTTGTTTCTCTTCCGTAGTGAAATCTCTTGCCATTTACTCCGTTTTAGCTGATTTGACTAGAGCACAGTGGGTCTGATTCGAATCTCAGCCGCGTCATACAAAATCCAAAATTATGTTGGAAGTTCAGAAGTTTCTGCAGACTAATAGTTTAATTCTATAAAACATTAAAATATTTTGTGCTTCAGTTTCACTTCCACGGTAGTACCGACTTAACATTTTACATCGAATATCACAGACAATATGTACAAAACTATTATGCGTTAATAGGTTTACATAATGTGCTTAGATAAGTCAGTAATTATTTATAAGCCTTGATTTCAACTGTCCTTTTATCGGAGACATTTATGGAAATTGCACTTCAACACACTGTAGCATTATTGGTTTAATTCTTGTCCATGCACTTATTGTTTTTTTTAATTAGCAGGAATCTACAATTTAATCCTGTGGTTCGGTTCTTTTCCCGGTTAATTTCGAAGAGCTAGCAGCTCACGTTTTTATTTGTTACAAAAATTTCAATAACTGATCTGTTATCAATCTATTTTAAACATATTATATCAATGCATTTGTATTTACATTTATGAACTTAAAGTTCTGCAACTTAATTTAAAAAATTGTATTAATGATGTCTAAAAATTGTTTAGTAAATAAGTTTTACAGTTGGGTGTTCTTTTAGTATTTTATTCTTAGTTATCTTAGCCGATGTAAAGAAAGCTTTGGACCAGTTAAGGAGTAAATTGACTAATGCAAAACTTGAAATTTATTTTAGTAAGGTATTCTTAAAACAGAATGGGTTATGTTTCTTGCGTACCGTGATCACATGAGGCTGAACAAACTCCCAGTTTTGCAAACTTTGAGTTTAAAGCTTGTTTATATTACATAAATTATCAGAACAACGTGACGATGGTCTGCGAACACATTGATGTTATTTTTCGCTTTTTAAATCAAAGGGGAAAAATACCTACCCACTCAATTATCGTTTCCAAATGTTTTTACCAGAACTGAAGGGGTAGTTAGACATCCGGGAACAAAAAGATTCCGGTGCTAAATCTACTCCATTTGGTCCGGGTTGGTGCGGGTGTATCATACATCTATGTTTCAAGGATAATCTGCACCATAACAGTGCCCCACTCGCTAATACTCTGGTTCGTGGACATTGTGATGAGTCCCAGTATTTAACGGCTACATCCGGTTTGACACATCCAGTTCTGAGCACGGGATTTCAATATGGACAGTTTCCCATTTCACAGCCTCCCACAATGGACAGTGCTAACACTTCATTTCAGCAGTGCACTCAACAATCTCTTGTCACGGACAATGTTTACACCACAATTCAGCAGTGCACCCAGCAACCTCCTGACAGTGCTTATACTCAACCTCCTGACAGTGCTTATACTCAACCTCCTGACAGTGCTTATACTCAGATGTACACCCAGCAACCTCTTGTCTCGGACAGTGTTTATGCTTTGCAGCGCACCCAGCAACCTTCTGTCACGGGCGGTGCTTATACTCCGCAATGCACACCACATCCTGTTACGAACAGTGCTAATACTCAGCCGTACACACAACAACCTTCTGTTACGGACAGGGCATATTCTCAAGTGTACACACAGCAACCTCTTGTCATAGACAGCGTATACACTAATCAGGAGTACACTCATCCAAATCCTGTATACACAGGAATGGCAACATACAGTAACCATGCCAGTGTTTCCCAGCCTCCTAGGTTTGATCATGGCACTTCATATCCGGTCATGGAGTATGGTCGCTCAGATAGTACCAATCATTCATCTACCGTGACATCTATTCAACAGCCTGTTGTTGAGTCCAGTATCAGTACGACTCAAGGATCAGGTAATAACCTTTTTACGACTTCTGTCTGCACCGATATAGCTTTGCATGTTAACCAATCTTTAAAGGAAAAGGTCTGGAAAGGAGAATTTATAGAACTTTCCACATTAATTGATAAACAAGAACTGGAGTCCCAAACCATAAAACTTATTAATGGGGAGTATATACAATCTAAATCAATAACGCGCCTTCGATTCATCTGTCATTTTCATTCAGAGTACTAACATTTTTGAAACCTCTCGCACATGTCCAAAAACACATTGTTAATAACATTTAATTTTGTGTTTAGAATTCTTTTTTGTCCCATGGCATTGCAATGTTTTTTTAAATTATCGGGAAATAGCTACATTTTAATCCTGGAGTGTGGCGGTTGTCAAGAATTTTCCACGTTGTTCCAAATTCTCGACATGTGGCGGTTAGGTCAGCCTCCACCAGTATATCTTAACGTTGTGTAATAAGAAGTTTGTTTGTATCAAGTATACTGTGTTAGGCCTCTGTTCACAGGGCCTCCACATCTGCATTTTAAACATACTTTATATCATATGTATTTGTATATTGACATTTATGTGAAGCTGTGACCAATTTCTGCCAACCATTAATTTAAACGAAATTAGATATTAATTGCTTGCTATAGTAAAATTGTTAATAGTAAAAGTAATGTATTCATACAACTGTCTTGGGTTGTTCTTTTTAGTATTATTATTTCTGTGCCAAGCTATCTTCAGTAACTGCTACAAGTTTTAAAGCAATAGCTTTGACCGTTAAGGAGTAAAATTGACCTAAACGCAAAACTTAACCAAGAAATCTGATATTTTCATTTAAAGGGGCAATAAATTCTTACAAAAACAGAATGGAGTTATGTTTCTTGCTGTACAGAGTCAGCTGTTGATGGTGAACAAGTGTTGCAAGTTTTAAAGCAATAGCTTTGATAGTTTAGGAGAAAAGCTTAGTTTATACATAAACATAAAACTTAACCAGGCAACGCCAACGTCGACGCCGATGCCGACGCCGATCAAGTGATGACAATAACTTATTTCGTTTTCAAAAAATCAAAGGAGCTAAAAATATACCTTTAATTTCTCCCATCTCCATTTCTTCGTCCATTCCATACTCAATGTATTTTTTAACCAAACTGAAGAGGTAGTGACTTCCGGGGAACAAAAATGATTCCTGGATACGCATAAGCTCGTCCTCCATCGGGTTGTGGGTTCGTGGTGGTGCGGTGGATGTCTCATACCAGTCTGATGTTGTATAAGGATACTGGGTAGGCACTACGTTGTTCATTTGTTTCTTGTCCATATGTTGCTTGAGTATGTCCACAAGTCGTGGCTTTCTATTCATTCCTGTAAGCATGGTAAGTATAAAGTTTTCTATTTTATACCTTGTAACACATATGAGTCAAGTGCAAGATGCCTTTTGGTGGGAGTGGGGGTGGGGGGTTTGGGTTTGGAAGTGGAGGTATGGAATAGAAATTGGTGCACAAGGGATATTTAGACTGAGGAACGATACGAGTGAATAGTTAAATTGAGAAGTTCATAAAACACTCACCATCACCCTTACATATTGTGGCAACAATGGCCTAGACCTTTGAGGCACCTCTATAACAGACGATATCTGTCACGTCTTAGATATGTTTGACTTCACAGGAACAGTAGTGAAGATTTATAAAAATTGAGTTTAACCTGCACCTTACTATATTCGACCCATTCCCCTACTATTACTACCCTCAGCTGCACGTGAGCGCTCTTCAACCCAACAACTAAAAATGACAAGTAAACAGGTCGTAGACATCCCCTGGATTGAGAGACATTCTCTCGATCTAAACACTGTCTCTCGTTCGAAAGACAAAATATCTTTTGATCGAAAGACTCAAATTAGCTTATTAATAAGTAATGAAAATCATTGAAAGAGTAATTAAAACTCTTTTAAGAATGCGCAAATTTATTTCAAATATAAGAAATTATCTTTCTTTTATTCAAAATCAAAATTATTTTGGGAATTTTGTTTAAGCATTATAATCTTAAGCAAACTTCCATGACAATGTGTTTCTTGTAAAGTTTACTTGAAATAACAAGTTGTTTCAAAAAATAAATAATGCGACTGTAATGAAATGATTGTTTTAATAATGATTATGTTTTTTCAACACTTAAGCTAAGTACAGTCTTTCGATCGAAAGACATTGTCTTTCAAACGAGAGACAGTGTTTAGATCTACAGACGGTCTCTCAATCCAGGGGAAGTCTCTGACCTGGTAAAGACTTCAAATTTCAAAGAAAACTAAGGAAACATTTCAGCGAAATAAATTCGCGAAAATGCAGATGTCTGTCCTAACATTTAAAAATCCCTTTTATTATGTCAAAACCCAAGGAAACCTCTGAACAGGTCCGAGACTTCACCAGAATTGAGAGACATTTTCTCTCGAAATAAACATAATCTCTCGTCAGGTAAAATGTCTTTCAATCGAAAGATTCAAACTATCTTCAATAAGGCTTTAAATTTTAGGTTAAAATTGAAGAGACAGCTTTCCAAATAGATGTTGCACATAATCATATGGTTAGAAAAGTGCTATGTTTTCAATCTGAGCCATAAAGGGAGGTAATAACGGATTTAATAAAACTTTGTCTTTCGAACGAGAGACAGTGTTTAGATCGGGAGAATGTCTCTCAATTCAGGTGAAGTCTCCGATCTGTTTAATATTTTTAGCAGTGTGACAAGTGACAACATTTTTGCATGTCTTTGATGTACCCGCATAATCTAAAAATAGTTCTTTGAAATTTTACAACGCCTTACAAATCAACAAGAGTAGACACTTGTGGAAATGTTTAGACAAAACCATACCCAGTTGAACAGTGAGCTTATAGTCCGTTATAGTACTTCTAAATGCACTGTTCATTTCTTCCACAGTGAAGAAATATTTTCTGTATAATTTAGTATCATGTTTCAGTACGAAGAAAAAAACTACAGATTTGAAGATTTTCTTCTCATACTTTTGAAAACACCAGACAGTACAAACAGACAATCTTCCGCTACAGAGCTTGTCATGCAAACTAGTAAACGTTTGGTGTCTTACGTTTGTTGCAAAAAAAAAGAGAAAAGAAACAAAACAAAACAAGTCGGCCTGTTATGATTATAGTTTTTTTTAAAGTAAAAGGACGAAAAAAGACTTACCTAGACAAGCCACACCCAGCAACAAGAATACTATCAAAATCCTCATTATTTTTGTCAGCCAATGTCGTCTGCTGCTCAACATCAGTCCCAGAGGAACGCTATGAGAACAAGCTGTATCCTTTCTCCTTAAATAGCATGTACAAAGCGCGCGTAATACATTTGAGGCCCTTTATGTGGACTTTGAAAAGACGAAATTATTGACGTTTGTTTGTAGTATATGAATAGTATTATACATGTACTATCAAAGTATGTCATATTGTCGCCAACTTTTTTCTTTTATTAATCTTTTGTTCGACTGGTTGTTCCTCTTTCCTTTTGTTATGCAACGGTGCCAACCATTGCTGACATACTCTGTCCTAGTACTGTTTTTCTCCGCAAGTAACTGACAGTTTCTCTATATGTATTAGATATACAAGTCCAAGTTGTGGGATGACAATGAAAGACGAGTAAGTTCTTCTTTATTTATAAGCAAAAACACGTTTTTTTGCTGTCATACTTCGGTGTTGAAAATGTGTATTTAACAAGGGCCCGCCTTTTAATGGCAGCACCGTAGTAATCAGTTTCTTCTGTCCGTCCGTTCGTCCGTATGGGCACTTTGTCCGAGTCATTACTTTGTAACTATTCGACAGATTCTTTTAAGTCTTCAAAAATGACGGAATACATTTAAAACATTTGCAGTGTACAAAGGTCTTTTCTATACCTTGCTTACTTATTTAATTATCTCCCTTGATTAGATTTTTTAAGACCACTTTTTACTAGAGAACAACTCTTAAAGTATCAGAGGGAATGTTATATCTTCCTCTGAATTACGTTGACTTTTCACACAAAGATACATAAAGATGAGGACTGTAATTATTTCTTTACACAAGTTTTGTCCGACATGGCACTTGTTGATAGTGAGCTTCTTTGTACAGATCATATTTTTCCTACACAATATCTTCAACAAAAAATATACATTGAACATAGTTTTATCATACGGAGTTATTTAAGTACTGGCGTTTTAGTTCTTACAGTTTTCATTCAACTTTGTGCAT
This sequence comes from Mercenaria mercenaria, assembly GCF_021730395.1. Taxonomy (NCBI): domain Eukaryota; kingdom Metazoa; phylum Mollusca; class Bivalvia; order Venerida; family Veneridae; genus Mercenaria; species Mercenaria mercenaria. The sequence goes on from NC_069362.1 coordinate 47,874,059, forward strand.
GTAAGGCACCTCTTAAGAACATTTGTGACTTCATCACTGAGTTCTAGAATCAAACACTGGAACTATGATATATTCAATATACAAAATAGAATGTGTTTTGCGAGACTGTTAAACAAAATAATCCGTTTATTTGCTGTTTTATACTTACAATTGAAATTCCACAAGGCTTTTGATTTGATGTTTAAAACAGATGAGCCGCACCATGAGAAAACCAACTCAGTGCATTTGCGACCAGCATGGATCCAGACCAGCCTGCACATCCGTACTGTTGGCTAACGGTTTCTCTAATTGCAATAAGCTTTGAAAGCGACCAGAATGGATCCTGAGCAGACTGCACGGATGCGCAGGCTGGTCTGGATCCATGCTGGTCGCAAATGCACTATGCAGTTTTTCTCATGGCATGGCTCAGATAAAGCAACTATCCATTTAGGTGAAATGCATAATTACTTGAATAGAAAATCACTAACTTGAATACTACATATGAACTTATTCAGTTAAAACGAAAAAGGGAGGCAAACATAAACAATGGATTCACTAATAATTTCTACTATGTTTATTGATATTCAAATCTTTGATAACTACATCAGAAAACACTTACCAAAAATAAGAAGTAAAACAGAATGGTCATATCGAAACACGTGGCAGCCATAATATAAAAAAGGCATTATGACCCTTTGGAATTATGCAAAGTTACTAGTAGACATTTCGTGTAATGCAGTTGTATTTTTATACATTTTATAAAACAATCTAATTATAGTTAGATAAATGTATAAATTGAAAAGGCTACAGATGGAGAGATCACTTGACGTTACTCAATATTTGACTTTCTGCACAAAATATGATATCTAAAGATGGGCCTCCGAAGTTTGCATTAAAATGTTGTACATGTATGCACACGGGTTTCTCGTATAACGCATGGGAACATGTATAGTTATACATGATAAACAATTTAGAGGTGTTTACCTCGGTTGTTTTTTAGGTACAGTGGATTCTGCAATGTACCAACACATGCATAAAATAAAATACTAGTCAATAAAGGATTTTCAGAGTTTATTGATTATATATGATCTTTCTGTCGCCCAAATGCGCATTTTATTACAAATTACAAATACATTTTATAATTCTTAGTGCAGAGAGACTGAATACGTGACATTTGTAAAGATTTGCATGTATACTAAAACCGATATAAAGCGGCCAATAATCAGGCGGGTATCCCTTACTTTGATTCTTTACCCATGGGGGAAATGTTTTATAATCGTATTGTCTGAGTGTAAAACGTTTTACTAATACACATACATATTAAAGGAGATAAAAAGAAGTACCAACCTAAAACCATATCAAACACTATACTGTTTTATTTTTTTCTCAGAAACAGTAAGTAATTTTTCTTGTATATATATCTTTTATTATTATGTTACAAGCGTTAAAACTTATTCTAGCATTAAACTGATGTTCTTGTCACTTTTCGGGGGTGTTTTAACTATTGAGAAAACGTGTTTCAACAGAGAGATTTTCGCGTTTTCTTCGCGTTTAATGCGAGAACAGCATGTTATAACATCTTAAGAATCCCTTGGGATACGTTTAAATCCTAAATCCTAGTCTAAATCCTAAAAATAGTCGTATTTTAATTAGTCTGTCTTTAACCTATGGTTATTTGACCAGGCTTAAACGGTTGTATTAAAGAATAGATAATAAGCTAACCCTCAGGTATACTCTGTTCTTTCACAAAATTTCCTTTTATTCAGTTTACTTTCAACATTTTGATTTTATATCGAATGCTTCCTATGTAAAAGTCACTACTGGAGCCTGAGGTAAGGGCTTGTAAAGACATCAGTGGCTTCCTTCCGGATGGTACTCGAACCTTCTTCCGGGTTAGTTTCCCGACATCAACCCCGTTGATACATTTGCCAGGACTTCGTCACCAATAAATCATTTCTGATATACATCCATTCTACAATTCTTAACAGGTAAATTTATGAAAATTGTACAATTGATGAGAAGACTATAGACCTTAGGTAAATACCATGTCGCAGACTGCACCTGGTTGGACACTTCTGAACTTAACATTGTCTCTATTTTGAAAGACAAAATATATGACTAGTTTGTCTGCCAATTGAAGCAATCGATGCTAATTCTTATAACATTTAAATCGTGTTATGATTACTCATTTATCTTTGAAACCCCGCTGGAAGCAGAACTTCTCATGCTACATGTAGTGCTGTTGTTGTTGTTGTGTAAAAGACACACACGTTGAAGTGTCGGATCTTTGAGCTGCCAGGTTCAGCACAGTTTACATTCATTTATCATGCTGATCTAAGGAATAAATGTCAGTCAGTAGCAAAACTGTGTTAAGGATTTTAGCCAAACTATTATGAAGTATACAGAGAGCTATCCTGCTCTACCCTGCATCCGCGTCCTTTTGTGTTTACACCTTGGTTAATGTTTTGATGCATTTTCTCCTCATCTCTACAATTATTTAATGGATATGCTTCAAACTTAAATAGTTATTTCTTATCATCACCCACATCATATGATACATATGGGTCCTAGCTCACGCACCTATATTCTATTAATTATCCCCATATTTGCTTAGAATTTCAGATTAAAGTTTTGGTGCACTTTTGCTCTATCTCAGTTATTATACTTAAGTTTATAGATTTGATTCAAACTTCAACGTCAACACCCACATCATATGACGCAATGTCAATAACTATGGGACCATTATTTTATGAATTTCAGCCCTTCTTCCTTTGCATTTTAGGTTAATTTTGATGCATTTTTATTATATCTCTAATATTGCAGAAGGGATTTGATTCTTACTTATATAATTGTTTCACATAATCACTGACATAATTTGACACAAGGGTAATAACTCCGGCGCCAATTTGTATGAATTATCCTCCATTTTACTTAAAATTCCAGGTTAAAGTTTTTTTATGCACTTTCATTCTCTCCCTGCTATTATCAAACAGATTTGATTTAAATTAAAAACAGTTGTACCACATAATCATCCACATCATATAAATTATTCATGTAAACACCAGTCTCTTCTATTCAGAAAATGTACCCGGGCCATAATTTGCAATATCTAAAATGATGTGGCCCGGAAATGCAAGTGTACATTTTACTGTAAAGGTGCCGTTGGAAAGATTATATGATAAGCTAAACGGGGATACATTTGATTTATCGCTAAGCAAATTTTGTAAATGATGGAAGAATCTGACTAAATTGAAGCCATCATCCAGCCCTAACTATTTAATCGATTTGGCAGCAAGTCCCCTCAGAACTTTGTTCAGAGTCTGTAGAAGCTTTATTTTCATTGCACCTGAGCAACAAACACTTTTGTTATAGTAAACCGATATTACCAAAGCTTGTAATAGACTGCGCTGTTCTCACTTAAATCACTTGTTTCACTACAATATCTACACCTGTGCACCTTTAAGAAGCTAGGGAAAGAGATTCAGCCATTTTTCTATATTACACAGCAAATAATATTTTCGTAGAAATCGTCGGTTTTATAAAGTAACAAATAAGAAATTGAGAAAAAAACATTATTTATTGTAAACACCAGTCTCTCCTATTCAGAAAACGTACCCGGGCAATAATTTGCTATATTCAACATAATGTTGCCCACGAATGCAAGTGTGCATTTCAATGTTAAAGGTGTCGTTGGAAAGAGAATTGGATTAGCTAAACGGAGATTTCTTTCATTTGTCACTAAGCAAAAATGAAATACGAGGACAGCCCTATGAGTATAACCCCCTCATAATCCTTGGCGTAAAGTGATGCTTGTAATTTTGAAAATGATGGAGTAATTTGTCTTAATTGAAACCGTCTTCTAGCCCTAACTACTTCACCAGTTTGGCAGCAAATACCTTGAAATATTAATTCAGAGCTTTGTTTTCATAGCAACAGAGAACAAGCCCTTGTGTTGCAGTGCACCGATATAACTAAGGTGATTTTCTCACTTGCGTTGAGCCGTCATATATATTAAAATATTACCTGTTTTACTAAAATGTCTAAACCTGTGCAGCATTAAGGAGGAAAGGAAATAGATTCAAGCAGTTTTAGTTCACCAGAACACGAAGGCTCAAGATGAGCTATTGTGATCGGGTATTGTCCGGCATCCATCGGCATCCGTGGTCCGTCGACGTCGTGCGTCTTGCGTCAACATTTGCCTTGTTATCACTCTAGAGGCCACAGTTATGACCCAACCTTTATGAAGCTGATATGGAATATTTGTCTTGATCTCTAGATCAAGTTTGAAACTGGGTCATATGGAGTCGAAAACTAGGTCAGTAGGCTAAATCAATGGAAAAGCTTGTTAACACTAAAGAAGCCACATTTATGACTCTTTCTTCATTAAACTTGGTCAGAATGTTAATTTTGAAGATTTTTAAGCCAAGTTTTAATCTAAGTTTTCTGGGATTAAAACTAAAAACTAGGTCACTAGGCTAGATCAAATGAAAATCTTGTTAACACTCTAGAGACCACATCTTAAGTTTGAAACTCATTAGTATTGGTCAGAATATTTGTCTTGATGACTTTTAGATTAGGTTCGATACTCGGTCATGTGGGATTAAAAACTAGGTCATCCGATTAATATAAAGGAAAAACTTGTTACCACTCTAGAGCTCTCATTTATGACTCTATCTTCATTAAACTTGGTAACAATATTAATTTTGATGATCTTTAGGTCAAGTTTAAATCTGGAATATGTGCGGTCTAAAACTAGGCCACTAGCTAAGGAAAATCTTGTTAACACTCTAGGCACCACATTTTAAGTTTGATACTCATGAGAAACGGTCAGAATGTTTGTCTTGATAATTTCTAGGTTAGGCTTTGATCCGGGTTATGTAGGGTCAAAAACTAGGTCAACCGGTTATCTATCTTGAAGTTCATGAAGCTTTGTTCAGAATGTTTATCTTTATGATTTGCAACCAAGTTTGAATCTTGATTATATGCTGTCAAAATCTAGATTACTAGGTCAGATCAAAGTAAAATCTTGTTGACATACTAGAGACAACAATTTAATTTTGAAACTGATGGGAATTGGTCAGAATGTTTGTCTTGATGAAATCTAGATAAAGATTGAATATGTGTCGTCTGGGGTTAAAAACTAGGTCACCTGCCTAAATAAAAGAATTTAAAAGTGTGCAATAGGGTCTGCATTTTTCAATGGATATTCGTGAAAGATCAGAATGATCTTCTTGACAAATTCAAGGTCAGGTTTGAATATAGGTTTTTATTTTATCTTCATCTTGTTTATAATTTATCTTTCGAACTCGTCTGGAAGCAGAAGTTTTGTTATTGTTGTTGTGTCAAAAACATACACGTTGAAATGTCGGATCTTTTTGATCTGCCAAGTTCAGCACGGTTTACATTCATTTATGCTTATCTAAGGAATAAATATCAATCTGTAGCAAAACTGAGCTAATTAAGTGTTTTAGGCCAACTATACGAAGTTAGCAGATAGCTATCCCACTTTACCCGGCGTCGGCGTCCTTTTGCGTCCACACCTTGGTTAAAGTTTTGATACACTTTCTCTTCATCTCTACAATTATTTAATGGATATGCTTCAAACTTAGTCATTCCTTATCATCATCCACATCATATGGTACATGGGTCCTAGCTCTCGCACCTACATTTCATTAATCATCCCCTGTTTTATTTAGAATTTCAGGTTAAAGTTTTGGTGCACTTTCATTCTATCTCAGTTATTTCTTTATAGATTTGATTCAAACTTCCACGTCAGTACCAGCATCATATGACACAATGTCAATAACTCTGACATCAATAATCCATGAATTATGCCACTTTTTTCCTTTGAATATTAGATTAATTTTGATGCATTTTATTATATACCTGTTATTACAGAAGGGATTTGATACTAACTTATATAATTGTTTCACATAATCACTGAGTCGGACATAATTTGATACAAGAGCGATAACTCGGGCGACAATTTTTATGAATTGTCCTCCTTTTTATTTACAATTTCAGATAAAAGTATTTATTATCCACTTTCTATCTTTCCCTGTTATTATTAAACAGTATGATTTGAACTAAAAACAGTTGTACCATATTATCATCCACATTATATAAATTATTTATGTAAACATCAATATCTCCTATTCAGAAAATGTGCCTGGGCCATGATTTTCAATATTTAAAATGATTTGGCCACGAATGTACATTCAATGTAAAGGTGTCGTTGGAAAGAGCATAGGATAATCTTAACGCATGTACCTTTGAATTATTACTAAGCAATTTTTGTAAATGATGGAGGAATTTGTCTAAATTGAAACTATCATACACCCTTAATCGATTTGGTAGCAGGTCCCCGCAAAGCTTGGTTAAGAGGCTTGATAAAGAAGCTTTAGTTGCATTGTAACAGAGCAACAAATACTTGTGTTGCAGTAAACCGATATTACTAAAGTTTGTAATATCCTGCGCTGTTCTCACTTATATAAAATATCACTTGTTTTACTACAGTATCTAAACCTGTGCACCTTTAAGTGGCTAGGGAAGAGATTCAAGCATTCTTTATATTACACAGCAATTATTTAGTCGTAGAAATCTTCAGTTTTATTAAATGATTTGAATGCAAATGCATATGGTAAACACCAATCACTCCTATTCAGAAAACGTACCTGGGCCATAATTTGTTATATTTAACATAATGTGGCCAACGACTGGAAGTGTGCATTTTAATTTTACAGGTGTCGTTTGAAAGAACACAAGATTAGCTAAACGGAGATATCTTTGATTTTTCGCTAAGCAAAAACGAAAGACCAGGGCAGCCCTATGAGTATAACTCCTTCTTAATCATGGGCGTACATTGATGATTGTATTTTTTTAAATGATGGAGAAATTTGTCTTAACTGAAACCGTCTTCCCGCCCTAACTACTTAATCAATTTGGCAGCAAATGCAATGAAAGTTTAGTTCAGAGATTTGTGTTCATAGCAACAGAGCAACAAACACTTTTGCTGCAGTGCACCGATATAAATAACGCCTGTAATATCCTGTGCTGTTCTCACTTGCGCTGAGCCGTGCCTAAATGAAGTATTACTTGTTTTACTAATATGTCTAAACCTGTGCACCTTTAAGAACTAAGGAAATAGATTCAAGCAGGTTTAGCTCACCAGAGCCAGAACTGCTCAAGGTGAGTTATTGTGACCGGTCATTCCGGCATCCGTCGTGCATCGTGCGTCGTGCGTCAACATTTGCCGTGTTGTCACTCAAGAGGCAACAGTTATGAACCAATCGTTAGGAAACTTAATCAGAATATTTATCTCGATGATCTCTATCTTAAAATTGAAACTGGGTCATGTGGGGATAAAAACTAGGTCAGTAGACGAAATCAAAGGAAAAGCTTGTTAACACTCTAGAGGCCACATTTATATCTCTATCTTCATTAAACTTAGTCAGAATGTTTATCTTGATGATCTTTATGACAAGTTTTAATGTAGGTCATCTGGAACTAAAAACTAGGTCACTAGGCTAGATCAAATGAAAATCTTGTTAACAGTCCAGAGACCGTATTTTAAATTTAAAACTCATGAGGATTGGTGAGAAAATTTGTCTTGATGATCTTTAGACGGAGTTCGAATCATGGTCTTGTGGGGTTAACTTCTAGGCCACCCGGTTGAATTCAATGTAAAGCTTGTTAACACTCTAGAGTCCTCAATTATGACTCTATCTTCATGCAGCTTGGTGAGAATGTTATTTTTGAAGATCTTTAGGCTAAGTTTAAATCTGGATAATGTGCGGTCTAAAACTAGTTCACTAGGCCAGAACAAATGAAAATCTCGTTAACACTCTAGAGATCGCATTTCAAGTCTGAAACTAATTAGAAACGGTCAGAATGTTTGCCTTGGTGACTTCTAGGTCAAGTTTGGATCTGGCTTATGTGGATCAAGATCTAGGTCACCCGTTCAAATTAAAGGAAAGGTGTGTTAACACTCTTTATGACTATCCTCATGAAACCTGGTCAAAATGTTAAATTTGATGATTTAGGCCAAGTAGTTATGTGTTGTCAAAAACAGGTTACTAGGCTAGATCAAAGGAAAATCTTCTTAACAGTCTAGAGAACATCATGAGAATTAGTCAGGATGTTTGTCTTGATGAAATCAAGTTTGAATATGGGTTATTTGAAGTAAAAAAAAACTGGTAACCTGGTCAAATCAAAGAAAAAACTAAGTGTGCAAAAGGGTCTGCTTTTTAAATAGATATTCGCGAAATTTGATCAGAATGATCTTTTTAACGAAGTCTAGGTCAGATTTGAATATAAGTCATTTGCTTCAAACTTCACGAAATTTTGTCGGAATGTTTATTTTCATAAAACCAAGAACAGGTTTTAATTTGGGTCGTATTGAGTAAAAAACTAGGTCACTAGGTCAAATCAAAGAAAATGGTTGTTTACACTCATGTTTGCACTCATGTCACATTTTTGGTCCCGTCTTTACGAGAATTGGTCAGAATATTTGTCTCCATGGAAGAAACATCTTGTTTACACTCTAAAGAGGCCACATTTTTGCTCCAATCTTGAGGAAACTTGGTCAACAATAAGTATTTATTCGTAGAAATCCCTAGTTCTATAAACATAATAAATAACATATTAAGCACCAAACTCTCCTACTCAGAAACTATATGGACCATGTGCATATTAAAATGATGGCCACGAATGCAAGTGTGCATTTAAATGTAAGAGTATCGTTTAAAAGAGCATAGATAAGCTTAACGGCGATATCTTGATTTGTCGCTAACAAAAGAAGATCAGAAGCTAAACTATCTCTCTGATAATCATGGCCGTAAATTGGCGATGATTGTAATTTTGTGAATGACAGATAAATTTGTCTTAATAAAAACCGTCATCCAACTCTATTTAATAATCGATTTGGCAGCGATTCCCTCAAAGTTTGGTTCAGATTTTAAAATCTGAAACTTTATTTTCATTGCAGCAGGGCAAGAAACACTTGTGCTGCAGTGCATAAAGACGAGAACAACCCTATGAGTATGTAATTTTGTAATTTCTCTCATATTCATGGCCGTAAATTGATGTTATTGTAATTTTGTAAATAATGATTTTTTTAAATTTAAACCGTCATCAAGCCCTAACTACTTAACCGATTTGGCAGCGACTTCTCTCAATGCTGAGTTCAGTGTTTAAAAACAGAAGCCTCATTTTCTCTAAAACAGAGCAACAAATACTTGTGTTGCAGTGCACCGATATATATATATATATAATATAATATTAATATATATATATATATATATAAAATATATATATATAATATATATATATAATAATGATATATAATAATATAAGAATAGATAGATAGATAGATAATAGATAAAACGAATGTAGAAGTTTGGATTTATTTACCTTTAACAGTGAAACCCTGCCTCCTTTTTTTGTTTATCAGTATGAAAGTATTTGTAAATAGGAGTACAATTAAAACCATACTTTTAATAACATATCAAGTTTTCAAAATTATCAAATTATGTAAAGATATAACTGTAGCCATTTTTGTACCTCATCCCATTTGCTAAAGTAAAAAATAAACAAAAGTGTTTTTAGAACACGAATGAACAATTTATAAAAAGACGGAGGTGTAGATATTTTATATTTTAGCAATTCTTGATGTGAGATCTTGATAAAAAAAAGTGATTTAGAATGCAATTTACATTGTAATGTTTAGTTTAGAATGACATGTTGAATAAAGAAAATTCTTGAATGCACTGTCAAATTTATAATTTCATGTCACAGTAATGGCATGTCGCATAAGAAATTCATATCACATTCAGAAGAACTGTCTGATGACAGCGAGATCGATTATTAGAAACTATTTCCACCTGAAAACAGCTTATATATGAAAGCTTTAGAAAAAAATTGTCCAAGTAGACAAAGGGACAAAACTGCTAAAATTAAAGCCGGAGTTACGAAACTTGCCATGTGAGCTCATCTCATGATCAACAAGACGTGTGGAGATTCTGAAAGTAGTTTATGAAGTGCGAAACTTGCGTACAGTAGAACTCACAAAATTTATATGTTAGTCATTTCAAAAAGTCGAGCTGAAATTGTTACATTTGGAGTGCAATTTTCTTTAAGTATTATAGAGGCAATTTGGAAGTTAAATCCTTAATACGTATGTACAGGCGGACAACTTCTTCCAGTAGAGTAAATGTTTTACTTCCATCCATAGTTTTGATCTAGATATTGTAACTGCTTGATCTGAACACGAGCAGTCGGTTAGTATCAATTTTTTCCATTATAAACTTGTAAGTTGTCTTAGTTTCTTTCAATATTGTTATCTAAAAGTGTAAACAAAAGGCGAAATTTATCGTGTTATGTAAATGAAAATGCTAACTTGAACAAAACTGTTATATTGGGATAAACTTACTGAATAACTTTCCGGTCAATAGTCTAAACGATTACACGACCTTGTAGATTGTTGGTAAATAGAGGTAGCTACATATATATCTGGTGTGTGTGTATAAAACACGTATTTCTTGGTCAAACTCAGAAACTTTGAAATTTCTATGTCATGTAATATAATAAAGGAATGAATGTCATATTTTTGTTTTGTTTTACATTTATTACTTTTGTTTCTTTTTAAAGTCATTGTTTTCAAGTCATTCATTTAAAAGTACTGGCAGTATAAATAAACAAGAGGGTCATGATGGCCCTATATCACTCACCTGAGTACCATTGCTCTTAATGATAACATCAAGTTTTGACATAGATCACATACGCATGCACTTGAACCTTTAGTCTACTGGCGGCCAGTGATTCTGCCTTTGCGACCAGTGCAGACCAAGATCAGCCTGCACGTCCGTGCAGTCTGATCATGGTCTGCACTGTTCGCTATTCAGTCAGTAAATTTTCAGTGAGCACTCCTTTGAATAAGAAGTGGTAGTGCCCAAATTGAATGATGGACCAGTCCACTATAGAAATTCAGCAGGGTGAAGGTTGAAATTCATCAGGATAAATATTTTCTTATAACAGTCCCTTTTGATCTATGGGTCACATACTAGTCAGTGCCAATCTCCATACCAAGTTTGAGGGACATTGGCTCAAATGCTGCATTTTTGTACTAGCATGACTCTGGAAGATTTATGCTGTTGAGGTATATTCATTTACATGAAATAAAAGGGAGGTAATTTGTCATAAATTCAGTCAAAAGTTATCTACCCTGATTGTCCGAGTCCATCTGATGGTATAAATGACATTTCAAATCAGTTTCTTCATTGGTTACTGAGATACACCAATTTTTTATTTGAAACAAAGGGGGGTAATTTGACATAAAATCAGTCCATAGTTATCTACCCTGATTGCTTCAGTCCAACTAATGACAATAATGAAATTTCAAATACGTCCTATAAATATTTACTGAGATAAATCCATTTTTATTAAAATTAGGGGAGGTAATCATGCATTGGTATATGCATGTAGAAGATACAGAGTACAAGCCTTTACAGCAATATATTAGAAAAGTAGGTAAAAGTAGAAATTTCTTACCATGGAAAACATAAATAATGTGTCAAACCAATCTCATTAGAAGCTGCTAGGTATATTCATTTACATCAAAGATAAAGGGAGGTAATTTGTCATAAATGCAGTCAATATGTATCTTCACTGATTGTCCAAGTCCATCTGATGGCATCAATGAAATTTCAGATCAGTATCTTCATTAGTTATGGAGATATACTCATTTTAATTTGAAACAAAGGGAGGTAATTTGACATAAAATCAGTCCATAGTTATCTACAGATTCATCATGGAATTCAAAATTTATTGTTGTTGAAGATACTTTGCAAATTTGTATCAAATCAAACCATAAATGAAGTCTCTATATGACTGCACAAGCCAAAAATAGCAAATTTTGGCCCTTTAAAGGGGCCATAATCTGGAACCCATTATGGGATCTGGCCAGTTTTCAAAACGAAGCGAGATATGCCATATTATGCCAATAAAAGTTGTGTGCAAGTTTGATTAAAGTTGATTGCAAAATGTTGTCTCTATCGTGTTCACAAGCAAAAAGTAGCAACTTTTGACCCTTAAAGGGGCCACAACTCTGGAACCCATGATGGGATTTGGCCAGTTTTCAAATGGAACCGAGATATTATGCCAATACAAGTTGTATGCAAGTTTGATTAAAGTTGATTGCAAAATGTTGTCTCTATCGTGTTCACAAGCCAAATATAGCAAATTCTGGCCGTTTAAGGGCCCATAATTCTGGAAACCATGATGGGATCTGGCCAGTTTTCGAAAGAAACCCAGATATTAGGCCCATACAAGTTGAGTGCAAGTTTGATTAAAATCAAATACAAAATTCGGTCTCTATCGTGTTCACAAGGAAATTGGGGACGGACGGACGGACGACGGAAGAAGGGTGATCACAAAAGCTCACCCTGTCACTATGTGACAGGTGAGCTTAAAAGTGAAAAAAAAGTCCAACATCGGGAGCAGCACAAAAGTTATCCGAATAGATTTGTTTTACACACTTGCTTGCCAAACAGGACATCTGATCATTGTTCCAATTGTGCTTTAAAACAAAATTTGGTGAAAAGTAGGATCCAAAGTAATCACTGATTATTCAATATAAATATACAGGCATGTAGACAATCTAGTTATGTGAGCTTTCTACACAAGGACTTTATGACAAATGCATTTAAGGACATACGTTAACATTTTTTTTGTAAAAGGCGAGTTGGTAAATGCCTATCACTAGACGAAAGTAGGGACCTTTTCCAAAATTCAAAGCATACATTAGTTGATTACCAATCGTTTTCACGTTTTTATATACTGTTCAATTTTTCTGCAAAGCAAGTCGATCTGCAGAAAAGGTTTTGTACCGAAATAAGGAACTGACTTAAGGTTCTTGTAAAGACATTTGAAACCACACCTCGGGTGAATTTTTGTTTGTTATTACGCCACATATATAGTAGTCGCAACTTGACCGCGATGGTTGACCTTAGGCTGATTATTCATATCGATTATTTCATTATAGAAATCAAGGGTGCTTAGGGTAGCCGTGTATATTTATATGGAATTAGTTTGTATACAGTGCAGTATCAAGGATATATATTTACATTTGATCAGTTAAAACTTTCCAATACATTAATTTAAATTTACACAAATTTATATTTCCCTTTTCTCGTGCAGCTCGTGTTTAACGTGCACTCCTTTTCAATAATAGGTTGTACCTTATTATGTATTATAATGCAAAGGTCAACCATCGGGGTCAAGTTGCGTCCACTATACCTTGGTTTATCATCTACAGTATACCGGGTACCAAACTATACATAATAAGTAGAAGAAATTTTCAAGACCGGCTATATTTTATTGTACAGCACATTTTGTACTGTATCACATGTACTTTGACTGTTCATGTTCTATATTGTAGAAGATATCAAACTTCTTTTTCTAAAGCGTTTCGTCATTACTTTTACGATTGTGTGTCTAACATATTTCCCTAGGTACTCTGGGAGTTGAAAGTGTTACAATGTACAATTAAAAAAAAGTACAAAAACTGCAAAATGGAAGTGAAAGTAGAGCTGTCAAGATAACCCAGAACTGCAGTATTCCAAAAAATATCAATTGGTCATTTTTTATTTCTCGGAGTGCCTAGATAAATATATTAGACACACAACAGCAACAGATTTAGAGAAAAAAATTGTTTGAAAAAGATTTGATATTTTCTACAAAATAGATTGTGGACAATCTAAGTACATGTGTTGTAGGACAAAATACATGCTACCAAGCAAGGTGACCTTTACAGAAAGTATTTTCTACCCCTTCTGAACAATCTGTGTATACACGTTATGAATATTACGGGTCTGTCACGTATAATTTCTAAAATGAAATTATACCAGAGGGGTGGTCTTAAAGGTGTTTGCATGAACCTTAACTTTACATACACCATGGCTGCTTCAGTCTTGAATAACCGTAAGCAGTGTTAAATCTGAAAACTTATTGGGATACTGCTCGGCAAATTCTTTCAACCTTTCAAAATCAAAGAAAGCATTAATTCAGATTAAACTGCATCAAAAGTTATCAGATTTGATTGATTCAGGTTCAATAACTGGGAAGCCTTTCGTGAATATTCTATCCAGTAATGAGCACAGATAATGACCTTGTACGGAAACCAAAGGTACCTCCAGAGTATGCCAAAGCCCGTGTGAGTGTAATAGCTCCCTATTCTTTCAGTATATCACTGAATCGGCTATTTCATGCTGACAAATACTTTGTATAGTTCGAACAAACTGACCCAATAGTGTAAAATTTTTATCCATATTCATTAAAAGCGTTTTGCAAATATGCATTAACGTACCAGTTCACATGTGCATATTGTAAAGGAAGATATATCCCCATTTCTTTGCGTAACATCTAGCAAGTTTACTGTATTTTTGTAAGTTTGTTCTGCATACCTTCACTAAGGTTGCCTTGTTTGGTCAATCGGTCTATGTCCGATTAGTTGGGTCAATTTGTAAACACTGTAGAAACGATTTGAGTGGGACTCTTTCCAGACAGATCAAGCAGACAAACAAAACATTGGTTTATTATTAATTTATTGCTCTAATCTCTAACATTCACAATTAACCAGGTAACATAATTCAAAACAATCATAAGTAAACGAAATATATTTCTATCTTTTATGTTTGGTCATCCTCGAAGATATGCGGGAGATTTGCCTGAAAACGGAAAGAAAATGAAATAATTTATGTCGATATTAGAGGGATTCGTCATCTATGCTCATTGGGCGTTTCCCAAATATTTGAAATGTAAGGTATTGTCGGTGGGATCAGACTCCTTTTCAGTGGGATTCGAACCCGGGATGTCCGACGGTTAGTCCCTACTTCATTATGCCTTCCTAAAATAGGTACACTTACCTCAGTTGAGGTTGCAGGTTAGAAACCGATCTAACAACGGCAAGGAATCAAAGTACACAGGTTAAGTTAACAGACAATTGTATATTTATGAAATAATGTTTGAACACAACTGACCTACCATTTAGTAGGACTAAAGAGGGCTAAGAGAGGCAATATGTGTGGGGTTACAGGTTACAGTAGCAGGACAATGGACTCAATACCAAGTCCTCATGTAAAGCTAAAGTTTTCTTGTTGCTATGACTTTATGACAGAGCTCAGAATCGAAAATTGCTAGATATTTAGTCAGATCCCTGTGACCTTGACCTTCAGCCATTGACACCGCAATGGGGATTTTCTTGTAGATGTACAATGTACTTAGTCTTGTGTGAAGTCTGAAAGCTGTCGCTTCTATACTTTATAACATGGAGTGCGAAAACTATTTTCAGTCTTCAGGTCACTATAATATTGACCTTTGACCTAGTGACCCCGCCCCCTGTCCCGAAAGAAGGGATCGTTCTCAAGTGTTGCATAGTCATTTTGTTTAAGGTATGGAAGCGGTAGCTGTAATACTTTGTGACCGTGTCTAGAAAAAATGTTGACGGATGGATGGGCGGACGGACGGACGGACGTACACAGTCCCATAACACGTCCCATTTTTCAAAACGGGCGTGTGAAAAATTGCTGAAAAATTCATTTCCTATATCAAAATTACAATCTAAAAATGTACTAAAGTAATAGAAAGAGCATTGAAACTCGAGGGTAAACGATTTGTACAAGGGGGCGTAGCCCCCGAGTATAAATCGTTTACCCGAGAGTTTTAATGTTCTTTCTGTTTTGTATCATAGCCATCCATATATGGTAGTTGTAGGCGGTCCACATTGCCATATACAGCAGTTCAGTGAGTACTTAAAATCCTTGCTTTACAAATGTGTAAAGCCCAGGTAAAATAAACCAATGCTAGAGCAGAAAATCAATAAAATACACTTGTTTTCTACTGTTCCAGACAGCTGGCATACTTTCCTATCTAACAGTGCGGTAACTAGCGTGCGGGTATTAAATACCTGCACACTTTTAGTTACCGCACCCTGTACTTGGAGTATACGAATTACCTGCACCAAATTTGTTAAGAAAAAACACCGAGCTATGATACAATGAATGTTGTCCAAAGTTCATATCCTTATGAATTATGTTAAACTGGCTTACCCTGTAAAAGGCATGTCTACAAAACCCATTCTTCTTAGTGCTTCTTCGAGCAGTTTCCATTCTTCAGGAGCTGTAGGTAAAAGGAATATTTAAACAAATTATAGTCTATTTATTTTTGTAGTGAAGTAGGTTGGAGTCTAATGCGCACAATTTTAAAATCATACTAAGATTTTATGAAGTCACTTTCCTTTTTAACTTAAAGTGTAAAAGTATCTTGGTAGAACCACCGGTATATCTTAAGCCTGAATTTAATCCGATCCATCAATGAAACATTTTGAAAAAAAAAAAAAAAAAAAAAAAGGCACGTTAATACGTCATCCTGTAAGTAACTGTTACACTACCTGGATGTAACAGTCTGCAAAGTTATACTTTGTCATAACAGACTTGAATACAAGCTTTTACTAAATTTTATTTTTACCATTTCGAAAACAAACAAAAAATGTGTAAGACGAGGAAATCGAACCAGTAGGTGAAGGAAAAGAAAAATTAAAACAAAACCACCTTGCAATAATAGGCCGAAAAACAACGCAAATTGCAAGGGAAAAACTAGAATTTGGCATTCTTATTAAAGGGAAACAATTCCAATAGTTTTTTAACACACTGTCAGCAATAGATTTTTAAGGGAAACAATTCATACGTGCTTGTTACCACTTCAAATGTACAGTTACGTTTCCTGTGATTATATTTAGAAGTTATGTTGATTTTAGCATTTATTATGTCATCCTTTAAATATTCATTTCCTAACAAGATGTCTGGCCTTGACCCGCCTGTATTGACACTTGGGTAAGATAATTTAATCCATCTCTTAATGTCCTCCCAAAAATAAACAGCAAATAAATGTTCAACAGTTTGTCTCAGTATGGCAAAAAGCACACCTATCATTATTTATCCCACTTTTTGCAACAGTTTGTGTTGTGCTTATGATTCTAGAATTGTTTTGAACTGGATTCATTGTAATTTTGGAAACGTTTGCTTGTATTCAAAAATCTTTATCGTAACATTTACGGTTAGGCTGTAACAGTTATCTTGCGTCAAGACTGTAAATAACTCAATCTGACTAAAGTACTTTATCTTCTAAACGAAGTTCCGAGAATGACCTGTTCACATTCATCTTTCTGTACATTTAGATTTTCCGATATTGCTATTTTTATTTTCGCAAATCTATTTATTTGAACAGATCAGACGATTCGTTTTAAGAAGCATTTGGCTGAACCACTGGCGCCAGATCAGAAAGAAATGCCTCTGTACATGTTATACCCTACCCCTAGATATTCTATAAGAACCATGGTCGTGAACGGGAAAATATACTAACCCATTTCAATCGCGTATTTCATATCTAAAACACGCAGTTCAGTAAATGTGTACTATTGATATTAAACAAGTGGTAATTTATCTTCCGTTGTGTACCGGTCACATTTCTTCAATAGTTCTTATCTTAGAAAAACAACGTGTAGTTTACAGTTTTTTCACAGGTACACAAAAAACTTGCTTGAACTTCCCTGGTGAAGTTCCGTTCTAGATTATAGACACACTCTGATTGGCTGATGTGAAAATGTATGTCAGTCGTCATTTTACTACACGTGTACGCTAAAATGTTTATATGTAGCATAAATGTGCAAAATGAATTAAATAAACAGAATTGATGTATAACTTTGTATGATTTCAAATTCAAAACCATATACAACATGAATTTCATTCATCATTTCGAGTCTTTTCGTAAAACTGTGAATATATTGCATTCTGTTTTTGTTTGTTTACATTTCGCTTAACATGTGCATACTGTCGTGACCTCTAGACCGGATGTTCATTAGGGAAGTTCACGCAAGTTTTTTCTGTAACGTTGACTAAAGCATAAACTATACGGAGCATCTCTGCAACATGGAATATTGAGACAAGGTGACTGGTGCACGATTGAAGATAAATTATCGCTTGTTTAATATCAGTAGTACACATTTACTGACCTGCGTGTTTTAGGTATGAAATACGCGATTGAAATGGGTTAGTATATTTTCCCGTTCATGACCATGGTTCTTATAGAATACCTAGGGGTAGGGTGTAACACGTACGGAGGCATTTTCTTTCTGATCTGGTGCCAGTGGGCTGAACCATCAAAATAGCATCAAATGTCACAGGTTGAGACAAAAAGTGCAATTAGACCGGAGCTCGAGCCCAGAACCACTCGCTTACAGTGCTCTACCGACTGAGTTTAGTTTAGTTTAATCTTATTTTATTGTTTATATATATTCACACATGTATACATCACATTTAATACAAGCATTAAATCAAATACATACAAATGGGTTGGTCCAAAAGTTATTCCAACATTATCTAGGGCCCTCCCCGACTGAGTTAACCGGCTGCCTGACAGATTCTCTCCTTACGTGACCAAGTCCGTACCGTGACATGTGATACCTCTAAACACGAAGGCGCAGCCGTGATATGGACGTTGTAAGAAACATGAAAAACCGAGGCTAAATATAGATTTTTTAAACTTATACTTTCACTTTACAAAATGTTGAAAGCAAGGCTATGACTGGCTAACGGAAGTGTCGTCAGAATGAGTCTATCAATAGCACGTTTTCAGATCCAAAGCGTAGCGTAAATTGGAGATGTACTTTAGTCAGACTGGTAAGTAACTTTTACCAACAGCTGTTTATGTTATTTAGGTAGTGGCGGTGTTACAAACAAAAAAAAATTTTAACAACAATATTATAATACTTACAAACAAGAAACATGAAATTTACACCCGACCCAATGGACTTGTTATATTTCGGGTACAATATTCAAGTTTAAATATGAACATATAGTTCTATATGTTAATCAACTTTATGTTATGTTACGTTTTAATGCAATAAATAATTCTAGTAGTGAAAATGGTATTAAATGAATTAAAAAATGGAATATTTTTATTTAAACATGTAATTTAAAATAACTTTATTTTTATTCAATCTGACAAAGTTATGACATTAAACACGGAATTAGATTAACACACATGTCTATCTAATTCAGTTTATCCGGTGTCATCAGTACACGTGTACTGTGATGGGCAAAATTTTCCAAATTAGTAAAATCAGTGATATTCAAACGTTTAGGGAAGCAAGAAGACATAAAAATAATTTAAAAATAAACTAATTGAAAGAAAGATTAACTTTTCTAGTTTACTTCAATAACTTAATAAATGTTGTGAGATGATTATAAATATAAGAATAAATCATTCTAAAAGACCATGTAAAGCTTAAAATATGTCATTTCCTACAGAAATCAATGGGACTCAGGATCAAAATTAGTTACTTATTTCAAACGCTTAGGGAAGCAAGAAGATCATATTTTATTTTATTAAAAATTACATTGAAAGAAAGTGCAAATATTGCAGATTACTTCAATAACTTAATAAATATTGTCAGATGATGCTTTTGATGTCATTTGATGTGTTAAAGATTTTCTCCTTCTATATTTCAATAGGCGTAAATTGACCGATAATGGCTAATCGATACACCCGATAACCTGTTTTCAAGGGAGACAATTTCGCCAATAAGCCAGCAAATTGGCTTAGATTTCTGGGTATGAATTTTTTTTGTTTTTAAACTTACATAAATATTCTTTCAGCACTTCCTCCAACTCCCTGATGTTCATCGAGTATATGGAATTCTCGTAGTCTCTGTAGCCCTTTACAACCTCACTTATTACGCCTTTGATCTCGTCACATACAAACGACAATCCAACTGTGTTCTCAAAGTCGATCACGTGTCCCGGTAAAGTCCTGTTGACGTACCTGTACAGGAAGTCCGTCACTGCCATGCAAACGCGTTCTCGTTCAAAGATCTCAAATCTGAAAACAAAAAAGATTTCTTACGTGATTTTTTTTTCATAGTTCGCAAAAACACCGTTCATATAATAGTTTTATTTTTGTGTTTCATAGCCGTTGAAACAGAAGAAATTATACTGGTGTCTCAATTCATTAGGATAATATCCAAATGATACGCGCAATATCATATATGTATATATTTTTTCTGACAGAAGTAGGGGTTTTCCATTAGAATCCAATCTTAGAGGGATGAAACCCGTCGTGGTGATGAGTTTCAATGATTCAAAGTGAAGAACCTTGATAGCTTTGCAAATTATCTCAATTTGTCATATGGAAAAGTCTAGATTCCATATTTAATCATTGTTTAACTAAAACCGCATTACAAGGGAAGCATTTTGTAATATACTCGAGTCCAAACTTCAAAGACTTGCTCCAGTCCTACCTTTTAACCTTAAACTGTCACTGAAAAGCATGAAAATCCTGACTATGAACAGCGACGCCTGTCAAAAAAGTCTATTTTAGATAAAATTGTACATAAAATACCTGTGGTTCTGCATGCTATAGTTTGACGCGTGGCCCTTAACTGTTACTTATCGTAGTCATGGGTTGCAGACACAATATAATTTGAATAGCCACGAAGCAGGGCTTTAACAAAGGTTAGTGGAGAAGGCAATAGTTTTAACCCGTGCCTTGGAGAGGACAACGGTTCAAGCAAAATACAAGTAGATTGTCCGTTTTCCAAAATCAGTAGTTCATGTCCCAAGAACAAAAACGATGACAATGACATGCACTGACTTTGCTCCGGACATCGTAACAGAAAATCCGGTCATAGACAAGTAGGTAAACTTTAAGATTTTATTTAATGTGGTAAATTTTTAATGTCCTCGAATATCGTGTAAAATACAAGACAAATTGTACTTACTCATCTTTGAATCTTAAGAATATTCTCCTGTGGTTTTCCATTACGTCATGGGAATACGGGCACATAACTTCCCACAAAGAGCTATATACGGAGTCCATTAGCATATAGTCCCGGTCTTGTGGATACATCCCGGGGTACGTGTCGGAATACATATCGGGCATACTATAGAAGTGCACGAGGTTTTCGTACAATCGGTGCGATGCAAAAGCAACATCTGAAAGAGATAATACCTGGCTATAAATCAGAATATGAAAGGTTTCCACACAACATGTGCGTCATTAAATCTTACAAAGAAATGATGTCTGTGAGAAATGTCTCATGAAAATGTTTGATAGAATAAAAAGTTTTATTTGAATTATATGGAAACTGTAGGAGTTGTGACACAAGGTATAACTTAGTTATATTGTGAAATCCAGTGTAGACAGATTGGATATGTAAAACTATTTTGCCAGGATTCAAGTGATAAAATGGTGGTTGGATAACCTAGCCAGTGTTTCTGGATTCCGTAGCATAACTTTAGTTTTCTTGCATTTGAAAACTATGTAAAGTTCATACCTCGTCAATCTGACTAAAGTACATCTCCTATTACGCTACGCATAGGATCTGAGAACGACCTATTCATAGCCTCGTTCTGAAGACCCTTTCGCTAGACAATCAGAGCTTAACTTACAACATTTTGCAAATCTACCTGTAGCCTTGACTTTTGATATTTACAATTCTTATGTCGTAAAGTGTCAGATAGCCGGGTAGCTTAGTCGGTAGGCCACTTGCTTTGTAAGCGAGGGGTCCCGGGTTCGAGCCCTGGAATGACTGCGCATTTTTCTTACTCTTTGACATTCGAACAAGTCGTCTGATTGGTTAAAATAAAAATAGCAATACTGGAAATCCAGAATATACAGAAGACGTATGTGAATGGGTCGTTCTCAGATCTTCGTTTAGAAGATCAAGTACTTAAGTCAGATTGATACCTCGTAATCCAAAGCCAAACAGCATCTCTAGTGTGTCATTGAAAACGTATCCATGCATTTCATGTACGCCCTTTTCGATAATGTCGTCTGCGTACGGCTCCAACATGGGATCAAGAAGTGGAATCATGTCCCTGAACATGTTGTACCAGGATTCGTCCACCTTTGCAAAAAATTGATCTTTTGATCTCATCAATACTTCTGAAACACGAATACATTGAACGTTGTTTAGACGTTTAAGATATCAGAACACATTGTGTAAAGTTTCAGTCATTTTATGTAGGAGTTATTTTAGTTGAATTAGTAAGAAGCCAAGTGAACTCCAAAATCAATACATGCACTCAATGACTTGTAAACGACTCATCCGTTTATGGTTATTATTTTTCGTTTAAGATTTATTCATTCTCTTATTATATATCTTATCCAATATGGTGGTTCTTTTTATGCTAATTGAAGCGTTGCCATGTGAAGCTCATGTTGTAATGAGAGTCATTAAAAATCAAAGCACGCATTTTCAAACATTAAATATCATTACATGTTAAAGTCAATTACAACTAGAGCTGCTTTTGAGAAAAGCGCATATCTCCCACAACTGCCTAATCATTTAAATAGTAAGCATGGTAAGTCAGTCTTTATATACTGTTTACTCACTACAAATATACCTTTGAAGAGTAAATGGCTTGAGTTTGGGTAATTCAAGGGCCATAATTCCGAAGTGCCTGGGGCGATTCGGCTATCAATCGAACTTTGCAAAGGACTTATTGGCAAACACATTTTGTTCAAGTTTGGTGAAGATCGGATGAGAAGTATTTGACTTAAAGCGCGGACAAGTGTAAAGATGCAGATTTTCGGTAATTCAAGGGCCATAATTCCTAAGTTTCTGGGCCAATTTGGCTAGTTATCGAACTTGGCCGAGGACTTACGATCAAACACATTTTGTTCAAGTTTAGTGAAGATCGGATGAGAAATGTTCGACCTAAGAGTGAGGACAAGATTCGTGACAAACTGACACACGGACGGACGGACGGGAGTAAATCAATATGTCTCCCACCACACAGTGGTGTGGGAGACATAATTCCATGAATCGTTTCACTTTTTGTTTCAGATTTTATAAGAACGTCATAAATAGGCGGTATCGCATAGCATCTAGTTATTTTAGTATGAATTATGCTAGAAGACTGCGCCTCTAAAGTTTCGCGTTTGACACCAACACGTTTAAAATTACATCAATGTCACCTACTTTGTAATTCTACGTAATAATCAAATTAAAGGAAGCGGTGATCTAGGGAGTAAGGTGTTGGCCGCTCAACCCTGGGGTCGTGGGTTCGGGCTCCACAAGAATCTCGGACCGCGTCCAGCACTGGTTTTCCAGGAAGCGGACTTGATAGTGGTTCCAATAAGCTTAAAGCTTTTACAAATCAAGCTAACTTAAAGATAAATTAGTATAAGCTAACCTAATTAAACCTTATATCACTGGAAAAGCGGCAATTTCAGTGTAAAATTAACGATATATTCCAAAATTTCTTGTACAAATAAAAGTTGTAATTGATGGGCCACCTCAGTTACCATTTGCTATTATGGTTTTAACAGAAATGTAGGTCAAGACAAAAATGTATCGTATAAAGACAATTGATACGGATAACAATTGTGTAAATCCTGAGCCTGTGATTTATAAATATTTCGAGTTAGCAAGTATTTTGTTTCAAATGGAAAACTTCACTTCTTTGTTATGGTGTACGCGTAATGCTGTAAGAAATTCAGGAGTCAGAAAAGGAGTTCCTCCTACTCAAACAACGAGTCGTCCTACTTACATTTGGAAAACAAATGTATCAGATGTATTAGGAATGAGTTGGCGAGTCCCCATTCATGTTAATATGTCAATAAAGAAATCCAAGCTAAAACTAAGTTCTAAAAGTAGTTCAGTTAAATCTAGTTTCCCTTACTTGCGATTCCCATGTCAAGAATGGAAGCCGGGCATTTCATCCTCTCCTTTAGAATGGGTTTGATCATCATTCTTGTAACGTACCAGGCCATAGACTCCGGGTCGTCCATCACTTTCGAAACTTTTAACGCCTTTTTCCTGATGTCCTTCATATCGCACTCCGGAAGTTCAAAATAATCTGAAAATGGTGTACATGACAGTAAAGGCTGATCACTACCAAATAGAATGTAAGCCTCCGCAGGTCTAGTCACAAGTAGTCCAAATATAAATAGTACTAATCTTTTTTCCTTTCCTAGTGCATTTTCTCGGCAGCAACGTGCTTACTTTTACCCTACCGCGTTTCAGTATGTATCACTTTGCATTCTAATGAAATCGGCATGTTCCTATTGGCTGCTAGATAAAAATGGCGGCGTAAGAATTTAATGTCACGAAAAGAGAAATTGAAAGAAGCGAAAAGTAGTAAAATCAGCGGGTTGTATTTAACGAACTGTAGTTTTCTTATATAAAAGTTAACACCCCCTTTTCTTTTGTTTTTCTAAAGTAGCGATCTAGTTCTTTATGGGAATATAAGTCTCTGAAAATCTGATATGCTAGAAAATGTCGAAACACCGTTATGAAGTGAGTGGATTTTATATGAAATAAAGAACAGCCGGATTTAGTGGTGTTCAGCCTATAAGGGGCAATACATGTTATTTTCTGAAACCCCTCGAAAATGAATGGAAATGCCATTAATCTATTCTTTATGATGTAAAACGGTAACAAATGGCTGAAAACGCTTAAATTTCTTGTGTTTTTGGAATTTAGATCGAATTTTCGACCAGGTGGCACTATTTTGGTTCGTTTTAGGACCTAGTAAATGTCTTTTCTCGCATTTTAGCACTTCAGTTGTCTAAATAATATTGAAATTAGCATGTTTCTGAATGAAAATGACAAACATCGTAACGATTAAATGGGTGTTCAATGTAAATTCCACGAATAAGGTAAAATTAATTGAAATATTGCTTGCACAGGACTAAATTTTGCATAATTTTGGGGATGAGGGTGACCTGTAATGAATTGTCATTTCTCTACATTTTCTCAATATTTTGCACCAAAACAAAGCAGAATCATTGTGAAATAGATGTACCTTGAGAATGAATGCAAATTCATGGAAAAATCAAACAAAAAAGTTCTCTTATAGGCTGATCACTACCAAATAGAATGTAAGCCTCCGCAGGTCTAGTCACAAGTAGTCCAAATATAAATAGTACTAATCTTTTTTCCTTTCCTAGTGCATTTTCTCGGCAGCAACGTGCTTACTTTTACCCTACCGCGTTTCAGTATGTATCACTTTGCATTCTAATGAAATCGGCATGTTCCTATTGGCTGCTAGATAAAAATGGCGGCGTAAGAATTTAATGTCACGAAAAGAGAAATTGAAAGAAGCGAAAAGTAGTAAAATCAGCGGGTTGTATTTAACGAACTGTAGTTTTCTTATATAAAAGTTAACACCCCCTTTTCTTTTTGTTTTTCTAAAGTAGCGATCTAGTTCTTTATGGGAATATAAGTCTCTGAAAATCTGATATGCTAGAAAATGTCGAAACACCGTTATGAAGTGAGTGGATTTTATATGAAATAAAGAACAGCCGGATTTAGTGGTGTTCAGCCTAAATTATACTGGCCCACATGTCTACATTTTATGCTTTATACAGCAGATTTAGTGTTTATGGCGTCATTTCAAATAGATTTCTGTAGTAAAAGTTATGAGATAAAAACATTGCTTCTTTCATTCTAGTTGGAAAAAGTGTAGAAATTGTTAGAATAAAGAAATTAATATCAAATATCTAAAAAAAACTATTTCGTTTTACGCTGCCATGGAAACAAAATGGCTATTTGATTTAGTACTATGTTAAAATGTTCTCAACTGTTCTTTTGTCGATTTTTAAAATTATCACTGCCTGAAATTATTTTAGAACGCCAAATAAAGTCAAATATTTACCTTTAATATCCTCCATCTCCATTTCTTCGTCCATTCCATATTCAACGTATTTTTCAACCAAATTAGTAAGGTAGTGACTTCCGGGGAACACAAACGCTTCGTGGATACGCATAAGCTCGTCCTCCATCGGGTAGTGGGATTGTGGTGGTTCGGTAGTCGGCTCATACCAGTTAGTATGAGAATATTGGGTAGGAACTACGTTGTTCATTTGTTTCTTGTCCATATGCTGCCTAAGTACGTCCACAAGTCGTGGCTTACTATTCTTCCCTGCAAGTAAAAGTAAAACGTTTTCTATCTAGAAGGTCGGATATTTTCACTGGATACCAAGACTAAGGGAAGGGAGATAATTAAACCAAAGTCGGGTCGAACATTTTATCTTCCCTGTATGAAATACTAGACACGTGTAACTTTGACATAGCTTCATTTGGTATCTGTAGAGTTGTAGAAAATCTAATCCTTTGAGGATTCTTTTCCTTTATGAAAATACTCCACACTGTACATAATATACTGAATGAAACTTGTAAACAGAGGCTTGTTTTGCAATAACTCTTATGTTTAGAAGAAACCCCGGTCCCCCGTTCTACTACCTCGTAATTGGCCGGGAATTACGTCGCGCACTTTGACATTTGCGAGATAAAAACATTTAAAAATTTGGAATTTTACAGCAGTCGGTATCTTGAACGATATAATAAAGGCAATGCCACGTGCAAAAGACGCGTGGCTAAAAATGAAACCACCAAAATAACGTCATTACGGAAAAATAATCACAGCAATCACTAACAATATCCTACTGAATGAAAAAACTTAAGTTATGTAAAAACTGGGATGTTAAAAAGAGGGGTGGGGGTGGGGTGGGGGCACAACTTTGTGTGAAAAACAAGCGTTGTGGAAACCATGCAGTGCATACCGTATCTGATTCAATGAATCAACAAGTGTTTCAAAATATGTAGTTACGGAGATACTGACTTATATAGCTAAGTAAAAAGAGGAAGGGGGCAGGGGGCATAACTTTGCGTTTTTAAAAATGTTATGTAATTTTTACCTTACAAGTGTGAGAAGAGTAAGTTATTACCGATATGTTGGTTTACATGCAACAACTTCACAAATACTTTCAAGTTTAGCAAAAGGCACAACTTTGTGAAAAAAAGCAAGTCAGTCCGATACAAAAGTTCTAGATATTCATACAGTGAAAAGTAGAAAATGGGACTTACCTTGACAAGCCACACCCAACAACAAAACTGCTAACAAAATCTTCATCTTCTGTTTTATGCTGATGTCGTCTGCTGTCCGATTCAGTCCTAGGAACGCTACGCAAAGAACGTGTCCTCTCTCCTTTATATAGCTTGTAAAGCGCGCGAAATATTTGAGGCCCTTAAAGAGGAATTTAAAAATCTAAGGTTTTCGTAAATGAAATTGGGAATATCATTTACAGTGTATTCATAAATATATACATATATGATACAAAATTGCGGACAACGTTAGCATTTATCAAACTGTATCTTTGCAGTTGTGTTGGTTTGAAATAACGGAAATGGTACCTGTGGCTTTAACCCCTGAGTATCTTCGCTTATATATAAAATCATGAAGGACAAAAGGATAAAGTCATATATTTCAAAGTGGGCGTAAAAATATAATGATCGAGTGTTAATAAATGGGTATATAATTGTTATAATTATGTTTAAAATTCAGTGACTCCTCCTTTGATGGCATTTTTGGTATTTTTCTTAATATGCATGCACTTTGGAAAATACGGAGACAAGGTTTATTTAAAAGTCACATTTGCGCTTACATTATGAATTTATTAGGTATACACGTCTGTTATAATACAGTTATATATAAAGCAATTTCTTTAAATTAGATATCTAAATACGGGCCTCCCGAGCATTGCACTTACATGTAAATGTATGCGCATGGGTTTTTCGTGTAACACATGGCGAACATGTATATCTTAAATACATGTACAGCGAAAACTTTAAAGGTGTTTGCCCATGGTATGACCTGAAATACATAATGTACAAAGAGAAAGAAAATATTATGCAGAGTTTCTTTTGTTTCAATGATTCTACCAATATACGGTAGAACAACATATCCATAAGGTATATACTTATAGTTTTATTCAGTTTTAATATTTTTAGTGGATTACATTCTATAATTCTTTTTTTTTCATCCAATGTTCCAATGCGCATTTAATGTTAAGAGTACAGAAATATTTGGTAAACAAACAAGATCTTTACCAGTAATCATCCAATCAATTAAATGCTCTACCCAGTTGTCCCGTACGACTGAATACTTTAGATATTCTCAAAAAGTTGTATCCCTTTAAAAATGCATGCTATTTATATGCAATTGCTGAAAACTACGGTGTCCCGTTAGGGCCACCGTGCTATCTCTGTCGCCTCAGTACGCGCGATGCCACGACGATACGATGGCACGACAGTACGATAACTCTATGATGATAGAGCGAAGGATATGTGCCGATCACGCGAAGGTACGATGACGAAGACGCAATACTACGATGACGCGATGATGATGGAGCGACGGTACGATAGTACGATGACGAAGGCGCGATATTACTTCGCGTCTTTGTCAGTGTGCCTTCGCTCCATCATCATCGTGCTATCGTACTATTGTATCATCGTCTCATTGCTGTCTTGGTATCGACTTGCTGTTTGATCTGCGCAAACAAAGGTAAACAATGGAAGAAAGCATTTATTCCGGTATCAGGGGTTATCCTGTGTCTGGGTACACAGATGCTGCTGAGCACAGAAAAGGAAATAGATATAGGGAACATAAAAGCTTTACAACCATTAAAGGTTTTTATTTAAACTTGGCATATAGGTACATGGCGATATGACGATGTGCAGAGCGCTTGGAAACCTATGTTTAAGTTTAAGGTCATCTTCGTTAAATGTCAAAACTGCCGATCAAATTTTGTGTCTTGAGCATACCAGTAACTAAATAACCATGCAAGGTATAGACTTCAAACTTGGCAAGTAGGTAGGTTGAGATATGACGATGTGCAGAGCACATACAATGGGTCCGTAGGTCAAAAGTCAAGGTCACAAATAGAACTCAAAGGTCAGTGGTCAATACCCTTAATATTTTTAAGCTAAATATGACGGGAATACTTGACCGTTGAGCTCAATTTGTGATCTTAACCTTACATTTACTGACAAGGTTCATGATCTCTACTCATCGTCTCTTCACTACCTACCTTCAAGTCAATACCTTGAATGCTTAATTAGAGTTGTCACAGGAGTGACGAATTATACCCCCACAATATGGCCTTGTCAGAGAATTAAGCCAATGTTAAAGCTGAACTTGCTTGACCTTTGACCTACTGACCTCAATATCAACAAGGGTCATCTGCGGGTCATGACCAACCTTCCTAATCACGCTAATAAGTTTCGTAATCCTAGGCCCAAGCACTCTGAAGTTATTGTCCGAAAACCGTTTAAATGTTCCGGGTCACTATGACTTACTAACCTCAAAATCAATAGGGGTCATCTGCTGGTCATAATCAATATCCTTATAAAGTTTCATGATCCTAGGCCCACGCGTTCTCAAGTTATCATCCGGAAACCGTTTAACTGTTCAGGGTCACTGTGATCTGGAGCTTTGACCTACAGATCTCAAAGTCGAACTTGACCTGTATTTTCTAATGTTACACCCGTGGGCAAATAATTATTCAAATCTGTCAAGCCTTTCATGAGTTATTGTACAGAAACCATGAAAACCGACCGACCGAAAACCGACCGACCGAAAAGCTCACTCCTATATACCCCCTCCAAACTTTGTTTTGTAGGGGTATAATAAGTGATGCTCCGGACACGGAAATGACAGGCAGATTTGACCGTTTAGCTCAGATTGTGACCTTGACCTTTGACCTACAGACCCGGTTTATGTTTTCTGCACATTGCCACATCGCCACCTACCTACATGCGAAGTTTAGTCAATACCTTGCAATGTTATTTAGATAAGCCTCGGACATACATTTGATGACCCTGAAGCTCAATTTGCGACCTTGACCTTAAACATACAGAGCCGATTTAAGCTCTCTGCACATTGACACATCGCCATGTACCTATATGCCAATT
The DNA here is from genome assembly GCF_021730395.1 of Mercenaria mercenaria. Classification (NCBI taxonomy): domain Eukaryota; kingdom Metazoa; phylum Mollusca; class Bivalvia; order Venerida; family Veneridae; genus Mercenaria; species Mercenaria mercenaria. Next base: position 47,903,850 of record NC_069362.1, read on the forward strand.
TCAAAGTCAAAACCTTTAATGGTAATAAAGTTATAATGTCCTAATGTCCCTTTTCTATGCTCGGCAGCATTCATGCGTACCCAGACAAAAATTATGCCTAATACTGGAATAAATGCTTTCTTTCCTTGTTTGCTTTTGTCTGTGCATATCAGACAGGAAGACGATAACAAGACAGCGATAATACGATGGTGATGAAGGGAAGGCAAGATGACGAAGACGCGAAGTAATATCGCGTCTTCGGCATCGTACTGTCGTAGCATCTCTCAATCACTATCGTGTCATCGTAGTATGGCGTCTTCGCCTCGAAGGCGATAACACGACAGCGGCGATACGAAGGCGATAATACGACAGCGATGACACGATGGTGATGATTCGACAGTACTATATCATGATGATGATGAAGCGAAGGCACGATGGCGAAGTCGCTAAGTAAAAGCGCGTCTTCGTCATCATGCTATCGTGGCCTCGCTGAGTCACCATCGTGTTATCGTAGTATCGCACCGTCGTCATCGTACTTTCGCGTTTTCGTCATCGTGCCTTCGCTTCATCACCACCGTGTCGTCCTGTAATCGTATTGTCGTTGCATCGCGCATATCTGACGCGACAGCGATAGCACGATGGCCTAAAACGGGACACCATAGAAAACTACGTTCCACCTAGTTATGTAACGTATTAGCACTTGGACATTATTGCAAGGCATCAAAACGAAGATATCGACAGAGTTTTTAAAGGCTTGAAATGCTCGAAAGCGTGTCCCCTTTGTGCGATCTCTTGCACTTTCGTTGATATTTCATTAGTGAAGATAACGAACGACAACTCTGCTCGGAGATTGTTCACTGTGCCGTACTTTTTCCGGAACTGTTTTGTAGAGTAATTTACATGATTTATGTTTTTCATTTTTCATGCAAGAAAACAACAAGAAAAACAAAACAAAACAAAACAAACAAAACAAAAAAAAAAACGTAAATAAGGTATGCTTTTATAGCTCATTTGCAGACGTTATATCATAATGTTGACGTCTGAAACGTTTCTGCAAAAGAAAAAGAAACGTGCATGTTAAAGACATTTCCAGTAATTGTCACCGCGCAATCTTTGATCCTTCTGTTATGCTTTTCGTTACATTAAAGTTGAATAATATTAAGACGGTATTGTACACCACGTCTTAATGGAAACAAAAAAGATGTGAACATGCTCTAGTCGATAAAAAGAGAAGAATACTGTTCAGTTAAAAGGCACATGCAATGAAAAAGAGATGCGCGTTTTCAAATATGACTACGGAAAGTACTGTAGCCACAAAAGAAAACAATTACAGTTAAATTATTAACATGTTGAAGCATGTTTAATCATTTGATTAGAATCGTGTCTGAAAGACGGGTTTTCTGAACCAAACGCCCAAATAAATAAATGGAAACAATGAATGCGGATGGTAGATAAAGTATATTTTACATTGAATTAGATATATGTAAAATTCCAAAAAATATCTATCCATAGAAAAAATATAGGAAATGTCCTTAAAGGGAAATGAAAATGAATACCAAAGGGTCACGTATGGCTAACATACAAAAATGACCCAAAAGTTTCGGAATTTTTCAACTTAAGAAATAACTCGCCTTTCTAGGTCAGCTGCGTCTGAAGTTATTGTTTGGTACCTTTTTCTAATGCTCGGGCTCCTGTGGCCTTGACCTGTCACCTACGGACCCCGAAATCAATAAATCTTGTCAACCGACAAAGATAAATGTATGTCATATGATTTTCCAGTTACTGATGGGAGATCATTCTCTGGAATAAAAAAACAACGTTTTCTAAGCTCAGGCCCCTGTGACCTTGACCTTTGACACATCAGCCACAAGGTCGATAGAGCTCGTCAACTGATACGAGATAGTAGTTCGACAAATGTTTTCCATTTGACACGTTTCGGCTTTCGTAGATGCAAGTATCACTTAGTGCAAAATATTTCTGCGCTGTACAGGAAATTGAAATTGGTTTAACCAAACCATACCTTTTAGAATTCACTGAAATTAAATATTGAATTCGAAAATCAATTTTAACAAATAAACATGTTGCCCTGCACTACACCAGTCTGTTATTTAAAATGGTGTAGGTAGGTTCCAAACATTCTCAATCTTGCTTTTTGTGTTTGTGCATGTTTCACGAAATTTCGCGGCTGAAATAAACAAATAAACTTAGAAAAGAAATGTGATACACATTGTCAAAGGCAGTTACAGACTATCGAAAAAAAATTCTACAGAGAAAACGTCGACTATAACATCGACTGAGCAATGTCACACTAACGAAATTTGTGTATGACTAAGTTATCATAATAGACATAAAACAAAATTATGTTAAAAGTATATTTGTTGCTGTTTAGCGTGGTCATACCAAAAGTAACTCTTGTTGAAAAAGAGATATTCACAAAGGACAGCTTGTACTCCAATATGCTGTGTCCATTTGCTAGTTTAGACTTCGGTTTTCATAAGAAAGTGACAGGATGTGCCGCAATGTGCAACACGATCCCAACGTGTAGGAGTTTCTTTTATAATAAAATGAGTCAAGTTTGCAAAGGAGCAACGGGAGTTCTCTCAACCACATTTGGATGTCAAAATATGCCCGGCACAACTTATTACAAAACAACAGGTAAACTTTGATTTTATTCAAATAATGTCATATGACAGTTGCTTTAAGATATCTATCATTTTAACTTCAGTATAGGTGCAGCTTCCCTCAAAGGGTTTGGTTGCTCAAGTTCACATGTTATAGAAATCAAAGAGAGCTTATTTTTCCTCGAGCTATTTACATATCAGACTTAATACTATGTAAAAAGAAGAAAGAAAACACGTAATCCCTTCTCATAATTTGTACATAGTGTGATCTTTTTCTTTATTTATATATTTGAAATATATTTCCACATAATGCATCTACACCCTGCGTTATAAAAACAAAAGCTTAGAAAGTATTTGATAAAAAAAATCATGAACATTCTTGATCAAACGAAGTCCGCCATCATTATCCACCGAACAAAGCGAAAAGAACCTCAAATAATTATCATTTAGCACATGGCCTCCGCTCATATTTAATCTTATCACCTTTGACCTAATAAAAGCAGAGATTTCCTCTTGATTTGGTAAAAATGACAATACTTATAGTTCAAAAAGCATTTTGATAAGAGTTGCCAAACCCATCTTATTGATTATTTAACACATGACCTTTGCTCACGTGCAACATTACCCCCATTTACTCAGTAAAAGCAAGGTGTCTCCCTTGATATAGTAAAACATAGGGATATCTGTATGTGTCTTAGAAATATACTGAATAGATTTATTTTTATGAAAATTTACACATTATTGATCACTATAGGGCAGTGGTGCGCCCAGTCTCGACAGGATTTCTTACAATTTTACAATCAATAAATTCCCACATGACATTTAGTTATCCATTAATGGATCTTCATGATATTTAATTAAATTATAGATCACTATAGAGCAGTGAATTCATGAATTCCCGCAAAAAGTAATCCATTGATGGATCTTCATGAAATTTATAGATCAGTTTCCCGTTGATTTTGTAAAATTGTGAACTGCACGATCTTTTTTAACAAAAATTGTTCAAAACATAGTCCCCTCATTTACAAAACAACTAATTCGACGCGGGATATGAATTCACCGAATTTGCTTGTTTCATTGTTATTATTATTATTATTATTATTATTATCACACCCCATTTATATAGCATTCTTTTCATACAAAATATGTGCTTTTCAAAAAATCTAATTTAAAGAACACATACATATATATATTATTATACATGTAAATACATTTGAGCCGTGCCATGAGAAACCAACATAGTGGGTATGCGACCAGCATGGATCCAGACCAGCCTGCGCATCCGCGCAGTCTGGTCAGGCTCCATGCTGTTCGCTTTTAAAGCCTATTGGAACTGGAGAAACTATTAGCGAACAGCATGGATCCTGACCAGACTGCGCGGATGCGCAGGCTGGTCTGGATCTATGCTGGCCGCATACCCACTATGTTGGTTTTCCCATGGCACGGCTCATTTGTAAATGATTGAAAGGTATAGTAATTAAAGCAAGATCATCCTTAAATCTTGCTCAACGTTCAGACACATTTCATACACTATCAACGGAAAGCAATTCCTTTCTCAACACGAAACAAACCTGTCATGATTTTGTTATTTTTGTTTGTTTGTTCTATGTTCAACGCAATTTTTCAACAGTATTTCAGATTAGATTGCGTGCATGCTTCGAAAAGACTTTGATATATATGTATTGTGTTAATTTTTCCGAAGATATTTAAAGCGGCATGCCTCCAGATCTTTCAATAACAAAGATATGTTTATTTTAGATATCTTGAAATAAATGCTATATTTCTTAAGAAGGCTTTAAAACTTAATTACTTACAAACTCTATATTACGGACAAACATTATAATTTGTTGTTTTTACTGATTTTTACGATGAAAATCGAAAAGCGTTTTGTCACGCGTTTACTCCAGGTAAACTGTCTCGATTATAAATCTCTGTATCAGTATTCACTACTTAAGCTATAGCGCTACTGGTTACGACGACGAGAAAATGTCTTTATTGCCGCGGCGGTCCGGGTTCGATTCCATGGTCAACAATTAGGTAAAATTTGCCGTTTTATCTGTAAAATTATCCCCCCTTGACGAGATCATCTTTTTTTCTTGATTTGGAACTTTTAGAATATTTCAGAAACAAAAAATCATATTCTAATGTTCATAATATGATCAAACTTCAATTTGAAAGAAAGGTTACTTTTTAGCCAAATCTGGAGGCATGCTGCTTTAAATCAATATGACTTCATTTCTAGACTTTGAAGTATTGTTAAATCCATTTGCAAATTAATCCAACACATCCGCCTTTAGGGTTGTTTATTGAAAGAAGTAAGATTCAATGATTTGAATATCAAACTTGTACTAAAAACAATGAAAGCTATTCAACTGATCATTGATCATTTTGTACCAGTGCATGACGGAATTTTAAAAAGAAGTCGTCCCAAACAAGTTTAAAATCAAAATATAGCGGCTGTTCCAAGTTCAAGTGTAAATATTTGATTGATATCATTAATTCACACATAATATAATTGTACGATCATTTAACGATATAACAACATCGATTTATTTTTTTTAATCCTAATATCTGTTCAAATATATCAAAAATTCACTTTTTTTTTTCTTTCTAAAAAATCATTTATGAATTCATAAAATAAAATTCAAAATATAATCAAAATTGAATTATGGATATGCGATAATTGCATTAAAGCTATCTATAAATAATTTTATTATATTTGTAAATGCATTTAATAATATCCGCAAAATGAATAAATGATATGACATTTTTTTAATGGATAAATGATGTCCATAAATGAATAAAGGAAATCCACAAATGAACCTAAGTTTCCCATATATAAATTTATGGTGTCCATAAATAAATTTAGAATATAAAAAAGTGAATAAAAGGTAAACAGCACAACATATGTCACACTCTTGCCATACGGCCAACAAAATACAATATAAGTCGTCACTCTCTTTCTATACGGCCCTCGAGAGTGCAGTTACTCTCTTCCTGCCTGGACATCAAGAGTGTAGTGTAAGTCGTTACTCTCTTTTTATATGGCCCTCAAAACTGCAGTATAAGTCGCCACTCTCTTGCTATACGGCCCTCAAAACTGCAGTATAAGTCGCCACTCTCTTTCTATACGGCCCTCAAAACTGCAGTATAAGTCGCCACTCTCTTACTATACGGCCCTCAAAACTGCAGTATAAGTCGCCACTCTCTTTCTATACGGCCCTCAAAACTGCAGTATAAGTCGCCACTCTCTTGCTATACGGCCCTCAAAACTGCAGTATAAGTCGCCACTATCTATCTATACGGCCCTCAAAACTGCAGTATAAGTCGCCACTCTCTATCTATACGGCCCTCAAAACTGCAGTATAAGTCGCCACTCTGTTGCTATACGGCCCTCAAAACTGCAGTATAAGTCGCCACTCTGTTGCTATACGGCCGTCAAAACTGCAGTATAAGTCGCCACTCTCTTGCTATACGGCCCGTAAAACTGCAGTATAAGTCGCCACTCTCTTACTCTACAGCGTATAAATCGTGTATGCACGAGGGATAATGTATCTGCTGTGAATTAAACACTTAACATTCTTCAGATGCCACCACCACTACGTCTACGACAACCTCTACCACTGCTGTGACTATGTCCACTACAGCCATTACAGTCCCAGTTAGCCAGTACGGCAGCACATGCGCGATAGATGCTGACTGTCCACTGTCTGCTGAAACGTGTCTTCAAGGCACGTGTTCATGTATAGCCGGCTACAGATACAACCCTTCATCCCATTCCTGCGTTATAAGTTTGTACACATTTTATTTGTTTGCTTTTATTCGTTTTGTAATTACAAGGATTTAAAGATGTATTGACCTCTAAAATTTTGTTCTTTCCCTACCTAAAATAGTCTGTGCGCGATTCTTAACGTTATCTCTTTCAGCGCAGAACATAATATATTCCGGAGCATAGTTTTATTGTTTTTTTTTTCCTTCTTTCGGTCAAATTCACAAAGTTTATATTTATTATGCCATTTTAACGTCTTAAACTGCATGCATAATTATTTCCTTCTTACAGACTGTGTAACTTACGGCTCTACATACATCGAATACCCACAGATGGGCCTTACTAGTTCAAATATAGCAGAGTACACCGGTGTTACGCTGTCACAGTGCCTGTCGTACTGCTCAAGTTCATCAACCTGCCCCGGCCTCACCTACACTGTGGCGATTTTCGGCGGAAGATGTAGACTGAAATCCGATACTCCGTACACAAATCCTGGTGCCGTATCATACTTTCCAAATGTTTATTACTACACGAGAAATTGTGCGTAATTGTGACATGACGAAAGGTCGGAGAACGTAACTTAACATTATGATAAAGAGTTAGCAATAATGAAATATTTCAAATACACATGAAATAAATTTTAAGATCATTTTCATAAAGACAAAAATAAGCAGTTAACTTTTACTTAGCAAAAAATCAAGGCCTTCGAGTTGTTTGTCGTTTAATTGACTACTGTTCATAAAGGCAAAAATAAGCAGTTAACTTTTAATCAGCATAGAATCAAGGACTTCGAGTTATCTGTCGTCTAATTGACTACTGTTCATAAAGGCAAAAATAAGCAGTTAACTTTTAATCAGCATAGAATCAAGGACTTCGAGTTATCTGTCGTCTAATTGACTACTGTTCATAAAGGCAAAAATAAGTAGTTAACTTTTAATCAGCATAGAACCAAGGCCTTCGAGTTATCTGTCGTCTAATTGACTACTCTTCATAATGGCAAAAATAAGTAGTTAACTTTTAACCAGCATAGAATCAAGGCCTTCCAGTTATCTGTCGTCTAATTGACTACTGTTTAGAGTTCAGATACTCAGGAATTGAAACACGAGGGCGTTAGCCCGAGTGTTTTATCATCTGAGCATGTGAGCGATGGACCGTGGTAAATTAGACGACAAACCACAAGAAGACTTTGATTGTGTTCATTCTTAAGTGTTCTAAGTGTTCAATATTATGCTGGGCCTCATTTATTCTAGTAGTAATCAACCGGACGTCATGCGGCAATTCGACACCATAATTGACGTCACAATGCACTCTTACCGGTCCGCGCGTAAACTGTTGTTTACCGCAGAATATACAGAGCTTGACTTTCTCTTTTGTTTAACTGGCAGTTAAATCGAGCAATGTTAGAATGGTTATTACACACTACAGATACTGAACTGGTAATCATTATACGTGTAGCTCTGTGGTATTTAGCAAAGGTTTGAGTGTCTCTTATTTGAACTGTTTTTGTTCTATTTTATCATTCACTGTTAATGTAAAAACTTCAAGATTTTTACATATCAATAGAGCCAAACTTCAATAATATGCAAGATGTCGATAAGTTAAAACTTGTGTTTTCAAATCATTCGCTCATTAGAATTTGTGCCAAAACCTGTTATGACATTTAAAACAGAAGACAGTTTTATCTATGTAAATAATGTAATTTCTTTTAAAATATGTTATTTGTACCTCTTATTTACTTCTAAGAAGTAAGTCCTAATCAGTTCATCTACGATCTGATCGGGGTAATATCTGATTTTTTGCCGGTTTTTGAATCTGCGCAATAGTGCTTTTTTCACATATCAGTGTTCTAATCGCTCATTTTTAATATCCTCTTAATACATGGATTAGCGTCTACTTCTTAGCTTTAATAATATGTAAATAGTATAGTGATATAATGTAATGTTAAGTGTTCCAAAAGTCTCTTATAACTCATTACATGAGTGGCGATGTACTTTTGAGCCGCGCCATGAGAAAACCAACATAGTGGGTTTGCGACCAGCATGGATCCAGACCAGCCTGCGCATCAAGATCCATGCTGTTCGTTTTCAAAGCCTATTGCAATTAGAGAAACCGTTAGCGAACAGCGTGGATCCTGACCAGACTTTTCTCATGGCGCGGCTCTTTTATATTGTTTTTTTTTGTTTATAACTGTGTATACAATGTATGTACATTGATGAGACTCAAATAAATAAATAAATAAATAAATATAAATATGTTAATGTAAAAACATGTCGCTTCAAGATAACATAGTCCTGTTCGACTCATTTGAATCAACGTCATTCAGTTCCCCTGCGGGGGCCTCCGAATATATTCTATACATATGTAGACAAATGTACTTAGTCTCAGAAGAATTCGTTTAGTTCTTTTATTAAGAGATATCGGATGAAACCCGCACCCATTAATTCTTTTCCGGGCTTTATCAGTCTTAAAATGATTGCGTTCTTATCTGTAATTGTGCCGAGGAAGAACAGCCGACCAGACAATTTGGGTATATGGTAATGGGTTTCTTATTTAATGGATTCTGGATCTTCTATAAAATAGGTTATTGCACTAAGTCTTCACTTTTGCAAGGAATGATTAACATACGTGTAGAGACTGTTCCTATACTGCGTTGTAGACTGTGAAAAATGCATTTCAGGATGAAGTTTCCATTCCACGTAACCATCAAGGTCCTATAGACCAATATTATTGGATATAGTTAAAAACTAAATAAAACGTGCAGCTGAAGGCACCGCAGTTTTCATCGTGTCGAACTGTTAATGAACCGCCTTTATCATGCTATATTTGTTTGTGAAAAGCCGCCAAGAAAAACATTTCCTGTTTATTACAATAGACTTTTTTTTCAATATGAATAATGACTTTCTTTCCTTTAAATTATCATCCCAGAGCAGATCGCCAAGGGTTACACAGAAATCATGAAGTATTCTGTTAGCATTAATATGTGAACAGGTTTAACTCAGTAATTATAGTTGTCACCTCAATCGGTTCTTTATATGTTAACTTGAGCGGTCTCTCCCTGACACACTCTGAATACATAATGTGTCCAATGTGAGCGATTTTTCGAAGACTGGGAAGTAAGAGCTGTTGCACACACCCGTGTCGGCATCCCGATTTTGCTAAGGTTTATATGAAAGCTGGTATCTCAGATTCTAATCATTTTCACATATTTAGTGATAGCAGTTTTGAATAGCCACGCATGTTTTATTTGTTTCACCCTTCAAAACCGACACCGGTTCTTATTGAAGTCCAATTTTATCTAGTGGCTAAATTAGTACCATTTCCGAAATTTAAAAATGGTACTTAACTTGAACAATTAAATTCAATATGTACACATTGTCTTGGCACTAAAGCTTATTGAACAAGTCTTGTAGGTCAGATTTCACTGATTGAATGTCAATATTTGTTTTAAGTAAGTATTATTTTAAGGAATGTAGATAGGCTCGTGAAACTTCGTTCAGAATTTGGCTGATTGAATTATATGCTTAGGCGGACAATGAATTGTAACGAACAATGAGTCTGATTAGTAATGGAACAGGCTGAAGATGGAATTGTAATAATTTAACCCAAATATTTAAGGTGGTAAATATTTAAGAATGTTTTCGTGCGCATTTTAATAAAGCTAGGGTTGCGGTAGTAAAAATGACAACTTTGGAGCAATGTGCCACTTACGTGAATCGCACGTTTGATTTATTATTATAATAAACTAAAAAATGATTAGTATGAAACGATATTTGCTTTTATTTAGTATAGTTGTACCAAGAATAGCTCTTGTAGAGAATGTGTTCTTCAAAAAGGACGAGACGATTGTTGATATTTTGTGTCCATTGGCTAGTAAAAACTTGGGTGTGTTTAAGACAGTTAAAGGATGTGCCGCCACGTGCAGCAAGATTGCAACGTGCAGAAGTTTCTTTTACAATAAGCATGATCTATTTTGCAAAGGAGCACAGGGTATTCTATCAATAACAGTTGAATGCGAGAAATTTAATGTTTTGTTTTAGTCATTTAAGCCTCGTAAAGTAATTTTGTTATAGCGAGATACACATGCTTCACTCAACTTACAGAAAATGAACTTCTGGTATAACATCAACAGTTCCATTTGCAAGACGACAGGGATTTATCAGAAATGGCAGTTCTGTTGGAGAGATTTTCAGAACTGCTATACCTCATTTTGTATGACGTGGTTTATTATCACAATTCCATTCAGTGTTGTTATATTTTCTGGTCCTTTGGGATGATACAGTCCATTCAATAAACGTGTAGTAGAGTTCCACTTAAGCCGGTGCCAGGGGGCGTGAGGGGTGTTGCACATTTCATTACCCTCTCATGAACAGACTCAATCAAACCGAGTCTGCTATTATTCTGTTTGGGTGCATTCTTTGCTTCCAAATGATCTTTTTACAGATTTTATTTATATCCTTAATGTGACTTGTTTAATACACCATTTCATATTTCGTGCAATACACATGTTTTAGCACCACCTGCTTGATTTATCTTTTTATATGTATCGCTTTGTACTTCCTTTTGTATGATATTCTTACGTCTTCCCGTCAAATGTTTTGCTTTTTCAATCCTTTTTCTATGACCTGCATAATATGCTGTCCATTTATATGTTTTATTTACTATGTTCATATTTCGTTCTCAAATGTATTGTGTTTTGCTGTCTGTCTTCCAACCTGCTTTATATCTGCTTTCATACATCTTCTTGCAACTTTATACTTCTTATTTTTATACCTACTATCAAATGACCTGCTTGATATCCCCTTTAATATGAGCCGTGCCATGAGAAAATCAACATAGTGGGTTTGCGACCAGCATGGATCCTGACCAGCCTGCGCATCCGCGCAGTCTGGTCAGGATCCATGCTGTTCGCTTATGGTTTCTCTAATTGCAGTAGGCTTTAAAAAGGAACAGCATGGATCCTGACCAGACTGCGCGGATGTGCAGGCTGGTCTGGATCCATGCTGGTCACACACCCACTATGTTGGTTTTCTCATGGCACGGCTCATATATTTTGCTTTTTATTTCTTTCAGATGTCACAACTACTACGACTACTAACACTACAACCACTACATTTCCCGTGAGCCAGTGTGGCAATCCATGTATAACAAATGCTGATTGTACAATATCTGCTTTCACGTGTCTTTTAGGTACGTGCACATGTCAAGCCGGCTACAGATATGAACCTTCATCCGGTTCATGTGTCTTAAGTTAGTATCCATATTAGTAATATATTTGCTTGCTTTATTTTGTAAAATATTTTACACAATGTCATGGCTGCCAATTTGTTCAAACCACGATCGCTCATTTCTTTTCTATGAAGTTCTGAAGTTCCTAAACAAAGACCGATCATTTGTTCTTATTAAGTCTGAAGTTCCGAAACCATTAACTTAAAGTCTGAAGTTCCCAAACCATGGCCGTTCATTTGTTTTATTAAGTCTGAAGTTCCCAGGCTACGGCCGTTCATTTGTTTTTATTAAGACTGAAGTTCCCAAACCAATAAGTCTAAAGTTCCCAAACCATGACTGATTATCTTAAGTTCCAAAAAACATCGACCGTTCACTTGTTTCTATCAAATCTTAAGTTCTCAAGAGTTTCTTTAGACGTAAAGGATAATTGACTATTTTCATTGATATTGTACTACCGAAGAAGAATCAGTGGGGTGTTTGGTAGTGGAGATTTGCAAACTATTTATTTAAAACAGAAGTTAGTCTTAGAGAGCTGTTAATATTATGTAGCGTAATGACCAGAGCGTTTCCTGTACATTATTAACCTCTAATGTGTCATGATGATTTGGTCATGCAAAGAATACGTTCTTTGTAAGAGAACATTTTAGGTTCTTGTGTTTTCAACTTGAATACTGACCGCTGGTCAGATTCACTTTCTGTATCATAAACTTACATAACTTAGCACATATTTCTTGCTTCCAGATTGTGTCAGCTACGGCTCTACCTATATTGAATACCAAAACACAGAACTTGCGGTTGCCTTTACAGCAGAATACGTCGGTCTTACCTTGAATCAGTGTAAGACGTACTGCACAAATTCAGTTACATGTAGAGGCGTCAACTACAGTCCTGTTTTCGATGATGGAATGTGTAGACTAAAATCCGAAACAGACCTCAGTGCATTTATGAGTTTGACCGATGTTCACTACTACACGAGAAATTGCGCGTAGTTACTCAACGGTAAAGATTGGACATGGTTTTGTTTCTTTTTGCCCCTTTTTTTCTCTCTTGTGACAAGTGTATTTTCTGCTGTTTTCTTTTTGTTTCATGTTAACAATATGTTGTCACGTGATCTGATTTGTAAAATTGCTTTGTATACTCATATACCTTTATGTATGGTGTGAGTTTAATAAAGTGCTTGTTCTGTTCTGTAAAAAGATTAACTTCTTTTAAAGTTTGCATAGGTTAATATATACGTAATATGGTATGCGCATGCGCGCAAATGGCGGACTTTAAAAAAATACAAAAGAAATATATTTGAAAATTTTGTTTAATGGTGATAAAAAACTTATGTGAATTGGATTATTTGTGTCAGAAAGTGTATTATGGGTATATACAGTGATAAGTACTTAATATTCCACCAGGAAATCAACGTTTATGGGAAAACGCAAGAAGAGTACTAGTTCGCCTGTGAACAAAGAGCAGGGCCAAAACAAAGGGACAAAATATGGCGCAAAATCAAAACTCTCCTGGAAACTCTGTTGGATTTTCAAATGGTCAGTATCAAAATCAGAACTGTATACCCCCTGGAACTTTTACATATAGTAATAACGGGAATATGAACACCATGGGGCAGTGCTCATCTGTGATGGGACAAAATATGGGTCAAAATATGGTTCAACCACCAAATACACCAATGTCACCACAAAGCCAGGTGAACATAGATCCGTTTGCACTAATACTTCAACGTCTTGATAGGGTTGACAATAGACTTGGGCAATTAAACGTAATACAGTCGTCCGTTAGTACCGTAACTGGACGGTTGAATGGCATTTATCAAAAAATGATTGCATTTGAACAACGCCTCACTGATCTGGAAAATAATCGACAGTTCGATTCAAATAATATTGATGAAATAAATAGAAAACAAAGTGATGTAAACCTTCTTACGCAACGTTTGAAAAACTTGAGTCCGAAAAATCCTCATGTGATGAACTGATGATGAAACTCAAATGTGACGAATTAAAAAGCAATCTCATGTTCTTCAAAGTACCAGACACTAGAGAGGAAACACCAGAGGTCTGTAAAACGACAATTTTAGACATTATAGAAACCAAAATGAGAGTTGAAAAAGCTAAAGATAGGATACAAGTTAACAGCGCAGAACGTTTGTGTCGTTTCAAAGCAGGCAATACGAGACCAGTCCTAGTTAAATTTCAACGGTTTGAAGATCGCGAGTTGGTTCGTAAAGCGTGTCCGAACCTCAGAGAGACTACAAAAGTGTTAGCCCACACTATCCCAAGGACATAGCTGATAAGCGGAAAGCGTTGAGCGGCGAGTTCAGACAGGCGAAAAGGGACAAGAAAAATGTATACTTCCGGTATGATAAACTGTACATTGATGGCGAAGAAATTGTACCTCCGACCTGGGACTAGGATCCGCCTGAGGGTAGTGTAGATATTCTCTCGTTGAACGTTGAAGGGCTCACACGCGCGAAAAGGTCTTTAAATGATTTTACATCGTTTCTCACTCAGTACCAAATAATATGTCTCTACGAAACCTGGACAAATAAACATACAAATATTGACCTAAATGGATTTAGTAACACTATACATTCGTTCAGAAAATTCCAAAATCGTCGTGCGGAACGTTTTAGTGGTGGGGTTATTATTTATTCGAAAGATACTATACGTAAAGGCGTCAATCTATTGCGATTGTATTGTATGGTTAAAGCTTTCGAAAGATTTTTTTTCAAACTGACAAGACTGGTACATTGCTGCAACATATATCCCGCCAGAAGGTTCTCCTGTGCACGATATGTATTACGTTGATATTTTTAGTAAAATGGAAGACCACGAAATAGGAGAGTTTTCACAACATGGACGGATATTGTGGATTGGTGACCTGAATACACTACTGGATGCACATGCCATTAAAAGGGTCATGAAATTGACCTTAATTTTTTCCTACGTTTTTAACAGAGTTTTAACAGGTCACCATTAAAATTCACCCATTACTTCTTACTATTTAATGGGATTTTCATGACCATAGTTTTAATGCCATACAATAAAAAGCCATGAAATAAGTATATTAAAACCCTGATAAAATATACCTTGTTAAAATGAATTTGATGACCCTGAAAAGCTGCTTAAAATAAACCATTAAAATAAGTTAACAGGCTCCTTAAAACTCCATGAAAAATTTTAATTGGCATGAAATTAATGTGCCATTAAAAAGTACCCCTTAATTCCACATTAATTAGTAAGAACTAATGGGGCCATTAATTTTTTAATACTCTGTTAATGCCCGTTAATTATTAAAAATTGTTTAATGGTCTCATTAAATATGCTAGATTCAATTTTAATGGGTTCGTAATATTTTAATGATATATCAAATTAAGGGCCATGAAAATTTGCCACCAGAATTAGACATCTTAAGATAATCAACTTCATATTGATATTTGCCGTATTGATTTAAACTACGTATTACTACACATGTAATAGTATCTATACATATGTACTGTTTTGTAAAATGCTAGAAGAACATTTGTTTCTTCTTTTTTCTCTCATTATTATGTAATGTAAACACATGTAACAGCCTCTTACAAACATTTGTCATATTGTATCCTAATTTTGTCAATTGTTCATATGGAATAAGAAAATAAATGGATATTGTATTGTATTGTGTTGTACTGAGAAGGGTTTACAGGTACCGGTTTAATAGATCAAGTGACCATGTGGGTAGTTTTAACTATTCAACATTATAATATTTACAAACATTCTGACCAAGTTTTTATTGGTTCAGACAGTAGGCATCAGGTGTATTCAAAAAGCAACTGTTGATGACAATGTCAGCGTACAATGGGCAATCACAATTTAGCTCTACTTCAGTACTTTGTGCTCAGGTGCATGCACTTAAACAGCTAAGAGCAAATGTTTGAGGGATTGCATCACAAGTAGCTTCCCCCCTCCCAAATCAAGCGTACCACACTCTTTCAGTGTTCCCAGAAACCCCCAAATGGGGGTTTTTCACCCCCAGAATGGTACTTTGCACCCCCAGTTTTGGAGATAGCTGTTATATATCTCTTAGTGAGGGGGTGCAAAAGTGCAAGAAAAACTAAGTTTTCACCCCCAACTTTAAATGCCAGTGGGAACACTGTCTTTGATTCATTGAAACGAAGAAGCGATCGATCTGTCCATGCCCCAAATGAATTTTAAATCAGACGGTAAATATTCACAACCATGTGTACTGTTCACTTCTCTATAAACCTTAGTTTCTACTCAAGGATTGGAAAATTTGAAAATCTTAGCTGGTCTGAACACATTTTATAATGTAAATTCCTTACCCCACCCATTTTCTTATACAAATGCTGATTATTTGGACAGGAAAAACAACAACAACAAAAAAAAAAAAAACAAACAGAAAAAGTGGCATGCATCAATACGTATTTACCCTAAGGCTTACCAAAATAATGTAGATTGATGTTATCAAATAAACTAATATGTTTTCATCCGACTTTCATTGAAATAAATCCGATTTTTTGTAGGAACACAATTTTGCAAACATTTGAAAAAAATGGCGTAACTGCATCAAGGGGAAATAACTTTAATGCAATTAAATATAACATCATGATATATTATAGACAATGTGTGCGTAGTATGTATTTATTATAATTAAAGTCCATTCTAGAACAATATGGGACTGGAATTACAAGCATTCAATGGGAGTGCAAGCCAAAAACCAAAAAAAGAAAAAGAAGAAAATATACGAATCACATTTTACAGAATGTAGGATTTAATGGGCATCACATTGTTGTGAAGGGCCATTAAGTTTACTCTTAAATGAAATCATACGGAACCTGAACATTTAATGGGCATTAAATCAAATTTAAGGGCCATGAATAATCTTGTTAAATTCAAAATATACAGAATTTCACTATTTTTTCAAAGCCATTAACTTTTTTAGCTACCAAACTAAATTTTTAATGGCATGATTCGTGGTCAAAAATGGGTGTTTTAATGGTATTTTAACATGTAACCCATTAATATTGTGAAACCTGTTGAATAAAGTGATGCAAGAATTAATGGGGTTAATTAACGGTTTTTCCTATTTTAATGGATATTTTACAGGGTTTTAAACTATGTTTAATGGTATGTGCATCCAGTAGTGATAGCAGAGTAGGTCAAAAGTCTTTAATGACTTCTTAAACGATTTACCGTCTAGACGTACGTCAATGGATCACTCGAGTAACAGATTCGGAGATTATGTACTGGATATATGCAAAACTACAAATATTTGTATTATGAATGGTCGTTCGGGTTGTAATGGGGATAACGGTAATTTCACCTGTTTCACACACAGTGGAGAAAGTTTAATAGACTACGTACGTACTTTCATCCTACGGCAATTTCAAGCTAATACGTAATTTTAACGTCCACAACTATACAGAATATTCCGTTCATTCACCTATATCATTTGAAATTATTACCGCACGTGCAAATGTAACAATAACTCACAGAAGAGGGAGTTTTATAAATGGAACGAAAATGATAAATTGGCATTTTTAAACGATTTATCATTAAATATAGACGGTATTACAGAAAGCCTACAAAATAATTATGACGTTGAGAATGCAGTTTCGTGTTTCTTTGAGTATATCGCATTAACAGCAGAAAAATACTTTAAAAAGACCATTAAGAATGCAAGTCCCACATTTGTTGATAATGAAATTTCGAACCGAAAACAGTGGATTAATCTTGAATGTGAAAATAAACGCCTCGCATACATTCAGGCTCTTGAATAATATACGTGTGATCGTAGTGCTGAGAGATTTGATTTGATGAAACGATGCAAAAAAGACTATAAATACTCTGTTCGGAAAACAAGAAAACAATTCAGTATAAATAAAGGAAAAGAAATGCACGAGCTAAGGCGAAAAAATCCCAGGGATTTCTGGAAAGAAATTAAATGAACCCGACAAGCATCTGATGAAAGCATTTCTCTAGATGACTTTTTGTCCCACTTTAAGTCGCTTGCTCAGACCCAGGATAATGAATTTAATGACGAAGTTGATATGTTTTTAGATAATTTTGACACTGAAACCG
Source organism: Mercenaria mercenaria (assembly GCF_021730395.1). Taxonomy (NCBI): domain Eukaryota; kingdom Metazoa; phylum Mollusca; class Bivalvia; order Venerida; family Veneridae; genus Mercenaria; species Mercenaria mercenaria. Next base: position 47,921,528 of record NC_069362.1, read on the forward strand.
ATCAAGAACCGAGGTACGAAGAGTTAGATGTTCCAATAACGGAAACGGAAATTAGAAAGGCTGTAAAAAAACTTAGATAAAAACAAAGCCACAGGCATCGATAACCTATTAAATGAATATTTTATAGAAGGTGTTGATGTGCTCATTAAACCAGTAATCTTACTTTTTAACAGGATACTGAACACTGGAAAATGTCCACGTCAGTGGTCGAAGGGAGTAATAGTTCCGGTTCTTAAAAAGCAACATCGAGTGACGTAAATAATTATCGTGGAATTACTTGATTAGCTGTTTGGGGAAGTTATTTACAAATGTATTGAATGAAAGGTTAGTCATGGACACGAAAATACGAAAAATTGTCTGATGCCCAGTTTGGCTTCAAAGCTGGCCACAGCACAACGGATGCTATATTTATATTGCATAATATTATTATAAAAGAATATCTAGATCCACGTAAAAGAGTTTACGCAGCATTTGTCGATTACCGGAAGTGTTATGACCTAATATACAGAAATACGGGAATGAATCGACGGAAAGGTGTTGAAATTATTAAGATCCATATATAACGAGGTAAAGTCAAGCGTGTAACACAATACATTATCAGAGTTTTTCAACTGCGACGTCGGATTATTTCAGGGGGTCCCACCTCACCGATTTTGTTTTGTCACTTTATAAATGAGCTAGAAAGTTGCTTACAGCAAAATATATTCTCGGGATTAACTTTAGACCAGTTGTCAATATACCTTATTATGTTTGCCGATGACTGTGTACTGCTAAGCGAAACAGCTGAGGGGTTACAAATGCACTTAAATCAATTAGAAACATATTGCAAAAAGTGGAGTTTAAGTGTAAATATAGATAAAACGAAAATAGATATAGTAGATAGTTTTAATTACCTAGGATTTGTAATCAGCACAGGTGGTTCTTTTCGCAAGGGACCAGAGACTTTAGCTGCTAAATCACTTAAAGCAATGTTTTCTCTAAGAAATTTGACTAAAGATATGGCTTTTCCACTGAAAATTACATTTGATTTATTTGACACATATGTCGCACCCATACTCAGTTACTGTTCGGTGCTATGGGGATTTTTACAAGCAGAAAATATTGAAAGGGTCCACAAAAAATTCTTAAAACGAACGCTTAATGTTAAAATGTCTACAAATTGCCTTGCATTATACGGAGAGACTGGAAGGTATCTGCTCATTATTAATAGGAAAGTCCATATTGTAAAATATTGGTTTAAACTCATGAATAGCTTTAACACCAATTGTATTTTATATGCTGTATATAGTAATATGCTTTATAGGTGTGAAAACAATAAAACTTCCTGGTTAACAAACGTTAAATTGCTACTACAAGAGACTGGTTTTAATGACTTTTGGATATATCATGATTCTGTCATAAATGTTAAAATGTTTTTATCAGTATTTAAGGTACGTCTAAAAGACATTTATATTTCACAATGGAGAGAAAGAGTTCGAGTTTCTAGTCCGCTATCGCTGTTTCGTGAGATCCAATCAAACTTTGAATTATCGGACTACTTAAGTGTTTTAGACAATAGTAAACATAGATACGCCTTATCAAAACTACGTTTGTCGTCGCATAGACTTAATATTGAACTGGGAAGGTACCGAAACATTCCACGTGAACAACGGAAATGTGAACTTTGTCAAAAGAACGACATAGAAGACGAATTCCACTTTGTTCTTATATGTAAATCTTAAAAAGACGTGAGAAAACAATACATACCTACATATTATACACGAAGACCTAGTATGATTAAATTTATAGAACTATTAAGCAGCAAAAATAGAAAGTTATTGTACCGTTTAGCAAATTACACCATCAAGGCATTACAACTTCGGAACAGTATGATCAATGTTATATCATGATAAGACTTCTTGGTATTGATGTGAGCTATTGACGTTTCTTTGTGTGTATATATATATATATATATTAGGGTATTAAGACTACCCTCTCAGATATCACCTTTTGTTAATATTATTATCAATTCCTGCCATTTGCATGCTTGTGTAATATTGTAATATGTATGTATTATAATTGATGATAAGCTGTACATGCTTAAATCAAAATCAACCTATGTTCTGTTCTGTTCTGTTATTACTTAACAATGTACATGTACATGCTATTCGAAAAAAATGTAATGCTTGATTACATGACCATGAAGCATGTGGCATTACATGTTTTAAGTTTTAATTAAGATAGTTAAATATTTTCTAGATATTCAAGCTATAACAATAATCAGTATAACATTACTCCTTATATAAATCACAGGGCTATAGTTTATGCCATATTCAACATATTTTAGCGTGGCTAAGTTCAATACTTGAACAACTTAATATGAAAAAAATCCATTTCAAATGTCATGTATAAAAGCTCTTACTGAATGACCTGCTGATCAAAAGTCAAAATTGTATGCCCGACATTCAAAAACTATTATAGTTTAGATTATGGACCGGTAAGCCATTTGAAAAGGATAATTTTATATTATATGGCTTTTACACAATAATTGGACAGTAAATTGCTTTATGACTAAAATAACTAGGCATATGATAAAGAAACGGTATGACTGGGACTGCAAAATTGACGGACGGTATGAAAGAGGATATTTCAGACTGCAACATTTACGGACGATATGAAAGAGGATATTTTAGACTGCAATATTTACGGACGGTATGAAAGAGGATATTTTAGACTGCAACATTTACGGACGATATGAAAGAGGATATTTTAAACTGCAACTTTTACGGACGGTATGAAAGAGGATATTTTAGACTGCAACATTTACATATACGGAGGTATGAAAGAGGATATTTTAGACTGCAACATTTACGGACGATATGAAAGAGGATATTTTAAACTGTAGTTTTTACGGACGATATGAAAGAGGATATTTTAGACATCAACATTTACAGACGGTATAAAAGAGAATATTTTAGACTGTAACATTTACGGACGGTATGGAAGAGGATATTTTAGACTGCAACATTTACGGACGGTATGAAAGAGGAATTTGAGACTGCAACATTTACGCACGATATAAAAGACGATGTTTTAAACTGCAACATTTACGGACGATATGAAAGAGGATATTTTAGACTGCAACATTTACGGACGGTATGAAAGAAGATATTTTAGACTGTAACATTTACGGACGGTATGAAAGAGGATATTTTAGACTGTAACATTTACGGACGGTATGAAAGAGGATATTTTGGACTGTAACATTTACGGACGATATGAAAGAGGATTTTTTAGACTGTAACATTACCTGACGGTATGTATGAAAGAGGATATTTTAGACTGTAACATTTACGAACGGTATGTAAGAGGATTTCTTAAACTGTAACATTTACGGACGGTATGTATGAAACAGGATATTTTACACTGTAACATTTCCGGATGATATGAAGAGAATATTTTAGACATGTTTGGAAAAAAGAGATATACACTGAACGATGAAAAAATGTGAAGCCAATAGAAATAGAACAAATGCGGAAATCGCTTTACAAGCAAATAAACAAAGAGTGACTTTAAAAGATTTTTTAAAACACAGATAAAAATTATCAATATTGCACTACTGGATGCACATACCATTAAACATAGTTTAAAACCCTGTAAAATATCCATTATAATAGGAAAACCCGTTAATTAACCCCATTAATTCTTGCATCACATTATTTAACAGGTTTCACAATATTAATGGTTACATGTTGAAATACCATTAAAACACCCATTTTTGACCATGAATCATGCCATTAAAAATTTAGTTTGGTAGCTAAAAAAGTTAATGGCTTTGAGAAAATAGTGAAATTCTGTATTTTTTTAATTTAACAGGATTATTCATGGCCCTTAAATTTGATTTAATGCCCATTAAATGTTCAGGTTCTGTACGATTTCATTTAAGAGTAAACTTAATGACCCTTTACAGCAATGTGATGCCCATTAAATCCTACATTCTGTAAAATGTGATTCGTATATTTTCTTTTTTTGGTTTTTGGCTTGCACTCCCATTGAATGCTTATAATTCCAGTCCCATATTGTTTTAAAATGGACTTTAATCACAATAAATACATACTACGCACACATCGTCTATAATATATCATGATGTTATATTTAGTTGCATTAAAGTTATTTCCCCTTGATGCAGTTACGCCATTTTTTTCAAATGTTTGCTAAATTGTGTTCCTACAAAAAAACGGATTTATTTCAATGAAAGTCGGATGAAAACATATTAATTTATTTGATAACATCAATCTACATTATTTTGGTAAGCCTTAGGGTAAATCATATTGATGCATGCCACTTTTTCTGTTTTTTGTTTGTTTTTCCTGTCCAAATAATCAGCTTTTGTATAAGAAAATGGGTGGGGTAAGGAATTTACATTATAAAATGTGTTCAGACCAGCTAAGATTTTCAAATTTTCCAATCCTTGGGTAGAAACTAAGGTTTATAGAGGAGTGAACAGTACACATGATTATGAATATTTACAGTCTGATTTAAATTCATTTGGGGCATGGGCAGATCAATCGCTTCTTCGTGTCAATGATTCAAAGAGTGTGGTACGCTTGATTGGGGAGGGGGGAAAGCTACTTGTGATGCAATCCCTCAAACATTTGCTCTTAGCTGTTTAAGTGCATGCACCTGAGCACAAAGTACTGAAGTAGAGCTAAATTGTGATTGCCCATTGTACGCTGACATTGTCATCAACAGTTGATTTTTGAATACACCTGATGCCTAATGTCTGTACCAATAAAAACTTGGTCAGAATGTTTGTCAATATTATAATGTTGAATAGTTAAAACTACCCACATGGTCACTTGATCTATTAAACCGGTACCTGTAAACCCTTCTCAGTACAACACAATACAATACAATATCCACTTATTTTCTTATTCCATATGAACATAATGACAGAATAAGGATACAATATGACAAATGTTTGTAAGAGGCTGTTACATGTGTTTACATTACAAAATAATGAGAGAAAAAAGAAGAAACAAATGTTCTTCTAGCATTTTACAAAACAGTACATAATTATGTATAGATACTATTACATGTGTAGTAATGCGTAGTTTAAATCAATACGGCAAATATCAATATGAAGTTTATTATCTTAAGGTGTCTAATTCTGATGGCAAATTTTCATGGCCCTTAATTTGATACACCATTAAAATACTACGAACCCATTAAAATTGAATCTGACATATTTAATGAGACCATTAAACAATTTTTTAATAATTAACGGCCATTAACAGAGTATTAAAAAATGAATAGCCCCATTATTTCTTACTAATTAACGTGGAATTAAAGGGTACCTTTTTAATGGCACATTAATTTCATGCCAATTAAAAAAATTCATGGAGTTTTAAGGAGCCTGTTAACTTATTTTAATGGTTTATTTTAAGCAGCTTTTCAGGGCCATCAAAGTCATTTTAACAAGGTATATTTTATCAGGGTTTTAATATACTTATTTCATGGCTTTTTAATGTATGTCATTAAAACTATGGTCATGAAAATCCCATTAAATAGTAAGAAGTAATGGGTGAATTTTAATGGTGACCTGTTAAAACTCTGTTAAAAACGTATGAAAAAATTAAGGCCAATTTCATGACCCTTTTATGGCATGTGCATCCAGTAGTGTTGGTATTTGTTATCTAGGCCGGATCTTTTCCTTTCCATTTGTTAAAGCAGAATTTGCAAAAAAAATAATCCCGTTAATTCTACACTATCCAACACAGATCTGCTTGGGAAAAATCAAAATTTATTACTGTTTCTAATTAAGAAATAATATGTTCCCAAACGTAGTTTATCGTAGAATAACCCGTGTTTTGAGTTCTTATGCGTAAGAATATATCACGAAGGCCGTAGGCCTGAGTGATATATTGTTTCGCATAAGAACGAAAAACTCGGGTTATTCAACGATAAATCGATATCACACTTGAGAACTTATTATTTCGATTCTAACACGACATACTAGTATCAACAGTGTTAGAAAAAATGGTAACTACTGTTTACGACCGTGCTACGTACCTGCATCGGATGACGTCATTGGACGCGAGTGGTATATTGCAGAATAACCCGAGATAGATTTTGCTCTACATGTATGTAGGTTATTCGCCGGTCGTGTTAGAATATGTCTTATAATAAACCTGTATTCGGCTGGAGTGGATTTTACCAGATCGTAGCGATCTACTTTGCAAAATCCACTCGAGCCGAACACAAAGTCCCAGATCTAGCTACTGTTATAATGACCCTTTTATTATGTATCTCCACCTTTGTTTTCTTTTTTACTGATGTTAAAATAGAACTGAGCGAAGGTTTTATGCCGCTCTTTATAGAACTGTGTCAGATCATGCATATTTACAATACGGACTTTTTTCTCTTCCTGTTCATATTTACTTGTGAAATAAAAACCGAAATTTTGACAGAATTTATATAGGAATATAATAAATATTATGTTGTCATCCAGTTATGTCCCTTTATATTTGAAAATGTGTTAAGAGCAGAATAAAATCAAATTTCTTACGGTACGTTGTACAACTAAATAGGATCTTATTTCATTTGCACTAAATGACAAAACTATTTCTTTACGGAAAATGGAAAATGTAGTACTTTTTGAGCTAACAAGAAGCAGAAGAATCGTCATTTGACCTAATATTAGTGCCAAACTCGAAATAAATTTTTATACATACATGTTGTATATAGCGGATATTACATATGTGTGTGTGTTTTTTTTTTTTCATATTGAATATATTAAACAAAATGAATAAAATAGTAACATTCAAGACTCTGTCGAGCATTAGATCATGTTTTATTCAACGAGTTCAATAAATACAATGTGGAAAGACACAAATGTAATATTCTTATCAAAAGTTCACTTCTCCTACTGAAACATCAACTTTTCTTCTTTCTTACCTAATGCAGACCAAGTCAATTCGATCATCATCATCTATACTTAAAACGACATCGACGCCGAAAATTTACTAATTTGGTGTAATACCAAAATTATGTAATGGCTATAGTTAACTCCCACGACGTCAAACATGTGATAAACACAGTTTATCTACTTAAATGAAAAAAAAACAACAGCAATATTTGCTGCATTTCATATCTACAACCTTTTCATGACGGTATTTTAACCACTTTGAGCAGTACCATTTATCATTTGAAGGGGTGTTTACTGAAAATTGACTGACTGAATAGCGAACAGTGCAGACCATGATCAGACTGCACGGATGTGCAGGCTGATCTTGGTCTACACTGGTCGCAAAGACAGAATCAATCGTGTCCAGCATGGTAAGGGTTTAGCAAAAAGCATACATTATATGTAATAGAAGAAACATGATGATATGTACAATGATATAGTCAGTTTATCTACTTAAATGAAATTTGAAAATAGATATTTGATTACCATGCTGTAATTTTGAAATATTAAATTCATCTTTATCCTGACCTTTCTGTGTGGAGGAAAAGGCAGAAAACAGAACATTAGTTTGTAAGCTAAAAAGGACCTATCAGCTTTTACCATTTTCCGTAAGGTTAAAATGAAATACGGTATCTCCGAGGTGACGAGCGTGCGATGTCTGTTATTGTTCCCACGACTAAGTATCTCATGTCCACGGGATAATTTTTTTTTAATCTCGTGTCCACAAGAAATTAACTCGTGAGATAAAAAATACGTAGTCAGCACGGTGCTTCAGTATAAAAAACGAGTAAATATCAAAGCGGATGCAGTGGTTCAGTGGTAACACTGTCTGAATACGAAATCAGTGTTCGTGAGTTCGAGCCCCCCCCCCCCCCCCCCCCCCCCCCCCCTCCTTCTCCGAATACAAATAACTAACATTTGGATAGAAGTTCCGTGTATGGGTGCTTTACACCTGGCACGTTAAAGAACAAGGGAAGATTCTTGAATTGGAGTGTCTTCTGTATCTTGCACTATCCTCCCACTAACATTACTAACAGTCTTCTGGAGGAGTCGCCCATAAACTTATATACAAACAAACAACCTCAAACATATTTTCATTGATCTGATACATACTTCAGTTACAGTCAACATAAAAACATGCGCCTTTTTTATTTTGAAATATACAAAGAATCCATGAATTTTTATTTTACTCTATCAGACATAAATATCATGACGTCATGAAGTATGAGAAAAGTTTGAATGTAAACATTGACGGCTGAATTTTGCTTGTTTTACATGACCAAAGTATTCGAAGCCACTTATGAGAGTATTGCATTCAAACTTTAAAATATGGTCTAATGTTAGCTTACAAAGAAACAAATAAAATTTATCATTTATAGCTCCATCAATCGAAACTAATATTTCAAACTACAATCTTTTTACAAGTATCATCGTCATCACTAATGTTTCTGTTTAGATAAACCGATGTGTCAATTAATAAAATGTAAAAGGCGGGAAAAATCTCGTTGACACTCAATGCTTCCCTTTTTTTGAATAGACCATTTCCTATAATGATCCTTAATTTTCTATAACCTTTATTTACGTTCAAACTGATATTGTTTTGGTTATGATCAAATACGTGTGTTTTATTGTTACGGATTAACATTATTCTTATATTTCCACAGTATCTTGCGTTTCGCACTGTTTGCAGCTATTTTCATTCAATGTAGTGTACGTAAATAGTTAGAATTGATTAAAGTCATCATCAAGAAGAAAAAAAATAGTCGCGGGAACAGGTTTCTCGTAAGGGAAAACATAAGTTTAGACAAACATTTTGAAAAGACGAGCGTGTTTGGGCTCAAAGGCAGCTGCGCTTATTATAAGTCAAACTACGTGAGCGAGTAAACGACGTGCGATATATTTGTTTTGTGTATGATAAAATTATTACCATAATGAAATTAAAAATAATTATTTTTCAAATCTGTTTCCTGCTTTTTAGTACGGTCATGCCAAGCAAGGCTCTTGTTGAAAAGGAATTATTCAAAAAGAATAATTCAATTGTGAATATTTTGTGTCCGTTTGCTAGTTTAGACTTGGGCTTATTCAGGAAAGTTACAGGTTGTGCAGCTATGTGCAGCAAGGCCCCAACGTGCAGAAGTTTCTTTTATAACAAACAGGAGCAATTTTGCAAAGGAGCGCCGGATATTCTCTCAACAACATTTGGATGCGAAGATATGCCTGGCACGTCTTATTACCAATCAACAGGTAATTTATCATGTTATTTTAGTCATGCCAGTTTAAACGTATCATATGTTCGGTGCCCCTAAAATGACACGAGACACATTAATTTGCATCCGGAACCTGTTTTTTTTTATTTCATAAAAATGACGTAATATACGTAATATCACTTTGTAATATCGAAATGTATTTCGTAAAAATGTTATATTATTTCTTTTCGTAAAAAAAGTGATGTTAATTCGTTAAAACGTATTCTTGCATAAAAACTACTTCTTTTACTGGATCCGCCCATGTATTAACGGGAGAAAAATCGTGTGCAAACAAGGCAATTCACGTGCTTTAAATACATGATATTTTTATTTTTGAAATGCTTTCTAGGAACGTATATGAATTTCTCCGCAGATTGTTTAGTTTCTTCCATAATAACGTCTTTCTGTAGCACAAAAGATGTAATCAAAAGCATAGAATGTTTTGCTATATCAGTTAGCAAAGCCAAATGCACTGCCCCAACAATGTTCTTACTCGCTTCTCCCATTGTCTACTCCTCTTTTAGAACTCAGCGTCGTTTCAGCTTTTGTAGGTAACCGTGGATGTTTCAGAATCGCAAGTAACTTGTGGGATTGTTTGTTTTAGGAATCATATTTTTGATTTGGATGAGTACCAGTCGGTATATTTTTATCTAATTTCTCGAAGAATTTATATAAAACGCTTGAAAGCTTGTCACTACGGTCGTACTTATCTGTACTCGAAATGTGCCCGTACTCAAATAACTCGAATGTATAAGCTAATATTTTTGAAACTGTGCTCCTGTTTACCAAATTATTTAAGTTTTATGACAAATTATTGGTAATTTCATGTTTGTTATAACGAGAGAGAGAGAGAGAGAGAGAGAGAGAGAGAGGGAGAGAGAGAGAGAATCGTTTAAAAATCTTCAGTATGCGCTTTTGGAAGTGTTGTTTATTTCTGAGCTCAGGCTATGGATATTTAAAACATGTTTACCGTTTCCAAGAACAACAGAATGGCAACTAATTAAAAAAATGTACCGGAATCGTAAAGTCATCACAGTGAAATGAAAACAATACATTTAGTCGTCGTGTAATGTTTTTTGTATGCAAGAATAGCGGCAATGCACGTTTGTTTTGTGTATTAATGTGAGATATATTTGTGACGCAGACGTTAATACACACAAAAAAAACGTGCATTATCCCTACAATAATATTTCTTAAAAACAAAATGATATTACGTTTCTACGAAATAATATTACGATTCTGCGAAACAATTTACGTTTTTATGAAATACATTTCGTAATTACAAAATATTAACACGTTTTATACGAAATAGAATTACGTTTTTAAGAAATTATATTATATTATTACGAAATATTACGTTTTTAACGAAATAAAAGTACACTTCCTTACGAAGTAATATTACGTTTAAACGAAATAGTAGACTGTGCTTTAACGAAATGCGTTTCGTATTTACGAAATAAGGTTACGTTTTTACGTAATACATTTCGTTTTTACGAAATAATATTACATTTTTACGAACTAAAAAGATATTACGGATAAAAATAAATATGTCTCATGTCACTTTAGGGGCACCGTACATATTCTCCTTTTGTAAAATCTACTTTTAAGAAATATCGCAGTTTGTAATTTTTCCAATATAAAAGAAAAGTTTTCGATGTATTTATATAATTATGTTGACTTGACCTCTACAAAAATTAAAATCATAGTACTTATAAACACTGTTTACCACAACAAATTAAGAATGAGCTTTTAGACAATTACATACCGACGAAACGTCTTACCGAAGAAAACATTGAAACCGCCTATCTTTTGAAATAATCAAAATCCTGAGTCTGAATGCGGGCGGGCATGGCCAGCCCGAAATGAAATAAACGAAAATCAAAAACTGTGAACTTTAATGTTGCACTCGTTTGTTGATATGTAAGAGCTGTTAATCAACCGCTATTACAATTTTAAGCACATCCTGCTGGAAAGAGTTTCTGGTTTTACAGCTGTGTACTGTTTTGCACACCACCTAAGAAAATGTTCGGCTACATGCAAACAGCGTTTTTGTCCATCGATAGATAGTAATTTGAGATCATACAATTTTGATCTTTAATCTTAAAATTTCAACTCGTGTCAGTATGTTCGTACAAAGTGTCGACATGCATACCGAAACTACTTCAGAACCTGTACCAATAACGATGACTTTTTCATTAGTGAGATTCATACCTAATATTAGCTGATGTTTAACCTTCCCAGTGATGTTAGTTCAACGAATTACTGTTTGGATTGAGGAAAGCGAAACACTTGTATAATATTTTATATTGGAGAAATAATACAATAAATTAATTCTTCAGATTGCACAATTACCACGTCTACACCCACATCTATGTCTTCGACCTCATCTATGTCTACGACCACTTCTATGTCTACGACCACTACAACCAGTGCCGTCCTTCTAGGCCAGTACGCTGACTTGTGCACGACGGATGCTGATTGTACACTGTCTGCTGGCACGTGTCTTCAAGGAGCATGCTCATGTATAGCCGGCTACAGATATGAACCTTCGTCCGGTTCATGTGTCATAAGTATGCACACGTCATAATCGTTATTTGGCCTTCATTTATTTCAAACAATATTTTGAACTATGCAATAGTCATGCCTGTTTGCTTTTCCCCCATCTATACACTGCAACTTTCTACAAGTAACTGAAGCCGGAGGATGAACTTTTTGCCGCAAATTCATGCGTAATGACATTAAAACTTTAAATTTACGTGTATACCATGTAGATAAAAACAAGCAAATAGCAATAGTTTTTCCGTTGTGGATACAACATATGATTCGGGTATGATTATCATATGATTCTCATATGAATTTCATATGGTACTCATAACATATGAGAATCCTATGTGGCGACATTGTCTATCATCGTTTAACTCGCAACACTTTTAGTTTGTCAATGTTTTCAATTTGCTTGAATAAAAGCTTGTACTTAAATTCAAATAATGTATACGTCATGCACGGCCTATCTTAATTTACACATATTTCATACTAACAGATTGTGTAAGCTATGGCTCGACCTATATTGAATACCTTAACAAGGATCTTGCTGTTGCCCATACAGCAGAGTACTTCAAGGTTACCTTGATGCAGTGTCAGACGTATTGCTCAACTTCAGATACATGCAGAGGCGTCAACTACAGTCCAGTTTACGGTGGTGGAATGTGTAGACTAAAATCTGAAACTCCGTACACAGATCCAAATGCCTTTCAAGACTACACGGATGTTCACTATTACACAAGAAATTGTGCATAGCTACTCATTATTATGCATTGGACTGGTATGGTTGCACGGTGGTATATTTCTGTCACGAGATAGCGAGGTAGCTGTCACGATACTCAGTATTGTTCACTTTCCAGGAAATGTGTGCTTTAAAAAAAAACAAAAAAAAAAAAAAAACAAAAAAAAAAAACATTTCAGCAATGAATAATATTTTCTTGAGGAGTGGAAAACGAAACAGTAGTACTATATTATTTTCGTATAAATATCAGTATTGTAATATACATGTTTGCGTTAACCAAGCACTATACATGTATTCGTTTACCAAGCACAGAAAAATATAAGTGTGCACGTATTTCACGATTAAGCCGCGTGGTTCTATTGGTATAGTTCATTTACACTGAGGTAACATCGGTTGAATATTAATAAATTATTTATGGACTATATTTTTACTGCATACTTCAAAAAGGTGCGCATATTGTTGCTCTTGCAAAGATTTTTTTAACAAGGACAGGTCCCTTTGTTTAACATAAAAACAAAATAGTCATAATAACTCGTTAGAATGTAACATTCAAACGGCAAAAGATATTTCGATCAAGGCTTAAACATTTATAAAGAAATATCCTCTACAGTTCAAATAACCGAAAGTAAATTTCTATAAAGATAACCGCCTGCATTTTTTTAGATCATACTCATGAGAAGTAAACAAAAAAGAAACTTGCACTAACCGGTCCGTTGTATGTTCTTTGTCCCATATACATGTATGATTCCATTTGTTTCATAGAATATCTTTGCATTCAAACCAATACTGTCCCTGTAAAAGGCAAATTCTATTCCAGTGTTAGGTCTATCAATGACCTGACGTTCTTCGAAATGAGCTCGAGTCGCCAGTTTTAGTACTTTTGGTATGAAAACCGCAAATATAATTCTGTTGTAGAACAGCATTAAACTTGTAATTAAAAGTTTACCATACGGCGTGTCTGAACACCATCGGCATTTAAAGCAGATCTTTTTTTAACTATTAAACAGTTGCACCGAAAACACTTTTTGGCGAAAATTGGAAAAGCGAGTTCCTTTCAACAAACAAAAAGCGGTAATTTCGTCATTCATTTCAATGATAAACAGTGTTTACAGAGGAAATAAAGTTTATCATTTACCTCACTGAAAACATGTATTTGATGACCACTCTGTAATTTTCAACTTTTCTCACGGTTTTAGCAAATGCTTATTTGAACTTTTTCACAAAGACCACGAGTTCGACGATAATAACATTCAAGATTAATTTAGTAGAAAACGAAAAGTAGAATTATGTAATTTTTTATAAACAGCAGTATACTACAATACATTTGTTACACAAACACAGAAATATATGCGTGCACATAATTATTTTATGATGCACCCCAATTCCTTAGAAATTTACCAAAGTGTTTGACATGACCAACTGTTTAAGAATTGAAATAAAGCTCTCATGGAAGACAATCACATTTAAACTATAATCATATCTTGGCCGGTTAAAGTGATAAACCTTAGACACTGGTCTTTAACAAATAATATTTTGTGTTAATAAACTAATTTGTATTGTCTAATTTCTGATCTGAAGCTATATCCGTGCTTGATTATTTCTATACCCACACGTGGCCTTCCTTAGTTGTGTGATTCGTACATACAAATAAAAGGTATCATGTTCCAGCGTGGCATATGCACTTTCCAACGACACTAAGTCTTTGGAAAGGTGACTTTTAGTTATAGTTTATTTGTTTATTTCAGTCTCATCCATTTACATGTTTACAGTATAAAAACATGACATATACATAATAAAACACAAGTAAATGGCCACTCAAATTTGAATTACAAGAGACTATATATATAAAATTTCTACATATCACATATTTCACATAAATCAATTCTCATATATTACAGTAAAAAGCAAGACATGTCTGCTAATCATAACACAAAGATGTGTCCTAAAATTTAATTAAAAAAAAGGGTTATAAGACACTGAACCAGATTAGACAGGTGCACTAAATGTGCGCTAGTAAAAAATGGCTTAAAGAATCAAGTATCCCCACCAATCAGATTGGTAGAGAACAGATTAGCAGATATCTCTTACTTAACACTAAAATACTGTAATTATTTAAAAGAATCTACATACAATTTAGTAAAAAAAATTTATAAATAAATAAAAGCCTATCTATACAGGTACATTAAACTGTGTTTATATTATATAAAGTATTACTTCTTTTTTTAAGTATATCATTACAGGTTTTTGCAACTATTCTTATCAAATTTGGATGTGTGAATAACAGAACCAGTTTATCATTGTCATTTAGACTCCCAAAGTTTACAAATATAGAAGTGACCTTTTCTAATAGAAGTCTTCGTTCAACAGTATAAAGCGGACAGCATAGAATAACATGTATCTCTGATTCTACAGCATTACAACCAAATGGGCACAATCGTTGATTTTCTGTTAAACCTTCGTAACGACCCGTTTCGAGTCTTATGGGTGCAACACCGCACCTGAATCTAGACAATGCAGATCTATGAGAGAAAGGCATAAGCAACTTACAATAAGGTTCTACATTACACTCATTCTTAAACATTCTGTAGGTTCGTAACTTATTTTGACCAGCACCATTGACACCAGTTAATCTTGAAATGTCAGTAGACCATTTTTCTAAATGAGTATTTAACAAAACAGTAGACATAGTTTCAATTAAGCGTTTTCTTGAGAAAGGTAATTGCAAGAAGTCATTTAACTCTAAACACTTAAATTTTTCTTTAACAATAAATGGCCAGTTCTTACATCTTGAGTTACCTTTCTTAAAGGACCAGCTAAAGATCTTTTTATTTATACGTGTATTTTCATAACTCAGACAGCGATACCAATGATTACATACTGAAGTCCACTGATCTATAAGGATTGGCTTCCAACCCATTTCACCATAAACAGCCACATTTGGTGTATATTTTCCTGTTCCAAGGTAGAATCTCATGGCCCGGTGGTGGACTGCATTTATACATGAAAATACCTTAGTTCCCCAAATTGAGGAGCCATATGTTATAATTGGGACAACAATTGAATAATACAGTTTTGTGTATACATCATATGGTAAGCCTCCATTGTTTTTAAAGCGAGCAATGAGAAGACCCAGGGCACGTCCAGCACTCTGGGCAACAACTTTTGCTGTTACATTATAATCAAGGTGTTCTGTCAACATAATACCAAGGTACAAATACTGACTGACATAATCTAATTTTGATTCACCACATACAAATAAATAATCAGATCTTTGAACAGAGGTAGGTCTAAAATGTACAATATTGCTCTTGCTGGTATTAACAGACATACAATTAATTTTACACCAATCATTTAACATATTTAACATGAATTGCAAATCAGCTTCATTTTCAGCAATCAAGACAATGTCATCTGCATAAAGCAAAATACACACCTTTTGATTATCAATATAGACACCTTTCTCTGTACTTTTCAACATTAATGCTAGATCATTAATGTAGATATTAAAAAGAACAGTAGACAATGAACAGCCTTGACGTAAGCCTGTATTGACAGAAAACCAGTCAGTAAAATATCCATTAAGTCGTACACATGAAGAGATATTACTGTAAAGAGATCTTACTGCCGATAGCATTTTGGTTGATATACCAATTTCAATTAATTTTTGCCAAAGGCGGTTTCTGTTAATGGAATCGAAGGCCTTTTTGAAATCAATGAAAGCACAAAAAGTTGAGAGACGGTTTTTCTTGCGTGTATCAATGATATTTGTCAAACTAGAGATGTGATCTACAGTGCTACGCTTACTTCGAAAGCCATTTTGCTCTTCAACAATAACATCTCTTTCATCAGTCCAGGATATAGTGAAAGTACACTAAACATAGTGCAAACAACGGACATTTATTTAACATGTTTATATTATGTTTGTAGAAAATAGCAGTTTTTGCACTGACTTTGTGCTTGCAATTAACGCTAGGATGGTCCCAGATGTTAAAGCAATTATTTACTTTACGACATAACACAACAGATCTGCCCCATAACAATCATCTTATGTAAAGTTTCACCAGTGCTTAGGTATTTCTATTCCAGCACGCGGCCCTCTCTGGCTTTGTGTTTTGTAGAAACACATATGAAAAGTATCACATTCTAGCTTTGCATATGCTCTTTCAAACAACACTAAGTCTTTTGAAATGTGAAATTGAATGTGTTACAGCAGTACACTAAACATAGTGTCAAAAACAGACTTTTCTGAAACATAACTATATGCATACTATACATATTATATGTAAAGTAACAGTTTCTGACCCGACTCTGAGACACTGATTTTTTTCTCGCAATTAAAACCAGGATGATCACATATAACCGAGAGGTTACTTACGTTACGATACACAAGAACAGACCCACCACATTGGCTTTGTGATTTGCAGAAATATATTCATATTGTAGCTTGGCATATGCACTTTCCAACGACACTTAGTCTTTGGAAAGGTGACTTTGAATTGGTTAGCAGCAGTACACTAAACACAGTGAAACAACGGACATTTCTTTAACATGATTATATACATACATATATATGTAACTATGTAGAAAATAACTGTTTTTACCTGACTTTGGGACACTAAATTTTTGCTTGAAATTAGCGGAAGGATGGTGGTCCCAGGTCACCAAGCACTTAGTTACTTTACGATATAATAGAATAGACTCACCTCATGACCCTGTTTCTTTCTTTTGTCTGTTTTCATACGTGAAGTTATATCCATGCTTGATTCTTTCTATACCCACTAGCGGCCCTCAATTGATTTGCAATTTGTACAAATACAACTGAAAGGTTTCATCTTGTAGCTTGGAATATGCACTTTCCAGCGACATCAAGTCTGGATTAGTAATAGTACACTAAACATAATGCATACAACGGACATTTCTTTAACACGATTATATACATTATGTATGTAGAAAACAGGAGTATTTGAGTTTGGGACACTGAAGTTTTGTTTGCAATTAACGCTAGGATAGTCCCAGATGAAGAAGCAATTACTTACATAACGATATAATAGGATAGGCCCAACTTATGGCCATCCCTCGTTCAGTTGTCAATTTTCTTATGTGAAGCTTTAAACTGTGCTTTACTATTTCTTTACCCATACGCGGCCCTCAAAGGCTTTGTGATTTGTAGAAATACAAATGAAAGGTACCATGTTGCAGCTTGCAATATGGTCTTTCAAAGGCCATTAAGTCATTTGAAATGATATTTTGAATGGGTTAAGCAGCAGTACATTAAACATAGTGCCAAAAACGGACTTTTCTTAAACATAGCTATATGCATATTGATGTAAAATAACAGTTTTTTTGGACACTGAATATTTTCTTGAATTCAAAGCTAGGATGATCACAGATGACCAAGCAGTTACGTTACGATTCAACAGAACAGACCAGCCGCTTGGCCCTCCCTCTTTCTATTGTCTATTTTGTTACGTGAAATTTTATGCGGCTTCCTTAGCTTCATGATTTGTAGAACTTTAAATGAAAGGTACCATATTTTAGCTTGGTTTATATACTATCCAACGACACTACGTCGTATATACTTATGTATGTAGGAAATAGCAGTTTTTGACCTGACTTTGGGACACTGAATGTTTGCTTGCAATTAACGCTAGGATGGTCCTAGATGACCAAGGAGTTACTTATTTACGATATAATAGTCTTTACGAACGCTTACCGTAGAAACTTTGAAATCGTGTATAGTTCAAAAAAGTTTTCATGAGAACATTTTTATTTTCACACTAGGTTGGGCTGCATGGAAAACGTTTCTGACAACAACCTTATAAGAAAAACATTTGGACCAAGCCTTCGTTATATATGTCTGCTTGGGGTACACTTTAGAGATGTCTCACATGTTGTGACGTATTGTGACTTTTACAACAAATTAGTATAAACTAATTCAGTAGGGTTAATTTCCTGTCCGGTTCATAGATTTGTCATCTATCAAGGTAATTCAACTTTTTGGAACAAATGCTACCTATAATAAGATGACTTGTCATGTGCAAAAGCCAGATTCCTAGCTTAAAGCCCAAGGTCGCACTTATAGATCAATTATAGGCACATCCGTAGCCGTTTGGTTAAGGCTGTTGACTTCTAATCAATTGCCCTTTATTGGTGTAGAATTCCCCATGTGAGGGAGCCATCCAACTTACTTATGAGACACGCCTGTTAAGAAATTGTGCCCGGAGGGGAGCCGTCAACAAAAGCTGCAAATTCGACATATGACATATAATTGTGCCGGTGTAATGAAGTATTTCGACCCCCCATAGAATAACGACCCCCCGGTCATTATTCTATAGAAAATGTGACTCCTTTCCTGTAAAATATTG
The DNA here is from genome assembly GCF_021730395.1 of Mercenaria mercenaria. Lineage (NCBI taxonomy): Eukaryota > Metazoa > Mollusca > Bivalvia > Venerida > Veneridae > Mercenaria > Mercenaria mercenaria. The sequence continues at coordinate 47,940,368 of NC_069362.1, forward strand.
ACTCCCCTTATAAAAAACTGACTCCCTTTGAAAACTCTATAGAATAACAACCCCCAGTCATTATTCTATAGAAAAACTGACCCCTCCAAGTAAAATACTGACTCCCTAAAGATGACTCCCTTCGAATCTCATAGAATAATGACCCCGGTTATTATTCTATAGAAAAAGTGACTCCTTCCATGTAAAATACTCACTGCCGAAATTACTACATTCGAACTCTCATACAATATCGATTTCCGGACATTATTCAATTTAAAAAAGTTACTCTTTCCGTGTAAAACACCGGCTCCTAAAAAGACTTTCGACGATAATATCTATCAAAAAGTGATCCCCACCAAATCTAACGGACAATTTTACTAGATCTACAACTCTAATACCCTCCATTGCCAATAGTTAACATTTTGATTGTACTACTACTACTGGTGCCGCTATTTCTATTGCTATTACTACACGTACTTCTTCTTCTTCTACTACTACTACTACTACTTTTACTACTACTACTACAACTGCTACTACTGATACTACTACACCTGCTTCCACTAATACGTCTTGTACATCTACCTCTTCTTCTCCTGCTGCTGTTGTTGCTGTCACTTATTCCTCTGCTGCTGCTGCTGCTGCTGCTACTGCAACTGCCACTGCCACTACTACTACTACTACTACTACTACTACTACTACTTTCTATTGTTGCCGCTACCGTACTTTACTGCCACTGCTTAGTATTGCAACTTCTATTAATACTAAGTTCTATGCTAGCAGTTTCTTGTGCAGTTTTCTTCTGAAGAATTACTTCATACCGAAGTTTGCAGGGATTATTGACACTGGTGTGTTTTGTGAACGTATTGTGAATTGTTATTTTCCTGAAAAAAAATGTATACACCAAGATACAGCGTCTAGAAATAGAATCCCTTTTCCCGTTGCGGAATGCTCTGATTTCTGTGTCAAGTGATGGTATCTGGGGCTAATGGTCAAATGAAAGGACGGACGGACGGACAAGGGCAAATCTTTATGCCCCCCTCCCCCGAGTGGGGGCATAAAATGCAGCAATTAGGCCTTAGATACATGAGTTATCACTAAATTTGACCAAATGACCAGGGGTCGTTTTCTTTTATGGGAGTCAATATTCTTCGTGAGGTTCAGTTTACTTAACGTGGGGATAGTCATAGTACTATGATCTGGAGGTCATAATACTATGACCGGGGGATCACTTTTTCTATAGAATAATGACCGGGGGTCATTGTTCTATGGGGGTCGAACTACTTCATTACACCGGCATGACCCTAAACCCAACAAAAACAAAAAGAAAACTTATTGATTAGACCGAAGATTTTATTAAGTAATCATCATAAAATGCATTTGATGTTACTAATCAGAGTAAACAGATATGCGTGATGATTGTAGTTGAAGAGATAATACACTTTTATTTAGTAATACTTTGCAACCTAGGCCAACCAAGGAAAACTGATGATACTTTGAAAAGGAATTTGACAAATATCGCTGCTTGCCATTTAAAGTGTCTTTATTTTCATCAAATAAAGGAAGGACAACGTTAGAATTCGAAATGTTCGTAAATATGTAATTAAATGCAGAAATTGTGGCATTGATTAAATCATGCTCAAGCAAAGAAACGAACAAAAACAAGCTTCCATTTCCGTTTTACTTTAACATACAAAAGTTATACGTGTATTAAAAGTGATTCACCTATCACTATTTTATGTAAAGATCTGCATTAACATAATGTTTTCAAAACTTATACATTTGAATATTAGTACTAATAGACACAAGATGGATTTAATCATACCTACTTACCAATCACTCCTTGGACTGTCTCAAATGTACAACCAATTTCATTGATCTATCCATCATTGATAGAAATATTTCAATTGCATGTAGTGATAGGGAAGAAAAGGCTCATCAATAATTTCAAAAGCAAAACCTTTTCCAAGTTCTTCCTTGTCGTGAAACGACATAAATCAGCATGGACAATATTCACAACAATATCCTACTTAACAACAGGACATTGTCGCAAAAATAGACAGAAACCTAAACAAAATTTGCTGAGTCGTAAAAGGGACATAACTTTGTCAGAAAGTAAAATACAATTACAGACTCTATATATCACATATTGTGTCATTACATGTAATGTATGAAATTTCAATTCACTCAAAGAAGTGGTTACAAAGGTACGAGCTTATATGCAACGACTTAACCAAAATTTGTCGGAAAATAGGGCATAGCTTTGTGAAAATGCAAAATATAGCTAGGTAATCTGTACACTCCATGTCAAATCATCACGGTAAACAAGTGTGTGAAGTTTCAACACATTTAAACCAGCGGCTACTTAGGTACAAGTTTACAGGCACCAATTTACTGGAACAGTGATAAGTTGGAAAAGAAGCAAAGTTTTGTGAACAAAGAAAGAGGTTGGATTATTGAATCAAAATCTTGCTTCGATAGTTCCTTACTCTGATTATAATTTAAAGTGTCTAAAATATATGATTCATCATTTGATCAGGAAATTGAAACCAAAATCTTATTACCCTGTCAAAGGTACAATGAATAAAACCATAACGAACAGGGATTTGTGACATTTAATTGAAAATGTCAGGTGTTGAACTAACATGGCATGCATAGGTACGATAAACAATATCACAAGAAATGCATACCTATATGTCGTCAATAATGGAAACTATTTATCATATTTAACTCGGAAAGTCTATACTTCGTGAAAAAGTAGTCAGTACAATAACTAAATCAATTTTGTCCCATCCTCAACCCTTGTATTAGCCCGCCCGCTTAGCTCAGTAGGGAGAGCGCAGATAAACGGATTGCGGGGTCGTGAGTTCGATCCCCGGGTGGGGTGTATATTCTCCGTGACGATTTGATAAAAGACTTTGTGTCTGAAATCATTCTTTCTCCACCTCTGATTCATGTGGGGAAATTGACAGGTACTTGCAGAGAACAGGTTTAATTTGTGCTTGTACAGAATCTAGGAACACTGGTTAGGTTAACTGCCCGCCGTTACATAACTGAAATACTGTTGATAAAAGGATTTAAACGTAAATCAAACAAACAAATCAACCCTTGTGCCCCTTAAAATCAGAATATGTCAAAATTGTAATTGTATTGGTATATAATTTCGTGTTTCTTTCTTAAAGATTCGTATTTTATCGTTTCCTTTCAGTGTACATTATTCTCCACTAGTGACTTGATTGCGAGTTTATCCTTTATGTGGTCGGTGTCATACAAATGGGGACTGGCCGAGTCGTTTGTTGTGACTCCGTTCTCGGATGCATTTTGTAGATACTGAACTCACGCCGTGTCTATGTTTGACTGAAGCATATATGTTTTGTATTTCTTAAGAGGTCAGGTGTCCACTTCAATATGAATTTATTCTCAATTAATGACTCGTTTGCGATTATATCCTCGGTGTAGTCGGTGCCTTACTGCTAGGGATTGATCCAGTCGTTCGGCGCGGCTCCTTTCTTGTCTATGTGACATAAATTAATGTATTTTATCACTAAAATAAATGAATATATGTTGTTCGTACTTGTTAATTATACCGTAAAATTTGGTGACTGATGGTCCCGATGGACCGGGTGAATTATTCCTTTTTATTACATGCTTTTCAGTGAATTATTGAAATATTAATTTGAAATATACCTGATATTTTCACAGTAAAAAATATCAAATGTATTTTAACTGGTAAGAAACTATAAAATGGGTGAATTTATCCAAAACATTAACGAAACCTTCAATATTTATCGACGTTAAAATAGAACTTAATGAACTATTTATCTGCGCTATTTCTAGAACAGTGTCCGGTCATGCACATTGAATGAACTAGACACTGTTTTGTACACGCCGTCACAATAATGAATTTTTAACTTTCTTACATTTTATGTGGAAAAACGTTACACAATAGGTAATACATGTCATAAATCTGCATTAATATCGTCTTACGTAATCAGGATGTTGAACCTGCTTCCAAACAAATCAATGTCATTGTTGGTGTCAGTCTCTACCGGAATTAACTTTTGACCGCTGGCTCCCACTGAAGGTTGTGTCTGTAAATGAACGTGGTGGAGTCAGTCTCGAACGTTGAAATAGATGTTTGACGTCATTTCTGAATCTACTACCGCTCAGGAAATATACGAACACGTTCAGGGCGCTGTTGGCATCCATTAAAAACGTTGTGACTGAAATGACAAGGTTGGTATCTATCATATCGACAATTGACGTGTGGTAGTCAAAGTATCCAGTGGATTTCATTATGTTGTATATATGATGGGGGCCCTGGGTTATCAGGAAAACAATGTTTAAGCAAGTCAGAGTAAGAGTTACCGAACTTGCCACATTTTTGTTTGCAGTTTGCATTTTACTTTTCGCGAGCGTGATGGTAATTGCAGTGGTGCAACAAAAAATCCATGTGTATGGAATAAAGAAAAGTATGAAATTGTACATTTTCATAAAAATATTGTAAACTTCAATTGCCCCTGGACGAAGTTTGCACATAAGTACAACATTTAATACAGAATAATATTCTGCGTAAAATACGGCATTCATGAAGATTCCAAAGAAGAGGCTGACTGCCCAAACCATTATAACGGTTGTCCTTGCTGTACCGACTGAACAAATGTATCTTGCTTTGTGTGGTATTAATACGCTGATAGCTCTCTCCGTTGAGATGACGACTAACTGCCACACGGATATAAAATGGCTTGCAATTGGTATAATCCGGCGAAGTTTGCAATCAAGAGTCGAATATGTCCGTTGCACGAATTCATAGCCGCAGAGATATTCGTTCAGAGTACTTGTACAGTTGACAAGTAAATCTCCCACTGCAAGCGAAACGATATAGAGTTCTGTAGAAGTAAATCCTTTCTTTTTGTGAAGGACTACAACAATAACAAGCAAGTTTCCAAGAAATGAAACACCTATCATAATTGGAGAAAAATAAAAATGGAAGTTCGCAAACATTATATATCGCGCCATGGCTTTGTTAATTTCTTTTTCAATATGATCGTCCTTGTAAGCCAATGACAATATGTATTCCAGAAGCATGTTTCCTGGATGCGTCGTCTCGCCGTCGACATAGTCGTTGTAATCATAGTACAGAGATGATGTGGTGTTGGTAAAATTTAAGTTATCCTCCATGTCTTATGGATTCTTTAAAACATATTTAAAATGAATATAATAGTTATTGCTGTTTAAGCGAATGTTTCTTTGACTGCACTAACAAATATTGAGCTGGAATCTAGATTAATATACGCAATCGTGCACGTGAATATATGCTACAACCTGGTTTAGCCAATAAGATCCGAAGAAATGCAGTGAGATGCAGCCAATATATAAATCTTACGATGTTTCAAGACATCTATTGGGCAGGTTAAAATATGATACTTCATAAAATTATGATGTATGCAGTGAGTCGTCGCCTGAATTCCAAAGTGCCTTAAGTCCATGTTTGGCAAACTTGAGATTATATTGGCATTAGGTATGTCTCTTTGACCTCTGTATGACAGTGACTTTGTGGCTTTGTAGAACAGGCTAAAGTTTAGTTCAACAAGGCTGTAAATAATGAAAAGACATTGACACTCAAATATTTAAACGTTGTTTCCCAAAACAATTTAAAAGCTAGTTACGGCATTTTGGAAATAAGACGAGCAGCTGATAAAAGATCACCAAAGGTAGAATAAGGCGGGGCATTACAGGTGAATTATTAAACATGACCACATTATTACAAGTTTTCTGCATTCACCGACTGAAGAGGCGAATAAAATGTTGATTACATCCGAGCATAAACTTTGCGACCACCAGATCTTGGGTCAAATACATGGAAAAAATAATTTAATTAAATCATACTTTACATAGAAAACTTTTCACTATATTACACATTACATTACTCGTCAATGCGAAAAATAGATCAAAGTTTTAGTACAATATTTTTGAGTAAGCCGTTCTGTGTGTTATGTTTAAAACAGAACACACATACTACATGTATAGCAAGGCGCAGCATTAATGTGTTCAATTAATTTAAACGTTTCTAGAAGTTTGTTAACAAATGACTAATTTATATGTCAGTAAATAGAGAATTTAGTTCTACAAACACTTTCCTTTATGTATTATGTAAAATAGTTTCATTTGTTGAGGAAAATAGTTTAAAAGTAAACGACTGTAGTGAAAGATATGCCTTGTATATCTTTAAATTACTGTTCTATTGTTATTGAATTTGAAATACACGTTACGTTTGTTTTCACGCTATAGTCTGCACATCTGAAGAATGTCTAATATTTAACATGTTTAATGTAATGTTGCAATATTTATATTAATATCTAATTTAATGCGTTTGCAAAACCATAGAAGCAGTAATTTTAAGAGCACTTTTCATGTTATAGTGATATTTGTGGTTTAAAGATAAACTCCATTAGTGCCCATACTTGGATTCAATGTGGTTAAATTTTCTGTTTGCTTAAGCCGGTGCTAGGTACGTGAGAGGTCTTTGCACACTACTGGACCCCTCGTCTACATAGTCTGCTATCATTTAATTTGGTTGCCTTCTTATGCTTCAAAATAATCTTCCTAGATTGTATCCTACATAACTATGTAAGATAATGTAAACTAAACATTCTAACTACTACAGCAAAAAAGTTCTTCCAACTACCGTCATAAGAAAAGTACGCAATTCCATATTAAAGCGTATGCCACTGTCATGATTTTTCAAAGTGTGGATAGTGCTAACATGCTGAAGGAAATAAAAGTTTTGTAGATGTTTATGTAACTTATAATATAATTTAGATGTAAGAACAAATAAATCGGAAAAGGAATGCACCAAAATCAAGTTGCGTCTGCGCATTTATATTTACATGTTATCCTGATATAAACTGCAACAGACATGATCAGTAAAAAAAACTTTACGGTAAACCCTTTCTGTTGCTTTAAAGTCTGGTACTTCTCCTGTCCCGATCCTCTTGAAGGCTGTAAAAAACGAAAGTTGCATTGTGTTATTGAATATCAAATATAAAATCTATAACGACATTTAATTCTTCTTATTTTTTGCTTATCATCGTTGGCAATTAAAAGTTTCTTCTTATTATATATGTTACTACTTTTTTCCAGGACAGTATGACCACGCATTTCTACCACCATGGTAACGTTGAAATATATCTCCTTTGCACATGATTTAATTAGCTTTGCGAACCTCAAAAGAAGATGTTTTTCCTTAAAAAGACTGATATAAGGGACTATTTCCTTTCCGTTTAGATATTACGTTGCGAGGATGAGTTCTCTGGTTTCGGAGACTAATTTTGCGCTGTATTAACAAGGCCCAGTGAATTGTCCATGGATTAAAATTTCGTATAATTTTTAATAAGCATACAGTACAACCTCTCCAGAGCGGCCCTCTCTTAAGCCAAAACCTCTCTATAACAATATCATCAAAATTTCCGTAAGCTGAAATATACTATCAAATTTACCTCTCCAGAATAACAGTCAATATTTGTATCTCCCAAAGGGTGTTGCTCTACAGAGGTTGCACTGTGTTAGACTGAAAATAAACAGCTGTTCTCGTGCAGATGCTTTGCGATCGTTGTAAATTGCACGATAAACAACGCGAAGCATTGATAATTTTATAAATGAAATTTTAAGACATTTTCAATGTTTTGTTTTTTTTTTGCATTTTATTTTTTTGTGATGATTTAAAGTAGGATTATCATTCTTTGACATAATATTATGATCCAGGTTTCATGTATCGCAAAACGCATAACTTGCATACAGAACTCATATTATCTTTAGGTTCAGTGGATGATTTGGTAAGATATTTAAATCTGCAAACAAAAGTAATACTTAAACTAAACAAATTGTAGCTTCTCAATGTAACAAACAGTAAAACTATACGGTTATTTACCTCCCCTTGACATAATCCAACAATTAAGTGGACATGTAAAAAAATAATTCGCTGGATATTGTCTCATCGTATTTAAAACATAAGGCATTTCGATATTTTGATTTCAGAGTAATTTCCATACATATATAAGCAACATGTAATATTTTATTTTCGTGTAAATGTAATTCTGTTTGTATAAAAGTAAATCAAATATTGCGTCTACATTACACTGCAGAAATATTCCTTTATTAAAAATACTTTATGCTCTTAAATTGCAGTATCCAATTGGCCATAAGTTTGTCAGTGGATGTGGTTCTAGCGTTGCTTGACGAAAGTTACATTATTTTTTTCCTGTTTTTAAGTGTGATTTAAAGGAGTTTCTCCCATTTGTATTTCCAAAGTAAGGTTGCAGTTTTCGGAAGTTGTGACAGCTTTGTCTCTATTGATAACGATAATATCTCTCTCATATTGTATCTCTAGGACCAATTTATCCTTGGTGAACCATTACTCTTACGTAATAGTTATAAGTGATTCGAATAGATATACTTTAAATTAATGTAAGATCTGTGTTTATTAAATTGCCACAACCAGCCACCAATCTTGAGTATAAGCAGTAGATAGATTAGATTAGGTCTATATAGGTCATGAGGACACAAGTCAATAGCATTTGTGTGTGAACAAGATGACAAAAGTACATTATTGTTACGATACGGTTATCTTACAACTTATGTTTGTAGACACAATATAACACCTCTATATAGTAAATAGGTAGCAATATTGGTATTCGGTCAACATGTAAAGTTCTGGTCTTCCATATGCACCCAACTGAGTATTAAACAGATTTAACGATTCAGCTGAACCAAGAATTGGCAACAGAAAATTTTAAATGTGCACCATTCTTTGAAAATGTGTTTCATTTTGGCCTTTCTTTCAGTGTGTCTTATTAAGTTAAGACGCATGCACCTCTTGAATACTGAATCAGTTTGCAAATCATTGTCTTCCTTTTTAGATTAGAATTTGAAAACTTGGTTCAAGTTCATTCGCTAACGAATTAAAGCCAATTTCACGTTCACACCATGTTGACGTTTCTCATTTACCAATCTAGTTGTTTTTCTGCACTATCTAAAAATTGCATTTTAAACTATCTAAACAGCGTTATTCTGAATATCTAAAAAGCGTCAATAATATTTGTTTAAATTTAACTCAATATGGTCGATATGCAATACTACAATTTTGATCTAAAATGTTTTATGGTCTTGTAAAGATGCGGGAAATATATTAACGAGTTGGACATGGTGAACTTAGAAAAGATGCCTGCTTAACAAACCCATAGGCACTGTTTAGTACAATATAGTATCGTACAATAACGTTTACTGTTGTCTCTTCTATTCATCCAGTGAATACACCAGGCTGAAAAAAAAAATCACTCTTAAAATTTTTAATAGGCACCAAAGGAGGACAACTATTTTCCCCATTTTAAATGTGATTATAAATAATTTTCATTTTAACAAATTTCTATGAAGGGTATATCTATTATGTATTAAATTTATTGTAATTTGTGTACTGTACAAAAATAAAAAAAACACATAAACTTCCGTTACAATGGCCTCAATTTTTACAATAATTTATATGATGAACAACATTACATTAATTACAATAAATTAAATACATAAAAGATATACCCTTCATAGAAATTTGTTATTACAGGTGAGTAACATTCACGCCAATGCATGTTTAAATGCAAACATTTGATTTAAGTAAATTTGCAAAGCCATATAAGTCAGAAATGTTCTCCTTAAAACAGCCGTAACGTCATTAATGTCATATCAGTAATAAGACTGACCATATGACATAAAATTGGCTCTTAATTAAGTTAATATTTATATGTCATATGGCCAGTCTTATTACTGATATGACATTAATGACGTTACGGCTTTTTTAAGGAGAACATTTTTGACTTTTGACAACTGTCTAGATTTATCCGAATCCCGTCACATTAAAGCGTATGTCACTGCCGTGATCTTCAACATGCTAATATTGTGAACACGCTAAAGGAAGTAGAAACTTTAAAGGTGTGTATAACTATAACAAACTTATTTGTAATTATTCCGAAAAGGAATTTATAAATGTCATATTGCACTTGTGAAGTTACATATTCAGAGAAGCTTATACAGTTTTATTCAGTCTGCAACAGACATGATCAGTAACAAAGCTAACATGTACCCTTACTATTGCCTTAAAATCTAGTGCTTCTCATTTCTCTGCCCTCTGGAGGATGTTGTCCTATGTTATTTAATATCATTCGACATCTAAGTATTTTTCTGTTTTTGCATATCATCGTTGGAAATTAAAAGTTCCCACTTATTTCTTCTTTTCTCTTTCATATTATCAAATAGATCTCCTTTGCACATAATCTAATTAGCTTTATGAACCACAAAGGAGATATCGTGTACATCTAATATTATAAAAGTGTTTTTCTTGAAGAAGATAATTTAATTAGCTTTAGGAACCACAAGGGAGGTATCATGTACATTTAATACAAATGTTTATTTTTTCTGTACAAAAGCTTAACATGAAAGGATATTTCCTTCTAGTTTTGAAGTTACATTGCAAAGATGAAAGAAATTCTTGGGTTTCGGAGCAAGACCCGGTACAATTCACACGGCTGTGAATAAAAATGTTTTCATCATCCATTTTTTTGAAAAGTATGTTAGAAAGAAAATAAATAATTGCCTCATGTAGTTGTGAATTTGTCTTGTTCAGTTCCATGGGTGTTTAACTACTCTGTCTAGTAACACACTCAGGGTCCTATGCACGTACATTTGAACACTGAATCATTGAAAATTTGACGATACACAACGAGAAGCATTGTTAATTCTATAAGATAAAGATCAGAGCCAATTTAAATGTTTTTATCATTTGACATATTTTTAACTGGCTATGGGTAATATGAAAAGATATTAATAATAATTTATTTTTAAATCAATATTTATAGTCTTTTCCATTGGTCTAGATGTAGTCACATGATCAATGATAAAAAGTCGTATTGACTCGAAGGCGGAGCCAAAAACACGTACTGACCTCCAGATGTGACGTCATCACAGTTTGACGTCAAAACAATGCGACGTCATACACAATTTACCTTGACAAATGACCAAAGGCTGCAGATATTTGTATTTTATGTTAATACTTATGAGTAGACTGGATTTTATAATAAAACAATAATTGCCTTTTAGGTTCGGTCGATATGTGGATTTATCAACCTGATAAATCCATATATCGACCTCATCAAAAGACAATAATTGTATATTATTATTAGATCTATATTTTTAGTCCTTTCCATTGGTCTACAAGTTATCACATGATCAATGATAAAAAATCGTATTGACTCGAAGGCGGAGCCATAACAACATATTGACCTCCGGCTGTGACGTCATCACGGTTTGACGTCACAACAATGCGACGTCGTACACAATTTGCCACGAAAAAAATTGGCCAAAGGCTGCAGATACTTGTATTTAATGTTTATACCTGGATATAGGCTTGATTAAATAATAAAACAATTATTGCCTTTTAAGTTCGGTCGATATGTGGATTTATCGACCTGATAAAAGCGATATCAACCTAGGGCTACGCCCTCGGTCGATTTCGCTTTTATCGGTCGATAAATCCACATACGCCCTCGGTCGATTTCGCTTTTATCGGTCGATAAATCCACATATCGACCTCACCAGAAGGTAATAATTGTATAATATCTCGTTGACCACCACAAGCTTCATGCTTTAAGCAAAATAATAATTTCACACCTGCCATGACTTTTGTCAGAAAGTTTGTTTATAACGATTTTCGAGCGATGAATTTTAAGCAGAAGATCGGATAAATGTAGACGAAAGTTGCATGTCACGTTTTGTAAGTATGATTAAAAGAAATTTACTATCGTTAGTTCGATAGTCTTTCAAAATTCAACATGGTTTTCTTTGTATTGATAATGAAAAATATATCTCATCTATTGTATCACAACGACTCTCAAGGTCTTTGTACACATATAGGAAAAATCATTACCTACCTGATTCCCTGAAAGTAAACATTGAAGGGACCATCCTGTGACGGAATTCCCTTTCATATGTTGTTATATTTTCTGTTCCTTCGGGATCATTGATTTCAACTCATTTAGATTTGAAGATTGAATATTGCTTAAGCCGGTGCTAGGGGGCGTGGGTAGTGTTGCATTTTCCATTACTGCTCATGAACAGACTCAATCAAACCGAGTCTGCAATTTTCACTGTTTGCCTTGTTCTCGGTGCTTCCGAGGGATCTACTTTCCAGATTTTAGTGAGTCCAGCCCGCTGAAGAGTTTATAACATCAATCTGCTACTCTGTTCCATACTCTTTTGATATTAACAGTTTGAATTACCTGACTTTTTGTCATGATTTGAATAGATCTACTTGTTTTATAGTGTTATAGTGAAAACTTGATTGCCAGGCGCACCATCAACACATCAATATTGAGCGTAAACAGTAGATAGATATGTGTCATAAGAACATAATTCAGCATCCATACTTGCGTGCGAACAAGAGAATAAATGTGCAACTTCTGTTTGACTCGAAGGGCAAGGGGAGCACTGGTGCCGAGTTTATTCAGGTGTCTGGTTATCTCATGTTTTACATATGTACATGTACGTTGAGGTTTGAAAACTGTTCGGCTTATTTAACAACTTTATTTAGTAAGCCGTGAGTATGATCGTTTCCCAGTCTGAATGTAGATTTCTTGTCTCTAATGAATTCTTAAACTGGTATAAAGATGTAGTTGAACCAACAAATATTGCCCGATTATTCCAAATGTTCACAATTCTATACGGTAATGAAAATATGTTTCCTTGTGACTTTCTTACACTATTTCCTACTTCGTCTAAACGCATAACCTCTTGCATATAAATCTTTTTAAAAACTCAGTCTTGTTACTCATGATGGGTGCAGGGGTGTGAGGGAGTTACAGAATTCATTACCTCTCAATGAGTCTTTTATTATTTTATTTGGTTACTTTTTATGCTTCCAAAGGGTCTTCATTTACATTGTATTAATTATGTTAATTTATCAAGTCTATTTCCATCTTCATCTTCTCTTTTAAACGAGTTTCATATACTTCTTTTCTTAATTTTCTTGCTTTTTAAGTCTCCATATTATAATATTTCAGTATTTAAACTATGACCACTGGAAGTTTTATACACATAAATAAACATGTTAAAAACTTTCTTGTCAAGACAGGGGGAAAATATATAGGATATCTTTCAAGATATCTGCCATAACTTTGCCTATAAGAAAAAAAGTTTTTAACTGTATTCAAACTAAATTAAAAGCTGGCTTCCAAATTGGGACATAGAAACGTAATGGTTTAGATTACTATTGCGTTGGCTGTTGAAACTGATCATGTTCGAAACTTCTAGCATAAATCAGCTGTTTTGCCGTTTCAAAGGGTGTGTTAACAGGTGAGTGAAACGTATGTTGACAGGGAGGTTATCGCGAACACGCGCTCTTTACACAAGCTTTTACATATGCGTGATCCTTCGAGATCCGTAAACCCATAACGAATTGTTCAAAATTGATTTAAATGACGTCATCCTGATCAAGCAACACTGATATTCCCGCCCATTTTGATGTAAATTAGATGACGTTGATGGATACTATATTCATGTTGGTGCTTATAGTTATGACATTTTTAGACTAGAACAAGGTAAAACTGAAACTAAATAATTTGATTAAACGCCTATTTTTATACAATGATATATTCAATGGCGTTGTACATAATAATAATAATAATAGTTATTATAACAATATAAATAATGCCAATAATAATAATATCAGCCTTATTGTAACAAACAGTCATGACAGCACACCTCCCCTTGAGGTCATTTTACCCCTATTGCCAATACCAGTGCTTAAAGCATCTGGTACGCCCAGACGAGCTGCATATAGAGGTTCAAACCCCCCGGTTAATGGCGCCATCACGTACTATTTAAAAAAGAAATACTACACGATTCCCTACTTATAGAGCTTTACCAACAAGTGCGTTTATTAAACAAAGCTTGGAGATATAAATTTTGAAATGTAAAACCTTTTACAAAAAATTAAGAACTATCACCTGCTGTTTTCGCATGATAAACAGTTATCAAAAATTTAAAACAATGCCGCGAAATCTCTGAAATACAGTGTCTTAAGATTTTTTTTGAATGTGTCAAGTGATTTACTTTTGCGTAGTTCTAACGGCAGTTCATTCCAAAGTTTTTGACCAATAGTACAGAAACTTCTATCATTGAATGTTTTGCTCTTGTTGTATGGAACAACATAACGACATTCAGATTTTTCAGACGATCTCAAACCTTGTCTACTAGGAATATACTCTGTAAGCAATTCTGTTAAATACAGAGGTGCTCTGCCAGAGTGACAGCTATACACGAAAGAAAGTATCTTGAAGTCAATTCTTTAGCCAACTTCACAGGCGCGTGTTTATTCCCAAATTTCACTATTCAGAATAGTATATCTTATGATTGCAAAGTTGTATTAAACTGTGAAAGGTCTTTATGGAAAGCGCATAGAATCAGGTAGACGTACATACCTTTGATTTGGCGCTAAGCACAAAGGAAAGCCCGGGTCAGCCTCATGAGTACAAGTCTGTCATAATCATGGCTGTAATTTGAGAATCGTAATATTATTGTAAATAATGGAATGTTGCCATATTGAAACCAAACCAAAGAAAGGCCTTATTAACAGAGACACGTACGTCATTAACAAGTCAGTAAAATAAACAGAATGCTAGGATTTCAGCAGGAGATATCGTTATGAATGTATGTGAGATTTAGGATTGCACAATAAACCAGTTTAAGCTCCCCAGTGATGGTTTTGCCACTGACCGTTCCAAGGCTGTGTCCCACTGATTTCCTTTATTTGTTCGTTTTGTCCTAGTGTCTGCTTTGTGTGAGAAAGGGTGTTGGCGGTTTTGCTTTGTGTGAGTGTGCGTGTGTGTATATGTGTGTTGGTCGTGTGCTTTTCCGCGTGCTGGGTTAACGTTTGAGTACGTTGCGTTTTATCCTTGTTTTTGTTTGCGATTGCAAAGTTGTATTAATCTATGAAAGGTCTCTATAGAAAGCACACAGAATCAGCTAGATGCAGATACCTATGATTAGCGCAAAGCAAAAAGTAAAGCCCATGTAATTAATATAAGGCTTTATTCACAGAGACAGGCCGTAGAAAGGTCAGTAAAATTAACAGAATTATAGAATCTAAGGAGGAGATATCGTTTATGAAAGTATGTGAGATTTAGGATTGAAAAATACGGGGATTTGGCGTTGTGAATGTGAAATGTCCGCTAAAATACTAATACCACTGATACTAAAAAACCGGCAATATGTTATTTTGTCACTGACCTTATTAAGCAAAATTTGTTATAAATACCACGTATTTCCCAATCATTTCACTGGCATCCGGCCCATTTGGCCTATATGTCACCAGGATTATCAGGTACTAATATACAAAATTATTTAACGGTTCATATAATATTTATTTAAGTAGGCTAACTATGAAATACATATTATTGTATGTTATATACATATGTTAAGCATGAAGTACCAATTATCATATGCAATGAAAAGAAAATATTGCAAGACCAACTAAAAATAAAATCAAAGAGATGAATTAATTCATATATTCCTATATCTGAAACATGTAGAAAACCTGTATATACATATGGTAATATTGATAGACAAAAGATTAATCCATCCTTATTTCATGTAGTGAATATCCGATCGATCCCTTAACGTCTCAAAATGTAAAATCAAAGAAATGAATTAATCGATCAAATGGCGGAGTATAAAAAGAAGCATAGCTTCATTACTTTAAAAACATGACATAAAGCTCTATGCAAAACAATCCACTATCATTGACGTTTTAAGAGTGTCTGAGTACATTGTAATAACGTTTAGATTTACAGATCAGTGAAAACGTCGATTTCTAATGATTAACATGATAACATAAAATGATTTGTATTGATTACTGCAAACATGTTGCATACAAATACATATCCGTTGTAAGAATATATTTGAAACACATGCATCATTTACTGTTTTGACATATGAAAAAGGCTATAACGCATACGCTAATCACATACCAATAGTTGAGTATTAAGATACACATTTTGGTGAAATGTCACAAAACCTCGAGAGCTACAATTAACGATAACCCGAACAAATTTTGCCGGTTCTGTAGATTTTGAGCGAATGAAGGTGATTGTATTCGAAATCGTGAAACACATCTGACAAAGGTCTGATCAAGACTTTGAACACCAACCTTTGAATATCTTACTTTTTCCGTAGAACAGTTGGACAACACATTAACCTTTAGCATGCTAAATTTCTAAAATGGACTGGTCCATCATTATGTTTGGGCAATACCATTTATACTCACTTGCAACCAGCAGGCTAAAGGTTAAAAAAAAGAAAAGGTATTTATGAAATTTTATAGCAATTTTCAGGTGTTACTCAAACCTGGCAAATGTAGGTCAAGTTAGCAAAATATAAAAAATTGTACACAAATGTCGTCAAAATTTGGGACATATTTTCTTATTTAACTAGGAAGGGTAATACGTTGTGAGAAAAATCGTTTCACAAAAAGTGAAAGTATTTTATTTTTTGTCTTTATCTGCACCTGTGCATTCCTTTAAAGCGGAATACATGTATGTGAGAATTTGATTCGTAGTTGTTTACAACATCTTTTGGATATAACATGAAATGGGACGAAAGCCATATTTTCAAGACATAACTGATATCGTTATATCTGATAATTTTCGAAAGGATGGAACAGAAAGATGTTTTTCTTTGTATTTCTGATCTAAACCAGTTCATAACCTGTATAAATGAGGTTTTGTGTTTTGTAATTCAGTCAAAATACAGGCCATTGTGCATTTTATGTCTGGTATTAATCATCTATAAACAAAACATGACGACCAAACAAATGATTGCAGGATTCCAGTGTGCACTGTAAGTAGAGTTATTAATTTACAAACTGTTTCTATCGTAGCATGGAAGTAAAGTGTAGTCGGCAAGATAAAATCGTTACACTGTTTGTTGGTGTCAGGGTACGGGATATAAGCGGTCTCGCCTGATATGGATTTCCTCGGCAGGGTATAGCCCGTACCCTCTCACCAACAGTGTAACTAATAGTACATTTTCATTAAAATATTGTAAACTGCTATTATCTCCGAATGGATGTTGCATCCAATATAAATTAAGTATAAGTTTCTGCATAAGTTATGACGTTTATGAAGATTCCAAATAGGAGACTGATCGCCCAAAACCGCAGTAACAGTTGTTCTTGATGTATCAACTGAGCAAACATAATAATCTAGCTCTATGGTATTAATAT
Organism: Mercenaria mercenaria; assembly: GCF_021730395.1. NCBI lineage: Eukaryota > Metazoa > Mollusca > Bivalvia > Venerida > Veneridae > Mercenaria > Mercenaria mercenaria. Next base: position 47,957,667 of record NC_069362.1, read on the forward strand.
GCTGACACCTCTCTCCGTAGAGGTGACGACTAACTGTAACACGGATACACAATGGCTTGTAGTTGCTATAAACCGACGAAGTTTCTAATCAAGCGTCGAATACGTCCGTTCTATGAATCCAAAGGCAATAAGATATTCGTTCAGTGTATCTGTGTAGTTGAAAGTACAATGTACATCTCCCACTGCAAGCGAAACAATATAGAGTTCTGTAGAAGTACAACCTTACTTTTTTAAGAACTGCATAAAGAACTAGCAAGTTTCCAACAATGAATCTCATATCATAATTGGTATAACGTACAAACGGAACTTTAAAAAAACCTCAAACGCGCCTTTGCCTCTGTAAGATTCGTCACTGTAAAGGAATTGGAGCGTGTTTACTTGAACGGCGTCTCTCCGGAGACATAGTCTTCATAGTTATTGTACAGATTGTACAGAGAGGTGGTGTTGGTGACAACTTTTGACATATCGTTAATTTCTTATGGATCATCTGTAACTACTTTCCGATGAAATGATAAATTAATAATATAATTCTGTTTAAGCGAAGTTATAAATATATATTTCCTCCTTCTCATCTCTTTTTTGTCATAAAATGATATCTTTAATGCAATATGTGATGTTCTCGATAGAATCAAATGACTGTTATAATTTAATAAATTTCACATGGAGGCAGTTAGTATATGCTCCTTTAATGTAAAAGGGTTAGGAAACTACAACAAAGACAGCAAATTTTTCAATGATTGAAGTGTAGAAAGTATTCTATTTGTCTCCTGCAAGAAACACATTCAACCCCCTTCAAAACTGATACATGGAAACAGGAATGGAGTGGAGAAGCTATTTTTAGTGGAAATAGTAGTAACAGTGAGGGAGTGGCAATTCTTTTTAATAGTACATTTTATGGTAAGATACTATGTCATGAGGAAATGATTATTGGACGAGTGATATTTGTTAACATTGTTGTAAATGAAACAGAAATAGTCATTATTAATTTATACGGTCCAAAGGAAGATAACCCAAAACTTTCTGAAAAAATTAAGTCCAAAATTCTAAAAATGGATAACATCAATTTACTAATCGGAGGATACTTCAACACAGTTATCGATATTAATAAAGACAAAAAGAATGGACAACTTGAAACACATATTAAAATAAAATGAATATTGAAGATTAATTAAGAAATTTAAAGTACTTTGTTTATCAATATTGAAAAGAAATAAACTATCACAAATGTATTTGTTGTAAATGTGCTGTATGTATTGGAAATACAAATAAATTACAACAAAAAAAGTTTTTAAGAAGTTTCAATAGGTGTGTGAATAGATATACAAAACCTTTTTGCGTAAAAATATGGTATAACCTGCTTTAACAATTTAGATCCTTAGAAAGGCAATAAGATTCGGCCAATATATAAATACTTCGCGAGGTTTCACAGCTATAAGTTTAACCATATATCCTTACTGTTGTCTTAAAGTTTAATGTTTGTCCTTTCACGACCCTGCTGATAAATATTACAAACGACAGTTACATTGTGTAATTGAATATTAGATGTAGGGTCTAGAACATATGATTATTTTGTTTATTAAAATCATCGTTAGCAATTACACCGACACAAAAGAATAATTCATTTAAATTGAAATAACATTGCGAAGATGAGAAAAGTTCTTCGATTTCGGAGGAGAAATTTCACAGTCACAGTGTTTGGTCCCAAGGCCTTGTTTATTAATATAAACAACTTGAATTTTAAATAATTTTTATCATCATGTTTTACTGAACATGTTAGAACGGAACCAAAACTATGACTCTTGTCAATATTCGTCGTTCAGGTGCTATGGTATTCAACAACAACTGAGGATTAGCGTACGCTTGGTTCATTTTCTGCTCATCTGAAGTCAGAACAGGTGTAAATTTTGTAGAATATTTTTTTAAAGTTTTGGTATTTGATGCAGTTCCACTTGACAGTAGGGAATGCAATATTTATTATTGCTTTCCTCGGAAACTTTTCAAGCTTCGGGTATCGCCAAGTTAAGATTTACTCTCTATATCTCTGAAAATATTTAACAAATGTTTGCCTGTTTTGTGTAAGATAAAAAGGCCCATATCAAAATATTTCGGTTTCCATACATTTTAAGTATAATGTGTATATGTATGTTGTTAATGTAAACTGCCTACTATAATCAGCCAGACATTGGTTTCCGAACTCTTTTATTTATTATTATTCGCACAGAAACGCTTCTTTATCATTTTCACAATAATAATTTGCGCACTATAACACAGATTTAGCTTCGCTTTGTCTTAAAGACAGTACTTTCTGAAGACGCTTCGTCCTAAAGGCTATTCGTTCTCAAGATGCTTCGTCCTAAAGGCACTTCGTTCTCAAGACGCTTCGTCCTAAAGGAACTTCGTTCAGAGGAAGCTGGCCTTTTGTACGAGGGCTATTCAAGTATGAATACAACTAGGCCAATATCTCGCTTTTAACCACGATTTGCACGGAATAGGTACATATATCGCTTACGCATAGAGGGTTGTGTATAAGCTCCCCATTGATACACTACTTGTTTAAATCCGTTCAGTCTAGCTTTGACAATAGCTCGATTAACACTATCTACTCGTGTACACTAAAGTTAAATGGTGGGAAAAGGTCTCCTTTCACTGACAAAATACGGTCTTATATCAAGAACCGCTGTATTCTTGGTATACAGGCGAAAGACATATTTAATGAAATATGTCGTGTTTATGGGAACAATGAACTTTCTTTTTCATCTGTCATATGGTGGTGTAAGAAATTCAAAAGTGGTGTAGATTCAGTAAAAGATGCGTCTCATGCACGTCGTCCGAAAACTGCAACTTCGCCAAAAATAGATGAAAAAGTAAAGGATTTGGCTGCTACCGATGCAAGATTTAAAACTAGGCATATAGCTAAATGCGTTGGTATCTCAGTAGGAGCTGCTCATACGATTCTCAGACGTGATTTAAAAATGAGAAGGATAAGTGGCAGATGGATACCCCATCTCCTTACTAAAAAGCAAAAACTTGCTCGGGTAAGAATCGCCAAACAATTGTTGAAACAGTTCCCTAAATACAACAATCGATCTTTCGCAAATAGCATCACTGGCGATGAGACGTGGGTTCATTTTTATGAGCCCAAGCGAAAGATACAGAACAAAATATGGGCAACCAAAGGAAGCCAAAGACCTTGCATAGCAAAATGCACAATGAGCGTCAAAAAGGTAATGTATGCCGTACGAAAGGGTAAATCTGTAAATGCCAGGTTTTACAAAGGCAAGGTCCTTCATAAATTAAAGATTCTGAAATATTTCGAAAACCGTCGACCAGCAATTGGTCTCGTGGTGTCAGGTTGTTGCATGACAATGCTTCGTCACACAAAGCGGCCATTGTACGCGAATATCTGAAACAGGAAAAGGTTGTCGAGCTTCCACACCCTCCTTTTTCGCAAGATCTTGCCCCCTGTGACTTTTTTCCGGGGCTCAAAAAACACTTTGCTGGAAGAAAATATCAACCGCGCAAAAATCTCGGTTTGGCTATTTTCCAGTGTCTGAAAAATAATCCTCAGAAAGATGATGAAAACGCCTTTAAAAATTAAAATTAAAAGACTGAAACTTTGTACATCACATGGTCGTGAGTATTTTGAAGGACTGCGATAATTATTTTGGCATTGTTTATTAAGCCATTCTGAAAATTGGCCTAGTTGCATTCATACTTGAACATCCCTCGTATAAACTTGAACGGATAGTTTTAATTATTTGTAACGAATAAGAAGACAATTGATTAGAAATCTAGTAATAGAATTTAATTTGTAATGGAAAAAGTTACAAAACGTTTGACCAAAATATCGATAAACATTCAGTGTGAATGTTTTCTCACTTAAAAGGTAGCTACGCAATGAAATCAAGTTACGGTATCGGGAAGGTATAGTTTGGTCATGTGTGAATATGCTCAATTTATGGTAGGATGCTAAAACATTCGTGGATGCACGGCAAGGTACAATTTCGGTACGGAGGTGAATTTAATTTCATTGTACAGTAAAATTCCTACTTACGACCACGCCGAAATTACGACCGCACCGCTAATACGACCGATTTTGCAAAGAACGAAATACTTCCTTCTTAGAACCAATGGTCGTTTGTCCGAAAATGCGACCAGACCGCTAATCCCCTAATGCGACCACCAATTTCAGAACTGTTTGATATTTTCAGACTTAATTAATCACCGCAATTAAGACCACTCAATTTTTTCTGTATGTTACCGCGAATCGCCGCGGGAATTAACACGTGCGACATCGTGTTAACACGTTAAGCGTGTACATTGTGTATTTATCCGTTAATTGCTAACAAGTCTTAAAACGTTATCAAAGCAACGTATCAAACTGTTTGATTGTCTGAAATTGTAATTTAAAGATGTTTGGTGTTTTACATCGCTATTTTAACATATAAAATTGTTGAAATAATTAAATTGTTTGTAATTAGAGGAATGCCTGCTGATCGAATTGACTGGATTAAAACGGATTTAATTAGATCTAAACGGTGTTTGTTTGTTATTATTAATGTAAATACGTTTTTGGATTTCAGCGAAAAATGAAATTTGAAAAGGTTTGATAGTGTTGTAATTGTCTTTAATTGAACAAAATTCAAATCATTATTAGTTAAGTGCGTCCTTAATTAATACACAGTTTGATCCGTAATAGTAGTATATATAGAAATTAAAGAAAATAAAGCTACATATAAATTGAACACTGTGTTTGCCATTATTGCGTATTGATTGTATTCCAATGTGTTATTATCTGCCAGACCTTCCCCGTATAGCCTTGTCCACTAATCAGACCAGACCGCTAATAAGACCAGTTTTACAAAGAACCATGGGTGGTCTTAATAGCGGAATTCACGACCATGTGATGTACAAAAAGTTTCAGTCTTTTAATCCAATTTTTAAAGGCGTTTTCATAATCTTTCTGAGGTATACTTTTCAGACACTGGAAAATAGCCAAACCGAGATTTTTGCGCGTTTGATATATTTTCTTCCAGCAAAGTGTTTTTTGAGCCCCGGAAAAAAGTCACAGGGGGCAAGATCTTGCGAAAAAGGAGGGTGAGGAAGCTCGACAACCTTTTCCTGTTTCAGATATTCGCGTACAATGGCCGCTTTGTGTGACGAAGCATTGTCATGCAACAACCCGACACCACGAGACCAATTGCTGGTCGACGGTTTTCGAAATATTTCTTTAATTTATGAAGGACCTTGCCTTTGTAAAACCTGGCATTTACAGATTTACCCTTTCGTACGGCATACATTACCTTTTTGACGCTCATTGTGCATTTTGCTATGCAAGGTCTTTGGCTTCCTTTGATTGCCCATATTTTGTTCTGTATCATTCGCTTGGGCTCATAAAAATGAACCCACGTCTCATCGCCAGTGATGCTATTTGCGAAAGATCGATTGTTGTATTTAGGGAACTGTTTCAACAATTGTTTGGCGATTCTTACCCGAGCAAGTTTTTGCTTTTTTGTAAGGAGATGGGGTATCCATCTGCCACTTATCCTTCTCATTTTTAAATCACGTCTGAGAATCGTATGAGCAGCTCCTACTGAGATACCAACGCATTTAGCTATATGCCTAGTTGTAAATCTTTCATCGGTAGCAGTCAAATCCTTTACTTTTTCATCTATTTTTGGCGAAGTTGCAGTTTTCGGACGACGTGCATGAGACGCATCTTTTACTGAATCTACACCACTTTTGAATTTCTTACACCACCATATGACAGATGAAAAAAGAAAGTTCATTGTTCCCATAAACACGACATATTTCATTAAATATGTCTTTCGCCTGTATACCAAGAATACAGCGGTTCTTGATATAAGACCGTATTTGGTCAGCGAAAGGAGACCGTTTCCCACCATTTAACTTTAGTGTACACGAGTAGATAGTGTTAATCGAGCTATTGTCAAAGCTAGACTGAACGGATTTAAACAAGTAGTGTATCAATGAAGAGCTTACACAACCCTCTATGCGTATGCGATATATGTACCTATTCCGTGCAAATCGTGGTTAAAAGCGAGATATTGGCCTAGTTGTATTCATACTTGAACACCCCTCGTACAAAAGGCCAGCTTCCTCTGAACGAAGTTCCTTTAGGACGAAGCGTCTTGAGAACGAAGTGCCTTTAGGACGAAGCATCTTGAGAACGAATAGCCTTTAGGACGAAGCGTCTTCAGAAAGAACTGTCTTTAAGACAAAGCGAAGCTAAATCTGTGTTATTGTGCGCAAATTATTATTGTGAAAATGATAAAGAAGCGTTTCTGTGCGAATAATAATGAATAAAAGAGTTCGGAAACCAATGTCTGGCTGATTATAGTAGGCAGTTTACATTAACAACATACATATACACATTATACTTAAAATGTATGGAAACCGAAATATTTTGATATGGGCCTCTGATCTTACCGTCATTTGCCAGGTATTATTTTGATCGCAGTTCGATACTAAAAATAGATAAAGGTGATATGGCAGGTCATATGTTACTAAATTGTATACGTTGTATTATTGTTTATAATAACTGTTACAGTTCTCACTCACATTTAACATAAAAACTAAGTTTAATTAATATTATAAGACACATTCAACAGGAATACAAAATATAAAATGTATCTAAGATGTGAAATGTGATCATTTGACAACAATACTGTTAGATACAATTAATATGTTATGATCATTATACATGAATCACTATTCACTTATATTATCTAACTCTTTATATAAATCGCCTGCCCGTAGTTTCTGCTATTGTCCCGTCAATAATTTAACAGGAGTTTGCTAGGAAATATCTGAAATAAATAGTAATATATTGCTAAATAAATAGTAATATACTGCTTTCTAACACGGTCCGAATTTTTTTTCCATTTTACACAAAGAAGTCTGAAACTGTGTAATAGTATGCATCACAGATGTTTTATTGCACTATTTGAAAGTCACAATTAAAACGTCATATAGCGCTAAACATCACACCGGCTCGCTGGAAAAGAGAACTACACAAAACAGGTAAACATTTGTTAAAGATTTTCAGAGATATAGAGAGTAAATCTTAACTTGGCGATACCCGAAGCTTGAAAAGTTTCCGAGGAAAGCAATAATAAATATTGCATTCCCTACAGTCAAGTGGAACTGCATCAAATGCCAAAACTTTAAAAAAAATATTCTACAAAATTTACACCTGTTCTGACTTCAGATGAGCAGAAAATGAACCAAGAGTACGCTAATCCTCAGTTGTTGAATACCATAGCACCTGAACGACGAATATTGACAAGAGTCATAGTTTTGGTTCCGTTCTAACATGTTCAGTAAAACATGATGATAAAAATTATTTAAAATTCAAGTTGTTTATATTAATAAAAAAGGCCTTGGGACCAAACACTGTGACTGTGAAATTTCTCCTCCGAAATCGAAGAACTTTTCTCATCTTCGCAATGTTATTTCAATTTAAATGAATTATTCTTTTGTGTCGGTGTAATTGCTAACGATGATCTTAATAAACAAAATAATCATATGTTCTAGACCCTACATCTAATATTCAATTACACAATGTAACTGTCGTTTGTAATATTTATCAGCAGGGTCGTGAAAGGACAAACATTAAACTTTAAGACAACAGTAAGGATATATGATTAAACTTATAGCTGTGAAACCTCGCGAAGTATTTATATATTGGCCGAATCTTATTGCCTTTCTAAGGATCTAATTTGTTAAAGCAGGTTATACCATATTTTTACGCAAAAAGGTTTTGTATATCTATTCACACACCTATTGAAACTTCTTAAAAACTTTTTTTTTGTAATATATTTGTATTTCCAATACATACAGCACATTTACAACAAATACATTTGTGATAGTTTATTTCTTTTCAATATTGATAAACAAAGTACTTTAAATTTCTTAATTAATCTTCAATATTCATTTTATTTTAATATGTGTTTCAAGTTGTCCATTCTTTTTATCTTTATTAATATCGATAACTGTGTTGAAGTATCCTCCGATTAGTAAATTGATGTTATCCATTTTTAGAATTTTGGACTCAATTTTTTCAAAACGTTTTGGGTTATCTTCCTTTGGACCGTATAAATTAATAATGACTATTTCTGTTTCATTTACAACAATGTTAACAAATATCACTCGTCCAATAATCATTTCCTCATGACATAGTATCTTACCATTAAATGTACTATTAAAAAGAATTGCCACTCCCTCACAGTTACTACTATTTCCACTAAAAATAGCTTCTCCACACCATTCCTGTTTCCATGTATCAGTTTTGAAGGGGGTTGAATGTGTTTCTTGCAGGAGACAAATAGAATACTTTCTACACTTCAATCATTGAAAAATTTGCTGTCTTTGTTGTAGTTTTCTAATCCTTTTACATTAAAGGAGCATATACTAACTGCCTCCATGTGAAATTTATTAAATTATAACAGTCATTTGATTCTATCGAGAACATCACATATTGCATTAAAGATATCATTTTATGACAAAAAAGAGGTGAGAAGGAGGAAATATATATTTATAACTTCGCTTAAACAGAAGTATATTATTAATTTATCATTTCATCGGAAAGTAGTTACAGATGATCCATAAGAAATTAACGATATGTCAAAAGTTGTCACCAACACCACCTCTCTGTACAATCTGTACAATATCTATGAAGACTACGTCTCCGGAGAGACGCCGTTCAAGTAAACACGCTCCAATTCCTTTACAGTGACGAATCTTACAGAGGCAAAGGCGCGTTTGAGGTTTTTTTAAAGTTCCGTTTGTACGTTATACCAATTATGATATGAGATTCATTGTTGGAAAGTTGCTAGTTCTTTATGCAGTTCTTAAAAAGTAAGGTTGTACTTCTACAGAACTCTATATTGTTTCGCTTGCAGTGGGAGATGTACATTGTACTTTCAACTACACAGATACACTGAACGAATATCTTATTGCCTTTGGATTCATAGAACGGACGTATTCAACGCTTGATTAGAAACTTCGTCGGTTTATAGCAACTACAAGCCATTGTGTATCTGTGTTACAGTTAGTCGTCACCTCTACGGAGAGAGGTGTCAGCATATTAATACCATAGAGCTAGATTAATTATGTTTGCTCAGTTGATACATCAGGAACAACTGTTACTGCGGTTTTGGGCGATCAGTCTCCTATTTGGAATCTTCATAAACGTCATAACTTATGCAGAAACTTATACTTAATTTATATTGGATGCAACATCCATTCGGAGATAATAGCAGTTTACAATATTTTAATAAAAATGCACTATTAGTTACACTGCTTGTTGGTGAGAGGGTACGGGCTATACCCTGCCGAGGAAATCCATATCAGGTGAGACCGCTTATATCCCGTACCCTGTCACCAACAAACAGTGTAACGATTTTATCTTGCCGACTACACTTTACTTCCATGCCTCGATAGAAACAGTTTGTAAATTAATAACTCTACTTACAGTGCACACTGGAATCCTGCAATCATTTGTTTGGTCGTCATGTTTTGTTTATAGATGATTAATACCAGACATAAAATGCACAATGGCCTGTATTTTGACTGAATTACAAAACACAAAACCTCATTTATACAGGTTATGAACTGGTTTAGATCAGAAATACAAAGAAAAACATCTTTCTGTTCCATCCTTTCGAAAAGTATCAGATATAACGATATCAGTTATGTCTTGAAAATGTTGCTTTCGTCCCATTTCATGTTATATCCAAAAGATGTTGTAAACAACTACGAATCAAATTCTCATATACACGTATTCTGCTTTAAAGGAATGCAGATAAAGACAAAAAATAAAATACTTTTACTTTTTGTGAAACGATTTTTCTCACAACGTATTACCCTTCCTAGTTAAATAAGAAAATATGTTCCAAATTTTGACGACATTTGTGTACAATTTTTATTATTTTGCTAACTTGACCTACATTTGCCAGGTTTGAGTAACACCTGAAAATTGCTATAAAATTTCATAAATACCTTTTCTTTTTTTTAACCTTTAGCCTGCTGGTTGCAAGTGAGTATAAATGGTATTGCCCAAACATAATGATGGACCAGTCCATTTTAGAAATTTAGCATGCTAAAGGTTAATGTGTTGTCCAACTGTTCTACGGAAAAAGTAAGATATTCAAAGGTTGGTGTTCAAAGTCTTGATCAGACCTTTGTCAGACGTGTTTCACGATTTCGAATACAATCACCTTCATTCGCTCAAAATCTACAGAACCGGCAAAATTTGTTCGGGTTATCGTTAATTCTAGCGCTCGAGGTTTTGTGACATTACACCAAAATGTGTATCTTAATACTTAACTATTGGTATGTGATTAGCGTATGCGTTATAGCCTTTTTCATATGTCAAAACAGTAAATAATGCATGTGTTTCAAATATATTTTTATAACGGATATGTATTTGTATGCAACATGTTTGCAGTAATCAATACAAATCATTTATGTTATCATGTTAATCATTAGAAATCGACGTTTTCACTGATCTGTACATCTAAACGTTATTACAATGTACTCAGACACTCTTAAAACGTCAATGATAGTGGATTGTTTTGCATAGAGCTTTATGTCATGTTTTTAAAGTAATGAAGCTTTGCTTTTTTTCATACTCCGCCACTTGATCGATTAATTCATGTCTTTGATTTTACATTTTGAGACGGTAAGGGATCGATCGGATATTCACTACATGAAATAGGGATGGATTAATCTTTTGTCTCTCAATATTACCATATGTATGTAAAGGTTTTCTACATGTTTCAGATATAGGAATTGATGAATTAATTCAGCTCTTTGATATTTTTTTTAATTTGTCTTGCAATATATTTTCTTTTCACTGCATATGATAATTGGTACTTCATGCTTAACATATGTATATAACATATAATAATATGTATTTCATAGTTAGCCTACTTAAATAGATATTATATGAACCGTTAAATAATTTTGTATATTAGTACCTGATAATCCTGGTGACATATAGGCCAAATTGGCCCGGTGGCTTATTTTTCAATTTTATCATACATACCTTCATGTGAAATGATTGGGAAATACGTGGTATTTATAAGAAATTTTGCTTATTAAGGTCAGTGACAAAATAACATTTTGCCGCTTTTTTAGTATCAGTGGTACTAGTATTTTAGCGGACATTTCACATTGACAACGCCATATCCCCGTATTTTTCAATCCTAAATCCCACATACTTTCATAAACGATATCTCCTCCTTAGATTCTAGAATTCTGTTAATTTTACTGACCTGTCTACGGCCAGTCTCTGTGAATAAAGCCTTATATTAATTCCATGGGCTTATGTTATTTCTATAGAGACCTTTCATAGATTAATACAACTTTGCAATCACAAAAAAAAAAAAAGGATAAAACGCAGCGTCCTCAAACGTTAACCCAGCACGCGGACAAGCACTAGACCAACACACATATACACACACGCACACTCACACAAAGCAAAACCACCAACACACTTTCTCACACAAAGCAAAACCATTAACACACTTTCTCACACAAAGCAAAACCACCAACACACTTTCTCACACAAAGCAGACACTAGGACAAAACGAACAATTAAAGGATATCAGTGGGACACGGCCTTGGAACGGTCAGTGGCAAAACCATCACTGGGGAGCTTAAACTGGTTTATTGTGCACAGTCAACCTCACTCTTACCCCCACCATGTTCCAAAGACACGGAACAGTGTAAATAAAAGTAATCCCCGCCAGGTGAATTTCTAACACACGTAATGGAAACTAAAAGATATGGCACATAAAACACAAAAAAATGCTTCTGTATTAATATATAAAAAGAAAACCTCTAGAACCGAAAACGTATGTACATATGCAGAAGACAGAGTATCAAGAGAAACAAGCCATAAAATTTGAATATCGTCCAGTGCGCGACATACGACACACGACATTCGACAAAAATGAATGTCGTCCACCAATAATATTGGACAATCGACATTCGAACTTTGACAAAAAATTAAATGTCGTTCAGTACGCGGCATACGACTTACGACTTTGAACATTTTTTTTGAATGTCGTATGTCGTTTGTTGTACGACATTCATATGTCGTATGTCGCGCACTTGACGACATTCATTTTCCAACTTCACAAATTTAGTGACCTGAAACAGATTTTTTACTCACCTTTAAATGTACAGAATCAACTAAAATGCTACTCGATATTGTGATAAATATGTGTTATTAGTTTCAAATTTTCCAACTTGTTTCATTTCATGGTTTTTTCGTCACTAATACCAACGCATTCTAGCTGACACTTCACATCCAAAACGCTAACCCAACGTCTTTTTCAATCCTAAATCTCACATACATTCATAACGATATCTCCTGCTGAAATTCTAGCATTCTGTTTATTTTACTGTCTTGTTAATGACGTACGTGTCTCTGTGAATAAGGCCTTTGTTTGGTTTGGTTTCAATATGGCAACATTCCATTATTTACAATAATATTACGATTCTCAAATTACAGCCATGATTATGACAGACTTGTACTCATGAAGCTGACCCGGGCTTTCCTTTGTGCTTAGTGCCAAATCAAAGGTATGTACGTCTAGCTGATTCTATGCGCTTTCCATAAAGACCTTTCACAGTTTAATACAACTTTGCAATCATAAGATACATGTATACCATTTTGAATAGTGAAATTTGGAAAATAACACGCGCCTGTGAAGTTGGCTAAAGAATTGACTTCAAGATACTTTCTTTCATGTATAGCTGTCACTCTGGCAGAGCACCTCTGTATTTAACAGAATTGCTTACAGAGTATATTCCTAGTAGACAAGGTTTGAGATCGTCTGAATGTCGTTATGTTGTTCCATACAACAAGAGCAAAACATTCAATGACAGAAGTTTCTGTATTATAGGTCCAAAACTTTGGAATGAACTGCCGTTAGAACTACGCAAAAGTAAATCACTTGACACATTCAAAATAATCTTAAGACAATGTATTTCAGAGATTTCGCGGCATTGTTTTAAATTTTTGATAACTGTTTATCATGCGAAAACAGCAGGTGATAGTTCTTAATTTTTTGTAAAAGGTTTTACATTTCAACATTTATATCTCCAAGGTTTGTTTAATAAACGCACTTGTTGGTAAGGCTCTATGAGTAGGGTAGTGTGTAGTATTTCTTTCTTAAATAGTATGTGATGGCGCCATTAACCGGGGGGTTTGAACCTCTGTATGCAGCTCGTATGGGCGTACCAGATGCTTTAAGCACTGGTATTGGCAATAGGGGTAAAATGACCTCAAGGGGAGGTGAACTGTCATGACTGTTTGTTACAATAAGGTTGATATTATTATTATTGGCATTATTAATATTGTTATAATAACTATTATTATTATTATTATTATTATTATTATAATTATTATTATGTACAACGCCATTGAATATATCATTGTATAAAGATAGGCGTTTAATCAAATTATTGTGTTTCAGTTTTACCTTGTTCTAGTCTAAAAATGTCATAACTATAAGCACCAACATGAATATATTATCCATCAACGCCATCTAATTTGCATCAAAATGGGCTGGAATGTCAGTGTTGCTTGATCAGGATGACGTCATTTAAATCAATTTTGAACAATTCGTTATCCATCAACGTCATCTAATTTGCATCAAAATGGGCTGGAATGTCAGTGTTGCTTGATCAGGATGACGTCATTTAAATCAATTTTGAACAATTCGTTATCCATCAACGTCATCTAATTTGCATCAAAATGGACTGGAATGTCAGTGTTGCTTTATCAGGATGACGTCATTTAAATCAATTTTGAACAATTCGTTATGGGTTTACGGATCTCGAAGGATCACGCATATGTAAAAGCTTGTGTAAAGAGCGCGTGTTCGCGATAACCTCCCTGTCAACATACGTTTCACTCACCTGTTAACACACCCCTTAAAACGGAAAAAGAGCTGATTTATGCTAGAAGTTTCGAACATGATCAGTTTCAACAACCAACGCAATAGTAATCTTAACCATTACATTTCTATGTCCCAATTTAGAAGCCAGCTTTTAATTTAGTTCTTTTTTATAGGCAAACTAGTTATGGCAGATATCTTGAAAGATATCCTATATATTTCCCCCCTGTCTTGACAAGAAAGTTTTTAACATGTTTATTTATGTGTATAAAACTTCCAGTGGTCATAGTTTAAATACTGAAATATTATAATATGGAGACTTAAAAAGCAAGACAATTAAGAAAAGATGTATATGAAAATCGTTTAAAAGAGAAGATGAAGATGGAAATAGACTTGATTAATTAACATAATTAACAAAATCTAAATGAAGACCCTTTGGAAGCATAAAAAGCAACCAAATAAAATAATAAAAGACTCATTGAGAGGTAATGAATTCTGTAACTCCCTCACGCCCCTGCACCCACCATGAATAACAAGACTGAGTTTTTAAAAAGATTTATATGCAAGAGGTTATGCGTTTAGACGAAGTAGGAAATAGTGTAAGAAAGTCACAAGGAAACATATTTTCGGTACCGTATAGAATTGTGAACATTTGGAATAATCGGGCATCATTTGTTGGTTCAACTACATCTTTATACCAGTTTAAGAATTCATACGAGACAAGAAATATACAATCAGACTGGAAAAACGATCATACTCACGGTTTACTAAATAAAGTGGTTAAATAAGCCGAACTTTTTTCAAACCTCAACGTACGTGTACATAAAGTAAATTATGTAAAACATGAGATAACCAGACACCTGAATAAACTTGGCACCAGTGCTCCCCTTGCCCTTCGAGCCAAACAGAAATTGCACATTTATTCTCTTGTTCGCACGCAAGTATGGATGCTGAATTATGTTCTTATGACACACATCTATCTACTGTTTACGCTCAATACTGGTGTGTTGGTGGTGCGCCTGGCAATCAAGTTTACACTATAACACTATAAAACAAGTAGATCTATTCAAATCATGACAAACAGTCAGGTAATTCAAACTGTTAATAACAAAAGAGTATGGAACAGAGTAGCAGATTGATGTTATAAACTCTTCAGCAGGCTGGATTCAAGTCACATATGAAAGGGAATTCCATCACAGGATGGTCCCTTCAATGTTTACTTTCAGGGAATCAGATAGGTAATGATTTTGAGGTGTACAAAGACCTTGAGAGTCGTTGTGATACAATAGATGAGATATATTTTTCATTATCAATACAAAGAAAACCATGTTGAATTTTGAAAGACTATCGAACTAACGATAGTAAATTTCTTTTAATCATACTTACAAAACCGGACATGCAACTTTCGTCTACATTTATCCACTCTTCGGCTTAAAATTCATCGCTCGAAAATCGTTATAAACAAACTTTCTGACAAAAGTCATGGCAGGTGTGAAATTATTATTTTGCTTAACGCATGAAGCTTGTGGTGGACGAGATATTATACAATTATTGCCTTTTGGTGAGGTCGATATGTGGATTTATCGACCGATAAAAGCGAAATCGACCGAGGGCGTAGCCCCAGGTTGATATCGCTTTTATCAGGTCGATAAATCCACATATCGACCGAACTTAAAAGGCAACAACTGTTTTATTATTTAATCCAGCCTACTCATAGGTATAAACATTAAATAAAAGTATCTGCAGCCTTTGGCCAAGTTTTTCGTGTTTCGTGGTAAATTGTGTACGACGTCGCATTGTCGTGACGTCAAACCGTGATGACGTCACAGCTGGAGGTCAATAGGTGGTTTTGGCTCCGCCTTCGAGTCAATACGATTTTTTTATCATTGATCATCTTCTAGACCAATGGAAAGGACTAAAAACATAGATCTAATAATAATATACAACTATTGTCTTTTGATGAGGTCGATATGTGGATTTATCAGGTTGATAAATCCACATATCGACCGAACTTAAAAGGCAATAATTGTTTTATTATTAGATCCAGTCTATTCATAAGTATTAACATAAAAAACAAATATCTGCAGCCTTTGGTCATTTGTCAAGGTAAATTGTGTATGACGTCGCATTGTTTTGACGTCAAACTGTGATGACGTCACATCTGGAGGTCAGTACGTGTTTTTGGCTCCGCCTTGGAGTCAATACGAACAATCAAAACAGCCTTATTTAAACAAAAAATAATGACCGCAACCTCTCCCCTGAAGTTATTTTACCTCTATTGTGAATGCCAGTGCTTAAACAGCCTTACATGGTATGCACTGACGGGCTGCATATCGATGTTCAAACCCCCTGGTTAATGGTGTTATTACAGATTATTAGAAAAAAAGAAATACTACACCCAACCTTACCAATAGTGCCTGCACCAACAATTATGTTTAATTAAACAAACATTAAAAATATAAATTTTAAAATGTAAAACCTTTTACAAAAATTCAAGAATTATTATATGTTGTTAAAATAGTAAGCAAAAAATTTAGAACAATGACACGAAGTCTCTGAAATACAGTGTCTTAAGATTTTTAATGTGGCAAGTGTTTTTCTTTTGCGTAGTTCTAACGGCAGTTCATTCCATAGTTTTGAACCAATAGTACAGAAACTTCTATTATTGAATGTTTTGCACGTGTTGTATGGAACAACATAACGACATTCAGAATTTCCGGACTATCTTAAACCTTATGTACTATGAATATACTGTCTAAGCAATTCTGTTAAATACATTGAACTCAATCCTTGCTTTCACCGGCAACCAATGTAGGTCATACAATGCCTATTTAGAACTGCCAAATTTTCGGTTATGGACAACTTTTGCGCACATGTTTTGAATACGTTGCATCCTACGCACCTCACCGTTAGCTACACCATACAGTATGACATTGCAGTAATCCAGATGTGAAATAACTAGAGACAAAACTAAAATTTCAGTGGCTGATTTTGTTAAATATTAACGGATGTTCTTACTTCGTAGGTAATTCAACATGACTGTACGACATTTGCGATTTATAAGATCTTTAAAGTTGAGTGTTTCGTCAAGAAATGCACCGAGATATCTAATTATGCTTGCACATTTGATATCATCACCCGCAATGTTAATCGCATTTGTGAAATATTTGTTCAATTGAGGTCAGCTACAAGACATGATAAATTCAGTCTTTGAAGTGTTCATTTTCAGTTTGTTTCTTTCATCCTGCAATTCTGCTGGAGTTATTCTGCTATTCTGCCATTCTGTTGGAGTTATTCTGCTATTCTGCTGGAGTTATTCTGCTATTCTGCCATTCTGCTGGAGTTATTCTGCTATTCTGCTGGAGTTATTGTGCTATTCTGCCATTCTGCTGGAGTTATTTTGCTATTCTGCTGGAGTTATTCTGCTATTCTGCCATTCTGCTGGAGTTATTCTGCTATTCTGCTGGAGTTATTCTGCTATTCTTCTATTCTGCTAACTTCACACGGATACAATGAAATGTATCCTCCGAAATCGAAGAACTTGTCTCATCTTTGCAATGTAATTTCAGTTGAAATGAATTATTCATTTGTGACGGTGTGATTTAATTGAAATATTGCATTAAATATATAGGACACCACCTCTGTGGTTTGTAGAGCTAATTAAAAAGATGAGGATGTGATCTATCCCCACGATGAAAGAAATGCATGATTATGTGACAGAAAAGTAGAATAAAATAAGTAGGAACTTTTAATTGCTAACGACGATCTGCAAAAATAATTACGTGTTATAGATTTCACACTTGATATTCAGTTACACAAGGTAACTGTCTTCTTTGTAATATCCGTCCAGAGGGTTTGGAAAGGACAACATTAGACTGTAAGGCCATGGTAAGGATAAATGATATCTTCAATCATGTCTGTCTTATATAAGCTTCATCAGGATTCTGTGAAAATACAAGTGCAACGGCATGTTGGTACATTTCTTTTGGAATTCATTTCTTGCAATTTAATTCTTTTATAAGTTATATACACGCCAATAATACTTCTTTCATACAATCCACACGTTCTAGTTCCAAATAGTGACGTAAGCTTCAGTGTACGTACTCTTTCAAAACGTCAGCCGATGCAACCTTTTTCGTTCCCCGCAGAGAGTTGATGATCAGAATGTTTAGTGTTTAGTGTACATTATTTCCATAGGATAGGATTTAAACACTGTCAGATCATTTGGAAACATACAATGCAAACAAGATAAATAATAGCAGACTCAGTTTGGTTGACGTTGTTGACTCTGTTCATGTGCGGGTCTGAGGAGAGTAACACCCCTCAGCACACACGCACACCCAATCGCAGCACGGGCTTAATCAGAACTCTATTGTAGTAAACGTTAATGGACTATCTTGTACCAAAGCATCAGAAAATATTACAAACTGAGTCTGAGTATAGGAATGAGCCACTTGGCACTCAAAGACGACTGTTCTGGAAGCTAATGAAATAGGTCCTTTGGAAGCATAGAATGGAAGCAAGATAAATAATAGATAAATCATTTTCACTGAGTGAGCTGATAAGAGGTAATGAAGCATGGAACAACCCTCTGGTCTCCTAGAAAACGTGACAGGGGTGAGCACCATCTGTTGCCGATTACCGTGTTTACTTTTTGGGTGGGCTATTACACATCATTTCAGACTTATTTCATCAGTTCAAAAGTATCTGTGTCGTTCTACTCAATTTTTACTTTACAGGAACACTTCGAAAAATATTCTACGAAGATAATTTTCTACCAAAAGCCACATAGTTCCAACTTTGAACTTCGAGAATTTTATAAATTAAAACATGGACCGCTTTCTTTACAACGAACGTAACGTCCTAAATGTTTTTGAACATTAAATAACTCTTTTAATGACATGCTACTAAAGCAGGTAACGTTATATTAAAATCGCAATTTCAATAATAAGATCGTCCATATGACAAGAAACTGACACTTATACCTACTGCTTACATAGATTTGCAGGTTTTGTTTATTTAGTTGATCTTAAGATAATAAATTTAAGGGTTAAAATCCTCATTAAATAAATTTAAATTTACAAAATTTATAAAGAAAGGTGTTTGCAGACCTACGAGGGTTCATATTTTTATGAATAGTTCTTCATATTTTTAAATAGGAATTGGGATCTTATGTATCTTTCATTTATTACTTTTCAAAAACACAACAAAAAACGAGCAATGTACTGTGTAATTTATTAATAAGTAAGAGTTTTCAATGCTAAAATGTAGTTTAATTAATCAATTTGTCATGTAATTGACCTCAGGTCTAGTTCGAGCTTCACTCGGGGCCTTGAATTCTTGTGAGGAAGCGATCCAGCCGGCTTACGGAAGGTCGGTGGTTCTACCCAGGTGCCCGCTCGTGATGAAATAATGCACCTGGGGTCTTCCTTCATCATTAAAGCTGGAAAGTCTCCATATGACCTATCATGTGTCGGTGCGACGTTAAATCCAACCAAAAAAAAGTGTTATCAAAGATTATCTCAACATTTAATATGATCAAAGGGACTTTCCTCTTCAGTCGATGAGAACGAATTCATAGTCCTTGTAATAATGTACTTCTATTACATGCTATACTGATAATACCCCGCCTTATTCTCTATATTAAGCGAATGTATTAGCATAACATTTTACCAATAGATTCCACTTAGAGCCGTGAAACCTCGCGAGATTTGTATACTGGCTGAGTCTTATTGCATTTCTACAAAATTTAATTGGTTAAAGCATATTTTTATGCAAACGGTTGTGTATATCTATTCACTCTGCTGTTGATAAGTGAAGTCAATCGCTTAAACAGAAAGACAAATAATATTATTTTTCATAGTAAAAAAGTAGCCAAGGATTCATAAGGAATTGAGGATATCTCAAACGTTGCAATAAACACCTCCCCTCTGTTCAACAACAATAAATATGACGATCCTGTCTACAGAGGAAACATATTTCCGGAATACATGCTCCCATTCATTTACAGTGATGAATATTACAAAGATTTTGAAGATGCGAGAGCGCGTTTGAGAACGATTTCAAAATTCAGTTTGTACTTTGTACCAATTGTGATATGTGTTTCGTTTCTTGGAAACTTGCTAGTTATTGTTATAGTCCTTCACAAAAAGAAAGGATTTACTTCTACAGAACTCTACATCGTTTCGCTTGCAGTGGGAGATCTACTTGTCAACTGCACAAATACATTGAACGAATATCTCGTGTTGCCTTTGGATTCGTAGAACGAACGTACTCGACGCTTGATTGCAAACTTCGCCGGGTTATACCAGTTGCAAGCCATTTTGTCTCCGTGTTCCTGTTAGTCGTCATCTCTACGGAGAGAGCTATCAGCGTGTTAATACCACACAAAACCAGATATATTTGTTCAGTTGGTACAGCGAGAACAATCGTTATAGCGGTTTGGGCGGTTAGTCTCCTATTTGGAATCTTCATTAATGTCGTAACTTACGCAGAAAATTATACTAGAGTTATAACTGCGTGCAAATTCCATTCAGAGATAATAGCAGTTTACAATATTTTTATAAAAATGTATAATTTCATACTCTTCTTTATACTGTACACATGGCGACTTTCCAGCTTTAATGGTGGAGGAAGACCCCAGGTCTCCCTCCGTGCATTATTTCATCACGAGCGGACACCTGGGTAGAACCACCGACCTTCCGTAAGCCGGCTGGATGGCTTCCTCACATGAAGAATTCAACGCCCCGAGTGAGGCTCGAACTAGACCTGTGTTCAATTACATGACAAATTGATTAATTAAACTACACTTTAGCATTGAAAACTCTTACTTAAATTACACAGTACATTGCTCGTTTTTTGTTGTGTTTTTGAAAAGTAATTAATGAAAGATACCTAATTCCTATTTAAAAATATGAAGAACCCTCGTAGTTCTGGAAACACCTTTCTTCATAAATTTTGTAAATTTAAATTTATTTAATGAGGATTTTTAACCCTTAAATGTATTATCTTAAAGATCAACTAAATAAACGAAACCTGCAAATCTATGTAAGCAGTAGGTATAAGTGTCAGTTTCTTGTCAAATGGACGATCTTATTATTGAAACCGCGATTTTAATGTAACGTTACCTGCTTTAGTAGCATGTCATTATAAGAGTTATTTAAGGTTCAAAAACATTTAGGACGTTACGTTCGTTGTAAAGAAAGCGGTCCATGTTTTAATTTATAAAATTCTCGAAGTTCAAAGTTGGAACTATGTGGCTTTCGGTAGAACATTATCCTCGTAGAATATTTTTTAATTGAGTAGAACGACACAGATACTTTTGAACTGATGAAATAAGTCTGAAATGATGTGTAATAGCCCACCCAAAAAGTAAACACGGTAATCGGCAACAGATGGTGCTCACCCCTGTCACTTTTTCTAGGAGACTAGAGGGTTGTTCCATGTTTCATTACCTCTTATCAGCTCACTCAGTGAAAATGATTTATCTATTATTTATCTTGCTTCCATTCTATGCTTCCAAAGGACCTATAGACTTCTACACGTTTCATTAGCTACCAGAATAGTCGTCTTTGAGTGCCAAGTGGCTCATTCCTATAGTCAGACTCATTTTGTAATATTTTCTGATGCTTTGGTACAAGATAGTCCATTAACGTTTACTACAATAGAGTTCTGCTTAAGCCGTGCTGCGAGTGGGGGTGAGTGAGAGGTGGGGTGGGGGGTGTACTGAGGGGTGTTTCTCTCCTCAAAACCGCACATGAACAAAGTCAACTAAACTTAGGCTGCTATTATTTATCTTGGTTGCGTTGCATGTTTCCAAATGATCTGACAGTGTTTAAATCTATGGAAATAGTGTACACTAAACTCTTAACATTCTGATTATCAACTGTCTGCGGGGAACGAAAAAGCTTGCATCGTCTGACGTTTTGAGAGAGTACGTACACTGAAGCGTACGTCACTATTTGGTTCAGAACGTGTGGATTGTATGAAAGAAGTATTGTTGGCGTGTATATAACTTATAAAAGAATTAAAATGCAAGAAATGAATTCCAAAAGAAATGTACCAACATCCGGTGCACTTGTTTTTTCGCAGGATCCTGATAAAGTTTATATAAGACAGACATGAGTGGTATAAAGATATCATTTATCCTTACCATGGCCTTACAGTCTAACGTTTGCCCTTTCTAAACCCTCTAGACGGATATTACGAAGAAGAGAGTTACCTTGTGTAACTGAATATCAAGTGTAAAATCTATAACACGTAATTATTTTTGCAGATCGTCGTTAGCAATTAAAAGCTCCTACTTATTTATTCTACTTTTCTGTCACATAATCATGCATTTCTTTCATCGTGGTAAAAGATCACATTCTCATCTTTTTAATTAGCTCTACAAACCACAGAGGTGTCCTATATATTTATTACAGTGTTTCCCTTAAATCACACCGTCACAAGTGAATAACGAATTTCAATTGAAATTACATTGCAAAGATGAAACAAGTTCTTCGATTTCGGAGCATACATTTCGCCGTTTGTTGACAAGGCCCTGTAAAATGTAAACAACTTTAAATTGTAAATAATTTTATCATGTTTTACTGAACATGTTAGAATAAAAATAACCAATGCATCTTGTAAATATTCATCGTTCAGATGTAATGATATTTAACAATTGTTGATGCGTAGCGTACTCACGGTTGATTTTTAGGTAATCTGATCTCAGAAGCAACGAGATTTAGACGATAACAAAGCGAAGCTCTAGCAATTTTGTAAATAATAATTTCAATTATTATATTTCTTTTGCATTTGATGCAGTTTCATTTTGGCTGTGTCGAATACAAAAATGACTGTTATTGTTTTCTTTGATTGCGTGTTTACTTTTTAAGTTTCGGGTATCACGAAGTTAAGGATTACTTTCTATATCTTCGAAGATATTCAGAAGTGTGTCTATGTTTTGTGTGGTTCTGTTTTCGAACGCGCCGTTATGACATCTGTTGTTATGGCATATTTATTGTGACGTACAGACAGTGTATTTGATGCCATAACACAGTTGCAGTCTTCTTTCCTCAACATGGAAATAAATCGGACCGTGTTAGAAAGCAAAATACATTTGTATTACAATTTATTTCAACAACTTCCCCTCAGCCTAGTAAACTCCTGTTGAATAAAACTGACAGGACAATAGCATAGACTATAGACATTGATTTTATAAAGAGTAGATATTTTAGGGTTTTTCAGGGGGGAAATGTTTTATTTCATAAGACATATGAATAATTACAGACAAGCTCTTTGGCTTTTCAAAGACTACAGTAACATCAGAACAAGAAACTACATGTATACTCTTTATTCAATATCAGAACCTATAGATAAATTATGTACATATTGCAAATTTTCAAGGTTACAGATTTATTACCCCCTCTTATCTGGTGAAGAAGTTGGAAAAAAAGACAACAACAGCAAAAAGAATAAATATTGGATACTGGGCAAACAATAAAGAATTTTACAGATTTTCACATTATTAAGAGTAGTTAGGAAATATAATAGGGTTATTATAACAGTAGATCGATCTGGGATGCTGTATTCGGCTCCATTAGATTTTTGCCAGATCGAATCTCACGAGGCGCGCAAACGCCGAGTGTGATCCGACCTTGCAAAATCCATGAGAGCCGAATACAAAATCCCTGATCCAGCTACTGTTATAATGACCCTTTTATTATATACCTCTACCTTTTTGTTTATTGTTTTGTTATTAAAGGAAATTTTTAATGTTTATCGATATTAAAATGGAACTAGGTGAAGTCTTTATGTGCGCTATTTATGGAACTGTGTCACGCCATACATATTCATAATTTAATGAAAGTAGTCCTATAGCATACAATATGGGAGATACAATACGGAATTTAAAGGTACAATACGGTTTTTTTTCTGCTTGTTCATATTTAATTGTAAATTACAAGCCGATTGTTTTTAGAATTTATAAAGGTATATAATGAAAATGATCGCTAATTCGCTATAAACCGATTATAAAATGTTGACTGTATTTGACAGTATTTTTTGTCAAATTTTCATAATATTTTTGTGTGATTAACTTCACATTCTTAGTAATACTGCGTGCGAACTATCATAAAAGGCATAAAAACAATAATATCATATATACAATTTAGATACATATGGTTCTCCATTTCAATTGTATCTATACATAAAGTTTCGAACTGCGATCAAAATATGGCCTGGCAAACGAAAGTTAGATAAGAAGACCTTATCAAAATATTTCGATTTCCACACATTTTTAGTATAATGTGTATATAAATGTTCTTACTGTAATCCGACAGAAAAAGACAATTTCTGGTTTCCGAACTCTTTTTATTTATCAGTAATATTTATTCGACCAGAAACGCTTCTTTATAAGTTGCACAAGAATGATATGCTAACAATGACAAGACTTCAGCTTCGCTTCGTCCTCGAGACACTTCATTCTCAAGACAATTCGCTCAAAGACATTTATTTCAGAAGAAGCTAGCCTTTTGTAGTGTATACATTGTACATGGGCGGATAGTATTAATTCGTTGCAACGAAGAAAGAGACAATTGATTAGTAACCGTAGCAGGTTTGTATTGGAAAATTGTAACTGTTTGACCAAAATCAATCAACATTCAATGTGAATTTTTCTCACTTTAACGGCTACTATGACTGAAATCAGGTTATGGTATTCAGTAGGTATGGTTTGGTCATGTTAGGATATGATCAGTTTATGACAGAATTCTATTAAAATCGAGTTTGCACAGAAAGGTAAAATTTCGGTTCGGAGATGAATTTAATTCCATTTAATATGAACACATGCAACAATAATAAACTATTTAGTTAATACTCACAATTTACGTGGACAAATCACACAATGAATACTTTATGTCATAACATAGCATTTATGTCTTGTTTCTTTATCATAACACTGCACTTACTTTATAAGACACTTAAATTCCTCAGTTTCTACCGGAAAAAATCTTAAAAACGCTGGCTTCCTGTGTGAGTTGTGTCTGTAACCGAACGATGAGGAGACATTTTCCAACTTTTAAAAAGTCGTTTTACGTCATTTCTGAATCTAGTACCGCTCAGGAAATATACAAACACGTTAACAGCGCTGTTGGCATCAGTCAGAAACGTTGAGACCGACCTGACAAGGGCCATATCTATAGTCTCGACGATTGACCAGTAATCGTCAAAGAATCCAGTGTAGTCCATTATGCTGAAAATATGATGAGGAGCCTGCGTAAGCAGGAAAATAATGTTTAAGCCCATCAGAGTAAAAGTTACAGAATTTGAAACTCTTTTATTTGAAGATTTCATTTTATTTTTCGCGAGCGTGATGGTAATCGCAATGGTGCAACAAAATATCCACGTGTATGGAATAAAGAAGAGTATGGCATTGTGTATCTTAAAAAAGATATTAAAAGCTGCTACCATCTCCGAATGGATGCTGCATGCAAGTATAGACTTATTATAATTGATTGGGTAAGTTATGACATTTATGAAGAGTCCAATTAGGAGACTAACCGACCAAACCGCTATAACGGTTGTTCTTGCTGTACCAACTGAACAAATATATCTGACTCTGTGTGGTATTAATACGCTGATAGCTCTCTCCGTAGAGATGACGACTAACTGCCACACAGATATATAATGGCTCGCAATTGGTAGAATTCGGCGTAGTTTGCAATCAAGCGTTGAATACGTCCGTTCCACGAATCCAAAGGCTACGAGATATTCGTTCAGTGTATTTGCGCAGTTGACAAGAAGATCTCCTACTGCGAGGGAAACGATATAAACTTCTGTAGAAGTATATCCTTTCTTTTTGTGAAGAACTGCAAGAATAACCAGTAAGTTTCCAAGAAATGAAACACATATCATAATTGGTAGAAAGTACAAAAGAAATTTGTTAAACATTCTCATACGCGCCACTGCAACGGCAATCTCTTCGGGAGAGTCGTCATTATAAAGAAACCGGAGCAAGTAGTCTGGAAGCATGTTTTCTTGAAAAGTCTTCTCTCGGTAGACGAGGTCGTCATAGTTATTGTACAGATTGTACAGAGAGGAGATGTTTGTGGCTTTTTTTGAGATAAGCTCCATTTCTTTTGGATCCTTTGTAACTACTCTACAGTGAAATGATAAGATGTTGTTTTTTTCTGTTCAAGCGAATGTTGCTATGAATAAACTGATCAATACGTGTCTAAATAAATATAGCCAACCGTTTGAGTAAAGATATGGTTTAACCGGCTTTGGCCAATTAGATCTGTAGAAATGCAATACGATCCAGCCAATATAAAAATCTCGCGAGGTTTCACAGTTCTAAGAAGAATCTATTGGCTAAATGTGATATTTTGAACAAATCTGATACTCGCTTCAAACTATAATAGAGAGAATAAGGCGGGGCATTATCAGTATAACATGTAACAGAAGACTATGAATTCGTTCTCATTGAAGGAAGAGGAGTTCTCTTTGGTCATATTAAATGTTAACTATTTCCAAGCATAATCTGTGCTACCACCAGCGCGTATTCTAAAAAGTAATAAGTGAAAGATACGTAAGAGCCCAATTCAAGGTGGAAAATTTAAATAGTTATTTTTATTTTATAAAAATATAAAAAGAAAACGAGCATGTGTGTATAAACAGTACTATAATTGGATAAGTTTAAATCTACAAAACCACTGCATATTCAGCAAGGAAAAGTATAAAGTGTACCACCAAGAAAACTTCTAGAACTTAATTTACAAGCGACAGATATATATGACAATTTATTGTGTATGTAGCTCTACAAACACATTTCGTTAGTAATTTTGTAAAGTAAACTTACATTTAATTATCTTAAGATAAACTATATAAGTACAAGTGAATGATGCGCATTGGATATCTTTACATGTAATATCTTTATATTACTTTTACATAGCTTTTTTCAGTTATAATATCCCAAACATATCCCACCCTTTAAATGTTGCAATATTTATACAAAAATTAGTTAATAAAAACAATAGCGAAACAATGTAAGCAGTAGGTATAGGTGTTAATTACTTGTCATATGGACGACCTTATTACTGAAACTGAGATTTTAAAATAATGTAACTTCTATTAACATGTCATTCAAAGTTATTTAATGTTCAAAAACAATTTGGAGATTACGTTAGCTATAAACGGTCTGTGGTTTCGATGTTTAAAATTCTTCAAAGTCCAAACTTGGAATTATGTGGCATTGGGTAGAAAGTTATCCTTGTATGATATTTTTCAAAGTGTCCTTTTAAAGTATAATATAAGCGGAACGTAACAGATACTTTTGAAATGATGCGATGCGTCTGAAACGATGTTCAATAGCCAATGATTTTTCAACAACTAAACACGGTAATCAACAACAAATGGTACTCACCCATGTCAGAAATTCTAGGAGACGTCAGGATTGTTGCATATTTCATAATCTCTCGTGAAACAAAATGAGACAGCTATTATTTATCTTGGTTTCGTTCTATGCTTCCAAAGGATCTGTAGATTTCTATAGATTTCATGATTTTATCTACTATCAGAACATCCGTCCTTATTTGCCAAGTGGCTCATTCCTGTACTCAGGTTCAGTTTGTTATATTATTATCTGGTTCTACGGAACAAGGCATTCCATTAAGGTTTACTAAAATAGAGTTTTGTTTAGCCATTGCTGCGGATGGTGTTTGGGTTTGCACACTTCAGGACCACTTTTGAACAGATTTAATCAAATTCAACCAAACTGTTTTTTTTTTTTATCTCTGTTGCGTTGTACTTTTTTCAAAATGATCTGTATAGATCGTACTCTACATAACTATGGAAATTGTAGACTAATAATATAAACATTCTGATTATGACAACTGTCTTTTGGGGCATTCGTAGCCGAGTGGATAAGGTCTCTGACTTCAAATCACTAGCCTTTTACCGATGTTGGTTCGAGCCTCACTCAGGGCGTTGAATTCGTCATGCGAGGAAGCCATCGAGCTGACTTACGGAAGGTCGGTGGTTCTACCCAGCTGCCAGTCCTTGGTGAAATAATGCACAGATGGGTATCTGAGGTCTTCCTCTACCATCAAAGCTATGACTATAATGATGACGCTGCGACGTTAAACCCAACAAAACAAACAAAACAAAACTGCGGGGAACTGCGGGGAACGAAAAAAGTTGTACCGACTAACGTCTTGAGATAGTACGTACATTAAAGCGTATGTCACTGTCCTGAACCAGAACGTGTGGATAATGTTAACAAGCTGAAAGAAGTTTAATATGTGTGTATTATTAAAGAAATGGATGCAAGAGGAATGCACCAACACACCGTTGCAGTTATATGTTCGTAGAATTTATATCTGATGTTTGTCCTTTCATGCCCTTGTGGATGGATATTACAAACGACTGTTATATTGTGTAATTGAATATTAGATGTAAAATTTATAATATGCTCCTAATGTTTTGCAGATCATCGTTAGCAATTTAAAGCTTCAACTTATGTTACCATTTTTCTGCCACGGTATGACAATGCATGTTTTTCCACCGTGCTGATAGATCACCTTCTCACTTGTCTAATTAGCTCAACAATACACAGAGGAGACTGGTATCCTGTACATTTAATACAGTATTTCCCTTAAATCACACCGATAAGAGGAATAATTCATTTCAATTGAAATTATATTGTAAAGATGAGACATGTTTTTATACTCTTGAGGATAATTGATAAATTAACAAGGCTCTGTAAAATGTATACGCTTTAATTTTTAAATTATGTTCATCATAATGTTTTACTAAACATGTTATTATAAAATGAAAAAAAAAAACACAACAACAACCCCCCCCCCCCCCCAAAAAAAAAAAAAAACAATGCCTCTTGTGATTATTCATCGTTCAGATGCTAAAGATAAGACTTGTTTTTATACTCTTGAGGATAATTAATAATTCTAACACGGCCCGATTCATTTTCCTATTAAACAAAGAAGGCAGAAAACAGTGAATTATTATACAACAAATCACTGTTCTGACGTCACAATTATTACGTCATGGCGTCAAACGGCATAGCGGCGCGCTGGAAAAGAAACCGATTGAAAACGGGCAAATATTTAATGAATGTCGTCAAGGATGTACTTAAAACTCCTTGGTAACGTGTTAGAATCGAAATGATATATCTCATTTAGTGATTTGCTCCCTCGTGATATAATTCCTTCGCATCTGAACTCCAAACAATGATTTATTCAACGGCAAATCACTGGATGAATTATATTATTTCTTAAGTTAACAAGGCTCTGTAAAATGTATAGGCTTTAATTTTTAAATTATGTTCATCATAATGTTTCACTAAACATGTTAAAATGAAAAACAACAACAACAAAAAAAAAAAAAAAAAAAAAAAAAAACAAAACAATGCCTCTTGTGATTATTCATCGTTCAGATGCTATGACTTTTAACAACTTTGTTAACGCACTCTTTGTTTATTTCTCGCGCATCTAAACACTTGCCGATGCCAATGAGACGATCAACATGAAGTGTTATTAATTTGATGCAGTTCCATTTGGCATTGGTGAAATACGAAATAATGATTATTATTGTTTTCCTTGTATAGATGCCAGAATAATTTTTTGTGTGTTGATATAATGAACTGACGCTATGACGTAATAGTTGTGACGTACAAACAGTGCATGTGTTGCATAATAACACACAGTATCTGTCTTCTTTGTTTAACATGGAAATAAATCGGACCGTATTAGAAAGCAGTATATTAAAAATGATTTCAAGGATCATGAGTTTAGCACTGCAGATTATAACTCTTGCTGAATTACTGACTGGAAAATAGCACAAACTACGGACAGACGATTTATAAAAAGAGTTCCGTAGTATAAGAGAATAGTGACCATTGTAAAATGATTATTACATATAAATGTATTTAACGCCCGTACGGTGTCTGTACGTTGTCCCTGCGACAGGAATAAACTAGTTTTGCGACGTCTGAAAATATGTCCATTTGTAGCCACTTCCATTTAGTATCACACTTGTGTCCTTAATATCGTACGGACATCGGTCCGTGCGAGTCCCCTACGATAGTCGTGCGAGTATCAGCAAGCCTTGCAGTTTTCCTAATCCGTGCGATGCCCGTACGAGCTCTTCCGAGGCCCGTGCGGTTCCCGTATCGGCCTCTTGCGAGCTGCTTCCGACTTCGAAAATCTCTACGAGCTAGTAAAGAACTCGGGAGCTCGGTGAAACATTTTCACCAAGTTTCTGAGTCCTCTACGAGTTCAAAAAATACGCACGACGCCGTACGAATCAAAGATGTCTGTGCAGACGCCGTACGAGTTTGCCAAAATTCGACTGAAAACCTACTCGCACGGAGCTCGTAGCGTTCTTGTGACCAGAGTATTATCAAACTAAGAACAGAATAAGACAGACGGAAATGTTTGTTTAAAATATCCTCAGATAGGTAAGAGAAATTAAAATATTTCGGTTTCTATACATTTTAAAGATCCACGACAACCTAGTGACTTCATTCTTCCTCCCACACGAACTTCGTGCACATCATTCTGATAATACTGGTTCTAAAATATTGAAATGCTCTAGAAATTTTACCTTTCATTTATCCTTCGTTCTTTCACTTGGGTTGTTTACTTTCGTTTTGCAGCTTTTGCTGGCGACAACGCATGAAGCTGACTGTTGTCTTAGGTCATTTTCACAAGTCAACAACCAGACATTACGTATTGTACCAGCATTTTTATCTATCCTTCACTTTTGAAGCCGTTTTCCATGACAGAACTTTGTCAAAGTTTGTAAATGTATCCGAATTTCACGACAGTTGTCAGTAATCCCTTATTCCTTCATTTTAGTTTCCAGATGTTAAATTCCAATTTCATGTTGTGTAGCAACCTTCATGAAGTAAATCTGCTGAGTAATTCTATGAATTTTGATGTAAAACAATGTATTTTAATGTTTTTATCAACTACACCTTTGCCTAGAATCTTTTCCGCCATGTTTGTTTACACGGTGAATAGTTGCAAAGGGAGTGAATATTTTCATACTAAAATTACGGCTATTTACACTAAATCTTTTCCAGATAGCACTAGTTCGGGATTTATATTGTATGTCTGTTAAATATTTTGTGTCTTTGTGTATTTTTCAGTCAGCTAGAGCCATTTAAACTTTCCCCACAGTTTTCCTGTGGTGTACCGCAACTTTTCCGTGGACCACGATTTTTCTGTGGGCGCCACGAATTTTCTGTGGTCACCACAATTTTCCTGTGGAGCGTTCGTGGATTTCACCATTTTTTTGTGGCATGTTCGGCGACAGTATATAAGAACTGCTTACCGTCATTCTGGAGCTCCAGCATCAAAATTTCGGCTGCATACCGTATTTGGCCGTTCTTCGAAATTAACAATGTTTTGGCTTGAAATAGAAATTATAAGGGTGTGCACCATTTTTTATTAGTTTTATTTTGGTATTCTAAAGCTTGTTTTGGAACAGGAAGAATTATTTGATCTATTTAAATTATTTTGCAGAACTCAAACTTTGGCTCAAAAAACTGATATATTAAACTGCCTTGCGACTATTCCTTTAGATTTTAGTCAATGTTTGATGATTTATTTATGAGAAACAATTATTAAGGACTTGTTAAATAAATAATAGAAACTTTTAATAGTCGTTTGTGGTATTTTTATTAGTTTAAGTCTTAGAATTCTTTGTTAAGTCTTAAGTAGAGATATATTTTCCCAAAACGTAAATGTTGGAGTTCAACCAGAGAACATCTGCGAAGGCTGGCCAGAAGCGATCTTAGCCCCATTCACGTTGAGCTTTCGACACACATCAAGTAACTTAGCAGTCTACAGAGATCCGGTCACGTGTTACAGCCTACAAAGCAAGTCACGTTGTGCAGTCAACTGAGGTCCTGTCACACTTACATCCTACAGAAGGACGCTCACGTTGAGCAGTCAATTGAAGTCCTGTCACACTTAGCAGTCAACAGAAGTCCAGTCACACCTAGCAGTCAACAAAAGCCCAATCACGTCAAGCAACCTACAGGAGTCTAGTCTCAGCAGTCTACAGAGGTGTAGACACGTTAAGCAGCAGTGGTCAAATCAAACTGGGTGGTCGAACGGTCACAGTCACGTCTACCAATTATATACATATTCTCAATGCCCGATCCTAAGGTTCATTCCGGCCCAATATAGTGTAGTTCAGAACCACACCCAAGATCACGCCCAAGGGCCACAGTCAGGTAGCACTTATTAGCATATTTGCTAGGCAGCGACTGAACGCTGTCATAGCATATAGGCTATATATATATATATATATAGGCATAGGAATAATTCTGAAAGCGACTCCAAGGGGTTGGAGCGTAACAATATATGACAGGTGAATCTTTTAGGCCCACCACGTGAAAAAACGTGTTTCCTCAACTTCATAGCCTTTTCGGATATTCTCTTTTCAGCATAGTTTTAAAAACATAGAATCATGACTATCGTACACTGGAGAAACAAAGTATGGTCTAAACTCAGCTTAATACATCGAGCACTGTGCATAATTTACATTAACTTAATAATATATTTAGACATTAAATACATTGTCTTGACCTTATGTATGTCACAGTCATTTTGTAACTAGACACTTGTTATTTCTATTTTATTTTTCATGCAAACTATGTATAATAACCATCATGGAAATACAAAAAAATTACAGTTATTTTGTGGCGCGTCTTTAAGTATAATGTGTATATAAATGTTGTTAACGTATGTTGCTTACTGTAATCAGCCAGACATAGACAAGTTTGGTTTCCGAACTCTTTCATTTATTACTATTCGTACAGAAACGCTTCCTTATAATATGCGCTAAATGTCACAGCTTTAAAGTTTAAATTCCTCAATCATAACCGTACAACTGTGAGTGTATGAATCTGATCCCCTAAGTAGTCTTTTTGTTTCATTTATGTCTATGGAAAAGAAAGATAAATTTGAAAAAAAGAAAACATGTACGGTTGAAAATGTCAGATGATTACGAACCCGATGCTTTAAAACAACCTAAATAGTACGATAGGGTTAATTTAAATAAAATCAAAATTTAGTCATAAAGTTGGACATAATAAAAACAAAACACCAAAACAATGATTTCAGAACTCTTTTCCGTTATTTAGATTCGTGCAGCAAGGTTACTTATTGGAATCAGCTGGACATAAAAAGTTATCTGAAGACATTGATTTCCAGACTGTTTATTTATTATCATTCATATAAAAACGTTGCATATTGTAATCAACAGAACATAGGACGTTTGTTCCGTACCCTTGAGTTATAATTGTTCGTACAGAAGCGCTGTTTATTGTATTTACTTATTTACATGTATTTGTAGCTTCTTCATTTTCTCAGTGAGATTTCATTTATCAAAATATCCCTTAAAGCGAACATAAAGATATACGCCCCTTTATATTAAATGTTTAAGATGTCTTATTTTTCAAACAAAAACATTATGTCAGACATTGACATCATGACGTTTGGTGTTACGTTGTGCAGATTAAATAAGTCACTTTCAAGACTTAGTATAATTAAATATATTATTTCGTTGTTTACTAGTAATATAGTTAACTGTAATTCGCGCGAATATCGCATTCGCCGTCACGGTGACAGGGTGGTCTAAATCTTGATCAAATCTAAATATCTATGATAAATTTATTTATCATATGTTAATTCATAAAAGAAATCCTCTTAAGCCGGTACAAAGGGGCGTGAGGGGCGTTGCACATTTTATTACATCTCGCTCAATCAAACTGAGTCAGTTATTTGTTAGTTTGCGTTTTATGTTTCCAGCATATATTTGATAATTTTAAAAACAGAATCCATCAAATTTCCAAAACAAATCTGTTAGATCGTACACTAACACAGACTGTATATGTTATGTGTGCAATAAACGATTTAACAATAAAATCCTTATTATTTTGTTTTATATTTTATTAACCGTTCAAAGTTTCTTACTGGAAGTGAATATTATAAGATGGATCTTAAAATCATACTTAACCAGACATTCAAAAATCAGTCTGGACATATTGCCTGGATACAGTAGACAGTGACGCGTTTTAACAGTTCAAAAGCTGGCCTTTTATAGATTATGTCTGAGCGGATGCTTCAATGATTTGTAATATAATGTTATTAATCAAGCAATTTCATATTGGCCTTGTTATTTGTCCAAGGGTTGTCGTATTGGCCCGAGGCCATAGGCCGAGGGCCAGTAGGACTGCCCGAGGACAAATAACTAGGCCAATATGAAATTGCTTGATTAATGATAATATTATTATTCAACTTTCGACTGTTGGCGGTAACAGTATAAGAACTCTGTGAGTTACCTTCTTGCAGCTATGCGCATTCAGGTGAAAAATCTTGACAAGTTGTTTAGACTTATTTTAGACATCATAATCATTTTAGCCAGTAAAACAGAACGAGTTGTATGTAGGTACTTGAGAATAATTTTGAGAGATGTTCTTGATGTGACATAATCAAGAGTAACTAGAACTTACCTTATTTTTGAATTCCTATTTATTTTCTTTAGTGAGTTATCTTAGCATTTGAAATGCGATAAAAACTTCTTTAAAAGTAATTTCCTTTTAGGCTGCAGGCAACGAGACACAAAATTGTACACATATGTGTTGATCAAGATAATAGAATCAACCAAGCACAAATTATACACTCCCATGCCTCGTTTAATTCTTATCCGAAATTGTTTGCAGTTCACAACTGACACTCTTGTTCGCCAATTTATTCATCCACTTTCCAGCATTTGAATCGCTATTTATCATTGCACAAATAGTCCATACTATCAGCATGTCTGTTAAAGATAAGTCTCATCCTTTTGATTAATCTGAGTTTCCGTGTTTTCTCATTGTTTTCCTTGACAACTGCCAGAATTTCTGACAGGAAACACTTACATTTTACACAATTCCGAATAAACGAAAGTATCGTTGTAATCTATGAACACGTACATCCTGCTCAGTCATACTTGGTTATTACATGAACATGTTAGATGGGTTTTTGTCAAAATGTGAAAAAAAAAATATAATCTATAACTCTGATGTTAACTAAATGGCGTCATTTAAAAATATAACGGAAGTGACTTCTCCGTATTGGCCCTCTCTTTTGAACCAATCAAAATGCTTGAATTCCGCATTTGCCCTGTTTTTCTCGTATTGGCCCTGTTTTTCTCATATTGGCTCAGTTATGTCTTGTATTAGCTCTGTCTGTTTCATATGATGTTTGCAACCGATCTTATACAGTGTGTAATATTGTAAAGTTGAATAATAATGAACAAGAAGACAGGTGAGTAATAATCAAAGCAGGATCGTACTGAAAATATGTAATAAATTTTGACCAAACAATCACTAAAAATATAATGTCATGTATTATCGCTTAAACGCAGCTACGCAATGAAATCCATAAAATCTGCAAGAAGATCCCTTTTGAATCATAGAATGCAACCAACCAAAATAATAGCAGACGCTGTTTAATTCTGTCTCTTAGATAAATGAGAGGTAATGCTTGAATGTGCAACACCCCTTTCCATTCAGGTATAATTATTAGGAAGTGGCTAAAGGCCCGATTCACAAAAAGGATCATTTCGGAAGTGATTATTGTAAAGATCGTAGTTAAGGATGCTACATTTATTTCTTAAGCGGGCATGATAAACTGCATCTTCTCTTTCTCCAATAAGGAAATACAAATGTACTTTCATAACTTGGTACAATGGGAGGCTTAAATAATTCCTTCAATTTTGCAAGACTCTGTTTCATCCCCCACTTTTTAGGCCTCTCCCCTTTATATTTACCTTCTCCACACACACGTTTTGATCCCATCTCTCTTATAATTAAATGTGCATGAAGCAACTCGCCTTCTGTTGTTGTTTTGAAACCGTCTAATTTTTGAGTTGCGTCCCTTTCATTACCAACAACCGTTATTTACATTCTTTGTTTCAAATTATTTTTTTCATATCAGATATGTTTATCACTGCTTTTACATTTATGCAGATTTGGTCTTTTACAACGTTAAATTATTTTCTGAAACAAAAGGTTACCTTTTACCCAATCGCGAAATGCAGATAAATAGTCTTCTTTTGGAATCTGTTTGAGACATTGATAAATGGCACTGCCAAGAGAACTTCTGGACTTATATTCCTTTCAAGAAAGCATTTTCTGAAGCCTTTGGAATAAAAAAATTGTCACAATGACTCATGTCATGTATATAAGGCGGATGGCTTACAACTTCCGCCTTTTCAGAAGCCAAAAAATACTTAACGACAGGGGGCGTTGTCGTGTAAAAGACTCCTGTCTATCCTTTGCTTTGACGCCTCTTATTGCAATTCTTTCACTTTCTTCAGTACAGAGTTCTTGTAGAATCGTCCAGTGACTGTATGACCAGATGGACAAGGCACTTGAACGACTGGCCCACTAGAATTGAAGAAAATTGCATACAACATCTTTTTCGAACTCATTATTCTCTTGACAATACAGAGGCGTTTGTGATCTTTTCGCTTCCATTTCTTATTATCAGCCCTTCTCTGTGGCTCAAACATGTGCACCCAGGTTTCGACACCTGTTAGCAAGTTAGACATAACCCGGCTATTACAGCCTGTGTATGTTTTCAAAAGTTCCCGCCGCCGTGCACATATAAGGCGTTGTTTCTTTTGCCCCTCCGTGAGCAAATGAGGTACCCACCTAGCGCTAACCTTTCTCAGGTCCAAACGCTTCTTCAGAATTGTATGCTCACTACCTTTTGATATGCGATTACAATTAACTATATCTTTCACCGACAATTGCGCATCCTGTTGGACTACAGCTTTTACAGCAGCTATATTTGCCTTGAATTTTTTCTGGTCCTTTGGGATCATGGAGTCCATCCAACTTAATTATATGTAATAGAGTACCGCTTAAGCCGGTGTTAGGGGGCGTGAGAGGTGTACGTTGCATATTTCATTACCTCTCATGAACAGACTTAATTAAACCGAGTCTGCTATTATTCTTCTTGGTTGTATCTTTGCTTCCAACGGATCTTTTTACAGATTTTATTTGTAACAGAGGTTTTAGGCCTACCAGAACGGGTATCATCTTCGGTAGATAAGTTTCCAGCTTTAAAAGCTTTAACTCACCTAAATACTATGGGCATTGAAATGGCCTGTGGTCCATATATACCACACAATTCATTAAATATCTGCTTTGAATATATATCAAGCAATGATACGTCTAAGGCATCGCCACAGTGGCGGCCATTTTACTCAAAATTTTACATGCAAATTTCCATAAAAAATAAAATATGACTAAGTGGTAACAATAAAGTCAATAATGTTGTCATACTTGTGTTCTAAATATCTATGTAAACATGTGCAAGTAAAAGGATGTGCATTTCACTACCTGTATTACGCCTTTACTCGATATTTTCTCTGACCAAAATGACAAAATTATGCAATTTTACATGTAGTCTAACTCAATATACATTTAATACATTAAAAAATAATCACAGCCAATTGTAAAGCAGACCGGGAAGAACAGTCTTAGGGAATTTATTTTGAAATTTTACCTGGTTATTGAATTATACACAAAAATCAAAACATCATCAATTTATCCAGTTTGTTTTATCTGTTCACACATAATTTACAGGTATATAACCAGGTGATATTATAGGTTGACTGTTCAATGAAAAACTATCTTATCTCCCTATATAAATCAGTAGAGTTAGTGTTGTGTGGCGATGAACAATCGATGTGTTCTGGTTTACCTGGCTAGCTGTGGTCAGTAATGCATGTACAAACTTTTGTCTTTGTTATATACGTTATAATGGAGTTTGACTGCCCGTAAGATTTCAATATTTTGGGATAAACTTTCGGTCTAAACGAGACTCAAACATTTTACATATGCTTCTATGTATTGATAATTTGGCTAACTGTTAAGGCTTTAGTGCAGTTTGCAAGAGAAAAATACTCGGCTGAAAATATGAACTGCTATTGAGTTTTGACTGTTGCGATGCCTTAATATAGTTACGAATTTCAGTTTTTTTCGTCCATTTGACAATGTGACAAGTAAATTGGTCAGTGTATATGATTACATGTATTTCAATTTGGAATAACTCGGTCATTTTAAAAGCAATTTGCACAAAATAAACGGATATCGTTAGCTATTGGACACATCATTCAAATACTATGAACCATTTAAGAAATAACTGGGATAAAGCTACGGAAGCCAATTAGTGACAGAACATTTTGCAGGACCCTCGTAGATAATAATTCACGTTCTCGCAGGATACTACGTACTTTAGGAAACGAAGCTTCATTTTCACAAAGAAAATGCATGTGGTCAACGCATTTGCTTAATTTACTTCGAGTTCAAAACCTTTCTGCAGCCGTTGTAATTTAATGACTTTTGTATATTATTTGTCGGATTGCACATACCATTACTTGTTCTTCTTGTAGAAAATAACGAAATCGCGTTGTTGTGCAGTGCGGCAAATCGAGAATAGTTCGAAGATAAACTCACGAGTCTGTATCATGGTTGCCGAACCTATCAGACACACTTGAATCGATAGTCTAATTTTATCACCAAAATCATATTTCTGTTACGAATGTATAACGGTGTCAAACCTACAATAAATGACGAGAAACCTTGGTTTTGACATCGTCCGAGCTCAATGTTATCAGACCCTCACTTTCAGTGGTTTGCTTTCTTCCTGTACTAGGACTCGAGATATTCAGTTGTACAATTACAGAATTCCACTTTAGCCAGTGCTAGGGGCGTGCCCGTACTTGGAGTCAGTGTTGTTATATTTCCATATCCCTTGGGATCATTTATGGAGCTCATTCATTCGTGCAATAATAGAATTCCGCTTAAGCCGGTGCTAGGGTACGTAAGGGTATTTGCAAATTTCAATACCTCATAACCGGACTCAATCAAACCGAGTCTGCTATTATGCTGCCTTGATTGCGTTCTATGTTTCCAAGGACCTTTTTACAGACTTTATTAACTATTACAACAGCAATGTGTAAGTGTCGTGTGGCGGCTGCTGAAAGTTTCCCCGTTCTTGGACTCAGTGTTGCTGCATTTTCTGATTCTTTGTGATCAAACCGAGTCTTCTGTTATGTTGCCTTGATTACGGTTTATGCTTCCAAGGACCATTTCACAGATTGAATTATATAGTTTCAAGTCTTTTTTCAATAGACGGGAAAGAGAAAGAATTCCGTCGTGTTAGATGTGTTTCAAACATTTCGACGATAACTGAAAAGATAATGGTATTGCCATTTGATCTGTTCGCGACCGTGACCAAAACACCAGATTCAGAGGCAAAGGTCTCATTAACATTTTCTCCATTCCAATGAAAGAAGTAAGAATTTCACCCAATATAACATAGGCCACATAAATCGATTTATCAATGTACAAAAGGAACAAGAACGGAAAGTTCTCACATTGACAAGACTATCCGTGTCCCATTTAATGACATATAATCGAGATTTTTTTTTCTATAACTTTTCATATCTTTTCCGTTCAAACCGCTAGTGTTTTCCTGAAGTAGATTCAAAATAACCTTTGTAAAGAATGCACTCAGCTTAAACAGTTGGAATAAATATTGACAAAATAACTAGAATGTGCTGTTTAAACAATAGCACTATTTGGATAAACTTAAATCTTAACATATTTCACTGCCAATATTAATTGCGGCGGAAGCAAGCGATACGCGGGATTTATTTCAAAAGATTGATGTACCACAAATACAAAGAGGCGTGTTGAGCGTCTGGCGTTATGCCAAAGGTCGTTTTACTGCCCATGGCTAAGAAACATGGGACATTGTAAAGAAGCTCTTAATTTGATTGACCGTTTTTGCTTTAAGAGGATACGGTAACGCTTGAGGTTTTGTCGCCGCCCAAAGGCGGCTCCTCATATTAGCTTATTTGTAAACGGTGGCCTCGGACCTCTGTGAAAGAGTTTGGATTTGTGTATGATTTACGTAATATTATGCAATATTGTACACTTAAAAATGTTACTTTTGAAACAATTTGTGCTGCTGTTTAGTATTATTGAACCAAGCGTAGCTTTTATTGCAAGTAAATTATTCAAAAAGGAAGCTACAATTGTAAATATGTTGTGTCCGTTTGCAAGTTTGGATTTAGGTTTGTTTACAAAAGTAACTGGATGTGCTGCCAAATGCAACGCAGTTCCAACGTGCAGGAGTTTCTTTTATAACAAGCAGGAGCAATTTTGCAAAGGAGCAGAGGTGTTTGTTTCCTCAATGGATGGATGCGAAGTTATGAACGGTACAGCTTATTACTAAACAACAGGTAAGTTATGTTATGCCATATATTGGCAAACGATTTAAAATACGTTTAATAACGACCCTATTATTTACGATTTCTGTAGATTGTTTTCATTTAATGATATATATTTGCATGGACTTGTACAATCCAAAGATGAAAGAGATATAACACAATTTTAAGTTAAACATAACAAAACGTAACGGCTAAACAGAACTGTTTGCAAGACAGAAGTTACTTTCCCATCCATCTGCTTTATGAAACTCTCAATAACAATGTAAGAAGATATTTGTTGAACAGTATATACAACTTTAAATTAGCGGAAAATGGAAATTTAAGTTTTGTTAAAGTGATTCTCAAGTGAGTCTCTAGTATGTATAACCGAGAAAATTCGGTTACACCATGCCGTTCCGAAGTGTGTATGCTTAAAAGCCATTGAGCAGCACACTAAATAGCATAAACCCGAGCGATAATGGTATAAACATCGTTTCAATTCTTTACAGATGTCACTACTACAACTTCTACGACCACGTCAACCACAACAACGTCTACGACAACCGTACCGTCTACAACCACAACAACGCCCACAACCACAACGACGTCTACGACCACTACCACGCAAACAACCACAACAACGCCAACATCCACAGCAACGCCCACAACCACAACTACGCCTACAACCACAATAACGCCTACGACCACTACCACGCCTACCACGACCTCAACGTCAATGACAACTACAGTCCCACAAAGTCAGTATGGCAACGCGTGTACAACGAGTGCTGATTGTTCAATGTCTGCCGGCACGTGTCTTTCAGGCACGTGTTCGTGTCAAGCCGGCTACAGACACGACCCTTCATCCGGTTCATGTGTTACAGGTAAGGACATGTTTTATAAGTTTTTCTGGGTTAAATCTATTTCAAATGGAAATGCGATTAATTATCAGACCCATGAGGTTTTTTTCCATCCATATTCTGTGCAACCACGAGGTCCCCGAAAATTACTCCCCGACGAAAGGTTAAACAAAAAATATTACAGCAACTGTTCATTATTTATGTCACCGTACGAATGCGATACGCATGATAAAGTACAGCGTAATTACCACATGACTTCTCTTAATTCCAATATATGTAGACCAACATGCTGTAGCGTTAAAAATAATGTTGTTATCTTCTTATTTCAAGAGCAGTGCGATAAGATAATGAGATAAGATGTCGTGCGAACGAGATAAGATGTCATGCGCTTGACATAAGATGTTCTTGCGCACGAAATATGATGTCATGCGCACGAGTTAAGATGTCGTGCGCTCGAGATAATTTAATCTTTAAAAAAATAAACGCATGTCCTAAACGTACCACCTTATTTTTAATTTCCATTGGTAAATGTTCTATTTTGCAAATTGTATACAGTAAATTACTAAGGTGTACATGTATTTCTATTTTCTTACAGACTGTACAAACTATGGTGCGGACTATATCGAATACATAAACAAGCGCCTTGATGTAAGTGACAGTGTGGAAGAATACGACAATGTTGATCTGTCGCAGTGCAAAGCATACTGTTCTAGTTTGAGCACGTGCGGCGGTTTTAACATCAGACCCACGCACAACAGATGTAAACTAAAATCCCAAACCGCTTCAAATCCCAGTAGTTTTGTAGAGTATTCGGGAGTTCACTATTACTCAAGAAATTGTGCCTAACTGCTGAATGGCAAAGAACTGCCATGTAAACCTAATTGAACTCGAAGAAAAACAAATCAAACTGAAAGCTCTCAAAACGCACGGAGAGAGAGAGAGAGGTGGGGGGGGGGGGGGGGGGGGGGGCTGTAAAACGAACTTTCTATGGCCAAAATTTAGAATGTATTTACAGGAGGTCTTTATTCACATGTTAGAACACATGGAAAATAAAACTTGTGGCCTTTAAATTTTGACTATTATATATTTTTCAGTTGCATTTTTATCTTTTTTATCTATGGCGAATGTGTAAATTTGTAATACAGTTAAAAACGTGCACATTGTGACCTTTTATGTATTAAACAAACAAGAACCGTTTATTATATTATTGAATCGGATATGGTATGGAATGGTGTTGTATTTGGCAGTTAGGAAACTACAGGCCGGGGCCGCCGTGACTCAGAGGTTAAGGTCGCTGACGTCAAATCACTTGCTCCTCACCAATGTGGATTCGAGCCTCGCTTAGAGCGTAGAATTTTTTATATGAGTAAACCATCTAGCTGGCTTCCGGAAGACCGATGATTCTACCCAGGTGCTCGACTGTGACGAAATAATGCCCGAAAGGACACCTGTGACATTCCTCCACTATGAAGCGCTTGTAATATTTCGATAGAAACTAAACACCACATCCACTTACTAGGTGCGAAAACTTCACAGCGAGGAATACTAACTGTATAAATTTCTACAAAAAAGAACCTACATCAAATCGTTTATCATATTTTTATAATAATATAAAGAATTTTGATAAGGCATTGAGGCAAGCCAAAACAGTTTGGTTTTTATTTCCTTAAATGAATAGAATATATTACCTTACGCTGTAAGCACTTTTATTCAAGCTATAATAGTATGGCAGAAGATGTAGGTTTATAATCTATCATGTCTAAACTGTTGAAACAACAACGATGTTTTATTGTATAGTAATTGTTATTTATCAAACATGAATTGTTGACTTCACAATATATCTACCTTTATGATCTTATTTTGAATTTTAGTATTTCACACATTCAAAGAAGTGTGGATTAATATAACCTGATTTCGTTTGTTAAGGTTCTTCCGCCATCTTGATTTAGAGTGACCTTCATTTGTGGTGTGAAAATATAGTGAACAAAACTTTCAAATGCAGCTGTTCCATAGCACAAAAACAGCTCAGTTTGCAAGACCTGAACTAAAAGTAGCTGTATATAAAGTGATACTGACATTTGGAAATAAACAAAGCAGATCTGTCGATGATTTACCTGTATTTTTTCCAAATTTTTGGTTAGATTTATAAATCCTTTCCAAATACTTTATTAAAAATTCATGAATGGCAAAAGTTAGTTAAAAGTTTCAATTAATTCATAGAAGAATTGTCTTACTGAATAGAACTAAACTTATTTCAAAATCTGTTTTCAAATCTGATCACTTCATGTATTAAAACGAAAATGTTGCTATTTTCAGCATACATAAAAGTAGTGCAATGTGCGGTGTACCAAACTGCCTTAAATTGTAAGAAAAGTTTCAGACTTAGTTTAGTTTAAACGTATCTTTATTCCGAAAAGCATGAAATATTTACAATACAACATTCCAGGAACTGGACAGAAAGCTATATTAGCTTACAGTTTCAGACTTAACGTGAACAAGATTTGGCAACGATCCAAAATTCGTTTCAAAGATTGTGCAAGTATAAGAAAGGTTTAATTCATTATACTGGAATTTATGTACCTACGCGCTGCTTA
Source organism: Mercenaria mercenaria (assembly GCF_021730395.1). Taxonomy (NCBI): domain Eukaryota; kingdom Metazoa; phylum Mollusca; class Bivalvia; order Venerida; family Veneridae; genus Mercenaria; species Mercenaria mercenaria. The sequence goes on from NC_069362.1 coordinate 48,001,338, forward strand.
TCTCACGGAACATTTGGTGGAAATGGAATTTTAGGCACTTTCTGCGGTAACTACCGAAATTATTTAACGTAACTTTCTCACACATGCGTGATTGTATATTTATAAATTATAAAAACAATCGAAATATTTGCTTTATCACGATATATGCAAATATTTTTAGACAATCTTGAGACATTGGGCCACAGTATTTCCGCATACTGGTCCGGGACAAGTTAGATGTGTATAGAGATTCCTTATTAGACGTTTCATGCGTCGTAAACTAACTAATTTTGATCTATCGATTTTTCATACAATATGAGAATTTATGCAGGACAGTGAGTATAAATCGCAGAAAAAAAATGTACAGCCAAATATGTTAGGCGGTAATACAATTTGTATACAATTGTAGATAACTACGAAACATACAAAATGCAATCGGTTGAACTTTTCGCGCGAAAACCTGATGACAAAAATCAGAAATATCTCAAAAGTATCTTTATTTTTTTTTATCTTGATTCTTCGTTAAAGAATGATATTTTTTCACACTTCCAAAGATTTAAACTGATAAAAAATGTGTATTGCAATTTCGGCATAGAAATGGACAGTATACACCTGAAAATAATAGACTTGCTATTTTTGCCGAGTGCACACTTGTTTTCTATCGTCGTTAATATAAAGTAGACTTTGAAATATTCGTACACATGCATTATCTCATAAACACTTCTGTAATGTATGTTCTGTGAAATTAACAATTAACTGGCTCAACTTAGACACCATACTTTAAAGTATATTCAGTTTATTCACTCCACGAGAGGTTCAAAATGCACGGGAGTCTCTTGATATTACATGCTTTTAATTTCACATGGTTAAAGTGTAAACAAATAGTTAAAATTGCTTCGTTTTATTTCTCACGAAAAAGATCGGACGGTTTTTGATATTGGAATAATTATAGAACATATATGCATTTAAAGTTGAAAGTTGATTGTTAAACCTATGTTTCGTGTTGCTTTAAATTTTATTTTGTATAGTTTCTGCTTAAATATTTATGCATGTTTAAGTTGATTATGGCTACTTTTATTTGTGTTTCATAATTGTGCTTTAGCAACGTAATTTGGTTGAAATAATACTTTGTGTTAAAGATTTACGAATTACGAACTATTATCAATGGTAATTGATAAGTAATTCATGGTGTTCAGGAAGTGTGTAAATATTAAACCTGATGAAATTGATAGTATTAAAAAGACATTTTAGTATTGGACACAAATGACACTTGTACAGTGCAGTGTTTAAATCATAGAATATGACAGTATATGAAAAATTGGAAGTGCCTTTATAAGATAGTTTAAAGAGACACTCATAGTGATGTTTAAGTAATGATTCTGATGTTGTGAAGTAATTTGTGCTGTTTGATATCTGAATTGATTTATTCAATTGAATGGTTGTATTTATGTTAGTTCATAGAAGTGGTATGTATAATTGTTGTGTATAAGGATAGTAGGTTGATATAATGCGGGTATTTCAGTTTTCAGCTGGATTAATAAGTAGTTTTTATCCCCGTATTTAAATTTGATCTCGTTCTTACATGTCTTTACGTGACACTAATGCTGACAGGTGAACTTAGACATTGTTTACAAAGAGAAATCAGTTTTGTGTCATCTTCAAATGCGTTGTTCGGCTGAAACGTATAGTTCCCGGAAAAGTTCTAAAATGGTTTATTTTTGGGATTTTCGTTTTGTTTATAACTTCAACACAATGTGCAATATTTCCAGTTTTTGAAAATGATTGAAATTAAACTTTATTTTAGAAAAAAGTTCCGATATTTCATTAATACTTTGCCAGCGGATTCTTACAAATTTTAAGTGAAACGGCTTTCTTGTCCAAGAGAGGTGTGTAAAGCGAAAAACTAACATTACACATTGGCTTATTCTTTAAATGTAAAGGATCGGTAACAGATTAACGAGATCGGACAGTGCAGAACTATACTAAATGGATATATATCTAACCATGAATAAGGAGACATACATATTTCAGTAAGGAAATCTGGGGTAAAAGAACAATCATTCTTATCTTTAATTCCTTGAAATAAACATGGCGGCGAAATATTTTAGAAAAACTGTGCACGTGTTTTGCGCATTAGGATGTTTAACGACATTTTCTTGAAAAAGTAACGCTCATGTGCACTATTTTGGCATTTCTTTCTTTTGAAAATAAATATTTTATAGCAATTTAGGTTGCATACGATACCAGAATTTTGCACCAAAAATGTTGACTCATTTTCTTCCGAAGCACTGTGGAGATAGGGTTCAGCGTAGCTTTCATGCTCGCAAGATTACCTACAGATATATCTTTTCAACTTTTATCATATATTTTTTTGTGTCCTTAACAATTGCATTTCGAAAGCTGTTTCGAGGATTCTGATTTTTCACATGAATTTATAATTTCAGTTTGCGGAAGTACCTTAAACTTCAAATGTTCGGGACTGAAAATCGATCTACCGGCTCTGTAAAACAGTTTTATTACGAAGACCTGCCTCTCAGACTGTAGGCAGATGACATCCTCATGACGATGAAATGATGTCTCTGTCTGTGAAGCCTATGTCTGTGAAGTATTTTAGGTAAACAATCAACAATCAATTTATACCATAGCAGAATGCTTTGATATGCCTACGAAGTTTTAAGGATTTTAGGTCAAATGGATCTAAAATAGGAAACCACTTTTAAGGTAGTTCAGCACGCTCGGATATAATAATATTTGAAGACCTTAATTAAGCCCAGATTTTTCAAAATTGCAGAACGTTAGAAAATTCGGCAAACAAAAATAATAGAGTCGTATGCTTGTTTTCTTTTTTTTTTTTTTTTTGCTAGATTTATTTGAAAATTTTGCAACTCACGCAGGTTTTCATAATTGTAGTCTTTAATAAAAAAATTGCGAATAGAATAGAACAATTGTGTTTCAAAAATAATAGATTAAGGATCAGTACTGTCATCATTGCAAGGCCCGTTGTATTGCCATCATAATGATACCTCTTCATTAAAGGACAAGGAAAGCCTGACTACAAGTAAATTCTATATGAAAGCCATCCTCAAGCATTTCATAACGCTGAAAGAAGTTTAAAAATCGGACAACTATTGAAAAAGATATGGCAGTTTGAATTTTAAGAAAATTTTTGATCATAGAGGCAGCCATTTTGTGTGTTTATGACGTTATTTACACACTGCAGAATTCTTTATTTAGCAAATAACCTTTTATATAGATTAAATTTATATATTTCTTGAGTCTTTAGTGTAAGATGTAAAACATGGTAATTTATTAAATATATAAATATACTTATATATTAATATATATAAATAAGTAAATACAATTAAGAGATGTGCCATGGAAACAAAATGGCCGCGATGTTGATCAAATATTCAAATGCTCATAACTTTCTCCTTTTTAGTCGATTCTGAAAATTCTTTCACTTCTTTAAATGATTAAAGAAATCCCAGCAGATGGAATTAACATCAAAACAACATTGCCTTTCCCTTTAAATTCAATCCATCCTTTAGTTTACAGTGCCCAGATAATTAAACCCACCCACCATTTCATCCCGAAAAATGGTCATTGCAAAATATTTACACGATTTTGTTTTGCACGTTAATCACACATTTTAAAACTTATAATTATAATTTTAGTATCAAATTGTAGGGAATTTCATGCATTTAGAAATAAAGGTTATTTTCTCTGAGTCGCAGGCCCTAACTATTCCGAGTCTGGCTGGCTAGCATTCCAACCCCCCACTTTTGGTCCACCATTTTACTTTTTCTAAATGCATTTCTTGGCTTCTCTGTTGTTATGTAGGAATCATTTCATTTACTTAGCCCCAATTACATTTGATATGTTATAGCAAAAGTTTGAAGACAAATTTCATTGAAATCGGCACATAAGTAGCTTCACAGTGCTAAACAAACCTACCCATCCCATCATTTTCCCTATGTGAATTAGCCATTTTCAAAAATTGTACACCGTTTTCTGGCCGTAAATAACTCATTTGATGAGTTTAAATAATATAGATGGTACCAAATTGTAGGGAACTTTATTCTCTTGAAATATAAATAAATTCATTTTCAATGCATGCCAAAACTTTACCAAAGCGGACCTGCACGCATGCCCCACCCCCCTTCTCTGGGCTTCGTTTGTACTATCTATATATTCATTGTCGCCTTCTTGGGGTGTTAATAGCGAATGCTTTCACCATTTTTGATGTTTTAGCAACATATAGTAGGTAATTGCATAAATATGGCGAAATAATGATGTTAGTTTAGACACAAGTCATATGAGGGTCGCGAAAATAGTTAAAAGAAATAATTATTACTAGAGTTTTCGGCAACTGTTTGGCAAAAATGATTAGATTAAGGATCAATATTGTCGTCATTACAAGGCAACTTTAATTGCCATCATAATGATAACTCTTTTATTAAAATCCGTCCATCCTTTACGTTACAGTGCCCAGATGATTAAAACCACGCAACCACTTCATCCCGTAAAATGGCCATTAGGGGAAAAAATACATGTTTTTTGCAAGTTATATAATCACACATTTAAAAAGTTATAATCATAATTTTGGTATCGAATTGTAGGGAATGTCATGCATTTAGAAATAAAGTTATTTTCTTTGAGTCCCAGGTCCTTACTACGCCGAGTCTGGCTGGCAAGCATTCCAACCCCTCCCCCTTTTGGTCCATCATTTTACTTTTTCTAAATGCATTTCTTGGCTTCTCTGTTGTTATGTAGGACTCATTTCATTTAACTTTGACAATGGCTGCTGACAATGATTATATGGCGGTACATATAACACAATTTTACAAATGCAATTTGACAAATATGAACTACTCTATATCATATCATATTAGGCCATTAATTAACATCCGGGTCAAAGCAGTATATTAAACCTTCTCTGATCATGGCACTGGCTATTGACAATGACCTATGGTAATAAAATTTAATACAAATTACCCATATATAAATGCTAATTGTGATACACTTATATGTAAATAGACTTTGACAATTACAACGGCTGACAATAGTCGCAGACAGCGGCTGCTGACAATGATTTTGTCAGTGTAATTAGATACCAAATAATGTATTAGGTATGGGGTAGATATCACTTCGTGTTCATGTAATTATATCAATTTTATACAATGCAGCGTGATAAAAGTTAATGCATGGGTCTTATCTTGTTTTGAGTCGAAAATAACAAGACAAGACTCAGCAAAATGACACATATAGCTAAACAGATAATATGCAATAACTACATTTTTATATTTGAGACTCATTCAGCCAATTTATAATATCCATATGTTTTGGTTTTGGCAAAACTGAAATGCAAGACCAGCTTAATGGATATTATATGTATGTACAAATGTAATATCAAACATATGAACATGAATAACAGTACTTTAAACACTTATTTACTGTAGATGTATCATAGGCTAATATCATTACATGTCAGAATTACTACCAAGATTTTGGGACCTAATTTCAAAAGTCTTATTTACAAATATACTAAAGTAACATATAGTAGGTAGGTGCATGAATATGGCAAAATGATGATGTTTGTTTAGTCAGAACTCATATGAGGGTCGCGAAAATAGGTAAAAGTACGAAAAAAATAATGAATTTTTACTAGATATTTCAGCAATTGTGTTGCAAAAATGATTAGATTAGTGATCAATATTGTCATCATTGCAAGGCCACTTGTATTGCCGTCATAATGATACCGCTTTTATTAAATAACGTCCAACCTTTAGGTAATATTGCTTAGATAATTAAACACATTTTCCTAGATGAAATTGCCATTAGGCAAAACAATTACACGCTTTTTTGCACGTTTATCACACATTTTAAAAGTTATAATTATAATTTTGGTATCGAATTGTAGGAAATTTCATGCTCTTAGAATAAAAGTTATTTTCTTTGAGTCGCAGGCCCTAACTTTGCCGAGTCTGGCTGGCGAGCTCATCCCCCCCCCCCCCCCCACACTGCACACACACACACACACACTTTTGGTCCATTCTACTTTTTCTAAATACTTATACCCAGTTACATTTACTACTTTTTAGCAAACGCGTGAGACACATTGCTTTGAAATCGGTGCATAAATGGCTTCACAGTGCTAAAATACTACCCAACCCACATTTTTCCCTATGTGAAATAGCCATTTTCAAAACTTTGTACACCGTTTTCTGGCAGTAAATCACTTATTTGATGAGTTTTAATAATATAGTGGGTACCAAATTGTAGGGTAATTTATTCTCTTGAAATATAAATGACTTTCTTTTTAACACACGCCGAAACGTTACGTAAGCGGACCTGTACGCATGCCCACCCCACTCTTTGGGCTTTAATTTTACTACTATCTATATATTCATTTTCGCCCCCTTGGGGTATTAACAGCGAATGCTTTCACCTTTTTTGATATTGTTCAGCATTGTAGGTCATATGAGGGTCACGAAAATAGGTAAAGATACCGAAACATGAATTTTTACTGGATATTTCGGCAAATGTGTTGCAAAAATGATTAGATTAAGGATAAAATAATCAGGCATTTTCTTTGATTTTTATGAATTTCTTCAGGAAAAATGTGCCTGCTAAATCAGGCATTGCCGTCCCTGCTGACAAATCAAATTGAAGCGATTGATAAAATTGTAAAAAGTGTACGAAATTTAAGAATTTAAAATGTTTAATGTAATATTCGGCTATAATTCAAAATAATCACACATTTTCTTTGATTTTTGTTAATGGCTTCAAGACAAATGTGTCTGATAAACCAGACATTGCCGTCCCTAGCTGACAAAACAAATTGAGGCGATTGACAAAATGAGGAAAATACATGAAATTTAAGAATTTCAATGTTTAGTGTAATATTAGGCTATAATTCAAAATAATCACGCATTTTCTTTGATTTTTGTTAATGGCTTCAAGACAAATGTGTCTGATAAACCAGGCATTGCCTTCCCTAGCTGACAAACCGAATTGAAGCAACTGACTAAATTGTAGAAAGTGCATGAAATTTAAGGATTTAAATGTTTAGTGTAATATTAAGCTATATTTCAAAATAATCACGCATTTTCTTTGATTTTTGTTAATGGCTTCAAGACAAATGTGTCTGCTAAACCAGGCATTGCCGTCCCTAGCTGACAAATCAAATTGAAGCAATTGACAAAATGAGGAAAATGCATGTAATTTTAGGTTTTAAAAGTTCAGTGTAATGTAAGTCTATGATTTAAAATACTCATGCATTTTCTTAGATTTCGTCTATGGCTTCCAGTCAAATGTGTCCGCTAAACCAGGCATTGCCGTCCCTAGCTGACAAACCAAATTGAATCTATTTACAAAATTGTAGAAAGTACTGAAGAGATTGACAAAATGAGGAAGTTTCGATTATTTAACGAGTCAGTTAGTTGGTTCAATGAAATAATTCGACTAAATCGATCTGTCAGTCATTCTTTCTATAAGTGATCATTAATTATTATCAATCAATAGCACATTAAGAATTTGTCTCCCAATCAATCAATCAATCAATCAATCAATCAATCAATCAATTAATCAACGATTTAATAATTATCTAAATCATTATATAACTCTTCATTATTTATATCAATCGTTTATTAGTTATTAGATAAATAATTCATCTGACTGTTGGTCAGACAGACTGACTATGTTCATCATTTCGATTTTAGATAAGATCGGACAGACACTGTGCCTATGCAGTCATTACATCGATCAAACCTTTTAAATAATCATTAATTTTGTTATGTTGACTATAACAATATAGGTGAAGAGATTTTTGGTACACATGTATATAACTATAAATTGCAGATAATGTTCGATTTCGCCTGCGGTCCAATAATTTTTGACGGAGTTATTGCCCATTTTCGACTTTTGACATTTTGACAAAAATACCTTGTCTGCTCAATAACTTTCAAAAAGGCTCATTCGAGGACATTTATTGCTGTCGATGGCTTTATTGTTTTGTCCACAGGCACTTGATGGCAAAGAAAAATAATAATAGCAAAATGAGGAAAAAACCGGGGCCAGTGTGGGATCGAATCCATGACTCTCCGGGAACGTTGGATTTAGCCTAGTAAAACTGCTTTACCAGAGAGAGCTGATTTTCTTAAAAATCAGACAAATAAAACCTTGTGATAATAAAACTATTATACAGAAGTCTGCAGTCAACATATAAACTATAATGTATCAAACTATCCATAGAAAACCCTCCAGTACAATGCGCTTTTCCGGACTTTTTCATTAAATCCGAAAGGACGAAACATGATAAGATATGCGAAATGGCCCCATAAATAATCAGAATATGAAAACTCCATAATTAAAATTTTAACTAAAGAAGATCATAATCGTTTAAACTATGACTTTTAAAAATACTTCAAAACTAAGTTATTTGTATGACTCAGACCTTTAAAGTACTCGAGGTCCGTGACTTTCATCGTTTTCATACGCGATTTACACACTGCATGCTCGACTTTCATTGTGAGCCGGACATGATGTCAGGCTGAAGTTTTGCTGAGAAAATAAGGTTACTAAAATATACATTTTCAGAAAAATCAGCTTGATACCGGGTCCGGCTCATATTGAACTTCCACATTTTCCCATTTTTAGTGCACTTTTCTTTGAAGGGAATAGGATAAGTTAACGCGCTCTTCTCTAAGCAACCGAGCATCTGATCAGACTGTGTTTTTATACGAAAATCTAATGTTCACAGGTTTATTGCAAAAGTGAAACTGAAAGTAGATATTCTGATGATCTGTTACATGTTTTACAGGATAATCAACTGTATTTCGACATTATTTTCTAGTTTTTTTTTATCAGTAATTTGCAAATTGATATCTCAAATTTATTTACACACCCAGCGTTATTTGATCCCCGAAAATTATTCCCCAACGAAATGTAATGATTTTACAATGACTTTTCATTAATATCTGTATCACCATACTAAAGCGATATGCACAATAAAGTAGAGCGTTATTACCACATAAGTTTCCTTAATACCAACCAGTACATATAGAACATCATGCTCTAGCGTTAAAGATAATGTTGCTATCTTCTATTTCAAGAGCAGTGCGATAAAATAAGATAATGAGACAAGATGTCGTGCGCACGAGATAAGACGCCGCGCGCACGCTCGAGATAATTCAATCTTAAAAAAATAAATGCACGTCCTAAACATATCACCGTATTTTCCACTTTCATTGCTAAAATTTAAGACTCTGTTCTATTTTGCAATTTATATGCAGTAAATTACTAAGATGTACATGTATATTTTTGTCTTACAGACTGTACAAACTATGGTGTGGACTATATCGAATACTTAAACAAGCGCCTTGATGTAAGTGACAGTGTGGCAGAATACAACAATGTTGATCTGTCGCAGTGCAAGGGATACTGTTCTAGTTTGAGCACATGCCGTGGTTTCAACATCAGACCCTCGCACAGTAGGTGTAAACTAAAATCCCAAACCCCTTTATCAAATCCCAGTAGTTTTGTAGGGTCTTTGGGAGTTCACTATTACTCAAGAAATTGTGCCTAACTGCAGAATGGCAAAGAACTGCCATGTAAACCTAACAGAACACAAAGAAAGAAAACTAAATCAAACTGAAAGCTTTAACAACGCACGGAGTGAGAGATGAAAATGTACATGGCCAAACACGTTAAAACACACGGAAAAAAAACGTGTGGTCTTTAGACATTGATTGTTACATATATTTCAGTTGTATTTTTGTCTTTTTTTATCTATGATGAATGTGAAAATTTCTAATCTAATAAACCAGTTGCACATTGTACAGTCTTGACCTTTTATGCATTGAAACAAACAAGAACCGTTTATTTTATTATTCAATCGGATATGGTATAGAATGGTGTCCTAAGGTTCAAGTATTTGACACTAATGATACTACAGGCCGGGGCCGCCGTGACTCAGTGGGTGTAGACTTTTTAATGTGAGGATTATTACATGTTGGGTTTAACGTCGCAACAACACAATTATAGGTCATATGGCGACTTTCCAGCTTTGCTGGTGGAGGAATACCCCAGGTGCCACTCCGTGCATTATTTCCTCACGAGCGGGCACCTGGGTAGAACCACCGACCTTGCGTAAGCCAGCTGGATGGCTTCCTCACATGAAGAATTCAACGCCCCTAGTGAGGCTCGAACCCATATCGATAAGGGTCAAGTGATTTGAAGTCAGCAACGTTAACCACTCGGCCACGGAGGCCCTTCTAATGTGAGGAAGCCATATAGCTGGCTTACGGAAGGTAGACCTTTTCACAGAAATGATTTTAACATGTCACTTTTCACCTGAAATTTTACATTAAATAATTCTCGAGTACGACGAACGTATACTAGTAGGAGTTATATCTTGTACTGTTTTTAACGTAACTGAAATACAAAAAAGAAAAGATGAAAAACCACAAGTCGCCCAATACGACTTAAAGCTACTCGCCCACAGTTTGGGTGACATTTTTCACCATGTTCATTTCCACCAATTTTGGCATAGAATGTATATATGACACTGAAAGTGGGTGAAAATAAATGTTAGATTCCGGTATTGTTAATAATGCAAAAATAACGAAAATGTTCTGCATTATTTCAAAAGTGTTGCAACGGTTTACTACTTTCTGCACAATAGTTTTGGTCATTTATAAGAATATATTGCAAAATTCTTACGTCTATAAGTTTCTACCACTAGTCACTTTCGACGCACTCAGTATTTGTGGAATTTTCAGGGAAATTAATTTTTGCCGAAAATGTATAGATTAGTGTATTTAAATGAAATGTTTTAGGCTCGGTTTTACGGTAGTGGAAATGCATTCTTCCACCCAAATCATATAGCCCTAGGTTGAGCAGAACTAAACATTTATACGTTTTACAATTACAGTTAAGAGACATATGCAGATGTATTCATACGGTGGTGTACATGGAACCTTCAATAATACACGGTGCATTTCCATGAAAAGAGACTTACGGTCCCCAGTTAAAATAATGGGTTATCCCTAAACGATAAAACAAAGCTTACTTATATCTCAATAAATGTATATGCGTTATTCTTTTTATGAGTTAGCTGATTTAATACATTAACCACGCTGAATACATTGTTATCTAAACAGTTGGAATATAAGTCACATTATCTTAAAACATTTATTGATCTCCCATATGAAATTGACCAATTCTACTAATTACTACAGTGTGTTATGACCTTTTCGACGGGCGGCTAAGGTCATGGTTATGTTAAATATGTTACGGGCATAAAATGGGTTTATTGAAGGTTTATGTTCAAAATGGAGAAAATCGAACTTTTGTACGATCCCATACTATTGGCTGCTGTTACCGCCAAAATAAGTTAATATACATACAATAATAAATTCATTAAAATGCCTGTCAATGCAGTTCAACGCCGCCTGGTCATATTTTCATTCCCCTTCCCGCCAGTTAAGTTGATATTTTATATTGTATTTAGATATTATTTGATATAAGCTTACTTTCATTGATTTAAACACAAAATGAAGAGTAAAAACATGTGTTGCCATGTACAGTAATGAATCAGTCTGACAAAACATGTTGCCATGCAGTCCATTGAGAAACCGTTCAACGTAACATGAGTTCATGCAGGTAAAATGAAAGGATTTATTTGGGAAATAGATTTTAATTTTGCGTGCTTTGTTGGCAAATAAAACACGATTTTGAGTTCAGATGCGTAGTAATCTAATCACAAAGGCAGAAGACCTGAGTGATTAATTACGACGCATCTGAACAAAATACGTGTTTTATCTGCCATCAAAGCACGCAAAACTAAAATCTATTTCCATTCTAACACGTTCGAATTACACCAGGGATGGATACTAAATTAATCTTGAATCTATTTTTAGGCGGAATAGCCAAAAGTAGGTCATTTTGCGAAACGTGTTTTAATCGAAAAGACAATACACGGTAAAATCTTTCTTTGTTTATATAAAAGAAAATCTTAAAATTGTTAGAATAAAACTTGACATCGTCTAGTGCATATTGAAACCGACTTGTGTAATATAAAACGGAAAATATTTTTTTTACAGTTTAATACTATACAGTCTAAATGGAAGCCGTGAGAAAACAATATAAGTGCATACAGTGTCGCAAGTACAGGTGATGGCCTAACGTTTTGCTAACTACATGTACATACATTTCGAACGAAATAAGACCGGGCAAAACGTTTGTTAAAATATACTAACTTAGAAATGAGGAATTAAAATATTTCGGTTTCTATACATTTTAAGTATAATGTGTATACATGTATAAATGTTGTTAGCGTATGCTGCTTACTGTAATCAGCCAGACATAGACCAGTTTGGTTTCCGAACATTTTTAGTTATTACTATTCGTACAGAAACGCTTCCTTATAACATGCGCTAAATGACACAGCTTTAAAGTTTAAATTCCTCAGTCATAACCGTACAACTGTGTGAGTATGAATCTGATCCCCTAAGTTCTCTTTTCGTTTCATTTATGTCTATGGAAAAGAAAGATAAATTTGAAAAAAGACATGTACGGTTGAAAATGTCAGATTATTAAATGTAACAGATGTCTTTTTTTTCAAACATAAACATTATAATTTCATGACATTTGGTGTTACGTTGTGCAGATATAAAATGAGTCATTTTCAAGTATAATTAAATATTATATTATTTGGTTGTTTATTACGCAAGAACAAAATCTGTGTAGTAATTCGCAGGAATATCGCACGGTGACACGCTGATCTATATCCTGATCAAATCTTAAACTATTTTTTTTATTATTTCTGGTTATTTGGGTCATGGATTTCATTCATCCTATGTTAATTCATAAAAGAATTCCACCTAAGTCGGTACTAAGGAGCGTGATGAGCGGTGCACATTTTATTACATACCGCTTAATGAAACAAAGTCAACTATTTGCTAGTTTGCGTTTCATGTTTCCAGCGGATATTAGATAATTTTAAAAACAGAAACCATCAAAATTTAAAAATAAACCTGCGAGGTCCTGTCCTGTGAGGTCTTACACTGACACACACTCTAAATATATTATGTGTCATATAAACGATCTTACAATAAAAATCTTTACATTTTTGTTTTACATTTTACATACCGTTCAAACCGATAATGTTCCTTTTTGAAGTTGAATACCATAAAGTGAATGAAGTATCATTTCGGAAATCTTACAATCATACTTAACTCAACATTCAAATTCAACCTGGACATATTGCGTGGACAGAAACGCGTTTTAACAACATGTCGGTCAGAGATCACTGCTTTATTGCCAATATTTGTTTTATAAAGTATCTATACAGTAAATAAATATTTCAAGGATCATGGCTTGGCTAAAGGCCACTTCTCAGGACACTTTGTCCTAAATACGCTATGGACACTTCGTTCAATAGCTGGCCTTTCGTAGACTATGCCTGAGCGGATACTTCAATGATTTGTAATGAACAAGGAGATAGATGAGTAGTAATCAAAGCAGGATCGTATTGAAAATATATGTCACAAATTTTGACCAAACAATCTCTAAACATATAATGTGATGTATTTTAGCATAAAGGCAGCTATGCACTGAAATCTATACAATCTGCAAGAAGATCCCTTTGAATCATAGAATGCAACAAAGCAAAATGATAGCAGATGCGATTTAATTGAGTCTGTTAATGAGCAGCAATGTGCAACACTCCTAGCACCGACTACAGATATACATGTATTTGAAAATATGTAGTGACGGTTAACTTCATTATAAGATCCTTTAGCATGTGATGGCATATTATTTCTATAATTGACATTTTACTAAAGCAATAACTGTTACAATAATTATCATTTTATTTCTTCTTAAATAAATCATTGATTTCCTGAATTCGAAACTATCAAACTTGTCGCGAGACTTTGTGACGCTTTCGGAGGACATGTTAGTACTAGACCAGGTACAGACTCCCAGTCCATTGGCTAGGTACAAACACATGAAACAGGTACCTTGTATTGCCCCTATTAATACACTTTATTTTATAATCAATAATAGTATAGCTTACCTCAGAAAAACATTATTCGTTTTACAGTTGTTTGTCTAACTAGTTGTAAGAGTTGTAAATAGGATATGTAGGACTTCGGGGTGCTCCTAACAAATTCAACACTCCACTCCAGTTTTCTTTATATGAGTTACTGACCTTTAAAGGTGCCCCTTTATATTTTTAATATGCTGTGAATAATTATTGTCAAGCATTCCCCTTCTTCATCCCTAACCCCCTGTTTTATGGCCCCCACATTTTAGGCCTCTATCCTTTATATTTTCCCTCTCCACGCACACTTCTTGACCCCATCCCTATTTTTTGTATCTTTCTTAAAAGTAAATGTGCTTGAAGCAACCCGCCTACTACAGTTTCAATTAACAAGCTTGAAAAGTAAAACGCAACTGTTTCTGTTTTGAAACCGTCTAATTTTAGAGTTGCGTCCCTTTCGTTACCAACGGATTGTTATTAACCTTTTTTGTCTTTCATATCAGAAATGTTTGTCACTGCTTTCACAGTTATATACGATTTGTTCTATTACAACGTTAAATTATTTTCTGAAACAATGGGACATAGACTGTCGTTTCTGTTATATGAACAATTATTGCTATATTTCCCATTCACCCATTAGGCCGTATTAATCAGCCTGCTTCAGTCTGTTACAGAGTAGTATTACTTAAAATTGCTTAAAAGTATAGCAACTTTAAAATCACTAGTATTAATATTTAACTTTGTTGTTATTTAGATTCTATTCTATATATTTCTTGCAAACCAGCATTCCTAATTATTAAAAATAAATGGACTAAGGTTTTTCTGTGTGATCTATGTATACAATTTTTTCCCGTTTGGCAACCTATGTCATCAGTAAATTATTAGCCAGTTGCCACTGAAACAGTATTGCTCTACATAATGAGAATGAGTTTTGATTTTTCCATGGTAAAGATAATATTAAGTGTGTTCTACAACATTAGCTTAAGTTATCTTTCGTGCTTGACATATTTGTTTCGGTTTTGTATTTTAATTCTTTTTACAGTTCTTGACTTTATATCTGTAATATAAAGCCCTTTAAGTAAAAGAACAATTCTCCGAATTATATTCTTGTTCTTCTTTCAAAAGCGTTAATACATTTATACATTTTTGGAATAATTGATAATTTGCCATTCGGTAATTCAGTTCCGCGTACCTTTTAACACAGCTGACAGAATATTTAATACTAATAAAGGTATTACCATTAGAATCCAAGTTATATTTCGATTGCATTATGTTACCTACAAAAATAAAGCTTTGTTTCGAGATCTGATTCCAGTGTTACAAAAGAGTAATGAATGCCGTCTCTTGCTCCAAACTGTTATCTTGATCGAACATAGTCTTCAAGAGCTACTTTATAACTTGAAAATTGAATTTTCCAAAGATGTATATGAGCAAAGACAATAACTTTTAAGCATGTTTTACATAACTCTCAGATGATAAGGAGGATTTCCTTATAGCGTCCCAACATTGAATATCAGTATGCATGCCGTTTTATAGCGTTCATACATTAAAACAAGCCTGAATATTAATAGACTTGTCTGTTAAACATACACATTTTAAGAACTCCATCAAGCTGATCTAAAAAGATCGTACTTTCTTAAACTTTACTTGTACCTATAGTTTTAACATAAATTTTCGTTTATGCAATGTCTTTAAATTTTCGAAATATTTTCTTTGGACTTCTACTAAAATACATTCTTTTGTCATTACTTATTTACGTTCTAGCTGAATATTCATATTCTCGCAGGTTACTACATACTTTATGAAACGAGAAGGAAATTCATGTGGTCAACGCGTTTGCTTAATTTTACTTCGAGTTCAAAACATTTCTGCAACCATTGTAATTTAATGCCTTTTGTATATTATTCTGTCAAATTGCGCATACACGTACCATTACTTGTTCTGCTTGTAGAAAATAACGAAATCGCGCCATTGGAAAACCTTGTTGTGCAGTGCGGGAAATCGATAATTGTTCTAAGTGAGTCTATATTATAGTTGTCGAACCTATCAGACACATTTGAACCGACTGTCTAACTTTGTCACCAAAACCATATTTCTGTTAGTATGTATAATGGTATCGAAATTATAATAAATGACGAGAGTCCCTGGTACTGACCCTCACTTTCAGTGGTTTGCTGTCTTCCTGTACATGGACTCGGTATACTCATTTGTACAATAACAGAATTCCGCTTTAGCCGGTGCTAGGGGTGCGCGTGGGTTTTAATATTTCAATACCTCTCATGAACAGGCTTCATAAAACCGAGTCTGCTGTTATGTTACCTTGGTTGCGTTCTATGCTTCCAAGACCATTTCACATACTTTATTAACTATTAAAACAGCAATGTTCAAGTGTCGTTGTTATATTTCCCTATCCATTGGGATTATTTATGAAGCACATTCATTCGTGCAATAATGGAATTCCGTTCAAGCCGGCGCTAGGGTGCGTGAGGGGTGTTGTACATTTTAACACCTCTCATGACCATACTCGATCAAACCGAGTCTGCTATCATGTTACTTTGATTGCGTTCTTTCCTTCTAGGGACTATTTTACAGACTTTATTAACTATTACAACAGCAATATTTGTGTCGTGCGGCGGCTGTTAAAAGTTTCCCCGTACTTGGACTCAGTGTTTTTATATTTACCTATCCTTTGGGATCATGGAGCACATTCATTTATACAACAATATAATTCCGCTGATGCTTGGGGGCGTAAGGGGTGGTGCAAATTTCATTAACTCCCATGGCCAGACTGAATCAAACCGAGCCTGCTACTATGTTGCCTTGGTTACGGTCTATGCTTCCAAGGACCATTTCACAGATCTAATTATATAGCTTTAAGTCTTTTTTTCTATAGATGAGGCAATTACAGAAAGAATGCCGTCGTGTTAGATGTGTTTAAAGAATTTCGACGATAAAAATGGTATTGTCATTTGATCTATTCCTGGACCATTGTTCGCGACCTCGAACGAAACACAAGATTCAGAGGCAAAGGTCTCATTGACATATTCTCCATTCCAGTGAAAAAAAGTAAGATTTTCATCCTATATAATATAGGTCACACCTTCGTCTATCCAGAAACATTCAACCCTACAGAAAGAGCCGTGAAACTAAAGTCCAGATATCAAGGTTTTCTAAAACGAAAACAATAAGTATGCCATAATGATCAACGGGCATTTCTTGACATACATTGAATACCTAAACAAGGATTTTCACATTAATCAAACAGAAGAGTACTTCAGCGTTACCATGATACCGTGCCAGGTGTTCTTAAACTTGCAAAGGCGTCAACTAATTTGTGGAATGTGTAAAGTCCGAAACAATTCCTAGTGGTTTTTTTTAAGCGTCATGGATATTTACAATCAATTACACATGAAATGGCGCGTAGTCACTTAATGGTATAAACGGGACTTGTTTAATGATATACTTTTTAAGTTTATACTGATACATTCTATAGTTAAAATGTTGAAAGATGTATTAAAAATATATTTACTAGCATCATTATATGAGTTTTTATCATGCTGTGGTATAATTAAATAACATCTATATAAACTGACATTTGACTACATTTTAAATTATAACAATTAAGTCATGATATGACTCATATCGTCCGTCAATATAGTGTTTGCGTTATGATCGGTCTAAAATTTGGTGGAAAGATTAAGCTACCGTTATACACCTTTTACCCGCTATTAGACAATACGTTAGTTTTGGCCAAACCGTAGGTGTTGACGTTAATCTGAGGTCAAGTCCCTCAGAAAGGTGAAAGGTCGCTATTTGAGCTGAACAGAGCTGCAGATGAAACAATAGCACACATACAGATTAAAAATTTATCTACCTAACCTAAAGAGTTTTCATGCTTAAACTTTAACTTGGACCATTTCAAACCATGAAATGCCTTAACTTACTCGAAAACATAATTGTAAGGAAGCTGACATTCAAGAAAAGAAGCAAATGAAATATCATTATGTTTTAGAAAAAGAGAATAAATGAGCTGAAGTCTATAACATTAATCTGGCTGTTTAATAAGACCGTACGCATCTTAACACTATATTTTCATTGATCCAAATACATTTATTGTACGCCACTTATATTCAAGTGTAAAAATAATCTAGTTTACTTAACATCATACTAAACAAGGTGACATCCTGAATTTGTACGTAACGATGTGCAGGTAATGTGAGAATTTTTGAAATATAATATAGACCGATATTTTGGACCAAGATAAGTCAATGAAGGCATACATAGCTACAAACAAATATCCGTTGTATCTCCAATAACCGGATTTTCCTTTTACATTAAAAAAGTCCTCGCTTACATTTTCTGGAGAAAAAATTGATTTACAAATTTTAAGAAGTAAGACAAAACTAGAATAACTCGCATTAACAGACTCTTGTTCTTCTCCCACAAAGGACATGAATAGAGCGTTTCCTGTACCATTTCAATAGTAAATTATGTTCACCCCGGAATGCAAATATTGGTAATATCAAGGGGATGATCAGAGTCTTTTCAAAGTATATAGACTTTTGCTGAGCTTTCGGCATGTCTTCTTCAGAGATAAAAGCAACGTTTGAAAAAAAAGGAAATGGACTACATTTTTTTTGTATTGGATATTTTCTGGACTATGACGCGATTTTGAACGACATTAATTGTTGTCAATATGTGTTTCATAACTTAGAACTTGCAATTTAATCACTTTCATTTCAAACCTTATATGATCTCAAAACGTAGAGGTAAATCAAAAGACAAAACAATAAATAATAAAATCTGTAAAAAGATCCCTTTAAAAAATAATGCTAATAATAGCAGACTCGGTTTGATTGAGTCTGTTAATGAGAGGTAATAAAATCTGCAATACCTCTCACGCCCCCTAGCACCGGCTTAAGCGGAGGTTAAACATTTATTCAATGAACTTCATGATCCCAAGTTTACATCTACGCCAGCTACAATCATTTCTACATCTAAGCCAATTACAGCCACTTTTATATGTACGCTCACTCAAACCATTTCTACATCTTCGCCCAAAAAAGCCATTTCTACATCTACGCCAGCTACAACAACTTATTAACGCCCATACAACTAATTCTACATCCATTGCAACTACAACCACGTGTATATCTACGCCCACTACAGCTACTTCTACATTTACGCCAGATATAACCATTTCTACATTAACGGCAGCTACAGAAACTTCTATATCTACCCCAGCTACAACCACTTCCACATCTACGCCAACTTCAACAACCTTTTCATCTACGGCTGTTACATCCACTTCTACACCTATGCAAGCTACAACCACTACTTCTACATTAACGCTAGTTACAACCACTTCTATATCTACGCCTACTACACCCACTACTACATCTACGCCCGCTACAATCACTTCTACATCTATGCGAACTACAACCTCTTCTGTATCTACACAAGCCACAACCACTTCTATCTCTACGCTTGCTACACCCACTACTACTCTTTCATAACGGTCGATGAATGCTTTCGACAGTCTAACACGTGTTTCCTTTTCGTTGTCTCGGAGGAGTCGCGGCACCCAGCGCGCACACTTTGCCCATGCCAAGCTCCTCTGTTAAGATATTATGAACACCAGTTTCACTAATGCCGGTAATGTCACTGATTTCCCGCACCGATCTCCTCCTGTCCTCTGAAACGATTTCGCGCACCTGTTTAACTTCACTCTCGCTTCGGCGAGGCCTCTCTGTCCTCTGTTTGTCACTTATATCATCAAGTCCTTCTGAAAATCTTTTATGCCATTTAAACACTAAACTTCTTGAAACGTGAAATTTCCCTTTCTGCATTAATTTATGTGTATCCATCGGTGTCATGTTTGCACTTACGCAAAACTTTATCACGCTGCGCTGCTCATTGTGTAACGTTGCTGCCATAGCTGAATATTGTTTGCGATTTGTTTGACGCTAAAAGAACGCGCTTCAATGCGGATGACCTTCAAAATAACCGCTAAAAACGTTAAATGACGTCACATTTAATATGATACATTTTTTTTTCGCGCATTTTGCCGTTTATGCAGACGACAATAGACAAGGTATACATATGCGTTTTCTGAAAATACGAAGTGCCGCGTGCAGGCGAGGTAGTGTTGCTATAGCAACGTTTTAGTATACTCGCAGAGATGCAAGGAATGCCAGAAGTTGAAAATTGATTGTAGACTGATCAAATTAACACTTTTGCGTCTTTTTGTAAGGGTAAAGCTACACGTTTTGTAATGCGCGTCTTGTCCACGGACTTTCTGAACACACGTCGTACATCTATGTCCACTACAATCACTTCTACATCTATGCCATTTACATCCATCTCTACATCTACACGAGCTACAACCACTTCTATCTCTACGCCAGATACAACAACTTCTATGTCTATGGTAACTACGATCACTTCTGCATCTACGACCAATACAACCACGGTCTCAGCCATTACGCTAAGACAACTTCTACGGCAACGACAAAAACAACCACTTCTACACTAGTTACAAACATTTTAGACCTACAAAGCAGGCACTACGGCTGAGCAAAACCGGTAACGCTGATGTGCTTGTTTAAGTTTAATAATATCTTATGGCTTTTGAACACATGGTAGTACACAGCACATATGTATAATGAGAAACAAAAACGTTTGTTGAATATAGGGTACCTTCTCGACGCTTTTCGACATATCATGAAAATGAACATACCTCGTGAGCGTTCTCCCTTATTAAAATCTAATGCTATTATTCAAATGTCACGCTCATGGCAAATGCCATACGGGGTAATATTAACACACAATTATTCAAGTTAGTTGGATCGTTTGTTTTATTAAAACATGTGATATTATGGATTTGTTGTTGATTAAAAGTCCAAGAAAATTAAGTACCTTCTCGTTTAAAGAGCAAAGTTAACGAAAAAAATCACCATTTAAGAGACTTACGAGGTCATTGACAAGCTAGTCGATTTGATGAAATAATGTTTTAAAATGCAGGAAAATTCTCAATTAAAAGTTTACACATTAAATAGTGGTCGAAAGGTCCTTTCGCATATTACTAAAACGATATTTCTCAGGTTATATTTACATTCTTTGCATAAATATAGTTTTTTACTTTGACGACGTGTGTGCAGACGTTTAATAATGTTGCCAACCTAATCACGTACATATATAGGCCAGGTTAAGATAATACCTAAACATTACAATTAATTTTTAAAGCTCACATCCCACCTAGTTTTTCTACAGAAAAATAAAGATAATAAGAATATGATTTTCATATGTTTTCGCTACTGTCAATATGTCAACTATTGAAGCAAAGCAAGATTTAATTACTGAAACAGCCTTTTAATGTTTCCTTCAAATGACTTAGTAAAACTATTTATAAAGGAATGATATATTTTCAATAATAGATATTTAAATGATAGATAGTATTACAAACAATGTTCCTTTATAATGCAGACTACTGCAATTTTAATATTTTAGCAAACAGAAAATTTTGCATTAGAGTGTATAAATACTCAGAAGCACATTGAATAAAACCAATCCTGCTATTATTTTGCTTGGTTTGCATTTTGTGCTTCTATATATATTATGAGCTGTCACAACAGAAGTCTTGAAAGAGTCTTGTGGCATCCATATCCATTCTTAACGTAGCCAGAGTTGTTTATTTTCTGACCTATTCAGATCAAGAAACCAGTTCATGTTGCCTATAATAAAGAACGTGACTAAAGTCGGTGCTGGGTGTGTCAGGGATGTTGCAAAATTCAATACATTCCTTGAAAAGAATCGGTAAGTATCTCTATCATCATGAGGTTAACTACAACATACTCATAAAACAGACGTAGGACACCCAACGTAGAAGAATACTACAGTAACCACGGAAAGGGCGACTTTGAAAAAGTACCAATATTTTTAAGATATATAAATATAAGTGCCTTTTTTCTTTAAAGGATCCGAATGTTTGGTGAAAATTCCTATAAATTAAAGTAAAATGTTAAAGCTTTCCTTTTAAGTGCAGTCGAGTTTGTGAAAATTCAGACTTAAATGTTAAAATTACAATAATAGCAATTGAATGTCTCCAGTTTGATCTTAATGAAGTTGAAAATAATTAATACAAGAATAAAGAAGAAGAAAATAAGAAAGACAGACAAACAGACAGGAAGAAAGGACTTTGAAACAATGCTGATAATTGACATTTCTTAACAGTGTGTTTACGCCATCTGCAATACGTTTCATCAATCAAAATATTTTGCATAGCATATACAGTTTATTTGCGACTTCTATTATTTTTTAGTTAACAAGTTTTACTGTCACGCGAACTTCAAAACAAGTAATTCTCAAAATATGTTATTGTATTTTTCTAGATTATCTAGTATCCGAATAAGAAATTAAGAAATAATTGAAATAATATGTGAAATAATGCGCTTCCTAAATCAGGAATCGATCTACTTTCAACTCAACCGAATTAAAATTGAAAATGCATGTTTGTGGACAATGCGTTTTTAAACCATTCTCTTCAAGAAAGTGTGTAACATGTTTATGTAAGGTACTGTTTTTATAACGACACAAATTCCCCTATTTTAGTCGTCAATGCGTGATTTTTCTGTCATGATGGCTC
The DNA here is from genome assembly GCF_021730395.1 of Mercenaria mercenaria. NCBI lineage: Eukaryota > Metazoa > Mollusca > Bivalvia > Venerida > Veneridae > Mercenaria > Mercenaria mercenaria. The sequence continues at coordinate 48,024,008 of NC_069362.1, forward strand.
CAGAAACTGAAATTAAACACTGAAGTACTCGTAATTCTTCTGATATAGTTTAAGTAAACCAAAGAGAAATACGTTTTTCAAACGCTAGATTGGGTAAATCACGTGTATTTATATTTGGACTTTACATCTTTATTATCTAACCCACGCTCATTTTAGAAAATATCACGAAGTTACTTCCTTCTGCATATTTATATTTCTGGTCAGTACTTCTACAAAGTTAAATCTGTCATAGATTAGGTGTCTTAATTAATACCTCACATACTGTGCATCTACATTAAGTGTTGCTGCACGGCCAATAAATATCTTACGGACCTTCTCTAGAAGGTAAGTAGCTCATGTATACCACGTTACTCATTTTCGTGTAGTTGACGTGGTTCACCTTTTAACTCTCTTCAGCTAACAGATGCAAATTTGAGATTAAAAGCCAGGATTCCTTCTATTTGATATGGAATAAAAGCAACCTACTTGTCATTACCTTGTTTACAATATGCGAGGCGTTGTGGTTCGAAAAATTGCGTAGACGCTTACTGCATCTTATTATTTGACTTCGTATCGCGCATGTTACCGAGGAGGGATCGATCCTGGTTTCCGCGACGAAAAACAATTGGATCGATTTCTTATTAAACAAAATGTACGTCGAACAAAATGTTCGAATCTACAAGCAGCAGAAGGCAGAACAAGCTAAATATAATTCAAAATGTGCCGTCTACAGTATGTCAATAAGTTTTACTTTTTTCGGCGTAGCTGTCTAAGCCAACTTTTGATCTACTTAAAGACCCAATAAGAGTTGTAAATTTATAATTCTTCTACCAATAAAAACAGCGGGATACTGGACAGAAATGAATACATGCATACTTTTAATTAGCTGAAATAAATATAATGTTTCACAAAACGTTTTGTGACATTAAATTTTAAAATTCTAAAGTTTTACCTGAATGATGATTGGGCTTTAGTACATTGGATCTTGGAACTCCATATTAGTACAGCTATCTATGTATAGTGCAGTTGACGCTTGTGATGAGCTCGGCTATTTCCGCAAACTCCGTAATGTTCTTGTGGATAGATTTCCTCCGCTTGATTTAACTAATAGTAATAAATACATTGTCAAGTGTTTGATAAAAATTTGAATAAAAAAAAGCCATCTGAAAATATTTGCTGGTTTATCTACTGAAAAGGGTCAGAAAAGCAGTATTAATTTAAAATTGTACAGGAATATTCGAACTCTTTAATTTGTAAAGCGTAATGAGTATTGCATTTCTTATGTAAACAACGCGCGAAAGACTGACAGTTAAAGTGATTTCATTAAAACTTCACACTTTGTGAGAAGGCATGCACAGTGTGAAAGAATACCTTTGTTATATTTCTTTATCTATACTGCAATCCAGCATTTTAAATACATTAAATCCCCACCAATGCCGAATATCTTTTTTATTCTAATTAGATTTTTATAGTATGCTTGTCAGTGATATGTCATTGTTAAAACCACGTGTAATTAATGATAATGATGCTGGATATCGATTGTCAACAAAATCAAATAACAGTGTTTTCAATATAAAATAATTGTTGGCTCTCATTCAATTTTTGCTATTGTTTAACTCCGAAACTAATGCATTTTAGCTTGTGACAGGAAATCAGTCATTTTTCTTGCAGTTTTACATGGTAATAAGTTCGACATTCTCATCATTAAAAAAGTGAGACAGGCAACTTGCAAGGAATTGATTTTCTTCCCAGCTGAAACTCTATAAGAATTGACGGAAATATGTACGAAAAGGTTCGGGTTAAATAGAAAATACTACGAAATGAAACTTAAGGCATACAGTTAAACTTTCTTAATGACCACCTGTATTTAACAGTCATCTGTCTTAAGCAACTAGTCAGCTATTATATTTTCGACCTACCTTAACCAGCCACCTGCTTAATAGCTTGACTGTTTATTATTAGATAGTAAATCCGTCAACATTAGTTTAAGCATTGGTTGAAAATAGTAAACGATAAATTGCTTTTAACAGGTTAAATAAATTTTACTTTAATAATTTAACTGCATTTTACCAATGCTTTTAACTTATTGGTGGGTGGTGTTAACTTACATACATCTTTAAAGGAATGACCTACAGATGCTCCTCTAAATTCTAAATTATGTTTTAGGAGTGGGCGTTAGTTAAAGGGAGGCGGTCTCTCCTCTTAAAACACTAATACCTTACTAGATAACATAACAATAACCGGGCAGGATTATGATGGAAAAGGCCTTGACTTCATTACAAAGATTTGAATATTGTGAATACAATCATTTGACCACTATTAATCTTATGGCCGATATGTTGAAATCAATCCTGTAATATATGACACAGCCATGTATCTGTTGATATGCCAAGGCCATCTCTAACGAATTCAAAAGTGCCATCTATATATCATTAGAAATAAGGACGATCATCCGAGCGCAAAAAAAGGATCAGATTTTAGATACATTTGTAGTATCATTGCCTTTAATAGACATAAAAATGTACCATAATAACTGGCGGATCACATACCTGGGAGGTTTATATATGCACCAATGTAATGAAATAAAAAGTCGCGACTGACTACAAAATAATTAGATGTATTCATCTAATCGTCACAAAGACGATTTTCACAAAGTTTAAAACAAATCATTAATTCTACGCATAAAAGTTAGTACATAAAATAACACTTAAGTAAAACTTTGTTTATATTCTATATTGAACAGTACATTTCCTATATGTATAGTTCTTCATCACTGTATTTTTGCAGTGTTGTAAAAGAAAATTTGCCAGTAGCACGTGCCAACAAATTAACGGCTCAAGAAAGCTAAAGAAAAAAGAAAAACAAGAACACATGCTCGAAGTTTACGAAAAGAAACGGTTTCCAAGTATATTCTCTCAGAGACATAAACTGAATACAACCCTGCAATATATAGCTAAAGAAAGTGTCAGTAATCAGTTTTCTCTGTACACTATATGCATGTGCACAGTATTAGTTATGATTAAATTAAAACTATGACTGTTTATATAAGAAAATAATGAATTTACCTATATGATACATTCAGTGTTCCTATTTTGACTGACATAATTGAGCGAGACTCATGTTGGTCTTCGCAGAGGTTAATAAAAATGATTCGAAATTTTATCTTTACACACAAAAGCAAAACAAACCAGCCTTTGACAACAGTCAGCCAGTTGAAAGTAGTACATCTATTGTTTAGATAAAATTGAATTTGATCAAATATGCATATGATCCTTTTGTACGAATTTTCCACATATGGCATTCATTTTGCATAATACTTAATTTGGGATCCTTTATTGGATTTTGGTACCTTATTAATTATTCCATGATTAACATTTAAAAAAAAAACACAGAAAACGTGTCATATAAATGTTAACTGGTTGTTATGTTTATTCAAAATAAATAGTACATTATTTAGGGGATGATCAAACGAATGCCAGATTCAGTTATTTACTCTCGGAAATTTAGTAAATTATTTATTTACTTTAAAATTTAGTCCAGACAATTCATAAAACTTATACACTTTTATGCAAATGTGAACACTTTATTACGATGTGAAGATATTCTTGCTTTAATAGCTAACGATATTTTCGTCGAAACTGCAATAAACGCAGTACCAGTTCAGTTTTTTTTTTTATAGATTTTACGTTATTTATTTATCTGTCCCAGGCATTGTTTTCTTCTGTACACGTATATACTAATTTATTATCATCAAGTTACTGACAATTTTAATTCATGAACCAAATGTGGAGAATGGATGACTACAAACTGGATAGGATAGAACACATCAGAAAGTTCATTTATTAGCTGCCTTTTTTAAAAGATGTAAACAAACTTTCTGTGTTTTGTTTTCAAGCAAAACTTTTATCTTTACTTACAGGACAAATATTGAACAAGGCTCGGAAGAAAGAATAGATTAGGACCATTTGTGAAAAGAACACAGGAATCTTTGGAAGTGTACTCTTTCTGAAACGAATTACTACAACAAAGATGTGATCATTATATTAGTGATGCTTATATACTATTTATCGGACAAACTGAAATGTCCAGTCTTCTAGTGATTTAGCATAACAAATGGGGCATACAAATATATATGCCTTCACGTTTTTAAACACGTATCTTTTGCAAATATTTTATTTTTCTTTCAATTATCAAGTATTAGACATGACTGAAGTAGCAATGGGAAAAAAAAACGGGAATAGAAAAAAGTATTGCATGGTTTGTACTTGCAATACTCGTAACTTAAAGAGGAGATGTGGCGTTTCATTGATCCTTGATATTAGCAAAATTGTACATGATATTGATATCTCATTTTGATGGAATATAGCGGCATTTAGATACATCGGTTGCGAAGCAATGCGACATCGCTTCAGCCCGTATGTTTACTCGTATAGAATATCTTTTTCATCTTATTTGAAATTCCTATTTTAATATATTTGTATTAATGGATCGTACGACAAAGATTAAAGATATGAGGGAATTATAGCTATATTTCTTAGGAAGCTTTGAAACTTAGTTACTGACAAATTGTATGTTATGGAAACACTGGAGAATTAGTTTTTTCTTTATTCAAAATTGAAAAGTATTTGTAACGGGTATCGGAGGTAAACTGTCTAAATTATAAAGCTTTGTATAAGCGGCCGTTAAGTACGGCTGTGTATTTGTCAAAATAGTAGGAAAGCTTTTATTGCCGAGGCAACCCAGGTTCGATTTCTCACTCGGACTTATTTTGTCTTGATTAAGCATTTTCAAATTGTTTAGAAACAAAAGATCATGATGTAATACTCATTATATGACAAAACTTCAAGAAGGATAATTCTTTGCCAAGATTTGGAATCCAGTCCATTTAATGTGTGTGCATTTTATTACTTTGTGAACTGACTGTTTATCTTTTAAATTGCATATTGTCATTCAATATATAAAATACTTTATTAGTATTTTGAATAAGCATGCAGCTGAAGCATATATAGTTCAGCTGCTTTGTCTGTTCGGGTAACATCAAAGCGTATATCTCAGCAAAAACTAGAAATAGGTAAAAGGGGAAAAATGTGAATTAAAACATTCACATCATTTAGTTTTAATAGATAAAGAAAGTTTTTACAGGAGATTCAAACCAGGGGCTATAAAGAACTAGGGAATTATACACGGTCAGGTGTGCGTAACGCTATACCACACGACCATCGTATTGAGAATGATCTATTTGTTACAGTATGTAGATAGTTCTCTCTAAGTGTGCGGTTCACATTGCTCAAATGACGGGTCATCCCCATAAGCTTTTCATTTACATTGCAAATATGTTCTAAGTTATATGTCCAACGCTAAATATGTTTACTAAGAGTAAAATTGTTTTCCACACATACACAAGATACTGGAAAAATTTATTAGCCACGGATAGGGTAGTATTGATTTTTCTTGTTGGTATTAATAATAGGATATCTTAGAATCTAAGCCATAAAACACAATTTAAACCCCATTAAAAGCAAGGGAAGACAATTAGGATGATCCGTGCAGTTTTAATTTTTTGTTCTAGAGAAGTAATTAAAAAATGTTATGTTTGTGCACGTGTTAGGTCACCATTTCATCCCTATTCCTTTAAAAGACAGTCAGACCGTGCCCTCAGAAATTGCAAACATTGACCAAATGTTCATCAGGAAATATTTTTTTATCAAATGTTAAAACGGCCACCGTCAGTTAGTATACAATTGTTAGTATACAATTTTTGTCTGCATATGCCTGTACATATCGTTGACATTATCATTGTTGCTATGATATTTTAAACAATGTGCGTCATTTCAAGCCTATGATTCATAAGTTTTGATTTCTTCATGCTAATGTTAGGGATCTAGTAGGAAAATTACATTATCAAATACTATATTGTTATACCCTGTCTTTTCATTACAAACATGTTTATATTTGTTAAACGGACCAAACTCAAAGAACTCGAAGAAACCAATTAATGAGAGATAACCGTTTTATTCTGTATTTATTTTGTGTTGTAATACAAGTCTTACGATGTGTTTCCTAGTGAGTGCTAAATTGCTGTTCTTAATAAGATAAGAAAATATGTAAGACCGTATTAGCATGCATATAGTTAACATATTATTTACATTTTATAAGGGAAATATTGTTGTAATAATAAACCGGCAAAGATTAAATTAACATTCATTCTGTGAAATGATCGTGAATTTTTCATTTAATAGACTGCGACGTATACGACTGCCCTTTCAAAAAGATAGTGAATCATGATCATGTGGAAATATTATTGGTGCAATAGCTAAAACTAACATTTCATTCGTTTCTACAGACGATAATTATGTGTGCTTGTTTTAGTAGTTATTGTGTTGTTTCTTTTGGAGAGATTTGGATTTTTTCACATCTTCTTTAATACAGCTTTAGCATGAGTTTAATCTTGTTTTTCTCTCCTGTTAAGTAGGTATCATTTTGATTAGTTTTATTATTGTCACTAGTCTATGTGGTTTCATGACACAGAACAAAGGGGAAATGTTACAAAAAATTAATTTTCAACTTCATTTTTAAGTATATGTAGAATATGGTGTTAATTTGCAACCTTTTAACTTTAAAACCTATACAAAGAAATTAATTTCTCTGTGTTATAGTTGATTTCACCAGAATTTTTGTAGCGTTATTTTTGTTGGGATCCAGCTGCAATTCAGCGGGATTTCAACTAAAAAATCACACTGTTATCCCGGTTATATACTGAGATCCCACTGGGATAAAATGGGATCCCAGCGGGATTTAGGTGGGATCTTACCGGGATCTCAATCGGAAAGAATTTCGGGATCCTGGTATACCCCACTGGAACTCCCATGAAATCCCACTTCAAAACTGGGAATCCCGATAAGAAATCAAGTGGCATCCCGCCGGGAAAATCAATGTTTTCCACTGAGAATCCCACTGGAAGGCACTGGGAATCCCGGAAATCCTACTGTAATCCTACCGATATATATACTGTATTGTGTCGCCTGATTTCGGCAAACAAACGCTATGCCATGGGAAGGTCGGGTACGAATTATACGTCTGCAAAATTCCATTTCTCTTTCTGACACAACATTATGACGTCACCACGAGGACTGGTTGCACTGATAGAGATGTGCCGTTACACAAATTTATAATGCCTTTTACAGTCATCAATGGGAATATTTGATTTCAGCTTAGAAAAGGCATTTTTATCAATGCTTACATGTCTTCGCTTCAAGACATCTTTACAAGGATTATTGTCGCCACTTTTATCGAAATCGATTTATCAATGTATGAAAAAAACGAGAACGGAAAGATCTCCCACTGACAACTATCCGTGTCCCATTAAATGAAATATAACTGGGATTCTTTTTTCCTGAAGTAGATTCAAAATAACCTTTGAAAAGAATGCACTCAGCTTAAACAATTGGTTTAAATATTGACTAAATAACAAAAATGTACAGTATAAACAATAGCACTATTTCGAAAAACATAGTTCTTAACAGATTTTACTAATAATTATTATAGTGAAAGGATTAAATTATTTAAATTTTTCAAAAGCAAGCGATACGCGAGATTTATTTCAAAGATTGATGCACCGCATATACCATGAGGCGTGGTTAGCGTCTGGCGTTAGGCCAGAAGTCGTTTATACTTTACTGCCACGGCTAAAAAACATGCGAATATTTTAATGATTGACGTTTTTGCTATAAGAGGTAAGAGTTAAAACTGGGGGTATTCTCGCTGCCCAAAGACAGCTCTGCATATTAGCACATTTACAAGCGGTCACTTCGGACCTCTTTGTGTATGATTTACGTAATATAATGTAATATTATCAATTTAAAAATGTTACTTTTGAAACAATTTGTGCTGCTGTTTAGTATAATTGAACCAAAGGTAGCTTTTATTGAAAGAGGATTATTCAAAAAGAAAGCTACAGTTGTAAATATGGTGTGTCCGTTGGCAAGTTTTGACTTGGGTTTATTTACGAAAGTAACAGGATGTGCCGCCAAGTGCAACACAGTTCCAACGTGCAGAAGTTTCTTTTATAACAAGCAGAAGCAATTGTGCAAAGGAACAGAGGTATTTCTTTCCTCAACGGATGGATGCGAAGTTATGCATGGTACAGCTTATTATCAAACAACAGGTAAGCGGTGATATTTTAAGTTATGCCATATATCGGCAAACGTTTTAGAAAAAAAAACGTTTAATAACCACTGTATTTTTACGGTATCTGTAGATTTTTTTTTGTTTAATTATATGTATTTTCATGGCCTTGTACAGTCCAAATATGAAAGAGATAAGCACAATTTTAAGTTATTAAACATAACAGCTTAAAAAAACAGGTAGCAAGATAGAAGTTACTTCCCCATCCATGAAACGCTCAAAAATAATGTAAGAAGATATTTATTGAACAGTATAGACAGCTTTAAATAAGCGGAAAATGGAAAGGGGGGAGGGGGGGGGGTCGCAGTTAGGTTACTTGCGCAAAAATGTGTTTTTTGATTTTTCTCTATATTTTATGACAAATTACCTACATTGTATTAAGTTTCATTACAAAGGTTTACGTTATCAGTTTTTACTTACTTTATAGAAAATCACATTTAAAGTGGCTGGGGTAATTTGAACTGTAACCAGCCAGGAACGCAATCTAGCCGCGTTTTTGAAATGGTTGAAAACTTTTTACCTGGGACTTTCGTGATAAAATAAACTATGCAATGCTCACACTTACACACAACATGTTGCGTTTAAAATTGTCTTGAATACGTTTTTAACACAAGCCACAAAGTGGCCTAATCAAATTATACTGATTTTCACATGGACGAACTTCACCAAAAATCTAAAACATTTATATTACGTAATGAGACTATTGTAGGTGTTATTGTACAGCAGATAATGTAAGCTAAATAAACATTAAAATGACAATATATCAGTACATCTGATTACATATTGGAATAGTGGCTACACTCACAAACTAGGGAAAAAATGGGTGGGGTAAAAAACATGCGAAGCTAAACATTCAAAGCAACCAAATATAGAATAATAATTTTGCAGTTCAAGAAATGGCCCTCAGATTATCTACTTCTATCTTAAATATGCCCGTATGAGTGGTTTGGGGCAAGATTGATTTGGTTTCTGTGCAGTGCATCGTGTGTTGAGCGTCCGTCCGTCGCCGAGATTTTGACGCACCTAGCTCAAAAAGTATTTGATATAAAATTGATGAAATTTGCATGAGTTTTTATCGTGATTTGTACTTGCGTACCTTTTAGTTTTTGTCTGGCTCCGCCCCTTCTTTCCAGAATTATGGCCCCTGACATAGTCAAAAACACATATTTTCACCTTGTGACACGCCTAGCTCAGAACGTATTTGATATAGATTGATGAAACCTTGCATGAATCTAAACCATGATATGAACTTGCGCACCTTTTATTTTTCTATGGTCTCAACACCCTTATTCCAAAGTTTTGGCCCCTAAAATAGTCAAAAATGCACATTTTCACGTTGTGATGTGGATAGCGCAAAAAGCATTTCATATAAATTGGTGAAACCTTGCATGAATCATTATTGTGATATGAACTTGAGCATCTCCTACTTTTCGCCTGACTCTGCCCCTATATCTAGAGTTATGGCCCCTGAAATAGTAAAAAATGCACATTTTCACCTTGCTGTGCGCCTAGCTCTGAAAGTATTACATATAAATTGATGAAATCATGCATGAGTCTTTATCATGATATGAACTTGTGAACCTCCTATTTGTCGTCTGGAACGAAAGTTCCAGGTAAAAAGTTTCAACCATTTTTAAAAACGCGACGGAGATTGTGTTCCTGACTGGTTACATGTCAAATTACCCCACCCACTTTAAATGTGAATTTCTATAAAATTAAGTAAAAACTGATAACAGTAACACTTGTGAATAAACTTAATACATGTAGGTGTATTGTCATAAAATATAAAGAAAATCAAAAAACATTTTGCGCAGACATCTAACTGCGACCCCCCCCCCCTTATGTTCAAGTACAACCTATGTTCAGCACATTAATATAATAATTGCTGATAATAATGTTATGGAACTTACACGTTTATGAATGCCTTTTGATAGTAATATATTTGACGAAATGGTGTTATGGCAAAATATTATTCATTTTAAAACCTTAGTATGTATGTAACAGAAAGGTACATTAATGTCGAGAAATTATAACCGAGAAAATTTTGTTACACCGTGCCGTTCCGAAGTGTATATACTTAACAGCTCTCGAGTAGCACACTAAGTAGCATAACCTCGGGTGTTAAAGTTATAAACATCGTTTCAATTCTTTTCAGATATCACTACAACGACTTCTAAGACCACGTCAACCACTACAACGTCTACGACAACCACAACATCTACAACCACGAAAACGCCCACAACCACAACAACGTTTACGACCACTACCACGTCCACAACGCCTACAACATCAGCAATGCCTACCACCACAACAACGCCTACAACCACAACAATTCCAACAACCACAACATCGCCTATAACTACAACAACGCCAACAACCACAACAACGTCTACGACTACTACCACGCCCACAACGCATACAACATCAACAATGCCTACCACCACAACAACGCCTACGACCACAACAGCGCCCAAAACTACAACAACGTCTACGACCACTTCCACGCCCACAACGCCTACAACATCAACAATGCCTACGACCACAACAACGCCTACAACCACAACAACGCCTACAACAACCACAACAACGCCTACAACCACAAAAACGCCTACAACAACAACAATGCCTACGACCACAACAACGCCTACAACCACAACATGGCCTACAGCAACCACAACAACGCCTACAACCACAAAAACGCCAACAACCACAACATCGCCTACAATCACAACATCGCATTCAACAGCAACATCGCCGACAACCACAACATCGCCTACAACCACAACAACGACTACAACCACAACAATGCCAACAACCACAACAACGCCCACAAATACAACAACGCCTACGAGTACTACAAAGCCTACCAGCACCCCAACGTCAAAGACAACTACAGTCCCACAGAGTCAGTATGGCAACGCGTGTACAACGAATGCTGATTGTTTAATGTCAGCCGGCATGTGTCGTTCAGGCACGTGTTCGTGTCAAGTCGGTTACAGACACAACCCTTCATCCGGCTCATGTGTTACAGGTAAGGACATGTTTTATAGGTTTTGCTGGTTTAAGTCTATTTCAAACTGTATTTCAACCAATCCATATTCTCTGCAACAACGAGCTCGCAGAAAATTAATCCCTAACGAAAGTAAATAATTTTACAGCAACTGTTCATTATCTATGCCCTCGTGAAATTATTACGCCCGACGTATAACCGCCCAAGGTACATAAATAGTGTTAAAATACTCTTTTGCTATAAAATATTTCTTAAATATAAGTCCATAGTAAACAATAAAAATGAATAGTATCTTATATCTATTTTACTCTTCGTAATCGCCATTTGTACTACACTACGCGGAGTCGGATGATGCAACGATGTTTCGCATCTCCTCATAAAGGCACGAAATGTTATGCAAATAACGGCGTTGTGCATTGTTCTTTTCATATGCATTCGTTCGGATCACAGAATCATGCCTGTCTGTAAGTTTTTCATTCATAACGAGAAAACCTGAGCTAGAATGAAACAATGGTCTGAACAAAACGTGATATATTTGGCCTAAAACACATCCGAAAACATATTGGATCCCTCTTTTAGCTCGTTCAAAGTGTTTTCTCAGAATGGGTACTTGGGTCATACTATATGGCCGTATTGTACAGAAACAATATTAAATGCACTTTTTGTAACCTTTAATATTATACCTTACAGACACAACAAATAACAAATAAGTTTAAATTTAAAATTAAATACACGAGGATACGTGTAGTAGGGTGCATTTATTTGTTGTTCAAGAAAACCTAGGTATACGGATATTTCATTTAAGCGTTGGTGTTTTTCTACGGTGGTGTGTTTAGGACATGCATTTATTATTTTAAGATTAAATAATCTCGTGCGCACGGCATCTTATCTTTAGCGCACGACATCTTATCTCGAGCGCACGACATCTTATTTCGTGCGCATGACATCTTACCTCATGTGCACGACATATTATTATTATCATTATTATTATTATACCAGATTTATATAGCGCAATTTTCATGATAAACACGTTCAAATGCGCTTTACATATACTGCAGCCACACAGGGCGAGAAATCATCCTCTACTAGTACAGACACAGAGCGATCTGACCAGAGGGCAGAGTGAGATAAAGCCCCCAGAACAAACAAAGATAACTTTTTAGATACAGGCCTGTCCGGCTAACTTAGCCTAGCTCTTTACGAATAGACAGTCTGGTTCTTTAACGTGCCCGGTGTATATCACCGATACACGCGAAGCCGTCTTTCCTGGGGAGAACCAGTACAGGCAGTCACTCAAGAGCATCTCAGAAATTTCCAGTGCCTCAACCGGGATTCGAACCCCGGACCTCTGGATTGACAGTCAAGCGTGTTACCACTAGACCATCGGCCCACCTAACATCTTATGTCAAGCGCACGACACCTTATCTATATATACTAGGGCACTATTAGTGCGCTCGAGATAAGATGTCGATCGATCGGGATAAAATGTCGTGCGCACGAGATAAGATGTCGAGTGCACGAGATAATTTAATCTTTGGAATAAATTAATACATGTTCTTAACATATCACCGTATTTTTCACTTTCATTGCTAACATTTAAGACTCTGTTCTACTTTGCAAAATGTATGTATTAACTTACTAAGATGTGCATTTATATTTGTTTCTTACAGGCTGTATTACCTACGGTTCGGAATATATCGAATATTTAGACATGATCCTTTGGGTACAGAAAAGTGTGGAAGAATACAGCAGTGTTGATCTATCTCAGTGCAAGGAATACTGTTCTAGTTTCAACACATGCCGTGGTTTCAACTACGATACATGGAACAATAGGTGTGAACTAAAATCCCAAACCCCTTTAACACATAGTTTTGAACCGGATCCGGGATTTAACTATTACACAAGAAATTGTGCCTAACTGCTGAATGGCAAAAGACTGTCTTGTAAACCTAACAAAAGATAAGGGAAAAATAAATCAAGCTGAAGGCTTTTAAAACGCACGGAGAGAATAATTGTAAAACGAACTATCTATGGCCAAAATTTAAACAGTATTTAAAGGAGGTCTTTATTTACATTTTAGGACATATTCAAAATGAAGCTTGTGACCTATAGATCTTGACTGTAACATACTTTTCAATTGCATTTTTAACTTTTTATCTATGGCGAAAATGTAAAGTTAAAACTAACGTGCACATTGTACAGTTTTGGTTTTTTTATGTATTGAAACAAACAAATCCATTTATTAAAGGTATATTATATCCAAATTTCAAAAACATGAACAATTACTTCATATGATTTAAATAAACATAAAATTATCAAGTTTATGTGTAGCAACAGTACTATGAATAAGGTTTAAAATAGTACACACTGTATAAACACAGTACAAATGTGAACTACCATTAAACAACTGGCTGTTTTTTTAACATTCAACTGTTACTACATGCCATTTTATTATGAATGTAGCTCTATATGCAAACTAAATTTAAATATTTGGTAAAGTTAAATACATTTGATGACGATTTTATACATTTGAAGTACATATCTAAAGATAAAATATATAATTAACAGATGGACATTGGATATCTTTAAATTACTGAATTGGATATGGTATGAAATGGGGACCTAAGGTTCAAGTATTTGACACTAATGATACTGCCGGCCTCTCACTGCTGTGGATTCGATCCTCGCTTTGGGCGTAGAATTTTTTCATGTGAGGAAGCCATCCAGCTGGCTCACGGAAGATCGATGATTCTACCCAAGTGCTCGGCCGTGACGTAAAAATGCCTAAAAGGACACATGGGACATTCCTCCACTATGAAGCGCTTGTAAAATTTCGATATAAACTACATCCACTTCCTAGGTGCGATAAATTTAAAGCGATGAAATTTTAAGTTTGAAAAAAGACTATTTTTACACAAAAAATAGAAATAAATTTGATAAGGCATTGAGGCCGGCCAAAACAAATTCTTTTATATTTCCTTAAAGGAATATAATATCTAACCACACGCTGTTAGCAGTATTAGTCAAGCTATAAAAGTATGCAAGAAGATGTAGCACTATAATCTTTAATGTCTAAACTGTTGAAACAACAACGATGTTTTATTGTATAACAATTGTTATTTATCAAATTTAAAAAGAATTGTTGATTTCACAATTTGTCTACCTTCATGATCTTATTTCGAAATTTAGTGTTTCATACAGTCATTCAAAGAAGTGTGAATTGATATAAACTGATTTCGTTTGTTATGTATTATTCTTCGGACAGGGTTTCAAATATGCGGACGTCCTAGAAAATTCAAAGATTGAGACTGGAAATTTATCTAACGGCTCCGTAAAACATGTTATTACGAAACAGTATTTAACCGCCCTCTCAGACTGTGTGTATATGAAATCCTTATGCCGCTGAAATGATGTCTTATACTGTTACACTGTGTCTGTAAAACCTATGTCTGTGAAGTATTTTAGATATTTTAGGTAAACAAACAATAATCAATTTATACCATTGTAGAATGCTTTGATATGCTTAAGAAGTTTTAGAGTTTAAAGTTTTTAGGTGAAATAGTTCTAAAGTTTTGGAAGAGAAACTGTTTTTTAAGGTAGTTATGCATGGTCGGGTCAAATAAAATTCGTAGAATTTAATTAAAGCCAGATTTTTCAAAACTTCAGAATATAGTCAGACATTCGGCAAATAATAATAAAAGTGAAATAAAATGTAAACTAGATCTGCCTGCTTGTTTTTGAGATATTTGCCAATAAGTAAAGAGATATCTAAATTTCAGTCTGTTTGTAAGACATGAATTGAAATTACTTAACTTGTCAAACATTTTAATATCATATTATATCTCGAAGAAGAGGGTAACGATGCCGTTTTAATAAATTTACTCACGCATTGCCATAAATTCATGAAGATTTTCATTCGTGGATGCCGAGTCCGGGCTTTATTCTACGTTATCTGGATATATAACGTTACGCCAGTGCTTCCGAATTATCAAACATGCTGAACTACTTCCCTCAAGGACAATCCCCAATGACCTCTGACATATTGGACCTGAGGTTGAGTGGTATCATCTACTGACCAATGACGCCTGAAGGTTCTAGGCCAATGGTTCTCAAGCTATTGGTCGGAAATCATTCCAATGTTCAAAGTTGATCCCTTTTTCTTCTCGTTATAACGATATCAAATCTCGTATTTACGAGATCTCTCCTCATTATTTCGAGATCTTTTCAGTTTTTACGAGATAATTTCCCATAATTACGAGATCATTACTCGTAATAGCGAGATCTTTTCTTGATATGTTTTGTTGTTTTACTTACAATAGTAGAGTTTGGGCCATAAAGCGCTCCGTAATACGACGCAGTTTTAGCGAGTGTGTATTCTTATATATGTGAAGTTACATTTACTTACATTATCAGATACTCCTATAGCCAGATATATAAAGATCAGTGCATTCTAAAGGGCAGTTGCGGCCCATTACAAATGACAAACTAGGGGAATATCATTTTTAGTTGTCTGATATAGAACACATTAGGCTATTTCCCACCAGTAACATTCACACCTCCTTCCTGGAAAATTTTACCACTATAATTTTCTGAAAGTCCTGTTTCTGTGGAGCAGCTTTCTACTTTCTGGAATAAACAATTTTCTACGCTACCATAAGATATACATCATAATAGAAGTTCGTTTATATGATTGAAATGTGTTGAAAAAGATGCCAAACCCGAACACACATACCGTACTCTTCAATTTAATATATTAATTAATAATCAAATGATTTGGCATAATGTTACCAAAATGAAGACTAGAGTTATCAACCATGTTATTTGGGGTAATGTTATGATACCAAAAAGGTATGGAGAATTTGAAAACATATGGCCAACAATCAGGCTTATATTTTCATCCTTCATGGATTGTAATTCATTCTAAAGGTTTAAGCTCCCCAGTGGTGTTTTTGCCACTCACCGTTCCAAGGCGGTGCCCCACTGTGTTCCTTTGTTTGTTCGTTTTTGTCCTCTGTGTGTGTGTGCACGTCTAGGTGCTGCGGGTTTCGTTTTGTGGAGGCTGCGTTTTTGGTACGTGGCATTCCCTGTTTGAAATTTGTCTTTGATTTTTTACATGAAAAAAACTTTTACAAAATATTTATGTTAAAAGGGGCATACATTTTACCAAAAAAATAGCTATGGCTATGTGATATGCCTTAAGAGGGCTTTTCATGATTTCAAAGATACGTTTGTAGTGTGAAAGCATTTGGAGAGAAAGCTGCTTTAATACATGCGAAACATTAAGCAAAGTTACTAAATTAAAAAAGGAGATAATTTTGACAAATAACTTATCTTTATTACCCTGTGAGGCTTAACTTAGGCAGTTCTCCAAATAGTTTTAAAGAAATCTGTCAAAACGTGTGTGATCCGGACGCTGACCCCGACACAGACGAAAGGGTAACAAGAAATGTTCTACTATTTGAAAACAAAATCAAATAGCAAAATAAATAAATGGTTTTATCACTTTATTGGTAAATATGATGTATTGCACGGGATGGATTTTGGCCAGTTTGTTCTTTGTCTTTACATGTGCTACATATCTATCGGCTTCTGGTGAGCTCTGTAAAGTTCCCATCGCTTAATTAAACTAATAGTAACAAATGCAAGTGCTTTGTATCAATCGGAATCACTAAATGACGTCTAAAATATGTGCTAGTATATCTGAAAAAGTGTCGGAAAAGCAGTATTTATTTAGAATTCTACTCTTTAGTGAAGCGTCATGTGTATTGCATTTTTTATGTAAACAACGCGCGCGCGAGAAACTGACAGTGATTGCAGAGAACGGAAAGTTCTCCCATTAACAAGACTATCTGTGTCCCATTAAATGATATATAACCGATAATTCTTTTCTATAAATCTTCATATCTTTTACGGTCAAACCACTACTGTTTTCCTGAAGTAGCTTTAAACCAACATTTGTAAAGAATGTAAAGCTTAATCAATTGGAATAAATATTGCCAAAATAAATAGAAAATACACTTAAAACAATTGTACTATTTGGATAAACTTGATTCTTAACAGATTTCACTGTATCAGTGCCATGTTAATTGCAGTGAAAACAAGCGATATGGGTGTTTTATTTCAAAAGATTGATGTACCACAAATACAAAGAGGCGTGGCTAGCGTCTAGCGTTAGGCAAAAGGTCGTTTTACTGCCATCGCTAAGAAACATGCGAATATTTTAAAGAAGCTCTTATTTTGATTAACGTTATTGCTCTACGAGAATGAGGTAAATCTGGGAACATTATTATCAGCAATTATTATATTAATGTACTGGACATTTGTTGTACTTGAGAACATATGTTTCCATTTTTAGCTGATTTAAAGCTGGATGGCGAAGTAACTGCTATCTTGCAAACAGTTTTGTAAATCTATTACGTTTAATAACTTACAGTTGTGCTTATCTCTTTTATATTTGGACTGTACAAGGCCATGAAAATAGATATAATAAAATGAACAAATATCTACAGAAATCGTAAAAAATACGGTTGTAATTAAACGTATTTTTAAAAGTTTGCTGATTTTTGGCATAACTTAAAATATCACGGCTTAACCGTTGTTTGGTAATAAGCTGTACCATGCATAACTTCGCATTCATCGTTTGAGGAAAGAAATACGTCTGCTCCTTTGCAAAATTACTTTTGCTTGTTATATAAGAAACTCCTGCACGTTGGGACTGTGTTGCCTACAACCACAACCACGCCTACAACCACAACATCGCCTGCAACCACAACCATGTCTTCAACCACAACAGATAATAGATAAGGGTAGATTTCTCGGAAGCACAACGCACCTAAAACACAGCCTCAGAGCCACACATTTGCAAAGTAGGCCCACAACAAAAAGAAGCTGTAATGGAAAAATATTACAGTCAGGTTGCTTCAAACATCCAACAAGTACATATTAATTTATGTGAAATATAGATAGAGGGGGAGGAAGTGGTAAAATGGTGGGGTGGGGGTTTGGGGAGGAATGTGAAGGGAAAAGATTAACAAGGATGAATATACAAAAGAAATGCTATGTTACTTAATAACTGTCGCACTACAACGTAAACCACATATGCGTAGACACTCATGTACCAAAATCAAACACACAACAACACACAACTAAATAACATAGAAAACATAAGGGCACCATCTTAGACACACAAACACACCCATTCAAGCAGGAAAAAACAATTGTGTACCGCCTTAGGAGATTCCGCCAGCCAGAGTAAAGGCGAGCCACGAAAACTAACTAAAAGCAAAGGGGGAGAGATGCAAAGACTCGCGCAAATGCAGGCAATAGGGGGAGTAAGGAGGAGGAAAAATCGCATACAACAAACAAGAAAGCAATGTATGAGTAGAAATTAGGCAATAACTTACCATTTCAATAAAAGTAATACAAATAATAACTCTCAAGGTACCTTGAATATATATTAAAACTGATCATCTTATACTTTCCAGAAATGGTGATACACAATGTATACAGTTACAAGAATTACAACTTAAAAAAGCTAATAACTCAGATTTACAATCGCAATTTTTGGACCTACATCTTACTGTTGTTAATGGTAATTTAGGACTAAAAATATATGACAACAGAGACGATTCCAACTATATTGACTTTTAAATGACTATTCTCCCACTCCCTTCCTCGTGGAAGGAGATATATCCCGAGCAACATCATATTGTGTATATGTCACAACTTACACATTTTGCATGGGCCAGCTCAAAGTTAATGAAGTCAATAAAAGAAATCTTCACATTACAAAAATGGTGTAACCAAAGGAATTCGTTCACTCTGTTTTAGCACAGATCATCCGAACTTTGAATGAAATATAAATAAATCACATCAATTCTTAAACTTGGTTTCACAAGCGCCGTATATTATAGGAATGTTATGTTAAAACTAAAGAAAGTATAACATAATTCTTGTTTTAATCAAATATTTGTAAATTTGTTATGATATTCATCAAAGGATGATCCATTGCAAAAGTTGTAAAGCAGAACGCGTATGTAGTGATTGACCCACACACAGTAACTCGCTATGGGTTTTTCCTATTTGATAGTGAGGTGACTACTCGTGTGTGAGACTCTGTGACGCTTTCGGAGGACAGGTTAGTACTGGACAGAGTACAGAATCCCGGTATGTACAAACACACGAAACAGATACATCTTATAACCCCTATTAACATACTTTATTTTATGATCAATATTATTAGAGCTTACCTCAGAGGAAAATTATTCGTGT
The DNA here is from genome assembly GCF_021730395.1 of Mercenaria mercenaria. NCBI lineage: Eukaryota > Metazoa > Mollusca > Bivalvia > Venerida > Veneridae > Mercenaria > Mercenaria mercenaria. Next base: position 48,043,452 of record NC_069362.1, read on the forward strand.
TACACTTCCTTGTACAACTAGTTGTAAATAGGGTATGAGATTAGGCAAACGAATACAACACCCCACCCCATATTTTTATATGGGTTACTGACCTTTAAAGGCGATGTTCCTATTTAAAGTAGCATTTTGCCCGTTTAATTTAATATGTTTTGTATAATCATTATCATGCTATCCTCAGCCCCAACCCGTGTTTTATGACTTTCGCTTTCTATATGCCTCTACCTTTATATTTACTCTCTCCACACACATTTTTTGGTTTGACCTCATCCCTATTTTTAGCATCTTTTATATGATTAAATATGCTTGAAGCAACCCGCCTGCAACAGTTTTTATTCACTAGCTTAAAAAGTAAAATGCAACAGTTACTGTATCTGTTTTGGAACCGTATATTTTTTGAGTTGCGTACCTTCCATTGCAAACCGTTATTTCCACTGAAACAGTATTTGCTCTAAATAATGTAATCGAGTTTGGATTTTTTTCCATCATGGTAAAATAACACCAAGTGCGTTCTATAAAATTAGCTAGCTCAAGGTTAAGTTTATCTTCCACGTTTGACATGTTTGTTTCAGTTTCAGTTTGATGTTTTAATTCTTTATTACAGTTCTTGGCTTAATCTGTAATACAAAACCCTTTAAGTAAAACAGAACAATTCTTTGAATTATATTCTTGTTCTTCTTTTCAAAGCGTTAATACATTCATACATTTTTAGAATTTACACCTAATTTGATAGGGAGGTTACCAGGGTAAATTCAGATTAATTGAACAGCATAAATTTTTGTATTTCGTGTCATTTAATGTTTTGACTGATACAATCTCAATTTCGTTTATTTCTGGCCGTTCAAGTATAATTTTCATACAGGTTTGAAGAACATGGCCCTCCAAGTGTACTTTATATAAAAAGAAGAAGGAAAATACGTTTATTTAACAGTTTTCAGTGCATTTTGGTTTCATTGTTATCCGCAGAAGTCTGCATTTTTATCAATTTTACTAGTATGCGCGTTATCTTTCTAATATAAGCTTAAAATGTATATGTCGCGGTGCTCGTGTTGTCATGGTAACGCATTTTCTCTCATTTTTAAACAACTATGTTTGAAAACGGGTTTTTGGACGGCTTCAGTGCCATTCTGTTAATGGCCAACATGGAATATCTTGGTAATATTATTAGCAAAATACCAAGCACTTTACATGGTACTCTATTTTTCTTAAAGTTTAAAGTAACCGTGGCAACAGAGATGTTTAAAATAGCTTACATCGTGCTTTTTATCGTAATTTCTAATAAAAAAATATTAAATAATCTTTCTTGTAAATGTAGCTTTAAAACATTTTATTTCTAACGTAAGTAATATTTTCCTGTTAATATATGCATTTATTTAAACAAATTTTACAGCTTAAAATTCTTACAGCAGTAACACTCGTCTGACATGTTTAATGGAAAAATAGTTCTGCATGCTACTATTATTATTATGTATATTGTTAAAATGCAAATGAAATGCGGAAGCAGTGTTCCTTAAATAGACCAGTGTCAACGCTTTTGAATTTTACATTTAGAATATAGGTCACGGGCTTCGTTTCAGTGGTAACATCGATTTAATTCAAGAAACCACAATTTTCTGCTTAAATTTGAACAAGTTTAGGGCTTAGTTTTAATATATAAGTAACAAATTATCAACGGAAACTGAAAAATAGGCATTACAAATCAAACTACCCATTTTTTTAATTTAAAATTTCTTACAATCCGCATAACACTTCAATATAACTAAACAAAAGAAGCAAAATATTGATTATTATTGAGAGCGAAAGACACATAAAAATATTCCAGCAAATGATGGCTGTTAAGAAATAGTTCAAATAAAAAAAACTGCACAGAATTATATATGTTTACGTACTTTGAAAATAAAAGCTATTAATATTGCGCGGTAACCGACATGTATTGTCATGATGTCAATGACGCCATTTTAAAGCAACAATGTTTTGAAGCATTTCTGTGACAATTCACCCATTTTTTCTGCATTACTAAACCATTAAGCATCAGATCGGAGACAGTTTCATGACTTTTTTCTGAAGAATGGATGTAAACACACATTTAGTTTGTCGTAAACGTCGTCGTAAATCGTCAGGTTAGCTTCCGGTTGGGCATGAGCACACACAAATATTAAGGTAACCTACCTTCTTAATTTGCCATTTAGCAATACAGTTCAGCGTACCTTTTGACATATTGAAAAGAATATCTATATTAATAGAGATAATACGATCAGAAACCTAGTTATATTTCGATTGCATAATGTTGCCTGCAAAATTTAGCTTTGTTTCCAGATCTGATTTAAGTGTTACAAAAGAGGTATGAAATTTTACATTCAGTGCCGTCTCTTGCTTGTAACTTTTTTTAAATCGAACATAGTCTCCAAGAGCTACTTTATAACTTAAAAAGTTTTTCCAAATATGTACAATGAACAAAGATAATAACCTTTAAGCGTGTTGATATCCCTATATATATATAGCGTTCCAATATTAAATGTCAGTATGCAGGACGTTTTATAGCGTTTATACAGTCAAACTAGCCTGAACATTAGCAAAATTGTCTGTTACACACACACTTTTTAAGAACTCCATCAAGCTGATCTAAAAGGATCGTACTTTCTTTAAACGAAGCTACGTTTACAGTTCCAAAGACAATTGTTCAAAATATTCTCGCCTTCGTCAAAATATTATTTCATCCAAATTTCTTTTTGTGTGTGTGTGTGTGTGTGTGTGTGAACATGTGTATATTGTAGCCAAGAAAGATACTTGTACCTATAGTTTTAACATATTTTTTTTTGTTTAATATGCAAAATGAATGTGTTTAAATTTTCGAAATATTTTCTTTAGACTTTCACTAAAATACATTCTTTTGTCCTTATTCATTTACGTTCTAGATGATAATTCCTATTCCCGCAAGTTACTACATACGTTAGGAAACAAAACTTCATTTTCACAAAGGAAATGCATGTGGTAAACGCATTTGCTTAAGTTTACATCGAGTTCAAAACCGTTCTGCAACCCTTGTAATTAAATGACTTTTGCATATTTTTCTGTTGAATTGCACATGCCATTACTTGTTCTGCTTGTAGAAAATAACGTAATCGCGCCATTGGATAACCTTGCTGTGCAGTTCGCGAAATCGAGAATTGTATGTATAACGGTGTCGAACCTATGTCGAACAAATGACGAGAGACCTTGGTACTGACAGCGTCCAAACTCAATGTTATCAGACCCTCACTTTCAGTGGTTCGTTTTCTTCCTGTGCTTGGACTCAGTATACACATTTGTACATTTACAGAATTCCTCTTTTAGCAAGTGCTAGGGGCGTGAATGATGCTAATAGTTCATTACCTCTAATGAAAAGACTGAATCAAACCGAGTCTGCTATGTTAACTTGGTTGCGTTCTATGCTTCCAAAGACCATTTCACTGACATTTTTAACTATTACAACAGCAATGTTCAAGTGTCATGCAGCGACTGTAAAAAGTCTCCCCGTACGTGGACTCAATGTTGTTATGTTTCCATATGTGATCATTTATGGAGCTCATTCCTTCGTGCAATAATAGAATTCGATTAAACCGGTGCTATAGTGCGTGAGGGGTGATGCCCACTTCCATACCTCTCATGACCCGACTCAATCAAACGAGTCTGCTACCATGTTTTCTTGGTTATGGTCTATGCTTCCAATGACTATTTCGTAGTCATTTGATCTGTTCCATTGTTCGCGATCTTGACAAAAACACAAAATTCAGAGGCAAAGGTCTCTCGAGATATTCTTTATTCAAGTGAAAGAAGAGTTTTACCCGATACATTATATCTCAAAAATTCGTCTCTTTGAGAACATGTATACATATATCTATACAGCAGGAGCGTAAACTAAAGTCCAAATAACAAGGTTGTCGGAACGCAAGAAAAATTATGCAACCTTGATCAAAGGGCATATCTTGCATAAGAAAGGATCTGCACATTAATCACACAGAAGAGTACTTCAGCGTTACCTTAGTGCCGTGCCAGGTGTACTTCAATTTACAGAATTGTCATCAGTTAAATTTGAATGAGTAGACTAAAATCCGACATAAATCCAAGTGCCTTTATAAGCGGCATGGACATGATATTGCGCGTAGTCACTTAATGGTACAAACGAAGCTTGTTTAATGATACACTTTTTAAGTTTATACCCAGAATGATACATTTTATAGTTAAAATGTGGAAAGATGTATTGAAAAAAAATATGTATTGACAAGCGTCATTATATGAGTTTTTATCATGTTGTGGTATAATAAATATAACAGCTATATAAACAGACATTTGACTACATTTCAAATCATTACAATTAAAACATGGTATGACTCATATAATAGTGTCTGTGTACTGGAACAGTATTAGATTTGTTTATTCTCTACTCATTTTTTTATATCTATATATGAATACTTCTGTTCTTGTATGTTAACGCTTATTGTTTTTTCAGTTGTATAGGTGTTTTGAGATTGTTAAATTTAGGCGCCGTTAACCGCTAATTCATCACAATAGTTACTTCCCTTTGATAAAGTACGCCATTTGTATACGTTTACGCGCTTCTCAGCGCCTTCTAATTACCAGTGTTTTTAGCAGCCTTTTGCGTAAGTTATACGCTATTTCTTATCGTATGAGCTGTATATTTATGTATTCTAGTTTTCTAATAATGCTGTTCAGAAATCTGTTCATCGTAGAACCTGTTATTTTCAATTTTATTTTTGGACGGTCTAAATTCCGTACATTTCCGTTAAGATACCGTATTCTGAAATAGTATCAGGCACTACACCACTAAATATTTTCCATCATGTAAGCTTTTCAAGTTTTCTTCCTCAGTTTTAGGGAAATGCCTATGTCATTTTATTTGCTGAAAGTACAGTATTACTTTTATTATTTTGCAGTTACCTATGAAGATGCATGAATTCTTACGTCGAGGTTTACAATAAAATCGAAGCAAAGATTTGTTTTCTTAGACGTTGTCTATCTGTCGGCTAAGGGCAGAATAGTAAGAATTCATACTTCAGAAGAGTGACATGTCTACAGCTGAGCAAGCAGGAGCTAAAAAGGACCTTCAACACGAAAAACGAATCAGAACTTTGACAGATAAAGGCATGGAGGAATTCAATATAAAAGTCAAGTCATATAATGAGAAGATACAGCAGACTTGGTCTACAGTGCAGATAGAATTAGACAACTCGTTTGCTCTAGATAATGATAAAACTATTCTAAGACAGGCTGAACAATCAATTCGTCATAAATATGAAGAGTATCAAATTGTTTGCAAGGAGTATGTTGGCTTCCTTGAAGCAACGCGTTCTAATGAAAGCAACCGTTTAGTTCAAGAACATTTGAAAAAGGAAACAGTGAATTACAATAGGATACGCAAATTTAGAGGCGAGATGCTTGAAAATACTTGAGAATGACAGTAGATCTATTCACTCAAGATCAAGCCGAAGTAGTGTCAGGTCAACAAGTTCAGTCTCTGTAAAAGCAAAATTGGAAGCAGCAAAAGCAAGAAGGACAGTGACACAAAAGGAATTTGAATTGAAAACCAAGCAAGCTTTATTACAAGAAGAATTAAGTGTAAACATTGCAAAAGCTGAAAGACGAGACAAGATCATTGAAGCAGAACTTTGTTTGTTGAAAGACGAGAAATTGGTTGCCGAAGCAACAGCAGAGAACAATGTGTACGAAACTTTAAGTGAGTGGCATGATTCAGAAAATGCTAGAATTTCAGTAGGCAATATTCCTCACACGATTGAACCGCCTATGCAAAGAACAAAGGATTACGTTATGAAACATTCCGTATCATCAGTTTCAGAGTTGTATGAAAATACTAATCAACATAATGAGCCTGAACCCTATGTGAATGCTCCTTATTATCATAGACCATCAACGTCAAGAGAATTGGACCTAGGAACTGAGTTTGGAAAATTTCTGGTGAAGAAAGACTTGCTTATGACTAGATTTACAAAATTTCAAGACAATCCAGTTGTGTATTCGGTGTGGAAAAACACTTTCATCAGTATCACTAAAGAATTAAATGTTACTCCTCAAGAGGAGATAGATTTGTTAATTAAATGGCTTGGGACAGAGTCGTCAAAACAGGCCTTGAACCTTCGTGCAGCCAATGCACATGATCCAGAAGGAGGACTCACAAAAATATGGCAAAGATTAGATGAACGTTATGGTGCTCCTGAACTTGTAGAAAGCACACTTCAGAAAAAGATCGCAAGCTTTCCACGAATTACTGTTAAAGATTACAAAAAACTGTATGATCTTAGTGATGTGTTGTCAGAAATAGAAAGTGTAAAAGAAAACACACAGTATTCCACACTACTGTCGTATTATGACTCTCCTATAGGTGTTAACCCTATCGTTTCTAAGTTACCGACACATCTCCAGAACAAATGGGCAGACAGAGCTAGGAAATACAAAGTATCTCAAGAAGTGACATTCCCACCATTCGCTTTCTTTGTCACTTTCATCAGAGAGATGTGTGCATTATTGAATGATCCAAGTTTTCAGTTTGATACATCTTTCACTAGAAGTATGAACAGAGAGGAAGTCTCACCGAGATCTATCCGCTATACGCCTATTGCAGCCAAGAAGACTGGAATACAGTCTGAGGAGAAGCCTAAATGTTTCTTCCATTCGTATACTTCATCGCATTCGCTAGACTAATGTAGGGAGTTCAAGAAAATGTCAATCGAAGAGAAAAGACAGTTTCTGAAAGAAAAGAACATTTGTTTCAGATGTTGCAAGTCGGACAAACATATGATTAAAGATTGTAAAGTGCCAATTAAGTGTGATGAATGTGGGAGTCAAAAGCACACATCTGTCTTACACATATTCAAACCTGTTAAGCCTAACGCTGAGCAGAACAACTCTGTCCCGGAGAAGGCAGCCAGTGATGGTAACTCCCAAACATTAAGCAACATCAGCTGTAAATGCTCACAGGTTTGTGATGACGCTTCTTTGAGTAAATCTTGTGCTAAAATTGTGAAAGTTCATGTCTATCACAAAGACAGACCGGAGGATAGGGTTTCAGTCTACGCGCTTATTGATGATCAGAGCAATAGATCACTAGCAAGTCCAGAATTTTTCGATTTTTTCAAAGGTGAGTGTAGCTTCCAAGAAATTACCTACTCACTTTCATCATGTGGTGGCAGCATAACAACGTCGGGTCGGACAGGCGAAGGCTTTGTTATAGAGAGTCTAGATGGCAGCACACATGAATTACCCTGTCTTACGGAATGCAACGAGATTCCTGATAACCGTGAAGAGATTCCAACACCAGACGTTGCCAATAAATATGTGCACTTGCGGAACATTTCCACATATATACCATCCCAGGACAAAGACTCACACATTCAGTTATTAATAGGTAGAGACATACCAGAAGTACATCACGTACATGAACAGATTATAGGACCGACTGGACCATATGCACAGAAATTAAGTCTTGGATGGGTTTTGATAGGTGAGACGTGCATCGGAAATGTCCACACACCTAACATGTCTGTAAAGGTGAATAAAACCTTCGTACATAAAAGTGGTAGACAGTCCATCTTTCCTGAATGTGAAAGCAAATTTAATCTAAAAGAAGGGAGTGATCAGTCAGGTAATATCGAGAAAGACATTTTTGTACGTACACGAGACGACAATAAGGTTGGCTTATCAGTTGAAGACAGGGAATTTTTTAACATAATGGACACTGAATTAAGAAAGGATGAAAATGGGCACTGGGTGGCGCCCCTACCATTCCGCACCCCAAGACAAGCTCTTCCAAACAATAGAGAAATGTCCTTAAAACGCGCATTGTACTTAGACTCGAGTCTTAGAAGAAACCCTACCAAGAGGCAACACTTTGAAACATTCATGAAAAAGGTTCTTGAATCTGGAGCTGCAGAAGTTGCTCCACCAGCAAAAGGTGAAGTGTGGTACTTGCCAATATTTGGGGTGTATCACCCTAAAAAGCCTGATAAAATAAGGGGTGTGTTTGATTCATCAGCGGTGTTCAAAGGTGTATCAATGAACAGTGTACTCTTACCTGGACCTAATTTGACAAACAGTTTGTTATGTATCCTACTGCGCTTCCGCAAAGATTGTTATGCTATCATGGCAGATGTAGAGCAGATGTTTTATTCATTTCTTGTCCGGGAAGATCACCGTGACTTTCTAAGGTTTTTCTGGTATCGTGAAAATGATACTAATCAAGAGCTGATCGAGTACCGCATGCGTGCTCATGTGTTTGGGAACAGTGCTTCACCCGCAGTTGCAGCGTATGGTCTGAGAAAGACAGCCGAGAATGCTGACGATGATGTCAAAGGTTTCATTAACGAAGATTTTTACGTTGACGATGGGCTCATTTCACTACCAGACGTAGATAAAGCAGTGAGTCTTATGCAGAGAACACAGGAGTGTCTGTCAGCATGCAATCTTCGGTTACATAAAATTGTTTCGAATAGCAGAGATGTCATGCGAGCCTTTCCAGGGGAAGACTTACAAAGTAATTTGAAGTCCTTAAACTTTGATGAAGATGTGCTACCCATTAACCAGAGCCTTGGTATGTTGTGGGATCTGAATACTGATACATTTAGGTTCAACGTCGACACACAACAAGAGCAGAATACAAGACGAGGTCTACTGTCCATACTAAATAGTGTATTTGACCCTCTCGGTTTTGTGTCGCCGGTCATTATTCATGGTAAAATTCTCATGAGAGAGATAACCTCTGGCAAAGACTGGGATGAACCACTTGAATCTGATCTTATATTGAAGTGGAAATCATGGACTGACACACTCGTTCTACTTAAAGAAGTGTCTATTCCTCGCATGTACGTATCCAACTCTCTCAGCACAGCCAAAAAGCCTGAACTACATATCTTCTCCGATGCGTCAGAGAAAGCTGTAAGTCCAGTTGCATACATTAGGCTAAGTGGTGAAGATGTTAGGTCTGTAGGCTTCGTCATGGGGAAAAGTAAGTTGGCACCTTCTCATGGGCACACGATACCTCGCCTCGAGCTGTGTGCTGCACTACTTGCTACAGAGGTAGGAGAAATTATTCTTCAAGCTCTACATGTTGTCTTTACAGCTGTGAAGTTTTACACAGACAGCAAAGTCGTGCTAGGATACATTAATAACAAAACACGGCGTTTCTATAACTATGTTAGTAATAGAGTACAAAGAATCTTGTTTCTCTCAAAAGCATCCCAATGGAGTTACGTTCACACCAAAGTAAACCCAGCAGATATTGGTAGTAGAGGTTGCTTATCAGTGGATCAGTTGAACAAATGGTTAAATGGACCAGAGATGTTGTAAAAGGCGAATGACGAAGCAGCAGAAGAATATCCACTTATTTCACCAAATGAAGACAAAGAAATCCGACAAGACGTAAATGTGAATAAAACTTGTGTCGTCAAAGATATTGCTGACAAGTTTGATTTATTTTCAAGTTGGCAGAAACTAGTGATAGCATTCTGCATCCTGAAAAAGGCAGTTAAGAACTTTAAGATGAGAAAGTGTACCAGAAGTCCTGAAACTAACCAATCCTTAATACAAGAGTCACTTAAAGATTCTGAGCAATTTATTGTGAAGGCTAGCCAGAACCAGTCATTCGGTGATGAAATAAGATGTCTTGCTGCTGGTAAACAAGTATGTCGTGACAGTCCAATCAGTTCCTTGAATCCCTATTTGGATGATGAAGGAGTCATTCGTGTTGGGGGCCGGCTTAATCAAAGCTGCCTTCCTAAGGAGTTGACAAACCCGATCTTATTGTCAGGTAAAGGCCATACAGCTAGTTTGATTGTACGTCACTTCCATGAAAAATGTAAACACCAAGGAAGATTACTTACAGAAGGATGTATCAGAACCAATGGATTTTGGATTGTAGGAGCAAAGAGGCTTATATCCAAGATAATACACCTTTGTGTCATTTGTCGAAAACTAAGAGGTAAAACAGAACACCAGATCATGACCGACTTACCGGTTGATAGACTTACACCAGGTCCGCCTTTCACATTTGTCGGTTTAGACGTATTTGGCCCCTGGGCAATTGTATCACGCAGAACCAGAGGTGGTATGGCGCAGTCAAAACGGTGGGCTTTGCTCTTGACGTGTATGACCACTCGCGCAGTACATATTGAAGTTTTGGAAGAAATGTCAAGTTCATCTTTCATAAATGCCTTGCGACGATTTATTGCCTTGAGGGGTAATGTGAAAGAATTTAGGTCTGACAGAGGTACCAACTTCGTTGGAGCAACCGAAGATCTAAAAGTCAATGTCATTAATGTTGAATGTGGCCCTGTGCCAAACTATTTTCGAGATTCAGGCGTCACATGGCGGTTTAACCCTCCCCACTCTTCCCATATGGGAGGAGTATGGGAAAGAATGATAGGCATGGCTAGAAGAATCCTAGATGGTATGTTACTTGGAGTGACTTCTAAAAATCTTACGCATGAGGTACTTACTACACTCATGGCGGAAGTAAGTGGTATTATTAACTCGAGACCTCTAGCACCAATTTCAAACGACCCAGACTGTCCCGTCATTCTCTCTCCGGCTATGTTACTTAATCAGAAAGTTCAGTGCGAGTCAACAGTTCCTTTCAACATCGATCAACGCGAAATGTATAGGAAGCAGTGGAAAATGGTTCAGGTTCTTTCTGACATGTTCTGGAAGCAGTGGAAAGATAGCTATATTCACGTACTTCAGTCAAGGAGAAAGTGGAAAATACCGCAACCTAGTGTTAAGAATGGGGACATTGTACTTCTCAGGGGAAACAATCTTCCAAGGAATGAATGGACAGTGGGAATAGTAGAAAACGCTATTGAAAGTGATAGTAACAAAAACGTTAGAAAGGCAGAAGTACGCGTGTGCAGAAATGGAAAGTGCACTAACTACACTCGCCCTGTCACAGAAATGGTTGTACTGGTTGATTAGACTGTGTATTCATTTTAATACTGGATTTAAACTTAGGACAGCTTTACCATTTGTCAATTATATGAACTGATTATATTGTAGTTACATATTTTCACTAAAACATATGGCATTTATAATTCATTATAAGACAGTAAAGTGTGAAGTTTCACAGGCCGGGAGTGTACTGGAACAGTATTAGATTTGTTTATTCTCTACTCATTTTTTATATCTATATATGAATACTTCTGTTCTTGTATGTTAACGCTTATTGTTTTTTCAGTTGTACAGGTGTTTTGAGATTGTTAAAATAAGGCGCCGTTAACCGCTAATTCATCACAATAGTTACTTCCCTTAGATAAAGTACGCCATTTGTATACGTTTACACGCTTCTCAGCGCCTTCTAATTACCAGTGTTTTTAGCAGCCTTTTGCGTAAGTTATACGCTATTTCTTATCGTATGAGCTGTATATAAATGCATTCTAGTTTTCTAATAATGCTGTTCAGAAATCTGTTCATCATACCACTAGTTCTATAAATAAACGTCGGACTTCAATATTTTACGATTTTGACATTTCATATAGTCCGACGTTTTATCGAAAGTATGAATTTCCTGTTAGAACTTTCCGCAAAAGTTCTTGCGGAAGGTTTTACAAGTTCACGGTAGAAGTGACTTGAAAGCGATAGCTAAATACCAACAACGGACAAAGAAACCTAATTTACACATCCATTGAACATACTGCCTTACTGAAGTTATTGAAGATCAGTCCGCACTTTGAAAATGAAATTTACATCCATTCACTTTCACAACACAACACGAACTGTCAAATCTTCTTTATTATAAAGATTAATTTTAGATGAAAAAATATTCTGACGGGCGGATTTGAAAAAAAAATGCGGCCCGTTACTAACGTATTGTCTATGTAGTATGCATATGTTTATAGTCGATGGGTGTAATCAGCATTTATTGGTTGTAATTTTATTAAAAGTTACTTAAATTAGTTGTAAAGTCGTATCAAAGCAGTTTAAAAGGCTAGTCCACCAGGCCCGTGTGAAGGATTTGATTGCTGGGGGGGGGGGGGGGGGGGGGGGGGGGCAACCTGGGGTGGGTGCGGGTTCGGGAGGGGTATCCCCTCCCGATTGTGAAATTTTTTTAATATGGCACATGAATAGATGCATTTTCCTGCTACCTGAAACACCTTTAAGGATGCATGAATGTATTATATATTTAAGGAAAAGTCTACTTTTTAATCATTTCATCAAGCCTTTTCAATGTATGTATGATTGTACAGTCACAGTGTATGGACTTATTTTTCTGTATGATATCCAGTTGAAAAAAAATGTTGAAGTTTTAAAATGATTATTAAGTAGACTAGCTCCTAGACTATGATGATTTTTATTTCACATTTCTATGATTTCATGTAGTGAACTGAGCCAGTCTATATACTATGTCCAATATTACAATTTTAACATCAGTCCTCTTAGAAAATCTCTAGAATAGACAGGCTTTTTGTCTCTATGAACATAAAAAAGAAAATAAATCATAGAAATATCGTAAATATCAGTCTAGTGGCTAGTCTAATTATTAAGGGTATCCTATTTGCAAAATGGCCAAATGTTTTTAGATTTCCAACAAAACAAACGAAGTATTATGACAATTACTATTTATATCACAGATTTCAAATGACAATGAAATCTTAACTGTACCAAAGATCTATAAAAATAAATAGATGTGTATTTTATACTTCTTTTACTGTACAAACTATAACATCACAGCACATATTAAATATTTTTATGTATAAAACCCCTCATAAGTAACGAGTTTTAGATACGTTTTGTAAGATTAACTGAGAAACTATTTTTAAAACTATGAGAGTTTTTAATAAAGGTTATTGGACCCAAAAGAGTAAAATTGATACAGTAGTTTCAAATTCATAATTGTTGTAAAATAAAAAGATAGGATAAATATGTATCAATTTAATAAATTTGAGGAATGTGCCTTAATGTAAAAACAAAATACAACCATCATAATCTTTCAATTTTCAAATTCATTTTATGATTTACTTAACAAAACCAACAATGTAATGATCATTTTTGAACACTTCCAAAGAGAAAAAAACATAATAGTTTCTCCACTACCCAATCAAGTACCGATCAAGCGATCAATGAAGCATGCACAGATAAACTTTTACCTTTGACATGCCTGGGGCTAATTTCCACTACTGGACACGGTTTTATGGCTCTTTAGCCTGTGTATTGCTGTCAAATCAAGCCAGTTGCGCTGGTGTATAAATTTGTTAATTGAGGGGCCCATAGTAATAAAAATCGTAACTAGCCAGCCAGCTGGGGGGGGGGGGGGCGGACCCCCTGGCCCCCCACCTGGAAACGTGCCTGTCCACATGCGTTAGGCGGTACCCATGCGTTAAATAATGGCCGCAGATTTTTACAAGTGTCGTAGGCTAAACGTATTTGTTTTCGTCTAAGCATGTATAATTGATTCTATATATTTATTCGGTGTTGTATTGTTCGTGATATTTCAATAAATTACGCTGGAAGTTTCTGTGAAATGCGCCGGGGAAGTGATTGGTGGTGCAGTTTTAGTTACGGTAAACCAATGTTTCACGTGTTTGAGAGTTTTCCTACATTACACTTCAATAAAATAAAGTCGTAATCTGTGCTATGCAAATGGCTGACATTCGATTAAACTTGACACAGGGACATGTTGAACGTCCAAATATTAAAAGGCGCCCTGTGCAAGTTTAATGTTATTGAACTAATCATACCACCTGTTATTTTCAATTTTATTTTTGGACGGTCTAAATTCCGTACATTTCCGTTAAGATACCGTATTCTGAAATAGTATCAGGCACTACACCACTAAATATTTTTCATCATGTAAGTTTTTCAAGTTTTCTTCCTCAGTTTTAGGGAAATGCCTATGTCATTTTATTTGGTGAAAGTACAGTATTACTTTTATTATTTTGCAGTTACCTTTGAAGATGCTTGAATTCTTACGTCGAGGTTTACAATAAAATCGAAGCAAAGATTTGTTTTCTTAGACGTTTTCTATCTGTCGGCTAAGGGCAGAATAGTCTGGGTTATGACCCGTCTAAAATTTGGTGGAAATATTAGGCTACCGTTATACAATTTCCCTTCAAGTCCATTTCAGTAAAAAGGTTAAAGGTCGCTATTTGACCTGAACAGTGCTGCAGATGAAACAATAGTATACATACAAAATCACAATTTATCTACCTAACCTAAAGAGGTTTTATGCTTAAACTTTAACTCGGACCATTTTAAACCATATATTGCCTTAACAGAATACGTTACTTTAAAACATAATTGTAAGGAAGATGAGATTTAAGAAAAGAAGCAAATGAATATGATCATCATGTCTTAGAAAAAAAAGAATAAACAAGTTAAGGTCCATAACATTAATCTGCCTGTTGGATAAGACCGTATGCATCTTAACACTAAATTTTCATTGATCCAAATACATTTATTATACGCCACTTATATACAAGTGCAAAAATAATCTAGTTTACTTAACATCATATTAAACAAGGTGATATCATGAATCTGCAAATAATAATGTGCAGGTAATGTGAGAATTTTTGAAAGATAACATAGACCTGATAGAACAAGATAAGTCGATGAAGGCTACAAAAAAGCATCCGCAGTATCTCTAATAACCGGAATTTCCTTTTACAATAAACAAAATCGTCGCTTACATTTTCTAGAGAAAGATCGATTAACAAATTTTAAAAAGGAAAACTAAACTAGAATAACTCGCATTAACAGACTCTTGTTCTTGTCCCATAAAGGACATGAATAGAGCGTTTTCCTCAGTTTTCTATACCATGTCAATAGTAAATTACGTTCAACCCGATATTTTTCCTGCAGAATGCTAATATTGGTAATATCAAGGGGTTGAACAAAGTCTTCGAAGTAAATAAACTTTGCTGAGCTTTCGACATGTCTTCTTCAGAGATAAAAGCAACGTTTGAAAAATCGGATATGGACTACATTTTTGTATGGAATATTGTCTGGATTATGACGCTGTTTTGATCGAAATTAATTGTTGTCAACATGTGTTTCATAAATTAGGGCTTTTAATATAATCACTTTCATTTCAAACCTTATATGATCTCAAAACGTAGAGGTACAGCCACTTCTAAATCAAATGTTAACAAGAAACAATAAATAATAAAATCTGTGCAAAGATCCTTTGGAATCATGGAATGTAACCAAAAATAATAATATCAGACTTTGTTTAATTGAGTCTGTTCATGAGAGGTAATGAAATGTGCTACACCTCTCACGCCCTCATGCACCGGCTTAAGCGGTGCTCTATTACACACCCATTGAATGAATTCTAAATAACAGGAAAATGACATACCTCGTGAGCGTTCTCCCTTATTTCAATAAAATGCCATTATTCAAATGTCACGCTCATGGCAAATGCCAACTGACTTTATAAAAACACTTGGTCTACAGTCAATACTTTTAACCTGATAATTGACAAGAAAACTGCACCAGCTTTATTTTATTTATTTATTTATTTATTTCATGTTTTTTTTTTGTTTATTTTTGGTTTTGGATGATGATCAGGTTTCTGCACGCTTTTACAGTACTAGACTAAGTACACAAAATTCAAATATGCATGCACAAAGAAAGTATGAAAAAATCGAGGGTAAATAAAACGTTACGTTTCTAGATGTTCTGAGCATATTAATACGCAGTTGATCGCAGTTGAACGCATATGAGATGTAGAGACCGCTGGTCAATTCTTTGGCTATTGAAAATACTGACCTGTTACTCATGTTAGTTGGATCGTTCGTTTTATTAAAACATGTGAACTTTTGGATTTATTGCTGATTAATAGTCCAAGAAAAATAAGTACTTTCTGGTTTAAAGAGCAAGGTTAACACAAAAACTACAAGAGCTGTCACAGGAGACAGCGCGCTCGACTATTTCGATGCTAGATAGTGAAACTGGGCACATTTGACGAAGCTGGAGCTGTCATTGGAGTGTTTAATGACTCAAACATGGATGAAATATGGATAATAGCTTGAGTCTGTGTCAAAAGTATTAAGTAATAAGAGAGATAAGGATCAAGTGTATCAAAATATTAAGTATAATTCTTAGCAAAAAGTGGGCATTATTCATGAAATATCGGTGCAACAGTAATGCACCTTGTGTCATGTTGAATCAAATCCATTTTGTAATAACTTGAGATATAGTGAAAAATATCAAAATTAACATTTAATTCTAAGTAAAAGGGGCATAATTCCTGAAAAATTGTGCCAGAGTTATGGACCTTGCATCATATGATGTGGGTGATAATGTGGAACAACTATTTTAAGTTTGAATTAAATCAATTCGGTAATATCTGAATTAGAATGAAAGTGCATCAAAACTTTAACCTTAAATTATAAGTTAAAAGGGAGATAATTCATGAAATAATGGTACAAGAATGATGGCCCTTGTAACAAATGATGTGAGTGATGATGTTGAACAATTATTCCGTTTAGTAATAACTGAGATAGAGTGAAAGTGCACCAAAACTTTAACCTGAAATTCTAAGTAAAAAGAGGGGATAATTCATGAAATACTGGAGCAAGAGTTATGGCCCTTGTGTCACATGATGTGAGTGATGATGTTGAACAACTATTTTAAGTCTGAAACAATTCCACTTAGTAATAATTGAGATAAAGTGAAAGTTCACCAAAACTTTAACCTGAAATTCTAAGTAAGAAGGGGGAATAATTCATGAAAATACTGGTGCAAAAGTTATGACCCTTGTGTCGTATGATGTGGATGATAATGTTGAACAACTGTTTTAAGTTTGAATCAAATCCATTTAGTAATAACTGATATAAAGTGAAAGTGTACCAAAACTTTAACCGAAATTCTAAGTAAAAAGGGGGAATAATTCATGAAATATTGGTGCCAGAGTTATGATCCTTGTGCCATATGATGTGGGTGATGATGAGGAACAACTGTTTTGAGTTTGAAGTAAATCCATCAAGTAATAACAAAGATAAAGAGAAAGTGTATCAAAACTTTAACCAAAGTGCGGACGCGGAAGGACGCCGACGCCGACGCCAGGACAAGTAGGATAGCTCTCCATACTTCGTATAGTCGGGCTAAAATCATCATTTGAGCCGCACCATGAGAAAACCAATATAGTGGCTTTGCGACCAGCACGGATCCAGACCAGCCTGCGCATCCGCACAGTCTGGTCAGGATCCATGCTGTTCGCTAACGATTATCCTAATTGCAATTGGCTTTGAAAGCGAACAACATGCAACCTGAACAGACTGCGCGGGTGCGCGGGCTGTTCTGGATCAATGCTGGTCGCAAAGCCACTATATTGGTTTTCTCATGGTATGGCTCAAATGATGATTTTAGCCCGACTATACGAAGGGGCTATATAAACATATAGCGAAATCACCTATACATGCATCTACGATAAAACATAGCTGTTCTATTCCACCCTACGATTGTAACATGACCGTGAGATTCTACTCTGCTTCCGTTATATGCCGAATAAATACTCGACTTTTTCAGTGCTAAATAGTAGTAATAAAAAGTACATTAAATTTTCAGAAACAAACAATTTCTAAATGATGACTTTATTTGTTTATATTTTTACCGTATGAAAATGTTTCAGCTCGGTAAGTTTCAATTTCAACATCGGTGCATCTAGATCCATATCTGGTCGTGTGTGTAGTTACAATTTCTGCGTTGTAGGCACCACAAATGTCAACTATATTCTACTTTGACAGTAACTGAATTATAATTCATGTTAAAATCTTCCAGACTCAAGTGTTAACGTGTTTATATGCAGCAATTTTCTGGCGTGTATGTTTCAGTGCCATCATGTAGGTGACGTGTACTATTTTTAGAAACTTTATAAATTATATAAACTTTGAATGAAGTATTTACTTCTGATTTCTATATCCGACCTTAATAAAGGTTAATGAAAATAACATTTTCACAGCAGTAACTATTTAATATTTAAATTCAAATTTACTAAATATCGGAAAATTCCGTTTTATGCAACGCTTTCCATTTGTGGGGAGGTTTTTATAATAGCATATGACCAGCCGAATGACGTATCGAGCTGAAATGTAGTGCTATAAAATGCGAAGATTTGCGTGGTTAGAATCGAAATAATAAATATGTTCCAATAATTTTATCAGTTAATAAAATATGGGCAGTCGTTCGAATGCGAATATTAAATCACTCTCTACGCACTCTTGATTTAATTATTACGCATCCGAACTCCTGCACATATTTTATTAACTGATAAAGTATAGGTATATATTTATTATTTCTGAATAAACTGATGACGATACTGGCTGTCGATTGACAACAAAATCACATAACTGTGTTTTCATTATAAAAAAGATGTTGGCTTCCATTCAATTTTTGCTAATGCACTTTAGCTTGTGACAGGAAATCAGTCATTTTTCTTGCAGTTTTACATGTTAATATAAGTTCGACACTCTCATCTCTTCCCAGCGGAAACTATAAGAATCCACGAGAAAATGTACGAAAATGTTCGGATTAAATGGAAAACAATATGATATGAAACTTAAGGCAAATAGTCAAACTTTCTTGATGGCCTCCTGTATTTAACAGTCGCCTGTCTTAAGCAGCTAGTTAGATAACAATTCCTGAATGGACGTTTCGTTCTAAATTCTTTCTCCCTCAACCAGCAATCAACATTAAGCAGACATATTGTGTCTATCCCTTGACAGGCTGTGTATTAGTACATAGTAAATCCGTTAGCATTAGTTTAAGCATTGGTTGAAAAATAGTAAGTGATAAATGCTTTTAACAGGTTTAATAAATTTTACGTTATCAATTTAACAACGTTTTACCAATGCATTTAACTTATTGATGGGTGTTGTTAACTTACACAGGAATCGCCTACAGATGCTCCATTGACATCTGATGTCTAAATTGTAAATTATGTTTTAGGAGTTGGCGTTAGTCGAAGGGAGGTGGGTCGTCTCGTTCCCTTCTTAAGACACTAATACTGTACTAAACAAAATAAAAACAACCAAGCAAGATTGTGTCAGATAAGGCCTTGCCTTCATTACAAAGATTTAAATATTGTGAATATAATAATTTGACCACCATGACCTTTATGGCCGATATGTTGAAAACAATGTAATACATAACACAGCCACGAGCCTGTTGATACGACAAGGCCACATCTAACGGGTTCAAAAGTGCCCTCTATCATGGTGGCTGACTTCTATGGTGGCTGATTTCTGCAATTTCGTGTTGGCGTATTGGCGGGGTGAAAACACGACAACACGAAAGCACGAAAACTCGACAAAAACCTAATTTGTTGAGTTTTTGTGTTGTCTTGTCGGCGGGCCGAAAACACGATACATTTTACGCAAAAATCCGACGTTAAGAGGGGGCCGTTTATTTGTCTGTCGCATTTTAATGTTGGCGGGTATAAATATGTCGCGTTGGCGCCCTTTATTTTCTCGTATTATCCGTCGAGTTTTCGTGTTTTCGCCCCACCAACACGATACACGACAAATACAGTTTTCGTGTTTTTCGCCCAGCCGACACGAAAACTATTGTGGCAAAGGAATTATATTATGTTTTCACAATTTAGACCCAAACATGAAACAGAGGCCATCATTTCATTTATATATTTCAAACATACCCTCTGACCCCCTAAATAGGAGGGCATGACCTGCTCACGTATCTCAAATTTTGGACAAAAATGCAGAAAGGACCACAATTTCATACTTACATTTCAGAAATGACAAGGAAAAGACCATGCGACTCCACTGTCAGGAGGAGGTTACCCCCGTACCTCAACAAAATGTGGGCTCAAAAATGCAGCAGAGGCCACCATTTTATATATTTCAAACATTTAAAGGCAGACACGCCATGTCCCACCTCACAAGAGGGGTTACCCCCTTCCGTACCTAACCCCACTCGGCCCGCCGATGCCGCCTTCATTCTTCAACTGTTACCGCTCCCCGCTCCCAAATTAAATATTTGTGGAACTGGGTCAGTAATATATTCACTTCGTATGCTTAAAACGATAACTGACATCTGATAAATTATTGTACTGTTTTAAAATCTTCTAATGCAGCTTTAATGAATATTATAAATAAATTTTGAATTGACTGTTCGTTCGAATAGAAAATGCTTCTAAAACCCTATGCCACTGGCTTCAGAATTACATTACATTTTATGACAGATGTCTGAACAGAAATTGTCGTGTTTATGTGTTGTCGTGTCGGCGGATCTAACATTATATTTACTGCATTGTATTGCCTGTTTTCGGCAAACAAACGCTATACCTTGGTAATGTCAGGTACAAATTACGTCTAGAAAATTTCATTTCTCTTCCTGACACAACCTTATGACGTCATCAGGTTGCAGAGTTAGAGATGTTTTTTTTATCTATTTTTGACGTTAATAACTTTGCAGTCATTCATAAATATTTGATTCATCTGAGGAAAGGCCTTTTTATCAATACTCACATACATCTTTACAAGAATTATTGCCGCCACTTTTATCTTAATCGATTTATCAATGTATCAAAGAAACAAGAACGGCAAGATCTCCAACTGACAAGACTATCCGTCTCCAATTAAATGACATATAACGAGATTTCTTTTTCTATAAATTTTCAGTTTTCTATAAAATGTTTGTATTTCTTCCGTTCAGACTGCTTGTGTTTTCCTGAAGGATATTCAAAATAACCCAGTTTGTAAATAATGCACTCAGCTAAAACAACTGGAATAAATATTGACAAAATAACAAGATTGTGCAGTTTAAATAATAGCAATATTTGGAAAAAACTTAATTCGTAACAGATTTTACTGAATCAGTGCCAATATTGAAAGGTTACTTTATTTAAAGCAAGCGATACGCGGGCTTTATTTCAAAAGATTGATGCACCGACTGTACAATGAGGCGTGGTTAGCGTCTGGCGTTCGGCCAAAAGTCGTTTTATACTTTACTGCAATGGCTGAGAAACATGCGAATATCTTAAAGATTAAAAGTCAAAAAGCTTTATTTGATTGACGTTTTGCTCTGTATGGATGAGCTAAAGCTGCAGGTTTTCTCGCCGCCCATTTAATTGGCAGCTCTGAATATTAGCTCATTTAGCAAATTTTCAAACGGTGACTTCGGGCCTCTGTAATAAGTTTGCTTTGTGTATGATTGACGTAATATTATGTAATAATATGAAGTAAAAATGTTACTTTTGAAACAACTTGTGCTGCTGTTTAGTATTATTGGACCAAGCGTAGCTTTCATTGAAAGAAAATTATTCAAAAAGGAAGCTACAATCGAAAATATGGTGTGCCCGTTGGCAAGTTTGGACTTGGGTTTATTTACGAAAGTGACAGGATGTGCCGCCAAGTGCAACACGGTCCCAACGTGTAGAAGTTTCTTTTATAACAAGCAGAAGCAATTTTGCAAAGGATCAGAGGTATTTCTTTCCTCAACGGATGGATGCGAAGTTATGCATGGTACAGCTTATTACCAAACAAGAGGTAAGCCGTAATATTTTAAGTTATGCCGTATATTGGCAATCGCTTTAGAATACGTTTAATAACAACCCTATCTTTACGGTTTTTGTAGATTTTTTTATTTAACTATATGTATTCTCATGTCCTTGTACAGTCCAAATATGAAAGAGATAAACACGATTTAAGTTATTAAACATAACGGCTTAGCAAAACTGTTTGGAAGGTATCCACGTCTATTTGCTTTATGAAATGCTCAACAATAATGTTAGAAGGTATTTATTGAACAGTATTGACAGCTTTACTTTAGTGGAAAATGGAAATTTATGTTCTCAAGTGGACACAAGTTTAGCACATTAATATAATCATTGCTAATAATAATGTTCTGAAACTTACACGCTTATGAATACGTTATGGTAGTAAAATATTACGAAATTAACGAAATCGAAAGACGTTATGATAAAATATTATCCATTTTACGACCTTAGTAAGAGTATTTATAACCGAAACTTATCTGTTACACAATGCCGTTCTGAAGTGCATATGCTTACTCTTAGTCTGCTACTCCTCGAGTAGCGGACTAAGTACCATAACGCCGAGAGACAAAGCAATAAACATTGTTTCAATACTTTTCAGATGTCTCTACTTCGACTTCTACGACCACGTCAACTACTACAGCTTCTACGACAACCACAGCGTCTACAACCACAACAACCCCTACAATCACAACAAAGCCCACAGCCACAACAACGTCTACATCCACTACCACGCCCACAACCACAATAACGTATACAACCACAACAACTCCCACAATGCCTACGACAACTACCACGCCTACAACCACAACAACGTCAACAACCACAACAACACAAACAACCACAACAACCCCCACAACCACAATATCGCCAACAACCACAACAAAGTCTACAACCACAACAACGTCTGCGACAACTTCCACGACCTCAACGTCAATGACAACTACAGTCCCACAGAGTCAGTATGGCAGCGCGTGTACAACGAGTGCGAATTGTTCAATGTCTGCCGGCATGTGTCTTTCAGGCAACTGTTCGTGTCAAGCCGGCTACAGACACGACCCTTCATCCGACTCATGTGTTACAGGTAAGGACATGTTTTATAGCTTTTGCTGGTTTATGTCTTTTTCAAACAGTGTTTCAACCAATTATTGGACCTATGTCGGGTTTTTCTGTTCATATTCTCTGCAACAACGAGGTCCTAGCTAATAGAGAATTGTTCCCTAACGGAAAGAAAATAATTTTACAGCAACTGTTCATTATCTATGTAACCGCTTGAATAAAGTACAGCGTAATTACCACATTACTTCACTTAATGCCAATACAAAGACAACATGATTTAGCGTTTAAAGTAATGTTGAATGTTATCTAATTATTTCAAGAGCAGTAGGACATGATTTTCGTTCAAATTATGCTTGCATTTTATATCACAAATAATATTAGTCCATAGTAAATAATGAAAATGAATATTATCCATTTTACTCTTCCTAATTGCGATTTGCACTACGCGGCGTCGCATGATGCAACAATGGTGTTTCGAATCTCCTCATTAACCAATCGTTAAAAGCCGTTAAAATACTCGCACGAAATGTTCTGCCAGTAAGAGCGTGGCGCATTGTTCCTTTCATGTGCATTCGTTCTGATCACAGAATCATGCCTGTCTGTAAGTTTTTCATTCCTAACGAGAAAACCTGGGTTAGAACGAAACAATGATCTGAACAAAACATGATATATTTGCCCTAAAACACATCCGAAAACATATTGGATCCCTCTTTTAGCCCGTTCAAAGTGTTTTCTCAGAATGGGTCATAATATATGGCCATACTGTACAGAATCAATATTCTAATATGACTAACAATGCTTTAATCATCACAACGAATGTTATGTTGACGTCACGTCAACGCGATATTTAGCACCACGTACGCATCAAGAAATAACGGTTTCAATTTTCATGAAATATTTTACTAAATAACATGTTTTAAACGAAATGTCACAGTTTCGTTGATTAATTAACACACGTGCCGAATAATTCGCAATAATTTTCGCCCGAACAGTGCCGCAAAACGCATTACCATTTCAGGCCCTGGATTGCATTAACAAAGACCTACTATTGGCACTGTGCTTGTGCGAAGAAACAGTTCTATCATATTTGATATAAATTTTACAATAAAGAACATATAACAATCGAAATAATTTAGAGCAAAACAGTGCTTTATCACTATTTATACACTCGGGCGGTTATAAATACATTGTCCGAAATAATTTCACTCGAGCTGCGCTCTAGTGAAATTATAACGTCGACGTATAATCGCCCATCGTGTAAAGCACTGTTATGCTATAAATAATTTCTTAATTAAGTTAACCTATAATATTACAGCTTACAGACACAACAAAGTTTAAAATAAGATACATGAGGATACGTGTAGTAGGGTGCATTTATATTGTTGTTCAAGAAAACTTAGGTAAATATATACTGATATTTCATTAAAGCGTTGATATTTTTCTACGGTGGCAAGTTTAGGACATGCATGTATTATTTAAATATTAAATTATCTCGTGCGCACGGCATCTTATCTTGAGCACTCGACATTTTACCTCGAGCGCAGGGCATCTTATCTCGCGCGCACGACATCTTATCTCGTGCGAATGACATCTTACCTCGTGTGCATGACATCTTATGTCAAGCGCATGTCATCCTATTTATAGATGTTAGGGCACTTAGGTAGCAGGGTACACTTAGATTCGAAAATTTTCGGCACGGCCGGGCTTACATGTAGTGAGTCGTAATATTGCACTTCCTTAATGAGCGGAATCAGGGTGGGCATTTTATAAATTGTGTGCATGTTTTGTGCTTTTAATTAATGACAAGATCAGGACTCTCATACATGAAAACAGAAAATTATCAAAACGAAAAAGTTATACCATCCATTAAAAATAACATGCCAAACAGCCTGCGATGATCCCGTTGCAGAAACAATGTCCAATTTTATTGCATATCTCACTTTAATAGTCCCTACTGAACTACAGGATATTATTTGAATAGGGGCCCATCCATCTCATTTTTTTTCACAAAATAGCAAAGATGTTCCTGAGTATCAATCAACAAGCATGGAACCCTTCTATGATTTGAATTTCCCGCGCCAAGGTGACTCATCGATTCATACAAAGCTATCAGCAGTTAGTATTACAACTGACATCATAAATTCTTATGAATTAACTGTTTAAACTTTCTAAAGAATTAACAATCAATCTCTCACTTTAATCTTCAGACATCCAAAATCACGAAATTCTAATTATAACAAATATTGACGGGGGTCAAAATTCGTGTACCCTGCTACCTTAGTGTGTATTTACGTCGTCAGTAAATTCTTCATGTGAGGAAGCCATCCAGCTGGCTTACGGAAGGTCGGTGGTTCTACCTAGGTGCCAGCTCGTAATGAAATAATGCACGGAGGGGCACCTGGGGTCTTCCTCCACCATTGAAGCTGGAAAGTCGCCATATGGCCTATCATTTGTCGGTGCGACGTTAAATTAAAAGAAAGTAAAACATACGAACGAGTAGATAATTAGGGTCCTCCTATTCATTCCCACCAGTACAAGTTTACCACATCATTTGAGGGAGAAGTGCACATAACTGGTCATCCTGTCTTTAAGATTAAATGAACATGGTTAATGATACTTACTTTATGTTAAAATAAGCAACAAATCGCAGTTCGACTGATAGTATCAATTCGCACATTGTCAGAAAAGTTATAAAATTGCATGCATGTATAAAAGGGAAACGAGAAAATTCTTTGATATATGGGCGAAGCCTACATACTTATTATTTTGCCAATGACTTAAATTTATTCCTTTGCGTCGTCATTGTTATATTGCATTTTTTAACAGTTTGTGTATTTAACTTACTACCCTGCAGACCCGTAGACGTATAAAGGAAACGTAACAAAAGCTAAAACGGTGGGAGTTGTATGTTTTTACAGATGATTTGTATACACACATGGGACCTTAATAAACATATATAGATAAGATGATGTCAGCGCACGAGATAAGTTGTCGTGAACTCGAGATAAGATGTCGTGCACTCGTGATAAGATGTTGTGTGAACGAGGTAAGATGTCAAGCGCTCGGGATAAGATGTCATGCACTCGAGATAAGATGTCGTGTGCACGAGATAAGATGTTCAGCGCACGAGATAATGTTATTCTTTAAAAGATAAATGCATGTCCTAAACATACCACTGTATTTTTCACTTTCTTTGCTAAGATTTAAGACTATGTTCTATTTTGCAAAATGTATGCATTATCTTCCTGCGATATGCATTGATATTTGTTTCTTTCAGGCTGTGTAAACTACGGTGTGGAATATATTGAATACTTAAACATGTGCCTTTGGGTAAAAAGCAGTGTGGAAGAATATGACAGTGTTGGTCTATCGCAGTGCAAGGAATACTGTTCTAGTTTCAGCAATTGTCTCGGTTTCAACTACAATACCTGGAATGATAGGTGTGAACTAAAATCCCAAACCCCTTTAACACATTCAAGTAGTTTTGAATCGGACCCGGGATTTAACTATTACACAAGAAATTGTGCCTAACTGCTGAATGGCAAAGAGCTGTCTTGTAAACCTAACAAAACAAAATGGAAAATAAATCAGACTGAAGGCTTTTTAAACGTACGGAGAGAAGAAATTCTATCGCCAAAATTTATAATGTATTTACAGGAAGTTTTTATTCACATGTTAGAACATATTTAAAATAAAGCTTGTGGTCTTCAGATCTTTAGTGTAACATACCTTTCAGTTCAAGTTTTCAACTTTTTTATCTATCATGACAAAAATGTAAATTTGTAATCTATTTAAACAAACTGGCACATTGCACAGTCCTGACTTTTTATGTATTGAAACAAACATAACCGTTTATTAAAGGTATAGTAGATCCAAATTTAATATTTAAAAACAGGAAAAAATACTTCATATAAGGCCAAAATAAAAAATATGTGTGGTTCAGGTAACCCTTCGACCCTATTTTTTTTTCCGCCAACCCTAAGTCTTTTTATCGATTTTTGGAACGAAAATTGTTTGTGGTTACGAATTAGCCTGGGACGAAAAATATCGAGTACGAACTGAAACGCTTTGAAGAAAGCTTCTATTGATAAATAATCCGATATTTAGTTATACACGAAGACAATACGCCAAGACAATACGCCAACGTGTCAATATCGAATTACACCTCGGGGCATAATTTAAACATTCGTCGAGAGGTGCTAGAGTGTTCCTTCACGCAAGAACGATTATCAGTCAATCTGATTCGCCAAACTTCGCCCCGCCTAGCTACTTCTACGAAAGCAAATGAAACGAAATATTAGTTGCGCGTTTCGTCTAAAGCTCCGCTTATTTTTTAAGCTTAAACGCGAGATGAAGTCACAAGTTATTTTTAACATCGACCGAGATAAATTTACAAGTAATTCTTAATAACAAGCACATTCGCGGAAGTAATGGTCGATCAGGAGAACAAAAAATCTGGAAATAATGATAAGTCGAAGCGCTCGCATAGAATTAAAAATGCGCGATCATGAAATGTGTTAAATAAATCTACGCGTTCGTAACATTTCGGTCGCGTTCGTAAAATTTCAGTGAAAAATCTTCGAGATACAAATGAACTAAAGCAGTTCGTTTGGTTCTTTCACCTGCCCAATGTAAAGCATTGATACACGGGGATGGACTTTAAAAAGCCCCACCCAAGAGCTTTAAAACAAAGTGCTAATAATACCTTTAAGTGGTGTTTTTGCTATACATTAATATGTATGGAATGGAACAGAAATTGAAATATATATATAATGAAATTTTAAGCATTAAAAAAGCTTTTTAAAAGTCATTAAATAAAATAAAACAACTCTGTTTTTGATAAATGACCTTATATAAATTTTGAAATATAAAGGTCAAAAATAAAGAGCTAAATATTAATATTTTAAAAACATCTAAGTAGTGAAAATGCCTATTAAAGGGAGATAATTCAAAAAGTGCAAACTATTAAAGGGATAATTTCATATATTAAGCAATTACTTTTGCTTTGAAATTGTTCTTGAAAAATGGCTTAAACATTTTTATGAGAAGATTAAAAGCTATTTTTGATTCAATGTGATATTAGGATGTACATGTTCAAGAGCAATTGGATGGTTAAAAGAAAGAGTTTAAAAATAATGGCTACTAATTCTGGCACTTTTGGCTATAAAATATTTTTACAATTGGCTAAAGTCATGGTTACAAGGGAGGCTTCAAATTACATCACTTAAACTAGCCTTACTCATTTGGCTTATTGGAATGACTTATTTTATGATCTGATATTTTATAGTTGTCATCCCTGTGACAGAGACAGCGAAAAGTCAAAAGATATCATGCTGTCCCGAAACGACCTATTGTTTTGACTAATCTTAAACCACTTGGCCAATTTGATCAAACTTCACAAGAAATGTTTCTTGAATAGCCCCCTTTCAGAATTGCTCAAAAAGCCTACCTACCTACCCTGTTCTTTTACCAATGTTACTTGAACCACACGTAAGTTTCGGCCTCATACATGGATTTTCTAAAACAAGTAATTAAATCCTACCCACCTACCCTATTTTTTGGCAATGTTACCTGAACCACATATATTTTTTGGCCTAATTTATGTAAACATAAAGTTATCAAGTTTATGTGTATTAACAGTACTATGAATTAGTTTTAAAACTGTACACATTGTATAAATAAGTATAAATAAAATTAAAAATAACTGACCGTTTTTTTTAACATTCAACTGTTACTACATGTCATTTAATTCTGAATGTAGCTCTGTATGCAAAGTTTAATTCATATATTTGGTAAAGTTAAATACATTTGATGGGGACTTTATACATAAGAAATAAATATCTAAAGATAACATATTTTACTGAAAGATGGCCATTGGATATCTTTAATTTACTGAATTGGATATGGTATGGACTGGTGTCCTAAGATTCAAGTATTTGACACTTATGATACTGCAGGCCGGGGCTGCTGTGACTCAGAGTTTAAGGTTGCTGACTTCAAATCACTTGCCTCTCACTGATGTGGATTCGAACCTCGCGTTTGGCGTAGAATTTTTCGTGTGAGGAAGCCATCCAGCTGGCTTACGGAAGATCGACGATTCTACCCAGGTGCTCGGCCGTGACGAAATTATGCCCAAATGGGCATCTGGTGCATTCTTCCACTATGAATTGCTTGTAATATTTCGATATAAACTACATCACCTTCCTACTTGTGATAACTTCACAGCAAGGAATACTAACTGTTGAGAAAAGATAATGTCTACAAAAAATAAAGAATTTTGATAAGGCATTGGGGTAGGCCAAAACAAGTTCGTTTTTATTTCCTTAAAGGAATAGAATATCTAACATCACACTGTAAACGGTATTAGTAAAGCTATAACAGTATGGCAGAAGATGTAGGTCTATAATCTATAATGTCTAAACTGTTGAAACAACATTGGTGTTTTATTGTATAACAATTGTTATTTATCAAACAAAAAAGAAAAAAAAAAAAAAAGAATTGTTGACTTCACAATCCATCTACCAAAGCCGTGTGAATTGATATAAATTGATTTCGTTTTGTTAAGTATCATTCTTCGGAGAGGGTTTTAAATATGCGAACGTCCTAGAAAATTCAAAAGATTGGGACTGGAAATTCATCTTACGGCTCCGTAAAACATTTTATTACGAAACAGGTTTTTATCTCCCTCTCAGACTGTGATTTTACAAAATCCTAATGCCGCTGAAATGATTTTTTTCATACCGTTACATTGTGTCTGTAAAACCTATGTTTGTGAATCGTTTTAGGTATTTTGGTAAACAATCAATAATCAATTTATACCATTATAGAATGCTTTGATATGCTTAGGAAGTTTTAAAGTTTATAGGTCAAACGGTTCTAAAGTTTTAGAAGAAAAAAACATTTTTAACGTACTTATGCATGGTCGGGTCAAATAAAGTTCGTAGAATTTCAATAAACCCAGGTTTATCAAAACTTTAAAATATACTAAGAAATTCGGCAAATAATAATGAAAGTGAAATAAAATGTATAGATCTGTCTGCTTGTTTTTGAGATAATTGCAAATGAGTAAAGAGATATTTGCTTTTCAGTCTGTTTGTAAGACATAATTTGGTATTACTTAACATGTCAAACTTTTTAACATCATATTTTATCTGGAAAAAGAATGTAACAATTCCGTTTGAATAAGTTTACTCAAGCATTGCCATAAATTAATAGAAGATTTTCATTCCTAGATGCCGAGCCGGGCTTTATTCTACGTTACGCGGATATATAACGTTACGTCAGCGCTTCCGAATTATCAAACTTGCTAGACTACTTCCCTTAAGGACAATCACCAATGGCCTCTGACAGATGTGCCCGGAGGTTGAAAGGTGTCATCTGCTAACTAATACTAACGTGCCAGTTAGGGCTTAAGATTCTAAGCCAATGGTTCTCTGGCTATTGATCGGAAATCATTCCAATGTTCAAACTTGATCTCTATTTCTTCTCGTTATAACGACATCAAATCTCTCCTCATTATTGTGAGATCTTTTCAGTTTTTTTATGAGATAATTTCTCCCTAATTACCAGATCATTTCTCGTGATATGAACTGTTTTGTTGCTTTACTTAGAATACCGTATTTTCCGGACAATAGGCCGCGGCCTATAGGTTTAAAAAAGTGAAATTTTTAGGGGCGCGGCCTATGCGTTGAAGCGGCCTATACGTCATTTTATTTTTCCTGAATGGGCCTCATGCGGCCTATGAATAATATCAATTACATCTCGGTATTGGAAATAGATTTTAACATGAAATCAATATGTTTTATGTTCATAATTCAAAGAATTCCCATTTTTGAAAAATCTACACGAAAGACAAAACTGTGTTCTATAGACAAATGATGAATAGGCACAAACAGACAATTACCGGTATTGCGTCAAATATGTGTAATCTGAATATCGAACAGAACAGTGTTTCCCGTTATATACCTCAAAGTAGCGACCAACATACCGATTTCCTTTCTGTTTAGTGTATGCAACCAAACAATTTTCTCTTTTTCGTCAATGTTGCCATATTTTGCTTATCCAATCGAATCAGGTAAAAATTACAGAATGAACAATTTTGCCGGGAGGGCCTTTGAAAAAAACTCACGATAACTTGCAGTTCGAACTTAAAAGTTTACTGCATTCGACGGATTAACAAGTGTGGTTACCAGTAGATACAGCCGACTTCAATGACTATTTATCGGGACAGCTAGTCTTTAAACAATATGGTCAATCGCATTGCGGTGTATTGGCTGCGGCCAATATGCCGGAGCGGCCTTTATCATACATTTTATTTTCTGATATAGTTAGAATATACGGCTGCGGCCAATACAGTGCAGCGGCCTATTGTCCGGAAAATACGATAGTTCTATTTACATTGGTATCATTTTTATGGTACATTGATGCCTGACTCCTGGTCTATTATCATTTTTAAATTAGTGGGTTTTGTAAATGGAAGATAATCCCAGATTTGCTTTAATTGCTATTTCTAATTTATAATTTTCCTGTATGCTGCTTAATATATAATATATTTCTGTGCAAAAATCTAGATCAAACAGAATCTTTGGAGCTTAAACATCACTTCAAAATGAAAACGATGATTGTGAATATATTTTGGTTGTACATTAAGAAGTTATCTATAAGCAAACATAACATGCCCTTGAGGTATTGTTTTGAGATTGGCGTATGTAAATCAGAGAAACGGTAGTGAAAAGTAAATAAAATAAAATGAAATATTGCAATTACTACAGATTTCTACTTATACCCTTGCTAGACGTCATAGGGATGTTGCAAATCCTTTATTACGAGAATGTGTTGTTCAACAGCCTATGAAAGTTCAGAGAGTTTTTTTTAATGAAGAATTTACTTATAACAGCTGGTCACGATTTGGTGAAAGTAAATTCACGCTTTTTTGGACAGACGTACACTGTACAATCCCACAAGCATGAACATTTTCTAGAAAAAAAGACAATTAAAGAATTTACCAGACTCGAAAAAGCAATTTGACAACCACAGATCTCTTCGAAAATACAAGGACAAAACATGGTGCATATAATTGCATACAGAAAGAAGTAGAAACGACGTCTACTTAAAATGTACATAAAATGATGACGCTTCAAGCATTGGCAACCACTCTTTGGTACCAAATTAATCCTATACTAGGCAGATACAGAGGCAGAGGAATTTGACAAGAAATACAAATTGGAACAAACTCTCAGACCAGAGAGACAAAGAAAGTTTAGATACAGGCATGTGCTTCTAATTTAGAATTATATTTTTGCAAATAGAAAATCCTGCTTCTCTCACATGCCCAGGAAAGCAGAATTCGTTTTTAATGTAAGGGTCAATTGAAATGCATATACATGTATTTGTTTTGTGTTCTAGCTACTTAATATTTTCAAAATAAAAGAAATTTATCGTGAGTTGAAGAAAAAATGTTAAATAGTTTTCTTTGCATATTATTTCAGTAGTGCTAACAAAAAATCCACAAAGGCAATACACAAGCAATACGGTCTTGTCACAGAACTAAGCCAATGTAAAAGCAGAATTAGCTTGACCTTTGTTCTATTTACCTCACAATCAAAAGGATGTCATTTGCTGGTCATAATCAATTTCCCTATGGTTTCATGGTCCTCGACTTA
Source organism: Mercenaria mercenaria (assembly GCF_021730395.1). Lineage (NCBI taxonomy): Eukaryota > Metazoa > Mollusca > Bivalvia > Venerida > Veneridae > Mercenaria > Mercenaria mercenaria. Next base: position 48,075,681 of record NC_069362.1, read on the forward strand.
AGGTTTCTCAAGTTATGTCCTGAAACAGACTAAATGTTCCAGAGTCATGTGCGATATTTGACCTTTTTAAGTTAAAATCTATAGGGGTCATCTGCTGGTCATGACAAACTTCCTTATTAAATTTCGAGATCCTAGACCTAAACGTTCTGAAGTTATCGTCCAAAAGCCGTTGAATTGTTCCGGGTCACTGTGTGAGCTTTGCCTGTGACATATTGTCACCAAAATCAATAGAGATTAACTTCTTATTAATTTTCAAGTTCATAGGCTTAAGTGTTATCAAGTTATAATCCGGAAACCGTTTAAATGTTCCGAGTCATTGTGATCTTGACCTGTGACGTACTGACATCAAAGTCTAACTTGGCCTGCATTTTATCATGTAGCACCTGCGTACATAAAATTATGACTCTAGACCTCTAGTGTTCTCAAGTCATCATCTGGAAATCATTCAATTGTTCCGGATCATTGTGACCTTGACCTTTGACCTACTGACCTCAAAGTCGAACTTGACTTGAATTTTATGATGTTACATCTGTATACAAAATTGTTCCTAGGCCACAGTTGTCTCATGTTGTCATCAGGAAACCATTTAACTGTTCAGGGTCATTGTGACCTTGACCTTCGACCTACTAATCTCAAAGTAGAACTTGACCTGTAATTCTCTGTAAATGTACCCTACCCTTAGGTATATAATAACAACCATGGTAATAAACGGCAAAATTTACTAACGCATTTTAACCGCGCATTTCATACCTAAAACACACAGTTCGGTAATGGATATTGAACGAGTCGTAATTTATCTTCCATTGTGTACCACACTGTGTCACATGTCTTTAATATTCCTTATCGATCTGTAGATCTGCGCTCTCCCTTATGAACTTAACAGGAAGGCAGCTTAATAAACGATATTCAGCATATTTTATGTTGTCCATAATCTTTATTTGTAAAATTTTATTGAACAATTTTCCCTTATAGAAAACATTCTTACATGTAATCTTTCTTGTAGGTACGCATTCCCATGGGAAACATTCCTTAGGTAACAATTTCCTACAGGAAGTCTTTGCATAGGAATGTATTCCTGTGGAAAATTTTTTCCTAGGGAACATTCAGGAACAATTTTCTATGGGATTCCCAAAGGAATTCTATCCCATGGGAAAGCAAAATAATCTTATTTAAGAAAAAAACTAGGTATGGGCTATCAATCAGTACCATTTTTTAAGTTCAAAGACTTTGTGAAGGTACAAGGCGTTTATGCGAAAAATTGTCCCTAGCAAATATAAATTGGCGACCATTTCAACGCGTAGTATATAGTTTGTCAACATTACATTAAATACTTGGTTGAAACTTCCCTGGTGAAGTTCCGGTCTAAATTACAAAACCATTCTGATTGGCTGATGTGAAAATATATGTCAGTCGTCGTTAAACTACACGTGTACGCTAGAATGTGTATATGCAGTTTAAATGTGCAAAATGAATTAAAAAACAGAACCGATGTGTACGTATACAAATGTATGACTTCAAACTCAAATCATATCTAAGACGAATTTCATTCATTATTTCGAGTTTTACTGTAAAACTGTAAATATTTGGCGTGTTTACTTTTCGCCTAACATATGCACACAGCTGTGACCTCTAGACCGGATGTTCAATAGGAAAGTTCACATAAATGTTTCCTGTAACAATGACGAAATCATAGATTACATGGAGTATCTCTGTAACATGAAACATTGAGACAATGTGACTGGTGCACGATGGAAGATAAATTATCGCTTGTTCAATATATACTGCACACGTTTTTGATGAGAAATGTACGATTGAAATGGGTAAGAGCACTTTCCCGTTCATGAACATTGTTCTTATATTATACCTATTGGTAGGGGATAACATTTACATGGGTATTTTCTTTCTAGTCTGATGACAGTGTCCCTCTTCCCACCCCGAAAAAAACACGAAAAAAATCCCAAACAAACAAACAATCAAACAAACTTCGTTTTATTTGGTTATAAATTGAGTATTCATGTAATTTGATATAAGCTTATTATAAACAGTCATCAAGATTACGTAGTCTATATTTAGATCTAGATACCTACATTGGTTGCCATCTTGTGGATTGTTACAGAAATCCAATTTTAAAGTGTGATAATTTCACGTCTGAGTTGTTAAAACACGTATCTTACAAATTATCCAACATTTCATGTAACCGAGTACTTGACAAATATCTAAACATCGATATAAAAGTATACTTAAATCTTACGATAAATTCATAAAAATACACCTATCAATGCATTTCAATGACGTCTGGTCATATTGTCATATAAAGTGATGTATTACATTTTTAAATGGTAGCAACGTTTTTCAGTAGTCATTCAGTCGAGTTTTGGTAGCGACAAATTGCGTCGCAAGGCTACATACAGTAAAAGCATTAATGTAAACATCAGAGGGCGTCATGTAATCAAACGAAAAATAGAACTGTGAAACTTGTTTTTAAGATAACTGTGAATAAGAAATATGTTGCTATGAAAGACAGTTGAAGGTGAAAGTGAAAAAAATCAAAAACGTTTGATGTTTAACATAATAACATAGATATTTACACTTATACACAAAATGATATTTATTTGAAAGTCTTAATAAATCAATACAATGAACAGTATCTTTCAAAAAACACAATCATGTATCAATTCAACATGGAATAGAGAGACTGTCTCAAACCATGCAATAGAAACTACGCAAAAAAATGAAAAAAGCAATACGTTTTCTGTCCGATAAATCCCAAGTGCTACAAATAGATCAGTGAAGTGTACGCAGTTAGTTTTAGCTAGGGCTGGGACGATTAAACGGTTAATCGGATCCGATTCAATTTCTAGGTGAAACCGGTTTTAATTTTACAAAACCGCTCTCAAGCAATACACATCACGAATTGTACTTTATCTTTATACATTTCTTTGACTTGCACATAGACCCACAGTATATTTCCGCTAAAACACATTCAACATAGTCAATAGTCTCGGATTTGCCTGTCGTGATATGTTTAGATTAAGGGGACGCATACTTTGAAATTAGAAAAAAGTGGGTGGGGTATGATAAAGTTTACCTGCAAAAAAGTACAAGATTTTGGTACATGAAATGGATACTGTTTCAACTGTTATAAGTACACAAAGGATTGCTCACTAAAATAAAAATGAGAAAAACTGAAACAAGAAAGTTATTGTTGAATTACATAAGACTTGTTGTGTACATTCAAAGTCAACAATTAATACTTTTTTGTGCGAAAATAATAGTTCTTCACCTTGTCCAAACATTTATCAATGTCATACAGATTCTAATTTAAAGAAAGAATGTGAAATAAGTTCACTGTCTTGCTTTTCATTTCGCATATGTAAGCTAAAACACATTATTTAGTTTGTTTACAAAGTAGTGCATAAGAAAAGATACAGTGGTCAAGGAATGCCACATTCCAAAACTTAAAGAGTATATTCCCCTTAATATATTAAACATTTATCGTTACAGAAGTCTAGTGGCTTACAAAAAGGGCCTAGAAATGTTGCCATTATTAATTTTTAACTTGGTATTCATGAACTACAATGCACTTAAATATCAAAACACATTCAACAAACTTTTGAAAATGTATTGTCTTAAAAATCCCTAAAATAAGGTATGGAATTTGGTTGAGAGGTCCAATCAATGTGTATATGTGCAAAAGTAACATTCTAATCTTGTTCACAAAACTTACTAATACACAGCAGGAATGTCAATGATCAAAACTGGACGAATATACAGTTATCCTCACTTTAATGTCATTTATAATTTGTCCTTGAATTCTCCACCATACTTTTCATAACTCTGTTTGCACGAGTTGCACGAGAATGCTGTCATTCACGTAAAGAAACGGGGTCAAATAAATTGTAAATGCAATATCATCTAAACGTAATTAATGGATTATGCTGTTCAAGATAAACTTTATCTCATAACGTAACGAACATGTATAATGTTGTAACAACAATACACTTACACTGATTAAAGTAGCAATCGGTTTATAAGTGACTTTATTGATTCATTTTGTGTTTTGTTATTGTTGTCAAAAAGTATAACGGAAGTGCCTCACAACTGAAGCGAAACTAGTTTGATGCGCAAAGTAGTCCACTGTAAGTAATATTTTTTGATAAATGTCCACAGAAATTAATAATTTTCTAATATTAAAGACGAATATCTGAATAGGATTCATTATTTGATAAGAAATTATAATCATCGGCATATTTTTCTTTAAATCGTACACGTGCTAACACCTAAGTTGTCTCCCGTTGTTTATTAGAGTTACCTTTCGTCCGGCGCAGTAATACATTTGCAGTGAATCGCCGAGAAGTCGTGGGAAAATTAAAAACCATGTAAATAAACTAAAGTTAATCACCTTTTCAAGATGAATTTCAAGTGATCGACATTATGCATTTAACCCGCCTGACCTGTGTAGCATCTTAGATATCTGATCTAAGGTATTCATTGTGTAGAATGTCATGTTATGCCCTTGCAATGCTAATCCCACTCTGATTTTTTTTGTTTACATTTTTTATCAATGAGAAATATGGCGTCCATCCCGAGCTGAAATTACGTGGCGTTAAATTTTTACATGTTTAAGCAAACCTGGTGTGTTAGAAAGAAAATTTCATCCCTTCAGCATCATTTGGAACACTGTTATTGTAAAAAACCTGTTTTTCCCTGATACAAAAGCTTAATATTTTGTGTTGAATGTACTTTCACAAAGACCTCTGTTTTCCTATTACATTCATAGTACCGTATCCTTATCCACAAAGTACTGAATATTACAGGTGTCCATCAGTATTATATCGGTTTAGGAATAAGTTTTTTATTTTCCCACTATCGATTTCTTGAATATGCACCCCTTCTGCATTTCTGTATGAACTGTGAATGTAGCAATATGCGTCCCCTTAAAATGCACAAAAATATAACTTATTAATTATCATACTGCTTGCATAACACTGCTTGCAAACGATAAAGTCCGCAAGTTCCGCAATCAGCTGCTGGGAGTACCTTAGTACAGTCGCCAGGAAAGAAAACAGCATTTTCTAAATTGCGGCCGATTAGTCGGTTCGGTTCGATTTCATACAAACGATTAACCGTTTTCAAAATTTTTAAATCGTCCCAGCCCTAGTTTTAGCAATAGATTAGTCTGCTTTACGAAAACAGTTAATACTCTGTTAAACGACGCAATAGCGAACAGTTTATCCGTTATACTTTTTTTTGCGAAGTAAGTGAGAAATGTTACCTGACAGTACATTATAATCGTCCCAATATGACTAAAATGAAAATGTTTATGCTAACAGTATAGTTTTAACATTCATCCAAGTTACTACCTTCTGATTATTAGACTATTTCTTTTTAAAGGACTGTTCGTTTATTGTTTCTAAATATTGCATTACATCATCAAAAAAGAGACATCGGAAATACAGTTCAGCATCTTATGATAAATACGTAAATGATTATTTTCTAAAGACCTTTTCGAATGAGGTTTTTTCGTGCTATCGAAATAGTTCGGCAGCCAGCGTAGGTAAAAGGACCACTCATTCCAAAAACAACCGCCAACTGCACTTAATTTAGATGTATTGATGTATTGGGCATCATAGAATGGAAAGAATTTTTATAATTTGTTGAACATAAGGTGCAGTGCTCAATATTACACAAGGAATACATAGGGAATGTCTTCTATAAAATTGATGGGAGAGGGGGTTCGAAATTGAAATTTCCCTCCCGAGATAATATAGTTTTCAAATATTATTAACAAAAATGTAAATTCCTGAGCGTGTAAAGTAGTCGCAACTCGACCGCGATGGTTTGCTTTTTGGCTGATTATTCATATCGATTATTTCATAGTAGAAATAAGGGATGTAGCCTTAAATATAATTAGTATGTTAAAATATTTCATATTAAATACTTACATTGGATCAGTTAAAAGTTTTCAATCTGCTCTGCACATTTTATTTCATTTTTTTTTCAATAAAATTTGCTCGGGAATACTGTATATCAGAGCTTTACGTACGCTCCTTTTAAATAGTAGGGTTTCCCTCATTACGTATTATGATACAAAGGTCAACAATCGGGGTTAATTTCGGTCCCCTATAAAAGCGGCCCCAAACGACGTTGTATTCTTTTGTTGGTTTAATTTGCTGGTGTGGTCGGATGGATACTCCAACGAGATTTTTTAATGCGTGCAAATATTGAATTCTGTGAAACGATATATAAATGTGAGGATGACACCACGGTCTTCCACCCACATAATCATATTTGGTGAATTCTGTGCATGTTTTAGGGGTCTGAGAAAAGTTTTTCAATAATATTTTGCGTTGGACGTGTACTATCCAATGCATGTTGGTTCTACATATTTGTAAACTACAAAATTGTGTTGAGTGTAACGCATATGGCAGTGACTACCAAACCTCAGCCAATTTTTGTAGTATCTTCCAAATGCGTAGCTATCATTTTGAGGTTCAACAAAGCTTGTTACTTTACAGTCCAACTGGAAGCCGTTAGACAAAAATATAGTGTATGCAATATCCAACGTACAGGTGATTGTCTCACGTTTGACCAAACAAAGAATGTCAAAGTTTGACCAATGTTATTTTCCCAATTGGCACAACGTTGGCCAAAAGACTTGATCCTACACTTATTGTCAGCCCTTTATAGGCCCTAAAGCTATTTTGCCAACTTCAATTTCTTTGTAAGATAGATGAAAGATGCTAACGTTATCCCATGGACTGAAACTAGTGTTATTCAGTACATTCGATAGTTTGTTAGCAGGTTATAGGTAGCAATAAAACAGAACATTTAATCAATTCAACCTGTCAGTCGTCGAGATATGAATCTAACTAAAACTAAAGTAATTTCTGGCATTCTCTTCGTTTCGATTACAGATTAAATGGTATTAAAATGAATTACGTTCTGACATTTTAACTCCTCATAGCTCTGGTACTATCTCCAACTTCTGCTTAATATCTTTTTTTTATGTTGAAATTGAATCCTTCCGCCTTTTGTTTTTCCCCGGCTGTTACTTCTATATTTATATGTACACATGTTTTAAATGAATGTGTATAAACACGTTTGAATACAGAAGCTGTTCCTTCGAAGACTGTGTACGTGTTTAGCATTATTTCATAGATTTCGACATTCTCATTTTAGCAGCTTTGTTTTTGCAAGTTCGTTAGATGTTTAAGATGGACCAGATGCTTGGTTAACTTTTCATGTGATTGTACTGTTATTAACTTCAGTAATTTGTATTTTTTGGACAAAATTGTGTCGTCCGCCGATACCGTCATCCCAAAAACCGGGAATGTATTAAGACTTCCCAAGTGTTTCGCAGAATACAATTGGATGGAACAAAGTATAGGTACCGAAGGAAATAGGAATGTAAAGGGGATGTATCAGAATAATATTTAAACATCTAAAACAAACGTTTATCAATAGAAATACCTAGGTTTTACCTGCGAATCGGATAAATTATCGGCCATTTTTCCGTGTAAGCTGCCTTTCTAAGTCACGTGTTTCCAGATCAAAAGTCATTCAAACAGGGGTAGGGTGTATCTTCAAATATACAACCCCTACCCCCCCCCCCCCCCCCCCACACACACACACACACACACTTAATATGTCCCGAGTAAAATGCAGTTTGGGCTGGCGTTTTCCATGGTGCTCATTTCTCTTTTTGGTATCAATTATATGATTAATGTATATGAACATGAAACGACATTGTTTTACCATTTTGGCTTAGAGAAGTTAATATTTTTAAATTCAAAGAGACTTGCATTTAACTATTTCAAGTGAACTAAGGCATACTACACAATACAGAATATGCATTTAGGTCTTTATCACGCCTGTAATGTTTGAATATTATAAGTATAAAAAATATCCCTAAAGCTGGCTAAAAATCATCATTTGGCTGTTGAAATATTCAAAACCATCTGCAGAAATACCTTCTACAAGTATCTTGCACCCTGATAAAGATTTCTATTTAGAGTACCCTTTTTCAAAGTTTAAATGACATTATGTTACTTTAACCGAAAATAATTGACCATCGTAAGTTTTAATGTTGGAATCCCCTTAAAATTTAGGATTTGGATTGTACATATTGCAACTTATACCGGGAGGATCCCCTCCTACTCTCCTCATAAATAAATAATACAACACTCTTAAAACCACATAATCATTTTATTAAGAAAAGCTCGTAAGCACATATAGAGCAGAAAATGAAAATAACAATATTTGTAAGTTTATCTTGTTATGACAAACATTTCTTCAGGGAAGCACTTATCTTGTGAAACTCAGCAGAATACAGGTCTTAGTGTTTAAAGTACAAAAATATTGCAGGATGGGGTTCCCCATCTAGTAGTCGCACCCACCCTCCCTCATTAACATACACACATATAATACTGTATATTCACTACCGGTGCCAGGTGTGCACCTAACGCATCATTATCCCTAAAAAACTGCAAGCATACATTTTTAAAGCCTAGAATTCATAGCGTAGACCATTTTAAAAGAAATTGTATTCATCATAAATCTTTTTAGTATAATATTAAGCTTAAGTCAAGGAGAATGCAGAAAACAGACCCACAGTCTGTTACATATGATAAATACAAGACATTTTTGCTTGCATTTTCATCAGATAAGTTTCGTAGATCCAAAAATCAAAATGTATCCTCATGATATTGACAGATATATTTATCATATAAAAAGTCATCCAAAAGAAGAGAGGGTATATTTCCAATTATGTATATCATAATGCACCAAAGCTGTTCTGTAATTCATTTTGCCCGAGGGAGTATACACCTCGAACAAACGCCCCCAGCACACACCTAATATGTCCCGATCAACAGCCAGGTTTGACTGGATATGCCCTTTCAATCGGTCATCACCTTAATGATAATGACAGAAATCAATTCATTCGAGTATGTGTCGCCGGAAGTTTAAGAAATGACACAACAAGAAGGTTTGGATGTCATTATTCAATTAGTTCACGGCATGCGGGTCTGTCCAAGCAGATTTAGACTCCACGTAATCGTATTTGACTTGGCAAGGTACGTTTCAAAAACGCCGAGACTTTTGCGTTGTATACCCTATAATATAAAATATCATGATCTTCTTACTGAGTTTTCTGGAAACCGCTGTTTTTACCTCAATTTTTTTAAGAGATGATAGTTAAATGACACACAAATGCGTTAAAGTGCATTGAAGTTATTCAGATTTACATAGTATATTGTTTTCGAAAGTCTATCCGTTTCGTCATTGCTGGGTTTCCATGTAATTCTAAGTATCATACTGTACACGACAGATAACACCAAGAATGTCAGTTATGCAGAAATGGTATAATTTTTGCAATGCCCGTGTTAAGTGTCAAGGCTGCTACTTGTCTGTATTTTGAATAGTCGAGGCATTTTGTAACGTACTTCATAAATAAAGAGGTATAATACAGGTTTATTATTATAGTCAATCTATTTATAGATATATATATAAAAAACCACATACTTTTGAAGCATACCATTTTACAAAGAATGAGGAAAATGATAAGTTTTAGGTTTAAATTTATAATTTATCTGCCTCGCTGAAACGAGTTGTATCATAAAAGCAGTTTGTTAGCGTAACGGGTTAAAATGGACTTTAATAAATACAAATTTGGCGTTTTCTGCCTGATGCTGCACTTCTATGTGTCTAGTAAGTGTTTTATATCTGATTTGATAATAAATTCACTACTTTAATACTTAAACCCTAATTTTGTGAAAGGGGCCTCCGTGGCCGAGCAATTAAGATCGCTGACTTTAAATCACTTGCCCCTTATCTATTTGGGTTCGATCATAACAGAGCGTTGAATTCTTCATGTAAGCAAGCCATCCAGCTGGCTAACAGAAGGTCGATGGTTTTACCCAGGTGCCCTGCCCGCTCGTAATGAATTGTCAAGATGTACAGAGTAGCAACTGCAGTCTTCCTCCGCGATCAAAGATGGAATTTCGTCATTTGGCCTATGATAATGTCGGTGCGACGTTAAAAAACTAACAAAATGGATAAATGAATAATGTTGTGCAACTAATTACAATCCTCTTAAACCGGATTGTGTTGCCTAAAAATTTATACGCCCCGCATGAGGACCTCGCATAAATTCGAAAAGAAACTAACATATTCCTAAAATTTAATAATTTAATTTTTCATTTGCGTAAAATATAATCATTTGTACATTTGTAACGTTGATCGTTATCGACTATTGATTGTAAACAAATCAAATTACCAAGTATTTTGTCACCCGAGTATGACGATAAATGTCCAGTAGGTCTTTGTTATACCTATAGGCCATAATAGTGTACGTACTAAGTTTAAGGAAAGCCTTACTTGTCGATTCGTTATGTCCAAAGGGTACATCCGATCCTTTTATTGAGTTTTTATAATAATCATACAAATTTATATGACGCAGACATTGGAACACCAAGACGTCTTGCTGGAAACTAAGCGTGCGAAAATAACAATTACTTGGCACAGTGTGCCAATATCACTTATTGTAATAAATAAGTCAACAGCTAATTGTTTATTTTAACGTAAATTTCTTATGTTATTAATTATGTTGTTAATAAAGTCCTTAGTATTACCTCTGTTTCAGAAGCGACAGGCGATGTAGAATGTAGTGACAACTGTTTACATCTAGATGACGAGAAGCCAGCATGTGACCTTATGACAAAAGCATGTATGTACGGGTGTCAAAACGGCTTCAGTGGACCAGACTGCTCTCTAGAATGTAAAACGTGTAAAGCTAATGAAAGGTGATTTGATATGTATTGGTGATGTAATTTTCATTTCCAAAGCAGCGTCTTCCAATTTTTTTCCACAGTTTCCTTCAGATAATTATAAAAGGGCTGGTCATGTCTAGTTTAATACCGGCAACCAATAATTATAGGTGGTATGCAATTAAAGAAAAACAGTCAAGTTCCAGTTAGCCAACCTGTGTTATTTAGTATGAACTACACTATTTGAAAAATTACTTCAATAACCTTATTTTTTCGGCTGTTGCATAAACATCTAGGCGTCATATACTGTTCCTAATATTTCCCCGAGTCCTCAATGGCCATGTAATTTAGGTCGGCCAACCGTCCAACGCGGGTTCGAGCCCTTGGTAGGGGTGTTAAATTCTGTATGTGAGGAAGCCATTCAGCTGGCTTATGAAATCTCGCTGGTTCTTTTAAGGTGCCCACATGTGATGACATAATGCACGGAATGGTACGTTGGGTCTTCATGTACCATCAAAAGTTGGAAAATCGCCATATGACCTTCAATTAGAGATTTTCAGCTTACTTCGACGCGTACTGCGGACTACGGACTTACTATAGGGGTTTTCTCAAACTGTATATGAGGAAGTTATGCATAACTGAACAGTTGCATATTTAGCATCCGGTTCTAATGCCGTAATACTGTTTTCATTTTAAAATATCTGAGAAAAGACAGCTATAAGATATTTTCTTTACAGTGTGGGGGCATTTTTAATTTTTTTCACCCTTTTACCTTTTATATCGCTTTTTGATTCTTTTGACTACCGTATTTATGAACAAGAAGCTGGAGGATCTGTATCGCAAACTTCTTTTTTATTTGAGTTGCTGCAATTTATTTATATGCTTGCTGTCAATTTCGTGAGGTTCTAGCTAGTATTCGCTAGCAGTGGAAACGGCTGTTGATTCAACGATCAACATACCCTATAAACCAGAATTTGAACCAATGACCTTCTTGTGAGGAGAAAGACACTTTTCCCCTGCGCCGCAAGAGGTTCACCGACCCTTAACGGTAGGGGATCACAACAACATTTTTGGTATCAAAAATGTATATGGTGTATATGGAGTATGGGCTTTCGTATTATAGCACGCGCGACGCTGAAATGCTATTGTACGACGCACAATTTTGAATATGCACGGTACGATGCGTGACATTGTAATGCAACGCGGTAAAAATATGCCGCGCGTGGTATTATTATATTCTTAACCATTTCAAACCCTACAAATTCAGTTTTATACGATACTGAATTCATTCAGTATTCCCGGTCACCCTACCATGATATACGTGATGGCTACATAATGAATTTTTAAACCAATATAGACCTTGAGTTTTCATGAGATTAAATCTTTGTTCAAGTTCCCTGAAGACAAGTATCTACACATAACCCCTTTTTTGCATGTGTTCGACTAAAAAGACTTTGTAAATAATGATAAAAGGCTAGTCTCGACTTCAAAGCTTGTTGTATCAAATGACCACACAGAATTGCTCAAATGGCGTCATAGGAGTTGACTAATTCAAAAATATAATCTCGTTGACAATTCTATGCATTTACTGGCCATAAAACATTTTTGGAATATGATCGGAATTTTGACCTTGGACGCTTCTCAGGCCCTTTCTTCACAAAACAATTTTCGGTCTCAGCTGGGTTTTAGATTGAAAAGATGACAGCTAGTTTTGATGGTACTTAAAGATTAGATTCCAGTAGAGACTGACAATCCATACTGAATACCCACTTGAAAATAGTCATGAGTTTAAATCTTAAATTCTAACATGCAATATTGATATCAATGACAATGTTTCATTCTCAAACTCAAGCTCAGGAATTCAGTCTTGGCGTGATCTCAGTTATCAAGATCGAGCCTGTCTTGATCATTTTTCAAAATCTGATATCAGATCATGTTAATAAGAATTTGACATTCTTTCTTTTTAATTTTCAAACATGCTGATACATAACTAATTCAGGATGTTGCCGCTAAGTTATGGTAATATATCGGATCTCGTTTCGACAGGGATGAAAGATGCATGTAATGAGAACTTCCCGTATGTTTTGACAAAGTGTTGAACTAAATCATTTAAGATATTTCATTAAACTTCTCATGATTTCTACAGTTAACAAAATTAATGAAAAACAATGACTTTTTCAGTACAGCAGTCTACGAGAACACTGTATTTACACTATGAAACAAAAATTAAACGGACGTTTGTTTTATTCAAAATGTATCTTTTTTTTCACAATAATATTTTTACTGCTTTTTTCTTATGTTGTTACTAGGAAATACAAGTCTAGGAACCGTATGGACGGACACAAATTAAACCCAAACTGTTGTTTTTTGTTTATAGGAATCGCCGTTATCTTCAAATCCACGTTTCAAGTTGACTTTTTTAATACATGAACATATTAAGATGAAGTTTTATCGTTGCACTGGGGGTTCGAAGTCGTTAGCGTCGCGCAGAAGAAATGTCTCCATATCAAAACAAAATGTTAAAGCATACGGATATTTGAAGGACATGCTAAAGGCAAGTAAAATGCGACAGAGTACCGGTATTACACTGAATCTAGAGGCATCCTACATGTAGACATTTATGTAGCCGACTCGTTTAAATGTGACATAAACTAAAATAATAGAGTATGACATCTGAAAATTGCGATTACGAGTGTTAAAATGTAGCCTGTTTACTATATATTTTCAAACGTATGTATTGTATTAGCAGATAATTATATCACAATACACTAATTGAGAAGGCAAAAGTAACTACACATATAGGTAAAAGAAACATATATACCATAGGTATCTTTTTCCTTGCGAACCTTTAAATATTTTGAGAAAACCCCTACTGTAAGTACGCAGTCCGCTGTCCGCAGTCCGCGTCGAAGTAAGTTGAAAATCTCTAATATATCAATGCGGAGTTTTACCATCCAAACATTATCTTTTAAAAGTAAAACGCTCTATAAATAGCGCACATATCATACAAAAGTTTTCGTTGGTTTCATCTAAAACTTTTGTTATCAACTGAAAAACTGATAAACTGGTGAAAGTCTTTTAAGTTTAAGACGTTGTAAATATTAATCGATATAACAAGAGGGTAAGATGGCCCTAGGTCGCTCACCTAAGAAACATGCCATAACAGTGTAAACATGTTTGACCTAGTGATTTTACAGACAAAATGTCTGGCCAATTTTCATTAGGACTGGACCAAAACGAGGTCTCTTAAGTATTATTGTTGATGTGCTTTTCCTTTCCAAAGGGCGAATGTATGAAAAATGGCTCTACCATAAAGGTTAGTTTTCGAATAAATGATAATATATTCAAGCCATATTTTTTCAGTATAATTGCCAATTCTGAAAGTAAATAAGCAATAGAATCTAATTTGAATAATATGGTTCGGCTTTACTGGAAAAAATGTGACCCATGGTTTGATACTAGTCGTATTCAAACCAGCGTCTTCCAAGTTTTTTTCCACAGTACCCCACATATAATTGTAAAATGCTGATCTTGTCTAGTTTAACACAGGCAACCAATAATTACAGCTGGTATGCAAATAATAACAAACATTTAAGTTCGAGTAAAAAAGGTTAAGAGTGTAAATATTAAATATATCAATATGTATACTTTGCCATGATCTATATTCATGATTAATAAACAAAAAAATAAAAGTAAACACTACTTACCTTAATGCTGAGTCTGTCTGATAGAAAACATCTCTACCAATATGGGACAAAAATTCGGTTACTCTGCCCTAATCAAGTGAACACAGATTCTGGTTTAGTGTTAAATGGTAGAGCGCTTTTTGAACCGGAAATGTACGTACGTTCATTCAATGTACTAGGACAGTGCGAATTCATTAACAATTCCTTGTAAATCCAAATGCAATAATAAGATATACAAGAAACTAATGTATTTAAAAAAATGATTGTAAATACAAAGACACAGTACTTGAAAGCAGGCCCTTATTGTGTTTATCCGAGCAGAAAATATCCATTAGCATTTAAAATGAGTTTTATTGTTTATTTCACGTTTATTCATTTTAATACTGTATGCATGCGCTTGTAATTGCGATATAATTAAAGCTGGCTTTGAAACTGCAATATCACTAAATGTGTCTTTATAGTATTTTTCTCAGGTTGGTTTTCTTTACAACGCTTATTGATATATTATTGAGTTAAAACTGTTTGTATATAATATTTGTCTTTGGGCATTGCAGTATGAGATGTAGTGGCTACTGCCATAAGCCGAAGGGTCCCAATATACTTGTTTGTAATGTGACTTCCGGTCAGTGTCTATACGGATGCGTCAAGGGCACATATTGGGGCGAAAATTGTACAAACATTTGCAACACAGAATGCCAAGGTCAGAAATGTGACTTCAAGACTGGAGAATGTACACATGGAGGATTTAAAGGGCGTAACTGCAATGAAAGAAGTAAGTGATTCAATAACATATTCAATCATTTGATGTGCATGTAATTGTCATAATGACTTATACCATTTCAACGAAAATTAACAATATATTTTTTCATCAACCAGAGCTTAGAAGATAGTCGAATCGTTTATATTTATATATATATAAAGAACTTAGAGATTGAGAAAACAACTTTCTAAAATTGCACATGAGATTTGGAAAACAATTATCAGAACGTTTCTTGCTTGAACATTAACATCTGTTTTCTAATCATTTTGTTTCGCTAAAAAACATTTCCAGCATAGCTAAGGGCCGGTGTCCCTTATATTGCTACTCACATAAACCGGTATGAAATAATATGCACCATTGTTCTACTTCAGATATCAATATGTACGAACATAATTTCAGTACTGCAAGGTGGATAATTTCATCCAAATAGGACTTGTTACCATGATATTTGAGAGACATTTGCAAGAGATTGATTACTTCATTTTGACAAATATGTAAAAAAACAATGTAATATTCACTTTTTTTCCCAGAAAAATCCGGTTTAGCCGATTGGGAAATTGCTGTGATAGTCATTGGAATTGTCGCCGGATTGAGCTTTATATTCCTCGTTAACTATGTACTATGTAAAGTTATGAAAAGAAACTATGATGCAGTCAGAAGAACAGAACGCAACATCGACTAAACACCAACATTTACAATATACATAGTCACGTTCATACAATTTTAAAGAAAGTAACATAAAAGATAACATTACCTAAGCTACCAAAATATAATGTTATTAACAAAGGAAGTGAGAACACAGTGACATGTATACTTTATAATGTACTATTGATAAGCGAATTTCTTTTTTGATTGCCTCTTTGATAGGTTTAAACACATTAATAAGCTCATCTGTGTTGGTCGGATTTAGTAATTAATGGAACTTAAAAACAGATGGATTTACAAAATACTGTCGCTTAATATATATATATTTGTCAGCTTGGAATGATGCATATATTGACATAGTTTTTTAAGATGTTGGCTTTCTTGTCGAAAAGTTATTGTCCGTTTTGAACAGAATAGATAAAATTGAAACTCAAATTATTTACGAGGGATGTAAAGAACAAAGCTGAAGCTATCAAAGAGCATCTAATATTATATAAGGCAATGTTGTAGCATTTATTCTGATTTCTTGGAAATAAAGCATATCATTCGTAATGCATAAATCATTTTCGTTGGTCTGAATAGCACGTCTCTGATAACTGCACGATAGAATCAACTTCTCTGTAAGTGTTGAGTATATATTTCTCAGATGATTCGGTTTGCAAGATCGTGCAGTCATGCTGAGGATTTCAATGAACGTAATCTATATATTACAAATAAACTTCTTCAATAGGGCTACCGTTATTATAAATTACCTAAATACTTTGCAAAATTTGGTTTTGAAATACAATAGCAATTGGGAGACACTTTTGCCCGAGGGCATATCCAAACCTGTTTTTTAAGTGGATGTGGTTTACAAACTTTAAAAGATTTTAAGTCATGGCAATTTTCCAATTGTATTTAGCAAAGTCATTAACCGTTTTAACGAAGAGGGTATATGACCTTAGGGTTTTGAGACACACCGCATGTTTGGTATTACGCCCTTTTACAGTTTGACGCTACGCTTTCCTCTTTGATTGTGTCTGACGGAACAGGTGGAGGACTCTATGAATAGTAGTTCTTAAATCCCGCCAGAAATGAGCTATTTTGATTTTTGTCTTCTGGTCTGTTACGTCAAGCCCTTACTGGTGTTTTTCTTGCTGCTCTGTCTTCTGCAAAGGCATTGAGTACATGTGCTTTAGCTTCTTAAGGATGATATATATAGAAGAGCATTTTTGTGTTTTACATTGCATGTATCCTGTTGCCTTTGCGTATGTTAGGGTTTCACCTGGCGTGGGATAACTTTTATTTACACTGTCCTGTGACATCTGAACATGGTGGGGGTAATAATGAGGTCAGGTGCACCATAAACCGATTTAAGCTCCCCAGTGGCAGTTTTGCCACTGACCGTTCCAAGGCGGTGCCCAGCTGTGTTCCTTTGTTTGTTTGTTTTTTTCCTTGTGTGTTTGCTTTGTGTGTGTGGTGTGTGTGTATTGATCGTGTGCGCGTTTGGGGAGGCTGCGGTTTTAGAACGTGGCTTTCCCTGTTGGATATTGTTCCTTGTTTTTGTTTTACTTCACGTGCATGTACAAGTATTTACAATACAGTGTAAGTGTTAGATGCTATATTCTGTACGCAATCTAGTTTAATTTCAGAACATCTTACATAGCAAAGCTTTCAGGATAGAATCAATCCTTGTACAACAATACCTTGAACAAGATACCCATCTGTATTGTCAATATATCATATCTTAAATCGTCATTGATCTTGAATGCACTTGTCCATAATCAGTGTTAGCAAAGAGAAATTATAGTCTTCTATAGAATGATCTATTTAATAACCAAATTGAAAAATATTTCACCTGTGCAATTATTTAAGAACAGAGGAAAACTATTTTGAAAGTTTAGAATAAAGTTGTATGCCCAAAGCGAAAAACAAACTGCATACCTGGGTTGACATGTTTAAAATAGTATAATCAGAAATTCTGACAAGAATTCTGACAAGACCGGTTTCCTTTAAGAGAGCCAAACGATGAACTGTTGGATTTGTAGATCATAAAGCAACACAGAATTATATTTTAGGTGACACAGTTATTGTTTGTGAAAAGAATAGTCGGTAACGGTAAAAATGTGCCAATCGGTTTTGCGAAATAAATCTAAAACTACATTTTAATACGTAAAAGCAATCGAGTGTATCGCAATTTTAGCACAGAAAGGATTTATATTAAGTACTCCTTATTTATTAAACATTCCATTTACATACAAGACCACGACAAATATATTATCAAAGGCATAGTAAAAGGGCAAAACAAGTGCATTTTTTGTTGACGTTATAGGCATAATACAACTTAGAACGACACCAAAACAATTGGATTTGAATTCCTCTTCAGCCGGTATTTAAGGGCGTGAGTGGTGATGCTTTTTCCATTTCCTCTGATTAGACGAGCGGACAGATTGATACTTTATTCGCAAAAATGTATGAAAAAAAAACATGCAAGTTCATGACAAGGCAAAGGACTCAGACAAAGCAACATAATGTTCCAATAGAAATAAACATAATAGAAAATAATAAAAAAAGCATCTTAATGGCCTAGATCTTGGCAGTGGGCAAAGGAATTTCTGTCTTTATTAGCACAGTCGGTGGTCTAATGGCTTGCACAGTATGATTCCAATAAACAGGGGTCATTGTTTATTGGAACGTCGGTCTACCTTATACCTGTATCAGTAAGTGAGAAGAGGAAACAGTGTATTTTATAATCAAAGTTTCATTTAATAAAGATGTAAAAATTTTAAAAGTTGTATCTTTTTGGCGTTTCTTTATATAAAAGACCATGTTTGTTATTTGAAAAAGAAGAAAAGTAACTTATTTGGGAATATATCACAAATACATATCACAAATTTCACCATGCTTACAGGAAGAAAAGCAAGATTTTAGTTGTTTCTGTCTACTGTCTAAAGGTATGCACACATTCAAATTTGATATTACAGAAAAGTGTGACATTCACTCATCTTAAGTTTTATTATTGTTTCCTGAATATATTGCAGGATATTTGTATAAAAATGAAAACCCAATATGCATTCCAGTGTTATAATGAAAGCATGCAAAGGTACACTTTATGCCTTTTAAATTATAAAATTTAAACTGAAAGTATAGATGAAACACAATAATTTTATTTTACCCTGTCATATTGTTTACCAATATTGATGATTGCATGTATCAGAGAAATCATATTCCCATTGTCTTGCCAGTATTATAAATAAATATCATGATAAGGACACTTTCGCCGATATGACCTTTTTCATTATTATGATATATATTGGCAGATATTCTTTGCCAATACAAGGATGTTATTGAGTTTTCACTATACCTGTTTCTTATTTTCATTATACAATTAATTATTATTATTATTATTATCATTATTATTATTATTATTATTATTATTCATAATAATAATAAAAGCAACATAATAATGATAATAATAATGACAAACATAATATTGTTTTAATTATCATTCGACATTCACTGACTGAAAATAATTCATAATTTTCATTCAACCCCAATGCCAACATCTTCGTGGTCTATTGGTGACCTTTGCTTTACCAATTGCCCTCTAATTAGCTACTGTTACATAATCGCTGATAAGCAGCAGATTAGACCCGAGTTGTTGGATTTTTTAGGAGGTACACTTATGTAGTAGTGGATGCGCTAAATTCACTTAACTATGTGAAAATTTAATACTTCAATAGTTATGATATTACATATCATTTTTAAATATATTAAAGTCCTTAATAATGATAATTGTCAGTAATATGTACACAGTGTAGCTTTCTCACTCATAACAATCGGGACTTCGTGTAATTTTAGAAAACTTACTGAAAGGAGTTGAATTGTCAAAAGAGTATCTGTTGAAATTTCATAAGATAGAATTGTCTCTTTGGGTTGAAAAGTTTGGAGTCGAAATGTTTCGATTGCATTGATCTTACGTGGCCGAGTAGTTAAGGTCGCTGTCTTCAAATTACTGCCCCTCATCGATGTGGGCTCGAGCCTCACACGGGAGGTGAATTCTTCATGTGAGGAAGCCATCCAGCTTACTTACGAAAGGTCGTTGGTTCTTCTCAGGTGCACGCTCATGATGAAATAATGCACGGAGGGCCACCTGGGGTCTTCCTCCACAATTAAAGCTGGAAAGTCGCCATATGACCTATCATGTGTCGGTGCGACGTTAAATCCAACAAAAAACATACCAAGGTATTGATTGATGCCACATATTTATTGTTTATTTTTGTAGACGTTTTGAAGTTCTTACACATCCTGTTTATCATGTTTATACTGAATAGTAAATGGCAAAGTTTGTGTATAATCTTTATAGAAAATAAAAGTGTCTTCATGTGTTTAAACATTCATACGTTTTAATATTTCATTTTGTAAAAAAAAAAATGATATTCTTACTCACAAAGCTTGATGAAACTGTAAAATATAGAGTTGGTACAAAACGTTTGCACCAATGAACGTAATTTTTTCTTAAATAATGAGGTATCAACAATTCAAATGAGCACTGCTGTTGGAAAACAAACGTTATGGTTTGGCGACCATCAAGGACCAAAACAGCCTGCACATCCGTACTATACAGTTATATACCCACATCCGTGGACACTGTTCGTTTAGCAGTTTCAAAACAGGTAAGCAAACAGTACGGGTATAGATCGGCCTGCATATCCATACTCATCGTATATACCTACATCCAAACTGTTCGTTAATCATTTTCAACACTTGTATCCAACTGTTTAGCGAACAGTATGGATCCAGATCGGCCTGCACATCCATACTGATCGTATATACCCACATACACACTCTGTCTGTTCGTTCAGCAGTTTCAACACTTGTATCAAACTGATAAGTGAATAAGTATGGATCAAGATCGGTCTGCACCTCCATACTGATCGTACATACCCACATCCGTGGATACTGTTCGTTTAGCAGTTTCAACACTTGTATCAAACTGATAAGCGAACAGTATGGATCTAGATAGACCTGCGCATCTACCCCTTATCCACACTATCCGTTCAACAGTTTCAAAGCTTTTATCAAACTGATAAGGAACAGTATGAATCCAGATCGGCCTGTGCATCCATAATAATCGTATATACCCACATCCACACTCAGTCTTTTCGTTTAGCAGTTTAAACACTGTATCCAGAGGATAGGCGAAAAGTATGGATCAAGATCAGACTGCACAGATGGCCAGGTTTATCTGGATCCATACTTGATGCAAAGCCCTAACGTTGATTTTCATACAGCAGCGATCAAATACATTGTGAAATTATGACAAACATGTCTAAAAGCATTTAAATTCTTTAAATTCAGTTGGAATTATTATAACATTTTTAAACTTATAAATCTTCAAATTTATATACATAAATCGATACGAAATAAAACTTTTTGACACATTTTATACCACTTTTATATTGACTATAAGTCAATATGAAATATATTTAATGTTAGGTGAAATCAGAAACAAACTAATAGCCATCTTTTGATATGTATACTTCATACTATATATCATCATTATCGACAAAATATAAGTACGAAATATGTGTTTAGACGAAAAGAAACCGATCAAGTTTATTTTTAAAAATGGCCGCTAAGATGGCTGCCACAATATTTTTGAACTGACTAATGTTGATTTCTTTACGTTATACCATTCGTACATAAATTGATTATTCAAATTCATTGTGATTTACAGAAAACATGTAATATTTTTTTGACATTTATAAAATAATTGAAACATCAAAATGGTGTATACATGCATACCAGATATAGGTTGTAAATGTAAATACTTATATACATATCTGATAAAAAGTTAATTATTAACAGTAGCATGTTATCATATTAGCTCATCTGAGCATACAGTGCTCAAGTTGAGCTATTGTGATCGCTCACTGGCCGGCGTCTGTCCGTCCACACTTTCCTGTAAACAACATCTTTTCCTAAACAGTGGTGGACGGATAGCTCAGTGGTTTGCACACTGGCCTTCCAATCCTGAGGTCGGTGGTTAGCCGGACAAGCCTGTATCTGATTTTTGACCTCTCTGTCCTGGGGGCTTTGTCTCAATCTGTCCCTCTGGTCAGATCGCTCTGTGTCTGTACTAGTAGAGGATGAATAATGCGTCCTGTGTGGCTGCATTTGCACTATGTAAAGCGCCTTTGAACGTAAAATTGATCATGAAATGGGCGCTATATAAATCTGGTATAATAATAATAATAATAATAATAATAAACCACCGTGCCAATTTTGATGAAATTTCATAGTGATGTTCCTTGGATAGTACTCTTTAAAATTGTTTAACAAATTGAATTCTATACAGAAGTCTTGTTGCCAAAGCAACCGAAAGGAAAAACCACAGGTCTTAGCTAGGGCTTTGATATCTAGTATATAGCATTATCTAGTAGTCTTCTACCAAGACTGTTCAAATTATCCCCCTAGGGTCAGATATGGCCCCGCCCTCGAGCCAATTGGTTAATAAAGATTTATATGGGGAAAACTTTAAAAAAAATCTTGTCCAAAACCAAAGGACACTGGGCTTTAATATTTAATATGTAACCTCATCTAGTGGTTCTCTACAAGTTATATCCATAGGATCAAATATGACCCTACCCTTGGCATCACATGGTTAATATAAACTTATATAGAGAAAACTATGTAAATCTTCGAGTACAAAACCACAGGGCCTTGGGCTTTGATATCTTATATGAAGCATCATGTTAAATGAATTAACTTTTAAAACAATACTCATATAATGTTTTTCTTTGAACGTTTTAAAGAATATACAATCATAATCATGATCTCATTCATATTATCGTATCTTAAGAAAATCCCAAAAAATACGGTTTAGACACTTAGAATTTTATCAAATTTTCAGGTTATTATAAAGTTAGAAAAATGGATCTTTGAAAGTACTGAACATCAAATTTTATCACTCTTTCATATATCTCATATTATTCTATTCCTATCTCGCCGTGCCTGTCGGTGTTTTTATTGTGTTTACTGCCCATGGGATTCGGCTGTTTATTTAGACTCTGTCCTTTTCAGATAATGAAGATCAGATTTCTTCGCTATTCATCTCTATTCTTCCTGCTTAAAGTTCTGCATTATTAATATCATTGGTGACAATACAAGCATTGAAATGTAGATCTAGTGAATCTATTGTAAACATATGAAATTTACCTCCATTGCTACGCTTTAGAATAAAACAACGGATTTTCATAAGATACGTTATGATTTTCGTAAGATACGTTACGTAATTGGCCTTGTTCTGCATACTCAATAGAGGAAAACACGTTTAAGTAGCTTATGTTTTGTATAGATCTACACTTGAAAGAGTTTATTAACCTATATTTTCTTAATTTGAAATATTAAATTACATGTATAAATAATGTGGTATTCTTTTATAATATACGTTATAATGCATAGGATACGTTAAATAACTGACGACTGTTTTCGGTTTGCTAACCGAACACCTTTTTCCAAATAAAAGATCAAAGTTAACTCCACATTAAATCTAAATGTATAACCTTTAATAATATTGCCAAATACCATGTCCAATACAGTACATATTTGATAACTACTCACTACTTCTAGGCTATACTTCATTCATTTTTCTAACACTCCCACTAAGTAAGCAGTATGTGTAAACAATCATGTTCGCGACGTATTTTGCTTCCACATGATATTTTAATGTACCCAATTGCGCATACATCGATTTACATGAATTGTCGTTGTGAATTAGTCAATTATCAGCATTATCTTATTTTAACGTATCTTACTTTCATTTTATGAAATCGAACCATACTTAAAAATGATCACTTTTTTTACTACATCTCCTTCACTTACATGAAGTAGGCATAGCTGGCTTAATAATAATTTGGTTTGTGGTCACCCTTTCCAAAAGATATTTTCATTTGTTTTGCAAACTCTGTATGACGTATCTTATGTTTTTATTCAAAAATTCCAGTCGCGGTTGATCAACTTGCTTTGGTCTAAAAGTATTTAGGGGCCTCCGTGGCCGATTGGTTAAGGTCGCTGACTTCAAATCACTTGTCCCTGATCGATGTGGGTTCGAGCCTCACTCGGGGCGTTGAATTCTTCATGTGAGGAAGCCATCCAGCTGGCTTATGGAAGGTCGATGGTTCTACCCAGGTGCCCGCTCGTGATCAAATAATGCACGGAGGGGCACCTGGGGTCTTCCTCCGCCATTAAAGCTGGAAAGTCGCCATATGACCTATCATGTGTCGGTGCGACGTTAAATAAAAAAAGAGTATTTATTCTACTATGAAATAACTTGAGAATGTATACAGCTATGCTGTGTGTTACATTTAAAACTAATATGAGGTTCCATAAAACATAAATCGTTGCTTATATTGTCAGTTAAATTCGCATAACGTATCTAACTTTAAAAATCGGGAAAAAGGACTATTGGAAAATGCAAAAAGATATCACTCAATAAGGTATGATTTTGTGTTTTAAAATCCTCACTTACCTTAGTTCTTTTAGTTCAGGCATTGTGCTAAAGTGTACAGTACGTATTGCCTTTGCAAAATAGCTTGCAATATACACACCCATGCTAGGGACAGACAAAAAAGGTAAAAACTGGGCTATATGTGAAGCTGCTATTGATGAATGATATATCAGGCAAAAAATGGTTCCCAGGTGTCACCTCATTATTGTTCTACATTATAAATATATAGGCACTAAAATCAATGACTTACGTTTTAAAACTTAAGCCTGGGACAGGTAAAAAACGTAATGTGACGAGTTAACGTAGAATTAATTCAATACATTAAAGCCAGTCTTAATGCGGGTTTATTATTTCCCTTGCTACATCTCCAAATCAAGTTCATAAGCTTTGGTCGAGTGAAAGATGCATGAAGCAATATCACAGGTATAGTACAAATAACATTATTGATTACCGATCCGTTTGTACTGAGGCGCTGTCTTATGATATTACTTAAAGTTTTCGTTTTTAACCTTTACCTTTCTAATTTGTAAAACGGGAGGTGTTCGCTGAAAATTTACTGACTGAATAGCGAACAGTGAAAACCATGATCATGATCTTGGTATGCACTGGTCGCAAAGTCAGAATTAATTGCCGTGCGCTGGCTAACGATTAAAAATCAACTCTCCCGTGCGCCATAGCAATCTAGGGCCACCGTAACTTGTTTTTGACATATTATTGGAGAGGTCTATCAAAACCTCTCCATAGTGTTGGCTTTCAAACTAGGAGGATTTAGACTACTCTACTAATTTTACGACGTTAGATTTCACTTTCTAGCGCAAATTACGGTGAGCCAGTCTAAAATGGCCCAATGCGCTCGCGCACAAGTAAGTTTTAAAATCCTCCGAGACGAAAATAATTGTTCGTTTAAAATAAAAAGAAATGTAGTGTAATACTATTGTTACAAATGTTGGAACGGTTCAGTTATTAACAATATATATATATAGATATATATTTACTATTCTTTGTTCGCAGTGTTTAAAGATATGCACATGAATTGAATCACGTTTAAATGTATTTCGTTCAATTATATGAATTTATTGTTTAACTGGCGGGTTCGTTTGCCCCGTTCGGAAGTTCTGCCGGAATAAGAAGAGTTCTTCTGCGCTTCTGTGTCTTCGACCCTATGGCTGGTGATGTTAATCACGTGATCAAAACAAGGCGGCAATTCGACATATAAACCTTACAAACTGAGTAATAAACTAGAACAAATTAAATGTTTAGAATTTCTTTTTCAAATAGCACATTAACAATAAAAATCTATGAAAAAATACATTAAAAAAAGAATGATATATTTTTTCACTTTCGGCAGACGTCCGTTCGATTGCAATTTTCTTCTAAGCTTTTCTAAAATTTCTCGGTATTCTCTTGGTCCAAAATGAACGGGGAAGTTGGTAGCTTTTGAATATTTTTGAATGAAATTCAGTAACTAGGGAGTGCTTGGGAATGGCGGAGGTTGATCATAACCTGAAGATGACTTTTTGATTTTGAGGTATTTAGGTCATAGTCACAGTGACTATGACCCCTAATAGGTCACAGTGACCTGCAACAGGGAAACAGTTTTTTTTCGTCTATAGCACAACCTATCATATAACCAGAAACATAGATGACAATTGTTATTTATGTCTCTGATATAACTTTAAAAGGAGCAACACCGGACCTCT
Source organism: Mercenaria mercenaria (assembly GCF_021730395.1). Classification (NCBI taxonomy): domain Eukaryota; kingdom Metazoa; phylum Mollusca; class Bivalvia; order Venerida; family Veneridae; genus Mercenaria; species Mercenaria mercenaria. The sequence goes on from NC_069362.1 coordinate 48,101,732, forward strand.
CAATGGGTTCTTTTTTAAAAGAAGCCAAATTGTACTGTATATGGCCTATTTTATATTCTGTAGACAATATCAAACTTCTGTTTAACGACTTTAGTTATTTTTATTTGACCTTTAATTTGAAATTAAAACATATCATAGTATCCTAATGAATAAACCTATCCTTTTCCAAAAAGGTTTACAGAATTTCCAATTCTCAATGATTTACTAATCTCTTATTACATCATGATAGACAAGCCGTTTTCAATGATAATGTTTACCATCAATGTCAATATTGTTTGATGTTTTATATTATTGATGAATATTTATGAGATTAAAATACCTATTCTTGCAGAACGTTTTACTTAAGATATTATACTACTTTAAAACACCTAGGGTAATTACGAGTTTTGTACTTTAAAGACGATTGGACTTGGTGCTTTTGTGTTGTATTGTATTGTACGCCCTATTGAAATGATAGTGAACGACTTATTTTTATTTTACACACAAGACTGTACTACTTATTGCAAATATTTTGATACGATTTTGTCAATATTGAACGGCAGATTGTTATAACTAATTACGATTAAATTCTGATTTCTGTCTGTTTTAGGTGCAATGAAGCTGTACAAGTGTTATTATTGCAACGAAACGACACCAGACATTGAAATTAACATTAACTACAAATGTAAGGCTTAGGCAAGTTAATCGGCCCAAATCAATGACATTCGAAAAATTAAGCTGCTTAATTAAAACCTGAGAAAAAGACAAACAGAGGAAAATGTGTTTTATTTGACTTAGAATTTCAAAATGCCAAGTCAAATGTATATGTTGAAATATCACTCGTATTGAAGGCTATACTACACAAAAATGAGGTAGAGCGAGAATTTACAGAGCGTGTTTGAGTGCTTGAAGGACGCAAGTTCGTTGGAACGACCAATAGCGCGCCTAGACGACAAATACCATATTGGCACGCAGTTTGTCGTTCTAGACTTTACATGTTGGCAAGTTTAAAGGGCCCAAACACTCTTTCATGAAAAACATTATCGGCCTGTCGTGTTTACGTGTCGCGCGTTAAAAAGGCGCCAATACGACAAATACCTTATATTTGTCGCTTTGAGCGATAACTGCCGTTCTGTCTTTTCCGTATATTTGTTGTATTAGCATACGAATTGTCGTTCTGTTTTCTATGTATATTTTTGTTCTTCAATTTTGACACAAGTTTAGCCAAGGATAAGAAACAGGGGTAAGTATCTGAAAAGTAATTGATTTACTTAAATAAATGTGTTGTCACAAGATAAATTTCAAAAATATCATAGAACAATGAAACTTAAAATGCATATGCGTGACTGGGTTTATTGTTTTCCTGTCAAGATGTCTTTCGGCTTAAACATTAAACGGTAAGAGTTTTTTCGTAATATCAAGCTATTTGCCGCAAAAAATATGTTTCCACAGATATATTTTTCTCGAGTTCACTTGCTGCCTCTATCACTAAGCTTGCTAAACCTTACGAACAGTGATGACGGAATGTTTAATCAGATACGCTAAAACACATGAGAAAATAAAACAAACACCACATACCTGGATATTTCAATCAATTAACGTAAGTGTAAGAACTGAAAACTCAAAATGTTTTCGTATTTTTACTTCTTCTGTTCATTTTAAGATTAATACATTCAATGAAACAACAGTATATCAGAAAAGTGGAATTATTTATACCATTTTGGTATTATGGCTACAATGTGCATCTTATTATTGTGCTTATATAATTCCACTTCTAAAGCGACTTACCCACACATTGTGGTTTATGATTTTTAAAATAATGTTTCATCGAAAGGCAAGATGCCACCACTGTTTCATATATTTACATGAAACTTAACGATTGATCAGTTTATAGTTTCCAGAATTGCGGGAATATGCGAGTTTTCACAGCTTTTCTCGTGCACTTTTCTAAAACAATACGGTCTACTTTTGTGAACAATTGATAGATATAAAATGACGGTATTTTGGGACATTACGCGGTGCTTCGTTACTAATAATTAAGTGCACACGTAAGTATAGGTATCGAACAGTATAATGTCATTTTTATTTTTAGCAATATGTAAATACACATTCAGTACCACTTAAAATAAACAGAATGTGATGACAAATACACATTATTACAACATCAAGTATGCGACATAAAGGTGAATATAGATGAAACGATTTTTTTCAAAAAAAAATTTACATATCTATGTTTGGGGTATTCGCTTTAAAAAGGAAATAAAGCATTATCCCTTTTTCATCATCACCTTAAATGATAATGACAGAAATAAACTCATTCGAAAATGTATAGCCGGAAGTTTAAAAAATAACAAATAAAGAAGGTTTGCATGTCACTATAAAACTATATCTCGGCATACGTCTCAGTACTCTACGTGATCGTATTTCAATTTCAACAAGAAATATCTTTAAAAAAATGGTTGGCGAATTGTATTAAGACAAGAAGTTTATGAGGTTTTCATATCATTTGTGTTATTCTATCATCTATTTAACATTTTGAAAATAGCAAAACTAAACACAACACTTAAACAGTTTAAATGGTTCTCTTAATTTTTCACAAAGGTCTCGTAACGGTGCAATATTGTTTCATTGTTTTTTTTTTCTATGTCGAATAATTACAACAGTGGTCTTGAAGTCACTTCTCTATCTAGAAGACATTAATCGATCGGCTAATCACACCCTCATTCATGTGATACGCAGACCGTATTCAGCTCTCCCTGTAAATTGATACATATTGGTATTTGAACAGGTTTCTATTATATCTATTAAACTTACTTATCATTTTAGATATATCAAATATTCTTGCTAAATATACTGAACGAAGCGTAGCTTTAAAACTGTAAATAGCGTCATTAAACACTCCTTGTCTGACATTTCACTTGGCGTTGCACAATCAGGAGAGTGAAAAACAAGAACAATCTTTAAAAAAGATTATAGGCTAATTGTAGTAAGACAAGAAGTATAATTTGAATTATGAGGTTTAAAGATCGTGTCATTCTATCATCTATCTAACATTTTGCAAATAGCAGAACCAAACACCACACTTAACAACAATTTAAATGGTTCTCATTAAAATGTTCACAAAGGTTTCCTAGATGTGCAATTTTGTTTCGTTTATTCTACGACAAATAATTACAGCAGCGGTCTGGAAGGCACTTCTCTGCATAGAAGACTCTAATCACACCTTATTCATGTGATACGCAGACCGTATTCAGCTCGTTCTGTAAATTGATATATGTTGGTATTTGAACAGGTTTTTATCATATTTATCAAACTGACTTATCATTTTTTAAGATATATCAATGTTCTTGCTAAATATACTGAGCGAAACATAGCTTTTAAACTGTGAACAGCGTCATTTAGCATAAATGCTTTGTCTACATTTCACCCAGCGTAGCACAATCAGCAGAGTGAAACAAATAGACACTCTCGTCCAATCAGGCAAAGAGTTGCATAAATCGTTTATTTTGATAAATTATCTATAATGCGTTATCGAGTAATCTGATTTGCAAACTGAAATCACGTGGCATGGTCACGAATTCGTTCTTAATACGGCATTCGCCGAAAAACGCCGAGACAGTTCTTTTAGCTCACATGAGTTTTTGTGATCGCTCGATGTCCGGCGTCTGTCTGTCATATGTCTGTCTGTCGTCTGTCTGTCGTCTGCCAACATTTAGCTAGTGTATGCGATAGAGGCTGTATTTTTCAACTGCTCTTCATGGAATTTAATCAGAATGATTGCCTTTATGAAATCTAGGCCAAGTTTGAAAATGGGTCATCTGGGACCAAAAACTAGGTCACTAGGTCAGTGTGTGTGAGTGTGTGTTCGGGTTTAACGTCTTTTTCAACAATTTTCCAGTCATATAAACGACGGTGTCTACTTTTAGCAGTAAGCACAATGCCCAACTTTATAGTGCTGCCTCACTATAATATCACGCCGTAGACACGTGGCATGATATCACACCCAGTCACATTATACTGATACCGGGCTGACTAGTCCTAACACTATCCCCTTAATGTTTAGCGCCAAGAGAGGAAGCTGCTAGGTCAGATCAAAGGAAAACCTTGTGTATGCGAGAGAGGCTGTATTTTTCAATTAGTCTTCATGAATTCATGTCAGAATGATGACCTTGATAAAATCTAGGCCGAGTTCGAAAATGGGTCATTTGGGGTCAAAAAAAAAGTCACTAGGTCAATTCAAAGAAAACCCTTGTGTATGCGATAGAGGCTGTAATTTTCAATTAACCTACATGAATTTCAGTCAGAATTATAACCTTGATAAAATCTAGTCCGAGTTTGAAAATGGGTTATCTGGGGTCAAAAACTAGGTCACTAGGTCAGATCAAAGAAAAACATTGTGTATTCGATAGAGGCTGTATTTTTCAATTAGTCTTCATTAATTTTGGTCAGAATGATAACCTGAATTAAATTTAGGCCGAGATCGAAAATGGATCATCTGGGGTCAAAAACTGGTCACTAGGTCAAATCAAGGAAAAACCTTGTATGCGATAGAGGCTGTATTTTTCAACTAATCTTCATAACTTCTGGTCAGAATGATAACCTTGATGAAATCTAGGCCGAATCAGAAAATAGGTTATCTGGGGTTAAAAACTAGGTCACTAGGTTAAATAACAAAAAAAAAATCTCGTTATAAAAGAGGCTGTATTTTCCAACCGATTTTCTTGAAGTTTTGTCAGAATGATAGTCTTGATAAAATCTACGTAAAGTTTGAGAACGGGTCATGTTGGGTCAAAAAGTAGGTCACTAGGTCTAATCAAGGAAGAAAAACATTGTGTATGCGAGAGAGGCTGTATTTTTCAATTTGTCTTCATGAGTTTTAATCAGAATAATTGTCGTGATGAAATCTAGGTCAAGTTCGAATATGGGTCTTCTGGGGTCAAAAAGTAGGTCACTAGGTTAAATCAAAGGAAAACATTTTGTATGTGATGGAGGCTGTATTTTTCAATTGATCTTCATGAAATCAAACTTTAAAGATAACCTTGATGAAATCTAGGCCGGGTTTGAAAATGAGTCATCTGAGGTCAAAAAGTAGGTCACTAGGTCAGATCAAAGAAAAACATTGTGTATGCGAAAGAGGCTTGATTTTTCAATTGATCTTCATGAAATTTTGTCAGAATGATTACATTGATGAAATCAAGGTCAGGTTTGAATATAAATCATCTGAGATTAAAAAGTAGGTCACTAGGTCAGATCAAAGAAAAACCTTGTGTATTCGATATAGGCTATATTTTTCAATTGATCTTCTTGAAATTAAGTCAGAATGATTGCCTTGATGAAATCTAGGTCAGTTTAGAACGTTATTTGTTTTGGGTTCAAAAGTAGGTCACTAGGTCAAATCAAAGAAAAACATTGTGTATGTGATAGAGACTGAGTTTTTCAATTAATCTTCATGAAATTTAGTCAGAATGATTGCCTTGATAAAATCTAGGTCGTGTTTGATTATTGGGGTCAAAAACTAGGTAACTAGGTCAAATCAAATAAAAGTCTTGTGTATGCGATAGAGGCTGTATTTTTCAATTAATCTTCATGAAATTTGGTCAGAATCATTGCATAGATGAAATCTAGGTCAAGATTGAATATGGGTTATCGGGAGTCAAAAAGTAGGTCAAATCAAATGAAAACCTTGTGTATGCAATAAAGGCTGTATTTTTCAATTGATCGTCCTGAAATTATGTCAGAATGATTGTCTTGATGAAATGTAGATAGAATATGAATATGGGTCATCTAGGATCAAAAAGTAAATTACTAGGTTAAATCAAAGAAAAACCTCGTGTATACGATAGAGGCTGTATTTTTCAACTGATTTTAATGAAATTTTGTCAAAATCATAGTCTTGATGAAATCTAGGTCAAGTTTGAATATGGGTCATGTTGGATCAAAAAGTAAGTCACTAGGTCAAATCCAGGAAGAAACCTTTTGTATGCGATAGAGGCTGTATTTTTCAATTGATCTTCATGAAATTTGGTCAGAATGAAAGCCTTGATAAAATCTAGGCCAAGTTCGAATATGGGTGATCTGAAAAGAGTAGGTCAAAAAGTAGGTCACTAGGTCAAATCAAAGTGCATACTTGTTTATACTCAAGATTTTTGCTCCAATTTTAATGATAATTGGTCAGAATATTTTTTCCATGAAATCACTAAGTCAAACAGGTTTACACTGTTATGGTGTGTTATGGTGTGTTTTTCAGGTGAGCGACCTAGGGCCATCTTGGCCCTCTTGTTTCTTCCTGAGTTAAATGAAAAACGCTGTTGTTACTTCAATTTTTGATAAGTAACGCTTCTTTCTTTTAATGCGCAGAATACAGACCAATACAGTTTGCAGTCGTCTACGAGCTTCTCACTTGAAAGAATGACACAGAAAGCACAAGGCACTTGGTCTCACCGCCTATCATCGACAAGACAGGCTAAGATGGGCATTAGCTTATATTTGCTTCACTAGATTTGGTATCCTGTTACAAGCTGATGATGACACAGAAATACGTCAAAGTACAGGGATGTATTTTAGATTACTATTATTATTATTATACCAGATTTATATAGCGCCCTTTTCATGATCAATTTCGTGTTCACAGGCGCTTTACATAGTTCAAATGCAGCCACACAGGGCGCATAACTCATCCTCTACTAGTACAGACACAGAGACAAAGCCCCCACGACAGAGAGATCAGAAATCAGATACAGGCTTGTCCGGCTAACTTAGCCTAGCTCGTTGCGAATAGACAGCCTGGTTCTTTCACGTGCCCAGTGTATAGCACTGATACACGCAAAGATTGCCTGGGTTCCTGACCAGTACATCTCTAGTTGGGTAGAAAACACTTAAAAGCGTTTCTAAAAAATCCCCACTAGCTGCCGGATATCGAACCCCCGACCTCAGGATTGGAAGGCCAGTGTGCCCACCACTGAGCTATCCGTCCAATAAAATAGAATATTGCTTTCCATTGTTATCCGTTTCGTCATTGGTTAGATTCCATGCAATTCTATAAAGTCCGCACGCTTAGCTTATTAGGAAGAGCGCAGATCTAGGATCTCGGTGTCGTGCGTTCGAGCCCTGGGCGAGGCGTATGTTCTCCGTGACGATTTGATAAAAGACAATGTGTCTAATTCATTCGTCTTCCGACTCTGATTCATGCGGGGAAGTTGGCAGTTAATCCAGGAACACTGTTTAGGTTAACTGCCCGCCGTTACATAACTGAAATACTTTTAAAAACGGCGTTCAACCCACAACAAACAAACAGAACGTAATTCTATAATACCATTTACGATACACAAAGTCAAGAATGTCAGTAACGTAGAAATGTTATGAATGCTTGTTTTTATACAATCTTGGTTAATCTTTTGTTTCAAATCAGTGCCAGCTGTCAAGACTGCTTTGTCACCGATGTGTATCGTATTTCATCAATTAAGATATACAAAAAAAGTACAATACAGGTTATCTACGAACGTAGCATGTCATGCGTAGTCGATCTGTTTTAAATTATAGATATATGTCATTACTACATAATTTTGAAGCATATTACATTACAAGGTATGATCTGTTTTAGGTCTAAATTTACAATCAATCCGATATTTATACATTCAGTAGCACTAACATACTACTGAACTTGCGATAATACGGCTTGCATGAAGCACGGTCTAATGGAAATCATTGGTTAATTTAAACAGGTGCCTTCAATTTTTTCTAAACTTTTAAATCCTCTGAAATGCAAAAATACTGGTGACAAATAAATTGATAAATTACAGTAGTTGACCCGTAATAGTAATGCTTAACAAATTGCATTAACTCTTAAAGTTGAAATTGTTCCACACTGATGCAATTACCGTGTGGGTTTTTTTTTTCTCTCTTTTTTGTATAATTTATGATATTTCATCAAGCTCAAACAGAGACAGATTACAAAGTGATAATCACTATACAACGTTCGCAGAGAATTCATTATACCAATAATTTCAATAAAAGAAACCTCGAAGTATTGTTAAACTATTATACAATACAAATACTGCGGAAGCCTCAAGTAAAAAGGACTTAATCGGATAGAAATTTAACCCCAACACTGAAAAAGTATAACCGAGTCCTGTGAAACTGTTTTAAAATTGCTCCCTACATTCAAAACAACGATGGGGTAGAAGCAAAACCTACCTACATTTCTTCTACAAAATGTAAAGTAAAGAAAAATAGGGAAATAAACTTTTTACTACATGTAGGCCTAACTCAGTATTGTCAAAGATGTCTAACCCTTCACACTTCTGTTTCAATTTAAACAGCAAGAGATGGCTTATCAAATAGAAAGGTCCGCTTTTGTACCATAAATCAATAATAAGTCTTGAAAAACAATATAACTTTCTAAAAAAGAAAAAGAAACATAAAGAAAAAAATATCTGATTCTAATGCAGCTTAAACATACGACCCCTTGACATAATAAAAAATCCTTTATTTTGTCCAAACATTCATGAAGTAGAACATAATGAAGAGTATTCGAGCATGAAAAGACAGCTAGGTCGGAATGTAATCATACGCAATGCAAAAAGTTCTGTCACTAAAGGGCTACCAGGTACATGTATCTTTTAAAACGCTTGAAAGATTAACTAAGGACTTCGGACAATATCATATGCTTCTAGCCTACATTTTGAATGCAAAATTCTCATTAACAACACCCTCATCGTTTCGAATCACATATTTACCAATGTGTTAGTTAACATTAATCAGCAGAAACTGGTTTGTATCTGTTCTTATCAAGATGTTTTTTTTATTTAATCTGTGGCCACGGTACAGTTTTTTTTTTTTTTTTTTTTTGAAAAACTTAAATGTTCAATTGACGTAAAAATATAATGCTTTCACTTTATGGAAGTTTCAAATATATGAATCCCAAGTAAAAACACTTTGCAAAACATTTTTTCTAAGGAGAAAATAACATTTTAAAATTAAAATCTTATATCCATGAAAAAAGAGAACGATATTTGTGCAAACTTCCTTTACTTGATTTAAACTTACTTTACTTTCATATCTATACAATGTTCATAATGTAAAGTTATTAATACCTTACATGTGTGAATAGGAATGCTACCGATATACATGTATGTGACCGGTTGGTTTTATTAAAGTGATTCAAGTGCATGTACATGTTTGTACAGCTCTCAGATATGTGTGTGCTGTACAATATTAATACTAAAAAAGTAGTCATATCCTGTCAGGGCCGTAGGGTGAGTTCTCGCTGGGGACAAGTACCAGTGGCACAGACAGTATTTAAGACCATGAGACAACCAACATAGTGCATTTGCGACCAGCAAAGATTCACGCGCAGTCTGGTCAGGATCAATGCTGTTCGCAAACCTTTCTCTAAATGCAATAAGTTTTGAAAGCGAACTCATTGATCTAGACCAGACTGCGCGGAAGCGCAGGCTTGTCTGGATCCATGCTGGTCGCAAATGCACTACGTTGTTTTTCTCATGGCGCGGCTCATTCAGCATTTAGCTAAAACATGTAATAAAAATGTATTCGAAATGACAGTCCTTTGTGAGGCTCGCCTAAGGAAGCTGTATCGGAAAAAGTTAACCTTGGATGACTCCAACCCCGCTAAAGATAATTTTGTGCAAACCATGGCTTAAGTTGTGGACAAAACACATTCGAAATGTGTCATTTGTATGGATAAAGTAGATGCAGGTCGTTGCATAAAAATGCCACCTGAACCTCCGCTGGACCTTTTGTTTTCGAGTCCAGCCGTATTTGTATATGTCATCTTCATGGAAAGCGACTTGACACATCACTTTCTTGGCATCACACTAAATTTTTAATGTGAAACCGTCATTGATTTGACTTGCCAAGAAGCAACTGTTTTTGACCTATGCATCACAGGCATATCAATCCAAAGAGTTATTTCTTGCGCATATACTATAGTCAGGATCGGATTTACTGTTGTGCTCAAATTGCCACTTTGTTGTGGTGTTTAGGCCTAGTCCGCCACAAAGAACAATCTTCTGTTCAGTTTTCACAAAAGGAAGAACACGAAGTAACGCATGCGTGTGACATTTCGTATGTGTCTAGAACAAATAGATATAAAAACACAAGAAAAGATAAAAAAAAAAGTGAAAACTTTAAATATGAATATATAAAAAAAATACAAAACAAAATAATTAAAAACTCGAAAACAAATACCTTCCTCATTGTTTGTGACGTCGCGAGGAGGGCGTGACGTAGATTGTCTGGTGTGTTGAGCACAAGTATTTTACAGACATTTGCAAATCTTCTGCAACAAACAACCAGAATGAGTAAAATTCAATGAAAATTTAACGCAACGAAATAATGAATTCACAGTAATTGCATCTCTCAGTACTATACATGTATCGCATACCTATGTGCACGTTTTGCACACATTGGTATGTTATTTGAGTTACAAACAGATGTAGAAATATGTGACTATCAAATTATTTTAATGAAATTCAATATAAAATGTACTGGTTAGTTTACATTTGGTAACACCCTGTAGTTATATTTTGTTAAAAGTACTCCCCCCCCCCCCCCCCCCACACACACACTCCCTCCCCGTCGCGTTGCATCAACAACAGTAGTTACAGAAAATGTGTATAATCAATATCTACATGTGCTAACCAAATATGGTTTTGATGCACGATGGGGAACGAACAATGTTGTATAAAGAAAAATAGCTTTTATATGTATATAACGGTGTACGTAATTCTATTTGGAGCAAAAATAATCGCCGTTTTCGAAACAAATATTGAAAGTTTGACTTTAGGAAATGATATCAAGTATGTTGTTTGATGGTATTTGCAATTAAATATTTATTTTTGAGTGGTTTGTTTTTCACTCTTGGAGTAGGCAAATTCATATTGAGCGTTTAGGTCTGTCGAAGACGATATCCGTTTTGGTAGGTCTAAATCTCTGTACAGAAGGCAAACATCCATGCTGTAAAAGCTGTGGTTGGACATGATGCGCGGTTGTCTGTAAAAGAAACAGGCAGTTATACTTGCGTATCTGGAGGCAGTGTGCAAATAAATATGAAAAGCGTTCGGGCCGGAGAAAGGGCTAGGTGGGTACCTCATTTGCTCACTGAAAGGGAAAGAAGCAACGCCTTAAATGTGCTCGTGAACTTTAGCAAACATATAAAGGCTGTAATAGTCGGGTTAGTTTTAACTTGTTAACAGGTGATGAAACCTGGGTACACATGATTGAGCCACAGAGAAGGACTGATAGTAAGAAATAGATGCAAAGAGATCAGAAAACGCACATGTAATGCCAAGAGGACCATAGTTTCGACAATAATGTTGTATGCATTTGTCTTCACACGTATGGTCAAGTCGTTCTAGTACCTTTTCCATCTGGTCTGAAAGTTATTGGATGATTCTACAAGAAATCTGTATTGAAAAAGGTGAAAAAAGTTTTACAATAAGAAACGTCTAAGCAAAAGATGGATATGAGTTTATCTTATAAACAACAACACCTCATCTCACAAGTGCGAGGTTATCAAGACTTTTTTGGCTTCTGAAAATGTTGAAGTTGTAAACAATCTGCCTTATTCACCTGAGGTCCTGTGACATTTTTATTTATTTCTAAGGCTTAAGAAAATGCTTTCTTGAAAGAAACACAAGTCAAGAAGTTCGTTTGGCTGTGCCATTTATCACTGTGTCTCCAACATATATCAAAAGAAGACTATTCATCTGCTTTTCGTGATTGGATAAAAAGGTTGTAAAAATGTGCTTCGGTGAAGGAGGAACACTTTGAAGGTGTGTAATAAAATGATTCTGATAAAACGTAGCACTTAAGATATCCGAACACAAAAACAAAACCTTTGCAGGGTCCTAGTATTTTTTTTTCTCACATACGTCAGAAAGTTATGCATGAATTATATTTCATTAAGACGTTACATTCGTCTTTTTATGATAAATCCAAAAGCTTTAAATCATTTAAATAACAACAATGCGTGTCAAATGTAACAGTTACAGATAATGAAAGAAGAATTCGGGCACGTTTCTATGATATTACTTTAACTGGAATCAAATTTCAGTCCAAATATATCCTTCTGAAAACAAGAACTGGCTTTTAAAACAAAACAGACACCTGATATTTTTTCATGTTTATATCATGCATCCTTTGTCATTTACTGAACTAATGTTTTTGTACTTCGAACAAAGAAAACATATGACGTACATTGGATGAAATTCTTTAACATTAGTTTTTCTGCGTCGTTAGAATTCTGATTGTGGAATCCCAATAACAGGAGTGTTTTGGGTTTATTTGATTGTGTAATCCCAATAACATGAGTGTTTGAGAAAAATCATTTAATTAATCATAATGTTGTTTTGGGATCATTGTTCCGTAACACTTCGGTCTCATATATATATCTTCCTTTCAAATCTTGAAAACAGTATGTTAACCTTACGGATCAATATGGACATTAACAAATACAAGTTCGGCGTTTTCTGCCTTACTTTGATGCTGCACTTTTATGTGTCTGGTAAATATTTATTTACATCTAATTTATTAATAAATTTACTTGTTTAATACTTAAAACTTAAAAATTTTGTGCAAGGGGACTCCGTCGGCGAGTGGTTAGGGTCGCTGACTTCAAATCACTTGCCCCCCTCATTGTTGTGGGTTCAAGCATCACTGGGGGCGTTAAATATTTCATTTGAAGAAGCCACCCAGCTGGCTTACAGAATATGGGCGGTTCTACCCAGGTTCCCGCTCGTGACGAAATAATGTACGGAGGGGCACCTGAGGTTTTCCTTTACCATCAAAGATGGAAAGTCGCCATCTGACCTTTGATTTTGTCGGTGCGACGTTAAATCCAACGAAATGAATGAATAAATAAATAAATAAATAATTGTGTGCAATTGACCACAATCCTCTTAAACCTGATTGTATTGCCTAAAAAGATTAAAGATCGCGCATAAATTCAAAAAGTTGTACATTTGTTACTTTAAATGTTTTATAATTGATCATTTCATACACTGCCCATAATTGAAATCTACTAATAGCCCGTTAAACGACGATGGACGATTAATATGTTGAATCATGGACAGTCACCTGTCAATATGTGAATTGTGAAAAAGGTTGTTTATTATTACAACGAAAACTCAGTTATTCTATTTTGATGACAGTGGGGAAATTATATGATCCTATCGGCTATTGATTGTAAACAAAACAAATAACCAAGTATTTTGTACCACAGTATGACAACTGAACAATAAATAAAGGTTAATATACAGTACGCCTTCGGTGTACCTATAGGCCATAATAGTACACGTAGTGATCGAGTTTATGTAAAGCCCTACTTATTGAGTCATTATAGCCACAAGGTACATCCGATCCGTTTACTGAGTTTTTATTATGAAGTTATATGACGCAGACATTTGAACGCCAAGACGTCTTACTAGGAACTAAAAGTGTGAAAGTAACACTTACTTAGCACAGTGTGCCAAAACTGTTCAATAAGTGAACGGCTAGTTGTGTATTTTAACGTAAATTTCTAATATTAATAGTTACGTATATTATTAAGTCGTTTAACTGAAATAATACACGGAGGGGTACCTTAATTCATCCTCTATCATCAAAAGTTAAAAGGGGGCCAAATGACCTATAAATAAGTCTATTATGCGATGTTAAACAAAACAAAAATATCTAAAAATATATTGCTCTTTAAATAGTGCACATGTCATACAAAATATGTCATGACTTCTATTTAAAAACTACATTTTGCTTTTTATGAAGTAAGCTATATTAAAGTTATTGATCAGAAGTCTTTTAATGGATTAAAACGTAGTAAATATAAATCAATACAAATACGTTTTGCAATGTAGCATGAAAACATTAGATAATAACTTCATGATATTTAATGCCACCAAGGCAAAATAATAAAGGCAATGAGAAATTACCTGATCGATTAATTTTAAATAATAAACTCTGTAACATTTATTTCGTCTTTCATTTTTAAATTGTGGTGTGAACTACAAAAGAGAAGAAATACATATTATCAAATCTAGTATGATTCTTGATACATTAATATGTAAACTTCGTCATGATTTGTAGTTATGCTTACTTTCAAAGAAGAAAAAGTAAATTCGACTTACCTTAATGTTGAGTTTGTCTGATAGAAAACATGCTACCATTGCGGGACAAAAGAAGAGTCGCAATGCGGATACTCTTCCCCAAACAAGTAAACGTAAAATCTGGTTAAGTTGCACAATTTGAGTCGGAAATGGACGTACTTTTATTCAATCTGCTAGGACAATGTGAATTCATCAACAATTCCTCATAAACCCAAATTCAATAATAAAATATACAAGAAACTAATTTCAAAATAAAAAGATTGTAAATTATAATTTTAATATTATATTAAAAAGATTGTAAATACAAAGACACAGTACTTGAAATCAGGCCCTAATTGTGTTTATCTGAGCAGCAAATATCCATTAGCATTGAAAATAAGTTTTATTATTTATTACACGTTTATTCATTGTCATACAGTATCCATGCGCTTGTAATAACTAGTTGTTAATTGTATCTTATTCAGGTTTGTTTTCTTTACAACGCTTATTGATATATATTTGTCCTTAGGCATTATATTATATATCGCTAGAATCAGAAATATGTTTATTATATACCTATATAAATTCTGTCAAAGTACGGCTATTTTACAAGTAAATACAAACAAAGCAGGTTGAGACTGGAGTACATTTCCGCTCGAAACTCCTTCGATAAATTACTACGTAAATCTGAACGCGCATATAGACGCTCACAAGCATTAGATATTGAACAAATGAATACCAGTAGTCCGACCGAGTTTTGGCTGAAAATTCAACGTCTTGGCCCGCGGAAGGATATGTCGATACCCATTGAAATTGTAGACAGTAGAGGTAGAATTGTGCGCGACGAAAAATCAGTTTTTGATCGCTGGAAAACAGACTTTATGAACTTATATAGCCAGGACGATAATAATGACTTTGATGATGTGCATTACAATAGGGCGAAAATACATAAACAACTTCTGGAACAAAATATGTCGGATATACTGTATAATACAAACGAACAGTTGAATTGTATTATAACTTTTGATGAAATCTGTAACATTGTCAATCGCGCTAAGACCGGATCAGTCTGCGGTGTGGATAAAATCCCATACGATGTACTGAAATACACCCTATCATTCTTTGCATACAAAAACTTTTTCAGTTAGTGTTTGACACAAGTATTATACCGCCAGTTTGGAGAAAGGCGATTATTTGCCCAATATTAAAGGACTCTAATTCGGATAAACGCATGCCTCTCAATTATCGGGGGATAAGCCTATTATCTTGCATAAGCAAACTGTATAGTTCCTTCTTAAATAAACGGTTAACAACTATTTGGAAGGTAACGGGTCGCTTGCTGAAGAACAAAATGGTTTCCGGGCAAATCGGTCTTGTGAAGATCATGTGTTCACGTTGAACAGTATCATTAGAAACAATAGAGCAGTGTTCACCTCATTTATCGATTTGAAGAAGTGTTTTGATTTCATAGACAGAGACATGCTATTATACAAACTTCTTCTTAATAATATTGACGGAAAATTGTACCACTCTATACGTAATATATACGCAAGCTCGACTTCCTGTGTTCGAATTAATAACACGATGACTTAGTGGTTTGACTGCTCGACAGGCTTGAAGCAGGGCTGCAATCTATACTGTATACATTACAGAAAATGTTCTTTGTTCCATGAAAAATTTTGACTGTGTGAGTTTTCTGCTGTAAACCATTATAAATATTGAAGTATGACATTTCTTTTTAGAATGAGTGCTAAAACATTGTCTTATTTTACACTGGCTGCACTAAAATGTTTCATATATTTTGCCACACGGTTTTTTCGAAACAATATTTTCATTGCCGTACTGACAGTATATAAGTACACATCGATGTTTGAAGCAGAACAATACAACTGTACAAGGTGCATATTGTTTCATAGCCGGTCTCTGCAACTTCTTTGGTAGAATCAACTTTTCTTTATTTTCTTTATGAGATCTAGTTTATTCTCAGAACATCTTAAATAGCATAGATTTCAGGACAGAATCAGTCTTTGTACAACAATACCTTGAACAAGCCACTGAAGATATATAAACCGAATCTAAATAGATATGGCACAAAATATGAATAACTGTCATCTCAGCAAACTCTCTATATAGTCAATCCCTTACACAGCCATCTAGAATAGAAAATAAGCAAATCAAGATGATATGCTTGGGTCTGTCTTTTTCATTTTTTGTCATTTATTGACCAAATGAAAATTAACAATATTTTTTTTACAAAACACAACCATACTATAAATAATAAAATCCAAAAGATACGAAAAACTACAACCTCTGTATTGTTTCTTCTAAACATATTTTCTTATTGAAGGTATATCAGAACTTTTGTAGGCAAAATGCAATCCATTTAAGGAAACAAATCAGAACTTTACCGTCTTTATTTTCAATATATACTATCTCAATTTGTCACTGATCTTGATCACACTTGTAAATAATCACTGTTTGCAAAGAGAAAATAATAAATATCGATATAGCTATTTAATGACCGAATTAAAATAAACTTTACATTCGCATTTTTTTTAAGAAAACAGAGGTAATATATCTTGAAAGGTTCGAATGAAATTGCTTGCCCAAAGTTTGAATCAAATTATTGCGCAATTTTCTTTTGAGAGAGTCAGACGATGAACTGATGTATTTGAAGATTTAGGTGACACCGTAATATTTTTTTAATAGAATAGTCGATAACGGTAAAATTGGTCAATCAGTTTCGCGCAATTATTCAAAAGCGTTTTTATACGTAAAAGCAATAGTTTCTTACACACAACATATACATGCAAGACCATGACAAATATATTTACAACAATCATAGTACATGTAAAAGTGCAAAACAAGTGCATTTTCGTTTTCTGTTTACGTAATAGTTACAATACAACCAACAACAGCACCAAAATGAATAATGTTTCTTTTTCCATTTCCTGTGATCAGTCAAACCGAGTCTGCTATTATTTCGCTTGGCTGAATTCTATGCTTCAAAAGGGACGATCTTCTTATAGACTTTTTAGTTCACTTATTCCTGAGTTAAAGATAAGTGGTCAGGCGGACAGATTGATGCTTTATTCGCCAAAATGTATAAAATACAAAATGGAGGATGCAAGTTCAAGGCCAAGGACTCCGACGAAGCAACATAATGTTTCAATAGGATTAAACAGAATAGAAAATAATAAAATAAGCATCTTTAATGCGCTAAATTCACTAAATTATGTGGAGATTTAAGACTTTACAGAGATACTTTTAAAAATGAGCTAATTCAACTTAAATTTATATGTAAATTTAATACGCGTTTTAAATCCACATTAGTTTTATAAAACTTTGTTTGAAAGAAAGGGTTATGATATAACATATCACTTTTAAATGTATTACCATCCTTTGTAATGATAATTGTCAGTAATAAGTACACAGTGTAACTTTCTCACTCAGTTATAACAACCGGGACTTTGCGTGATGTTAGAAAACTTACTGAAAGGAGTTGAATTGTCCAATGAGTAGGGGTTAAAATTTCTTGGGATGGAATTGTCTCTTTGGGTTGAAATTTGTTGGGGTAGAAACGTTCGATTGTATTGATTGATGTCACCTATCTATTTGTTTATTTTTACAGTTCTTACAGTTCCTCTTTGTACTGAATTGTAAATGACAAAGTTGGTGTATATTTAATGTATATTTTATATAGAAAATAAGTTACTGTCTTTCCGTACTTCTAAACAAATAATCTGAACATTCATAGCTTTATTTTTTTAAACCACGTTTAAGACCCGTTTATTACATAAAAACATCAATACATCATATATACATATTTATACAATATTATAATTTTAAATGCACTATAGCTAGAAAAAAGGAAAAAATAACAAGAAGAGTAGATGAAAAGAACAATGTAAAGAAAAACGGTAACGGCTTTGGTAGTAAACATCGTTTGTACATATATTACATATTCAACCCTGGTATGAAATATCTGTAGTCATTTTTGAAACTGTCATGAGAAGCCCTATACTTTTCCATTTTTTTGATCTGTTGGACAGTTTTTGTATACAGATAAGTATGTTTAGTTTTCTTCGTTTACAATAATAAATGTAATATTTGAAAAACAAGAGAATGAATGATATTATTTTATTTCTTGAATGAAAAAGGAATAAAAATTTATCTTGAGTAACATCTATACAAATTTCAATAAGCCATTAAATCAATTCGTTCCAAAAAGTTTGTGTCTTTGGCAACTCCAAAACATGTTCTTGACTTTCTATTTTCATATTACAAAAGTCACAGAGACTTGACTCATTTAACCTGCAGTTAAAAAGAAACTTGTTTGTTGCAATATTTCTGTGCAAAAAATATAATGCATATTTTGTAGAGTGTTATCTTGACAGATAGCAAACACATTTTTATATATTTCGTGCTAGTCAAAAGACCTGTCTGGGAAGTGTTTCTCCCATTTTACTTGGGGCTTTGGTTTTACATTTCGAATTATTCGCCATTTCTGTTTCTGTATTTGTGTTAATTTATTGTTTAACGGGTATGACTCAGTTTTTTCTAGAATTTGATATATATTTATTTTGTCAGGTATTATAGGGAGTATTTTGTTTTTACTTTTCGTTTCCATTCTTTTGGGATTGATAAGTCTATGATAGTTTAAGAAATTGTTATTAGGAATGTTGTATTCTATCTGTAACTGATTAAAAAATTTGAAATTATTTGTGCCTGTATTATAAATGTCTTTAATACGATCTATGTTTTTACTTTTCAATAGCGGGAACAAATGTGGAGAGTTATTATTCTTCACATATGAATTTTGCCAACAATTCGTTCTAATATCTCATTTATTTTTAAGCTTGATTTTTGATATGTCTTTTGTATTCATATTGCATTTGAATAAAGATATTCCTCCTAAATGTTGCATGTGTTTCTTTATCATTTCTTTCCACGGTCCATTATTTGAGTCACTTAATTTCTTTTAATCAAGCTTGATTCTAATGAGTTTAAAACAATTGGTATGTCAATCATATTTAGGCCCCCGTTTTCAAATTCTTGTATTATTACACCCCTTTTAACTTTATCCCTTTTTGAGTTCCATATGAATTCATAACAACCTTGAGTAATTCGTTTAATAATTTCTTCCGAAGGATTGGATAGAACAGAAAACAAAAAGGTCAACTTTGGAAGAATTAGTGATTTCAATACTGAAATATTACCTATAGTTGTAAGATGTCTAGCTTTCCATCTATTTATGTCCGATTGATTGAAATTGTGATAATCTATTATCATAATTAAGTCTAGGTATTTCATCATTCCTTGGATGAAAATTTACACCCAGGGGTTTTACACTTTCTGAAGTCAATGTAATGTTTTCATACTTTTTTCTGCAGTTTACTAGGTCATTTTTTGTTTCGGAGCGAGCCTGTTCTAAGACCTGTCGTTTATTATAGTTGGTTTAAGTCCTGAGATATACGAAAATTGTTCAAACGTATTTATCGTTTCTTTTAAACTGTTTTCAAAACGTGTAATAGCAGAGTTGCATCGTCTGCAAACCTTTAATATTATTATCTTCTCTAATGGCTATAGAGAGAAGTTTAATAGCTGAAATAAATATACAAATAAATAATGTATAAGGAGACAAAAGACAGCCTTGTCTAACTCCTCGTTGAATATCAAAGGAATCGGACAAAAAACAATGTACAACCTGTCGGTTTTTTATAAAGTACATTTACTTTTATTGGACCAAAATTAAAAATATTCATGTTTTAGCAATAAAGATGTGATTTAAACTATAAAAGAAAATTTTCAAAGTCAGCGAAAAAAATATCCGCTTATCATTTTTTCTGCATTCTCTATTATGTCATATGTCAGTCTTATGTTTTCACAAAATTGAATGTATCTTCCTTTGATATGACCTGTTTGACTGTTATCAATTTAATTACTTAACACTGATTTTAGTCTGTAAGCAATTACTTTAGTCAATATTTTGTAGTCAATATTTAACAAACTTACAGGTCTCCAGTTTGACAACAGTGATAAATCTTTATTTGGATTTGGAATTAATGTTATCTTTGTGCTTGAAACTGGGTTATTTTAGAAAGAGTAGTAGAAAGAATTAATGACATCTTTTTTTATTTCATTCCAAAATATTTAACTCAACGTTTTTACCATCTGATCCTGGACTTTTCCCATTTTTCATGTCTTTAATTTTCTCTGCGCATTCTTTTCCGTCATAATTCCTTCGCAAATCATTTGTTCATCTTGGCTCAACCTTGGTATTTTTGTTTTGTCATAAAATTATATTTTCAGTTACTTTGTTTTTCTTCTTCATAGAGATGTATTAATAATAAAGTATTTTTTTTAATTTGTTCCATTAAGATTTCTTTTGGTGTATATTTTATATAGAAAATAAGTTACTGTCTTTCCATATTTAAAACAAATAATCTGAACATTCATAGTGTTTAATATTTTCACTTGTGATAAATAGATGTTCAAATTGTCTAGATAGCCTTAGGGTATAATGCAAAGTGAATTTCCGTCCAAAGTATTCAGTTCTTACGCATAAGCATCATTAAAACACTTAAATATCGACTGAATACAAAAATAATGTACCAGTAAACATATTTTTTCCTAAATATCATTTTATTAACATGTCAGATAAAACTGAAAAGTTACTGTCTAAGAAACCATCCGAATAAGTCAAATTTACTTTTCATTCTTGGACGTTATCATTCAATTATTAATTTGCCTTTGAATTCATAACCCATGATTCAGTCCATATATAAATTAAACAATATATACATAACTAGCATCATTTATTTTGCGACCAATATTTTTCACATCTAACATTTTGTTACAAATTAAGGTAGCGGACCCGTAATGCCACTCGTCAACTTCCGTGTCATTACGTTTTCTCTGTATTTTACTTCAGCAAGTCTTCAATGATCACAAATATTTGCTATTCGGTAGCTGTCAGAAAATGCCGAAATCCTATACTGAGAAAACGTTATCGAATGGAAATTATTTAACAATTATCATTTACGAGGACTCACAGATTAAGTATCAATATTGATCAGAACTTTAGATTTGTTAGATTTCAGGATATAGATCTATAGTTCAGTTATCTATAATTAAAAGCAAACGCTAATAGCCCTGACACCTGTCAGATACAAATATTCCAAAGTAACTTCTCTCTTATTGTGTATTACTGTTTCTCTAATATTCTATAATGTCCAGAAACAACTTATGATTTCTCCGACAATTAATATGTAAATTTTGTTGCAAATTGTTCATTTGAAACGAATAACACGTTTTCATCTCTTATGCACATTAAAACTTATTTCCAAGCATACATTTTAAAGTAAATTCACTTCTGTCTACTATCTACACCCTATAAAATGGACTGGAACAGTGTAAACATACTTATCGAAAGACGGAGCTTAAGTTTGAAGAAAAACATAGGTTTCGGAAATTTCGTGTTAATCTTATGTTACTTTTTTAATTAACGTAATTTCCTTGAACTGAATAGCTAACTTTCCAAAAAGCTTTTTAAAGATGATTATATATTACACAATCACGAAGACGTCATATCATACACACGCTGTCATTAATTTACCGAACCTTCTTAAAGTTTAATATAAAGGCCCGTTATTCATTGTTTTAGATCTTTCGTCTTTGTCAATTTTCTTTTAAGTAACTGCAACCAGAAAAGCCAGACTGAGAGAAATAAGTACAGCGGCGACGGAATGACCTTGACTTGGAGCAGTTGGAACAGGTTGTTGCGAACAATGTATCTTTTACCATTGCTTTAACTGAAGTTATGTCCACTGCAATTCCAATCAACGTTAAGGAAACGTTTCCTTTTACTTCAGTTTTACCGGTAAATAGAATTTAAATTTGCTTTACATTATACCACGGTGTATACCCATATCGGATCCCTCTCTGTGGAAAATGAGAAAACGGATCCCTCTCTGTTCGCGCACAGGACACTCTCTGTGCTAAACAATGAACTCCAACGTCAGTCAGCTAGGAAAATCAAATGTTTTGTCCTAAACACATTTTTGTGCATAAAAACATATGGCCCACGGAATGACGTAGCTATATACCATAGCTTTTTTATCGTTACATTTGTTTTATCAGTTCACGCAAGTCCAAACGAAGATGTAATGTAGACGGAGGGCACTGGCTTGGATGAACATCGTGCGATGTCTATGAAACTTAAATACGATTTTCTTAAATACAGCAAATATCTGGTGCCTTAAATGTGAAGTCGTTGATCCCATCTTACTTGTAAACTCACTTTATGTGGATATTTTCATCATGTTTCCTTACAAACGCCCTACTTTTGATTTCGTTGATGCACGGGATCCCTCTCAGTCGGTGCAATTTTGCCTCACAGGATCCCTCTTGACTCTCTGTGCACCCGGCGAGGGAACCCTCTTCGACAAATTTTCTATCGGCATTGGCACCCTCAACTTCAGTGTTAGAATTTTGAGATGGTATTCTTATTGAAAACAACATCTATTTCTAAGGGTTTTTACTTCCATTAATATGCTTTTAAATTGAAAATAAATCAGCAATTTCACATAACATTCATATTTAAATTTTATTATCAAATTTACTGATACCGACGGAAGAGCATTAGTGTCAGGTGTATGCCATTAATAAACTCGAAATTTCGAGTTATTAAGTTGAAATTTCGAGTTACTTTGTTGAGATTTCGAGTTACTAAGTCGAAATTTAATATCTTGAAATTTCGAGTTACTTATCGTGAAATTCCGAGTTACTAACTACAATTGTTTACATTGATGTATAGGTCCTGGCCAAGATTAGGTACCTGATGTAGTCATTGGGTAGCCCTACCGGGTCATATTGCAGCGTTTGCTCATAGAAAATATCTCTATTTAAACAATGTTTCTTTACTAATTTATTGATTTTGTTGGGTGTAACGTCGCACCGACACAGGCGACTTCTCAGCTTTTATGTTGGAGGAAGACCTCAGGTGCCTAAACCATGCTTAAGTCTGGAAGGTTTCCGACCTAGTTTGAGCCCATATGTCAATGAAATATAGACATACCTAAATGAAAGTGTAATTATGAGTCTAACCAAGATTGGGTACCTTGGCAGAGCTTGATTTTGAGGAGAGGTCATAGAAGTTTACCGGGAAGTATTCAAACTTATTTCACTATTTTGACCATGTCTGGAAAGTTTTCGACCTAGTTCGAGCCCCTAACACATGAATATACTATACATGTAAATGAGGGTATATATCCTGTGTACAGTTTGAAATCTGGAGTAGCTTTAAATGCTATAGTAGGTCATACAATCAATTTGATGTATTGTAGTATATGTTCAAGTCCCTACATGTTTGGTACAATATATATATGTGTATATAGATAATTCCACTTTGAGCAGTCAAAAGTCGTCCATTACATTTTTGGCATTTGACTGACGGACGGACATTCACATTTTGCTGATAAAAGGGCAAGATAGTAACTCGAAATTCGAAATTTCGAGCTACTAACTCAAAATTTCGAGTTAATAAAAAAAAACACTTGGCACTAATGCTCTTCCGTAGATATCTTAGTGATACAAAAATAACTTTTAAACGCGAATTTGTATAATTTGATTTGATACAAAGAGGGGCCATTCATGCATAGCTAGTCTGAAAAGCTTCAGCGACACATCTGTACTTATCATAACAAACCCCCGTCCGCCCGGGCACACAAGTCTGTACCGAAAACATCGGTACATACACTGACGCCTGACTTTCATATCGGATGCGTGGCGTAATTGAATGTGTTTCGTTGCATTAACTTTTTTTTTAGTTCAGTTTTGTCAATCTTATTCAGACAATTGAAAAAAAAATATACTGCAGTTACATTACATTATATGTGTATGTAATAAAAAGGTTATCATCTTTGCATCGGTAAATATGCACTCGATCGTTCTTTAGCGGAAGAATATTGCGCTCCTAAAGTCGTACTATCTATTTCCACTGCAAAACTTAGGCATAGCTTATAACCTATAATTATTGTTTTGCTTTAAAATATGAACACCATTTCATAACTCTAACACTGAAGTTAAAATGAGAGGGCACCTGTGCCGATAGAAAAAAAATTGTGTCCGAGAGGGTTCCCGAGTCAAGAGGGATTCTGTGAGGCAAAATTGAGCCGACCGAGAGGGATCCCGTGCATTAACGAAATTGAAAGTAGAGTGTTTTTAAGGAAATATAATGAAAATATCCACATATTGTGTATTTACAAATAAGATAGGATCAACGGCTTCACACCTAAGGTACTAGATATTTGCTATATTCAAGGAAAGTCGTATATAAGTTTCATAAACATAAAGCGATGTTCATCCAAGCCAGTACCTCCGGCTATATTCCATTTTCGTTTGGACTTGTGTCAACTGATAAAACAAATGTAACAATAAAAAAGCAAAGTGCGCGAACAGAGAGGGATCCGTCTTCTCATTTTCTACAGACAGGGATCCGATATGGGTATACACCGTGTATACAGCACCAGTTTGTACTTTTGATTAATCTTATTGTACAATTCACATAAACCTGAAAGCATTTAATTAATTGAAGGGGTCCGTGCTAAAAGGTACCTTTTTTTGGTAAAAATGGAGTTAGGGCATTTGTGGCATAGAAAAGAACATTCCGCACCTGATTAACTCCCCCAACATTTTTGGATAATTTTCATAACAGTTCTACGACAGAATTGATGCTATCAAAAATGTCTTTCTTGAAATCACAATTGTCAACAGCAAAGAACATATGGCAACTATTCACAAAGTTTCTCGGAAAATAGGCAACCTAATCAGAGAACGGTTGCCGTATATTATTATTAGCTACCTGATACTAATGGACTGTGAGTAGTCTACTTAAATACATAACCCGTGTATTTTAGTTCTATATTTCTTGATGTTTAATGTATATACACCGGCTGCAACCTGTAAATGTTATTAGTTATTACCACGAATAATTGCAGTAGGTTTGTGGATGTATACGTACATGTAAGGGTCGAGCACATAAGATTCTGTGACGAGTTGGGAACGTGACTGTCCTTGAAATGTTGAAATTGGCATTCTTGCTTTCCGTGGAAGACCCAGAATCAACCAAGTTAGTTAACGTGCACTGAAATAGTTATGGACTCCCTAAAAAATCTTGATTATCAACAGAAACTGTTACTAGTCCTGTAAGAACCAACCTGAGGGATGAGTATCATTTCTCCCTAAATAATTTAGCTGCAGAGGAAAGCTTTTGTTTGTTAACATTTCCGTCCAAAAACTGAATTGATATGTATTCGTTTCATCGACACTAGCTTGGCATATTTTGTATTTATTGCCGAATTTAGACATATGTGAAATTTTGTAAGACTTTTTGATTGTCGTTTCATTTTTTCACCTACAGAGCATTGGCCTCTTTAAAGAACTAACATTTGCGATTGCCAGTCTTGACAGAAAACAGACAGGCTTTTTATATGTCCGAAGGGGGCATATTATGTTATGACGCCAGTGTCCGTCTGTCTGCGCGACCGTAAGCAATTTCGTGTCCGCTCTATGACTTTTGAGCCCCTTGAAGGATTTCAGAGAAACTTGACACAAATGTTCACCATATCGAGACAAAATGCAGAACGCATGTTTTGGATGACACGATTCAATGTCTATGTCACACTTAGGGTTCAAATGCCATATAAATCTCTTGAACTGATTTTAAAGACACTTGGCACAAAAGTTCACCACATCGAGCCGACATGCAGAGCGCATGTTTCGGATGCCTGGCTTTAAGGTCTAGGTCACACTTAAGGTCAAATGTCATACCTTCGGGCGTATATTGCATCGCATTGTAGTGTTCTTGTTTCCTAAAAGAATCGTTAGTACTATAGGGTGTTTGTTTATTTTCAGTAACATTCGACTTTATTGCTTTAGCAACAACAATTGGTTTTATATCTAATTTTAGCGCGATCCATCTTGTCCCTGTTTGAGCGGCTCTATCACAATCTCTTTACAAAGATGCAAAGTCAGTCTATGTTAGAGAAATCACGATCGTCATATTAAATGCGTTTTCGAATGGCAGCAAAGACAGTTGCATAAGCGCTAGGGCACATTTCACCACCGTACGTTTAACATATCATACCCGTTTATAGTTTCAATATCCTGTAAAGTTGTGCTTCTAGAAATTAGTACTGTTGTGATCAGACAGTTTGATACATATTTACAGGTATAAAACAATAATATTTATAATAATACAGAGAAGATATTAACGAACAGATGTTAAAAATATTGTCAAGAAAATGTTAGAAACAATTTTGTTTTGATGTTTTCATACAGCAGCCGAAACAATTCTGAAATGATTGTAAATGCTCCACAGACATCATGTCAGTTTTGACTAAATGTTGTGTATATTTTACGGATGAGCGATATTTCACGGTTAAAGGGTTTCGCGACGACACATTGAGTTGAATGGGTCAATAGCGAAGATATATGAATGTCATAACAACAGCAAAACAACACTCATTCAGAAAGGTACGTTAAAAAGTCCAAATGCAGAATTATATTACAGAATATAAGTATACAATATTTGAAGGGTTGTGAGTACAAGTCCCTGCGAGGTGATGGTGCTTTTGGTTATAGGTTTGTCTAATCTATTATTACTGTTTTCAATTATGTAAGAGTATTACTATTAGATAATTATCAACAGGTTTCTATTTTTTATTTACGTTTAATTACGATGCAGCATAGGAATTACTTCATCAAAGGTTTACTTTATTTCACGTCCATTTAAAGATGTACTATGCTCACCTTTTACATAAATATTTCATCACTGCATATTGATCTAAATCTAGAAAATCCTCATTAAACATCTTTACCTTGGCTAAATATATAAACTAACTGTGTAAACTACAATCACAATTAAATGTCTGTAAAGTAACAACTTTTTGTTTCAAACAAACTTCCAGAGTTTTAGTAGCGAAATATATTCATACCGTGTTTACTTACACATTAATTAGTATATAGTATTTAAACCTTACACACTACCTTTCATACTCGCAAAAATGTTTTTTTTTTTATAATTCCATTTTATAATTCCATAAATGATACGAGATAATTGTTCATATATTCAAATATGAAATTTGGACATAGTATATCTTTAATATTGTATAAATGACGTTACTTTTATTCAAAATAATATAATGCTAAATAATTATGTATGTGTACTATGTAAACGACAACAAACTTCACTTTCAGCACCAAAAGCAAACAGCTCCTTCAGTCGTTTGAAGACGATGATAGATTGAATTTTCATAAAATGGCCGCCATTTTGATGACATCATAACTCGGTCCAGTCGCAGAATTCAGGCTGGCGACATTGCTCAAAATAAACTTCAGACATTACGGAGCAATCTGGTATATGTCGCCATTAATCTTTTTTCCAATCGCACGGGACCCAAAATATGGCTCTGAGCGAATTGTTCAAGAAACTAAAGGTGTAGGTACTTCCTTGGGTTATATAACTCGTATCCTGGCAGTGGTCTTTACATTGTATACTCGGGATCTCCTTGGTCGGGTGGTTAAGTTCACTGACTTCGAATCACTTGCTCCTCACCGATATGGGTTCGAGCCTCACTTGGGGCATTAAATTCTTCATGTGAGGATTCATGGATAACGTCATCATTATATCATGTCCATTGAATATTTTTGCGTATCCGATAGGAGTTGAACACTGGGTTTTGTGTTCGTTAGTGAAGTGCATGCAGTATAAAATACAGAATCATCGTATGTATATAATGAAAAGACTAAAGAATAGTCTCGAGCTTCACTAGAAAACAAAAACAGGGTTGGGTACTCGGCGCTTGAAACCAGTGTCTCATATGTTGGATACAATATTAATGATGATCTATTTATTTATTTATTTATTCATTCATTTATGTTTCTCAAATCTTCATCAATTATCATGCATTTTATGTCGTATAGGGTAGCTTTTAAATCTTATGATATTGATGGATGAATGTACATGTATGCAAAATGAATTACACTGATTTATTCTCCTGGTAAAATCATTTCAAATCGAGTTTGTTTTTAAAGTGTGTTTGTCGTTAAAATTTTGCTACTGATACTCTTATTGTTGTAGATACTGTGTTTTAACATTTATGCAGAAGGCCATATTGGAAATAAGTTGTATGTATACTATGTACTCTTAATATGTCACCTTCTTGAAATAAAGTTATTATTATTATTATTATTATTATTATTATTATAAAGCATTCCTTTGACATACAGTGTGGAAAAGATATGAAAAAAGTCAACCGCTAAAACGTTGATTGTTTCTTGTGTTAAACCGGCAATTAGTTATATTAAAAATAAACAATAAGGATTTGTTATTGAATTATATCTGTGTATAAGACATCCATTAGAGAAATGACAATATTGAAAATTTAAGGTATGTTGTCAATGATTAACACACGATTAAGTTCCCTTTCTTTTATGAATAATGCATGTTTCGTGTCTCAATACAATTACGAGTCATTACCTTTATGGCTGTGACTATACTGCGTGATCAAATGCTATTTTAGGGAGCAGAAATTAATTTCATAATACTTGATGGAATTTCATGAAAAGCGTCCTTAAAGAATTACACCGATCCTTTTATTTGTCAAGAAGTGAAGTATGTACTATCTAAATTATTAACCTATAGACTAAAACGTAGTAAACCTATAAATAAATATAATCAAGTTAGGTGGTGTAATATTGTGCACGCATGTAGAGAACCATGTCTTCTATTTATTCAATAAAAACTTAATGCCAATGGCAATGCCACCAATTATCATTTTAGTGATAAATATTTTATAGATATGAACCAAATCAAACCAAACAACTTCTAAAGTACATTATTCTGTAAACAAACACATTTCACGCGACAATTTATTCTGTATTTAGAACAGATCTTGTTTCAACTCTTTTTAAATAGATTTGATATTTTTAGATCTTAGTGAACGACCCAAACCACTTCTAAAGTATATTTTTAAACGCACACATTTTACGACGATTTATTTTATATTTAGAATAGATCTTGTTTCAAACTCTTTTTTTTAAATTTAAAGTAAAGGCAAACAAATTTTTGTACAGGAGGTGAAAATATTGAGAAAATAATCTTATTCGAAAACTATGCCCTACACGGAACTATCAAATTATCCTTCGTTTGCAGACTTTTTGGGCACAGTGTCGTATTGAAAAAAAAACACCACAATATCCCTTTGTAATCATGCCTCGAGGAGGGGCCGACCATTTCATATTCTGGGAGGTGGAGGGGGGGGGGAGTGACTTATATTCCTGTGTGGGGAGAGGGCTGGTTTTGCCTGAAAACAGAGCAGCATTTCTAACACTGAACGTTTAGATATTGGACGCTGCTTATTGGTTTTGTATAGTGTAATTATGACTGCAATATGCTATACTGATAACTTTAGTATATGAACAGTAATCAATAGTATATGAAAAGGCCTAAAAGCAGGGAGATAGCGGAGGGGAGCACCATCTTTTGAACATTATATATATATTTCGTTCTTATTTAAGACCATACTGATATATATATATATATCCTAAAAGCTCACTAGAAATCAGCATTTGGCTGTTGAAATATTAAAAACCCATATGCAGTACTATTTCCTACAAGAATCGTGCTCCCTAGTACAGATTTCTACTTATAATACATATTTTTCCAAGTTTTGTTGACATTATACAACTTAAACCTAACGTAAAAGACTACCATCATTTTCAGTGATGAAATCCCCTTAGAATTCCGGATTATTTGGCATGCACATATTGCAAGATTTTACGGGGGAGGACCCCGCACCCCCTCATAATGAAATGATATACTTTCTCAAAAACAGATAACCATTTTATCAAGAATAGCTCTCAAACACATAGACCAAAAAATGTAAATAAAAATATTTATGATTTTATCTCTATGATAAAATTTTTATCAGAGAAAAACTATCTTGTGAAATTTCAGTTAATGATAGATTCTGAAATGAACTCAGCAGAATGCAGGATTTGGTATTTAAAATGCAAAAACACTGCAGAATGCGGTTCCCCCTCTAGCAGTCTCCCTCATCCTCCTACACCTTAGTAAACATACACACTTATATAGTACTGTGTATACAATATCCGAATAAGGGAGCGCCAAACCATTGTTCCTCAATCCTGCAAGCATACATTTTTTTAAATCTAGAATTCAGATCTCAGAACATTTAAAAGAACTTTAATGCAGCTTAAATCGTCAGAACATTCACTGCGCTCGCAAATCCTGTATCAATAGTATTGTATTTAAGCTGAAGTCCAGGAGAGACAGTCTTCTAGTTGTACAAGATATTTTGCTTAATAATATTCTCCCTTTCGCTATCCATCAGACTGCTTGTACCTTGTATATAGTCTAGACAGTCATCTCCTTTTAAAATTATTAAAGAAGCAATTATTATTCAAATAATATTTGTGAACTATATCAGACAATTTTGCTTGAATTTTCACCAGATAAGGCCAATGTATGCTCATGGTGTCGTTGTCAGGTATAGTTTTTATATAAACAATTCCAAACGTGGGGAAAGTATATTTCCAAATATACATCGAAATGCTCCAGAGCTGTTCTTCAATTCAATTTTCCCATAGGAGCATGCACCCTACTCCTCCCGATCAACATCCAGTTTTAGCCGGCTTTGCCCATTTGGAAACATTTATCTTTTAGGAATCAATCATATAATTAATGAATATTAACATTAAAAGCCATTAATTTACAATTTCTTATTAGAGAAGTTACTTAGGTAAATTGTTCATAACAGAATGTATGTCTATATCGCGCTAATTATGTTTTAAGAACGTAAGTATAATAAAAATATTTTGAGAAAAAAAATATCTTTGGTTTACTCTGAAAAAAGGTTCGGTTTTTTAAGTCCTGAAAAAAAATTCTGACTTCCATAGAAAGCAAAAAAAAAATTCTTAGCTCCAGGTAGCAGTCTACGAGCTTCTCAAACATTCGTCTTTTATGCGTTCAATCTGTAAAATAACAACAGGACATGTCAAAGTCTTACAGATAATGAAAATTTAATTCGGCACATATTTCTTGACCCCATAAATTGAATCAACATGCAGTCTAAACATTTACTTCTAAACAAGGATTGGCTGTAAAACTAAAACAAACATGAAATAGATGGAATTCCATAACATTAGTTTGTCTGCGTCAATAAATATATTAGAATTTTGAGGGTGGAATCCCACTAACAGGATAGGCTAATTATGATCTTACAAATAATATTCGTTTGAGATCATTGCTTTATGACACACGTCGGTGCCTTAATACTATTTATACTCTAAGGTTTTACAACTTTTAAGTCATACAACTATTTTGTTAGCTTAGCGTATCAATATGGACTTTACTGAATACAAATTTGTCGTTTTCTGCCTGATTTTGATGCTGCATTTTTATGTGTCTGGTAAATATTTATTAACATCTAATTTATTAACAAATTTACCTGTTTAATACACCCCGTATAAGAAACTCGCACAAATTCGAAAATAGACTAACAATTTCCTAAAAATAAATATTCTAAAATGTTCATATGTGATTAAAATATCAATATTCGTACATTTGTAAAATTAATTTTTATATTATGAATTATTTCATACACTGTCAATAATTGAAATCTACTCGTAGCCCGGTACATGACGATGGGCGATATGATGAACCATGGACAGTCCATTTGAAAAATTATTAATCGAAAAAGGCGGTATATTATTACAATGAAAACCCAATTATTCTATTTTGATGGCAATCTGAAAATTATATGAGCATATCGGCTATTGAGTGTAAACAAATCAAATTACAAAGTGTTTATGTACCGTAGTGTGTAAATTGAACAATAAATATAGGTCAATATACCGTATAGCGGGTTAATTCTGCGGGTTTTTATCTCCGCTTATTCTGCGGGTCGAGACTGTTACGCAGAAATAAATTCCGCACATTTAAACTATCAGCAGAATTTTCTGACGCAGAAATAAACTTTGATATTTCGCTTAACATAATCACCCATTATCTTTATCTCACGAGTGTTTTCGTCTGCTGTCAAGTCATTCATACTGTATCGATTGTTGTTGATTGCTTTTGTTATTGTATCAATCGTTCGCCAATGAATGGTTACCGTTTCGGGCGTGTAATCTTTACAAGGGTATATCACGAAACACGATACGTTTATGAAAGGTTTGACAAACGTTATATTTTGGGAAAATAAAATTTACTCACATGAACTCGTGAGTAATCAATTATTCACTTATCCCTTGTTACTATAACTACAAATACAACATAAAAAAGAATAGGATACGGGCAATTGTATTTGACACCATTTCTATATACAAAGCAAATGAATAGTTTATTTCAATGTATTCTGTATCTTTTTCTGGAGCCAGGGAATCTTTGATTTACCTAAAAAAATACTAAAATACTGTAAAGCAACAGCAAGAAAAAAGACACCAGAAGGTGCCAATGTTAACAGAAAAGGGAGTTAATTTTGTATACCATTGTACAATAACGGGCGGTTTGGTGGAATAAATTGTTGTAAGTATGAACTTTCTGGTGTCAAATTCTTGCCTCGAGTAACTAGAACACTTGAAATGCAAGTTTTAAATACTATACTAAACACTGACGCTTAATCACGAAAAAATCGTGCAAAGCAAGACTAATAATAAATGCATAAACAAAAATATGTTTAAGACTTTTGAGACAAGAGAGAAAGCATGGACTGAAATATAGTAACGACGGGAAACGTGAATAATTTCATTTACTCACTTGAACAAAGAAGGCTTTTAAATTAATACACACAAAATCGAAGAGAATGCGAATACATAGAAATTGATTTTGCTTAACCTATGTACACAAGTGATAACAGAGTCATATCTAAAACTTAACCGAGTTAAAGTAAAGAAGAAGAATAAAACATTACTCATAAACTGTACTGTATATAAACTCCATGGAATTCTGATTGGCAATCCCGTTGCTGAAGTTTTAAAACGAAGACGTCTCTGTGAAGGAGACTGAAATTTTGTTTATGACACCAGTGATTAAACAAATAAAATAATGACATAAGAAAAGAACAAATGTAATAAATATAGAGAAGTCATAAAAATGAGCTTTAACAGCGTCGAATCCAACATAACAAATTAGCTTTCCGAACTAAAATAACAAGTGAGCTTTCACAGCGGCACCAAACATAATAAGTGAGCTTTAGAGCTTCACATCAAACAAAAAAAGTGAGCTATCATATCTTCGCTCAAAACATATCAAATGAGCTTTCACGGCGACATATCAAAAATAACAAGTGAGCTTTCACATTATCACATCAAACATAACAAGTGAGCTATCACAGCTTCACACATAACATATCAAGTGAGCTTTCACAGCGTCACATCAAAAATAACATGTGAGCCTTCACAGCATCACATCAAACATATCAAGTGAGCTATCACAGCTTCACACAAGACATATCAAGTGAGCTTTTACAGCGTCACATCAAAAATAACATGTGAGCCTTCACAGCATCACATCAAACATAACAAGTGAACTTTCACAGCTTCGCACAAACCACATCACGTGAGCTTTCACAGCGTCTCATCAAAATAAAAAGTGAGCTTTCACAGCGTCACATCAACATAACAAGTGAGCTTTCACAGCGTCACATCAAAATAACAAGTGAGCTTTCACAGCGTCAAACCAACATAACAAGTGAGCTTCCACAGCGTCACATCAAAATAAAAAGTGAGCTTTCACAGCGTCACATAAACATAACAAGTGAGCTTTCACAGCGTCACATCAACATAACAAGTGAGCTTTCACAGCTTCACAAAAATGGCTAATTCGCAACATCGTGCAAATTGCCATCTCGTAACTAAATGAAGAAATGAACTTCGAAAATCGCTTACCTTATTAATGAATAACTCACTTACACTAATACAGTACAATACGTCTTCGGTGTATCTACAGACTATAATGGTACTAGTACACGTAATGAGTTTATGTAAAGCCCTCCCGCAATTGTGGAACTTGTTGAGTAATTATGGCCACAGGGCACATCGATCCGTCTTTTTTTTTATTGAGATTTTATTATAATCATTCAAAGTTATATGACGCCGACATTGGAACGCAAAGACGTCTTGCTAGGAACTAAAAGTGTGAAAATATCATTTATTTGGCACAGTGTGCCAATACAAATTTTTACAATAAACAAGTCAACGGCTAATTGTGTATTTTGACGTAAATTTCTAATATTAATAGTTATGTATTTAATTAACCCTTTAGCATATGTCTAGTAATACCTCCTCTCTTTAAGAAGCAAAGGCCGATGTAGAATGTAGTGGCAACTGTCTAGAAACGGACGACGAGAAGCTGGCATGTGACCTAGTTACACATACATGTTTGCATGGTTGTAAAGATGGCTTCGGTGGATCAGACTGCTCCCTAGAATGTTGCTTCAGTTGCAAGACGTGTACAGCAAATGAAAGGTGATTTAACATGTATTAAAGATGTAATTTTCTTTTCCTTAGGGCGACTAGATCTATGTCCATGAAATATGTAACAAGGTGCTGTAAAAGAATAAATGAGGTTATAGTTAAGTCAGATTTAGTCCATCATATTAGTACATGTCTAGTAAATAAGTTTGAATAGTTTGGTTGGACTTTACTGGGAATAACGTGATTCAGGATTTAGTACTAGTCGTATTCAAACCGGCGATCATGTTTAGTGTGAAACCAGAATCCAATAATTACAAGTGATATTGAATTAAAAACAAAACAAAATGAAGTTCCAGTTATAAAGTTTATCTAACATTTGCCATGTAGAACTAAATTAATTAGATTTTTTTTTAAAAGCATTAACAATCTTAATTGGTTAACTATCGCGTAAACATCTAGGCGTCAATATATGGTTCCTAAAATTTCTCTAGGGCATCAGTGAACAAGTAGTTCAGGTCACAGACTTCAGAACACCTACTACCCACGGCTTACGTATGGTCGGTGGTTCTACCAAGGTGCCCGCTCGTGATGAAATAATGCACGGAGGGTATCCTGGATTCTTTCTCAACCATCAAAAGCTGTAAAAGGATCATATGGCCTATAAATATGTCTGATATGCGATGTTAAACAACACAAAAAAATAGCTAAAAATATATTTCTCTATAAATAGTGCAGATATCATACAAAATGTGGCGTTACTTCTATTGTAGCATGAAAACATTAGATAATAACTTCATGGTATTCAATGCCACCAAGGCCAATTAATAAAGGCAATGAAGAATTAACTGATCGGTGAATTTTAAATTATAAATTTTGTAACATTTATTTCGTCTTTCATTTTTAAATTGTGATGTGAACTACAAACGAGCAGAAATACACATTATCATTTTAGTATGGTTCCTGATATATTTAATATGTAAACTTCACCATGATTTATAGTCATGATTACTTTCAAAGAAGAAAAAGTAATTTCGACTTACCTTAATGTTGAGTTTGACTGATAGAAAAATCGCTTCCAATTCAGGACAAAAGGAGAGTCGCGATTCGGATACTCTTCCCCAAACAAGTAAACGTTAATCCTGGTTTAGTTTTAAATGGCAGGGCGCAATTTGAGTCGGAAATGAACGTACGTTTATTCAGTCTGCTAGGACACTGTGACTTCATCAACAATTCCTCTTAAATCCAAATGCAATAAAAAAATCACAAGAAACTAATTTATATCAAAATAAATGTGAATACAAAGAAACAGTACTTGATATCAAACACTAATTGTGTTCATCTGAGCAACAAATATCCATTAGCATTGAAAATGAGTTTTATTGTTTATTACACGTTTATTTATTGTCATACTGTATCCATGTGCTTGTAACTATGATATTATTAAAACTAGTATTTAAACTGCTATACCTCTAAATGTATCTTAATAGTATTTTATTCAGGTTTGTTTTCTTTACTATGCTTATTGATATATAGTTACACTTAACTGTTTGTATATAAATATGTATTTGGGCATTGTATTATATATTGCTAAAGTCAGAAATAGGTTTATTATATTCCTGTATAAGTTCTGTCAAAATACGGCTAGTATTTTACAAGTAAATACTGAATTAATATGTGTATTGTACTTTTTATATTGCATGTTGCCGGACTATTTTCATTTATTAGGCATGAGTTCACAAAGGCCTATAAATAGCGCACAAAAAACTAAGTTCTATTTTAACATCGATAAACTGATAATGATTTCGATCGATAACCAAACAACAAACAACAAATTAGAAGAATATCATAAAAGGGTCATTATAACAGTAGCTAGTTTGGGATTTTGCATTCGGCTTTCGTTAATTTTGTCAGGTCGGGTCACACTCGGCGCTTCGAGCCATCCAACCCGGCATAATTATTATGAGCCGAATACAACATCCACTATCAAGCTACTGTTGTTATAATAACCCTTTTTATGTATTTCATGTTGTTTGCTTTTATACTTGATTATGGTTAACTTTGGTATCTTGCAGGCGGAAGTATAATGAATAATATTTAGAGAATATTTTGTAAAATATACAATTTACGTCTTGCTATTTCAGCATGTCAGTGGTTTGTATTGAATGCATAGGTGATTTCTTCCTTGATAGAGGCATGTGCATGCCATGTAGCAGATCATGTGCAAATGGTACATGTAGAGCTAGTGACGGATATTGTGAGCTTGGTTGTCAAGCTGGTTACTATGGAAACACATGTGCAGAAAAATGTAGCAACAATTGCAAAGACAGAATATGCAGAGCTGATAATGGTTATTGTTTTTAAAATACTTTGTTAAAAATATTGAAAAAAAAATCTAAATGTTAATAGTTGAGAAAAAAAGAAGAACGGGGCACATTTTGTACAATGTTGCATATATTTGAATGCAATCGTTCAAATAAAAATGTTCTACATATTCACTGAGATGATTAAGAAAACACAACGCAAAAGTCTTTAGTAGTGAACTAACAAAGCCCGAACATTTTCAAGAAATTGATTTCTATATATATAACTACTACTTTTTGAAATGACGAATGCACTCCTAAACTTACAACTTAATTAATATTACCTTAGAAAATATGCAATTTCGACTCTCACCTTACAGCACTTTATAATATGGTACATTTGTCGGTTCATCCTAAGACTTGACGATGTAATGAAATAAAGTTATGTTTAATTGTTGATTAGTGCTTTTTAATGCTTAAGGTTAATTAAACCGTCTTCTTGCTTCCATAGTATAATTCTATTTATTTACATAATTCAATTTATCTTCACTAGGTACATGTATCAGTGGATGTTCACTATCAGTTTTACATGGACCGCACTGTTCAAAGGCCTGTAATCAAGATTGTATAAACAGAGAATGTGACCAAAATGGTGTTTGTGTACGCGGTTGTTACAATCACGCATGGAAACCTGATTGCAGTATGAGATGTAGTGGCTACTGTATGGAGCCGCCTGACCACTATACACGTGTTTGTGA
This sequence comes from Mercenaria mercenaria, assembly GCF_021730395.1. Taxonomy (NCBI): domain Eukaryota; kingdom Metazoa; phylum Mollusca; class Bivalvia; order Venerida; family Veneridae; genus Mercenaria; species Mercenaria mercenaria. The sequence goes on from NC_069362.1 coordinate 48,139,367, forward strand.
TCTGACTTCTGGTCAGTGTTTATACGGATGCGTCAACGGCACATATTGGGGCGAAAATTGTACAAGTATTTGCAACACAGAATGCCAAGGTCAGAAATGTGACTTCAAGAGTGGAGAATGTACACATGGTTGCACTGAAGGATATAAAGGACGTAACTGTACAGAAAAAAGTAAGCGATTAAATAATAGATTTGATCATTTGATCGGAATTCAATTACATGTATATCAATTCATCCAAAAGGAGAAACTTCAAATTATTATCATACAAAACTGCTTGCCAGAATTGAAAATGTTCATTTTAAGGTTTTTGGCTGATCCTTTACCTTTGTTTCAAATCATTTTGTTCTGTGAAAATATAGCCACCAGGGCTTTGGGCTAGTTATTCCTTTATGGCTACGAACGTAAATCGGCTATGAAACAATATGCACCTTGTACAATTGTATTGTTCTGCTTCAGTCATTGGTGTGTATGTGTCTAATGTCAGTACAGTAATAACTGCAATGAACATAATCCAAAATATTGATTCAATACAACTGTGCGGCAAAATACATAATACATTTTCAAGAGATTAGTTCAATTCGATACATAATAAACAATGTAGTATTTATTTAGTTTCAGAAGATTCTGGTCTTGCCGCTTGGAAAATTGCTTTGATAGTCATTGGAATTGTCGTCGGATTAGCCATCCTGATTTGCCTCATTGTATGGTGCATGTGTGGTATGAGACAACAGTGATGTGTTTATTCTAGAAAAAATGCATATTTGATACGTTCTTGTCAGATATTGTCCTTTCTGCCCAAACGTTATTGTCCGTTTTGAACAGAAGAAATGAAACTTGAACATTGATCCTTTACGAGTGGCGCAAAGAACAATTCTGAAGCTCTCAAAGAGCAGCCAGTGTAGAATAAGACAATGTTTTAGCATTCATTCTAAAAAGTGTCATATTTCAATATTTTTAATTCTTTATAGCAGAAAACTCATACAGTCGAGCTTATTTCTTGGAATCAAAGAACATTTTCTGTATTGTATAAAGCATTTGTATAAGACTGGACAGCACGTCTCTGCAAATTTCTTGGTAGAATCAACTTTTCTGTTAGTGTTACTTCACGTACAAGCATTCACTCTACGAAGTACAATGAAGCATTCTTCATGTAATCTAGATTAACCTCAGAACATATTACATAGCACAGTTTTCTGAACAGAATCAGTCTTTGTACAACAATACCTTGAACAAGTTACTGAAGATATACAAACCGAATCTAAATAGATATTTTTATTATTATTTATTTTGGATTTAACGTCACACCGACACATGATAGGTCATATGGCGACTTTCCAGCTTTAATGGTGGATGAAGACCCCAGGTGCCCCTCCGTGCATTATTTTATCACGAGCGGGCACCTGGGTAGAACCACCGACCTTCCGTATGCCAGCTAGATGCCTTCCTCACATGAAGAATTCAACGCCCAAGGCGTTTTTTATCTAGAATATAACAGTCATATTCTTATCACGTTAAATACACGGAACACTTTAAACGACAAAATAGTGATGATACATTTTCAAAGCATTCCCTTTCCAACTGAATGCATTTTATATTTATGAAAAGGTATATACTCGTATACCGGGTCGAGATACACATAAACACCATTGTTCAGACATGATTTCGTGCTGGTCAGCATAGACAAAAGGGTTGTACTACGCATTGTGGATAAATATTTAAACGCACATTCTATAAGAAAGACTGTTTCATCAACATGTCCCCGTTTTGCTGCTTTTGGTGAAAATTAAAATTAATATAAGTATCCGTGCTAGTCAGTGTCATTCCATTTTGAGCACAAAATCTAATAAAGCACGTTGCTTCGTGCATTTTGACGTCAGTTTGTTTTAGATAAGATCTTGTTGTCATCTCTTATTACAGTTTTTCCGAATATATTTAATCACAACTAATGGCTCGAGAAAAATTAGACAGCAAAGAATGACTGTTTGAAGTCGTTTAAATAAAATAAGTCCTCAAATTCGCCTTCTTTGAAGATACCAGCTACTAGTATTGATATATCAAGGTTACTGTCACGTAACCTCATGAGTGTCTGCTGTAGTTATTCACTATTTTGGCATTATTGAACAATCTTAAGTATCACATCAGAGACAGGTTTACGTAATAGTCCGTAATAGTGTATGAACATTAAAATCTGTAAAACAAATTCAGTTGTTGACAGTCTTTAAAACACCACGTTCCGTTTCTGGAATAAGTTCTTATTACATATTACACACTTAACTCGATCGCATGATACCAGAAGATTTGTTATCTATTTATAGGCATCGTCGTCTAAACTAGTTTGAACGATTTTATAAGAATAACATTCATGACTATATTCAATTATGATAATAAAAAGAAATAACAAATATATGACGATAATATTCGCCAAACACGACGACTTTGTTAAACGAGTAACAAATGTTTTTAATAAAAACTCCAATTGGAACTTTTTCCAGTTTTTTAGGTTGAAAAAAATCCCAAATGGAAATTTTTCCAATCGGAAATTCTTCCGGGCGGATATTTTTGCATTAAAAATTGTTGGAAAAATCCCATTGGATTTTTCAAAGTTTATCAGGAGACTGCTACTTGATACAAATTACGTTCTTATAAACAAAATATACAATGACTAATTGTTTTTACACACATCGTTGAAAATTATTTTTTCCGCCCGGAAAAATATCCAGTACGCCAAAATATGGGGGGGAAAATCCGATTGGATTTTCATAAATTCAAATTGGACGCCATATATCCGATTGGAAATTGGAAAAAACCAATTGGACACATTTTTTTAATCATCTTTTTTGTACATATTAAGAAAACTTAAATTAATGCAAAACTAAATCATTTATTGCTCATTGGCCCCTAAACTACCATCCAAGCTAAAACAGAAGTTTCTAAGTCACTTAGAAATGGTAGCGAAGTTTGCCAAAATCCTGGTTTTGCAAAGATATCCTGGTGGCTGTTAAATGTGCAATTTTTTAAGAAAACAGAAAACAGAGGAAAAATATCTTGAAAGGTTTGAATGAAATTGCTCGCCCAAAGTTTAAATCAAAGTATTGCGTTATTAGAGTGATTGAGTAAAATTTTAAAAATGGAATGATCAATATCAGGTATTCTGACAAAACAAAATTCTTTGGTGAAAGCTCTACGATGAACTGATGGATTTGAAGATTTAGGTGACACCGTAATATTTTGTGAAAAGAATTGTCGATAACCGTAAAAATGGGTCAATCGGTTTCGCGCAATAATTCAAAAGCGTTTTAATACGTAAAGGCAATTGTGTGCAAACAACAGCACCAAAACATTTGGACTTGAATTCCTCTTAAGCCGGTATTTGAGGGTGCGAGTGGTGTTGCTTTTTTCATTTCCTCTGGTGAAAGGACTCAGCCAAACTCAGTCTGCTATTATTTCGCTTGGCTGAATTCTATGCTTCCAAACGGTCTTCTTATAGATTTGTTTTGTTTTGTATGTATGTATGTATTGCTGAGTAACATAAAGAGAGATAAGTGGTTGGGCGGGCAGATTGATACTTTATTCGCCAAAATGTATTAAATACAAAATTGAGAATGCAAGTTCTTGACAAGGCCAAAGACTCTGACGAAGCAACATAATACTCCAATAGAAATAAACAGAATAGAAATAATAAAATAAGCATCTTTAATGCGTTTTATTCACTAAATTATGTGGAGATATAAGGCTTTACAGGAATATCTTTCAAAACATCAGCAAGTTCAACTTTAATTTATACGTAAATTTAATACGGGTTTTAAATCCACATTTATAAAACTTCACTTGAAATAAAGGGTTATGATATAACATATCACTTTTAACTATATTAACATGCTTTATATTGATAATTGTCAACGGGACTTTGTTTGATGTTAGAAAACTTACTGTAAGGAGTCGAATAGTCCAAAGAGTAGGGGTCGAAATTTCTTGGGATGGAATTGTCTCTTTGGGTAGAAACGTCTCGACTGCATTGATCTTACGTAATGATTACATACCACAGTATTGATAAATGTCACCTATCTATTTGTTTATTTTTACAGTTCCTCTTTGTACTGAATTGTAAATGAGAAAGTTGGTGTATATTTCATATAGAAAATAAGTATTTGCCTTTCCGTATTTGAAAAGAAATAATTTGAATATTCATAGTTTTTAATATTTCGATTTGTAATAAATAGATAATCAAATTATCTTGATAACCTCTCTAAGAAACCATCCGAATAAGTCAAATTTACTTTCATTCTTGAACGTTATTATTCAATTATTGATTTGCCTTTAAATTCATGGACCATGATTCAATCCATCATGTTTCATTGAAATATAAATCAAACATTATATACATAACTAGCCATAATTCCGCTCGTCAATTTCGTGGCAGTATGTATTCTCTGTATTTTACTTAGGCAATCGTCATCGGTCACAAATATTTGCAATTCGGTATCTCTCGGGAAATGCCAAAATCCTATACTGAGAGAAGGTAATCAAATGGAAATTATTTAACAATTATCATTTACGGGGACTCACAGATTTAGGTAGTAATTCACGTATTGTCCTTGAATATGTTCTCAAAACTGAAAAGCGAACTTTCCAAAAAGCTTTTAAAAGAATGTTGAATATTACACAATCACGAAGAAATTATATCATACACACACTGCCATTGAATTACCGAACCTTCTTTAATTTCAAGGTTTAGAGTCCTCTCTTTGTCAATTTCCTTTTACATAACTGCGACCAGGAAAGCCAGAGTGAGAGAAATAAGAATAGTGACGCAGGAAAGACCTTGACTTGGAGCAGTGGAACAGGTTGTAGCGCAAAATGTGTCTTTTACCATTGCTTTATCTTGGGTTATCTCAACTGCTATTCCAATCAGCGTTAATGCAACGTTTCCTTTTACTTCAGTTTTACCTGTAAATAGAATTTAATTTTATTTTAAGTGTCGTGTGGCGACTGTAAAATGTTTCCCCGCACTTGGATTCAGTGTTGTTACATTTTCTGGTCTTTTGGGATCATGAAGTCAATATAGTTCCGCTTAAGCCGGTGCTACGGGGCATGAGGGGTGTTGCACTTTCCATTACCTGAACAGACTCAACCAAACCAAGTCTGCTATTATTTTGCTTTGTTGCACTCTATACTTCCAAAGGGTCTTCTTACAGATTTTATTACATAACTCAGTATCAGAATTTACTTTTAATTGATTCTATTGTACAATTTACACAAACCTGAAAGTATTTAATTACATAACATTTCAAGGATTATGTAAAAGAGTCATACAAACAACGATTAAACACAAATATACAATTCATATAGATTTAACTTTTGAAAGCATTTAATGGAAGATCCTTTGCTGAAGTTGGGAGAACACGTAGACTGATCATTTTGCCCAGGTGTACAAATGTGTGCAAATCTACATGTATATATTTGCAATGAAGTACACATTTTATGACATGATATACAATGTACCCCACTTAAGTAAGAAAGACATCATTTCAGAATAGCCCACAACTGTAAATCGTATGTACACATCACGCAAACCAGATATAGGCTGGTTGTTTTAACTTTTGGGGTTGAACTAATTCCAATATAAACTTGTTGGTATGGAATAAGTATGTAAGGAAATAAAACACAGGAAAAAAAAAACCTCAACTGTGTCATGTTACATTTTTGCGATATTTCATCTGGGATTCTGAAGTAACGTCTGGTACAGTCCGGGCATTGTGGCCCTTTCTGCCGACAATATGCTTTATTGTGCTACCACTGGTATACTACTATAGCATAAATGTTTGCATGAAATATCAGAATAAAGAAATAGTTTGAGATTTCTAGCAAGTACTGGTACGCTACGTTTAGTATTTTACCATCTTGTCAGAAAGCTCGACATGTCGAAATTCAGAGCATAAGTGTCAAAATTCAGAACATGGAATTTTTAAACAGAATTCTAAAACGAATTTGTTAGCATTGGGGTTAAAAGGGGTTGTCAGAAACAAGAAAAAGAAACAGCCATAGGGGATTCGTAAATCTTTAAACAAAAATATATTCACAATGTCACTGCAGATGGGTTGGGCACTTAATAATATAAATTTTGCTTAAAATACATAAACAGTTACGGCAATAATTTATAAAATGCTTATACTTCTTTAACTGCTTTATTATGTATTGCGTGCAATCCATGTGAATAAAGAAATGATAAAAATATTTCGTTAAGTTGATTTTATTTTAAATAAACCTGCAGTAACTTCTTCGTTATTAAAATCTAAAGGAAACTGCCCTTAAAGATCACTTAATTTTCAGAATTGGGCTTGGATTTCTATTAAACATTTATTCCTGTTTCGCATAAGTAACTAAAGGTTATATATCAGCAAAAAACTTTATGTTGGAACTAGTTTAATGTTTTGACATTTCTAGTAATATAACCTGCCTATTAAAAGTGTACCGTTTGTGTACAGCTGAACCGAAAGTACATGCATACGTCCTCACAACAATAGTTATGTTTCACATCCTTTCCTAAAGGTATTGGAACCGTAATGGCAATCGGCATATTCCGTTTGTTCACGTGATACACATTTCGGCATTCTCAGGTTGTTAAGAAAAGGCAATTTTCTATCATGGCCGAAGGATGCCGAAATAGAAAACAAGAGTACGTAACTGCACGGACATTGCCGAATGACATATCGGGTTCACAATTTCAAGTAAATATTATAAAAAAGGCATTATATCTTCTGATAAGATTCCGAACATCAAAGTGTCAGGTTTAATGTAATAAATTTACAAAATTCCTCATTTGCCAAAGCATCAGTGAGAAAAATTGAAACTTTTTACAAAGATTGCAGTTCGTTGCTTACCATCAGACTGGATACTAAATCGCCATATTCCACTCGGTGCTTCATCCCAAAAATGAACTGAGGTCAAAATTTGTTTTCTTTCCTTTGAAATTGTAGACATATATTTTGATTCCAGCTCTTGCAGAACTGAAACTGTTCCACTTGGAGAGATCAACGTCATCCGCATGTAATCAGCAGATGTTGTATATTTGACTTGAACTTTTGCCGTCTTTACCTTCTGTAAACATTCTTGTACAAGTAGAAAACTATCCTCATTTTGAGTACAGCTGTAGCAGAAACTGGCCGTGAAGCCTTCCCTTTCGTCAAAGCTGAAAAAAAATGAAGCGTTATCTATGGTAGCATTCGTATGGTTTTCGAGAAAATTTAAAAATCTTTCACGAAAAGAAACTCCTGTTCTAAGTGAAAAAAATTCACGATTGTGCCAAATCATGCTTGTTTTCGTGAAAAATGAATTATATTGAAAAGAATGTTGTTTTTTTTTCTGCATACGAAAATCTTCAAAATATCATGAAAATCAACTTTCAAGAAAAAAAACAATATCGTGAGTAATTTAAATTTTACCCGAACATTACTTGCTTAAGAGTATGCAGAAATATGGCAACAGAACGTTTGTTTTCAGGGAAATAAAAGGTTTTCGTGAAAACAAAAGTACTGGGCGCTATTTTGACATATAGTATCGATAATCAGATAATATTTTCACGAAAATGTTCTCCTAAATTCACGAAAGTATGTTCAATTTTTCGCGCAAAGTATTGTTTTTTTCTGGAAGGTTCATAAAATTTTCATGAAAATTTTATGATTATCGTATGCAGAAATATGACAGAGACGGAAGCAGTAGAACTCGTCATTTTTTTTTATATGAAGAAACAACTCCCCACTTCCGCCTCTCGAAACGCTTGTTTAGATAACAAACCATTCAAAACAAGTTTGTTTCAAGTTTGAGAACATCTGTTGCATTGAAACAATCGTGAAAATGTCAACCGTTGATAAGACAATATAGAGTACTATAATATTTTTGGCAGTCTTTATATTCAACTACTTTGAATAATTCATTTGTTCTTGCAGTAAATAGTTTATACTGACGTCTCTAAAACTAAGCCTACAATAATACAAAACATTCGTACCTGATAAGTAACTTTAAGAATATACACGAATATGTCTGTTTTCTATATTGAAAATATATCAAAGTATACTTTGGAAGATAAAGAATGCATTACCATGACGTTATCTGACGCAAAGTGTGAGGATGAAATTCAGCACCCTCTTCCTTTTTCTCTGCCTTATCTACAAGCTTTAATGCGTTTAAAAGTCCAAAACCGAATACTGAATGAACTACAAATAAGATATCAACAGTTCAAATGAGCACTGCTAACAAACGTAATGGTTTTGAGACCGGCAAGGATCCAAATCAGCCTGCACATCCACACTGTTCGTTTAGCAGTTTCAACACTTGTATCAAACTGATAAGCGAACAGTATGGATCCAGATCGGCCTGCACATACATACTAATTGTATATACCCACATTCATACTGTTCGATTATCAGTTTCAACACTAAGCGAACAATATGGATCACGATCATCCTGCACATCGATACTGTTTGTATATACACACATCCACACTGTTTGTTAGGCAGTTTAAATATTTGTATACAAAGGGTAAGTGAAAAGTATGGATCAAGATCAGACTGCACAGATGTGCACGTTTATCTGGATCCATGCTTGAAGCAAAGCCCTGACGTTGTTTTCCTTACAGCAGTGCTCAAATACATGTACAGTGTGAAATTATGACAAGCATGTCTTAGGTTTTATACAACAGTATGCCAAATGCGAAGAACTGCGGTTATTTTATTAAACTATTGGTTTTCAGTTCATTTCATATGCCACTAAACAAACATAAATCTTCACCATTATTTATATTTAATGTCATTTAAGCTTTTAAATTAATATGTGAAATACTACTTGTTTTAACAATTATACAAATGTACTAAGTAAATAAATATGTAGATAATAATGGCTTTAATTCCAAAGTCATATTAATTGGCTTTTCTATTACTTTTTATATTACTGAAACTGAAAGCATGTATTATCAAATTTGTAACTATGGCAGAAACTCAACACTTATGTCCTGCAGCATTTGTCATGTGTTTACTAGATTTCTTCAGGCAGTGAACTTCTGAAGAATAAACGATCAAGTCCTGCATATCGGATAACGTCAGTAGTGGGCTGAAATAATATGTGTGTACTTGATATCTCGGAATTGTTGTATATATTATTATTATTATCATCATCATCATCATTACCATTATTTAATTTATTTGTTTACAATTTGAAGAATATATTGGTATTAAATAATACAGAAATGGTTTCCTCTGAACTTACATATAGAATCTTATTATTTGTTGGGTTTGACGTCACACAAACATAGGTGGAGACGTTTCAGTTTTTAATGAGGAAGACAATAGGTGGCCTCCGAGCATTACTTCAAGTGAAAGTTCGGCACCAATAGCCAGGTGATGGGCGAGTTTGAATCTTATGAAAAGCTGTGCCAAAATCAAGCTAAAACGTAAGCTCTTTTTGTAAACTGAATGTGAATATTAGGTAAGAAAGCGTTCTAACTTTGCTTCCAGGGCTAAGGCTATCATTCCCGAAACCTGTGCAGTGGCAGCAGAAACTCCAGCAAAACTAGTAATACATTTGTTTCCTTGTGATGTAGTCACCTGAAATGATGATTATTAAAAATCAATTTTTATTTTAGACAATCTGATTGTTAACATTTTTACTATTTTTAGCCAGTCCATTTCCATTTATTTGATAAACAGTGTTCTGCTTAAGCCAATGTTAGTCATTGCTAGGTGTTGCAAATTCCATTACCTCTCATTCACAGGTTCATTTAAGCCGGATCTGCTATTATTCTGCTTACCTGCGCTCTATTCTTCCGAAGAATTATTATTAAGGTAACAAGAGGAAAGGACGTACGTTCAGAGACTAAACAACTACCTACATTCACAATAGAAGCATGGCTTTGCAATTCGTTTTAATCATTGCAAAACAATAACGAAACAATTTGTTTTAACAAATAAACATAGTTATGCAGCATGAGCAAATATCTTAAAATTGTACATATGGATAAAACAGACAAACAGCTTGTTTTATGTCTTAAGACCGCAATGACCGTTTGTTTAAAAACAGTAAATGGTTTATCAGGAAGGGGCCCCCGAAGGGTAAATGAATCCATTTTTTTAGGTTTGCTTTGTCGGACAGGGCATTAACTGCTATTTCCTTCAAAGAGTATGTTAGATGGTACACTGTTATACAATTTAACTGCTTTAAATTGCAAAAAACAACATATGCATGAAAACACATATTAAATACATAAAAAATTATATGATTATTAAGATATCTCAAAAAAGTTTTATATATAATAACAGAGAAAAGAAATCACCATGAAATCTGCAGTTAGGTTGTTTCCATTTCGAAGACCTGAAGTTATTACACTTGAACTTATGACTGAATCACTCGGAACTGTTCCATTTTGTCCAACTGCAACGACTGTGATTGTATACTCGTTGTTAGCCAACTCGTTTCCAGAGGCACCAACCGGAAAAATGTGCGCAGCACCTTGACCGCCTCGACCCTGACAATACTATACTTTTTATCACAAATTAATTTTGCATTCGTTAAAATAAGCACTTGTCTACTTGACTTGATATATTTTAAAAGTAATAAGAACAAAGACAATGTAAATGAATCTTTGTAAAACAATTTACTGTGCAATCTATTTCATAAATTATTTAAACATCAATTTTTCTGTTGAACAAATATATACATTACTTTTGTAAATTCTTTGTCCCTGAAAAAAGCCAGTAAAAATATTTCATATGACACAAGTCATATGTGATGACTCTGTGAACAAGTGAATCAATCACTTTTTTCTGTAGGTTCGAGCCCACAGTGTGTTTCCTTCTACATGAAATAATAATGGTATCTTTAAATCACTTGCCCCTCACTGGTGTGGGTTCGATTTCCACTTGGGGCGTAGAATTCTTTAAGAGAGGAAACCATAAGGCTGGCTTGCGGAAGGTCGCTAGTTCTAGTGCCTCCGTGAAGATATAATGCTCAGAGAGGTACCTGGCGTCTACTTCATTCGTCAAAGATGGGACGTAGCCATAGATCTATAATTGTGTCGGCGTGACGTTATATCGGCAAAGTGGTGTCTTCCGTCACAATTAAGATTGGATATAAATTATGCCCGTTTGACTGAATTTGTAAACAAATGTCTGATCTTCTGCAATTAACATACGGCAAAGTGTCAATGAAGTATTAGGTTTTGAATATATATACATCATTACAAAATATATATACATCATTACAAAACTTACTTTCTTTGCACTGGTCTTAATTGCTTCTCTCTGATCTAGATTCATTTTGTAAAATGGCTTATCTGCTCCCCATGAGTTGGAATAAATATCAATATTGTCATCGCCATAAACATGAGATCTGGCCATTGCTTCTGGCTTGAATCGGTACAAAATTCGCCGTATACATGATCAATTAGAAAAATCTTGAGAGCTTAAAGAGAATTAAAGTATACAGTTTTTCATGGAATTAAATATTACAAACAGAGGTCTCGTATATGGATGTTTTACAACTGGCACTCTGTATTTTGCACTAACTTCCCACTTAATTCACTAATTGTCTTTTGGAGTAGCCGCCCATCGGACTCACTGGTGGCGACCATATTTATACCATAATACAAATAAACAAGGGTATGAAGTCCTCAACATTTGTAATAAAAATTAAGATGCCAAAACTGAAAAGGTTGATTTAAAAAATAATTCTTCCATTTTTAGGTGGCAAACAAAGTAATATTTCACATGACAAGCAGATATAATTATTTTATGCTGAATATATCACAGTCTGACATTTGAAATTACAAAATAATCCTGTCAGTAAAGGAAAATACTATATAGATTAGCAGAATAATGGATTTACTTCCACTTTAATAGTAAAAACAAATTTCTCTTACATGTACGTACTATACAATCAAACCTTTTAAAACTTTATTTGAAATTCATTTTATAATCATTCTAGGTATGACAGGCAAAGAAAATACTTTACGTGCAATAGTGGCATTAAAAGCAATTCCAGCACTACACACGCCATTTCCTTTTACTGCAGCAATGAGGCTGGCACACCTGTTTCCGTGGCTAAAAGATTTTATTGAAAACGACTTGTTATATACTAAATATCCATCAACAAATCAGGACTTAAGTATCTCTTGCAGCCTAATACATACGTTAACACAACAGAATATGTCTTTAAACCATATAATTTTTATGTAATAATGCATACATTATATGAAATGTCATAATCGTTGCTCTGTTTAATCCATCGTCAGAAGAAACAAAATTGATATCACATATTAATGGAATAAACGCAAAATGATATGACAAATGAATTTTCCACCAGATAAACTAGAACAATGTAAAGTGCTGACTGCAATCATCCCACACATAGTTTTAACTTTACTACATTAGATTATTTATCTATTATTTATTATACTAAATTTATATAGCGCCCTTTTCATGATAAACACGTTTAAAGCTGCTTTACATATATAGCAAACGCACCCATACGGGGTGCGAAATTCATCCTCTACTAGTACACAGAGCGATCTAACCAGAGGGACAGAGTGAGATAAAGCACCCAAACAGATAGAGAGAATCCCTTTTTCAAATACAGGCCTATCCGACTACCTTAGCCTAGCTCTATGCGGATAGACAGTCTGGTTCTTTAACGTGCTCGGTGTATAGCACTGATACACGCGAAGCCGTCTTTACTGGGAAGATCCAGTACAGGCCTCTTAGTTAGCTTGGAGACACTCAAGAGCATCTCAGAAATTTCCAGTACCTGGACCTGGATTCGAACCCGGACCTCTGGATTGACAGTCAATGGTGTTACCACTAGACCACAGGCCCACCGGTTATTCTTAATAATTATAAGAAATCAAAAATGAAATACAAAAGCTAATTAAAAGTTACTCTGTCTCAGATCGATCTGCATAAAAAGGAAAACTTTCTGGTGTAACGTCTTTTGTATTCTTCATGAAATTGAAGCTTAATTCATCTTCCTATAAAAGAAACATACTGAATTAATACTTTACATCTCTTTTAATAATACCCCATAAGAGAACAAAATTAAAGATGCAACGATTATTACCGGTATTATCATTAAAGCAGTTTCTGTTGCACGGAAGGACAAAACAAGTAGATGTGTTCGTGAAGTGGACTGGTTTATTTTTATGTTTCGTCCCTTCAATATTCTTTAGTAAATCGAAGAAACAGTGCATCGGTATTACGTCAGTTTATGATCTCGATTTGTTCATACAGTTAAGGCAATTGGGAATTTCAGACATGGTGTTTCAAAAGTCAAATTTAAATTTGTATATTTATTACTAAGCTTTACATTTTGTACCTACGCAATCTAAGCGCATATATTTTCATGATTTCTGCTACTGTATGTATATAAGTATAAGATAATAATATCTAGATCATTATATACTCACTATATTTGGCTCGAGATCATCAAGATTTGTATTTATGCCTACATCAGTAACCGCAACAACTACGCCTTTGCCGGTAAAGCCACGTGACCATGCATTTTCGATGCCCATTCCATAGTATTTATCGCACACCTGATTTGGCTATTTAAGGGATAGTGAATACAATTCTAAGCACTCTTTTTATATTTATGATAAGCTAATATCAGAAAATCATTGATAAATTGAATGTATTCACATCATTACAGCATTGCCATTATACGCACTTGAAACTTGACAATAATATATTCAAGTCATACCAGCACTAGCTGACCAACATCCATCGTTATAACTCAATGTCAAGTTTATAGCATAGCAACAGGCGATTTACAATATTAAACACGCTTTAGAAAATTGACAATAATACATTCATGTCATGACAGCATGCGCACTAGCTGATAAGCACCAATCATTAACTCGATGTCAAGTTTATAGCAACAGGTGACTTTTAGAAACTTAAAGACACTTTAGAAAATTAACAATGGAATATTCAAGTCATGCAAGCACTAGCCGATATGCACCTATCGTAAAATCGAGCAACATGTGATTAAACTGTTAAAAAGCAATTTGCGTGCTTTTCACCTGACTGATAAAGCCGTATGTAAAAACTGCAGGTTAACAGCGTCGTTATAAATAAATAACATTTCCGAATATCATTAAGTTCTAGCTAAACAGTATACAAATAAGCATTTTAGATTTTGGGATGGTTATGCTTCAGCGTTTACACATTTAGTCATAAATTTAAAGAACAGCCTGATTTAAAGTTTACAGACTTACCTTGTTATAGCTTTTGTCTGGTTCTGTATAAGCAGACGTATGGGACATAAAAACATCATCGTAGTGTTTGACTGTCTCGATTTCAATAATCTAAAATATTTGATTAATGAATTATTTTTAGAATTCTGTATGAGAGATCTATATGATCTGTGTTGAATTCTTTGTTGGGAATGTCTGTACCAATTGAGCTTTCATAGATCTTCGTGATAAAATGTATCTTTGTCATCATCACTATGTTCGTTGGGCAAATTGTGTATGAATTGTTTCAGCATCAATGTCTGTGTTAAATGAAAATCAAAATTAGATGTTGTTTCTTCGATAAAAAAAATGTTAAAGTTCCAAATTATTGAGTTAATTCCATATGTTTAGTCAAATACGGCCAATCTAAAGTTGCAGAGAAGTCACAAGTGTCTGGGCCAAATGTTCATTTTCTATTCTTTTTATTTATGAATATGAACCACAATTTTATAATCTTATATAGGTAAACAAATTCGCATGTATCATTATCAGCAAAACAAATTTCAAGATGATTAACTATTCCGCAAGTTCACTACAAAAAGAAAAAAAGGCTGATTCATGAATTTAATGAGATTTTGCATGATAACATTTAGAAGCTTAATAAGCGTAAAGCAAAGGATTTGCTTAATTTTAACGTTACTCTGCATTTTGTTGCAGAAACAATAATTATTAATCTTTTTGAAAAACAGATTATCAACAGGAAAACGGATGAAAGCAAAACTTTCACGACACTTCTGATACCCGATTAGTTCATAAACGACGGAACATTAACGTTTCAGTTATTGAATATAACAAACCAGCTCATAACCTGTATAACTGGAATTTTTGTGTTTTATCATTCAGGCATTATACATCTTCTTGAGCATTTCATGACTGATGTTAATCAACTATTAACAAGACGTGAGGTCAAACAAATTATCATTTCAAAATTTCAGTCTGTACTGTAAGTAGCTAGGTTACTTTACAATAAAATCTATAACGTCACGATCACGTTTATTTATCATTGTGCGATTTCTTATCAGTGCGATTTATTCAGTACACACAAGAAAGACTTAAGTTTGTTGAAAACTGCCTTGAATTAGACCGGGTTCTGAAAACCCGAAAGTCGAAGGGTAAGACTGCATATCTATGTTACATCAATTGGTATATAAAGGGATTAAATTAAGGGACACTATTGTCAGAAAGAATTTGGTAAATCCTTGATAAATGTATGGAGAGTGTTAAGTTAGTCATCGACTAACCGACTGAATTCGGTGCATCCTTAATAATAACGGTTATGCTAGATTTGTCACCAATGTCCAACTGAATTATGTTAATCAATGATTAGTGTATAGATCGTGATAGGTTAGACACGATTGTCAGGTTAGACACCATTGTCCGACTGAATGTGGTAAACCAATGATAAATGTATCGATTGTGCTAAGTTTGACACCATTGTCCGACTGAATTTGGTAAATCAATAATAGATATATGAGACTTGTGTTTGGTAAGAAATCATTGTCCATCTGAATTCGGTACACCTACACCACTGTGCGACTGAATTTTGTAAAACCGCTGAACAAGGCAGAATCTAAGACAAGCAATTAAACCATTTTACCGCGATTCCTGGTGTTTGTTGGTTAAAGAAGGACTGCAAGACATAGTCATTTCTGGTGTAAGGTTTATAGTGAAAATGACTATTAAAGAAGACCTTATCAGCAAACTTGCTAGGACTGAAGAAATACTTATAGTCACTGTGATAATTAAAGTAAACTTACTAGGAGTGAATAGATACTTCATAGTGATTATACTGTAATCTTACTAGGAGTGAAAAAATACTTCATAGTGATGATACAGTAAACTTATTAGGACTGAATAAATGCTTCATAGTGATGATACAGTAAACTTATTAGGACATAGTGATGATATATTTATTTAATTTATTTAGTTCAATTAATTCAAACTACTTCTGTAAAATTGCGTAAAGGGATCATTATCTAAATTTTTCAATACAAGTAAAAAGAAAAAAGAATCCGCATAACAACAATTTAAATGGGTGGTGGATGTACACAAAAAGAAACGACTACGGACAATGTAATTCAAATATGTGCCTTCTAAAAGGAGAAAGGTTAATATATGTGTATTGTTAGGAAAGGTCATGTACTGTACTCAATGTCGGATATAACGTATTTTGTGTAACTTCTACTACAACTTTGAACAAGAATTTTAAGTGGCAATAGTATATAGGTAACTTTACTCACCGTATCTTTGAATATCTTTTTCATATGTATTATATCGTCATAAATACAAGTTGGACCACCTTTCTGATGTTGAAATATAAATGTTCTTGGTGTTATCTACAAATACATACAGTTTTATTATCTCTCTTTGTGTTTTCCGCCTTACTAAACAAGTTGATACAATAAAGTTAATATAACAGTAGCTTGATCTTGCTGGAGTTTATTTTGACAGGTTACATTAGTGGCAAAAGCGCCGAGTGTGATCCGGACTGGCAAAATCAAAGATGACCGAATACTAAATTCCAGATCAAGCTACTGTCATGATAACCCTTTTATTAAATTTCTCCACGTTATGCACATCGAACGAAATATTCAATGTATAGAACAGAGAATGTTTCGTTTCTTGACGTGTGCATTATATAGAAGGCAGATTAAGCCGGCGCTAGGGGGCGTGAAAGGTGTTGCACATTTCATAACGTTTATGAATAGGTAGATGGATCACAGAGAATTCGTTCTGCATCCAGCAATTGTAGACACAACGAGGATTCAACTAAAAATTTATCCCAGTACCTTGATGAGGAAGTTATTGCAACTACATTGTCAGGGCGGATAATTTATTAGAAAGATGTTTGAAGTTCATAGACTAAAGAAGAGTTGCAGAATTTCAACAAGGTTTCGAGCTATATGGCCAACGCATAGGAGTTTTACCTTGCTATAGACGATAGCAAAAAGGATTGAACATCGGCAAGCTGAGGCAGAGACATAGTGTTTGGTAATCTACTGAGATAGTAGGAGAGTTCCAGATTATAGACGAAGTTTAGCGTTATTGACGAAGTACAGCCAAGGCATCGGGGTTATACCTATATGGTAGTTGAATGCTATATGTGATAGCATATAGGCGCTGAGCATCCAGGAGTCAGGGCAAACATTTGAGCTGCAGCTTCAAAAAAGAGGACATAGGCTGAGCATCTATGCGATACGACTCGTATGTTGTTGATTCAAAGACTTTTTTGAAGTCTGACGGGAACTTCAACAAAAAGACCAGTCAAGTATAACATCACCAGCCTATAGGAGTTTAAGCTGATTATCATTAATTGAAGATTGTAACTATGAAACATTTAGTGATTTGCCTGATCCCTGAAATTATTTAACTCCAAATTGAAATAATTTACGAATCACTGGTACACGAAACATTTAGGCAAGGTAGCTAGAGAAAAAGTTAAATACGAGACATTTGGGCTCACTAGGTATACGTTTTAACAAAGGACATTCTACATCGTTTGTCAGCTAGCCTAAGACATAGTCACCTAAGCGATTGGACCCATTTCATTTTTCAAGATACTAAAGGCGTAGGTACTTTCCTGGGTCTCGTATTCTGATAAATTACATTCTATTTATTATATAGAACCGGGTCAGGTCATAAATATTGATTAATGAAATTAGCAATAACTCGTATCCTGATAAATTGCATTCTTTGCTTCAATCGGATCTTTTTACAGATTTTATTATATAGAACTTGGTCAGGTCATAAATATTGATTAATGAAAGTTGTCCGGCAACATGCATAATATAGGATTTATAGTACTCTATTGAATTTATTTTCTGCCTGTTCATATTTAATTGTGAAATACAAACCTATGTTAGCAGAATTTAGACAAGTATACAAAATGACAGTACATTCCCAATTACGCTACGCTTAGGATCTGAGACGTGCAATGCTTCCAAGATTGAATGAACTAGTTTGATGTTTTTATAGCGTGCACTTAACTGATTATATAATGACCATACATGTTACTGAGAAGTTGTTAGAAAAGTTATTGCTTTGAGGATTCACTTACTGATTTTTACAATCATAAGGTGGATATTAAGGACCCACATTTTGCCTTTAATCTTAAAAAATAGTATAAGAATCTGTTTTAGAGCACTCTTGTTATTTGAGCAATGACATGAAAGCCACAATACTGTTATATTAATTTATATCATCGCACTATTGTTTAAGTTTTTGATGTATGTAAATACTATATACTCCTATCAATTATCCACTACCGAAAGAAAAAAAAACACGCTGTTCATAAGAGTTTCGATGTTGATCTCGTTCCTGCAAATACGTCTGAGCTGGTGTTTCTGTCGATTACACATAAAAAACATCTTTTGTATTATGTGGCAATTATAGCCGTCTCAATCTCATTGTTACTGCAAATGGTTTGTGGACTTTGTCTGTTAGCAGGAAAGAGAATCGACAAGAACATTGGTAACCACGTCACTCAAGACTCGGTCGAAGAGTATCCTAATGATAACAAAAGACGCAAGACATTCGATATACTTAATCATGCTGCAACTGGTTTTCTGTGTTTCATAGTGTTGTTGAACGTTTTTGTAGCATCTATTGGGTTTACTTTGAATAACAATAGGATACATTAAATAACAATAGGATACTTTAAATAACAATAGGAACCATATAATTGACCAGTATGTGCAAAAATAGATCAGCTTTGCTCTTTTTTGCTGTGGATGCTTATAGATGAAGAACATACAAAGATCCTCTTTATTTTTTAATAATGTTTCCACGTCAATTTTAATATGTTTTGCTAGCAGTAACAACAAACATGAATACTGGTAAATATTTTACTGAAGACTCGAATGAAGCCATTTCTATGACATACCAGACGCATGGACACCTTAGCATATATAGGAAAAACAAGATCAGTTTGTAACAAGAAATTTTGAGTATTCTCTCTCTTGTTTATCAATTGTTTTGATTGGATGCTCACCTTTACACTAGTCCAAGCCGTGTCATTTACGACCATTTACAATTTTTACACATTGAAATAAGGTTCGCACATTATTCTGTAGAAAGCATCATAATCGCATGCATTTGAGTTTGTTGAAAATATTGTCTATTGGCCGTTTTCATGATAATTCATAAAGACATATTATTTCTGTTATATAAAACATTATGTAAGTTAGTTAGTAATTCATAATTTGTGTCTAAATTCTCTTTAATCATTCTTAATTATTTACCATTGTTACCGCATTGATTTGAAAATGTTTTACTTCGCGTCAGTAGATAGTCTGGAGTTCATTATAGTATTACTTTTTAAATTTAAAACTTGAATGTGACGTAATCCTTTGTTAGTTTTGTCTATTATATAGGATATTGTACCGATACCCCTCTATACACGCGATTATTTTATTATAATAATCCTTTATTAACCTGTAACTGTCCCAGTCTGACTAAAGTACATCTCCAATTATGCTACGCTTAGGATCGGAAGACGTGCTATTGATAGCATCGTTCTAACTTCCCTTCTGCTAGCCAATCAGAGCCTTGCTTGAACAATTTGTAAGTGAAAGTAGAAGTTTAAAAAATCCATATTTAGCCTGGGTTTTGCATATTTACAATTTTTATGACGACTACATGACGACTACGCCCTCGTGTTTTGAGAGAAATCATATGTCACGGTATGAACTTGGTCACGTAAGGCGTCAGAAAGCCGGTTAGCTCAGTCGGTAGAATACTCGCCCTGTAAGCGAGGAGTCCCGGGTTCGAGCCCGGGAACTACTGCACATTTTTCTCACCCTTTGACATTCGACGCTATTTTGATGGTTCAGCCAAATGCTTGTTGAAACGAGTCGTCTGATTGGTTCAAATAAATATAGCAATTTCGGTAATCCAAATATAGCCTACAGAAAGATGAATGTGAATAGGTCATCCTCAGATCTTCGTTTAGAAGATCAAGTACTTTAGTCAGAATGACAGGTATATAATGACATGTTTTATATCATCACCGCCTCGGTATTTTCTTAACCCGTATCACTCTACTTGGTGGATTTGGTGGACTTCTTTGTGTTCTGCCGTCTTTTTCCGTGATTTCCATAAAGACACCATATAATTATCCTGTTACTGGTATTGTTTATTGTAAAGAAAATGCTACGAAACTAGAATTATACCAGGCGCATTTGTATCTCGACGATTTGGATGTATTCCATTTCGCCGTACAAAAAAATAAATAGAAAACAACGCCCGAGACGTAGTACAAAACGCTCACATAGGCTACCAAAGTATGACCTCTTAAAATGCATTATACTTGAAGCATTTGGGAAAATGTCCTTAATTCGTCTTTTTGGAAAAACTATGTTATTGTATTCTGTTTCGGCTGAATATTTGAATAGATAAAATGAATCGTCTATAAGTGGTGTTCGCGAATCGCCTTACATCTAAGTCCAAGCAGACCTAGTTGATGGGCCCACAGATTAACACATTGATATAATACTACCAATTACTGAAACAATAATTGTAATTTTGAATAAATAAACCAAAGTGCATAATTTATGACTTCATTAAAGTGAAAATCAAGTTTTAAATTCAATTTAGTGTTTTAAATGACAACAATGACAATGATGAACTTGTACCGATGCGTATGAAATTATGTTAAGATTTTTCATTATATAATTAGTTTTAAGTTGTGCATATTTAAGTGTAACGAGGGAATCGATTCTTTGATAGCTCAAATCTGTTCGATATGCTCAAATCACTGTATATGCTGTGGTTTCCTACATGTATTCACACTTTTAAAAATTCACAAGTCATTTAATGTCTGCCAAATAAATTTATCTGTAAAATATTAATGGATAATACTTGTAAAATGAGCCGTGCCATGGGAAAACCAACATAGTGGGTTTGCGACCAGCATGGATCCAGACCAGCCTGCGCATCCGCGCAGTCTGGTCAGGATCCATGCTGTTCGCTAACAGTTTCTCTAATTCCAATAGGCTTTAAAAGCGAACAGCATGGAGCCTGACCAGACTGCGTGGATGCGCAGGCTGGTCTGGATCCATGCTGGTCGCAAACCCTCTATGTTGGTTTTCTCATGGCACGGCTCAAATGTCTTTATTGAACGTAAATAAATTACACCACTTTATCGATATTATCCTCATGTAAACACGCTTATTACTTAAAAGTTGCAAATTTGAACTTCATACGTTTAGCTTCCATCAACAGAGTTTATAGTGTTAAGTGTGTTAATATAAAACTGAGACACATTCATTATTTGTATAATCAAGAGACTGAGAATACAAAGCGATGCGTCCTTTTGATAAAAACGTAACTCGAAAAATTCAATAAGATAGATAATTAGGTGAAAAAAAACTATTTTAAGAACAGATGAGTATATAGAACATTAGCGAAGAAATATTTTATTTGAGAAAATTGACAAAGAAATCGGCACGCCTTGAAAACGCAGCTCACTAAACAGTTCAACTAATGCTTATTATTAAGTATTGTTAAATATACCTCATGGATCTTTTTCCAGTGATAGCTCTCAAGCTTCTTAAATACCGCATCGTCTAGTAAATCCGAAAACAAGAAAACGGCTTTCTCAGTAGATTCCCCAGCAGACGCATTTGAACATAAGATGACAATTACATATGTAATTACTTCTACGAAGGCGTAAAAGTTCATCGTGACTTTCAGTTAAGTTAAGTTATTTATTGATTATTATTATTTGAACGGTTCATTCAGTAATACATCCAACTAGCCACTTTGTTACTAAATGAACTTCCTAAATCAAATATCACTATGTCATGTACTATTTCCATAACTTGGTATGACGCATCTTTGAATATTATTAATAGTTTCGTTTGTTTATTTTTGTGATAAATGATAAATTAAATAGTATCATATCATATCATACATACATTTGATAGAAGATACAAAATTAGGTTTGTATAAAATTATCTGATTAAACTCGTGACAGTGCAAATATAATAAAAAGGGAAAATTTGACTGAACATTCATAACTCGTCATCGTTTGCGACATCAGTGCCCATAGATTGATAAAAGACAGACATAGATAAAAAATGAAGAAAGATGAAGTGCGTGTCCATGGGTGTGTGCGTGATTTCGTGCGTGCGTGCGTGTCTGTGTGCGGTGGTGGTGATAGGATACAGGAGCAAGAAACTGAATGATTTTATTTTGGGAGGGTGGGGTACGAATAGAGAATTGGGGCGAGCTGTAATGTTCCTTTTTGCAGTCTGAAAATTATCTTATTATCACCTGCCTGTACTACAAGTTTCAAGTCAATATTTTCAATATTTTTAAGTTATGCTCTTAACACGATATATGATTGGTAGAATTGACTTTCAGCTCTGACCTAACACCCTGGTCTATGCACTCTGCACATTGTCTCATCACCACGTACCTACATCCTAAGTTTGAAGTCATTGACAATATTTTAATGGTTATGAAGTTATGCTCCGAACACTAAATATGACGGACAGACTTAATTTTCGAGCTCAACACTTGACCTTAACCTTTGACCTGCAGACCAGGTTTATGTTTTCTGCACAACGTTTTATCACTACTTACATACATGCCAAGTTTTAAGTCAATACTTTGAATGATTGGTTAATAACTTATGCTGCAGCCACGAAATATAACAGATAAATTTGAAATTTAAGCCGAATTTGTGGTCTTAACCGTTGATCTACATACCAGGTTAATGTGCTCTGTAATTCTTTTATCGAAACCTACCTACATACCAAGTTTGAAGTCAGTACTTTTCATCATTATTTAGACCCCGGACACAAATTATGGTTGACAGTTTCGATTGTTTAGCTCAATTTGTAACCTTGACCTTTGACCTAAAGGGCCGATTTGCACGCTCCGCACATCGTCTCATCTCAATCTACCTATACGCCAGGTTTAAAGTCAATACCTTTAATGGTTATAAAGTTATTCTCCGGACACGAGGTATGACGGACAGACGCACGCACGTTGGTACGTCCGGACGGACCCACGTGTTTTTCAAAACGGGCGTATAACAATAAATCAAACTAAAACTTCCTGCCCCGGTTTATGGCTTGTACCTAAGTGGTTGCGCGGAAAATAATATCTTGAATGTTTTGAAATATATTTAAAATGTAATAATTTGATTTTATACCATTATGTACATTCCGATTAGACGAGATAAAGTAATTAACTACTAGCTGATATTATATATTGTATGAACAAAGTATTAATCAGATTGTGTTATCTGTCCTATATCAGTTCAGGCTGAACACCCACTTTTTATTTAAATCAAAATATAAAATGAATTATTTATGTGTTATAATCGACAAACAAAATATAAAAACGCGAATCTCTTTTGAAGTTGAAGAATAACACTATTGGCGTTTGCCATGTTTTTCTGTAAAGCTTACATCAAATGACTGTGTAGACATTACGCAAAAATGAAGTATAAAACATTAAAAAAAATGTTCGAAACTTAAACTTGTGTTAATCAACAGAATTGTAATCGACTTAAAGTATGTTTTTGAGTGATTGTAGTCACCATATTACCTTAATTGTGCTGGTGTGACTCTAAACTGAACGAATACAGAAGTATCAGTCTTTATGTATAGTTACTGCGTTAATTCTAGACTAAGTGATGAATATGACAGACGTCAGATACACAAATAAAGTAAAAATGCTTTTTATGGGCTTCAGTAAGTATACACGGTCTCGGTTAAATCTTTTAATTTTCAGAAGGTGAAGGGCAAGGATAAGTCTTCATTAGGGGTAAAGTAACTCGATATTACTTAGAATTTATGATGCGTTATGATAGAAAAGTAAGGACATTACAAGTATCTAGGACAGCTATCTGTTGTGAGCTGTATTAATTATTTACGAATTTGCCGCTTTAGGCTGATTACTAAAATCAAATGTATGCCTACGCTATCACAAGTAGTCCAAATATAAATAGTAATAATCTTTCTTCCTTTTCTCGTGCCCTTTCTCAAAAGTATCGCGTTTTCGATTACTCTATCGTGTTTTAGTATGTATGTGTAACATTCTATCAAACTCAGCCTAAAGTTTCCCTTCGAGAAGTGAAAGCCGACACACATAGACATTCATACCGTGTTAATGGAACAATTATCCTAAAACAAAAAATATGCAGTGTTGAACCGTTATTTTTACACATACGAATTCGTCTCATGTGAGAAAAATTCGTTCGAATTCCTCACACATTGTGTGACAAAAGCGTGCGAATATGTCACACATTTGTGAAAAATTAATTCTGTATCTATATACCCCTCAAAGCAGAAACGTGTACTTCACGAGTAAAAAATAGTAGAAAAAACATATGTAAA
Source organism: Mercenaria mercenaria (assembly GCF_021730395.1). Taxonomy (NCBI): domain Eukaryota; kingdom Metazoa; phylum Mollusca; class Bivalvia; order Venerida; family Veneridae; genus Mercenaria; species Mercenaria mercenaria. Next base: position 48,163,991 of record NC_069362.1, read on the forward strand.
AAATATTGTTCATATGAAACTTTCACACATTCCAAACAACATTTTATCTCACTTATTATAATAAACAGATCAGGGGTGGGGGCATATTGTTTTTGATATGCTTGGAAGAGTCTCATTTTTCACAGGATGACCGAACATACTGAGGAGATGACCCTTGCAGATGAATAGATTTATAAGTGTTTTAAAGTACACTAGATCTAAGGTCAAGGGCACAAGGTAATGACGATCAAATCTAGGTCAAAGTTCAGCTAAGAATAGTTGATTAATATCTTTAAATTTTATGGCATGCTTTTAGTGGTTTATGTATTAAAAGGTCATATCACTACCTGCTATAAATAATTAAATACGCACTGTTTGTGTGCGGGGATTGGTGTGGGGTGGTTGAGGGCTTCACTTTCATAAACACATCTTGCATTACTCAAACCGCTATTTTGAAAAAGAGTGGCCACAGCAAGAGACGAGTGGAATTCGTTCGAATTCCTCACACATGTATAAATTTCGTTGGTGCTAAGAGGTAGTCGAAAAATAGGGCTACTTGTGACATATTTGTACGTATTTGCCACGCAATGTGTGAGGAATTCCTATGAAATTTTCACATGTGTGACGAATTCGTTTGTGTGATAATTACGGTTCAACAGTGCAGTACAGAAAGCCTAAGGCGTAGGCTAGTGCATATGGCATGGAATGCTAATCCGATATTATCTACAGACTAAATTCCGACGTTCCATGTATAACAAGTTACATGCAAATATTTCTTCCCTTTCGTATCAAACAATCGAAAATGCGTGTCTTTAGTGAATTCGTAACAAGATTATGGTATATATGCATTGTATACTTTAAAGTAAATTCAGTTGAAGGAATGTAGATAAGCTTATCATTTGTCATAATAACATAAGTAGAGTAGTTCCACTACCGTCCATGAACAGGCTCAATCAAACCGAGCCTGCAGCATTTTCGTTTTTGTCGTATTGAGCGACCTGTGAAGTTTCCACTTTTCACTATTTTAACTAAAGTCGAAGCTGTCGCAGTTTTTACAAAGATTTATTTCCCTTACACCGTATAATTCATCTATTAGTAAACATATTAATTTCATTACCCAATTACAAACGATTGATCAATGTCCGCTATATTTTGAACCATTTTTGTGTTGCAACGCAATGTCATTTTTTGTAGTTATATATTATAATATATAATTAATTTACAGAATTTACAGGTAATCAAGTGTCTTTGAAACATCATATGTATAACTGGAAGTTATGCATTGCGTCTGACATGTGTTTTGTTAAAACCTCATTATAACGTTTTGCAGCCCGACGACAAATGCATATCATTGTTCCAGCCTAAGATTGATATAATTATTTAATATCATGAGAACAACCGAATGGTGAATACTACAGGTCATATTATTGTTCCCGCCTGATATCAATACACTATGGGTACACGCGAACAGAGAGTACTACAAGCCATATTATTGCTCCCGCCTAAGATTAGATAATGAGAAAAGCTAAACAGTGAATATTAAAAGTTCAATTATTGTTCCCAAATCAGAACCGAAGAGTAAATACTACAAAGAGGAGACAGTGTGTGACATATAATCTAACACAAAGGAGTGATTGGGTGCCGTGCTTAAACATATTTTTTTCCATATTTCCAAAGAAAAGACATGTTATGTAACATAACAAAATGAAGGGGAAAGATTAAGCTATACCATGATACTTTTCATATAAGATTTTGTGCAATGCCATCACGATTATGTTTAGATAACAAAATATGTAACAATAGCGCCGCCATGCGGGGCAATATACGCCCGAATTCTTACATCATAGGATTGGAGCAAAATTTTAAGAACTTGACTGTTGTAGCCCCAAAGGACTGGAACAACGAAAGGAAAACTTCAAAAAACAAATCTAAGTCCACAAAAAAAAAATCAAAGTCTACAAAAAAATCCTTATCAGGTATAGGTATGTAAAAATACACCTTAAAATTGGAGGTACCATCCATGTTGTACCACAGAAAAGTGGTCTCGGTTTTTCCCTATGGCCAATAATAAAAAAGTTTCAAAAATAAGCTATTTATAGTAACATAAAAGGGAAGTAATTAAAAAAAAATTATTGTAAGTCAAAAAAAGAGATCTGCCAAATAAAAACAAGACCACTGCAATGCAGAGCAATATACACAAAGCAAAGTCATATATGACCTTTGACCCTTAAGTGTGACCTTGACCTTGAAGCGAGTCATCCGGAACATGCGCTCTGCCAACGTTACAATGTGGTGAACGTTTCTGCAAAGTTTCTTTGAAATCCTTCCAGCAGTTCAAGAGTTACAGAGCGGACACGAAACAAACTGATATGACTTTTGACCCCTAAGTGTGACCTTGACCTTGAAGCAAGTCATCCGGAACATGCGCTCTGCACGTCGTCTTGGTGTGGTGAACATTTGTGTCAAGTTTCTTTGAAATCCTTCAAGGGGTTCAAGAGTTACAGAGCGGACACGAAACTAACTGATATAACCTTTGACTCCTAAGTGTGGCCTTGACCTTGAAGTGAGACATCCAAAACATGCGGTCTGCACATCGTCTCGGTGTGGTGAACATTTGTGTAAAGTTTCCTTGAAATCCTTCAAGGGGTTCAAGAGTTACAGAGCGGACACGAAATTGCTAACGGACAGACGGACGGACGGACGGACAGACGGACAGACGAACACCAGCGTCATAACATAATACGTCCCTTCGGGCGTATAAAAACTCTATTGTTATCTTCAAACAGATTCAACTATCTTATCTGTACGTCAAATGAGCCAAACTTTGTGTGGGTGTCCAAACTACCAACGTGCATCACAAATTGTCCCTAAATTGTCAGAAAAAAGAGTTACACTGAACAAAATTATTTTTGGGTCTCTGATTCCTTCCAAAGTCAATTAAAAGTGATATGATTCAAGAATGGATTAGTTTATTACAAAACTGTGATACTCTTTTATAGACCACCCTTTAAAGAAATAGATTGTCAATCTTAATGCAATGTCCTTCATAAATTGAATCACTTCAAACACTTCATCAAGTTGTGAATTTCTGTTCTGAGAAAAAGACGGAAATGTGTTATATGAACTTTATCCTTGGGCTCCGCCTTCATCAAAAACTAAACTTCCTTTTTTCTACCAATGAATTAGACTGTTTGAACATTATTACAACACTTATTTCCTCTTGACCAAGACAGCCAGTCAAAATCCGTGACAAAAATCACCCATATAATATGTGTTACATCAAAGCAACATATCTTCAATTAACACTCCCTCTAGAGCATTAGATGACCATAAAATCAAATGCTAAGATGATGGTCGAAAAATACAGTGACTAAATTTATAGCCTTGTTCTTCTTTTCAGTAAGGTGTGTGATAAACATATGTCAAATGTTTACTGTTTATCATGCAGTTTCATCAAATAAATGTTTTATATTTGAACTTTTAAATTAATCTTTTTGGCATTTGATAGAGGAAAGTATAACTAGTTTAATATATAAAATAAAAAACAAAAGATGATCAAAAAAAATGCCAATTCATTCCTTAGTGTATCCTTAGATATAGATTTATGAAATATTGTACACCATATTAATCGCCAGAACATTTACTCACCAGAGGCATGCGAAAAATTTATACAGACACTAATTCTTAAAAACTGTTTTAAATGTTTACATAAATATAACATTTCAAGTATAAATTGTTGTCTAAATGTCATATATCAAGTTTACACTGTTTGAACTCAATTTGGTACTGAAAACGCCAGATTCTCCACTGCAATCAATACTTTCTTAACAGATTAGTAAAATGACAACATTTTTATATTTTTATTAACAGTAGATTTTAAGTTACGTTGACTAACGATTAGCATACACATATAAACTTCCTCGCTTTTAAACAGTATATGGTGGTGGCGAATCAACTGGTATCTCTAACCTTTCCCCACAGGTAACTTCAGCAGTTTCTCTTGTGGATCTGCTAACCCCTTCTGTCTCCTCATATGTTGGTGGAGGAGCACTTGCAGCATCATATGGTGGAGGCTCAGACGGGTTTCGGAAGGTATTGTAAGGGTTCCTTAGCAAGGAAATACCGAACCATTGCCTAATACTGAAGATAATCATCCCTCTATCTTCGTGTTCATGTTCGCTATTTGTTCTGTTAGTTGGACTCTGGTGAGGTGTCACAATTTCTTGTTGGGCCTGAGCCTCTCTGTTCTGGTGTATCTGAGAATTTACTTCCACTTCCGGCATTTGAGTGCTTTGCTTTGCAGAACGCGTGCGAATAATCAGTAACCTTAAATGTAAAATTAGGTTTATTCTTTTTAATGCAAAGGACATAGTTTAAAACGTTCGTAAAATACAAATTTTAGTAAAAACAATTACATTTTTATCATGTAATAATTTCTTTTCTTTAATGGCATATAGTTTGCAAATGTAGGTAGATATAGATATTAGGCCAATTTAGGCTAATAAAAAGTAACTGAGAAAGATGAAAAGAAAGAACAATAAAAACTATCTTAATGTTTAATATCAAAAGGAAGAAAGAAAAAAGAAAGAAAGAAAGAAAGAAAGAAAGAAAAGATGGATGGACAAATGGATCAACTGGCAGATCACACCAGTACAAGCAACAAGATGCCATAGATCAAAACCCGTAACACATGCCGCAATAAGTATCTTTATCATAACAATACAAATAAAGAAAGCAGAGGTCGTAAACAATTACCACATATAATATTTTTATAACTTTTCTAAAAATGAAAACAGCGTTAAGCAATCATTAAATATTTCGAGCAACACTAAAATAAAACACTTACAGCATGAAATTAATGTGTCCTCGTCACAATAATAGGAGCACTTGCAACACCACTTTCATCATCCAAATATCAAGTGTTATCGTCACTATATCTAGTGCAATGAAGACAGTCACTTACCTCATGCAAAAACAATGGTATTATAGTCAATGTAGTTAAAGCGATGTAAGACAGACACTAAAACAATTTCCTCATGCAAGTGGCAAGTATTGTCGCAGCCATATTAAAGCGATGAAGACAGACACTAAGACACCTACCTCGCGTGAAAGTAGCAAGTATAATTGACACTACATAGAAACGATGATGACACACAACACAGACACCAAAACAATTCCCTCGTGCAAATAACAAGTATTGTAGTCAATATGTTCGCAGCGGTGAAGACAGAAAGTTATCACTTACCTCTGCAAGTAACAAGTATTATTGTCATTATAGTTAAATAGTGATAAATGCAGAGAAGGCGTGAAACAAAAATTTGAAGTGATGAATACAGACAGTAAACACTTACCTCATATAAATATAAAATATTTTCGTCACTATAACAAAGCGATAAAGACAGACACTTAAACACTTTCTTCGTGCAAAAACAACAGGAGCTGTCACAGGAGACAGCGTGCTCGACGATTTCGATGCTGGATAGTGAAACTTGGCATATCTGAGGAAACTAGAGCTATCACTGGAGTGTTTAATGACTCCAATTGTGGATGAAGATATTGCACAATAGCCTGAGTCTATGTAAAAAATATCAACTGAAAGTAATAAGAGAGGTAAAGACAAAATGTATCAAAACACTATATAAGTATATCCTAAGCAAAAAGGGACATAATTCATTAAATATTGGTGCCAGAGTTATGCTGCTTGTGTCATATAGTGTGGGTGATGATGTTGAACAACTGTTTTAAGTTTGAATCAAATCCATTCAGTAATAACAAAGACAGAGTGAAAGTGCATCAAAACTTTAACCTAAAATTCTAAGTAAAAAGGGGGAATAATTAATAAAAGATTTGTGCAAGAGTTATGCACCTTGCATCATATGATAAGGGTAAAGATGTTGAACAATTGTTTAAGTTTGAATCAGATCCATTTAGTAATAACAGAGATAGAGTGAAAGTGCACCAAAACTTTAACCTTAAATTCTAAGTTAAAAGGGGAATAATTCATGAAAAATTGTGCCAGAGTTATGCATCTTGTGTCATATGATGTGGGTGATGATGCTGAACAACTATTTTAAGTTTGAATCAAATCCATTCAGTAATAACAGAGGTAGAGTGAAAGTGCACCAAAACTTTAACCTGAAATTCTAAGTAAAAAGGGGGAATAATTAATAAAAGATTTGTGCAAGAGTTATGCACCTTGCATCATATGATAAGGGTAAAGATGTTGAACAATTGTTTAAGTTTGAATCAGATCCATTTAGTAATAACAGAGATAGAGTGAAAGTGCACCAAAACTTTAACCTTAAATTCTAAGTTAAAAGGGGAATAATTCATGAAAAATTGTGCCAGAGTTATGCACCTTGTGTCATATGATGTGGGTGATGATGTTGAACAAATATTTTAAGTTTGAATCAAATCCATTCAGAAATAACAGAGATAGAGTGAAAGTGCATCAAAACTTTAAACTGAAAATCTAAGTGAAAAGGGGGGATAATTCATGAAATATTGGTGCCAGAGTTATGGCCTTTATGTCAGATGATGTGGATGATGATGAGGAATAAGTATTTCAAGTTTGAATCAAATCCATCAAGTAATTACAGAGATAAGTTGAAAAAAGAGAAAGTGCACCAAAACTTTAACCAAGGTGGGGACGCGGAAAGACGCCGACGCCGACGCCGGGGCGAGTAGGATAGCTCTCCTTATACTTCGTATAGTCGAGCTAAAAAGCATTATTCTCACTTTTTTAAAGCAATGAAGGTAAACACTTAACGATTGCCTCGTAGATATACAGTATCGTCTCTACATTTGAAGACTAAACACTTTCTAGTGCAAATATTATCATAACTACGTCTGAAAGCGATGAAGACAGACACTTAAAAACTTACCTCATGCAAACAGGAAGTATTATCGTCGCTACATTGAAGCGATAAAACACTTGCCTCATGCATAATTATAATATTTGTTACCTACCGGCTCCTTTGTGTTTTGTTTATAATACACCACAGGCATAAGAAGCTGGTGTATATCATAAAATGCAAGACCTTGTGTCCTCCGGTGAAGGACTAGGTGAATATATGACTATCGGCTCCTTCACAAAAGTATATCTAAATATAGATGTTCGATTAGTTTTACCAAAAGTTATCAAGCAATTGGTTCAAATCCTGACTGCGATAATATTTGAACATTAGGCCAGAGTTTTTTTATTTTTCGTTTTACGGGAGCGCCGGTCCTAAATATTGCAAAAGTGGAATAAAATTAAAATTCATTTTCCCGAGTTTTATTTTATTTTTTCCGCCGGTCGGTTGTTTACAGCCCCAAAGAAAATAAAATTAGTGTATTTTCACCTGGACGTAATTTCACAGGAAGGGAGTTTAACGCGTGCAAAATATCGTGTTTTGCCGTACATTTATCGGCATTAACAGGGTGTAAAATTCCACTCGCCTGCTCGCATTGGCGAGTTAAGTCTGAGTAGGACGAGTGGACCTCGCTGTGTACTCGACCGATCGGGCGATTGTTTTTTTTTACGTCCTTACTTTACCAAAATTCAGAAATTACATCTACAAAACGTCAACAAACATTGAGATGGTTCAGTCGCTACCTGGATTGACTGGAAACAGATAAAGATATCAAAACGTCATGCCGGTAATTTTCCATTTCACAAGCACGTGTGACCTATCGTAACATCTAATTTACATCGACATGTACACAAAATCCGTGCGTAGTGCATTCATTTTTTAATATTTTCGCTTCAAGTTTTCAACACCCCTTGAGAAATAATACTTTATGAATTCTATAATGATTTTAATAAGATATCGACAGAAATGTAGGCAAAATTCTATAAAAACGGTCGAATTTTCATATAATCATTTGTAAAAATTCAAACAGCGCGATCTTAGTTACTTATTTCTTTCTAAAAGTAAATAAATGATGAATACTTTGGGCTTAAAATTCAGACTTTTGACCAGAAAGTATAAAAAACAGAATAAAAAAATCTTAAATAATGAAAAAGCGGCTGCGATTACAATACATGGAGTAAGACGATTTTTGGCAAACAGATTTCTGTTAGTGTGGCAGAATAGGTTACGTGACCTCGTGAACGTAAGTAGAAATGCGATTTTAAAATAAAGCAATGTGATGTCACTGCGGTTTTTAATAAGTTTTAAATGAATCTTTGTACATGTATTTTTTGACCAACAATTTAAAAGTTTTTCTTGTCAAACAATAATGTAAATTCCTTGAGGGCAAATAGGTCACAGAGCTAGGATATCCACTATAGTAACTATCGTTTGAGACATTTACCTTTTATACGGGATATAGCACATTCGCTTTTGATAACAAATTAAAGAAGAAATTTTTTATTGATTTCTATTTCTCAGCAATTTTAAGAACCGATGCGGTACGATCAGACAGTGATGTGTCACATGGCGCGAAAACATGACGTAATGCCATGAGAATCTCAAGCAAAAATACCGCTTTGATCTCCGCTTCAGATGTCAAGATACTGACACACTTCTTTTAGCTCTTAGAGGGGGTGTAAATTGATCATGAAAACAAGGTCAACATTACTTAGTTTATCACTGAATAATTACTGATAATCTTTAACGTTTTTTTTCTCTCTTTCTACACGGGTGGATGGACGATGATTGTGTCCAAATTTTTTTAGACACTTTTCAAAATTTATATTTTTCGGGAAATAATACTATTGTACATAATACTCCTTTCATAAAAGTGACAGTATTAAAAGTATTAAATTGTCTAAAGATTGTCTTACTCACATTTTGTTTTCAATAGATTCAACTTACAAGTTTGCCATAGAAAGGTAATACAATATCAAAGGTGCTTTGACATTAAATTTTATTCAAAACATTAGTTGTTTGCAGAACAAATAAATGTTTGTAACAGCAGATTGTTTTTACATTTTTATTTCAACGGTGACCCCTCACACTTTACACAGGCTTGGGACTGTCTCGCATAAAGCAGCTGGTAGTGTTGGCAAAATCTCAGACAGATGGTCCATTTCTTTTGTAACTTCAATAGAATTCATAAGTGTATAAAGAATAATAAAGAATACTTTTTATTGGAGACAATATTTTGACAAAAAGTGATGCAACTTCAGTACTTGAACTTAGTGTAGTATAAAAAGGTGCAAATTACAGAAGCAACTTCAGTACTTGCACTAAATGTATTATAAAAAGGTGCAAATCACAGAGGTAAATTTTCAGATTACTTTTTGCTAGATTATCTTTCGTTTTTCATCACTGAAAAAAAAATCTTGCCCTCTGCACTGTGACTGTTATTCAAAATTATTAAATACTTTATTTTGCTGATAAAATCCAGTATATTATGAGCTGGCATAAACTGTAAAGTTAGCTCATTAAAGATGATACTGGTGAAAGATACAATAAGTAAATATTATGTATAAAAAACAGAGGTTACACAGCAGAAGATGCAAGGAAACCAAACCACCAAAACTACTACACTACTAATTAAGCCACTTTATACCAGACGTGTTTAGTCTCTACTTGCTGTCACTGAAATTTACTGTGGCTGTTGTAACAGATAAAATAATTTTTGTCTTCCACTTAAATTAAGTAAAACAAGCTTTCTGAATTTTAAAGACTTGCCAGTGTAAGTTACAGTGCCTGAAGCAGTTTATTCACATGCATGCATGAAAATTTTATTCAATGTTTATCCTGTATAAATGGCTTTTATAGTCTTAAAACATAACAATACATCACAATATTAAATATTGGACACAAACAAAAGTAAACAAAACTTGAAACGAAAGTTCATCAAAATAAAAAAAATCTTAAAAAATTCTATTTTATTTTTATTTTTTTCCGAGATGCTCACTTTCAAGCTTTTTATTTTCATTTTTATTCCCTCCTCCCCCTGCTCATTTTTCAAAAATCTCCCGTAAAACGAAAGATAAAAAACTCTGGCCTTAAAGTCAAACAGATCTTGGAATTTATTTGAAAGTTAAAATAAACTTACTCAGTATAATAAACGTGAGACATTTCCTGTGTCTAAGTATTGACTTGTCAGAAAAATTATTCATGAAAACATAACCATTGACAGAAATAATATTGAAATATTATTATAATAGCAAAGGTTACACAAAGCAAAAAAAAAATTCTTCTGAATTTATTTAAATCCAGTGTCCAGTCAGGATGAAAATCATGGCGATCTCCCGTGCAATTTAAATGTCAAACCTGTTAGCCCACTTTCATATTCAAAATAATTGAAACGTTTCTGGGATTGTTTGAAAAATGTTTAGCCTATTGTTTCAGTACGTTTTAAAGACATCTAACTCGCAAGTATTTGATGGGGATTCGCCAAAGTAGTTCCATCCATCAGGTCCGGGTGGGGACTTTCGCCGATTACTCACACAAAACAAGAAACCTTTATAGTTATTATAGCAAATCATCTGATATAAGGAACACACTTCCATGTTCCAATACTAAAATGCATTGAAATAATAAGGGTTACAGCGAACCCCAAAGCGTTATTTTTAGAATTCTTGGCGAGTATTTTACAGTAGTATTGGATATTGTACTTACAATTTTAAATCATATAACACATTTAAAAACATAGCATGAATGTTGATTTACAAATGTACCTCAATGACATTTAAAACCAAATTTTGATTTATAACTAATGTCTTCCGCAATATGACACCAGTGCATTTGAATTTAATTTGGTGTAGTTATATGATCTTAAGTACCAGTTCTACATGGGTATTTATTGGTACCACCTTGCGAATGAAATAGTTTATAATTTCTATACACTCAGATAGATATAATCATAAGATAAAACATTTCTACGGTATATCGGAATAACGTGATAATTATTCTGTATTCTGTCCAAAGCTTTCAGGCGTGAAACTTCCTCAACCAACATTTTATCGATTTTTGAGATTATGATTTTAACAATACTGATTTGCATATTCAAAATAGCGTTTTATTTCAGGATCAGTCTAATAGGAGGAAAACGAAATTCATTGCAAACATGTATCTTATACAAAAATACGAAGACAACTGATGAAATGCAATTCAAGTTCAATCACTTAATGATAAAAATCAGTTTGCTATTACAAGTTATAGTTATTTTGCAAGGAAAATGTATATATAAAAATACCAGTGTTTCACAATTTGATAATTAAGCATTTGATTCAAATTCTATATTCTGACACGTAAGTTTCGGCTTCAAATATATATAAACACTGTGGTAAAATGCCATTTGCATTAAAACCTGACAAACTTAAATTATGAAAGGATTTGTATATCAATTGAAAAGGCACAATTGTTGACTTAAGAAAGAGATCGCAGATCTACGGATCGCAGTGTCGTGAGTTCGATCCCCAGGGCGAGTCGTATGTTCTCTGTGGCATTTTGATAAAAGACATTGTGCCTGAAATCATTCGCCTTTCAAATGTGACTCATGTGTTGAAGCTGACAGTAAGTTGTGGGGTAGGTTTGTACTGGTACAGAATCCAGGATACTGTCCGCCGTTACATAACTGAAATACTGCTGAAATGTGACGTTAAACCCAAAACAAACAAGAAGCAAAATTAGGAGGAGATATTAATCATCACAATGTTTACCATATTATCGTCAATATAGTTAAAACGATAAAGACAGACACCAAATTAATTGCCTCTTGCAAATAAGAAGTATTATCGTAACAACAAACAAAACGATGAAGAGAGACATTAAATCACTTAACTAATGCAATTAGTATGTATTACCGTTAGTATAGTTAAAACGATAAAGACAGACACTAAAGCAACTGCCTTTTGCAAATAAGAAGTATTATCGTAACAACAAACAATGCGATGAAGACAGACATTAGATCACTTAAGTCATGCAATTGATATGTATTACTGTAAATATAGTTAACAGGATAGAGATAGACACCAAAGTAATTGCTTCTTTCAAATAAGAAGTATTATCGTGACTACATACAAAACGATGAAAACAGAAACTAAAACATTTACCTCATGCAAATGATAGGTATTATAGTCAATATACTTTAAGCGATAAAGGCAAACACCAAAATAAAAGCATATAAGAAATATAATAAAAAGTATTATCGTAGTGACAACAATTAAAGCGATGAAGCCAGAAACATTGCAAATGATAGGTATTATGTAAATATTGTTAAAGAGATAAATCAAACTCCAAAATAATTACCTTATGCAGGTAACAATTATTATCGTCACTACATTTACCGGCGATGAAGACAGACTGACACCAAAAACAGTTATATGTAACTCTAGCAAAAGGGAAAAGGTTTTTCATTAGCAAAGTCAGTAATTTGAAGACAATTACTAAAACACACTTACCTCATACAATGATACATTTTTATCACAACAATTCAGACAAAAATGCCAAAACAAACAATTACCTCACAACAACTAAAAGTATCACTGCCGCACAAGTAGCGATAACCCCGGTGATAGCCCTAACATTTATATCATCATGATCTGTGGCAGAAACAAAATTGTCTTCGTCTTTGAATGATGTAAAGGAAGGTACGTCGCTCGAGTCAGTAGCAAATATTTTCGTTGTTGTCGTAACTTCATCTGAAATATAAAGTAAATCAAATGTAAGTGCAACTAGACGGAAAACGAGTCTTAAACGTAGGCCAAAAGTTGATGAAGTAGAAATGCAATACAGTAACTCTAAATTTTAACAAGAGCTGTCCGTAAGACAGCGCGCTCGACTTTTCTCAGTGCTTGATTCTGAATTAGAGCTTTGCCTGTAAAAAAAAAAATCCAAGTTAAAAAGGGACATAATTCTGTCAAAATTAAAATCAGAATTATGGGAATTGTGTCTCCTGGTGTAGACTTTGATAGAAAATAACTCTTTTGAGTTTCAAGTCAAAATGTTTAATAGTAACAGAGATATTTGACTTTATCAAAAAAAATTAAAAAATTCTAAGTTAAAAAGGGGCATAATTCTGTCAAAATTCAAATCAGAGTTATGGGAATTGTGTCTCCTGGTGTAGACTTTGATAGTAAATAACTATTTTGAGTTTCAAGTCAAAACCTTTAATAGTAACAGAGGTATTTGACTTTATCAAAAACTTTTACAAAAAATTCTAAGTCTAAGTTAAAAAGGGGCATAATTCTGTCAAAATTCAAATCAGAGTTATGGGGATTGTTTCTCCTGGTGTAGACTTTGATGGTAAATAAGTATTTCAAGTTTCAAGTCAAACGCTTTAATAATAACAGAGATATTTGACTTTATCAAAAAATTTAACAAAACATTCTATTAGTGAAAAAGAGACATAATTCTGTCAACGTTCAATCAGAGTTATGGGGATTGTTTCTTCTGGTGTAGATTTTGATGGTAAATAAGTATCTTAAGTTTCAAGTCAATAGCTTTGACAGTAACAGAGATATTTGACTTTATCAAAATCTTTAACCAAAAATTCTAAGTTAAAAAGGGGCATAATTCTGTCAAAATTCAAACCAGAGTTGTGCGGATTGTTTCTCCTGGTGTAGACTTTGATAGTAAATATCTATTTTAAGTTTCAAATCAATAGCTTTGATAGTAACAGAGATATTTGACTTTATCAAAAACTTTTACCAACGGCGGCGCCGACGCCGACGCCGACGCCGACGCCGGGGCGAGTGCAATAGCTCTACATTTTCTTCGAAAAGTCGAGCTAAAAATCATATTTTCCTTTTTCATTATGTTCTAAATGTTCATTTAGAATTACATTGCTTATTCTAATCAAAAGAAAATATAATTAGATAAAGTGATTGCATTACATATATTACCTGCTTTAATGCACGGTTGTTCGCCAGATGTTGTCAACCAGTTTCCAGAAGTAGTGTGACAGTTAACGTATTTATCTGTTGAAGACCGTTTGTATGGTGGGAAACAAAAGTATTCACAGAGGCGCTGGCAGTTGTAGAACAGGACATAACCATGTTGTATTGTACCGCTGTAACAGCGCATCTTGACGTTGCGTGCGTAGTGTAAGTCGATGTCAGGTCGTGTTTGAAGAAGTCAGTGTGCCGTTACATGAAACCCTTTCTATTCTGAAGAGATTCCTATAAAACACTGTATGCTGACTATATAATTACGTAATGTTTAAAGTGATCTCAGGTCTTATAAAATATATCTGTATCCTTAATATACACCGTAAGTATCAACAAAATATACCACATTCTAGTGTTAAATCATACATTTGAAACAGCATTTAGTAAGTTATGTAACAAATACTCAAATCTGACATAGTGACTACTGAAACTAAGTTTCTTTGAAAACTGCGTAAAAAAAAAGAAAAAAAAATACGTGAAATAAACTTACCCTGAATATCAAACATAATTCACATATAACACTAAAATGATAATGCACATTTTCAAAATGGTCGTTCTAAATTTAATGCCATTATTACTTTACCGCTATTAGGAAGTATGAAATTCAATGCAAAACAGTATTTGATTACCTGCATTCGTGCAAGAAGGAATTTGTTTACTTATTAAATATAATAATAAATAAATTGCGGTTACGTGGTGTTTACATTTGGGTATGAAACAAGCTAGAGTGTGTTTAAACCGTGTTTTGTTTTCCTATTCTTTTACACTGTTTTTTAAATGATTCAGTGTTGTATATTTTTTTAAAGTAAAGGATGTCCCAAATGAGTCAATAGCCAACTAACGGCGGTTGTTAAATTAGCATACATTTTAACCCATATCCTGCTAAATTTCTATAATGTACTAGTCCATCTTTCAATTTGGACAGTACCATTTACTGTTAAAAGGGGTGCTTACCTAAAAATTTCTTACTGAATAGCGAACAGTGCAGATCATGATCAGACTGCACGGATGTCCAGCATGATAAGGGTTAACATCGCGTCACAATGTCGTAGACCAATCAGAATGAAGAAATATTCAATTTGAGGAAACACAGAGATAAATATTTACATCTTTTTTGTGCAAAAGAACAAAAAAAATCCATATATAAATACCATGCACACACAGCAATCGAAATGACATCTATACATTTTGGCGTGTAATAAAATTTAAATTTGAACTGAATTGAACTAGGCTTATTCAAGGGAAAGCAATACATTACTATCACAAGCTTTAATTTAAGAAACAGGGTTTTATCTCCCCTTGCTAACATAAACATAATCATGTACAAATAGACAAACAGGAAGCCAAGCAAACAAACAGACAAATAAATACTCCTCATGTATACAACCGGAATTAACGTTCATGAGACAGATGCAAGTGTACAAAACTCAATCATATAGCGCTGTACGTCGATTGTTACTAAGTTAAACATTAAGGTATAGGTCCATGTTTCAGAGAAAAAAGTTCGAACGTCATCAAATCATAGAAAGAAAGCATTGTTTTACATGAAAATTTAACAGCGTATAAAACATTTATACTATTCTACAAAACCATTGTCAATTTACTGTAATATGTATTGAATTCCAGAAAGGGACTGCATGAAGGGGCCACACTTCTGGACAGTTCAGCGGCTTTAAAATCTCACCATTTTTTAAAAACTGTTACACGTCTTCGTTTTGATGGATTTGCAACATCGTGCAAGTGTTTAAACTTTACATAACTAGGTAAAACATTGTTTTTGTCAATTGTTTACATTTCTTTTATTTTACAAATGGCATTCTTATTTAAAGGGGGACAACTCATTAAGAATATTTTAAGTATCCAACTCTGTGGGACAGAACAGAAAAACATGTATTGGATAGATAAGTTGTTTGTCAAGATGTTGTTCATTTACTAAAAACATCTGTTGTTTTGTGATATACTGCTAGACCTTAATGCATGAAAAGTCATGCATAAATCTGTTAGGCTTTATGTTACTAGCGTGTATTGTTGTCTCCCATTTCATGACTGGCAAGTTATCAATAAACAATGTACTGACAGAAGAGAAAGGCCAGGTAAGCACGTAACACTGAAACGAAAAGTGTGTTACAATTTTGGCAAAGATAAGTTTTCAATATTTGATTCATTATGTGCTTGCGATATCAAGGCAAACACAGATTTCCAAGGAATCATTTTTATACATATTAAGGGAGATCGTGCAGGTATCCTACATACCATGTATGGTGAAAATAAACATACTGGTTAGGGGCGTTGAAAACAATAAAGAAGCTATTTTAAAGAACAATAACGAGAAACCTTTAGCCTGCTGGTGGCAAGTGATTCAGCCTTTGCGTAAAGTGCGGACCAGGATCAGCTGATCATGGTCTGCACAGTTCGCTATTCAGTCAATAAATTTTCAGTGAACTTCTCTTTAAACAATAAGTGGTACAGCCCAACTTGAATGATGGACCAGCCTATTTTAGAAATTTAGCAGGGTAATGGAAGTTGTATAGAAAGCAAAAATACCCTAAGTTGCAAAATTAAATCTCCGTTGACGTATGAAGTCATGGTGATTTTACCCCAGTTGAATTTTGATGATCAGATCACATTTTAGATTGTACTAATTTCACAGAAAATATTAATGTTAAATAAAGAATTCAGTTTAAAAAAACAACAATATATTTATACTAGTGAATTAATACTCAATATTTCTTGATTAGGCAACAGGTGCTAAAAAACAGCCCATTTTTGATAAGCTTCTAATAATATAATAATGATAAAGTCACGGCCTTACCCTTTTTTTATTTCTTTTCATTAGTCAGAAGCGACAGACCACTTTTACTGCCATATGGTTTAGATCTATGTGTCTTCTCATCATGGTTAAAACAAGATGCCTTAAAGACCCGCCACGACCTAGTGACCTACTTTTTTCACTCACAAAAACTTCATGAAAATCATTCTTGAAATACAGGTAATATACAGTTATACTACAAGTTTTTAGGTGGACAATTTTGGACATTCCTGAATAAATGTGTTTTTTACAACTTCAACTGCAAACTTATTCAGTCAATCTCTTTTCAGCATAGTTTCAAAAACATAGTTACATGAATAACTATCTTACACTGTAAAAACAAAATGTGATTGAAATTCCGCCAAATACACTGATTTCTGTACATATTGCTACAGTTATTCAATAAAATCTTAAGACATTACACACATTGCCTTGGCCTAATATATGTCACTGTCAGTTTGTAACTATTTACATGTTATTTCTCATTTTCTTCATGCAAAACATGTATAATTACCATCATGGAAACACAAAAGAATATAGTTATTTTGTGGTGCCTCTTTAAAGAGTGAGGATGAATTTGTCGGTCCTAATAATGAAATGAATAGTCAGATGTTGATGTTATAATTTATTTTCTATGCATTTATGCATATTGCACAATGGTTCAAGCTAACGTACAGTGTTTTGTATTAAGACTAGTACATTGTACTTTTTAACAAATGGATGGCCAAACAACGGATATGTTTGGTTGGGCAGCTAAATCTTCTTTAAAATATTTTTTTTTATTATTATTGGTAACATTATCTTTCTGTCTGGTTTCACTACAGTGGTTATAATGTTTTATTTCCCTACGTAAATTGTGGTTAAATAGAAACCCACAAAAATGTTACCATTAAAAACTAAAAACAAAACACATACGATTTAGCTAGCGAATTAAAGAAAAATATCAATGTCGAGCACTTTTGTTTGCTATCACCGATACGATATTGTTAGATGCTTAAACCATCAGCCTTGTGGTATATTAGTCGATATTATCCGCTCTTATATAACAAAGGTTCAAAATCGTGAATATGCTATAACATAATGTTATCTGCGTAAAACAAAATATGAGAATGAATGTATGATAGCTTCTGTAACACACTTGTAAAGATTATAATGATCTTTCTATTTCTTTAATCATCAAAATTGACCATACATAGCTATGCATGACCGTGTCTGTATACACGAGGCTTTCGGAAATCAGGATTTAATTAGTTATAATAATTCTAAAACAATTTGATGTAAACATGCACACTTGTCATACTATAACTAAAAGAATTTTATGTTGTTCTAGTCCAAATCCGAAAACTGAATGATAAAATTGCCACTAATCAAGTGACTTCAAATTGGCTTATTTATTTGGCTCGGGCCGCCGTATTGACTCTTGGCCCGTGGCATTAGACTTATGCGGCACCCAATGGACAAATAACAAGGCCAATATGAAATCACTTAATAATACATTATATTTCATCTCACGATGTGTTATGGCTTCGCTACCGCCCCAAATATCAGTAAGAATGCAAAAGCTGAAGACACTTTTCCAGGCACGTGAGATTATTTTATCAAAACGCATGTACGAGGGTTGTTCAATAAATACGTAGACTGACTCTACAACTTTGTCCTTTGCATGTGCAATTTAGAATAATTGGTACCGTTTTAACCAGTAACATGTCCGCTTGCAACTGTAATTATTCAGAATGATATCACACAATACAAAACTACAGTTTACTTTATTACCATAACAACGCGCTAGCGGCCCGGCGCGACATTCTGTCGTCTTTAAAGTAAAAACACCAATAATTCCGAATAAAACCATATAACTTTTTTGTGAAAGAAAATTTCATCAACATCGTGAACAATATTTATATAATATTTAGGTGATGTCTCAGTAAAGTTTTAAGTAAATCGGCCATTCACGTTTAAAATGAATATTTTTGACTGTCACAGTGATAGTCATACGTTGACTCACATAATAATGACGTCACAAAAAATCTAGAAATCTAAATTTAAAATTCAGTAGTACAAGAACTAGGAACATACTGACAGAAATTTTTGAATTACTGTAGATATCAAGCATTTTTGTCGAACTATCTTAAAAGATAGCTCAACCATCAATAAGCATTAATTCTAACATGTTGATCAGCCATAATCACCTATAAATAGATTGTTTCCCGATTTCCAGTGACATTGGTTTAAAACTGTATTTATTTCCACAAATTGTATATACAAACACGAGTACTATATTTAAATTAACAAAGTTTGATAAAAAGACATACATCAGTCAAAATAGTACTGTAACAAACAAACAAAGAAATTTTTAATCGAATGGATTGGAAAACAAGCTACTTAAAACTTATATGAATTCCGCTCCTGGGACCAGTGACATTAATGAAAAAAAGAAAACTAATATCTACATGCTCCCGTTAAATGTATGGTTTACATTAACCAAGAGTGATACTTTTTTGAAAATGAATATTTTGACGTTATTAAGACGTCGCTGACTTGGGCCGCAAATAATATCCATTTCTCAAACAAAAGATCATAGCACAAACATACCACATTGGAACAATTACAATTTCAGTACATAGGTAACAGAGACACCATGTTTCAAAATGATAAAACTTTACCGGCTAGTTTTGAAGTCATGGCATTAGTCTACGTATTCGTATATTTAATTTTAAACAGTTTAAAGTGATTATGTAATGAAAGTGTCAAGAAACACAGGTCTGTGGCCTCAGTTTAATATTACAAGACAATAATGAAGACAATGTTTATAAATTTACTATTATTAATTTCATAATTTGCTTACATAACTAACGTAATTTTCATTTCAGATTTTTCGTGAATGTTGACTGATCCTGATGAAAGTTATACATTATTTTACATGTATCCTAAGGTGGTAGTAGGCAATTAACATACTTAAAATAAATGGGCAAATAATGTATTTTCACAAAAAAATCCTTGAAAAATTATAAAAGTTGATGTACGTTGATTCTTTAAATACCATCTTAATATATTCTAAATAGTTTTAAAAAATCTAGTCACAAATGGAGTCACATTTGATAATCATTAAAATTTAATGTATGATCCAAAACAGCTGAAATTACAACGATAGATTGCCCTATCGGAATCGTCGTTCGAATGTAGAGTAAGAAATTGATTTTGATAATTTAAGAACTTCTCGTTGTCGCCTTCTTTAAATTTTCTTGTATGGTGAACATGAACGATATTGTGTTATATTTTGAATGCAATCACGAATAATCCATGTCAAGGAAAAGGTTGAATGTTTAGCCTAAGATGTCGTTGATACTTAAAGATTTGCTTATAAAATATATACAATATCTCTGCATCAAACACATCTCTTAATAAGCATTTATTAGCATTAATTGGCGTTTATTGCATTTCTGATATTGTCAATTAAAATTAACAGTCATTCTCTGAAACCACTGAAAAAAGTTTGGCATTCATTGTCAAGCATCTTCTTCAGACTTATGATATGTAGCAGATTCGATTCCTAGGCTAGGTTAGAACAGCGTACAAATGCTAAAGAAAAGTTAATTTGATCTTTTTTTCACATCTACATGTACAATGTACATTTGCACCACCAAAGCTGAGATGGTCATATTCTGATCAGATGATTTGTTACGTGTCTTTGCTAAAAACGTCCTCCATATATTGTCATATACTTCTATTCATTAATTCGATACACATCTGCTATGAACATATTTCTAGAAAAGGTAGAGCTAATTATAAGCTGCATTTTAATAAATACTGATTGTAAAGTGTCAAATTTTCACGGCACTGTGCTGTCAGTTGTTCACCTTTGCCCTTTTGAAATGCAATCTTTTATGATGAGATAGACTGAAAAATAAAAACATTTGCATTGAAAACATTAGTTACTGATTGTTTTTTTTCACTGAAACCAATTTATTCCTAATGTAATAAGTCAGTATGATTTTAAACTCACTTTGTTGTAGCAACGATATAACCTTGCATTTTAATGCATTTTTCTATGCCTCCCACTGAATCCAATTGCTTTCACTATTTCTTTATTTAAATTTCTCAGATAGATATATAAATAAACAACACATGAAAGTGGTGTCTACTTCGAAGAATCACCTATGTTTCAAGCAGGATCCTTAAATGAAACCAATTTTGTAGTCAACGTACAGCCTTGCATTTTAATGTATATTCCTATGCATCCCACTGAATCCAATTGCTTCTGTTCTACTTTGCAAAATGTACGTATTAACTTACTAAGATGTGCATTTATATTTGTTTCTTACAGGCTGTATAACCTACGGTTCGGAATATATCGAATACTTAGACATGATCCTTTGGGTACAGAAAAGTCTGGAAGAATACAGCAGTGTTGATCTATCTCAGTGCAAGGAATACTGTTCTAGTTTCAACACATGCCGTGGTTTCAACTACGATACATGGAACAATAGGTGTGAACTAAAATCCCAAACCCCTTTAACACATAGTTTTGAACCGGATCCGGGAGTTAACTATTATACAAGAAATTGTGCCTAACTGCTGAATGGCAAAAGACTGTCTTGTAAACCTAACAAAAGATAAAGGAAAAATAAATCAAGCTGAAGGCTTTTAAAACGCACGGAGAGAATAATTGTAAAACGAACTATCTATGGCCAAAATTTAAACAGTATTTAAAGGAGGTCTTTATTTACATTTTAGGACATATTCAAAATAAAGCTTGTGGCCTATAGATCTTGACTGTAACATACTTTTCAATTGCATTTTTAATTTTTTTTTATCTATGGCGAAAATGTACAGTTAAAACTAACGTGCACATTGTACAGTTTTGGTTTTTTTATGTATTGAAATAAACAAATCCATTTATTAAAGGTATATTAGATCCAAATTTCATATTTAAAAACATGAACAATTACTTCATATGATTTAAATAAACATAAAATTATCAAGTTTATATGTATCAACAATACTATGAATTAGGTTTAAAATAGTACACACTGTATAAACACAGTACAAATGTGTATCACCATTAAACAAATGGCTGTATTTTAACATTCAACTGTTACTACATGCCATTTTATTATGAATGTAGCTCTATATGCAAACTAAATTTAAATATTTGGTAAAGTTAAATACATTTGATGAGGATTTTATACATTTGAAGTAAATATCTGAAGATAAAATATTAAAGTGACAGATGGACATTGGATATCTTTAAATTACTGAATTGGATATGGTATGAAATGGGGACCTAAGGTTCAAGTATTTGACACTAATGATACTGCCGGTGTAATGAAGTATTTCGACCCCCATAGAATAATGACCCCTCGGTCATTATTCTATAGAAAAAGTGACCCCCCGGTCATAGTATTATGACCTCCAGATCATAGTACTATGACTCCCCCACGTGAAGTAAACTGAACCTCACGAAGAATATTGACTCCCATAAAAAAACGACCCCCTGTCATTTGGTCAAATTTAGTGATAACTCATGTATCTAAGGCCTAACTGCTGCATTTTATGCACGCACTCGGGGGAGGGGGCATATAGATTTGCCCTTGTCCGTCCGTCCTTCCGTTTGACCATTAGCCGCAGATACCATCACTTGACACAGAAATCAGAGCATTCCGCAACGGGAAAATGGATTCTATTTCTAGACGCTGTATCTTGGTGTATACATTTTTTTCAGGAAAATAACAATTCACAATACGTTCACAAAACACACCAGTGTCAATAATCCCTGCAAACTTCGGTATGAAGTAATTCTTCCGAAGAAAACTGCACAAGAAACTGCTAGCATAGAACTTAGTATTAATAGAAGTTGCAATACTTAGCAGTGGCAGTAAAGTACGGTAGCGGCAACAATAGAAAGTAGTAGTTGTAGTAGTAGTAGTAGTAGTAATGGCAGTGGTAGTGGCAGTTGCAGTAGCAGCAGCAGCAGCAGCAGAGGAATAAGTGACAGCAACAACAGCAGCAGGAGAAGAAGAGGTAGATGTACAAGACGTATTAGTGGAAGCAGGTAAAGTAGTATCAGTAGTAGCAGTTGTAGTAGTAGCAGTAGAAGTAGTAGTAGTAGTAGTAGTAGTAAAGTCTGTTCCACCTATTACGTTTACCTCGTTTCTGAATTATCAGTATCGGTAAAATCGTCCAAAAAAACATATTTATATCCCATACATCAATATCTCTAGACCTTTTTTTCATTTTTTTAATAAAGTATATATTAAAGAAATAATCTTGGATTTTTCGTTTTTCCCCATAGACCGTAATGCTATATGACGTTACGTTGACTTTCCAATATGGCGGCGCCCGTAGCGCAATAAACTAGGGGTTAACTCAAAATTAAAATGCCAGAGTTAATATTTGAAAAGACTGTGTTTGTTATTGTATTATGTTAATTCTTGGGGGAATTCGTGACAGGCCACCTCAAAATGAAAAATAAATAAATAAATGAAATAAATAAATAAGAAAATAGAAAGAAACAAACACAAAATACAAGGTGATTTCTAAAAAAAGAAAAAAAAAATGTGCGTGCGAACGTCTCGTTATTTTGAGAACACATGGGCATTATTCTTATATTAATTTTTCTGTCACTGAAACTCGAATGAAAAATATTATAAAAACGACGTTTCAGAGTATGTCATGGACGTACAGGCACAATATAAAAATTCGAGCTCTAAAGCTGCATTTTCATTTTGTTGTAGTGCATTTGTTTACAATTACATGAAAGTTTCAACATAGTACTTAACGTTTCTGGTGACGCGAAATATAACGCCAACACGTATTTTCCATAAGCACACGGTCATTTCCGAAGGAGCATCATGGAAGGTAATGCAGTTTTCCCGCCAAAATACGAAGAAGAAACGTCTGCTTCCGGTTCTATGGAGAAATTCATTATGTTGTATACGATGGCCCGATATTTACGTATATCTAAGCTGGATTTTCATTATGTTACTATTCCCGTTTCCATCTTAACGTTGTGTTCAACATCTGCCGAACAATGTACGAAAATGTATGTATCGATCTAGCACAGGTTCTACAGAAATATGGTTTGGGAAGAATCGTGTTGAGTCATTAAAACTAGTATCATTCCCTGACGCCGACAAGGCTTGTAATTTCTTTGGACATGATTTATGGAAATTTGTTTTTGTGTGTTTGGCTTTGGGTTTAAACGTCGTTTTTCAAAGTATTTCAGTCATGTAACGGCGGGCAGTTAGCTTAACCAGTGTTCCTGGATTCTGTACCAGTACCTGTTCTCCGCAAGTAACTGCCAACTTCCCCACATTAATTATCAGAGGTGGAGGACGAGTGATTTCAGACACAATGTTTTCTATCAAATCGTCACGGAGAACATACGCCCCGTCCGAGGATCCGCGGATCCGTAGACCAACGCTCTTCCTACTGAGCTAAGCCGGCGGGTTAAGGAAATTTAGCCCGTTTTCAAAATAATTGCACGCAGTATATGTTTTACTAAATTTGTTTTAAAAGCACTGATCCCCAGAAAGTATGACAACAACAAAAAATAGATATCAGAAAATTATTGCTAAATTTCTCATGAAAGTTTTAATAGTTAATGACAGATTATGTTACAGAAACACATAAGAATTTTTTTTTTTTTTTTTTTTTTTTTGGCGATTTATTCAAAATAAAGGGATACTGGAAGTAAACTGCCTTAACCATAAGCTTTATATTTATTTAAATATTCCTCCGTGGTGTATTGGTCACGACCCCAGGGAAATTTTTATCGCGGCGGCGGCCCGGGTTCGATTCCCGACTCGAGCATGTTTTTATCTCTTAATTTGGCATTCTGAAACAGATTAGCAACACAACCTCGTGTTCGTGTTCATATATTCAAAATCTGACCAAACTTTAAGCAAAAATCTGGATGTAAGTGCCTTTAAATGGCTAAACGCTAAAGTAACAACTTGTGATTTTTTTGGCCACCTACTGTTTAACTATGAAAGAAATAGTAAAGACAAGTAATGTTTCGGAAAAGATATGAAATATTTCGCACGTCAATTTTTTTTTTACTTCAACGTTTTACTTCAACGTAAAATAAGTTTTAAAAAAGTTTTCTTTTTACGATGCTGGCTTTGAGAAAGAAGAAATTGATGTTCGCGATTTGCATAAGCGATTTAACCGAACAATTCGAAAGAAAAATAGACAAACTGTGTGTGCAACAGTTTAAATAGTTCAGACACATGTTAGGCCACGTATTAGTAAAGAAAACATTTCAAATATGATTGTGTGCGACATTAGTGACTTCCCATAATTAATTATAGACGTGAATGAATATTGATGTGGGTTTTCTTAGCCGAATCACAAATCCGAATCGGCTAGTGCTTCACAGATATATTGAAATACCTGTGTCAGGTATGTCCTTAATATAGATGATGACGATATGATATTTACGTCGGCAGTGGATAATGAAATCGGTACTATTTACTAACATACGATTTTGTGTGGAATTGCGCGTGGATTCTGTTTGCCTGTTTTAAGTATCTATGCGTGCATGGAAAAATCGACTAATTTTGGGAACAGCGATCTTCATGCTAAGATTTTTACTCAATTCACACATGTTTTCCTTTCGGCCTGCCTCGATTTCATTTTTTTTTTTATTTAACGTCGCATCGACACATGATAGGTCATATGGCGACTTTCCAGCTTTAATGGTGGAGGAAGACCCCAGGTGCCCCTCCGTGCATTATTTCATCACGAGCGGGCACATGGGTAGAACCACCGACCTTCCGTAAGCCAGCTGGATGGCTTCCTCACATGAAGAATTCAACGCCCCGAGTGAGGCTCGAACCCACATCGATGAGGGGCAAGTGATTTAAAGTCAGCGACCTTAACCACTCGGCCACGGAGGCCCCTCGATTTCATTTCTGAAACTATGTCCGTGGCATAACAAAAAAATATTTATACGCGTCACGTGCCAGACAGAATACACGAGTGTGAATGAAAGGCGGGAAAAGTGAGGTACCAATCAGTCTCCACGGATTTTACTGACTTCTGCACAAGTGCGAGACACAGTACATAATCGGCGACATGATTCTATTACGTCAGAAAATATTGACTGACATACTTTCAGCGATTAATTAAGGACGCTAAAAGCATGACCAAGACTTCAAATTCAAAGGGAACGAGACAGAAAAAAAAAAAGAAATGCTTAATGAACAGAAATCTATCAAAAAAGATAATATTTCTTAGATCGGTAATGTCAAAATTGCGTTCATTAAAGTAGCAACTTATAGTTAAAAAGAAAGGAAAACGTCCGTAATTAATTAAAAGAGGTGATCAAACACCCACCCACCCATATTTTATACATTTTTACAATTAACCCATCACCCATAAAGACGGTTTTTGTGAGGACCACCACCATAATTATGATTTTTGGATGGACCCCACCACCCATAATAATTATGATTTTCCGATGGAACCCACCACCCGTCATTAAAAGATTCGGTTGCCGTCCGACACCCCCCCCCCCCCCCCCCCCCCCCCCCCCCTAAACTTAATTCTGGAATCGCCATTATAAATAACTTCAAATTCCGAGTAGGCTCTATGACTGCTCTCTGGATCGTTCATACAAGTATAAATCTGGTTTAATAATAATGATAGATTTGATAAAATAAATAGAGAGAATGGGTTCGCGGTCCGATTTCGCTTTAAAAGAAATCTAAATTAGCGCATCAAGAGTAAGTCACGAGCTTAAAGAAAAAGGAGATGCTTCCATATAAACAGCAAAATTTAAAAAAGAAATGAAATAAAATAGATAGGTTGATAAAACGATAAACAATTAAGCATTGTTTAATATATATTTCAAGAAGTAGAGTATAATTCTAGCGTGACATAGATACGTCAAGATTTCTATCTTCTATCAGCTGATTGTGTATTTAAACCTAGAGGTAATATTTCCCTTGTGCGCCTCGTATAAATCTGCATATGGCCACAGCAAGATTACGTCATTTGTCTAATACGTCACAAGTTTCTTTCGGAGAAAAAGAATTCTCTTGCATACACAGCCGGTGAATATTGTTATTGAAGTTCAAAACTGACCATTGTGAAAGAAATTGGATATGTGGCGGACTGTAAATACTTCAGTAAGGATGCTAAAATACAGGTTATCTTTGAACCATGCGTTTGAAATGATGTTATTTTGAACAAGTCATCGTTTCAAGGGCATGGTGCGATTGATGCTGAATTTCACCGATGTTTAAAAGAGCTTGTTTGTTTACAATTTACTCATCGAGGATTGGATAGAGCTACTGAGACTTGGAAGAATTTGGAGTGTATATAACTTTGTTTAAAAGTGAGTCAATTTACATTTTTGTTAGATCTAATTAATGTGTTCATTGTTATAGCTTTTTTTCTAATACAACATTTCATTTCACTCATGCATTCATAAACGAAATGAGTCTTGAATCGCTCCCGATAAAATTCACGTGAATTTTCCCGTAATACTCCAAATTTAGAGAGCAAACTCCAATGGCGACAAGAAATTACAATGGGAGACTGCCGTTGAAAATATAAATTTGTCATTTATTTGGATATTTGGCAAAGCAGAAAAAAATCGTAAAATTTCTCGAGGGTGACTTTTTTTTAGTTTATCAAACCATGTTTACTTTGCCGGCAAGTGTCGTAGTTTTGTCATGTAACACCAAAGTTGGGGTAAACCTTTGGAATGAAACAGACTTTAGTAGTAGTAGTTATAGACATTTACGGATTAAGTCTACGTGGACTGTGGACACCTAAGGCGATAGATTTTTCAAGGGGATCGTCTCAACATAGTTTAATTATATTATGCGCGATATGAAAAAGAGTTTATAACGGCAATAGGGTTTGAGTTATTATATCATCACTATGCGGTAGGTGATATAAAATTTGGATGTGCCTGTTTTAGCTCGACTTTTCGAAGAAAAAGTAGAGCTATTGCATTCGCTCCGGCGTCGGCGTCGGCGTCTCCGTTGGTTAAAATTTTTGACAAAGTCAAATATCTCTGATAATATCAAAGCAATTGACTTGAAACTTAAAATACTTATTTACTATCAAAGTCTACACAAGGAAGAACAATCCCTATAACTTTGATTGAACGTTTACAGAATTATGCCCCTTTCTAATTTAGCATCTTTGGTTATAGTTTTTGATAAAGTCAAATATCTCTGTTACTATCAAAGCTATTGAATTGAAACTTATAATAGTTATTTACTATCGAAGTCTACACCAGGAAAAACAGTGAATGAAGTATTGCCATGCAATACAAAGTCCCCTACTGGAAGGCACCTAATTTTCTCTACTGCAGTATAACATAATGAACTGATATCTGTCAATGATGTATAAACAATATTGTACTTATTATACATATATGTTATAACAAAACACTTGGATTAAAATTTATATATATTAAAACCTACAGTTGTTTTCATATTGAATTTTTTTGGCTGATATAAAAATGTTATCATGTAAGTTTATTTATAGTAACAACAAAGGGAAATTAATCTTTAAAGAAAAAAAAATCTATATAATATAAGTCCACAAGAAACTCTTTACCAGGTAGAGATAGGTCAAAATACACCTAAAATTGGATGTAACATGCATGCTGTACCACAGAAAAGTGGTCTCGATTTTTCTCTACCGCCAGTAATAAAAAAGTTACAATAAAATCTATTTATAGTAAAACAAAGGGACGTATTCTAAAAACAAGGGTGCCTCATGGTGGTGAACATTTGGTCCAAGTTACATCAAAATCCCTCCATGCTGAAGAAGAAATATCCGTACAAAGTCATTCTTGAATTTGACCTTTGACCTCTAAATATGACCTTGACCTTAGACCTAGGGACCTGGTTCTTGCGCATGACATGTTGTCTCATCCAGGGGAATATTTGTGCCAACTGATATCTAAATCCTCCTTTGCATGACAAAGTTATAGACCGGACAGGAAAAAATCCTCTGTGACCTTGATCTCAAAGTGTGACCTTGACCTTTAAGCTAGGGTACTGGGTGTTTGCGCATGACACGTCGTCTCATCATGGGAAACATTTATGCCAAGTAATATTGTAATCCCTTGATGGATGACAGAGTTCTGGATCGGACAGGGAAAAAACTTTATTGACCTTTGACTCCAATTGTGACCTTGACCTTTGAGCTAAGGGTCCTGGGCTTTGCGATGACATGTTGTCTCATCATGGGGAACATTTGTGCCAAGTAATATTAAAATCCCTTCATGGATGGCAGAGTTATGGATGGGACAGGAAAAAAACTCTGTTGACCTTTGACCCCCAATTGCGACCTTGACCTTTGAGCTAGGGGTCTGGGATTTGTGCATGACACGTCGTCACATCATTGGGAACACTTGTGCTAAGTGATATTAAAATTCCTTAATGAATGTCAGAGTTATGGACCGGACACGAAACAGACCCTGTTCATGCTATGTTAACATTTGACTGCTAAGTGTGACCTTGACCTTTGAGCTAGGGGTTTGAAAGTTGTGCATGACACATCGTCTTATTATGAGGTACATTTGTGCCAAGTAATATTAAATCCCTTCATAGATGGGAGAGTTATGGACCGGACAGGAAAAAAAGCCTTGTTGACCTTTGACCTCCCAATTGTGACCTTGACCTTTAAGCTAGGGGTCCAAGTTTTGCGCATGACACGTTGTCTCCTCATGGGGAACATTTGTGCCAAGTAATATTAAAATCTCTTCATGGATGGGAGAGTTATGGACGCGACAGGAAAAAAGCCCTGTTGACCTTTGACCTCCAATTGTGACCTTGACCTTTGAGCTAGATGGTCCGGGATTTGCGCCACGACACATCATCTCATCATGGGGAACATTTGTGGCCAAGTAATACTAAAATCCCTTCAAGGATGGGAGAGTTGTGGACCGGACAGGAAAAAAGCCCTGTTGACCTTTGACCTCCAATTGTGCCCTTGACCTTTGAGCTGGGGGTCCGGTTTTGCGCAGACACGTCGTCTCATCATGGGGAAATTTGTGCCAAGTAATTTTAAAAAATCCCTTCAGGGATGACAGTTTGGACCGACACGAAACTGCGGACGGAGGAAAGGGACAGACGGGCGGCCCCAAGACGGACGGACAACGGAGGGACGGACGGACGGAATGCGGAAAAGGCTTCCTATAGCCCCCGAAACTGGTTTCAACAGTGGGCAATAATCCCCATAACCGTTAAATTTTTGATAAATTATGCCCCTTTTAACTTAAATTTTGGTTAAATGTTTGATAAGAAAATATCTCTGTTACTATCAAAGCATGCTTGAAACTTAAAATAATTTTAACTATCGAAGTCCAAAACCCGGGGGAAAAACAATCTGCTTACTTTTTTTAAAATTTTGATGAATTATCCCCCTTTTTTAAATTAGATATTTGGGTTAAAATTTTTGATAAATCAATTTTTCTTTTTATATCAAAGCTATGACTCAAAATTTAAAACACTTTTTATTTAAAAATTTAAAACTCTACACCGGGAAAATAATCCCTAAACTCGGTTTTGAATTTTGACAAAATTATGCCCCTTTTTAACAAAGTTTTTTTGGAAAAGTTCTTATTAAGTCAAACAATCTGTTACTTTAACTATTGCCCTAAAACTTAATTACATTTTCTATAAAGTCTACACCGGGAGAAACAACCCCTAAACTCAATTTGAATTTTTAAGCATAATGCCCCCCCTTTAAAATTTAAATTTGGGGGTTTAAAAGTTTTTGATAAAGTCAAATTCTCTTTACTTTAAAGCTATTGACTTTAAATTTAAAAATATTATTTACTATCGAAGTCTACCCAAAAAAACAACCCTCAAACTGTGTTTGATATTGACAATTTATGCCCCTTTTTAACTTAGAATTTTTGGTAAAGTTTTTGATTTTTTTTCCTTTTGTTTAAAAACGTCGCCCCGACACATGATGGGTATAGGGCGATTTTCCAGCTTTAAGGGGGGGAAAAGACCGCAGGGCTCCTCGTCATTATTTCTCACGAGCGGGCACCTGGTAGAACCACCGCCTTCCGAAGCCGGGTGGATGGTTTCTCCATGAAAAATTAAACCCCCCGGGTGAGGTCGAACCCACATCGATGGGGGGCAAGTGTTTTTAAAGTCAGCAACCTTAACCACTGGGGCCCCGGGGGCCCCCAAAAAGGGTTTTTGATAAATCAAATACAAAGGAGGGAGCAAAATTTTAAAGAAACTTTACGTTAATCCCTATAGAAAATTTAAGTGGAAATCCCGACGGGATTTGGGTAGGATTCCAGGGGAAATTTTTGGGGGAAAAATTTTCGGGATTCCATGCCTTCCCCGGTGGGATTCTCAAGGGGAAAAATATTGGTTTTCCCAGCGGGTCCCATTTGATTTCTTACCGGAATCCCGGTTTTAAAGGGGGTTTTCCCCCCGGGCAATTCATAGGGGAATTTCCCGGGGGGATATACCGGATCCCAAAAATTTTTTCCCACTGAGACCCGGGTAAGTTTCCCCCGAAACCCCGCGGGATCCCAATGATTTCATGGGACCCATTTTATAATAGACTGTGGAATAACCGGATCTAGAGCGTTTTTGGTTTTGTAACCCCGCCTAATTATAGGGGGATCCAAAAAAAAATAACGAACAAAAATTGGTGAAATCATTTTTTTAAATTAGAAAAAAAATGTTTTTGTACAGTTTTAAAGTAAAAAGGTTGAAAATTTAAACCCAAAAAATTTTTTAATTTTTTTTAAAAAAGTTAAAAATTAGTTTATTTAATTTTTTCCCCTTTTGCTCTGAGTTTTTCCCCCAGATCCCACATAGTGTACAATAAAATGATATCTACTTAACTGGAGAGAAAAAAAAATTTTAAACTCAGCTAAAGTGTATTAAAGACGACGTAAAAAAAATCCAAATATCTCCAAAAAACAAAATTCTACTAAAACAACACAATATCGACTGCAGAAACGAATCGTGTTAGTTAAGCATTACACAATACTTTTCCAATGATCTTGTTTATTTTTTGACAGGGAATCTGAGACGAAAAAATCACGATCTTTTTACGATTTTAATTTAATCTTTGCAGGTTTAAATAATAAAAAAAATTTTTCCCTAAAAAAATGTAATAATATTTTGACAAAAAATTGTGCTTAATATTTTACATTATTTTTTATAAAAAGTATCACGGAAACACTTGTAAGTCTGCAACCACAGAATTTGCTTACAGCACAAAAAAAATACGGAAAAAAACGTTTTTTCTTTTAAAGAGTTTGCTCCCTTTAAAAGGTTTTTTCGTAAAATCAAAATTATAAAAAAAATTTAAAATGATCAATTTTATTTGATTTGCCCCTTTAACAAATATGAAATGTTTTGAAAAGACGTTAAAGGTGTTAAGTGTATAGGGAAAAAGCCTTGTTTTAAAATACTTTTCTTTTCTGATCTTTAACATTGCATGAATAAATCAAAACCCGTGAAACATAGACTTGAAATGCGCCATTGTTTAAAGAAAACATTGTAATTTTTTAAAATACGTTAAACCCCACTAAGACCCCAGAGTAAAAAAATAAAGGGGTTCTTGTACAAAACTACCCATCCGGGCATAATTTTTTCCAGTATCTCGTGTATGTAATGTTAATCTTTGTAAACATCTTTACGTTTCATATTAAATTTTTCAAAGTAAATGAAAAACCTGCACATGCATAAAAAATAGCAAATTTTTAAAAGGGATGACCCTTTATTTGAGCAAGGTCAACCACTAATTAAAGAAATTTAAATAATACTTTTATCGAGGGCGGCCCTGGGTAAGGTTACCAACCCCCACCGTGGGGAAATTTTCCAGTTCTTTTGTTCCGGGCCGAACTCCCTTTAAAACACATCTATTTAAAATAAAATATTGCGAATGTTTCAATTTTCATTTTTCACTTTTTTCTGTTATTTTTTTTGTTTTGATAAATTTTCGCTTTGTGTTTCCCACGACAAAGCTTAACTAAAGAGCTTCAGCTGTTTTCTTCTCAAAATAATAATAAATATTTTTACAAAGAGTAAAGATCCAATTTTAAAAAAAATACAATAGCTTTTAAGAAAGTATATTAAAAAAAAAAAAACACCCGGATCCAGATTTAGGGAAAAAATGACCTTCGGAAAGTTTGTAATTAATGAGTTTAGAAAAGATCTTTTGTTTTAAAATATTTTAAAAATGCTTTAAACAAAAATAAATATGTCCGACTGAGAAATTGAAAGGGGGTTTCCTCCCAGAAAAAGCTTTCCCACTATTTTGACAATATACAGGTATGTAACAGCCCCTTTTACAAAGCTTTTTAAATTAGACAATTTACATTTTATACCCGTTACAATGCTTTCAATTTAAAATGAAAAAAAGTTTAAAGTAAATAAATTTTGTTTCCCTAACATATAAAAGGTCATACTTAAGTTTTAAAAACTTCGTAAGAAATATGGCAAAATTTCCCGAAACTTTTATCTTTGTCGAACATCCCTTCAACAAATAAAAATTTTTGATTTAAAAAGGGAAATTTTAAATAAATTAAAAAGGGTTTTTTATCGATAAACATAGGGCTGAATCAGGGGCGCATCGCTTTCCCGGGCAGATTTCCCCTATTTTCCCCAAAATGATTACTAAAACCGTAAAAAAAAGTGTGTATAAGCCAATGAAAGTATATCTCTCTTTAAGTTATTCCCGTAAAAAATGCAATAATTTTCTTTATTTTTTAAATTCCCGTTTTTTTCATTGCTACTTCGACAAAATTAAAAATAAAAAAAAAAAATATAAAAAAAATAGTTATAAAAACATGAAGGTTTAAAAATCATTGTATGCTAATTAAACCCATAGAAAACTGGGAAAAATTTATTTTTTAATACAATGATCACATCTTGTTGTAGTTATACGTTTTAGAAAAAGAACACTTCCAAATTTCCATTGTTCCTTTCACAAATGTTAAATTATTCTTTCTTTGCCCCTTTTTCAATATTTTACCTGCAAAAAAAAGATAAAAGTTTTTCTTGAAAACAAAACAAAACAGTCTTTTTTACTCTTTAAGTAAAAATCAGCAATAAATAACTTTTTGTATGTTCTATCTATCCAGTTCTCCACATCTGGTTCATGAATTAAAATTGTCAATAACTAGATGATGATAAATTAGTGTACAGAAGAAAACAATGCCTGGGACAGATAAATAGACAACGTTAAATCTGTAAAAGAAAAATATAGACAAACTGAACTGGTATATTATTAGCAAAGCAAAAGTATCTTCAAATCGTAATATTCATGTAACACGACCATTTTCTATGGAAGCCCTGGAGGGACAATTGATTTCCGTACTTCCCACTTCTGACTTCTAACTTTTGCACTTCTCACTTCCAACTTCTTTACTTCCTACTTCCTACTACTTCTAACTTCCGCACTTCTGACTTCTAACTTCCACGCTTCTGACTTCCAACTTCCTGACTTTCGACTTCTGATTTCCAACTTCCACACTTCTTACTTCCGACTTCTTGACTTCTTACTTCCTTCTTCTAACTTCCGCACTTCTGACTTCTAACTTCCGCACATCTAACTTCCAACTTCCAGACTTTCGACTTCTGATTTCCAACTTCCACACTTCTTACTTCCGACTTCTTGACTTCTTACTTCCCTCTTCTAACTTCCGCACGTCTGACTTCTAACTTCCTGACTTTCGACTTCTGATTTCCAACTTCCACACTTCTTACTTCCGACTTCTTGACTTCTTACTTCCCTCTTCTAACTTCCGCACTTCTGACTTCTAACTTCCACACTTCTCACTTCCAACTTCTTGACTTCCTACATCCTACTTCTAACTTCCGCACTTCTGACTTCTAACTTCCACACTTCTGACTTCCAACTTCCTGACTTTCGACTTCTGATTTCCAACTGCCATACTTCTTACTTCCGACTTCTTGACTTCTTACTTCTAACTTCCGCACTTCTGACTTCTAACTTCCGCACTTCTAACTTCCAACTTCTTGACTTTCGACTTCTGATTTCCAACTTCCACACTTCTTACTTCCGACTTTTTGACTTCTTACTTCCCTCTTCTCACTTCCGCACTTCTGACTTCTAACTTCCTGACTTCCGACTTCTGATTTCCAATTTCAACATTTCTTACTTCTGACTTCTTGACTTCTTACTTCTCTCTTCTAACTTCCGCACTTCTGACTTCTAACTTCCTGACTTCCAACTTCCGCACTTCTGACTTCCAACTTGCCCTCTTTGGAAGTCGGAAGTAAGAAGTGTGGAAGTTGGAAGTCGGAAGTAAGAAGTCAGGAAGTTGGAAGTCAGAAGTGCGGAAGTTAGAAGTCAGAAGTGCAGAAGTAAGAAGAAGGAAGTAAGAAGTCAAGAAGTCGGAAGTAAGAAGTGTGGAAGTTGGAAATCAGAAGTCGAAAGTCAGGAAGTTGGAAGTCAGAAGTGTGGAAGTTAGAAGTCGGAAGTGCGGAAGTTAGAAGTAGGAAGTAGGAAGTCAAGAAGTTGGAAGTGAGAAGTGCAAAAGTTAGAAGTCAGAAGTGGGAAGTACGGAAATCAATTGTCCCTCCAGGGCTTCCATAATTTTCAAACTATTCACCTGGAGATGATTTTGTCTACCATGTTTTTTCACATAAAAGTATTAAAGTTTTATAAATGGTCTGGACTAAGTTTAGTCTGTGTTCAGACCCTGTGTTTTGTTCACATGACATAATTCCTGAGGCTATTCAATTTTTCTATAGTCATGTCCCTTGTCTACTCGAAATTCTAGATAATCAGAGCAAAGACTGATGAAGTCAGAATATATAACAAAATAAGTTTTTCTAGTCGGTAGCCAAACGAGACTAAGTTGTAAAGTAAATAAATAATTTGCAAAGTTTCCGAGAGTAACTAATTGATACTGGTATTCGTATGATCATCTCCTAAATAATGTATTATTTATTTTAAATAAACAGAACAATCTTTTTTTTTTATTTACTTATCACATTTTATATATGTTTTATTCATATATTAAACAAAGCATAAGGTAAACAAATCCAATAAAAGATCCTTAATTCAGCACTAGGCAAAATAAATGCCATATGTTGAAAATTCGTACAAAAATACATATGCATTTTGATCATATTCAATTTTATCTAAACAATTAGATATTACTTTCAACCGGCTGGTTGTTGTCAAAAACAAGTTTGTTCTGCTTTTTTTCTAAAGATGAAATTTAGAATAGTTTTTTTAACCCCTTCGAAATTCACCATGACTTTCGATGAAAAATACAGTTGTATACGCACCTGGATGTTATGCATGTCTATTCGTTCTTCTCTTGGTCATGTGTATCTTATGCATATGTAATTGTTCGTCTCTGATAGTTGTTTTCTTCGATTAGCGCCTTTGTCACCTACAATATATTTTACAATCATTACTTTACAAACTATTGATCTAATAATAAACTATTCGAACATTATAAAAAACGTTTAGAATGCACTATATCCTACAGTATGTACTACAATTAATCATTACATACTACTCATCAACAAAGTATATTTTGCTTAAAGTAATGCTGAAAAAGTAGCGAAACACCACCCCAAACAACAAAATCATAGCAGCTTTTATTTAAGATTTTGTAGAATGTAACATGCAATTGAATAGATTTTAAATTGTTGTTCTTTATCAATTTACAATTAATTTTTCGCAAGACTTCCGGCAATTTAATTTACGATCTTAAATACTTTTTGATATAACGTCGTAAGGTCGAAATAATATTTTAAAAATATTAAGTATCATATCGTTAAAACGAAATATCATATGTTTTCCGTGACGATTTAATAAAAGGACATTGTGTCTGAAATCATTCGTCCAAGCGGGGAAGTTTGCAGTTTTGTTTAAAGGAGTAAAAACTGGTTTAAACGAGTATCTTTTTAATTTGAAAAACGCTTTTTTTACAAGGCACGAAAATTAGAATTTCTTTTCACGGAATAATAGTTATATTTATCTTAGATATTTATTTTTACAATTGGTAAAATCTTTTTATTACTTCGTAAAAGCGAAATCATCACGAGAGACTATTCAGAATTATTGTCGAAGTAACAGTTATTTATACGCAGTAAAAAAAGAATACATTATTTAGAATAGAAATGTCGAGGCTCTATATTTCAGTGCAAGCAGTAAACGAAACGTTCAACATTTTAATTTGAATTTGTGACGGTTCTGTACAATTATTAAAAGAATTGGCCTATTACAGATAAGATATTCAAAATTGATAGCAATAAAAAAAAGAACCATTCCAATATCAAATAATTTGACAATGATAACTGCAACACACGCACCATTTACCATTATAAAACTTCTACATTATTCGAAAGTAAAAATAAGCAATCTAATGTTAAGTTTCAGATACTATTAAATGAACTGATTATGATTACAAAGTTCTACTCAAAGAAAAGTCTTAAGGTCTACCATTAAAAATAAAAATATCATCAATGACGCGGTTGAACTTATCTACATTTTACATGTATAACTAGTAATTATTTTTTTAATCTTTTCCAAACGCAGTTTGAAGAAAATCTAGGGATAGTGAAATAATTTCGACATAGCCTTTCTATGCTAGTAAAAGTAAAATTTCGGGTTGACAATTACAGTTTTGTTAAGATTTTTTTTTTGAAGGTTAATGCAATTTGAAATTGAATTGTTGACTGAGATGTAAGATTTCAATAAATTGCAGTTCTATACTTATGTTTGTTTGTTTCTTTTGGGTTTAACGCCTTTTTTCAATAGCATTTCAGTCATGTAACGGCGGTCAGTTAAACTAACCAGTGTTCCTGGATTCTGTACCAGTACAAACCTGTTCTCCGCAAGTAACTGCAAACTTCCCCACTTGAATCAGAGGTGAAGAACTGATGATTTCCGATACAATGTCGGTTATCAGATAGTCACGGAGAACATACGCCACGCAAGAGGATCGAACTCACGCACGACCGCGAGATCCGTAGACCAACGCTCTATACATACTGAGCTTATTAAGGTCACCTTCAGATTATCCACAATTACGGTATTCTCACATAATATTCAAATAAATACAAATATATCGTAAAAGACATGAAATGATAATAAATATTCACTTACTGTCATCATGCAGCTTTTCCAGTATTGGTCTTTTGATCTTTTAATCAATCCCATTCAAGTTTAGACATCGCATATAATTGTTTTCCCGTCGATCACAACATCATTGTTTAGTAACTTCTCAACAAAATAAAGAGTATCACGAATATATTATCCGACTTTATTATCAAAAACGTTCACTTCACACTGACAC
Organism: Mercenaria mercenaria; assembly: GCF_021730395.1. Taxonomy (NCBI): domain Eukaryota; kingdom Metazoa; phylum Mollusca; class Bivalvia; order Venerida; family Veneridae; genus Mercenaria; species Mercenaria mercenaria. Next base: position 48,201,905 of record NC_069362.1, read on the forward strand.
AGTGTTCTTAATATTATATATTTCTTACACATTCATAGAAATAGTTTACAACGAGTGTTAGTGTTCCCAGAGCTACATGTATACCGTAATGCAATGCCTAGATAGCGGACCAGGGAGACGGTATATTATAGGAAATGAAGTCAAATACACAGAAATTTACGCTTTCAGGTTACTTCATATCATTACACTGCATATAATTCTATGATGTACCTGCTAAGTGAACGTTCAAGGTATTTCAATTGCAACTAAACTGAGTCAAAAATGTAGCACGTTTTTAGCAACCATACCCTAAACTTCTTGCACAACGTTTAATGTAAATGTTTGTTTTTTAAATCTTTTTCTTGTTAAATTTCTACTTTTTCGCTTTTACTTGTACTCAACATCTCCTCTCTTAACTCTTATTATCTAAGGCGTGCATACTTATGCAACATTTGTATAATTATCTCCTGTGCAGAAAACATCGGGTCTGAATACTAGACGACCCCATTCTTATTTCTGCTGCTTATAATGAAAGCATATTTTATAAATGTCACTTTAAAGAGAGCACAAAATTGATTAAAACAGTTTTGAAATAACATAAAAGTTGCAGTTTTATACTTGTATGTGTAGGAAATCAAGTAGATTAGTGACAAGACTGATAATAGTGTTGTTGTTTTTTTTTATTTCGGTTTTATTTCAATGTTATTTCAAAAGCCAGCGTGTTATAAAGATTTTCTCAGACTGTAAGATTATCATATTGAAAATAAGATAAAGACCTGTTCTGTTCGCCGTATTTGAAAAATAGAATAAAATACAACTGAAAAATAATTATATCTATGTCTATGAGCCAGTCTAGAAATCTAGAAGCGTCTGCTCGTGGATTTCTAGTAATTAGCAAGTGCATTCAATAATGAACCAAAAGTGTCTATTTTAATTAGAAAATATTATTTAGATTTAATTATAATTATGACTATAATTTTCAATTTAAAGGTTTTGATACATAAGTTTATAATCATTTAATAGATTAATACAGCGGATTGCATGCCATTTAGGTTTAATACATACGGACAATGACGTTAAGGGATAACTCGTTAACTATCGGCCTGAAATATGTAACGTTTATAGTATGAAAAACATGTTAGTTAAATAAATAGTTGGAAAAAAATGTGGACAGACTATTTTTTTTTCGATGACACTACCTGTTGTAAGCTGTCAGTATTGTAAAGATACGCTAACATATAACGAATGCATTAGACTTCTTTCTTTTTGTTGATTTTTTTTACTGTAGTGAAAACAAGTATTTCAAAACTTATAGTTCTATGACTTTGATAACTAAATGCATGTATATAATTGTACTTTTCTTCCTAAATCAGCGATACCAGATTGGGAGTAAAATTTTCCTTTCAGTGCAGGGTAGTTCTACCAAAGTCGTTCTAATGTTCATATAAATGTATCTACGGATGGCCGGTGCGCAGTGCTAATTGCCAAGTGCTAGAAACCAAAATAAAATGTCAAATACCTTTATGCAAAATGATCTTCAAACGAATGACAAATTATTACAGTGGAAGACTGTGGACCATGCTAATTGCCAAATGCTAAATAGCAAATTGCTTATACTAAACGCCAGTCATATCATGCTAACATACAAAGTACTTGGGATTTGGCATTTAAAAAAAAAATTATTAGCATTTGGCAATTGGCATGAAGCACAGGCCTTCCATAAAAAAGGATAATTTCTGGGATGGGGAGGGTGTATGAGCAGGAGTGGCTGGGTGTTGGTGCACAACTTGTAGATTATAAATGTTCAATCCTTACGATTGTGTGTGCACTACCACATTATGGTGATCTAATATCATTGTAAGTTTCATAGTTCTAGGTCAAATACATCATAAGTTATGAAGCAGAAACTGCTATATTTATAGTACCCTATATAACTAACACTAGAAGCTATTAAGGACCATAACTCAAATGCTGCTTCGGAAATCTGACTGAAATTTGATGAGCGGCATTTGTACTCTGTAGGGGTGAATATTTGTAAGAAGTTTTAAATATCATGCTGAATTCATTTACCTGAGGAGTAATGTATCAGAAGTCATGCGGCAACTTGACATCATATTTGACGTCATACTGATCTCTTACCGGTCCGCGCGTCGACCACTGTTTATCACAGAATATACAGAGCTTGATTTTCTTCATTGTTTAAACTTGAAATCAAATCGTGCCATGTTAGAATATTCTATTGACGCAACGTCAATCAAACGTCACTTTTTACTGACGGATAGATTAATAAATCATTTAGTAAAAAAATAACTGGATGGTAAACGTACTTATTCTTTTAATTTTATATCAATCGTTAGTTAAAAAACTACGATTTCCGTTAATTAAACAAACGAGTGTGCAATTTTTAGAATGAAACTGAAAATGTCGTTTCTCTTTTATTTTTCCATCATTTTAAAAATAAAAGCGACAAATACTGTCTAGCGCCGTAGACCTTTATATAATTCATATCGTATTGCTGTAAATTAAAATTAAACACATGAGAGAAAATAAACCGATTTTTATCTCTTTTTAACGTGGCGCCAAAAACAGACGTGCATGGCAATGTTTGCGACGTCGCAGCTAGAATGCTTCACTTAAAACCAAGAAAACAGTTTACATTCATGCCGGGGGTAACTTCTACTGTAATATGATAACAAAATCATACGCAGGTTGCTAAAAGATACAAAGTGCTATTCCCCCTTATTAGCTCCAAATTGAATCTATCGGAAATAATCTAAGAGGATTATGATAAATTGTTAAACAGCAAAAATACTTCTATTCTTGTACACAATACATTATATTTTATCTTATAGTGGTATGGCGATTGCGCGATGGCACGATGATGAAACAACGATGATACGATGGTGAAAACGCTATGGCACAATGATGAAATACTGATGTTTCTATGGTACGATGCAGAAATGCTGATGTAATATCGCGTTTTCATGATCGTACCATCACGTTTTCACCATCACATCATCGTACATGTACCATTGCGTTTTAATCATCGCACCATCGCAATTTCACCATCTTGCCATCGTGTTTCCATCATCGTACCATCGCATTATCACCATCGTGTTTTCACCATCGTACCATTGCGTTTTCACCATCGTACCATCGCCTTCCGGTTAGAAACGCGTAGTTCTGAACACTTGATTTTTTGTCAGCAATAGATGAATGTATCTCAATGTATTTTGTGAGAGGAAATTTACCATTAATTACCATTTAGATTCTGCTGTTTTGCAAAATGTTTTACAAAATGTTCAGTGCTCAGCTCATTAAAACTTCAAGGCCTCGTCCTTTGTATTTCCTGTATGTATGAAAGTAAATAAAAAGCTGGATGAAATAGTCACATGATATTATTCAATCTCAGGATGTAGAAGGTACATACATAGTGCAATATGAAAATAAGATTTATAAAGGCTGTATTACTGACACATGTACTGCACTACTGCGCATGACCTCCAGAAGACGATAGTAGGATAGTGAAAACGCAATGACACGATGGTAAAAACGCGATGGTACGATGGTGAAAACACGATGGTGATAATGCGATGGTACGATGATGGAAACACGATGGCAAGATGGTGAAATTGCGATGGTGCGATGATTAAAACGCAATGGTACATGTACGATGATGCGATGGTGAAAACGTGATGGTACGATCATGAAAACGCGATATTACATGTAAGATGATACGATGATGAAAACGTGATGGTACGATGATGAAAACGCGGTATTACATTGACATTTTACCATGTAGCATAGCATCATAGCGATTTCATCATCGTGTCATTGCGTTTTTCAACATCGTACCATCGTTGCTTCATCATCGTGCCGTCGCACCATCACGTTTTCGTCATCGTACCATCGTATATCGCGGTGTAGGATACAATAAACAAACGAAACACCGTAATAAGTTTTGAGCTTGATATTTATATGAATTGATCAGCTGATCAGCTCATGTCTAGAAAATAAAAGATAAATTCTGTTCTGTTCCAAATATTTTATAACTGCGATAATAGTACACATAGTTGTTTGAGTGATGTCTAAATGAAAATATTGAGAAAGGGTTAAGTACAATTTATCCCTTAAAAATCGAACGTTTAAAGAGAGAAGATTTATCAAAGAGGAATGTATTTTTAGATAAAAGAGGAAGATAATATTTAAAAATCAAAAAAAAAAAAAAAAAAAAAACCCAAAAAATAAACAAGTAAAACATTTTCAAATAGGAGTGTATTTTCAGAAAAAAGTACTTAAAGAGGAATATTTTTATACCAATAAACACTTTTCATAGAAAAGTGTATTGTTTTTATTTTTTGAATAATCAAATAGGAATACATTCTATTCTGAAACAAGTAGAAACGGTCAGATAGGGGTGTCGTCTGATTAGGTGCCATCCGTTTTCGCAACTCATTCAATATCTATGAAATTTAGGGAGTGGGATGGGGGCTGGATGTTGGTAATTGGGTAGTACTAGAGGTTTCCGATCGAGATCGATAATTTAATTACTTAGAAACTGTTAAACAGGCTGAATATTTTATATTCTTAGGAGCTTGGGTCAGCATATTTATTCACGTTCAATTCATGTTCCAGTCTTAGTTCTGTAAACGGTATGTCATGATATACAAATAAAAGTATACATGTATGCATACATGAAAGAACTGGGTTGCAAGTCACCTCGTAAAGAAGTATTCAAATAAACTACCTTGAAGGCTCTGTGTACAAAATTCAAACTGTGTTTTACGCTAAATTTGAAATTAGAATTAAGGGCAACTTATTTAAATGGCCCACAGAAATTAACGTATGTCAAAAAGAAGTAGAATACTGGCTGCAGTCGTTTAATTTTTAAATATAAATATTCCCGGCTGAAACGACCATATTGATAATTTACATGAAACGAAAACTAAAAATAAAGGTATAACAAGTCAACGAATTTCAGATGTTTTTTAAAACTGATTTTAAACTTTACACATAAATAAAACGATGTTTAGCAACGCAGACTATTTTTACCACGTTGACTTACAATCTAAACACTGAGAAACACTAATATACAATTATTTCGTTTTAAGAAGCAAACAGAAAGTTAGTCCAGGACTACCTATAATGGCGTATTCCCAGTGTGGATGACTAAGTCTGGGTGCTCCAGTCCCTAATACCCCCAACTCCCCCCAATACCCCATTACACAATTTGTACAACTTGAGGTCTCAGTGCTAGATTCTCTCGCCCACTCTGGCACTTATAAATGTGCACACTTAACAATCACTTTGCTTCGAAAAAGAATACCGCAAATGGTACAAGATATGGATCCCGAGAGATTAATTAAACCTCTAGCTTCCTTAGCTCTGTAACTATGTCTGATAAGTAGTTCATACTGGATTGTTTTTACATTCATTAAAATTATTTTATTTATTTGCAAACACAAATAATATGACGTTTAGCGACGCAGTAGCCATACTTATTTACTTCTCATCATTTACTTAAGAAATGGCATGTGGAAAACCATTGATAATTCTATAAAAAAAAAAGCAAATCTGAATTCACACTGATATATTATTTTGTGACATACAGGCACCGAGAAAGATTTCAACTACATTTGATCTACCTTTTTAAAGAAGGCTTAGAACTCTTCGCACTACAAAGTTATTCTGCGGGACGTGTAAATTTCCCGTATTTTAGCACTGTCAAAATACAGTTACGAGTTGACGTGACGTAGACCTTCTATATTTTGGCAAAACAGGCGCCATGATATACTGCTTCCATATATCATCTAATCGAAATAATATACAGCAGAACCAGGTTTTAACATATATCAAAAAATTAAATACGAATCGGTTTTACGTGCGCCTCGTGATTTTCTGACGCAACGATATTATTTCGATATGTTTCAACACGGTATTTTTTTAAAAAATGTCATATTAACTTGTGCATGCGAATCTTCGTCTATTATAGTAAGCTAATTTTGCAATCTACGAATAATTTTATATGATATGTATTATATCAGCTGAATAGATTGATATCAAATATACATTTCATAGATAGGAGAGATAAATATTTCTAGTATATTCTTTTCTCTTTTGCTGTTACGCCACAATGTTTCTGCTACTCTGAGAAAACTAAGAAACGAAGATGTAAGCAACTATTCACAGCCGAATCAAATTTTCACGCAGTCCAGTAAACATTTTACAACTCTTGTCTTTCTTGTAGACTTTGAAGTATTTGTCCGAATTTCAAAGAATTTACCAGCGTTTCCAGGCGGTAACGACCTTTTAATACAAAGCAAGGTAATGAGTTATCTCACTAGTGACCTGGTCAATCGTAACTGACGTTTAGATGGGTCTGTTGCAGAATACATGAAGAAGAAAACAAAGGTGGTGAAACCAGATCGATTTTTATCAAACATTTTTAAACATTGTAAATAAAGGTGCAGAAAACAAAATAGCCTGGCTCCCTGACTGCAAGGTTATTTTTTTAATAAATACCGGACACATTTTATAGAAAATTTTAAGCCTGTAAAATAGCACAATTTTATCTGATGGCTGAACCAAACCTATGTTTGGAGCCGGGGGCAATAAAATGTCAATGTAGAAACAACCCTCTGAAGTTACTTCCCTCTTAATGAAGAAAACTGATATATGTACATAAGAATAAACATAGTGACGGGAGCTAGTCTAAAAACGAAATATGAAGTATAATTTTGTTGTTCGACATATTTTGAAAATTCAAACAAAAGAGTTTTCCGTGGGTCAATACACATAGTAACAACATGAAATTATATTAGTGCCCTGTTTCATTCATACCGCAGATTGCAACCGAATATGTATAAAAACAACATGCATGAAGTATCGGCGTGTCACGTTAACAATATCACAATAGAAACAGCAACCAAATTATTTGTATTACTATGCCTTTATTTTATTCAATTAATATATTTAATAGTATAAGTATCAATAATGATATATCTTCAATTTCCAGGTAAAAATAGCATAATTCTTCTGAGATTTTTTTTCTTTTCTCATCGAAAGTTAAATAGAGATAATAAAATATAATAATACAACTGTTAGGGAAAGAATAGATAAAAAAAAAAAAAAACAAAAAACAAAAAAAAAAAAAAAACAAAGCGATGGTTGCATTAAAATTGCACGCAGTTGATAACATTATTTTTTAACAACTCTGATCATGGGTATTCTCAATTTTAAGGTTAGTGAGTAAGCATATAAAAACCGAAAATACAGGTAGCTTTTTGCAATCAACAATTCAGTCTTAAAGGTCCAGTGGTAGAGCGTCCGCTTCGAGTGCGGGAGTCCTGGGTTCGTTCCCCGGCCGCGTCATACCAAAGGCGTAAAAATGGTACCAGTAGCTCCCTTGCTTGACGCTCAACATTTAAAAGGGAAACTGGCCTCTTCTCTCATACTCTCGTGGCGATAGATTCCATCAGGAATGAGACTTCGAGAATAAGTGATATAAGTTGTAGAACTGGGCAGTGTTCGGCGAGGCGACTTGTCGTGGCGACGTTAGACGGAGTGCAATAACGTCGTTTGTTGTGTAAGTGCGACAGAACGAAATTACAAAATGTCACAAAATCAGACACCATTAAAACAGATACTTTTACCATTATGTATTATTAAAAAGCTACCAGCAGTAATATTACAACTAATATATTTTCATACTTATCATCGAAATTAAAAAATGAAATATTTCACCCGATATTTATTACAAAAGTCATCATCGTTCTCATCATCATCATCATCATCATTATCATCATCACGATTTCCTGTTCATAAAGACATTGATCAAGATCTGGTCACAGATTGCCTTTTTATCCTTTTTATTGATGTTCATGCTACTTGCGTTATAAAACATGGGTTTGCTGTAATATTATTTCTTAATTAAGAACAGTATGTCAATCATATTAAAGACGGACGATTGACCTAAAGTGATTCTGGATTCTTTATCAACTCTAACCTGAAATGCACAAGTAACATGGACCAAAGGTACAGAACAAATTACCCTTCAGAAATACTGTCTTTAACAAATCGCAAGTGAGAACTTTTTCCTTGTTTGAGTATCGAACTCACTACTTTGCACGTTAACAGTATTGTGCTCTGCCTGTAAGCTGACTTTATATATAGTATACCTTTTATTACAAATTTACAAAATTTGCGCTATTTTAGATATGCCGGCAATATGTTAAAGAGCTATGTATTCCTGAAAAGTAACGGTTCGCTCGATTTCAAGTATATTTACTACGTTTGTCATCTGTGTTAGTCAGAAAGTAAAATAATGCCATGTCTCATTATTATGGAAATACGATCAAAGAACCGTCCATTTATCATTGATATTACTGATATTTTCTGGGCATTCGCCCATGCAGTTCTTCTTATCGAAAAGGGTATCATTTGATATAAACCAGCGGATTATGCGTAAGATATCAACAATATACAGTTCCACAACATGTACAGAAAAAGTAAAACAGAAATAATATGACACTACACACACTATCTATCAGAAATAATATGACACTACACACACTATCTATAAAATGAGCATTCTATTATTACAAGAACTAAAATATTTTGTACATTTAGATGGCAGTGCGACACCTTTTCTCACTCTTACACACTTATATTTCTGACAATGTTTTTTTCGAATTCTTTATTTTCCCTACTTAGTATTTAAAAATAAATACATTTTTCGTGTAGGTATACCTGTAGAAGCACGAAAACATTTCGCCATTTACGATAATTTTCCTAATGTCAGCAAATCTAAATAGTTTTTATAAGTCAAGAAGAATGTTCTCGCATGTTGATCATTTCTGACCAGTTTTCGCGTGTTGTAAAAACGGTCCTTGCCGCTTTCATCGGACTTCCTACCCGCAACCTCTATGCCTTACCGAATCTACACAAAGATACGTTTGACAATTTATGCATTTTCTGAGTTATAATCTTTGTGCTCAGTTTGTGTATTTAATGAAATTGTGATTTTTACAATTAAATGCTCATATGATTTTATAATTTGACATGCGTACCTGCACGTTTGATTTGTGGATTTGATATGCATATAACATAAATTATGCAATCGTGTATCGAAAAAATCTTACTTTATACATGTTTCTTGCGTAATATTTTAGAGAGTATGTTGCAACAACATGACTGTAAGTATTGATATTAACAAATAAAATTAATATCAATGCATCACTAATAAACGTCAAATGTGAATAACAGAAAACAAGTTTAGTACGATGCGGATTAAGAATACTGAGACTCCTATAGCAGTATATAGATATATGTTGAACATTGATAGCGGTTGCAGCTAAATTTAAGAATTATAGAAAAAAAACTCAAAGGCCTACAGGTGTTGTTTTCTTACAAACTTATTAAAAATGTTGTACAACATTTCTTCTAGTATTTTATGCCGTTTTTTTTCTGCATAAAGAAATATCATGCTTCTGTTCATACATTCTAAAAGATAATTACAGCGCATGTTGCAGCTCCAAGAAATTATACACATGTTTTGATGGCAGAATTTGGTTTTAAAGACCAGTGATGATTTTTGAAATTTTAGAAAGCAGTCGCTAAATTATATCATAACTTTTGTGTGATATAAAAGATGTGAGCGTATCTAATCCTTATGAACTTATAAATGTTTAAAAATTGTAACGTTCTGAGTTTTGACACTTCAGACGCTAATGAAAATAAAAAATAAATTTCCTACACATATACACGTACTCGTACATTTCCTAATGTCTCGTAAATACGAAGACATGAATTGCATGTTTGAGCTGGCGATAGAGAACGGATTGTATTATTAAATGTTATATGATATTGGACACAGGATATAGACTGGCTACATTCACACTTTCAAGAATAAAACTAAAAAACAAACGTATCAGTGTTTAGGAGCTAGTCCAGTCGTGACGCTAACGGTTTCTTGTGCAAAACACAGAATCAAGGAAAACTGGAAAGGTCAGTCTGGCTACCGACAAGATGATCTTTTTATTTTTTTTCAATAGTTGTTCATATTCTGCGCAGTCTTTCTTGGCTCAGATTATCTCTTATACATTTTTGTTAACTTTGTATGAAACAGATAAAATAATATATAATTATGAGCCAGATTTTGCTCAGTCAATGATTATGGTTATTAAGCAGATTCATTAATTTTTTTCACCAAAGTGTTCAATGTAGTCGAGATAACGAAACTACGATGTTGAAAAAGTCGAAATCACGATGATTAAAACACTAAAATATAGTGGTGAAAAATCGAAATCACGACGATTAAAACAGTAAACTACGGTGGTGGAAAGTCGAAATCACGATGATTAAAACACTAAACTGCGGTGGTGGAAAGTCGAAATCACGAAACTACATGCGGCTGTAGCTCATACGGGACACCGTAAAAGCAAACGAAAAACAATTCTTTCTTTTTACGTTTTACGAAACATTTAACATTTTAAGCATCTAGCATATACTGTACTCATATTTGTAATGTTTGACAGCTTTTTGATGTTAGCAAAAACACTCTCTATGGCATAAATCTTTATTTTGTGTCTTTGCATGCAAGTGTGACATCTCTTGAGAGCTAGAACCTTTTTATAAAGGATGTTGTTTTAAACTAGAAAAAATGTTAAATGAATTAACCTGTTCACAGCAACAACATCTGTACAGCAAATAAATGCAGTTTGCCCGTGGTGCTTTTCAGATTATGAGCTATATTCGAAATGATGTAAAAAAGTTGGATAAATTAGATATTTTTATACATGGTAATGATGGTTATATGGTTACACAAGGAGTTATTCTTCGGCGGTTACAATTCCGCGTCATTTGCTAATACTAAAATAAATATTCTTCATTTTAACATGTTTTACCTTCATCAATTCCGAGGACGGTATACCTCGTTAAGGTTTTCTAAAGCCTGATCGGTTAGAACTCGAATATTACCTAAGAAACTTAAGAAAAATGTGCTAACCTAAATGCTATCAAATGCATAAAATACTGAGTTTTTTCTTAACGCATAGTTAATAGTGAGTTTTGATGGAATTTTATACAGGTACATGTACTTTTTAAATAAAAAATAATTTGTAAATGTTTACTATGTCATGAACATAGATAGTGATTCTTCATGTATTATGATTAACTTGCGAGATAAATAATTTCAGTCTTGATCAACGTGATTTTAACGTTGAATAATATCATTACACAGTAACACGGGACTATTCCATTAAATTCTACGTAAAACGGAGTAAAAATGAGCTTGTCATATGAGCCGCGCCATGAGAAAACCAACATAGTGCGTTTGTGACCAGCATGGATCCAGACAAGTCTGCGCATTTGTACAGTCTGACCAGGATCCATGCTGTTCGCTAACGGTTTCTCTAATTGCAACAGGCTTTGAAAGCGAACAGCATGGATCCTGACCAGACTGCGCGGATGCGCAGGCCTGTCTGGATCCATGCTGGTCGCAAAGTCATAATGTTGGTTTCCTCATGGCGAGGCTCATATTAATTACAAAAAAGAGGAGATACAGATTAAAATACTGAATTGTTCTGTCGTTTAATTTGGGGGTAGATGTAGCGTAATGTAATTTTACAAGAAAATAAATTCGATGACACAATAATTTTATTCGTTTAATTAACAGAAAAAAAAATCATCAAATTAGTTTTCTGTCAATAGCTTACGTCTGGGTTTTTCATGAAACAAGACAAAGGAGGAAACTTTGTATTTAGAACTCAATATCATATTTGTCTCTCCAGAGTCACATTAAAGCTACCCGCCAGGACAGCTTTGGTGAAATTTGTCAAGATATACATTTCCACAACTTTTGGCATAAACTGTAATATATGACACATGAAAATGATATGGCGAGATAAAAGTTAGATATTGGTAAAAATACAAGAAGAATGTATATTTTCTGCATTTCAAAAATGTTGCAACAGTCTACTACCTTCTGCACAATATTTTGGGTTATTTATGGGCATTTCCTGCAAAACTTTTACGTCAACAAATTTGTACCAATAATTTTAAACGTTTCAGTGCTCTAAATCTTTTATATATATTCTTCGCCTAAAATTTGTACTTAAGTCCCTTCAGCATGTTCAGCGTTAATTAAATATTGGCTTTTATTTAAAATGATCTCCGTAAGTTTGATACAACTTCCAAAAGATTGTTAGATCTATGTGAAAATATGATATCATTACTTGTTAACTAAAAAAAAAAACAATTTATAAAAACAGTATGACGGATGTGAAATCACGATTCATGAAATCAGTTATAGAAGTATCATCGGTATAAAATACGCAATAAATGAGGAAAATGCTGAACATTATACTAAAATAAAATGTCGAAACGGAACATAACTTCAACTTGTGCGCATTCCGTCTTAAGGCGCATTGTATCCGTTCCCAGTTGTTAATGTCTGCGCTAACATGCTGGTTTAATGTTTAATATAATAATAATAATAATAATAAATCTTTTACAAACTAAAACAGATGATGTCCACATTAAAGAAGCCTTCAGGTTGTCAAGATAAGAATGAAAATTCAATGTTTCCCTGAGAGACAGATTCTTATGTTACTTCTGCAACTTATTTCATTTGTAACTTAAAATGATAACAAACAAATAAGTGTAACATACATTGGCTTCTGTTTGTAAAATTTACACGCAAAAGTGTTACTTTCCACTTAGTTTCATCTCTTGTAAACTTTTATCAATGATAGCTCAAATGTACATAATACTAGTAATATGGTTTTTCATTCTGGTCATATTTTCTGAAATACTATTTTTGATAATTTATTTCATAGATCACAAAATACTTATAGCAAAACTAAAACACGTATAAAAAAATCTTAATGCAGTTTATTGCATGTTTTTTTTGTGAAATCCTAGTTATTTATATACACATTGGTTTATTTACATAAATTATGCTTCTAAGTTCTTGTCTATAACACTAAGCATGTAAATCGACCAATATTCTGAGGGCACACATCTCTCCTAATGTTCTGAGGCCGGAAAGAATGGGAGATAATCAATTACTTTTTATTTATATTTAAAATAGTAGCGGCACATTTACTTCCCTTTATTATAGAAAATGTGTTGCTATAATACATGTACCGATTTATCGTAATCGTTTTATCAACAAAAAATTGATAGAAAAGAATTGTTGTAAACAAAGGAAAAGCATGACGCGTTTTAAAGGACTTTTTTCTTATTATTTCATAAAAAATATGTACTTTTTGTAGAATATACGAACTACTACTCTCCCAGGCGTCCACGTCTGCCTCCGTACTTTGAATAATGTTTTAGTGCATTTTCACTTAATGTCCTTTTTTACTCGATTGATTTGTCAGTCATCATCAACAAAATCTTATGACACATTGAGTATACGTCTCTCACAGATGTTTCATGGATTGTCCTCCCTTTTACTTAGAGTTTCAGAATAACGTTTTGATGAATTGTCTCTGCAAGACGGGTTTTATATGAACTTAAAATACGTGTCATACATCATCTTTCACATTGCTTAAGATACATAATACTAAAAGGTGATGAATTTTGTTCCATTTTTACTTTGAATATCGGGATAAAGGTTTGATGCACGCCAAAAGTAAAAGGATTTGACCTAAACCTAAACTGTTTTGCAAGTTTGTTGTATTAATCACATTTCAAATATTGCTCTAGTTTCCTCAAATATGTCTAATTTTACAAATATTACAAATATAAATAGATATAGTCGGGCAAACCGTCTTCTTTGACATCTCTTGTTGGTATTTCGAATATTCAAAAGTTTCAATTTACTGTTAATTGAATAAAGTAAAATACAGCTATTACGGCAATTGCATGATTAATTGATTTTCATTATTATTTCACAATTTATATCGAACCCTATGAATACCTGTATTTACTTTTCTAAGACCGGTATCAGTTTTTGACTTTACAACAACACTAGGAAATCGATATTTCAGATTTTATTCGTATTTAGAAGGTATAGCGTCACATTTATTTCTTTTATAGATGTGTCGGAATTTCATATTTCCGATATCCCGGTCTCAGCATAAAAATCCCAGCCTGGTATTTATTTTCTGATTATCCCGGAACTGTACCGGGAATTCCGCTATGTAAAACGGGAATCCCACTAATATCCCGGTTCTTTGCAAAATAATTCCGGTGAATGAATGAATTCCCGGCGGGATTTCGACATCCCGGTGGAATCCCAGGGGATTCCACTGGGATCCCGCATGAATTTTCTATAGGGTTAAGCCCTAAGGAAAATGACAACAAAGGGAAGAAATTCCCCGAGAAACTCTTAGTCCACTAAAATTATTAACAGGTACAGATGTGTCAAAATACACCTTAACTTTGCAGGTACCATCCAGGTTGTACCAAAGAAAAGTGGTCTCGGTTTTTGCCTACGGCTAATAATAAAAAGGTTACAAAATAACCTATTTCTAGTAACATAAAAGGGAAATAATTCAATAAAATATATTGTAAGTGAACAAAAAAAAAGAATCTGCCAAATAAAAACAAGAGCACCGCAATGCAAAGCAACATAAACACAAAACAAAGTCATGTGACCTTTAACCTCTAAGTGTGACCTTTACCTTGAAGCGAGCTATGTGCTCTGCACGTCGTCTCAATGTGGTTAAACGTTTGAGCAAAGTTTTTTTTAAATCCTTCAAGCAGTTTAAGAGTTATACATCGCACTCGAAACAAAGTTATATGACCTTTGACCCCTAAGACGGACACACAGACAGACAGACGGTCAGACGAACACCAAAATACGTTCCTTCGGGCGTATAATAACAACAAAGGAATGGAGACTCAAGATATTACGTTTTCTACAGTTTTCACAATGTTTTACCTGCTGACCTACATTTTGATCCCAGCTAACCCAGTTAAGATTTATTTTCATTTCGGACGACGACGACGATGGAATACGGATACATTGCGAACAGATAAGCTCATCTTTTCAACTTTGTCGCAGATGCGCAACTTGTAATATTGAAGAACCTTTCGGGAAGACGCTAGATCAAATACTTTTTGCGATATGCATAACAAAACACCTCTCTGGCAAACAGACAGACGGACAGACAAATCCAAATCTTATCCTGTGCGGTAACATAATAAGCCAGACCTTACCATCATTATTGGAATGTTTTCCTACCACACATAAATTAAAATTATCATGTTGAGTCGGTCCCCTTGAAAAATCGATCGTCTTAGGTGTTCACAGTCCACGTAGACTTAATTCGTAAATGTCTAGTAGTAGTAGTAGAAGAAGTACATGTAATAATAGCAATAGAAGTAGCGGCACCAGTAGTAGTAGTACAATCAAAATGTTAACTATAGGCAATGGAGGGTATTAGAGTTGTAGATCTAATAAAATTGTCCGTTAGGTTTAGTGGGGATCACTTTTTAATAGATATTATCGTCGAAAGTCTTTTTAGGAGCCGGTGTTTTACACGGAAAGAGTAACTTTTTTAAATAGAATAATGTCCGGGAATCGATATTGTATGAGAGTTCGAATGTAGTAATTTCGGCAGTGGGTATTTTACATGGAAGGAGTCACTTTTTCTATAGAATAATAACCGGGGTCGTTATTCTATGAGATTCGAAGGGAGTCATCTTTAGGGAGTCAGAATTTTACTTGCAGGGGTCAGTTTTTCTATAGAATAATGACCGGGGGGTCGTTATTCTATAGAGTTTTCAAAGGGAGTCAGTTTTTTATAAGGGGAGTCAATATTTTACAGGAAAGGAGTCACATTTTCTATAGAATAATGACCGGGGGTCGTTATTCTATGGGGGTCGAAATACTTCATTACACCGGCCTCTCACTGATGTGGATTCGATCCTCGGTATGGGCATAGAATTTTTCGTGTGAGGAAGCCATCCAGCTGGCTTACGGAAGATCGACGATTCTACCCAAGTGCTCGGCCGTGACGAAATAATGCCTAAAAGGACACATGGGACAATCCTCCACTATGAAACGCTTGTAGAATTTCGATGTAAACTACATCCACTTCCTAGGTGGATAAATTCACAGCCAGGAAATCTAAGTTTGAAAAAAACATAATTTCTACAAAAAAAAAAGAAAGAATTTTGATAAGGCATTGAGGCAGGCCAAAACGATTTCTTTTTTATTTCCTTAAAGGAATATAATATCTAACCACACGCTGTTAGCAGTATTAGTCAAGCCATAAAAGTATGGCAGAAGATGTAGCTCTGTAATGTATA
The DNA here is from genome assembly GCF_021730395.1 of Mercenaria mercenaria. NCBI lineage: Eukaryota > Metazoa > Mollusca > Bivalvia > Venerida > Veneridae > Mercenaria > Mercenaria mercenaria. Next base: position 48,218,147 of record NC_069362.1, read on the forward strand.
ATATCTAAACTGTTGAAACAACAACCATGTTTTATTGTATAACAATTGTTATTTATCAAATTTAAAAAGAATTTTTGATTTCACAATTTGTCTACCTTCATGATCTTATTTCGAAGTTTAGTGTTTCATACAGTCATTCAAAGAAGTGTGAATTGATATAAACTGATTTCGTTTGTTAAGTATTATTCTTCGGACAGGGTTTCAAATATGCGGACGTCCTAGAAAATTCAAAAGATTGAGACTGGAAATTTATCTAACGGCCCCGTAAAACATTTTATTACGAAACAGTATTTTACCTCACAGATTGTGTGTATATGAAATCCTTATGCCGCTGAAATGATGTCTTATACTGTTACACTGTGTCTGTAAAACCTATGTCTGTGAAGTATTTTAGATATTTTAGGTAAACAAACAATAATCAATTTATACCATTGTAGAATGCTTTGATATGCTTAAGAAGTTTTAGAGTTTAAAGTTTTAAGGTCAAATAATTCTAAAGTTTTGGAAGAGAAATTGTTTTTTAAGGTACTTATGCATGGTCGGGTCAAATAAAATTCGCAGAATTTCATTAAAGCCAGATGTTTCAAAACTTCAGAATATACTCAGAAATTCGGCAAATAATAATAAAAGTGAAATAAAATGTAAACTAGATCTGTCTGCTTGTTTTTGAGATATTTGCCGATGAGTAAAGAGATATTTGCATTTCAGCCTGATTGTAAGACATGATTTGAAATTACTTAACTTGTCAAACATTTTAATATCATATTATAGCTCGAAGAAGAAAGTAACGATGCCGTTTTAATAGATTTACTCACGCACTGCCATAAATTCATGAAGATTTTCATTCGTGGATACCGAGTCCGGGCTTTATTCTACGTTATCCGGATATATAACGTTTCGCCAGTGCTTCCGAATTATCAAACATGCTGAACTACTTCTCTCAAGGACAATCCCCAATGACCTCTGACATATTGGCCCTGAGGTTGAATGGTATCATCTACTGACCAATGACGCCTGAAGGTTCTAGGCCAATGGTTCTCAAGCTATTGATCGGAAATCATTCCAATGTTCAAAGTTGATCCCTTTATCTTCTCGTTATAACGATATCAAATCTCGTATTTACGAGATCTCTCCTCATTATTGCGAGATCTTCTCAGTTTTTACGAGATAATTTCCCATATTTACGAGATCATTACTCGTAATAGCGAGATCTTTTCTTTGATATGTTTTGTTGTTTTACTTACAATAGTAGAGTTTGGGCCATAAAGCGCTCCGTAATACGACGCAGTTTTAGCGAGTGTGTATTCTTATATATGTGAAGTTACATTTACTTACATTACCAGATACCCCTATAGCCAGATATATAAAGATCAGTGCATTTTAAAGTGCAGTTGTGGCCCATTACATAGTGACAAACTAGATGTATATCATTTTTAGTCCTCCGATATAGAACACATTAAGCTATTGGCCACCAGTTTCAACCACCTCTCTTTACTGGAACATTTCAACACTATAATTTTGTGAAAGTCCTGTTTCTGTGGAGCACCTTTCTATTTTCTGGATGCTGGTGCGTTTGTCCGGAACGACTGATTTTTTACGTTACCATATACATCATAATTGCTTTAAGTAGAAGTTCGTTTATATGATTGAAATGTTTTGAAAAAGATGCCAAACCCGAACACACACATACTCTTCAACTTAATATATTAATAAACATACCAACGATTTGGCATATTTTTACTAAAATGAAGACTTGAGTTATTAACCATGTCATTTGGGGTAATTTTATTATCCGAAAAAAAAGTATGGAGAATTTGAGAACATATGGCCAACAAACAGGCATACATGAAAAAAACATTTACAAAATTTTTATGTTAAAAGGGGCATACATTTTACAAAATAATAGCTATGGTTATGTGACATGCATTGAGAGGGCTTTTCATGATTTCAAAGATAAATTTGTAGCGTGAAAGCATTTGGAGAGAAACCTGTTTACACTTTATTGGTAAAAATGATGTATTGCACGGGATGGATTTTGGCCAGTTTGTTCTTTGTCTTAACATGTGCTATATATCTATGTATACTGCAGTTGACGCTTGCAGTGAGCTCGGCTATCTCCAAAAACTCTGGAATATTCCAACCGCTTAATTAAACTAATAGTAATAAACGCAAGTGTTTTGTATAAATCGGAATCACAAAATGCCGTCTAAAATATGTGCTAGTAGATCTGAAAAAGTGCCGGAAAAGCAGTATTAACTTAGAATTGTACTCTTTAGTGAAGCGTCATGTGTATTGCATTTCTTATGCAAACAACGCGCACGAGAGAGACTGGCAGTTATTGCAGGCTGCACATATAGAGATGTTTCTTTTTATTTTTTTTTAGACGTTACACAAATAATTTTGCAGTCATTAATGGGAATATTTGATTCAGCTGAGGAAATGCATTTTTATCAATGCTCACATGTCTTCGCTTCAAGACATCTTTACAATGATTATTGTCGCCACTTTTATCTAAATCGGTTAATCAATGTACAAAAGGAGCAAGAACGAAAAGTTCTCCCATTGACAAGTCTATCCTAGTCCCATTAAATGGCATATAACCGAGAATTCTTTCCTATAAATCTTCATATCTTTTCCGTTCAAACCGCTACTGTTTTCCTGAAGTAGATTCAAAATAACCTTTGTAAAGAATGTACTCAGCTTAAACAATTGGAATAAATGTTGACAAAATAACTAGAAAATGCACTTTAAACAATACTACTATTTGGATAAACTTGATTCTTAATAGATTTCACTGTATCAGTGCCATATTAATTGCAGTGAAAGCAAGCGATATAAATGGTTTATTTCAAAAGATTGATGTACCACAAATACAAAGAGGCGTGGTTAGCGTCTAGCGTTAGACCAAAAGTCGTTTTACTGCCATGGCTAAGAAACCTGCGAATGAATTAAAGAAGCTCTTATTTTGATTGACGTTATTGCTATAAGAGAAGAGGGTAAATCTGGAGGTTTTCTCGCCGCCCAAAGACGGCTCTGCATATTAGCTCATTTAGCCATTTTACACGGTGGCTTGGGACCTCTGTGTAATAGTGTGGATTTGTGTCAGATTAACGTAATATTATGTAATATCTTCAATTTAAAAAAATGTTATTTTTGAACCAATCTGTGCTGCTGTTTAGTATTATTGGACCAAGCGTAGCTTTTATAGAAAGACAATTATTCAAAAAGGAAGCTACAATTGTAAATATAGTGTGTCCGTTGGCAAGTTTGGACTTGGGTTTATTTGCGAAAGTGACCGGATGCGCTGCCAAGTGCAACACAGTCCCAACGTGCAGAAGTTTCTTTTATAACAAGCAGAAGCAATTCTGCAAAGGAGCAGAGGTATTTCTTTCCTCAACGGATGGATGTGAAGTTATGCATGGTACAGCTTATTACCAAACAACAGGTAAGCCGTGATATTTTAAGTTATGCCATATATCGGCAAACTTTTTAAAATACGTTTAATAACAACCGTATTGTTACGATTTCTGTAGATATTTGTTCATTTGATTATATGTATTTTTATGGCCTTGTACAGTCCAAATATGAAAGAGATATGCACAATTTTAAGTTATTAAACGTAACAGTTTAACACTTCCCCATCCATTTGCTTTATGAAACGCTCAAAAATAATGTAACAAGATATTTATTGAACAGACTAAACAGCTTTGAATGAGCAGAAAATGGAAATTTAAGTTTGGCTAAAGTGATTCTCAAGTAAAACACCTGTCCAGCACATTAAAGGGTTTTAATATAATAATTGCTGATAATAATGTTATGAAACTTACACGTTCAGGAACACATGTTGATAGTAAAATATTATAAATTTGATGAAATCGTGTAACGTTATGATAAAATATTATTCATTTTAGAACCTTAGTGAGTGACAAAAACACATAAATGTCTAGTATTTATAACCGAGAAAATTATGTTACACCGTGCCGTTCCGCAGTGAATATGCTTAAAAACCTCGAGTAGCATACTAAGTAGCATAAACCCGAGCGATAATACTACAAAAAATGTTTCAATTCTTTTCAGATGTAACTACTACGCCTTCTACGACAATGTCAACCACTACAACGTCTACGACAACGACAACGCCTACGACCACTACGACGCCCGCAATAACTACAACAATGCCTACGACCAATACAATGTCCACAACGACAACAACGCCTACGACCACTACAACACCTACAACAACTATAACAACGCCTACGACCACTTCAATGCCCACAACGACAACAACGCCAACGACCACTACAACACCCACAATCACTACAACAACGCCTACGCCCACTACAACACCCACAACAACAACAACAACGCCTACGACCACTGCAACACCCACAACAACTACAACAACGCCTACGACCACTACAATGCCCACAACGACAACAACGCCTACGACCACTACAACACCCACAACAACAATACCTACGACCACTACTACACCTACAACAACTATAACAACGCCTACAGCCACTTCACTGACCACAATGACAACAACGCCTACGACCACTACAACACACTCAACCACTACAACAACGCCTACGACCACTACAAACCCTACAACGGCAACAACGCCTACGTCCGCTACAGCACCCACAACAACAACGCCTACGACCACTACAACAACAACAACAACGCCTACGACCACTACAATACCCACAACGACAACAACGCCTACGACCACTACAGCACCCACAACAACGCCAACGACCACTACAATGCCCACAACGATAACAACACCTACGCCCACTACAGCACCTACAACAACAACGCCTACGGCCACTACAACACCCACAACAACTACAACAACGCCTACAACCACTACAATGCTCACAACGACAACAACGCCTACGACCACAACAACATCCACAACAACAACACCTACGACCACTACTACACATACAACAACGCCTACGACCACTACAACACCCACAACTTCTACAACAAAGCCTACGACCACTACAATGCCCACAACGACAACAACGCCTACGACAACTACAACACCCGCAACAACTTCAACAACCCCTACGACCACTACAATGCCCACAACGACAACAACGCCTACGACCACTACAACACACACAATCACTACAACAACGCCTATGACCACTACAATGCCCACAACGACAACAACGCGTACGACAACTACAACACCCACAACGACTACAACAACGCCTACGACCACTATAAACCCTACAACGGCAACAACGCCTACGCCCACTACAGCACCCACAACAACGACAACAACGCCTACGACCACTACAATACCCACAACAACTACAACAACGCCTACGACCACTACAACGCCCACAACGACAACAACGCCTACGACCACTACAACACCCGCAACAACAACAACAACACCTACGACCACTACTACACCTACAAAAACTATAACAACGCCTACGACCACTTCATTGCCCACAACGGTAACAACGCCTACGACCACTACAACACCCACAACCACTACAGCAACGCCTACGACTACTACAAACCCTACAACGGCAACAACGCATACGCCCACTACAGCACCCACAACAACCACAACAACGCCTACGACCACTACAACCCCCACAACAAATACAACAACGCCTACGACCAATACAATGCCCATAATGACAACAACACCCACAACAACTACAACAATACCTACGACCATTACAACACCCACAACACCTACAACAACGCCTACGACCACTAAAACGACCACAACGTCAATAACTACTATAACGCCTACAACAACAACATCGTCTACGACCGCTACGACTACTACAGTCCTACAGGGCCAGTACGGCAGCTCATGCACGACGAGTACTGATTGTTCAATGTCTGCCGGCACGTGTCTTTATGACACGTGTTCGTGTCAAGCCGGCTACAGACACGACCCTTCATCCGGTTCATGTGTAACAGGTAAGGACATGTTTTATAAGTTTTGCTGGTTTAGATTTATTTCAAACAGTATTTTAACTGTGTAATTAATTATCGGACCCATGCCGTTATTTTCCATCCATATTCTCTGCAACAACGACTTCCCCGAAAATTATTCCCCAACGAAGTGTTAATAATTTTACAGCGACTGGTCATAATCTATGGGCCATATTCATAGTCGTCACTCAAACTCACACTTGACTCAAACTTGGGTAAGTATCACTCAAGAGAACCTCGAGTAGACCTTGCGGGAGTGTGAGTGGAGTTCGATAGTAATATTCATAAATCCCACTCAATCTTAACTTTCGGACGGACAGCTCGAGTAATGGTTTCATTGTACACAATAGATTTAGCGGATTATAACGGTTTGTATGACAATAGCATCAAAGGTATGCAAAAGTGCTGATCATCATTTTTGTAGTCGGAAGTTGTCATCTTATTGCTTGTCTGTATGTTTGTCCGTCTGCCCGTCTATTAGTTTTATAATACGTCTTTCAGTCCGTTCGCTCGTCCGTCAGTCAGTCTACTCATCCGTATTAGTAGAATGAAATTTAAACTTAAAGATACACGAGTTTAATAAATTATTTTAACAACTGAATTTTAACTCTGCCGTCAATTGTTGGTGTTTTCCGAATGCCAGGCTGCATTTCCCTTAATTTCATTTATTAAAAACATATTTTAATAAGATAAATGTTTCCATTGTCATTTTAACAATGAGATGTAATAAATACAGGTTTTCTTCATGACATTTAATTTAAGGGAATGTATGTATAAACCAATATCTAGGCTTGTGAAATATGAATATTTGTTACTACGATGTGTTTTCCGGGAGTGACTGATGAGTCCCGTTAGATTTCGTTTCGTAAAAGTATATTTGATTTCCTATATCTATTTCAACTGTTTGCATAAATTAACTTTCTTTTAATTTGTTGGGTCTTTTGCTTTTTTTTGTCGTCCTCAGCAACAAAATTATATAAAAAAAGAACATATATTTTTCTAAAATACCTTGTACAAATATGAACTTTCGCTTTAAATACTTATATAACACTGTAATCTTACCTTCTAATTAATTAAATACTGTAAATTTAGCATCTTAAGTTACATTATGAGACCTTGAGGAACACTCAAGTGTCCCCAGGACCTCCCTCAACATTCACTCACTCTTGGGAGTTGACTCGACTCTCACTCAACTTTATATATACAAATTGAACCTTTTCTGAGTAAACCCGTGACCGTTAGGCAATTTATTTGAGTGTACTCAATTAGAGGAGTTGGAGTATTGTCTATGAATATAGCCCTATGTCATCTTACAAATGTGATATGCGTAATAAAGCACAGCGTCATATTACCATATAATTTCACTTAATGGCAATACATGTAGACCGTTAAAAAATAATCTTGTTATCCTCTTATTTCAAGAGCAGTGCGACATGATTTTCTTTCAAATAATGCTTGCATTTTATATAACAAATATAAAAGTCCTTAGTATACAATAAAAAGAATATTATCTTATATCTATTTTTCTCTTCCTAACCGCGATTTGTATTTGCACTACGCAAATGATGCATTGGATGATGCAACAATGTTGTTTCGAATCGCCTCATTAACTAATCGTTAACATGGTTAAAAGCTGTTGTGCATTGTTCCTTTCGTATGCGTTCGTTCGGGTCACAGAATCGTGCCTGTCTGTTAGTGTTTCATTCCTAATGATAGAATGAAACGATTACGTATCAATGTTCTGATCAATACGCGATATATTTGGCCTAAAGCACATCCAAAAACATATAACATATTGGATCACTCATTTAGCTAGTTCATGGTGTCTTCCTAGAATGGGTACTGGTCCATATATTATAAGATACACTGCTTGTTGGTGACAGGACACGGCCGGGGTATACGTTATCGAGGAAATCCGTATCAGACGAGAGTATAGCTCGAGACTGATTTGGAATATCGAGACTGCGTATATCCCGTATCCTGTCACCAACAAATTGTGTAACGACTTTATCTTGCCGACTTTCCATTACTTCCATGCCTTGAATCCTCGACTTTCATCCCGTTTCCTGTTAAATCCTTTAACTTGCACGTACATGTAGATTAAATGATCCTACAACAAACTATTGATTAATTCCTTTGCTTTACGATGATTTAACTTAAGGCGGAACCTCCCATACACATTTATTGTTCTTTTACTTCCACTTCTTACGGCTAACTTCACGAGCCTAATTAACTAAGAACTAAAGGAAGGAAAAACTAAATTTACTGACGCTGAAACAATATCTATAGCTAGAGCTATATAATCTGACTTGATTCACTTACGCCAGCGATATGGCAGCCATCTTATTTTAATCAAAATTCATATCGGAAAATAATTTGCAAGATATGGAATATATATGATGTATATCCTGTGACGTCTATTGACCAACAGAAATGCAAGAAACTTACAGAAAGCGAGATAAATGGCCGTATTGTACAAAAACAATAATAAATGTACATTTTGTAACCTATAATATTATAGCTTACAGACCTAAGTTTTAATTTAAAAATTAAATACATGAGGGTATACGTGTAGAAGGATACATTTATATTTTCCAAGAAAACCTAGGTATACGGATATTTCCTTAAAGCGTTGATATTTGTTTTCTCACCGTGGTATGTTTAGGATATGCATTTATTTTTATAATATTAAATTATCTCGTGCGCACGACATTTTATATTGAGCTCACGGCATCTTATCTCGAGCGCACGACATCTTATCTAGTGCGCACGACATCTTATATCGTGCGCATAACACCTTATCCATAAAAATTAGGGCCCTTTTTGTGTATTTAAGTCATCAGTAAAAACATACGAACGAGTAGATTATTAGGGTCCCGCCTATTTATTCCCACAAGTACAGGTTTATCACATCATTTCGGGGAGCACGGCACATAATTGTTCATCCTGTCTTCCAAATTAAACGAACATGATTAATGATATTAACTTTATGTTAGAATAAGCAGCAAATCGCAGTTCTACTATCAATTCGCACATTGTCAGAAAAGTTATAAAATAGCATGCCTGTCTGTATTAAAAGGTAACTGGGAAATTCCTTGATATATGGGCGAAGCCTACATATTATTTTGCCAATGACTTGAATTTATTTCTTTCTGTCATCATTGTTATGCTGCATTTATTTATCAGTTTTTGCACTTAACTTACTACCCTGCAAATCCATGGCTGTATAAGTGAAACGTAATAAAAGCAAAAACGATGAAAGTCGTATGTTTTTACTGATGATTTGTATACACATAGGATCTTAATAATTATATAGATATAGATAAGATGTCAGCATACGAGATAAATTGTCGTGAACTCGAGATAAGATGTCGTGCACTCGTGATAAGATGACATGCACTCTAGATAAGATGCCGTGCGTACGAGATAAGATGTCGAGCGCACGAGATAATTTATTCTTTAAAAGATAAATGCATGTCCTAAACATATCACTGTGTTTTTCACTTTCATTGCTAAGATTTAAGACTATGTTCTATTTTGCAAAATGCATGCATTATCTTACTACGATGTGCATTGATATTTGTTTCTCCTTTCAGGCTGTGTAAACTACGGTGTGGAATATATTGAATACTTAAACATGTGCTTTACGGTAAAAAAAAGTCTGGCAGAATACGACAGTGTTGGTCTTCCGCAGTGCAAGGAATATTGTTCTAGTGTTAGCAATTGCCTCGGTTTCAACTATGATACCTTGAATATTAGGTGTGAACTAAAATCCCAATCCCCTTTAACACATTCAAGTAGTTTTCAATCGGATCCGGGATTTAACTATTACACAAGAAACTGTGCCTAACTGCTGAATTGCAAAGAGCTGTCTTGTAAACCTAACAAAACAAAATGGAAAATAAATCAGACTGAAGGCTTTTAAAACATACGGTGAGAAGAAATTCTATGGCCAATGTTTAGAATGTATTTACAGGAAATTTTTATTCACATGCTAAAACATATTTAAAATAAAGCTTGTGGTCTTTAGATCTTTACTGTAACATTCTTTTCAGTTCAAGTTTTTAACTTTTTTATCTATAACGAAAATGTAAGTTTGTAATCTTTTAAAACAAAGTGGCACAATGCACAGTCCTGACTTTTTATGTATTAAAGCAAACATAACCGTTTATTTAGGGTATATTAGATTCAAATTTAATATTTAAAAACAGGATAAATACTTCATATAAGGCCGAAATAAAAAATATGTGTGGTTCAGGTAACCCGACCGACCCTTATATTTACTGTCGACTTTAAGTGCCCAGTGTAAAGCATTGATACACGGGGATAGATTTTTAAAAGCCCTACCCAAGAATTTATAACAAAGTGCTAATAATACCTTTAGGTGGTATTTTCGCTATACATTAATATGTATGGAATGGAACAGAAATTGAAATATATATATAATGAAATTTTAAGCATTTAGAAAGCTCTTTAAAAAGTCATAAAATAAAATAAAACAACTCTGTTTTTGACAAATGGCCTTACTGTATATAAATTTTGTAATACAAAGGTCAAAAATAAAGAGCATTGATTCAACTTTTACTACATGTCTTTTAATTCTGAATGTAACTCTATATGCAAAGTTAAATCATATATTCGGTAAAGTTAAATACATTTGATGAGGACTTTATATATTAGAAGTTAATATCTAAAGATAACATATTTTACTGAAAAATGGCCATTGGATATATTTAAATTACTGAATTGGATATGGTATGGAATGGTGTCCTAAGGTTCAAGTATATGACACTTATGATACCTCATGCCGGGGCTGCTGTGACTCAGAGTTTTAAGTTGCTGACTTCAAATCACTTGCCTCTAACTGATATAATTCGTGCCTCGCTTTGGGCGTAGAATTTTTCGTGTGAGGAAGCCATCCAGCTGGCTTACGGAAGATCAACGATTCTACCCAGGTGCTCGGCCGTGTCAAAATTATGCCCAAATGGGCATCTGGTGCATTCATCCACTATGAAGTGCTTGTAATATTTCGATATAAGCTACATCACCTTCCTAGATGTGATAGACTTCACAGTGAGGAATACTAACTGTCGTTAAAAAGATAATGTCTACAAAAAAGGAAGATTTTTGATAAGGCATTGAGGTGGGCCAAAACAATTTGATTTTCATTTCCTTAAAGGAATAGAATATCTATCATCACTATTATTAGTAAAGCTATAACAGTATGGCAGAAGATGTAGTTCTATAATCTATAATGTCTAAACTGTTGAAACAATAACGATGTTTTATTGTATAATTATTGTTATTTATAAAAAAAAAAAGAAAAAAAAAGGAATTGTTGACTTCTGTCTACCAAAGCAATGTGTGAATTGATATAAACTGATTTCGTTTATATATGCGGACGTCAAAACTGATGACTGGAAATTCATCTAACGGCTCCGTAAAACATTTTTTTACGAAACAGGACTTTTTATCTCCCTCTCAGACTGTGTGTATATGAAATCATTATGGCGCTGAAATGATGTCTCATACTGTTACAATTTGTCTGTAAAACCCATGTCTGTATACCAGTTTAGGTATTTTCGGTAAACAAACAATAATCAATTTATACCATTGCAGAATGCTTTGACATGCTTAAGAAGTTTTAAAGTTTAAAGTAGCTTCCTATTTTCTGGATGTTGGTGCGTTTATCCGTAGCAATCAATTTTCTACGTTTAATACCGTAAGATATACATTATAGCTGCTTCAAGTAGAAGTTCAGTAGAAGTTCAGTTGTAGTTAAAAAGGTTATTTAGTTTTAATTTATTTTGTAAAGGTCTTTAAACAAAAAGACTTCTGCAGATGTTTGCTAATTAATGAGGAAGTCATTTCTCCACAACAGAAATTTTAAAAAGTTTTATACCGTTTTATAATAGTTATGAATTGATTACTATGTAAATTCTATTGCACGCAAAAGCCGACTTATACATTTTGGTGCAGGAATTTGCTAGAAGCATAGTTTACATTAATCTTGTTACGTTACAATTTCACTAATGTTTTACATTTAATTGTTGTCCCAACTTGGTATTCATATAACGATAATATATGCGTAAGAAGCAATTGGAAATCTTCTTATTTTAGTTCTAATTTAATGAAACAAAACTCTGAAAAAGTAAAATGTATTAATATATTAATTTTGAAGGACTCTAATCAGTATTAAATATGCTTTTGTTCAAATTATGAAATAAAATAATACTTACTATTAAAGTAGATACTTTTCTGAGAAATGAAAAACTGCTGTTTTTAAATGTACATAAAATTCTAAAAAACCTACATAGAGTTATTACAAATTCAAATAATACAATTTATAAACTTTTAATTAGTGCAATTATGTCTAATCAGTGAAACAAAATGACTTGCGTAATCCCTATACTGTCCTCTGTCTACATACAATATTTCAAAACATCATCTGCTAAAGAATCCAGTAATGCACATATTCATAAAGTGCCACAAACAATCATGCATAAACAAAAGAACCGTCTTATGACAACGCTCTGAATAATTAGAAACCCTTCAACGCCACACTAACAACCTCGATAGCCTGGAGCCAACTTCGACTACTTGCTTGCCGCGTCATACCAAAGACGTGAAAAATGGCGCTAGTAGCCTCAGCATTAAGAGAGTAGTATCGGGGCTGGTCATCTCTCTGTCAGTATAACGTAATTGGGTTGGATATCTATGGTGGCATATTTCTGCATACGATAACCAGATAAGTTTCGCGAAAATTTATCGAGATTTCACGAAAAAGAGAAAAAAATTCATGAAAACATAAAAGCTTTTCACAAAAAGAACTGCAAATATTAAATGGAAAAAGATTGCGTTAGTGCCCACTACTGCATAGGGAAACCAGGTAAGTTTCGCGAAAATGGACTAAACTTTCATGAAAAACAGTAAAGTTTTCGTGAAAATAAAATGTTTCGCGAAAATAATATTTTATTTTCGCGAAAACTTTACCGTTTTTCATGAAATTTTGGTCCATTTTCGCGAAACTTATCTGGTTTTCTTATGCAGAAGTGAGCACTAGCACAAATTTATCCACTTAATATTTGCAGTTCCTTTCGAGAAAAGCTTTTATGTTTTCGCGGAAAGCTTATATGTTTTCGCGAATTTTTTTATGTTTTTCTTGAAAACTTGATACATTTTCGCGAAACTTATCTGGTTATCGTATGCAGAAATATGCCACCATAGATATCATGCCACATATTTTCGGCTGATATTCTTATGAGGTAGTACTTAAAAGTTGGACATGCGCTCATTGCAACAAGTAGACATATTCGTTTATATGATTGAAATGTGTTAAAAAAGACTCCAAACTCAAACAAACACATACACTTCAACTTAATATATTAATTATCATACAAACGATATGGCATAACTTTACCAAAATGAAGACAAAAGTTATTAACCATGTGATATGGGGTAATCTAACGATGCCAAACAAGTATGGAGAATTTGAAAACATAATGTCAACAAACAGGCTTACGATGAAAATCTTTTACAAACTTTGTATGTTAAAAGGGCATACATTTTACGAACTAAACGCTACGATTATGTGATATGCCTTACGGCTTCTTATGATGTCACAGATATGTGTGTATTGTGAAAAAAATTGGAGAGAACCCTGCTTACATGCAAAACTTTAAGCAAAATTACTTAATTAAAAAGGGACATAATTTGGCAAAATAACGTATCTTACTTGCCCTGTGAGGGTAAATCTAGGCAGTTGGCCAAATAGTTTTAGAGAAACCTGCTGACTATCAAAACGTCTGTGATCCGTACATGTGACGCCGACACCGACGTAAGGGTAACAACAAATGCTCTACTATTTGAAAAAAAATCAGATAGCCATCTAAATAATTGGTTTTATCACTTTATCGGTAGAAAGGATGTATTACACGGGGTGGATTTTTGCCAGTTTGTTTTTAGTCTTTTTTGCGGCTACTGTAGGTTGTTATGTCAAAATTAAAACTTTTCATTATAATTCCGATAAATTTTCGTATGGATAAATGTAGAACTTTTTACAGAACATTTCTAGTACGTGTAATGTTGATTATAACTTTGTCACTTTTACATGGAATTTTACTAATTATAAGTAATTCTCGAGAACGACCGTCTACCGTCTGCCGGGAAGTTATTACGGGGTGGTGCAGCACAAAATGTTTTGCGGACATATCAAGTAGCATTGAACATAATTATTTAAATGTTAAGACGAATTTACAAGTCCAGCCCCGACAACCCATTTAATTCTCACTGTTTCGCATTGTTTCGAGAAGGGGTTGTTGCCTAGGAGCATTTCAACTTATATCTCAGGGTCGAACTATTACAACAAACTATTTGGATTTTACGACATCTCCAATGTTTTTGTTATCAAGAAAATAATCGAGGGATGCCATAGGAAGCGTATTTCTCGGGACAAACTGGCACCTTTGACACGGAATGTACTTTGCGCTACTATTTCCCGAGTCATTACAAATCATTACGAAGACATTCTATTTTTGTAGTTGTTTTTATTTGCTTACTATGGCATTTTCTGAGTGAGCGAATGAGTCATTTCCAAGTCCGGTTTTGGTGGCCAAATGCAGTTTGATGACGTGTTAATCTCTGGAATAGACGATCATACCTTAGTAACGTTAACTCATTACAAAAATAACCAGCGGGAAAACCTAGAGTGGATAATCAGCTTTGTCCTGTTACAGCTTTAAAAAATTACATATCTATAAGGCCAAACGTCCGTGGTGTCCTATTTTGTCACGAGAACGGTATCAGTTTGCGGGGGTTCTGAATATATGCATTTTAAATACGAAGTTTCATTACTGATACTACAGATCACATAGTTTTAGGATAGGTAGGGCCACGGACTTTGCAGCTTCCAGCCTATCCACAGATAAGATTTGGCAGATGGGACGCTGGTCTTCCGATTCATACAATTCTATATCCAACATAATTACTTTTTGGGCATTTGCTTCCAATGAAAACTAAGGGAGGTAACTACAACAAATGTTTGGTTAAGTGGATTTTCGAGTTACTTCCCCTTAATCACATTAATATGATAATCCGGTAGTTAAAGCATCATTAATATTTTTTACTCTTTTGTTCTTTAGGCATCTGGGTCCTTGGGGACTCTATTCCGTATTGGACTGGTGTGAGGGAAAAAGAGACTGGGAAACACAGGACGGCATTTATTTGAATGAAGTTGGCCCAGAGTTTTATTTAGATTGTTTCAGATATATTCCCCTCAAAAACTTCATTCATTTTATCATGGGTTAAACAGAATGTTTGGGGGATAAATTTATTTAAATTTATTGTTGCGGGAAAATTCTGTCAGCTGAGAGTAGATCGTCAAACATTCGTAATTATCAGTCGGTTATATTATTTCTTCGAGATTGATGTTGAAGTTTAAGATCCATTCTCGTCGGTTAAGGGGCATTTATGACCGTTTGTCTTAACAAATAATTCCAGTTTTTAGTAGTATACCTCGTATTTTTTATGTGTTACTATTGCGCTTGCCAAATTTTCCATGTTGCGTTTCCAGGTTTTGCCAATGAGGTTCTAGCTTGCCTATTACTGTTACGCTTGCCTAGTTGCTTAATTGTAACTTAACTTGTTAAGATTAAAGTCAAAATAGCCTTTCTCGTAACAGTGTTGCCGTTTGTTTTAATTATTCGCAACAATGTCTCCTATTCGCTTAATTTTATAGCTTTGGACTGTTTGTACTTTGATCACTTAAAGTTTATAGCTTTGATCTTCTTTCGGCAGATAGGGTTTTAATGATTAGTTTGTTTCAAGACAGTTCTTCGGCGTACACTGTCAAAGTTTTAACATTAAGTGGCCTAAAATACCCACACTTAAATGTTCCATTCCTTTCATGATTTACAAACATAAACATTGCTATTATGTTTGTAAAGATAGGATAATTACTTATAAAATAAAAAGGTTTGGTATGTTTTGTGTTGTGTTTCTCGAATGATAAAATAATATATCTCGTTGCGGGGCTGTTTTGAAAATCTAATATGAACATTTTACGTCATATCGAATATCATAAAATATTTTAGATATATTTTGGAACTTTATGGACATTTCCTTATAAAACGATGTCAATCTATTTTTTTTAAATCTAAATTCGTAAGATCTTGTTCAAATCAAGGACTTTAATCACATACGGAAGGAAAATACCTAATATATATCTCTATTTTTTATCTTTAATGTTTACATGCTGGATCATTTTCATATCGAAAATATATTAATTCCATTATGGAAAGGATTGGATACCCATTTTGGTATAATTGGATACAAAATCAAAGGCCGACTTTGTCCGTGTTTGTTACATTTAGCATGGGGACTTTATATCATAACATGCGGAAGCTCAATACTGACGAAACTGAGGTCATTTTGTTTCACACAAATCACACAAAAATACCCGAAGATATCTGCGTGAAAGTAGGACCTTCTCAGATTAAACCATCAATTTGTGTGAAGAATCTCGGTGCTAGAATGGATTCAAACATGATCATGACACAGCATGTTAACACTCTCTGTAGAGCTAGTTACGCACAACTTCGGCAAATTGGCCACATCAGGCAGTACATCACAGTTGATGCTACCAAGTCTCTTGTGAACTCTCTGGTTACATCGAAAGCAGACTACTGTAACTCGCTGCTGTATGGAATTTCCAAAGACTCACTGCAAAAACTTCAATGTGTACAAAACACAGCGGCCCGCATCATAACCAGGACTCCAAGATAAGAACACATCACGCCGGTCTTGAAGGAGTTGCATTGGCTTCCGGTTCAGCACCACATTGAGTTCAACATCTTGACACTTACATACAAAGCCATGCACAATGAATCTCCTAAGTACATTGTCCATCTGCTGGACATGTACAAGCCTCGTTGAGATTTAAGATCGGCAAATGGCCCGCTGTCTTTGGTTGTAGCGAGGAGTCGAACAGTAAAGTATGGTGACAGAAGTTTCAAGCATGCAGCTCCAAAGCTTTGGAATGCCCTCCCAGCAAGCATCAGAGGTTCAAGCTCACTGTCCGCATTTAAAAAGTCTTTGAAAACGCATCTCTTTCACATATGTTATAAATAAATAACAACATCTAAAATACTGTTGAAAATGGCGTTAAACCAAATCACATTCACATATTATCTCGTGCCCACGACATCTTAGCTCGAGCGCATGACATCTTATCTCGAAAGCACGCCATCTTATCCTCGTGTGCACGACATCTTATCTCGAAATATGATGTAATACGCACGAGATAAGATGTCGTGCGCTCGAATTAAGATGTCGTGCGTTCAAGGTAACACGTTGTACGCTCGAAATAAAATTCCGTGCGCTCGAGATAAGATGTCGTGCGCACGAGATAAGATGTCGTGAGCACAAGGTAGTTTAATCTTTAAAAAAAAGCATGTCCTAAACATACCACCGTCATGCATTGCAAAAATGTAAGACTTTATGCTACTTCGCAAATTGTATGCAGTAAATTACTAAGGTGTGCATGAATATATTTTTCTTACAGACTGTACAAACTATGGTGTGGACTATATCGAATACTTAAACAGACGCCTTGATGTATCTGACAGTGTGGCAAAATACAACAGTGTTGATCTATCGCAGTGCAAGGGATACTGTTCTAGTTTCAGTACGTGCCGTGGTTTCAACTTCAGACCCTCGAACAATAGGTGTAAACTAAAATCCAAAACCCCTTTATCACATCCCAGTAGGTTTCTAGTGTCTTCGGGAATTCACTATTACTCAAGAAATTGTGCCTAACTGCTGAATGGCAAAGAAATGTTTTGCAAACCTAACAGAACATAAAGAAAAACAAATCAAACTGAAAGCTTTAAAAACGCTCAGAGAAAGACTGTAAAACGAACTTTCTATGGCCAAAATTTAGATGTATTTACAGGAGGTCTTTATTCACATGCTAGAACACATGGAAAATAAAACTTGTGGCCTTTATATTTTTAGCTTTTAACTGTTTATTATTGTTTCAGATGCATTTTTATCTTTTTTTTTATGACGAACGTGAAATTTTGTATGTAAATAAATAAAGAAATACGTTCACATTGTACAGTCTTGACCTTTTATGCATTAAAACGAACAAGAGCCGTTTAATTTATTATTGAATCGGATATGGTATGGAATGGTGTCCTAAGGTTCAAGTATTTGACACTTATATGATACTAGAGGTCGGGGCTGCCGTGACCCAATGGTTGAGGTCGCTGACTTCAAATCACTTGTCCCTCACCGATGTAGATTGGAGCCTCGCTTTTGACGTCGATATTTTTTTAAGGGGGGAAGCCATCCAGCTGGCTTATGGAAGGTATAATTTTTCACAGAAAACGTCTAGTACATAGTGATTTTACCTTTTACTTTCCCATGAAATTTTACAATAATAAATTTTAGAAAACGGTCGTCTACGTTATATGAAATACAAAAAAAGCATATCTTGTACTGTTTTAACGTTAACTGAAATATAAAACAGAAAAGGTAAGAAACCAGTAGTCGCCCAATACGACTTAAAGCTACTCGCCCACAGTTTTCGTCATTTTATTATGTTCATAACCACCAATTATGGCACAGAATGTATATAAATAATGATAGTGTGTGAAAATAAAAGTTAGATATTCAATTTGGTAAAAATGCAAGATGAATCTTATTTCAAAAGTGTTGCAACGGTTTACTACCTTCTGCACAATATTTTTGGTTATATATAAGAATATCTTGCAAAAATATAACGTCTTAAGTTTGTACCACTAGTCACTTTCAACGCACTCAGTTTTTATGGAATTTTGAGAGAAATTAATTTTTGCCTAAATGTATGGGTTAGTTTCTTTAAAATGAAATGTTCCAGGTTCGGATTTACGGTAGTGAAAATGCAAGCTTCTACCCAAATCATCTAGCACTAGGTTGAGCAGAACTAAACATTACAGTTCATTACAAGTAAGAGACATCTGCGGCGATGTACATGGAACCTTCAATAATACAGAGTGCATTTCATGAAAAGAGGCTTACGGTCCTCATTTAAAATAATGGGTCATCCCTAAACGAGAAAACAAAGGTTACTTATATCTCATTAAATATATATGCGTTAATCTTTTTATGAGTTAGGTGATTTGACATAAACAACACTGAATACATTATTAATTATACTGAATAGTTGGAAGATAAGTCGCATTTCATTGATCTGTCATTTGAAATTGATCAATTCTGCTAATAACTACATTTGTTTTGACCATTTTGAAGGGGCTGGGGTAAATATTTTTTGGGGATAAAATGGGTTTTTATAAGGTTTATGTTCAAAATAAAGAATATTGAACTTTTGTACGATCAAATACTATGGGCAGCAGTTACCACCAAAATCTGTTAATATACATAGTATTACAATAAATTCATTAAAACGTCTGTCATTGCAATTCAACGCCATCTGGACATATTTTCATTTAAATTAAAGGCGGGTATTAAAGCTTTGTTACACCTCAAGATGGTAGCAACACATTTTGGTAGTCATTCGGCCGAGTTTTTGGTAACGACAAATTGTGTTGCAAGGGTACATATGATGTGTTAAGGATCATGGAATGGAACGTTTTTTGGTAGTTTGTTCTTCATCAGGGGCAGTGCTCATTTTTACATTACGCACACAAGAGAGACATAAAAGGTAGGAATATCTCCTATAAAAATGGTGGGGAAGGGGGTTCGGAGTTCCCCTCTGGAGATATAGTTTTCGTATAAAAACAACCAAAATGTAAATTCCTGAGCGTGTAAAGGGTGCCTCAAACGACGCTTCCTATGCAATAATATTGTATTGTTTTGTTGTCTTAATGTTCTAGTGTTGTCTGAGGAATAGTCCACCGAGATATTTTAAAACACGAACATGTTGAATTCTGTAAAACAAAGTATAAATGTGAGGATGGCACGACGCCCGCCATCCACATAAACATAAATTGTGAATTCTGTGCGTGTTTTAGGGGTCTTAGATAAATATTTCCGATAAAAAAATCCCTTAAAAAGTGGGAGTAGAGTCCACCACAGATATCTTTGAAACACAACGTGAAAGAATGGTAAAACGTGGGCGTGGGCTTACTCTAATAACTTTCCAAAAACTAAATTCTCCGTCGTTAGATTTTAATTTTGGTGTATACATGCGAGTGGTATTTTGGGGTCGTCACCGGACAACAACGTGTGGAAATGGAGGTTTATGTTTGTTTAGATGGATAAGAAATATACCATTTTCCCAGAAATGCAGCTTTCTCCGCAATAAGGTAACTATACAATTTAATGTATCGTATTATCTATCTACATATGTAAATGCGAATGATTTTCTCCAAATATTTATCGCAGACTTTGGCTTTTTTTGTGCATTTGTATACGACATATTATGAGAACACCTGCAAAGGTGTAAGAAAATGTTTTTGTTTTTTTCAGCATCAAGTGAAAATACGAGAAAGTTATGTCCGGTATACAAATATACGAGTGCCTGATATTTACTCGATAAACCTCGGTAACTCTCCGTGAATAAATTAATTGGTAACCCTCGGGATCATATTCACTACCGGGTTGGATTATTTAATTGTATTTTACAATATTAAACAACACTGAAATATCCTAAAGATTTTAAGTGGATAAAGGTTGCTTGTCTACCTTGCATGGGCGTTATGTGCGTTTATGAAACCTGTCCTAGAGTCACGCATAAAATAATTGTGGTGAACAGTTGTTCCTTCAATATCTCTCGATGTATGTCAGAATTAGAGTTGCATTGACCTCTCTCGCGTATGTTCCAATGTTTTTTCTTGACTGAATCTAGGACCGTTATATTTTCAAGGTCAAAAGGTCAGTGTCGGATTAGAGACTCTTTAACCCTTAGCCTGCTGCAGGCGAATTTAACAGCCTTTGCAAACAGCTTGGAACCAGATCAGACGCCGATTAAATCGGCGTCTGATCAGGTTCCAAGCTGTTTGCTACTCTGACAATATTTCTTCCAATTTTGGAGCAAATTGAATGAACTTTACAATTTAAGCAGAGGACATTTCCAGCAGACGACAATTTATCTAGCATGCTAAAGGTTAAAGATAATATTGTCCATTCGTCTCAATTTTTGTAAGCTAAATGAAAGATGTTAACGTTATCACAAGGACTGAAACTAGTATTATTTAGTACACATTTTGTTCAGTGTTCGATAGCTTGTTAGCAAGTTATAGGTAGCAAGATAACAGAACATTTTATCACTTCAACCTGTCAGTCAGGTATGGAAAATAATTCCTGACATTGTCTTCGTTTTAATCACAGATTAAATCGTATTGAAATGAATTACTGTCTGACATTTTTACTACTTATAGCTCTGGTACTATCTCCAACTTCTCCTTGATAATGTTGTTTTTTATTGAAGTTGATTGTTGCTATTTTTCTCGCTTTCCTGCGCGTTACTTTTTTTCTATTTCAGAGTTTCCCGCTCCGTGGTTGCTTCCCTGTCGAGCCATATGAATAAGAATTGTCGAAAATGTTATGTTTATACTATCTGCATTACATTGAAAAAAAAAACATAACTAAACAAAACTATGAATTTGTAAAAAAACTTGGACACACACATAGATAAAATAACCAAATGTTAGAAAATGTATTAAATTGCACGGAAACTATATGTATATATACAGTTTATACGTCAGTTAAAATGCGTATGTTCTTGGATATTCAACAGGAGGTTTATTACATTAACTTATGATAGTATGAGACTTAAAATTATGTTGAAGCAGTTCTTTCTCCAATATTTTTTCTTCCCAAA
This sequence comes from Mercenaria mercenaria, assembly GCF_021730395.1. Taxonomy (NCBI): domain Eukaryota; kingdom Metazoa; phylum Mollusca; class Bivalvia; order Venerida; family Veneridae; genus Mercenaria; species Mercenaria mercenaria. The sequence continues at coordinate 48,239,946 of NC_069362.1, forward strand.
TTAGACCCTATAAGAATATTGGTAGATTATAATAGTTCATAATACAATTACGATTGCATACAGATAAGTATATATAATAGTCCAAACTCTGATTTCTAACTTTGCAGAAAAAATTTAGAACTGCATGTCACACCTACAAGACGGGTATCAGTGACCTATAAACTACAGATCACTAGTTCTAATATTTTATTCTTGTACTGTACCTACGTTGGGCTAAAGACCTTTTATTTGTGTCAGTCTTTTGCTGAAAATCAATGTTCGGGCAATGCTGAGACATGTCTGAATGAAATTTGTATATTTGGTTAATTTTGGCCCAACAGCTGCATCAATAGCACCTTTGACGGTTTCAGGTATTTGCCTAATGACTTCATGTGTACAGGGTTTATGAGTGTGTGCGTGCGTAGGCATCCCAAATGAAATATGTAATTATAATTAATCTATTTTCAAAGCCCGCGTTTTGGATTACACACTCAATTATTTAGAAAAGTAGAAAAAAATAGTGTTACACGTTCAGTAATTTTGTATATAAATATTAGGTATTCTTAACAGTGTACACAATGATGGAATGTAAATCGATTTTAATAATACAAGATTTGTGCTGTATGACGGATTTTGATGCTGCACCTAAATGTTCACGGTAATGTTTGCTAATATTTACTTATTGATAAATTAACTTGTATAACATTTACAAATTCTTTTTAAAAACTTTTCACTTAAACTAGATTCTATTGCCCAAACAAGTCACACACTTACACCACACTCCGGATAAGGTATTCGCAAGAGAAGTAAAAAAGGCTTGCAATTTCCTAAACTTGAAGATTTGTATATAAATATTTCAACTGAGTATTAATTAGAATTATGTATTACACACACTCCTTTTCCGAATGTTATATCAGTCCAAACTTACATAATTGTGGATACAAAATTACTGTAAACCCGTTTGAAACGGTGAACATTTTGCCTCATGGATAACGTCATCGTTATATCATGTCCGTTGAATGTTTTTTCCGTATCCGATGGGAGTTGAAAACAGGGTTTTGTATTCGTTAGTGAATCACATGCTGTATAAAAGACAGAAATATCGTATTATACTCGTATATATGAAAAGCTCGAGTTTGATTATAAAACAAAGAGTAGGTAGGGCTGATTACTCGGCGCTTGTAACAAGTGTCTTATATGCTGGATACAATATTAATGATAATTTAATCAAAACGTTCATTTGACATAAAATGTGCAAACATATTTTTTTTAAAAAGCCAGCCACTAAAACGCGGATTTTTTCTTGTGTTAAACGGGCAACTAGTTATTACTTAAGATTCAAATTAAAGACAAACATTAAGGATTTAGTATTGAATTATATCTATGTATAAGATGTCCATTGGAGAAATCACATTAACAATATTGAACGTTTAAGGTAAGTTGTCAGTCAATGATTAACACACAATTTTTACTTCTTTTAAAATAATGCATGTCTCGTACAAGGCATTACCGTTATCGCCGTGGCCATATTGCGTGACTAAATGCTATGTTAGGAAGAAGAATTTTCAGTCAAGATAATATTTTTACAGATTATTTCTTAATACTTGATGGAATTTCATAAAAAGCAAAGACGTAGGACGCGTACTTAAAAAGATTTACACCAATATATGTTTCGTGACTCAGTTTTAACGCCTTTTATTTGTCATGAAGTGAAGTATGTTATATCTTTATTATAAACCTCAAATCAGTTTAGATAGATTAAAACGTAGTAAATCTATAAATAAATACAACTAAGCTATGCGGTGTAGTATTGTAAAGCATGACTTCTTTTTATTCAATGAAAACTTAATGTCAGCAATGCCACTAACAATATGGAATATTTTTAATAATGAACGAACAAACAAAACACTTCTAAAGTACATTTTGTGAACGCATACATTTTAAGCGACGATTTATTTATATTTAGAACAGATCTTGTTTCAATTATTTTTAATTTATAGTAAGGACAAACAATTCCTTGCACAAGAGGTGAAAATTTTGAAAAAAAAAAGTCCTATTCGAAAACTATTATCCTTGGTGCGAAGAGTTTTTGGGCGCAGTGTCGTCATATATTGAAAGAAAGTGGACCGATGTATAGAAAAAAGCTCAACGTCTCTTTATACTCAGGCCTTGGGTTGCGGCCGATCGTTTGATATTCTGAGGGGTTTGGTCTCTTTATGGCAAACATTTCTTCAGGGAAACACTTATCTTGTGAAACTTCAGTGAATGACAGAAATGAACTCAGCAGATTGCAGGACTTGGTGTTTAAAATACAAAAATATTGCAGAATGGGGTCTCCCCTCCAGAGCTGTTCTGCAATTCCTATTTTTTCCGTAGAGCATGCACCCTGAACCCCCACCACACACACACACACACACACACACACACACACACCCACGCACACACATAATATGTCCCGATCAACTGGCTTTGCCCTTTTGGGCTCACTTCTCATTTAGGTATCAATTATATGATTAATGTATATGAACGTCTTTTAGGTATCAATTATATAATTAATGTATATAAACATTAAAAGCCATTATTTTACCAATTTTGCTTAGAGAAGTTTAGTACTGTCCTCGAAGTTAACGAGACTTGCATTTAGCTATTTCAAGTGTACTTAGGCACATTGCTCAATACAGAATGTAATGACTTTATCGCGCTTGTAAGTTTTGAATAACATATTAGTATAACAAAAAAAATATTTTGAGAAAAAAAGTATTCTTGTTTTTAAGTTCTGAAAATTTTTGACTCCCATAGAAGGCAAAAAACATGTCTTACTTCCAAGTTACCCCCGCCCCACCCCCAAAAGTTCAAATGGTCATCCCCTTAAATGATAATGACAGAAATCAACTTATTCGAATATGTGTAGCGGGAAGCTTAAGAAATGACAAAACAAGAATGTGTGGATGTCACCATTCAATTATTTCTCGGCATGCGGCTCGGTACAAGCAGAATTGGACTCTACGTGATCGTATTCGACCTGGCAAGGTATGTTTCAAAAACACCGTGACAGTACGTACATTAATGGATCTCGCTTTTGCGTTGTATACCCTGTAATAGCTGGCCCTCACATTATAAACTTGTCAATTATCCAAGATGTAGTTCCCGATGATTTAAAGTCTGCTCATGTGATTCCTCTGTATAAGAAAAATGATAAGATTGATGTTGGTAACTATCGTCCCGTTTCCGTTCTATGTATTATTTCTAAAATCTTTGAAAGGGTAATTTATGATCAGTTAGAGGAATATCTGACACGGAATGAATTATCAGATAATTTTCAGGCTAGGTCCAGACAAGTATTTTCAACAGATACTTGCCTTATTCATCTCGCAGATTATATTCGTTTTCGAATGGACAAAGGTCACCTTGTTGGCATGATACTATTGGACCTCAAAAGGGCTTTTGACACGGTCAATCATTCTATCCTTTTAATGAAACTTAGAATTTTAGGACTTTCGGAATATTCAGTTATGTGGTTTTTATCTTATCTCTCGGACAGAAACAGAGTCAATTGAAATCTCAGGAAATTTATCTTCCTTGGCTAATATTTCATGTGGTGTTCCTCAAGGGTCAATTCTGGGGCCTCTACTGTTTTTAGTATATGTCAATGATATGTCTGGTGTTGTTATAAACAGGTTACTTTTTATGCAGATGATTCAGCTAATATATATATATACTAGTTGCGGGCAAAAACAAACTACATATTGAAAAACAATTAAGTCAAGAGTTAGACACTGTCAATAAATGGCTGGTCAGAAACAAATTATCACTTCATCTTGGAAAGACTGAATCAGTTCTCTTTGGGTCAAAAGAAAGGATAAAATCTAATTAGAGTATGAATTAGAGTATTCCTTGCAATGGCAACAGTATTGATTCTAAATCATCTGTCAAATATTTGGGTGCTACTTTTGATCACACTTTGTCATTTGAATCCATGGCTAGGTCATTATTTAAGAAGTCCAATGATAGGTTAAAATTTCTATACCGCAAGAGTGCATTTCTCATAGCTCATACTAAAAGGTTGTTGGTTTCATCACTTATTCAGTGCCATTTTGATTATGCTTCATCAGCCTGGTTTTACGTTTTGACTAAGGAATTGAAAAATTAGCTTCAGATCACCCAGAACAATTAGTTAGATTTTTATTTGGTTTACATCCTAGGTCACACATCAAGAAGGAACATTGTGTTGATCTGAAATGGCTACCGGTTGAGGACAGGGTCAACAAATTAATACATTCCCAAGTTTTTAAAATTAAATGTCAAAAGGCCCAATCATATATGTGTGAGCATTCCACCCCTGTCAATTCTGTCCATAAGTACTCCACAAGATTTAGTAAAAAGATAAAGGAGCTGATGTGAATGATACTGGAAGACATTCTATTCTAGGTTAAAGGTTTTGGCCAAAAGTCCTTTGCCTTTAATGGCTCTTGTCTTTGGAATGACATACCTCAGTCAGCCAGAAATTCCACACCCATGTCTGTTTTTAAATATATAGTTAAACAACATTTTACAGATTCCCTTCAATAAAATTTTATACTCAAAATACTTCATTTATATCATAATTTTTATAAAATGTTAGTTTTGCCCAGATTGATTTTTTCAACACAAGTTTTCAGTTACCTTAATTAAACTGGCAAATTATTTTAGTTATTTTGAATCTTAATCTAGTTGCACCTGAATTGCAATTTGGTATAATTTTACTCATTTTTACCTTAGGTTTTATTTTCATAATTTATAGCGTTAGTCCATTAAGCTATGCTATTGTAATTTTCAATTTCTTTCATTCAAAAGTGATATTATTTTTAAGATTATTTTTTGCATCAACTATATCTGTGGTAGTAATTTATTGAAGTTATATTTAAATTTATTCTTCTAAAAAAGTCTTTCAAAGTGTGCTACTTGAAGTTCAATATTTAAGTAATCTTCCTATGTCATACAATACTATGTATTAAGGAGCATAATGGAAATAAAAGTATTGAGCTTATCTTTACTCTTTTTTTCTGTTATCCTTGGCATATAATGATTTGTGACCTGGCACATTTCAGTTTATATTCATACTGATTTGTTTATTGTTTGTTGTATGTATATGATAATTTGCCATGTTATATAAATACATTGTATGTTGAAATAAATCAATCAATAAATCAGTCAATACCCTAAAATATATATAAAAAACAACATGTTCTATTTGCTGAGTTTAATGGAAAACGATGTTGTTACTTCAATTTTTGATACGTAACCTTCCTTTCAAGTTTAATGCGCAGAATATAGCCCAGTACAGTTTGCAGCCGTCTACGAGCTTCTCACTTGAAAGAATGTAACAAAAGGCACATGGACTCGCCGCCCAGCATCGACGAGACAGGCTTAGATGGACGCGAGCATATATTCGATTCACAAGACGTGGTGTCTTGTTACAAGATGATAATGACACAGAAATACTTCAAAGTGCAGGGATGTAACTCAGATTAAAATAGAATATAGTTTTCCAAAGTCTATCCGTTTCTTCATTGGTGGGATTCCATGTAATTCTATATAGCCCACCCACTTAGCTCAGTAGGGAGAGCGTCGATCTACAGATCTCGGGGTCGTGAGTTCGATCCCTGGGCGAGGCGTATGTTCTCCGTGACGATTTGATAAAAGATATTGTGTCTGAATTTATTCGTTCTCCACCTCTGATTCATGTTGGTCAGTTGGCAGTTACTTTCGGAGAACAGGTTTGTACTGGTACAGAATCCAGGAACATTATTTAGGTTAACTGCCCGCCGTTACATAACTGGAATACATAAAAACGGCGTTAAACCCAAAACAAACAAAGCAAAATGTAATTCTACAATACCATTTACGATAGATAACGCCAAGAAAGTCAGTAAAGCAGAAATGTTATGAATTTTACAATGCTTGTTGTTAATCTGTTCTTTCAAATAAGTGTCAAGTGTCAAGACTGCTTTGTCATCGAATATTCAAAGCTTTTGTATCGTATTTCATAAATTAAGATATATATACAGGTTATCTAATAATGTAGTATGTCATTGTTTATTACATGCGTAGTCGATCTATTTTTAGATATATGTTATTACCACATAATTTTAAAGCATATTACATTACAAGTTATGGGGTAAGTTTAAATTTACAATTAATCCGATTAATCAGCACTAAAATACTACTGAAATCGCGATGCAAAAGCACGGTCTATGACCAATCTTTGGTTAATTTAAACAGGTGCCATAGTTTTTTTCCGTTTTTGTCGTGTTGAGCGACCTGTGAAGTTTCCACTTTTTTCCATTGATATAGATTCAAAGCAGATATTTGATGAATTGTATGGTATATATGGACGTCGAGCCTTTTCAGTGCGCACAGTTTTTAAGGTTTTAGGTCTTTCGAATATAATGTCCGTTCTGGTAGGCCTAAAACCTCTGTAAACAAGGCACACATCGCTGCTGTAAAAGCTGTGCCTGAACAGGATGCGCGATTGTCTGTGAAAGAGACAGGCAGTTGTACTTGCATATTGGAAAGCAGTGTGCAAACAATTCCGAAAAAGCGTGTGGACCTGTGAAAGGTTTGCGCTAGGTGAGTACCTCATTTGCTCACTGAGGAGCAAAAGAAACAACGCCTTAAATGCGCCCGGGAACTTTTAAAAACATACAAAGGCTTTACTAGTGTTAGTTCTAACTTGTTAACAGGTGATGAAACCTGAGTACACATGTTTGAGCCACAGAGAATGGCTGATAATAAGTAATAGAATCGAAGAGATCAGAAAACGCCCCTGTATTGCCAAGAGAACCATAATTTCAAAATAGATGTTGTATGCATTTTTCTTCTAGTGGGCCAGTCGTTCAAGTACAATGCCCATCTGGTCATACAGTCACAAGACGATTCTACAAGAAATCTGTACTGAAGAAGGTGAAAGAGGATGATCAGGAATTCATCTTATATACGAGAACGCCTACTCTCACAAGTGCGAGGATGTTAAATCTTTTTAGCTTCTGAAAAGGTGGAAGTTGTTAACCATCCGGCGACGCCTTATTCACCTGACCTGAGCCCCTGTGACTTTTTTTTAATTTCCAAGGCTTAAGAAGATACTTTCTGGAAAGTAAAGTAAGTACAGAAGTTCTCTTGGCAGCGCCATTTACCAGTGCCTCGAACAGATACTAAAGGAAGACTATTCATCTGCTTTTCGCGATTGGGTAAAAAGGTTACAAAAATGTGTTTCGGTAAAGGGGGGGGGGGGAATACTTTAAAGGGTTGTAATAAGAAAAATGTTGATAAACGTAGCACTTAAAAAATCAAAACTCAATAACAAAACCTTTTCCAGGATCCTAGTAATTTTTGTTCACATACGTCAGAAAACTTGTTCTGTGTACGAGTTATATTTCATTATAACGTTACATTTGTCTTTTTATGAAAAATCAAAAGCGTTAAATCTTTAGAATAACAAAAAGGCGTGTTAAACGTAACAGTTACAAATAATGAAAATAGAATTCGGGACACATATTTCTATGATAAACAGAGTAAAATTGCAGCCTAAATATATCCTTGTAAAAACAAGAGTTGGCTGTAAAAACAAAACAGACACCTGACATTTTTTATGTTTATAACATGCATTCCTTGTCATTTACTGAACTAATGTTTTGTACTTCGAAAAAAAAAAACACGACGTAAATTGGATGGAATTCCATAACATTAGTTTTTCTGCGTCGTTAGAAGTCTGATAGTGGAATCCCAATAACGGGAGTTTTTGAAAAACGATTAGTTATTATCTTATATGTCTCAATGTTTCGTAACACACTTCATGTCTATATATATAAAATATCTTCCTTTCAAATCATAAAAGCAGTATGTTAGCGTTACGGATCAAAATGGACTTAAATAAATACGGGATTTGCGTTTTCTGCCTGATTTTGATGCTGCACTTTTATGTGTCTGGTAAATGTTTATTTTCATCTAACTTATTAATAAATTCACTTGCTGAATACTTAAAACTTAATTTTGTGCAAGGGGCCTCCGAGTGCTTACGATCGCTGACTTCAAATCACTTGCCCCTCATTGATGTGGGTTCGAGCATAACTCGGGGCGTTGAATTCTTTATGGGAGGAAGCCATCCAACTGGCTTACGGATGGTCGGTGGTTCTACCCAGGTGCCCGCTCGTGATGAAATAATGTACGGAGGGGCATCTGGGGTCTTCCTCCGCCATCAAAGATGGAAAGTCGCCATATGACCTATGATTATGTCGGTACGAAGGTAAAACCAACAAAATAAATAAATAAATAATTTTGATCAATTAATCACAATCCTCTTAAACCTGATTGTGTTACATAAATTCGAAAAGAGACTAACATTTTCCTAAAAATAAATATTCTAAAATTTTCTTATGTGATAAAAAGTCAATATTTGTACATTTGTAACATTAATTGTTATATAATTAATTATTTCATACACTGTTAATAATTGAAATCTACTCATAGCCCGTTACATGACGATGGACGATATATATGGTGATTCATGGACAGTCACCTGTCAGTATGTTAATACAATTGAACAATAAATAAGGTTAATATACAATACGTCACTGGTGTACATATAGGCCATGATAGTATAGTAGACGCAACTTGACCGCTATGGTTGACCTTAGGCTGATTATTCATATCGTTTATTTCATTATAGTAATCAAGGGTGCGCAAGGGTGCGTAATCAAGGGTCATTAGGGTAGCCATGTATATTGATATTGAATAAGTGTGTATACATTGCAGTATCAAAGTTTATATACTTACATTTGATCAGTTAAAACTTTCAAATACACTAATTTATATTTACATAAATTTATATTTCCTTCTTTTCGTGCAGCTCGTGTTTTACGTACACTCCTTTTCAATAATAGGTTGCGCCTCATTATGTATTATAATGCAAAGGTCAACCATCGGGGTCAAGTCGCGTCCACTATACACGTAGTGATCGAGTTTATGTAAAGCCCTACTTGTTGAGTCATTATGGCCACGAGGTACATCCGATCCGTTTATTGAATTTTTATTATGATCATACAAATTTATATGGCACAGACATTGGAACGCCAATACGTCTTGCTAGAACTAAAGTGTGAAAATAACACTTACTTGGTATAATGTGCCAATATCGCTTATTATAATAAACAAGTGAACGGCTAATTGTGTATTTCACCGTAAATGTCTAATGTTAGTAGTTATGTTTTTAATTAACTCTTTAGTAATACCTCTTTTTAAGAAGCAACAGCCGATGTAGAATGTAATGTCAACTGTCTAGAAACGAATGACGAGAAGCTTGCATGTGACCTCGTTACAAATATATGTTTACATGGTTGTAAAGATGGCTTCGGTGGATCAGACTGCTTCCTAGAATGTTGCTCCAATTGCAGGACGTGTACAGCAAATGAAAGGTGATTTAACATGCATTAAAGATATAATTTTCTTTTCCTTAGGGCGACATTTCTCTAATGCGTCAGTGGCCAACTTAAAACAAAAACGTAATGATAAATATATATATAGGCTGATTATAAGCGTGTAAGCTCGCGTAAGCAGGGATATAAATAGGCTGTGGTCCTTGGCCCCTAGATATTTGGCTGGGCCTCTAAATTGTTGGATAAAATGCCCATATACCCAGTGTTTAACATTTAGTTTGGACAGTATGGGCCCCTAAATGAAAATAGCTAGTTTATATCCCTGGTTTGGCAGATAAAATGCCTGCAGCCACGTCTTCATAATCTGTGCAGCTATGTACTTTTGTTGTGGGGGGCACAAGTACATATTTTATATTGGTTTAAGGGGTAAAATAAAATAAATAAAAGTGAAACCCTGTTAGAGGCAGCCTTGACTATAAAAAATGTCGGCTGAAGTGTCGTCTCTGTCGGCTTCCCATAACTGACCTGCGCTTATATACTTCAAGGTAAAATGTGCTTCTCATCGGCCGTCCCCAAGCGTCGAGAGTTGAAAAAAAAAGTAAAATAAAAACAAATGTCTTTGCTAAACCTCTAACAACCAGGGTCCCACCAAATAGGACCCCCTTGAAGCGTTTCCGTCTGTTTGGTCAGTGCAGGTCTGTTTGTGGGAATAACTGTATGCGCAGTACAAGTGTACTGTATCCTTTTGTCCTTTGAGCAAGTAGGTTTTAGTTAAAACAGCAAAATTCGTACAAGTAAATTTTGTCTATAGCTAATTTGAGTTCCGTATATAAGGGCATGGCAGTTTTGATTCCTGTTTAGTTGGTATTTTTTGCATGATTCGGGCATAATATGTTGTCTTGATCTGTCCAGTTGTTTCATTAATTTTCGTGCTTATTTAGGGAAAATACCTCCAGGTCAACATTAAAAATTAAGTTTGTAAAAAGAATAGTCGTTGTTATAAGGTATCAGAAATGATATGGGCGGCTACACTTCCACGATACGCATGTCTGACAGCCAGCTTGCATTTTCTAGCCACGGTACAAGTCCTTTTCTCTTCGTGAGTTTTGTTTTCCAAGGAGTATCACATATAAGACTAATACTATAATCTTACATCCGTTGTGCTGCTGTTTCATTCATATTTTTCAGCGGCATTGGCTAAATTATTGTCATCACAGATTCCATCGATTGGCACAACGGTTCACAAATGTCTTACTGTCGCCATGTTTCCATGTCTATATGGGTTGTATACCTGTTGTGATGGACATCAGATCAAAATCTTGATGAGGATTCAATTAACAGGATGATTTGTATCTGCAGACATCTATTTTAGTGAAACGTCTCTTATTTTAGAAAAGGCAAGTATCTTATTTACATGTTTATGTACATATATAACAAATCGTAATAACTGTCTAGGACGGATCGGCCCCGATACATACATTTTATTTATTTAGCTGATTAATGAACAATTATTATGACCAATTTTCTAAACATATTAAGGGACTTACCTCCACGAGGACACCAAAATGTTTTAATTTTGCAAACTTGGAAAGTATTTCTATGAGAAACATAAGCGTATGTTTAATATCTACTTTGACATATGCTTATACAATATTGAAGAAATGAAATTCTACCCTTATTTTTCTTACATCACTTTTAAATTGCTCTACTGTCGTTTATGTTTATATGTTTATTTCTCAGTATGCTTAACATGCTTAAAAAATGTTCCACAGATGCGGCGCATTCACATTATCAAATAATGACAGTACATTCTCGTGTTAAAAAAAAATCTTGAGGGGTATCACTTTATAACAGACGTTTACATTTATATACTGGTGGAAGTCGACCATTTTGGTGAAATGTGTTAGGTCCATGTTTTGGAGAAGAAATTTTAAACATCATCAAATCATAGAAAGTAATGATTGTTTTACACGAAAATTTGATGTAGCATATAAAACATTTGCATTTGAAACAATGTACGAATGCTTGATATTTACATATCTAGGTTTAACGTCGTTTTTGACTATTGTTTAATTTTATCTATGTACAAATGACACTAATTTTGTAGGGGGACAAATCTTTTAGAATATTTAAGTATCCAATTTTACAGGACAGAATGGTAAAAAGTGTGTTTGAAAGATGGGTTGTTTATAAAGATGTTGATCATTCACTAAAATTTCTATGGTTTTCGGATATATTGCTAAACCTTACACAAATTTCTACATTGATATGATAAAAGTAACGCTTGGTTTTAACCTTCGGACAATTATTTTATTAAGCAGTTTCATTTATTCATAATGTATATATACGTATGCAAAAATACTAATTTTAGTGGCCCATCAACACACATAAGTGCATTTCAGGTATGGCACTAGGCAAGGTGATTAATAATAAAAGACGGAAAATAAGGATTCAAATCGTATTGGTTCTTTGATAATGTTTATTGCTAACAGTTCTCCCCTTTTGCAGCCATCTCTGGGGATGATTGTTCTTTCGATTGATACAAATTTTATCTTTTTTATTTAATGTATTCTGTTTGTACCTTTGCAGTGCCGCTGGGGCAAATGAAATTAGGTTATTTTCAATATACTTCTTTAAATTAGCTGTTTGTATAGTATGTGCATTTTAAACATTATGTCACCTTGCCAGTTGCCATGAGAAATCTTTAAAATAAAGTCGCGGCCTTTTCCCACTAAACTGTGTTGTAGTTTTCATTTATACTGATATTTATGTTGTATTGGGTTTGACAGACGTATATGGTCGGACGCTAACTCATCTGCCAACGAAATGTGATAATATCAGTATCAGTAAATTCATTCTTGTTTTTTTTTTAAATGGCTGATGATTTTGTGTCTTGCTAAGGACTGCTGTCATTCCCGGTTATATACGGTCCAGTGATAAAATAATGGGTTTTATGTTGCCCCTTTTTGCATAATAAACCTGTTTATTTTTCATGGACCTCTGTTCCAGTAAGGAGGTCGCGACGAGAACTGTATTTTAGTAATTAGTTGTGCGCTAGTTGTTTCCCTTTATATTTTGGACGCAATTTGTAATGAAAAAGCGTGAATTTCGTTTTTGGATTTGCCACGTTTGCATGGCCATTTCAATCCTCGTCAGCAATGGAACAACATAGACTTTCACTGAATTTATCCCACCCGCCCATGCCCATATTTGTTGATATTGTTTACAACTTTATTGTGAATCAGAAATCTTTGCTGCTTCTGTTCATCTGTTTTTCAGGTTCCTGCATAATAGATCTGTTTCAGATCATAGAATACGTCATCAGGGAAAAGTACAATAGCAGAAAGCGGTATTCCCACAAACAATACACACAGCTATGAAGTGACTGATGAATAATTTGGTCATGTAATAAAGTTTACGATCATTCTTTGAGAGGATGTATCAATAAAGTTTACGATCATTCTTTGAGAGGATGTATCAAAATAATGACATGGATTTTGTGAGATTACTGCTATGAGAACTACTTTAGAAATGAAATGGAATACCCATACGATCAGACACTTTAGTGTTAGTGTTGTTAGTAATGTTGTTCGTAAATGTTCTGTTGAACACCAGAAACTAAAACTGATAGATATATAAATATATATGTTAACGTTATTATTTGTCGCGGCTTTATAACGTTTTCATAGAATATTGATTCTAATTTGAAAATGCATTGTGGGAGTAGAAGAGTATCAAAGTCATATGCATTAATTTTAAAGTAATAGTATTACTCAGAAGTACTGTAATAGTTTAATTCAGAATGGTATCAAGTAACTTGAATAGTCATGTTTTTGTTAGTGTTCTGTGTAGTGAAGGAAATAGCTTATTAGCCCTGGTTAATGGTACGCCACTTTGAAAAGCTGTCGACCACCGACCATGGTTTATATTTGTTCTTGGAAAATGTCATTAGTCTAACCAGTGTTAGCAGAAGCCTTGTCATAATTTGTCGGCGTATAAGTCTCAATTGTGGGTCTGCACTTGCGTTTTAATGAATGCGTAGTACAATCTCTCGGCTGAAAATGGCTAGAAGCCACTAAATAATTCGGTCGAGGACTGAGGGCCAAGGCATTTGTAGAATACTGTTTAACTATAAGTTCATTATAACTAATTAAATCAAAATGGCATTCCAGCATAGTCGGGTCTACTGTCTAAATCACTGTGGCATTACCTGACGTCGAAGGTGGACCTCAGTTTGTGTTATTAGATGACGTCATAGGTTGAAGGCAGTCGGATTCGGTAGTCTGGAGACTCGACGTAATCAGTTTTCAGTTATTTTGCTCAATGGCTGGTCTGCTATAGACATCTGAGCCGCATGGTTTGCTCGCCCCTACGATACGTGAATTTTTCATCAGACTGTACATGCCTCGTTTCACAGTGCAGACCTATCTTCGGGACCATAGGTGCATAAATGGTCAGTGACATGAGTAAAGTTTTTCTTCATACGGTACATTTAATTATGATGAATACCGCTATTTCAAATTAATTCATAACACTTTTTTATAAAGCGTATATATAATGCGCTACCATGTACTTTCGTGTTCTTCTGCCCCACAGGTTTGCGAAGTTAGGCATGGCAATTATACGAAATTGTTACAGAAAAATGATAGTCGTAGATTGTTGATATACATATTAGCATGCTTGAATTCGTTCCGTTTTTCAGTATTTCGAGGAATAGTCTGAGCATTTCAATGTGTTATACATTGGCTACGGAAACACGTTTCCTCCTGTCCTAGTTAAAAATCGGGGAGAGTTTTTTTCGTGGGCGGCTCGTATTCCGTTTGAGAAATATACAATCGAATTTGTTCAACGTGATAAAATGTAGCGGCTTTAACTGTATTATTTAATATACAGATTCGATTGTGGCATGCATATCAATTGATATGACGGCATCTCGTATAGCATTTGTACATATCTGAATAACATTTACATTTTGATGCCGTATGTTTGCTTTTCTATTATCGGAATGTAAAATTGTTGATTACTGTTTTCTGTTAGAAGAAAGATATTTTTGTACACTAATAACTTATATGTACAGTTAGTATTTCCCCCTTTTGCAGCCATCGCTGGGGATGATTGTTCTTTTGATTGATTCAAATTTTATCTTATTTATTTAATTTATTCTGTTTGTACCTTTGCAGTGTCGCTGGGGCAAATGAAATTAGGTTATTTTCAATATACTTCTTTAAATTAGCTGTTTGTATAGTATGTGCATTTTAAACATTATGTCACCTTGCCAGTTGCCATGAGAAATCTTTAAAATAAAGTCGCGGCCTTTTCCCGCTAAACTGTGTTGTAGTTTTTATTTATACTGAAATTTTAGTTGTAGTGGGTGTGGCAGACGTATATGGTCGGACGCTAACTCATCTGCCAACGAAATGTGATAATATCAGTATTAATAAATTCATTCTTGTTTTCTTTTAAAATGGCTGATGATTTTGCGTCTTGCTAAGGACTGCTGTCATTCCCGGTTATATACGGTCCAATGATAAAATAAATTACATTACTTGTGATTAATTATTTAGCCTAATGATCTGTTTGTAATTTACCTGTTTATTTCGCCGTATTTACTCGTTCATATCATATCGGCCGATATTTTGTTTAGTTATCAACAAATGATCAGAGTGTCGTTAGCCTATCGTCATCGGCATGTTTATAGCTTCCTAAAATAAAGTTTTTAATAATTTTTTGTAGTTTGTTACATGTTGAAAACCATTTTTGATAGATGATGTCAATTATCGGCGATCCTTTAGAATTAGGTCTTTTGATATGTAAGTATCTTTCACAGTATAATTGCCTTAGAATAAAGAGCTCATTATATTGTTTAAACAAACAATAAGAACCAATCAAGATAATTGACCTATGTTCATGTATGATATGTAGATATAGAGCCGGCTACCTAGACCTTTAGACTAAAGGTTCCGGTAGAACCAGCTACCTAGCCACTACAAAATTGAAAATCTTACATGATATTAATAGAGGTCTGAAAGTTCATTATTATTATAGTAACTGTTATGCCTAAGTTGTTGCAAAAATATTACTAACTAATGTCTTGTGTTTTATAACTTGTTTTTCTTCTATTATATGATAAATTGTCCTCTTTTTGAAATCACTGAGATAAAACACGGATTACCACTGTTTGTGTAATGTTGGTTCGCAAATGCGACTTTAGATACATATGTTTTATAGTTCTATTCAGTCTACAATTCATGAAGGTCGAAATATCTACCTAAACAATTGCATATTAATGCATGTAAAAAATTATCCTTCATATTCAAAGGAACCCGATTATGTTCAACATGGTAAACCTGTTTGCATGGGTATGAGGAAGGCGGTATACGATGTTGAAAAGTTGAGACTGATGATAAAAAGCCGAACCTACAATGGTGAAAAGTCCAAAATACAATGATGAAAAGTCGAAAGTATGATGGTGAACACTCGAAACTACAACAATAGAAAGTCGAAACTGTGCAATCACGATGGTGCAAATACGAGATGATTTCAGCTTTGAGCATAATGGTTTCGTGGTTTCGACTTTTAAACATCGTAGTTTCGTTCTTACGTTGTTTCGAGCTCACGTACGTTATGCGGCGATGGCCCTACCGGAACACCGTGCGTGGACATCATGCGCGGATCCAGCCGTTTTTCTCAAGTGGTGTACTGGCCGAACCCAGACTATGACAAACGTATGTATATACTTAATAATTTGAGGTTATTTATGTGGATGTTAGCCGTATGTATACAAGTAAAGAGTTGTCAATGAGTATTTGTTGAACAGACTGAAAGAGAAAATAGCGGGGCATGTTTCCCCTGAATATTTTGAAATTCAGCGCTACATTTCCTGCATTCTGGGACATTTAAGGAACATTTAATAACGTCTTTTCCACTGCCGTTGTATATACAATATAAGCCTTATTTTCACATTTTTATGAGCTCACCTGTTAAATTAAAATGAAAATGAAAAATTATTTTTGTCTTTGAGATAATTAATGTCACCCTTCAAGTAAAATGATACGGGCTAACGTTTGTTCTTTCCTGGGGTTTCTGTGGACTGACAGACACACGCAGACACACGCAGACAGCATGTAACTTTTTACCAAGAGACAAAGATTTCAAGTCTTCTCTTCAAAATCTATTCTGGCTGTGCGCATGACGGAAATTAGCGGTGATATCAATACATTCAAATTGAGGCCCGTCACCGTCGTGGTTAAACTACGTGTTAGTTATGATATCTGAAAATGATATTTATGTGGATGAATAATGAATGTGAAAGGGATATATAGGAATGAAATATAGGAAAATTGAGAAAAACCTTGATAGTAATTCATATATGAATTAGCACTCTACGTGGAGCAGCATCATACACTTTGAATGCGGTCCCTAATGTTGCCTTTTCGAAAAACCATTTTCTTTCCTTCTCTTCTTTTCTTTTCTAGGATTTTCAAAGGGGGTCCAGACTCTCGGCCCCCTCCCTCTGGATCCGCGCATGGACGTACCATCAATAAATGAGCCGTGCCATTAGAAAACCAGCATAGTGGCTTTGCGACCAGCAT
Source organism: Mercenaria mercenaria (assembly GCF_021730395.1). NCBI lineage: Eukaryota > Metazoa > Mollusca > Bivalvia > Venerida > Veneridae > Mercenaria > Mercenaria mercenaria. The sequence continues at coordinate 48,256,927 of NC_069362.1, forward strand.
GAATCCAGACCAGCCTGCGCATCCGCGCAGTCTGGTCAGGATCCACGCAGTTCGCGTTCAAAGCCTAAACTGCAGTTAGAGAAATCGTAAGCGAACAGCATGGATCCAGACCCGACTGCGCGGGTGCGCAGGCTGGTCTGGATCCATGCTGTTCGCAAGCCCTAAATGTTGGTTTTCTCGTGGCACGAATCAAATTGTTTTCAAAGGCTAATTACATAGTCTCGTGCGACTTTCAACAAATCAAAATTATCCCAGTTGGACATATAGAAATGATCATATTGTCCTGACAAAACAGTGACCATTGTGATATAACAACAAGGTGAACTTATTTTAAGCTTATAGATCTGAAAATGAGATTTTAGAGCGATTTTTTCCACAGGAAAAAATAATTTGACAATATTTAAACTATAAAATTATAAATTCTATCAAACTTTCTAAACCTTAGAGATCTTTAAATGATGTAGATCTAGATCTACATTCTAAATTGATCTGGCTCTACAGCATTTGACCCGCGATTTACGGATTTATAGGTAGATCTAGTAAGGCAAGTCTGCTGTGACGTCATTCAGTGTTATGTCATTTGTGATGTCACTTTCAAATCGGACGCGATAGAAAAGTGTAGTGTGTTTTCAAAGCAGTAGAGAATTTTATGGAAATTAATTTTGGAAAGGGTGATTATAGATATATCGAAGATAATACTTTGAAATACATTCAGTGGGAAGGAAGGATTTTCAGTCGTAGAATACAGGTTATTTTTTTAACCATGCGTATGAAAAATGGTGTAATCAACGCATTGTTTCATATGTATGGTGCAATTGGTGCCTGACTATCATCTAGAGTGCCTCTGACTGAGCGTGGTTGTTCGACATAGAACAAAAACGAAGTTTTATTCCGATTGGTATAGACAGACCCTAACATTTGCATTGATAGAATTACATTAAATAAAGTCTAGAAATTGATTTCCAAGTCCTTGAAATTAACAAAAATGATTTCACAAATGTGCAATGTATGATAGTTTTGCTAATATCAATAACAGAAATTTTAATATTTAATTCAAAGTTGTGATCCGCAAAGAATGTCAACTCTTGCCTTGGGCTAGTACTTTAAAGCAGAGATATTTATTAGTTTACTTCCCTTGCAATTACACAATAGAGTAGAAAACAAAAACGGTTTAAAACACAATAATATACATTTTTGCACAACAAAATCGTTTAGGATTTATTAATATGTGTTTGATTTAACCCTAAACCACTGGTTCCTATGATTTTGTCAACTTACTTATGGTAAAAAATAACTTTTAGCAAGCCGATAATAAAATGAAATACCAGTAAGTATTTTATAGTGCAGATATTACAGTTTTGCTTGTATCGAAATGTCACAATAGAAGCACATTTGTAATACAGAACACCTGGTAGGATTAGTAAAGGTGCAATTATATTGATCTCTTTTTCCTATGCCTACGATTGGACGGTGGATAAATAAATGGGAAAGTGATTAATTTCACAGGCCCCATCTAACGGTATCCTTATTGTATAGCATATATATAGACGATTCCAGAATCGATAAATTGAAGGCCGCCATTTTATTAGTCACGTGACCCGTCCGCCATGACGGTACTAAAGATTCCATAAAGGAAAATTCCAATAAAATTGTGATATTGTTATAGAAAAACCCGCTGAAATTCGTAAGTAAACTCTTTAGTTTCAGTGGAATACATTATTTGAGCTTCCCTGTAATATTTACGTGGTATGTGTTCAGTGAACTTGCCCGTAGGACAGGTTAAATTATATTGATCGATGGAATGTATAGAGTGTATTGAAAGTTGTACATAAAAAAAACAGCTCTCTGGAGAAACAGTGTTTGTGTAAGGATAGTTTGGGAATTTATAAACGGTGAATATATTATTTTTTGACGGAATTAGTGTATTTATTCATTTGCTACTACATAAATTTGGTTGTTTATGAAAAATCAACGTGTTTTCATACTGACGAGTAGTCATAGCCTCTCTCAGTCTATGCTGTCTAAACAGCTGATCGCATACATGTATTGACATGCTGCCGTTTATTATAATAATTTTAGAAGATACTCGTTGCAATCTCTATATTTTATAGTGTACATATACAGTGTATGTGTCATTTTTCCTACCGCAATGTGTTGGGACTTAACTTATTTAATACCACTTGGCCGTGTGTTGGCCTGTTCTAGGCATAAATGTAACAACTGTCTGCTCTGCTTGAAGTCAGAGGTTAGAACCAAATGATTACTTATTTAGTTTCAAGCATGCACAAAGCCTTGATGTGTCCTGTAGACAATTTCGACAACATTACTGCGAAGTGTTCGAATGTTTTTTTGTTTTTTTTATAATTATCACCTATATATTTAATATGGTATTTTATTTATTTTCTAGGATTACCCCCAGATGAGGCCAGCTGGTCCAAAAACAATCCGAAACAATGGCCACGGTTACAATATGAGGACCTTGTAGACTATATGATAAATAAAAAAGCATATGATGGGAGACAAATGAAAGCATTTAGATCATTGTATGGAAAAAACTATGTGGAAAGTGGGTGGCTAGGTGATATGTTACTGTTTTATGTATTACTGTAAGGATGAAACTCGGCACTTCCTCAAGGCTACTGTTTCACCAAGCCAACCTGGTGTTGGACGTACGGATTACAATGTTTGGGTTGCTGTTTCAGATTCTGCCATTGATACCGGATATTGTACCTGTCCTGCTGGTTCTGGAAGGAGTTGCAGTCACATAGCTGCAGTTGTTTATGCTGTGATAATGGCTTGGGATCACGGTTTAGCAGGAGAAACTTGTACCGATAAACCACAGCTTTGGGGGAAAGGGTCGGCACAAGTTTTGACTAGTCACCAGCAATTTGCTGATATCATTGCTGAAAATTTATGCTAACATAAATGTATTAGAAAAAGCAATGTTAAGTTCGCCAGTCATCAGTCATGTGGACAGATAGTCGTAAAGTTCGGTTAACTGCAAGCAAGATAAATAGCATCCCAAAGACATCACGGGCTGATCCAGACAAGTTTATCACCAACCACATACCACTTATAATTAATACATGTATTCTGTAGAGACGTTTGACAAAACTGTACATTTAAATTATGTTGTCTAGGTTTTCAAAATCTGAAACGAAGCAAGAAGAACTTTTCTGAGGCTTAAGTGTTGAAGTTCAGTTGTGACTGTCATGCCCTAGGATATGCTAATGGATTGATGGAGAAGTATATTGATTCTGTTTCATTGCATTTTAAAAAAAAAAAATACAAATATTTCATTTTCTACAGATTTTTCGGCGATGCCGTCTAAATTCGTTTTCGTTACCTATGCCACGTGACTTCAGTTTGCAAATCAAACTGCTTGATAACGCATTATAGATAATTTATCAAAATGGAAGATTTATGCAACACCCTGCCTGATTGGACGAGAGTGTCAATTTCTTTCACTCTGTTGATTGTGCTACGCTGAGTGAAATGTAGACAAAGCGTTTATCCTAAACGACGCTGTTCACAGTTTTAAAGCAAACTTTGGCTCAGTATATTTAGCAAGAATTTTAATATATCTCAAAATGATAAGTAATTTTAATAAATATAATAAAAACCTGTTCAAATACCAACATATATCAAATTAAAGAAAGAGCTGAATACGGTCTGCGTATCACATGAATAGGGGTGTGATAAAGAGTCTTTTATGTAGAGAAGAGCTTTTTAAAAGATTTTCCTTGTTACAATTGTCGTCTGTATATGAAAAGGTTTTTTGCTTTTATGACTTATTAAGATTGCATATTAAAATGAGTACTTGTTTGCTTTGATATATTTGTTATAAATTATTTAACTGATTTATTATATATGAATATTTTTCTTTAGTATGGTATGCAAATATTGAACTCAGTTGAAATCTGTTTCATTATATATATGCTATATAATGACTGAATCTCATTACACTGAAATGAAGGTACGCTGCATACAGTTTATCTATGTGATATGACTACGGTCAAACTTTGCTTATGAAACTGAGATATTGAAATAATTACAATTGTATGTTTTGCTTGACCTTCACTTTTTTACAGGTGTGACGTCATTGTCCAAAGATTCATGAATAGCGAATATGCATTTGTTAAAGCGGGATCAGTTGGCCTATTTTAGAAATAAATAAAAATAATAAATAAAAAAATCCTTTAATTGCTATTTTGTTACAAATGGGAATAGGGACCAATTTAGCTAAAAATATAAACACGTTTAATGACCTCTTCTCACGAACCGCTTCATGAATCTTCATCAAACTTCTGCTGTAATTATTCGTCTTAGGATAAAGAAACAAAATTGCAACCCTACGAAACCTTTGCGAAAAATTAAAAGAGAACCATTTAAATTGTTAAAGTGCGGTGTTTAGTTTTGCAATTTGAAAAATGTTAGATGAAAGATGAATGTTAGATGAAAAATTCATAAACTTCTTTCCTTATTACAATTCGCCGACTATCATTTTTAAAGATATTTCTTGTTATGACATGTTTTTAACGAGTAAATTTAGTAGTTCTGAAACTTATTAATACGGTGGTATGTTTAGGACATGCAATTATTTTTTTAGGATTAAATTATCTTGAGCGATCAACATCTTATCTCGTGCGCACGACATCTTATCTTGAGCGATCAACATCTTATCTCGAGTGATCAACATATTATCTTGAGCGATCAACATCTTATCTTGAGCGATCAACATCTTATTTCGTGCGCACGACATCTTATCTTGAGCGATCAACATCTTATCTCGTGCGCACGACATCTTATCTTGAGCGATCAACATCTTATCTCGAGCGATCAACATATTATCTTGAGCGATCAACATCTTATCTTGAGCGATCAACATCTTATCTCGAGCGATCAACATATTATCTTGAGCGATCAACATCTTATTTCGTGCGCACGACATCTTATCTTGAGCGATCAACATATTATCTCGAGCGATCAACATATTATCTTGAGCGATCAACATCTTATCTTGAGCGATCAACATCTTATCTCGTGCGCACGACATCTTATCTCGAGCGATCAACATATTATCTTGAGCGATCAACATCTTATTTCGTGCGCACGACATCTTATCTTGAGCGATCAACATCTTTTCTCGAGCGATCAACATCTTATCTTGAGAGATCAACATATTATCTTGAGCGATCAATATATTATCTCGAGCGATCAACATCTTTTCTCGGTCATCTTATCAATATCTATTAAGGACCTTTGTGTGAATTCAGATCATTAGTATAAACATACGGCTGCCACCGTTTTTGTTTTTATTTAGATTATACTTATAACCGTTTCACATGTTTGCAGGGTTAGATATTTAAATACGGAAACTGATAAAAAAAGGCAGCAAAAAATCAGTGATGATGCAAAGAAATAAATTTAAGTCCTTGACAAAAAAAATAGTATGTAGGCTTCGCTAAGGAAGCCCTGGAGGGACAATTGATTCCCGTACTTCCCCCTTCTGACTTCTAACTTTTGCACTTCTCACTTCCAACTTCTTGACTTCCTACTTCCTACTTCTAACTTCCACACTTCTGACTTCTAACTTCCGCACTTCTGACTTCCAACTTCCCGACTTTCGACTTCTGATTTCCAACTTCCACACTTCTTACTTCTGACTTTTGACTTCTTACTTCCTTCTTCTAACTTTCGCACTTTTGACTTCTAACTTCCGCACTTCTGACTTCCAGCTTCCTGACTTCATACTTCCGACTTCCAACTTCCACACTTCTTACTTCCGACTTCCAAAAAGGCAAGTTGGCGAAAGGGTTTTTTAGGGAAAGAAGAGCTTTTTAAAAGATTTTCCTGGTTACAATTGTCGTCTGATATGGAAAAGGTTTTTTTTTGCTTTTATGACTTATTAAGATTGCATATAAAATGAGTACTTGTTTGCTTTGATATATTTGTTATAAATTTTTAACTGATTTATTATATATGAATATTTTTCTTTAGTATGGTATGCAAATATTGAACTCAGTTGAAATCTGTTTCATTATATATTGCTATATAATGACTGAATCTCATTACACTGAAATAAAGGGTACGCTGCTACAGTTTATCTATGTGATATGATTACGGTCAAACTTTGTTTATGAAACGAGATATTGAAATAATTACAATTGTATTTTTTGCTTGCCCTTCACTTTTTTACAGGTGTGACGTCATTGTCCAAAGATTCATGAATAGCGAATATGCATTTGTTAAAGCGGGATCAGTTGGCCTATTTTAGAAATAAATAAAAATAATAAAAAAAAAAAATCCTTTAATTGCTATTTTGTTACAATGGGAATAGGGACCAATTTAGCTAAAATATAAACACGTTTAATGCCCTCTTCTACGAACCGCTTCATGAATCTTCATCAAACTTCTGCTGTAAATTATTCGTCTTAGGATAAAGAAACAAAATTGCAACCCTACGAAACCTTTGCGAAAAATTAAAAGAAAACCCTTTTTTAAAAATTGTTAAAGTGCGGTGTTTAGTTTTGCAATTTAAAAAATTTGTTAGATGAAAGATGAATGTTAGATGAAAAATTCATAAACTTCTTTCTTATTACAATTCGCCGACTATCATTTTTAAGATATTTCTTGTTATGACATGTTTTTAACGAGTAAATTTAGTAGTTCTGAAACTTATTAATACGTGGTATGTTTAGGACATGCAATTATTTTTTTAGGATTAAATTATCTTGAGCGATCAACATCTTATCTCGTGCGCACGACATCTTATCTTGAGCGATCAACATCTTATCTCGAGTGATCAACATATTATCTTGAGCGATCAACATCTTACTTGAGCGTCAACATCTTTTTTCGTGCGCACGACATCTTATCTTGAGCGATCAACATCTTATCTCGTGCGCACGACATCTTATCTTGAGCGATCAACATCTTATCTCGAGCGATAAAACATATTATTTGAGCGATCAACATCTTATCTTGAGCGATAAACATCTTATCTCAAAGCGATCAACATATTATCTTGAGCGATCAACATCTTATTTGGGTGCGCACGACATCTTATCTTGAGCGATCAACATATTATCTCGAGCGATAAACTATTTTTCTTGAGCGATCAACATCTTATCTTGAGCGATCAACATCTTATCTCGTGCGCACGACATCTTATCTCGAGCGATCAACATATTATCTTGAGCGATCACATCTTATTCGTGCGCACGACATCTTATCTTGAGCGATCAACATCTTTTCTCGAGCGTCAACATCTTATTTGAGAGATCAACATTTATCTTGAGCGATCAATATATATCTCGAGCGATCAACATCTTTTCTCGGTCATCTTATCAATATCTATTAAGGACCTTTGTGTGAATTCAGATCATTAGTAAAAACATACGGCTGCCACCGTTTTGTTTTTATTTAGATTATACTTATAACCGTTTCACATGTTTGCGGGTTAGATATTTAAATACGGAAACTGATAAAAAAGGCAGCAAAAATCAGTGATGATGCAAAGAAATAATTTAAGTCCTTGACAAAAAAAATTTGTATGTAGGCTTCGCTAAGGAAGCCTGGAGGGACAATTGATTCCCGTATTTCCCCCCTTTACTTCTAACTTTTGCACTTCTCACTTCCAACTTTTGATTTCCCTACTTCCTACTTCTAACTTCCACACTTCTGACTTCTAATTTCCCGCACTTCTGACTTCCAACTTCCCGACTTTCGACTTCTGTTTTCCCAACTTCCACACTTCTTACTTCTGACTTTTGACTTTTTACTTCCTTCTTCTAACTTTCGCACTTTTGACTTTAACTTCCGCACTTCGACTTCCGGGCTTCCTGACTTCATACTTCCGACTTCCAACTTCCACACTTCTTATTTCCGACTTCCAAAAAAGGCAAGTTGGCAGTCAGAAGTGCGGAAGTTGGAAGTCGGAAGTCAGGAAGTTAGAAGTCAGAAGTGTGGAATTTTAGAAGTCAGAAGTGCGATAGTTAGAAGAGGGAAGTAAGAAGTCAAGAAGTCGGAAGTAAGAAGTGTGGAATTTGGGAAAAATCAGAAGTCGAAAGGCAGGAAGTTAGAAGTCAAAAGTGCGGAAGTTAGAAGAGGGAAGTAAGAAGTCAAAAAAAGTCGGAAGTAAAAAGTGTGGAACTTGGAAATCAGAAGTCGAAAGTCTGGAAGTGAGAAGTGCGGAGTTAGAAGTCAAAAGTGCGGAATTTTAGAAGAAGGAAGTAAGAAGTCAAGAAGTCGGAAGTTAGAAGTGTGGAAGTTTGAAATCAAAGTCGAAAGTCGGGAAGTTGGAAGTCGAAGTGTGGAAGTTAGAAGTCAGAAGTGCGGAAGTTAAAAGTAGGAAGTCAAGAAGTTGGAAGTGAGAAGTGCAAAAGTTAGAAGTCAGAAGTGGGAAGTACGGAAATCAATTGTCCCCAGGGTTTCCATACTTCGCCCATATATTAAACGATTTTCCTTGTTTTCCCTTAATTCATACATGCAACTTTTCTGCGCGAATTTATCAGTCGAAACTGAAATTTGTTGCTGTTCTAACATGCAGTATGCTTTCATTGGTTATGTTCATTTGATTTTGAAGATAGGATGACCAATTATATGCATTGCTTTCCCAATTGATGTGATAAACTTGTACATGTACTTGTGGGAAGTTAAATAACAGCGGAATAGGCGGGACCCTAATTAAAAAACTTGTCAGTATGTTTTACTGATGGCCTAAATGCACACACAAAGGGCCTTAATATATAATTTTAAATAAGATGTCGTGCGTTTCGAGATAAGATGTTGATCGCACAAGTAAGATGTTGATCGCTAAAGATAATATGTGATCGCTCAAGATAATATGCTGATCGCTCGAGATAAGATGTTGATCGTAAAGGGATAATTGTTGATCGTTCGAAAATAAGATGTTGATCGCCCCGAGTTAAGATGTTGATCGCTAAAGATAATATGTTGTTCACTCGAGTAAGAATTTTGATCGCTCAAGATAAGATGTTGTGCGCACGAAATAAGATGTTTGATCGTCGAGATAAGATGTTGATCGCTCAAGATAAGATGTTGATTGCTCAAGATAATATGTTGATCGCTCGGTATAAGATGTTGATCGCTCATAGATAAATGTTGATCGTCAAGAAAAAGATGTTGATCGCTCAAGAAAATATGTGATGTTTCAAGATAAGATGTTGATCGCTCGATTAAGAGTTGATCGCTCGAGATAATATGTTGATCGTCAAGAAAAGATGTTGATCGCTCGAGATAATATGTTGATCGCTCAAGATAAGATGTTGATCGCTCGAGATAATATGTTGATCGCTCAAGATAATATGTTGATCGCTCGAGATAAGATGGTGATCGCTCAAGGTAAAATGTCGTGCGCACGAAATAAGATGTTGATCGCTCGAGATAAGATGTTGACCGCTCAAGATAATATGTTGATCGCTCGAGATAAGATGTTGATCGCTCCAGATAATATGTTGATCGCTCAAGATAAGATGTTGATCACTCGAGATAAGATGTTGATCCCTCAAGATAATATGTTGATCGCTCGAGATAAGATGTTGATCGCTCAAGATAAGATGTTGTGCGCACGAGATAATATGTTGATCGCTCGAAATAAGATGTCGTGCGCACGAGATAAGATGTTGATTGCTCAAGATACGATGTCGTGCGCACGAGATAATTTAATCTTAAAAAAAAATAACATATGTCCTAAACATACCACCGTATATTAATTCTCGCTGCTTACACTTTTTTTATTTCCGGTTTTGAACAATATTATACCTGAAGCGATTACTTTACTAAATACACACATTATTAATACTTATCACAAAACACCTTACTTTATTTCCAGCTGATAAATCAGCTATTGCGTTTCCCACACATATTTTACTTGAGTCTGAAAATTCTTTAATATTACATAGTCATTTATTTTTTCTGCGAAATATGTATTTTTCAAATTTGTTATTTGCAGTCTGCACTGTATATTTGTTTGATTTTTTTTTTTTTGCCGTTTTCAGCAGTATTTCATATAAGTAGAACTTCACATATAAGTTTAATTTCATTTTTAAACTTTCCTAGTCAAGTTTCTATTTGAAAAAAAAAAAAAACAACAAAAAATGAAAAATTACATAAGAGACTATCGAATTCTTTTACTCGGCCCGCCACTTTGTAGACATTTAATTGATTATTCCGAATGGCTGCATTTGTTCAAATAGGAAATTTCGCACCAATGTCTGTTTTCCGTTTATTTTTTAAAAGGTTGCGCGTTTTTTTTTTTTTCAGGAACGTCTGGATTCAGATACAGAAAGTAACATGGTAGACATGTACATATTTAAAGCAAGTGGAAACCTTTAAAGTACGTAAAATATGTTATATATCTTTTTTAAATAGTTGGAATGTTTGGACAAAAGGTTATATAATTTCATAATACTTTAAGTTTTAACCTTGGCGTGTAGAAATGTACATAAATTCTAGATACAATCAATTATGTCTTAAAGACAACCTCTGAACACTAACAGGCTCTATAAAGACCGTCATTTTGTTTTGTTTTTGTTTTTTGCTGACAAAATGTATTTTACCTGTCAAAAAAGAATTCTCATGAGTGAAATTTACATTTCTTTTTAGAGTATTATATGTTAGTAGAAGTGCACCATATGGCGTAAGACAATACAAAGAAAATTCTATAGCACAACTGACATACTTAATACTTGTTTAGCAATGCACGTAAATTTAACGAAAACGTTAGTATTTAAAATATCGGTATGTTTAAATATGCACTCCTCAGAATATATTGTTTTTAGAGAACGAACAACTAAACTAAGAATTAGGTGCACATCATAGGATATTGACGCCAATGGAAACAAAATGTTTGTACTAGTTGATCGCAGGAATATTGATGAAAAAGTTAAAAGGTATGGATATAACGATAGATGATTCTAAATTACATTATTACAACTTGTTACTACATGTACGTTAATATCATGAAACCCTAATTCATAATGATCTTGTATAAACATTTGATGAGATTTGTCTAGATACGAGAGGAAAATGAAAGCAGTTTAAAGGGATAAAACAAGTTTAAAAATTAGCGGTTTTAAATTTTGTTAAATGGGGAAAAAAAAGAAAGAATGACTAGAATGTCGAGTTTAAAATCTAACAACTCACAATGAAAATTACTGCAACTTTTAAGCGAATTCAAATGCCAGATACTTTAAATGCCAGATCTTTTAATTAATTTTCTTATAAATAGATATTTCTTATCTTATTTCACATTGGAAATAAGTAGTTAATTTGTTTTTCAATGTAATTTCGGGTAACAGGAAATTAGGTACGCTTATTGGGAATGGACATTATGTTTGGTGCATTCCTTGATGTAATACCTGGTTTTAATTATGGGGGCTTATAAAGGCAGAAAAAAATAAAAGGTGATCAAAATTGTAAACATTAATGTAACATTAAATTAGTGATATGTTTTAATTTTGGAAAATAATATGGTTACTGTTTCGCTAACCACCCCCCGTCCGTCTTAGACTTGATCTAAATGTTTTGCTGTAGCTGGCTCTTTCAGTAGGTAGAGCGCAGATTCAGGATAAGCAGGGTAGTCCGTTCGATCCCAAGGTGAGAGGGGTATATGTTCATCGGAGTAATTTTATAAAAGACAGAGGGGTGGTAAAAAGTGAAATCTGTCTCCTGCAGCTCTATATAGATCGGAAACTATATCTTTAGTTGTTAATGTAAACCCTTTGAACAAACGTTTTCATAAATGTATTTACAGACATTCAGTGATGGGGATGAAGCGGAGGCCTTATCGATAAATAAAGAGTCCCCAGTTCAGGAAATGGTACAGCGCTGAGAATATTTTGAAAGTTAAGAAAGGTTGGTAATTGTTATTGCATTAATTCATTTCTTATTTCTTGAATCTGTGAAATATCCGCATTTTAGCTGACCTGTACGAAATGACAAGGTGAGTTTTGTGGTCGCCTGGCGTCCGGCGTCCGTCCGCCCGTTTTGTAAACTTTTGCTTGTGACCACTCTAGGGTTACATTTTTCAATGGATCTTTATGAAAGTTGGTCAAAATGTTCATCTTGGTGATATCTAGGTCAAGTTTGAAAATGGTTCAACTGGGTAAAAAAGCTAGGGGCGTAGGTCTAAAAAAAAGGAAAACGTTGTGACCTCTCTAGAGGCCATACTTTAAAAGGATCTCCATGGGAAAGTTGGTCAAAATGTTCACCTGATAATATCAGGCCCCGTTTGAAACTGGGTCACGTGCCGTCAAAAACTAGGTCAGTAGGTCAAATAATAAAAATAAACTTGTGACCTCTCTAGAGGCCATATTTTTCATGGGATCTGTATGAAATAAAATTTAGTTGAATGTTCATCTTAATGATATCTAAGTCAAGTTTGAAATTGGGTCAACTGCGGTCAGAAGCTAGGTCATTAGGTCTAAAAATAGAAAAACATTGTGACCTCTCTAGAGGCCATACTTTTCAATGGATCTTCATGAAAATTGGTCAGAATGTTCACCTTGATGATATCTAGATCAAGTTTGTAACTGGATCACGTGCCTCAAAAACTAGGCCAGTAGGTCAAATAATAGAAAAACCTTGTGACCTTTATAGAGGTCAATTTTTCATGGGATCTGTATGAAATGAAATTTGGTTTGAATGTTCATCTTAATGATATCTAAGTCAAGTTTGAAATTGGGTCAACTGCGGTCAAAAACTAGGTCAGTAGGTCTAAAAGTATAAAAACCTCGTGACCTCCCTAGAGGCCGTACTTTTCAATGGATCTTCATGAAAATTGGTCAGAATGTTTACCTTGATGATATCTAGGTCAGCTTTGAAACTGGGTCACGTGCCTTTAAAAACTAGGTCAGTATGTCAAATAATATTAAAACCTTGTGACCTCTCTACAGGCCATATTTTTAATGGGATCTTTATGAAAGTTGATCAAAATGTTTATCGTAATAATATCTAGGTTAAGTTTGAAACTGGGTCAACTGCGGTCAAAAACTAGGTCAGTAGGTCTACAAATAGAAAAACCTTGTGACCTCTCTTTTCAATGGATCTTCATGAAAGTTGGTCTGAATATTTATCTTTATGATATCTAGGGGCAAGTTTGAAATGGGTCGCTGCGGTCAAAAACTAGGTTTAGTAGGTCTAATAGTAGAAAAAACCTTTTGACCACTCTAGAGGCCATATTTTTAATTGATCTTTATGAAAATTTGTCTGAATGATCACCTTGGTGATATCCAGATAAAGTTTGAAACTGGATCACGTGTAGTCAAAACTAGGTCAGTAAGTATAAAATAGAAAATATTGTGACCTCTCTAGAGGCATACTTTATGAGATCTTCATGAAGTTGGTGAGAATGTTCCTTGATAAAATCTAGGTCAGGGTTTCCCAAAATGGTTCAAGTGCTTCAAAACTTGGTCATTAGGTTCAATAATAGAAATCCTTGTTTTAATAAAAAATGCTGTGATAAATCCAAAATGACAGAAATGTGAAGTCTGCCTGGGTCGCGAACCTGAGTGACCGGCTGTCTGACACATACTCTCTTTAACTGACTAATCCGTACCTCGACTCCCTACCCCCCCCACCCCCCCCCCCCCCCCCCCCCCGGCAAGAAATTGTAAATTCGTCCTCGAATTCCAAAAGAACACAATATTGCAAACGTTGTAAGACTGTCCAAGTAAACATGCTAAGACCCACTTTCTGAGCAAATTGTCAAAAAGTATGACTTCTGTTAGGGACTCGAACTTTGGGCCTACCGACTGGGCTAACTGGCTACTTAACACATATTCTCTCTAAACATAACGTAACGTAAAGTAAATCCGTACCGAGAAAATGATATATCGCCGATATTTTATTACAAAAATATATCTAGAATATTTGTTAATCGTGTCATATTTTCCGTAGGAAACTATTAAGATTTTTTTTCAATTAAGCTTGGTCATCACGATTGATAGACCATACTTCCTATAATCATGCTGATTCTGTCCAGGCTGTACTATATTAAACTAGTACTTTCGTGACACTTTCTTTTCAAATTGTTTCTTGTGCGTATATCGTAGTTTTACTAATTATGTGAATATTGATAGTCTCTTATAATTCTGCTGAAGAATGGTCTTGCAAATTTTTTAAAGTGTATAAACTATGGTTTTTTATGATTGTATAATGTATGCAAGAATGAGACTTTAATAAAGAATATATATATATATATATATATATATATATATATATATATCATTTACGAAGAAAACCAACGCAGTTTTGTTTAACATAATTATTGTTCAAAAAGTGGTTTATACACAAAAACAAACAAACAAACACGGGTTATCGTTTTATCTTCATTCTTTATATTTTACAATAAAGCAGCATTATTTTTTTTAGGTGAAGTGTATAAGTGAGATTTCATGAAGAATGGTTCCTGTAAGTCCGGAAAATGGCTCGTATTCGAAGAAAAAATGTGATTGTTTGTAAAAAACCTTTACATAAAATATAGTTTGAGCTTTTAATCAAAATGTTGTTTTTTTCTTTATATTTTAACGGATGTTTTGTAGTGCAAGTTAGCATAACCTTAAAAAGAGATGCAGGCAAACCTGTGTTAAAGACCCCTCTGAACAGAGGCCATCTGACTCTAAAGCCACATGTTTTGTTTTCCAGTTTTAACATTTATTTAGCCTGTGACTACCCCCAAATAAAGACCAAATTTTGGCTTACCTAGTCTGTCTTTATAGACAGGTTTGAAAGTATATGTAAAAATACACTCGAAGTTTTATCAAGCATTAGTGCAGTGACTGACCCCTAAATTTTTGGGCTGTCCGTTTGTCTCTCTGTATGTCACAAGTTTAAATGTGCATATCATGTGAAACAGCAATGCGGATTCCACCAGTTCATTGTTGTTTTGTGATCAGAGCTTTATAATACTTTATATTCTAAATGGGGCCCGCTTTTACCAAAATTTACATGAATGGCCAGTGCCTATAATTTTCGTTGGGGTTAAAGGCCCTTAATTTGGGCTAAACTTACCCCGTATATATTATAGCACGTGTTTATACCAAGCTGCAAAATCTCTATATTTTATGTAGTTATCATGTACATTTTTTCGCTGATGAAGTAAATGTAATAAACATACACTTTTATTTAATAATAATATATATTTATCCACAATTCAGCGTAGACCCGTACCACTGAAAAGCATTACTGAGCAGATATATTTCATCCATTTACTTTTATAATCTACTTAAACAGATTTTTATAAGCAAAGTAATTGTACTTGGCAGTGCAGTGGATATAATATCATAATAAGAGTATGGTTACAATACATTCCAGAACTCGAAAACTATTCGGTGTGATATAACTGTTGAAAAGCAGAGAGAGGCACGCGAAGTCTTACTTCACCAAAGAAGGCTGAAAAATCGCCATATGAACTTAATTTCTGCGATGTGACCAAACAAAGAATTAACTGGGGGAAAAAAACAGAAATTGAAGGGCGATTTTATCGCAAGAAAGTAAACAGTAACTCCAAATATCAAATATTCCCTATCAATTAATTTTCTTTCAAGGATGACGTGAACTTTCATTTACACTTTATTCCAAAGGTTTAAATCCTATTCGCTCTTAGCGAAATTTCGTTAAGAGGAGGACGTTGCACTGCAAAATATACTCTTTCCTCAGAATGCCTTAGCGAAATTACGCTATCTAGATTGGATGAACCATAAACTTTATAGTATTGTTTGCGAGGAACATTGTATAAAAGTTGATGATTATTCTTGTCTAAGAAGAAAGTAACCGAATTCCTTCGATACGTACATACATTAGAACTCTAAATGAAGTAGCAACAGTCTCGATTTTAATGGTTAAGTTCTGCATTTTTATGGCAAATTGATAATACCGCTTAAAGGTGTTGTAAAAGTAAAGAAAACATTATTCCAAAATGTCAGGATAAAACGATTTGTATACCAGATTGGCATGTTTTTGACATAACTTGACAGTTTGGAAACTGTCAACTGCAAATGGAACGTGTTAGTATACTATTCTGCGGTAGTGTTCCATGTTGTACGTAAAGCTTGGTTTTTGCTCGAAAACGCGAACAGTTGGCAAAGAGGGTATGAGCTGCACCACACTTTTGTCTAGGAAAGTGAGTTTTGACCGTATTTTTGTGAAATGAGGACAGTTTTAACGCTCATTTAATATCAGTGACGAGCATAATAGTAAACCATTGTTTTATTTTGCTTTGTACAAGGATATCTGACGATATTTTATTCAAAACAAACAACATTATTAAAATGAGAACATCCACACTGACGACTTTGTTGGAGAACATCCACACTCTTAATTACCATTATTGCAGTTATGCTTCCTAAAAGGCTTAGGCAGTCAAGCTACGTTGTTTAACAACAAATGTCGTCTATGCATACAATCAGCAGTTCTAACCATTTACCGCGAGGCTATAGACCAATTAAAATAGACCTGCCAAATCATATAGCAATGGCTGAGCACATGTTAGCCTAACATTAATCTCTGTGTATAGTGTGGCATAAGAACACGGTGTTCAGATTGATTGCATCTTAGGAAAAACATTATTTTAAGATAACAAGACAAATTTGCATAAAAGTCCTGCAAACAAAGTTTAAAAGCAAATAGAGGATTGAAATAGTTATTGTATTGTTATTTTGTTTATAACTTTATCCACCCCAAAGTGCATAAAACACGGATAGTTAGTACTTTAACTAAATATTATAACTGTAAGATATTTTAAATCTTATTTCAGCAAATGGAAGTCTCTTTCAAATATTAAATACAATCCAACCTTATACATAAAAAAGGCATTATCACTTAAGGTGATTATGCACATTTGATAAACCGGCAGAAAGGCATACAATGTATTATCATTACATAGACTACGCTGCATACGGAACCGAAATTCATTTATTGAATGGCAATCCCATGACAACAATATTATATTTCTAAAGATAAAACGTGATATTAAAATTGTTCGAACATTAAATAGTTCTAAATAGTGTCTTTAAATCAGCTTGAAAGCGCTGATCTCTTAAAATAAAGGCAACGTCTATAGCCTAGTGGTAGAGCGTCCGCTTCGAGCGCGCGAGGTCATGGGTTCGATCCCCGGCCGCGTCATACCAAAGACGTGAAAAATGGTATCCGTTGCTTGGCGCGCAGCATTAAAAGGGAATTTTCGACTGAGAAGATTCATTAAAAGCTTCATTGGGGACAATTTACTTTTGAAAAGATGATTTCCTATAGGCACATATTACAAAAAGTTACTTAAGGTCAAAACATTTCGTTAAGCAGAAAAATCACATGACACTATCAATTTACATTTGCCAAAAGTTGCAAGTTTATTCTATAATTTGGAAAAAAATCGGAGTTAAATCAAATTTCAAATCAGTAAAGAAAAAAGAATGGATCCGAACTTGTAGAACTACCTTAGGCATCATACGGAAAAGATTTTCATGTGACGCCTTAAACTTTCGTCAGTATTTATACACCTTTCCACACTCCTCACATCCTTGATTTTCTCTCTCCGCTGTGACTGTCTTACGTTTTCCCGCAGAGCAGGTTTTCCGGCTGAAGCGTAGCCCCTAATATCGCACTTCAATCAAATGCTGATTTATTAAAATAAATTTCCCATAATTTGAAATGTACTGCAATGCCTTGGACAAAAAATAATTTCAAACACTAAATACTGTTACAACTGTATTAATAAATTTACTAGTTGCGGACACCTATTCACATTAGCAGATCTTAATAATTTCGAAATGTTTTATAGAGCTTGAGCCGTATTGTTCGTTAACAGTAGTTCAGCCAGGAAAATTGTAAGGGTGTTTAAGTATAGGTTTGTGGTTTGGCAAAAGAAATTTACATATACTTTGTTATCTCGCATATATAATTGGTGCCAAAATTATTTAAATGGAATGAGGTTTTATTTTTTTAATTATTGGCTAACCTGTTTAGTGTTTAAAATTATTTTTGTTAACAAATTTAAGCTCCGCGTACTGTAGGCTATGTGACTTACCGGGTTAATAAACGACTGGAAGTAAATGTTGATTTACCAAAATTAATTTCCCAACGGTCGACATTTGTTGTTGAACAACGTAGCTTGACTGCCTAAGACATAGCTTTTAGGAAGCATAACTTTAAGAGTGTGGATGTTCTCCAACAAAGTCGTCAGTGTGGATGTTCTCATTTTAATAATGTTGTTTGTTTTGAATAAAATATCGTCAGATATCCTTAAAAATAGAAAAACAAAACAATGATTGACTATTATGCTCCGCACTGATATTAAATGAGCGTCAAATCTGTCCTCATTTTACGAAAATACGGTCAAAACTCACTTTCTCAGACAAAAGTGTGATACAGCTCATACCCTCTTTGTCAACTGTTCGCGTTTTCGAGCAAAAGCCAAGCTATACGTACAATATGGAACACTACCGCAGAATAGTATACTCCAGGCCGGGTACGGTGCTCTTTATCTCGAGTCGAAAACTGCGGTAATAAAAAAGTTACAAGACTTTTCTGACCTGAATCGACGTAAATTTGTGTGTGGTCAGCTCATTTGCGCTGGGTTTTGATGACGTTGCATTTTTGGTTTCCCCACCGTGAATATCATTATTAAACCGTGACGGCTTAATGCTTGATCCTGGAAACTGCGTTAAATGCTTATCACAAACTTTTGGAAATGTTACTAGTAAATTATCCATATCATCCAGACATTGTGCTGACGGAAGCATTCTTTGCTTTTCGGCTTTTGATGCGTTTACGCCTTCTACCTCTGTTCGCCATCCCCTGAAGAATTCACGAGCTTTTTCTAGGGCATTAAATCTTTCGTCAGACATAGAGTTTACTAAAGTTTTGCTATGAAATATTTTGATTAGGGCAGAAGTTATTTCCAAAAGCTCAATGGTACTTTCCAAATAAGAGCCATCAAAAAGGCTTTCTTTGTAGCATTTCATAAGGTTTAGCATATCAGCGTTTAACATAGTAACGCGAGTTCATTTCTCATTTTCTCGGAGATGTTTGGGTGCAAATGTGATTCTGTTACTCTGAAGTGGATCCTACGGCTATTTACTTCCCAGTCCCATTGCACAGCCTTTACCCAGTGCTCCCATAATATACTCTTGCCATGAAGGAACAAATGTCTCGTGTGAGAGTCATCCTTCAAGCCTCCGTCCTGCATTATATAGTCAACACTAAATCCCCAATCCTTCAACTTCGCTATTGCTTTCCATATGATGATATGAAGTTCTGAAACTTTTATCCCTGATGTGGGGAAATGGCAAATAAGGAAGCGGAAACCGGTATATCCTAGGAAAGTTAAATGTATAACTTCGTGTGCTAGCTGCTTTTGTACTTCCTTATGTCGAAGCATGCGCAAAAACGTGGCTTTATCACCTAGATCAACCCACCCAATTAATGATGGCACGCCATTTGTCATGTCAATGACAAGATCTGATTGTATTTTTGTCTCATCGTGATGCAGTCCACCGGACCAACCGTGCGGAGGTATTTTGGCATTCTTGGCGGCCTCGAACATCCATTCAAGAACTTTTTCATTAATGCTGGCTCCCTGAGGAACAACATTTTTGTACCTTTGGAGTTGTCTCCCAGATGGCAGAATTAACATTCCGCTGTCAGTCAGTGTTTGATTTTTTTTTTTCGACTGCGTACCCAAAGAGATAAACAGACACCGATTATTTTCAAATCCCATCGTCGTGCATGCTTTGATTTTACCGTCAAAGCATCATGTTGAGCTTTTAGCAATAATTTCATGTTCTCCGGGTCATCGGGAAAAATATTTTCAAGAACAGACATTAAATCACTGTGATCTTCTTCATTTAGATCAACAGTTGAATCTTCTTCGGGTTGTGGTACTAAGTTCTGTTCCGTATTTTCATTAATATTACTTGCAACTTCAATGTCAGGAACTAATTTTTTAACGCGTACTTTTGAGATATTCACCTGACAAGCTCTACAAGCTAATTCTATAGAATCTATCCTTGAACCTGTGCCTCCCACATTTGTCACTTGTCTGCAAGTATTTGATCTCACCATGTTATTCTCTGAATTTTCATTTCCTAACAATGACACTCGTTCAATGGTAACATGTGCATGTTTTTCATCATTTTTGGACATTTCTTACCAGTACATATTTGTAATACTTCAACGGTGCGCAGGATATCATTTATTGCCTTTGCTGTCATGCTGAATGATGGATTGATGCCCAATTCTTCCAGATTTACTTTCTTACCTCTGATTTTCAGTGACCACGTCCTGGAATCTTTCATTAAACATACTTCTTTCAAGATAACATTTCCATTTGAAGTAATATTACTCTTCATCGAAAAGTTAATAGTTTTGGACAGTCTGTCACTTAATAGCATTACAGAGCTAGGTAGAATACCATAAATATCTGTCCAATCAATTTCTGGTAATCTTTTCTTCACAGGTAGCAGATATATTCCTTTGTACGTCGTTACCTTTTTACCAAGATGCATTTCCTGTGACACTTTTACTGAAGGATAAATTTTTACAATGATCTTCCCAAGATGTTGCACCTTCGGTTTCTTCCCATGCGTTTCAAAATACCTCTCTTCCAAGTCATTGTAATGCGTTTTTCCTATGCAGTCTTCTGCTGTGTTTTCCAGTAACCTAAAAAAAGGAAAAATAAATTGATATCGGATCAGATATGACAATTGAGACAAAACAGATAGTAATGTCGTGAAGTGTTACATAAGTTTTATGTATACCGGATACAGGCATTTATATATGTTGTACGGATAAATGACGTTTTGCCACCTGAGACTTCAACTAAGAATCAAATGAATATATGGCATTGACCGTAAATCTGCTACTTAGTATATGTAACTATGACGTAAATCTGCTACTTAGTATATGTAACTATGACGTAAATCTGCTACTTAGTATATGTAACTAACATTCTAACATGACTCGGTGTGATCTCCAGTTAAACAAAGAAGGAAATCAAGCTCTGTATATTCTGCAATAAACAACGGTTGACGCGCGAACTGGTAAGAGAGCATTTTAACGTCAATTATGACGTCAAATTGCCGCATGACGTCCGATATATTACTCCTCGCGTAAGAAGTCCAGTATAATATCTATTAAAATATATCAATGAGCATGTCAGAAATGAAAATAATCAAGGCCTTCGAGTTGTTTATCGTCTAATTTACAACGGTTCATCGTTCAGATGCTTCAGTATTTAACCACTCGGGCTAACACCCTCGTGGTTCAATCCCTACGCATCTGAACTCTGAACCGTGGTAAATTAGGCGATGAACAACTCGAAGGCCTTGATTATTTGTTAATTATACGTTAGTTATGCAATTTAACGGTTCATATGTTTCTTAAAAGGACATGCCTCAAGATGAAAATTAAAACTTCAATCTGTCAACCATATGAGCCGCGCCATGAGAAAAACAACATAGTGGCTTTGCTACTAGCATGGATCCAGACCAGCCTACCCGGATGCTGTTTGCTGACAGTTTCTCTAATTGCAATATGCTTTTAAAGCGAACAGCATGGATCCTGACCAGACTACACGGATGCGCAATAAAATAACTTGAGCATTTATATAAAATGCAATTTACTGAATTGAACATTCTGCAAATTAGTTCCATTCATGAGTCGCAACTGAGCTTTTTCCTAACATATAACTACATTGTGAATAAATATATTATTAGCAAGCTGCTTTACAAATCGTGTAATATTATATCATGCTTTATATTTCAATCATTGAATGTTACAGAAACTTAATAAAATACATGTACTTATTATCGTTTATTACGGTTAATGCTTATTCTAACAGGTAACTTTTACATTAATGCATGCATAGAGCAGAGTTTTATATTATCATATTAGCCTACATGGCCACTCTTCAGTCGATATAGTCATGGCCCAGTCATCGTTTCATGAACAGGGATTAGCCTTGTGTACACGCGAATACAAACCTGATCGATCCGGAAACAAAAGAAACTGACTTTGTACACAACTTTCCAGTTATTACATAATAATTATATTTTCATACCTCTTGATTTGATAAAAAAAAACATTCGAATGTCCTTGAAATAATTTTGTTGTTCTTTTTTTTTTCGTGCTTTTTTTTTTCTTTTCTTTTTTTCACAACTATTTTCTGCTCATGTGTTGTCCTTTTTGATACACAATTGGTATCGGAGATGATTAAATAACGTATTTATTCTAGATTTATCCCGCTTTCATTGCAAATACAGTCTGCAGTCAAAACATATACCAATTAGTCGAAATGGTGTCAGAGTCAAAGTCCGAATGAAGATTATCCTGCTAATAAAGAACAGCAGGTGTAAGCCAGCGGCTTTATTTAAAACAACGTTTAAACTAAGAAAGTTGCACTTTAAACGTACAATAAATGCATGAAGCGATATTTGGAATAATAACCAAATGATAACAACCCAACCACCCTTAGGCGCGGTCATACTTTGGCACTACACAGTGGGGGTAAAGCTCTACAGTTGGCCGATCTCAGCAGAAACGGAAATAGTCGTCTCGGGGGTACAGATGGGGGAGGGCGGGGGTGGGGGGGCTACTTTTTGTATGGGATGGGTCATTATAAGTCTTTTGTGTGGGGAGGGGGGCGTCGCCCATATCGGTTATCGGTAGTGGCAATGAATAATAATACAAACAAACTACAAACCAATACCATTTTATTGCAATTTTCTTACGGTATAAATGTTATAGCATAAACCAACAATGAAATAAAGGGTATATATGATTATTTATGCGTCATGTAGCAGAGCTACAGACAGGGCACTAAACTAAGAACGTGTTTCGCAGGAGGTGTAGAATCTTCACTGCCTATTCGTACTTCTTCGTACGACAAAGCAACATCGAGACGTCTTGTGTGAATTGTGTGGCCTTATCAATTCATTGGTAAATAAATCAATTAATTTGTATATAAATGAAACATATAAAGCCTGTCCATATCAGTTCCGGAATAATTGAATGAAAACAAGAAGAAAAAAACATCTACAGTGTCTATTAACAAGTATATTGAACATTTAACTGTTGATAATAAATAACACAAACCATGTAATGTCATAAGTTGCTTTTTTGGTCCGTGACATGGTCAATTTAGTAGAGAAAATGCTTTTGATTGTACGTTTTTCTAATTATGTCTCCCACCACACAGTGGTGTGGGAGACATATTGATTTACTCCAGTCTGTGTGTGTGTGTGTGTCTGTCACAAAGCTTGTCCGCACTCTAAGTCGAACATTTCTCATCCAATTTTCACCAAACTTTAATAAAATGTGTTTGACCATAAGAGCTCGGCCAAGTTCGATAACTAGCCAAATCGGTCCAGGCGTCTTCGAGTTATGGCCCTTGAATTACCAAAAATCGGCCTTTTTACTCTTGTCCGCACTCTAATTCAAACATTTCTCATCCGATCTTCACCAAACTTGAAAAAATGTGTTTGACCATGAGACCTCGGCCAAGTTCGATAACTAGCCAAACGGTCCAGGCATTTTGGAGTTACGGCCCTTGAATTATCGAAATATTGGCAGTTTTACTCTTGTCCGCACTCTAAGTCGAACATTTCTCATCCGATCTTCACCAAACTTAAACAAAATGTGTTTGACCATGAGACCTCGGCCAAGTTCGATAACTAGCAAAATCGGTATAGGCATTTTGGAGTTACGGCCCTTGAATTATCAAAAAATTGGCAGTTTTACTCTTGTCCGCACTCTAAGTCAAACATTTCTCATCCGATCTTCACCAAACTTAAACAAAATGTGTTTGACCATGAGACCTCGGCCAAGTTCGATAACTAGCCAAATCGGTCTAGGCATTTTGGAGTTACGGCCCTTGAATTATCGAAAAATTGGCAGTTTTACTCTTGTCCGCACTCTAAGTCGAACATTTCTCATCCGATCTTCATCAAACTTAAACAAAATGTGTTTGACCATGAGACCTCGGCCAGGTTTGATAACTAGCCAAATCGGTCTAGGCATTTTGGAGTTACGGCCCTTGAATTACCGAAAAATCCGCCTTTTTTCTCTTGTCCGCTCTCTAAATCCAACATTTCTCATCCGATCTTCACTAAACTTGAACAAAATGTGTTTGGCCATAAGACCTTAGCCAAGTTCGATAACTAGCCAAATCCACCCAAGCACTTTTGATTTATGTCCCTTGAATTACTGATTGGATCCACTCATCCAGACCATATAACTGGATCCACTCGTCTAAACCATCTAAAGAAACTAGACATTTTACATAGGGGCAGTTGTGGGAGACATGCGCTTTTCTCAAAAGCATCTCTAATTTAAATTTGCCTCCACAGAAAGTAAACAAAGCAGCAACCAATCAGGAGCGGTAACGATAATTGCCGTCCGTGTCGGTATTCAGCGATCATGCGGTATTTCATGAATGTACAGTACGAACTATTTTAATATCTTTATTCTTTGTATATTTTGAAAACATATTTACAATGTCTAAAATATAAATTTCCCAATTTATTCTCACAAAATTTTAAACCTTCAAAATTGAAGGTTTAATTTTGACCACCGCAATAACTACTACAAATTCACTCCGTCGCAAACCGGATGTATACAAGCAAGGAAGATGTAGAAATCTGAAGTTCGTGGAAAATCGCTTATTTCTTTAAAACTACTTAAGTGATAGAGGTCAAACTTATGCAATAGGTGAATTACAATAATATTAATTAATTTAGTGTATCGTTTTAACCGTCCGTCCTATTATAGCTTCAAACCAGATTTGGTGTTTTGGAAGTGTCGTACCTTTTCTTTTTTCTTACTATATATATGCTATACAATAAGGATACCGTTAGATGGGGCCTGTGATTAATTTGTAAGTCGGACTTTGGGAAAATAGCATATAGTTAACTTGGATTTGCAAGTTGCATGTGAGTAAATTTATCTTCCTTGCATCTGAAATTTGTTTTTGAATATACGAACTGTTCAACCTGTTGATCTTTCAAGGTATTTCAGTATAAAAACGACGATTATTCATTTTTAAATTCATTTTGAGTTTCTCCCCAAGTAATTTACGCGAACTTTCATGTTCTCCTCCTTTTTAGAGAGTAAGCGCCAATGGCGGTCGATTTTTTACAATAGTGAGCTGCCGTTGGAAAAATATATGTGGCATTCATATAGCAATTCGAGTACTTAGAGAAAAATCCTTGAAATTCTCGAAGGTGACTTTTTTTGTAGTTTAATTAACGCTACTTACTTTACCGATAGCTGCACCAGTTTTGTCACCGTGCATCTAAGTTGATGTTAACCGTGGGATGGGACAGGCTTTAGTCTGACATTTTTTATGGAAAATCCTTCTGCATGCTGCTATTATCATTATGGATATTGTTGTTGAAAAATAATTATTTAATAATATTGTTGTAAATGAAAAGCCGAAGCTGTGTTCCTTAAATAGACCAGTGTCAACGCTTTTAAATTTTACATTTAGATATACTGGTATAGGTCACGGGAACATCAATTTAATTCAAGAAATCACAATTTTCTACTTTAATTTGAACAATTTTAGAGCTTAGTTTTAATTAATAATTATATAAGTAACAAATTATCAACGGAAACTGAAAAATCGGTATTACAAATCAAACTGCCCAATATTTCTTGAAAATGGCCGTGTTAAGTAACCTTTCACCTAGCTGTATTCTCAATAACATTGGTTACCATCATCCATTTTCTTATATTCCTCATAACATTTTAATATAACTACAAATGTACGTAAAAGAAGCAAAATATTATTCAGAGCGAAAGACGCATAAAAATATTCCAACAAATAATAAATTTTTAAAAATAGTTCATATAAAGAAAATGCACAGAATTACGTACTTATTCAAAGCTATTAATTTTGCGCGGTAACTGACACGTAACGTCATGACATCAATGACGTCATTTTAAAGCAACAATGTTTTGAAGTGTTTCTGCGGCAATTTATTCATTATTTCTGCAGTATTAAACCATTAAGCATTAGATTGGAGACAGGTTCATGATTATTTACTGAAGAATGGATATACAAACACAGTTAGTTTGTCGTAAACGTCGTCGTAAATCGTCACGTTAGCTTCCGGTTGGGCATGCGCACATACAAATATTAAGGTAACCTAACTCCTTAATGGAACAATTATCTTAAAACAAAAAATGTGCAGTGTTGAACCGTAATTTTTGCACATACGAATTCGTCACATGTGTGGAAAATTCGTTCGAATATTCACACATTGTGTCATTATATACGCACTGTTTGTGTGCGTGTGTGTGTGTGGGGGGGGGGGGGGGGGGGGCGTTGCTTTCATAAACACATCTTGCATTACTCAGACAGTTATGGTGAAAGAGTGTGCCCAGCAAGAGACGAGTGGAATTCGTACGAATTCCTCACAGTCACATGTATAATATATTTGTGAAAATTTCGTTGGTACTAAGAGGTGGTTGAAGAATGGGTCTCGAAAATTTCACAATACCTACTTGTGACATATTCGTACGTATTTGTCACGCAATGTGTAAGGAATTCGTACGAAATTGTCACACGTCACACGTGTGACGAGTTCGTTTGTGTGAAAATTGCGGTTCAACGGTGCAGTATAGAAAGCCTAAGACGTAGGCTAGTGCATATGGCACGGAATGCTAATTCGGTATTATCTACAGGCTAAATCCCGATGTTCTAAGTGTAACAGGTTACATGCAAATATTTCTTTCCTTTCGTATCAAACAATCAAATATGTGTGT
This sequence comes from Mercenaria mercenaria, assembly GCF_021730395.1. NCBI lineage: Eukaryota > Metazoa > Mollusca > Bivalvia > Venerida > Veneridae > Mercenaria > Mercenaria mercenaria. The sequence goes on from NC_069362.1 coordinate 48,283,711, forward strand.
CATTTGGTGAATTCATAACAAGATTACAGTAAATATGTATTGTATACTTTAATGTAAATTCAGTTGCAGGAACGTAGGTAAGCTTATCATTTGTCATAATAACGTAAGTATAGTAAGTATATTCTGCAAAATGGTCATTTATCCGACTTTTTCCTTCTCGAAAGAGGCTGCAGACAAGGTGACCCAATTTCACCTTATATATTTATTTTATGTTCTGAAGTACTGGGATTAATGATTAGACGTAACAATAGTATTGTAGGTATTAGCCTGCGAAATCAGCAATATAAAATTAGTCAATATGCTGACGATACACAGATATTTTTAAACGGAACCGAGGAATCTCTTAGAAATTGTCTGGTTACACTTGATAACTTCTATAAAATGTCAGGTTTAAAAATAAATATAGAAAAAACCAGAGCTTATTGGATAGGTTCACTTAGAAATTCCCAACGTCAGTTATGTAGAGACTACTCATTAGATTGGAGTCAAGAACCAATTAAGATACTTGGTGTTCGGTTTTCTGCCAATATATATGATATCTGGAATCTAAATGCTCTTGAAATATTACAAAAATGCAGGAATATATTAGATATTTGGGCAAAAAGAAAGCTCACCCTTTTTGGGAAAGTAACTGTTAAAATCTATTGTTTTGTCAAAGTTTGTCTATATATTTATTGCACTACCTGACCCATCTGATTATTTTATTAAGGAATTGGAAACTATTGCCTATAAGTTTTTATGGAACAACGGACCTGACAGAATAAAAGAGTAATTGTCACAAAGAATATAGAATTCGGAGGACTGAACATGATTAATATTAAATCTTTTATTCAAAGTTTGAAAATTAGTTGGATAAGGAGATTAGCTATTTTTAACTGTGATACTTGGAAATCTCTGTTAACGTTTTCATTTGATAAAATTATCTCTTTTGGCTCGCAATATGTAAAAGTACTAGTAAGAGAAGTACATAATCCATTTTGGAGGGATGTGCTCAATAGTTGGTGTAGATTTGTTGAATGTTGCGAAATCAATGATTTAGAAGATATTTTATACTCGCCTTTATGGTATAACCACCGTTTCAGAATAAAAACAGAATATTCAGAAAACTGGTACCGGAGAAACATCAAATATATTATAGATTTACTCGACAATAATGGGAATTTTTATAGCTTAGAAGACCTTAAAACCATTTATTCGGTAAGAGGAACTTTTATAGATTTGCACCGTGTTCTTTCAAACATACCAATTGAATGGAAAAATATAATAAGACAAAACGCAAATGAGGTTATTAAATATAAGACAAACATGTTTTTGAATCCGTATTTAAAAAATGTAATAAAAGATAAAAAAGGTAGTAGTATTTTTTACGACACAATTACAAATACAAAGAGTGTCGTGGTACCAAACAAATGGGTACAAATAATGGGGATTTCCGATGACGAATTTAAAGATTATTGCAAAAACTTAAAGACAATCAAAGAAATAAAGTTAACAGATTTTCAATTTAAGATAAATCATCATATTCTTACTACAAACTCATTTTTACATCTCATACATAAAATAGATAATAATTTATGCTCTTACTGCAAAAACGAGCGGGAAACAATACAACATATCTTTTTTTCATGTCCAGTTATTTATAATTTTATAGTAAGCATCAAACAGTGGATGAGAAGTGAGTGTGAAATAGATTTGAATATACAAGAAAAACAATTTCTTTTCTCATTTGTCAACGATAACTCTAAAGGAAGCTTTATTTCTTTATTGCTTAAGTATTACATCTTTAAATCAAAATTTAAAGAAAATTGTATACATCTTCTAAATACTCCATCGTTTGTTTTATACTTAAAAAAAAATTCATAACAATGAAGTATATCGCCAAGATAAACAATGATCTTCATAACTTTGAGGAAAACTGGTCAATTTTGTTACAAAAACTTGCTATATGATTACTGACCATTACCCTGATTAAGAGAAAGAAATTATAATATCCATTAATGACAAAAAGTTAGATTTAAAATCCAGTGATGGTAGGAAAAGGGCAGCACTTTTTTTCAGTTTTTTTTTCCAGTTTTTTTTTCTCGCTTGTATTTCTGTCAGTTTTTTTTCTTCCATTGTCATTCATGAGGTCCGTTTATTATCTTAATTAGAAATATCATCAACTGTTTTTATAATTTATTTCCTTTTTCTACACAAAAAGCATCATACATTCATCACAAAATTGTTTTTATGTGCCAGAAAACTTAGTGAATAACATCAACTGTTTGTAAATATGGTATTATGTATGGTACTGTGTATGTATGTAGTAACTTTTATTATATATCTAAATATTTGAATGTATTGGATATTGTAAGGTTAATAGGCGGATGGTTCTCCGACCCCTATTATACCGGTTACGGAGATAATAAACGGGGTTACCCACAAGGGGCCTCAAAAAAAAAAAAAATAATAATAACGTAAGTAGAGTAGTTTTAGGGCGGGGCGTATGTTCTCCGTGACTATTTGATAAACGACATTGTGTCTGAAATCATTAGTCCCCCACCTCTGATTCATGTGGGGAAGTTGGCAGTTACCTGCGGAGAACAGGTTTGTAATGGTACAGAATCCAGGAACACTGGTTAGGTTAACTGCCCGCCGTTACATGACTGAAATACTTTTGAAAAACGACGTTAAACCCAAAAAACAAAACAGTAGTTTTAACTGAAGTCGAAGATGTCGCAGTTATTTACAAAGATTTATTTCCCTTACACTATATAATTCATCTAAACATATTGATTTCATTACCCAATTACAACCGATCGATCAATGTCCGCTATATTTTGAACCATTTTTGTGTTGAAACGCAATGTCATTTTTTGTAGTTACATATAATTAATTTACAGGTAACCAAGTGTCTTTGAAACATTATATGTATAACTGGAAGTTATGCATTGCTTCTGACATGAATGTGTTTTGTTAAAACCCCATATATATCGAAATATCGATCGATTGATCTTGTATATTACTACCAAGCAGCCCGGCATATCATTGTTCCAGCCTAAGATTAATATAATGAGGGTAACCAAAACGTGAATACTACATTTCATATAATTGTTCCCCTCTAAGATTAATATCATGAGTACAACCGAACGGTGAATAATACAAGTCATATCTTATATTAATATAATATGAGTACAAGCGAACAGTGAATACTACAAGTCATATTATTGTTCCCGCGTAAGAATACTGCCAATTTCAGAAAAGCTCGCCGAATGGGCGTTTACATCAAACGCTGGTAGTAAATGACATAGGTGTCGCTCTAGTTATCGGTGAGAGGTTAATTTGATCACGCTTGTAGTTTGCTCCGCCCTAAAGTATTTTTCTATTGATCGTTACGAGTTAGTTACAAAAGCAAAATATCACAGGTATTTATTAGTGATGTCGCTTTTATATTTAGATTTGGATTTTCCAGGCTGTTCCATTTTCTAAATAAGGGTTTGAAAGATATTTGACTTATTTAAAACTATAAATATATTTCAAATACTAATGAGATCGAAATTGCATTGATAGCTCAGTTGGTAGGATTGAGGAATATTGTTAGTGATTTAACTTTTGCGATTAGGAGGCTGCGGGTTCGAATCCCACACAGGGCAATTTGTTTTATGATTCAATTTGTTTTATTTATATTTTTCATGTATTTCTTTAATTTTTATTTCATTTTATTTCATCATTTCAATTTCAGTTTTAATTTCATTCATACAATTTCAATACATTCAATACATTTCAAACACATGCGCCTAATGGAGCATCCTTACACTCGCTGGCGGCGTCGGTTTCCTCCGAATCAGTGTCATCAGCTAGTTAAATGACCAAATTGTCAAGAGCTATGTCAACCATGCTGAATAATTCACAATCAAAAAGATATTTTAAAAACTTATGTTATATGCGAAAATAGCAAAATGATACAAGTAATGCAATTCAAATATATCTTTAACATTATTAACGTTTTAAATGTATGTTACCAAAATATAAAATGATTTAAAAAAAAAAAAATGAAAAAAAAATATTGATCTCCGTTTGAATTCGAAATCACAAAATTATATTCTAGAGGCGTCACGTTAACCACTGCACCACGGCGTCTAAACGTCGAAGAGGCAGTCATTTAAATATTTATTATAAAAGGTAGGGTACCCCTTTACTAAAGTGGTTTATTCCAGTAACCTTTCAAATCTATTAATAAAAGCGACAGGTCACTCCTAAATGCTAGTAAATATTACTTTTATGTGTATGGAAGAATAATCCCAACATTTATAAACTTAATTACTGAGCAATTTTCTGGTATCGTTTACACGTTCATACATTCATGAACACTATGTAATCATTATTGTATTTTTAATAGCCTGTTAAGTATTTTAATTATGGCTAAATCAGATGAATTTTTCTATCACTACCTAGGTTTAACTTTTTCTGCATCTGGTTCTTTTCTTAAAGCAAGACAACATGTTAGCCAACAGGCAAATAAAGCCATGCATCTCTTATTCACACAATCAAACAACGACCAGACTTAACCATTACATGTAAGTTATCTGATCATACCGTCTTGCCCATTTTAACATAAGGCTCAGAAATTTTTGGTTTTGAAAATCTAGATCTTCTTGAAAAAGTTCAAAATGTTTTTATGAGACGAATTACCACTGCTAGAAAAAGAACCCCGAAATATATGCTCAATGGTGAGCTTGGGAGATATCCGATTTATATAAATGTTTATATGTAAATGATATCTTTTTGGTCACGTTTGCTGCGCGGTAAAGAAAACAAATTGTCTGCTAAAATCTATCAGTATTATGCTTAACCAGACAAATGTCAACTTCAAATGGATTGGTAAAATCAAAGAAATTCTTGAAACTGTTGAAAGACCCGACATCTGGCTAAATCAGCATATTTTAGTGCATAAAAATACTCACAAACTTGTAAAACAAACTTTGATAGATCAATATAAGCAGCACTGGCACAGTCAATTACAACAATCCAATAAAGGCAGAATCTATCATTCATTTAAACATACTTTAGAATACGAGAGATATTCTAATATTCTTTCAAAAGAAGATTATATTAATCTAAGATATTGTACTTGTAATAACCGTCTCCAAATTGAAACAGCGCGTTGGGGACGTGGAACTGCGAAATGAATGAGAAAATATCTAGAACGATTTGTCCAACAGAAATAGTATAGTGGTATCCTGCTTTTATGAATAAAATAATTTTTCAGTTTGATTTGCCATGGTACTAAGATGTAATTGATTGGGCAAATCAAATTGAAAAATTATCTTATTTTATTCATAAAAGCAGGATACCACTATACTATTTCTGTTGGACAAATCGTTCTAGATATTTTCCCATTCATGACTTTTTTCCAGAAGAAGATATACAGAAAAATATGCTGTTCTGGTTTGTTTGGATTTTTACATTCAAATATCGCGCCATTTGACTCTTTTTGTTCCGTCCAATGAGATCGCTCGCACTTGGTAAAAGCGGAAGTTGATGGGTGATCGAGATGTAAATAATTCCGAAAGCGATAAAACTCGCTTGATTTCTTCAAAAATAGCGTTCTTTGGTGGGGATTTCTTGTTGTCATTGTTAAATAAATGTAAGACCTTCCGATCAGTACATGAGTATCAGCGATAGCTTATTCCTATGGAAAGTTATGACCGGCGAAACGGAGCGATGTCGGATTCCGTTCATTACCATGTTTTAATATAAGAACAGAGGATGGGACGTAATATATAAGAAGGCACCATTTCTTTTATATTTCTTTATAAATTGAAAACTAATGCACATATTTATGAAAATAGGCCACTCAAAGCTAAATTTGCGGTTCTAGTGCCAGTGATTGAATCATCTAACTACACAAGATAATATGAGTCATAACCGAATAACCGCAAAATGCGACGCGTACTATTTTCTTTACTGCAATGAAATAGTAAATTTTACAATGAAAGCATTACGTCAGTGTGAACTGCTATTAATGAACTGTACGTCACGGCGAATTACTATATATAGGTCGTACTTTGTCAGTATAGAAATGTTTGATTGCTGTCACAATATCATGTCATGTTTGTTTTAAAATATTTACATGATGACTTTTGTTGTTATGGTACTTGTTATCACCTTAAAATTATGTACCTTAAAATATTTTCATGATGACTTCTATTTATATGGATTGTTCATTGTACCTTACATGTATTATTATATTATGAGTGATTTAGCTCACTCTATCAACTGATGTGTGAACATCTTGAAGGATTCCCCCATAATCGATCAATTATAATTTAAAACTCCAGAATCCTCTAGAAAACAATTACACAACATTCATCAGTAAATAAGGTGCTGCCGGAAGTGTTACTGTAGCTTTGATTTTGGATGTAGTTCATCCCCATGTTGTAAATTATTTAACTTGGGAGAAAAATAAAGTTATCTGTCTGTCTGTCTGTCTGTCTTATGAACAAAACATATAAGTTTGATCACACATGATGTAAAAACATCGTAGAGAAAAGGTTTATTTGGAGTTATAAGAGAAAACTGCTTTTACAAAGAAAAAGTCTGTCATCTCGAAAAAAATATGTTTATAATAAAAAAAAAACATTGATGTGCAATGGTGTTACTGGCTCGAGTGGATTTTGCCAAGGCTGGATCCCACAAGGTGCATGCGCCTAAAGTGATCTGGCCTGGAAATATTAAAAGGGAAAGCTGAATCCAGGTACTGTTAAAATGACCCTTTTTATACACGTACTCCTTTCAAGTGTTTTATCAGTCCAAACACTACAAAATTGTAGATAAAAAAGACTGTAAACCCGTTTGAAACGGTGAACATTTTGCCTCATGGATAACGTCATCGTTATATCATGTCCGTTGAATGTTTTTTCCGTATCCGATGGGAGTTGAAAACGGGATTTTGTATTCGTTAGTGAAGTACATGCAGTATAAAAGACAGAAATATCGTATGTAAAGACAAAAGAATAGTCTCTAGCTTCACTAGAAAACAAAGAGCAGGGTTGGGTACTCGGTGCTTGAAACCAGTGCCTCATATGTTGGATACAATATTAATGATGATTTAATCAAAAAATTCCTTTGACATAAAATGTGGAAAATATATGAAAAATGTCAACCGCTAAAACGCTGATTGTTTCTTGTGTTAAACCGGCAATTAGTTATATTAAAGACAAACAATAAGGATTTGTTATTGAATAATATTTGTGTATAAAATATCCATTAGAGAAATCACAATATTGAAAGTTTAAGGTATGTTGTCAATAATTAACAAACGATTAAGTTTCCTTTCTTTTATGAATAATGCATGTTTCCTGTCTCAATAAAATTACAAGCCATTACTTTTAACGCTGTGGCCATACTGCGTGTATAGGACCCCCAAATGTAAAAATGGTCACATATGTAAAAATGGTAACAAACGTAAATTCTTGCATAAAAACTACTTTTTTCGCTGGATCCGCCCATGTATAAACGGGAGAAAAATCGTGTGCAAACAAGGCAATTCACGTGCTGTTAATACATGATTTTTATTTTTGAAATGCTTTGCTAGGGACGTATGTATGTATTTCTGCGCAGACTGATATTTGGCATCTGCATCTTGTTTCTTCCATAATAACCTCTTCTTGTAGCATTATAGATATAATGTAATCCATAGTACGTTTAGCTGTATCAGTTCCCACCCCCAAACGTACTGCCCCCATCAATGTACGCACTAGCTTCTCTTAAGAGTTTACTCCCTTTACAAAGCGTCTGTTCAGTTATTGTAAATAACTGTAAATAAATAAGTATCGCGTGTAACTTGTGCTATTGCCCATTTTTAGGTAATATATTAATGACTTTTGTTACTAACAGTCGGTTTGTTTTTACCTGATTGTTCGCCGAATTCATATAATAAACCTCGAAAGCTAGTCACTAGCTTCGTACTCATCCGTACTCTGTTTGTTCGTACTCAAAATAATTCGAATGTAAAGTTGCTATTCTTAAAATAATTGTGTTCCTGTTTATCAAATTTTTAAGTTATATGCAAAATTATGTGTAATGTAACGTTTGTAATAACTAAAAATAAAAATAAGATGCTCAAAAACCTTCAAATCACGCTTTTAGTAGTGTTGTTGTTATGTGTGCACCGGTTATGGATATTTAAAACATGTTTACCGTTTCCAAGAACAACAAGAATGGTAAATAAAAAATGTACCGGAATCGTCAAGTCATCACATATGAAAACAATGCATTTAGTCGTCGTGTAATGTTTTTTTATGCAAGAATAGCGACAATACACGTTTGTTTTGTGTATTAACGCCTACAGAAGCCCTTGGCACGAAATACCCAAATCTACCCAAATCTTACCCAAATCTACCCAAATCTTACCCAAATCTACCCAAATCTTGATAGGAATGATCAAATCTTCGTAGATTATGAATATTTATAATATATTTCAACATAAATATATCATTTTGATGTATTATAACGATAATTAACTAGAAAAATCGGCGTTGAATTGAAATCGCTCAATATTTGTAAATATCACAGTCAAGTATTCTTACATAGGTGCTGTACGTAAGAATAATTGACTGTGATATTTACAAATTTCCCCATTTGGAGATCTATAAATCTCTTAAGGTATTAGGTCACTAATAGTAATGTTTACAAAATGGCCTTTGCTTGGTATATTCTGAAAGGTAACCGTGTTTTGCACTATTTTGCAAATTTTAAACAACTTTTACCGTGCCGTTTTAAAAAAAAATTGAATAACTTGAGGTATCTCCTCAAGCTCAAATAAAGACAAATTTCAAAGTGATAGGCACTATCCAAAACGTTTGCAGAGAACTCATTTTACCATTAATTTCAATAGAAGAAACATCAAACTATTGGTAAACAATTATAAAACACAATATAAAAACGTCAATATCATTTTTTCTATGGTGCCTCAAGTAAATGGATTTAATGAGACAGAATTCATACTTCAACATTGAAAAAATAAGGTCGAATGATGTGTTTCTGTTCTGAATTTTGCTTACTCCATTTAAAAATAACCTTAGGGAAGACGTAAAACCTACCTAAATTTCTTCCACAATGTATAATCTAAGAGTGAAAGCAAAATAGAGAACTTTCACCTTGTGTAACTCAATATTTTTAAGGATTTGTAACTCTGCCCCTTCTGTTTAAGTAGTAAATTCTCTTTGAACACCAAGAAATTGCTTATAAGAATCACTTTTTTCCATTTTTGTACAAACAATCAATGATAAGTCTTGAAAGAAGTAAAAACTTACTAGTAAAAAAGGAAAATAATGAAAAAAAAATTTGGTCACAGTAGGGCTTGAACCTACGCCCCCCCTAAGAATTGCAGTAAAAGTAGGTTTATGGTAGGAATTGAATACTCTTCAAAAAGGAGGTTCTCTATTAGTGATCTAATACCTTAATTTCATTTACTTCAAAACTATGGGGAAAAAAAATGAAAAGAAAATATATCTTTATCATTATTGATGAATTACATTAACGTTTTTTTTTACAATCATTGTTTTGGATGATAAGCCCGACGAAAGGCAACATTCATTTTCAGAGGTTCAGGATTTAAATTTTCTGTAATTCATGTCGTGAAACGTGATATTCTAAGCTATTTTAGTACAAAACATACCATATATTGATGAACTTTGTGCGGTTACGTCAAATAAAAATTGCGGCATCCATCACGTTTTCGGTTGCAGCGCCTACGAGTTTAATCGGGAAAGGTGTTTTTGAATGAAGAGCAGTATTATTCTAAGGCCAAGAAATGGACAGGAAATATTAGTTTCCGCTTTTGTTTACATGTACCCCAAAAGAGTCTGGAGTAGCCCTTCCGCAGACACAATATCCGTCATGGAATGCACGTGATTCTTTCCCGCCAAAATGATAATAACGTGTCCACAACGTAATTGTTTTCACAAGCGTGCACAATCAATCTCATTTCAAATTTATCATGAGTATCCTCAGATGTTAAACAAGAGGTTCCTACAGTTTGGGATTTTTTTTTTTTTTTTTTTTGATTTTTTTTTTGTGTGTGCTTCAGTAGCTTTTATTTCATTAGAACGGACAGCAATAAACAGTAGACAAAATTGTGCAAATAAATAGTTTCTTGTTGTGTACGACGCTTTCTTTAAGATAAGAAAACCGAAGGTAGGATTGGGTAGGGGGTCTGTAGGCATGCCCCACAGAAAAATAATGAAAATGCATGTACATTCGTGCAATCTTATGCATTCCGGATGTATTACCATGTGTGTTTTTTTTTCTTTTTGGAGGGGGGAGGGGGGGTGAGTGAAGGCACGGGCCAACAAAGCCTATATGGGTATCACGCGAAAGTAATATTATCAAATATGTATTGGTTATATTCTTGGTATTTAAAATGTGGTCGGAAAAAAGCATCAGCGTCAAAGGATTTGTCAAGAAGTATTGTTTAGTGTTTTGGAGCATTGCACAAACTTTAGTTAAATCTAGCACCTTCGGTCTCGGTCACAAACAATCCCGCGGGCTTCTGCAGACGTTAATACACAAAAAAATCGTGTATTATCCCTACAATAATTTTACCGTATATATAAAAACTTAAATGTAAAACACAGTTTTCACAGTAACGATGTGATTTCATCTATATGAAATAGTTTCGGAAATAGTTTTTCCTTATATTATCTAAAACAAAAAATATATAGCCGAGTGGTCTACACAGTGATATTTGTAGTGTGCGCTCCTGTATATAGTAATGAGCTGCTCCGTCCCTCAGTTTGTATGTTCCTTCTGACTAAAATATAGAAGACAATGCTCCTAGCGGCGAGTACAGGTAAAGAAAGGGGGGGGGGGGGGGGGAGAGTGATAATAGATGTTTTTTTCGGAAAAACAGTTCCACAAGGAGCATGTTTCTTAGACGTGAAATACAGCCTAAGTTTACATTGACTCGTTGTCATTAATGTGACGTCGTCTTTGAAAACCGGTCCAGATGCGGCATGACGTAATATCGAGAAACGACGTTTAAAGTTGCGCCAAGTTTACGCGCGCAGCTTTCTTACACATGTTTTAATTAGCAAAAGTTTGACCGTTTAAGTACGACTACTTGTTACATGATTGATGACAGCCTACTACAGAAAGAATATTTAGACATCAGACCTGTAAAAAAATAGTGGTATTACGCCTGAGGCAAAATAATCCGTTGAAAATCAGTTGTTTCCCCTTCGCTATGTTTCCGGTTTCGGATTTTAACAGTAAAACAGGGAAGCATGTGATGTTTACTTTTGTTTAACTACCTTTTGTTCAACGATGAAGGGATCTGAGACTTGTAATACCGTTTTGGCGTTTACTGATTTGGTAAGTACCGTTTATAAACAGTTGTTAATGAAGTTCTCTAATATATTTGAAACTTTCACTGAAACACTGTGAAATAAGTCGTTTTTTTTACCCGGAAGTGAATCCAAAACATACCGAGGGAAATTTATGAAATTTATGAAATTTATCTTGTGGCCACTAAACACAGACGATTCCACTATGCCTGTGTATTTAATATAAAAGACAATGACTACGATTACGGGACCGTAATCCTAGCCTCCGATTCTAGGATTACGGAAGTTTCGTATTCCTAGACAGACCTATGAGGATAGGCTAGGATTACGGAAGTATTTAAGAGGCATCAAATATATGTTAAGAATGCATAAATGATGTTGTGAACTTAGTTTTTTTTTCACTTAAAATAGCGTAAACGAAGCACAAAAACGTATACGGATGTTGATTTCGCCCGATTCTATATGCGCGGAAATGTAAAGTGACAGGCAAAATCAAATCATAAAAATTTTAAGTAATGAATATCTTTAAAAATATTTTGAGCTATTATTAAAAATATATATAATTCTTCGTTTGTCTGCCAATTTTCAAAAAAAAAAAAAAAATTGTGTGTTTTTGGAAAGAAAAACGTACCCAGCGGGCACACGACGTCATTTCAACGTTGAAATATGGTTGAAATATGGTCAGGTCATAAAACAACGTTGATCCAACGGTGATTCAACGTAGAACTCTCAACGAAGAGATGTTGTCAAAAATCAACGTTGTTTCAACGTTGAAATAAGGTTGATCTTTCAACGTTGAAATATGGTCGAAATTACGACGTTGTTTCAACGTTGAAAAATGGTTGATATCTGACTAATGTCAGAGATATAAACTATGTATATATATGCATTGTCTTGCCGATTCTTTTAGTTTGAAACAAAACATAATTCAAATAGCGTCTACAAATACCTATGTAGTATAAGACATCTACCTTAATTTTCCACGGAAAAATGAACATGTATCTAAACTGTTGGGGAAAAAATGAAATTAGATAGATATGTTGGTTCAAAAGTTTGATAATTTCCTTAATTCATTATAGAACTGACAGGTAAATTTTTTTTATTGTATTTTCAAAATACAATGTATTTATTAGCGTTCCAAAATTCATGAAAATGGACTAAAACTTGTAGATGATATTTTTGCACTTCCCGAAAAATGTTCCTCATTGTTATTGTAATTTGGGTGTTGTCTAGCTCTTTTCGAAATGGTTTAATTACTTTTAATAATAATATTCATACATTTTAAAATATTTGGGATGATTATACTGGGATTTGTTGGGAAAATTTATAACACGTTTGTAACCATGGTAACCAAAGGTCCATCTCTCTCTATACATGTTACCTATTAGTCACGCCTGTATCCTGGTATTAGTTTACACATTAATTCAGTTAGTCTGATAGAGGTTTAAGCTAGCTGTTTATACATCATGTACAAAAGAATGGTGCAGAGGAAGTGAGTTAGTACAATACTTTAAACATTATTATAACTTAGTAATTATATTCATCAATAATATTATATTTAAAAGACTGACGTGTATGTACTTTAATATCATTAGTTTTTTTTTGTAATCTGCATTTTTCTTTAAAATCGACTCATACTTAAAAACTTGGAGGGGATATAGCTTAATCAGAAAATGTTGATAATATTTCAAATGCATCCATTAATTGTTTTATCAGCACGTTATTCATCATCACTGTTTTTGCATTTTTATGTAATTTACATGAAAATTTTAAATGATAATTGTAAAACACTCAAATCCTTTAATACATTTCAGGTGATACCAGGTCCAGTTGTTTTGCCGTGATGAAGGTTTTGAGAACTAAGCTATTAATGGACTTACTATGTTATTTAGATAAAAGACGATCACAGATCTATGAAATAAAGATCAGAAAATATACATGCTGATTACAAGTGCTAGATAAATAAAAAAAAAACTATGCCTGAAATACCAGTTCTTTTATATTCGTTGGATTATGGTTGGAATTCACATTTAAAACAGACAATAATGCCTTATTTTTTCTTGTCATAAAGACATCATTATAATGCATCACAAAAATGTCTTTTAAGATACGTCATATTTCAAATTTGAAAAACCGTCGAGATTTCAACCATATTTCAACCACCAACTGTCAGGATTTCAACCATATTTCAACGTTGAAATATGGTTGAAATCCTGACGTTGTTTCAACGTTGAAATTTCAACGTCATTTCACCTTTCAAATCCAACTATATTTCAACGTTGTTTCAACGTTGAAGTCTGACGTTGTTTCAACGTTGTTGTGCCCGCTGGGTATGTATACGGGTGTTGATTTCGCCTGTTTCTTTAAGATTATACTAACTCGAAATAACTGATCGATAGCACGAAATAATAGGGCAGGCATAAAACCCCCTAACATAACATACATTTGATGCCTCTTAAGTACTTCCGTAATCCTAGCCTGTCCTCATAGGTGTATCTAGGAATACGGAACTTCCGTAATCCTAGAATTGGAGGCTAGGATTACGGTACCGTAATCGTAGCCACTGCCAATATAAAATGGCCAGTTGGGTTATCACAAAGATTATTGAAGGCAGGCAGCTTCTTACTCGAGGTGACCAGGATTCATCAAATTAGTTCATTGTCCATAGTAAGCATTATTATGGGAAAATACAATAATCATGTACATGATGTAGCAATGATAATTAATAAATTTGATGCAGACTTATAGATGCCTGCCTGTGTCACATCATTTCTCGAAAAGTCCCCTCTCGCGTAGTAGCCAAGGTATTTTAAAAGGAAATATGCAGATGTCCGGTAACCGGACGCCTACCCAGCATTCTAGCTGTCCGGCAACAATACGACTAGCCTCTCCGCGAATGTTTTTCTAGCTGTTCGGCGATCTTTTTATATATGAATACTGTAAGGAAATAAATTTATTGTATCATTTTTTGGCATAGGTTTGAATATTCACCTGCAAGGCATATACAATATTTGAAAATTGATTACCTGACACATAGAAAACCCCTATAGGATAGAAATTTGGATAGGCTAGGCGTCCTGTTACCGGTTGGCTAGAACACCGGCTAGGTTTCTGGTTACCGGATGTCTAGACACTTCCATTTATAAAATGGTAACTGTTTTTGCTGAGGGTCTCATAAGTCATGTTAATTCTGTCTGGTGACTACTCCTCTCTTTTTCTATTATTGTTGATCTATTATAGTTGATTCAGAATGTTTTGTAACAGGATGATTTTTTTTGGGATAGTGGGAATTTATGCCATATAACATGTATAATGAAAATCTTTTTAATTTGAAATTTTTGAGCCTTGCTGTGTGTAAAACAATTTATGATCCTGTAAAAAATAGTTTCATAGTATAATACCTTTTATAGTATTTTGTGGTAAGTTAATGAAACCTTTCACAATCACATTATTAATTTAGTATTCATGAAGTTTTTGATTTTAGTGATGTTTACAGTACATGTAATGTATCTTCTTTCAGATGATATTCCTTGTTCCTTTGATGGTTCATTCCACTATACAGCTAGTTCATATACCATACAACAGCCAGGAAATTGACCTGTTTACTTTAAGATCCCAAGAAAAAGTAACATATTTTGGATGTGCTTTGAGGAATCAGGTAAGTAACATGCAGCTAATGGCTCTTATTAAAATTTTAATGCAATATATTATTTATTTATACCTCTGTCTAGGTTTTGTTGGAGTCAATTCAAAATAAGTCTACTTCTACACTAATGATTTTTACAATGTATGTACATGTACTATGACTATTAAATGGCTTAAACTGACAAAACTGGCATTATTGAAATTTAGTTTCAACAATCTGGTTTTGATGAGGATCAGTTGGTGTAAAGTCTTCATTACATTGGCTATTAGCCTGAGAAAAGTCTGTGGCACTCAATAAGTACATGGATGATTTGAATGCTGAACACAACATGTACATACATGTGTATAAGTTGATATCTCATTAACTTGTAGAATATAGTTCTAAATAATAGGAATTTTAATTAAGTATTCAAAGTAAATCAATTAATTGTAATTTAATTTAATTGTAATGTGATTATTTTCAAATTTAATTAACCCATTCTTGACTTAGACATTGTGATGTGATTGAATTTTTTTACCGGTTTTATTGCACCAAGAATATAGATTAGAATGAAGACTGTAAAGGTTCCTGAGATACATGAAGATAACAGATACTTTTACCAAAGACTTTTAAGTTTTTTTTCAGGAATGCAAGTGTTTCCTCTTGTTTATGAAGCAACTCAGTTGGTTAAGGGGCAGACAACTTGTGAGCATGGTACATCACTACCTGTATTGGTATTCCATTTTGACAATGTTACTAGCTAGAATAGAAATAACATCTTGCTGTGGTACAGTCTGTGGAGACTTTTACTAGGTAACAACCATTTTTGATAGCTGTTGAAACAGTGTATACTTTTAACCCTTAGGCTGCATGTGGCAGCTATGTCTGTCTTTGCAACCAGTGCAGATCAAGATCAACCTGCACATCTGTGCAGTCTGATCATGATCTGCAGTGTTTGATACTTTGCAAATTTTCTATGAGAACCCCATATAAGCTATAAATGGTACTGTCTCTATTTAAAGATGGAGTAGTCAATTTTACAAATTTAGCAGGTTAAGGGTTAACCCAATAAATGCAAAAAATGTTTTTTAGAACATCCTATTTGCAGTAATCAAAATCTACAAACAAAGTACATTTTATATACTGACAGCACGCTGTTGCCAGTCTGTTTGTCAATATTTTAGAGCATTGGTTGTAAGAAGTTAAAGAACCATCTATTATCAAATAGTGATAACTCTGCTTTTATTAAATAAAGAGACTCCTAGGTTAATTATTTAAAATAATATGGTTAATTATTTAAAATACATTTAATTTGTTTTACTTATTTGTTACAGGATATCACAGATCGATTGAATATTCAACAATGATCACAGACCATGCAAAGTTTGAATCTGTCTTGCACTTTTGAATTTAGAAGAATCTGTGGAGGAGGTTGAATGCTGAGACCTTTAATAATACATGATATTGCTGACACAGTGTGTCAGTCATGAAAGAAAGGCCATAACACTGCACAGTTGGTCAACAATGATTTAAATCCTGTCACATTCTACCAGTGAAGAAATATCTTATCACAATATTTTAAACTTTTGAAGAAGATAACCCAGTATTACCACTTTATCATGTCTGCAGAAACACCTGGATTGTTAGTGTTAAAAGTGACAGTCCAGTTAACTTACTAAAATCTACTCCCCCTTGCCAAACGATATTATTGACATGGAATGACACAAGCCTGATAATGGTACCTGTATGGACTCGTAAGAGAATAGTATTTGTCTGAAAAGTCAAAGGATTCTGTTTGTCCCAAACCACTTCAACTGAAAACTGAAATTGTGATTGGCGAGGATTTTTCTGAGAACTGAAAAAAAGAAGTGAATGTAAAAGATAGAAATTGTTGTTGAATTCAAACGTTTTAATACACAACACTTTAGCCTGTTTTGCTGTTCATATAGATGTGTTTAGCTGTTAAGGTTAAACATCAAGTAAAGGTTGTAGTTTCAGTTACCAACATGAATTGGCTGGAAATAAATATCTACTTTTCATCAGAGTTTGTAGCAGTGTAACCTTCATCAAAAGTTAAGCTGTTGTGTTAATTATTAAAGTATTTTTAGAAAAAGGAATTTAGTATGTATGTTGCCATGGTAACATAATTCAAATTATATTTCATTGAAATTTATGGATTTGTATTTCAATAAGGGATCTACAGTATATAATGTAATGGTAAAAGAATGTTCACTTTTTTGTATTGTCAGTTATAACTAGCCAGTGAAAAAACAGATAATGAGGAAAGAGTTGACTGAAATGTTTATTCTTACATAACTACTTTTGTTACAGAACATGGCTGTTTTAAGTTTTTATGTGAAATTTTCAGATTTCTTTCCTGAATACCTATACTTTCAAATATTTAACTTATTAGAAATACTATTTTAAGATAAGCTCTTGCTGTTAAGTATTATTGTAGGAAAAGGAAATTTAAAACATATGGCGCCATGGTAACACAATTTTCCTAGAAAATATGGAAAAATTTTAATTAGCTGTACTTTCTAGTATTCTACTTTAAAATAAGCATAAACAATAAAAAAATCAATAGTAATATATGTTTCATTTACTTCAAAATAGTTATATATTACCAGCAGGTAAAAGGCAAGTTATGAAGAAACAATGACAGAAATGTCTTATTCTTATAGTTATTACTCATGTTACAAACACTGTCATTAAACAAAACATTTTAACTTTTTAACATGAAATCTTGAGATAATATTTTTGAATACATACCACTTTATAATATTCAAGTTATCTGAAACACTTCCAAATTTAGCTCTGTTTTAAAGTACTATTGTAGAAAACAGAATCAAATGCATATGTTGCCATGGTAACATAATTTAATAATATTTTTATAGAAAATGTGAAGGACTTTAGCCAGCTAGATCTTTGCACTTTTAGTGAATATCTAAATATTCTTTGTAAAAGAAGATTCATTTATTTAAAAACAGCCAGTGATTACCAATAAGTGAAAACACAAACAGAAGAAACAACGACTGAAATAGTTTATTCTTGTGGTTATTACCCGTGTTACGAAATCTGTCATAAACCAAACATTTTATATCTTTTCACATATAATTTTCAAATTTTACTTTCAAATACATATACTTCATTATATTCAACTTACAAGAAACATTATTTTAAATTAAGCTTTTATTTTTAAGTACTATTGTAGAAAAAGCAATTTATTGCATATGTTGCCATGGTAACGCAATTTGAATAATGCTTTCATAGAAAATATGAAAGATTTAAATTAGCTGTATTTTTCTGTTTTAAGTAAGCATCACAAAAATAAAATCTCATAGTAATAGAAGGTTCTTTTTTTCCAAAGTAGTCATTTATTATCACCATGTAAAAGACAAGTTATGAAGAAACAATGACAAATCTGTCTTATTCTTATGGTTATTACCCATGTTACAAAAACTGTCATAAAACCAAACATTCTTAATATTTTCATGGGAAATTTTCAGTTTATTTTTGTAAATACATATGCCTTAAAATATTTTACTTTTTAAAATCCTTATTTCAAGCTAACATGTTTTTTTTTTAAGTTTTATCATAGAAAAGGGATTTTAATGTATTTGTTGCCATGGTAACACAATTTTAGAAATATTTTTATAGAAATTGTTGTAGATTTTAATTGATTATCATTTTCTGTATTAAGAATGGGATCTTACTTATATCATGCAATTGTAACAAAAGATAAATTTATTTCAGAATTGTTAACCATTACCAGTATGTGAGAAATAAACTAGAAAGAAAGGATAACTGAAATGTACTGTTTTTATTTTTAATATCTATGTTACAAAATCTGTCATAAAATTGACAATTTTGAAGATTTTCATCTGAAATTTTCAGGATTTATTTCTGAATGAATATACTTTCTAAATACGCAAAAACCTGAAATTGTCAAAATTCCTCATCTGGACCCATTTTCTCAGTCATGGTCACATTTTAGGAATGTTGTAAAACATGAACTGAGATGTATAAAATATTATAAAATGACACTCCACAACAATGCGCTACTCCTGATTTTAGTATATTAAAAACTGTTTTGTCAGTCAAAAACAAGAAAGAATGCTAAATAAAATAATTATTCAGATAAATAATCTGTTCTATTTTTTTTTTCAAATAAGCTTGATTTATTCACACGAAACCTTTTTATATCAAATTTATAATCCCATGTTCAATTTTAAGAAAACCAGCACTCACTTGTAAGATAGCTTAACGAGGCTAAACTGAATGTTCACGTAGGGCCGTGGGTTCGAGTCCCACACGTGGAACTTTTTTGTACCCATTTTATATTTTTTTCCTAACAAAATGATCATTATGTAATAGTAGTTGGTAAGATCTAGCGTTTAAATCATTAACTGATCCATTAACACTTTGGTAAGGCTACTAAAACACATAAAGTTCGTTAAAATAGCTCGATCCGGAAATGTGTCAAGACTGTTAAAATATGTATTCACTACCATAAAGTATGTATGCACTACAAGTAACAAACTTTCAACTTTAACTCACTTTTGGCAGAACTGTGGATTTTTAGGGGCCTAGCTGCCGTTACGCAAATACACAAGTGCGTACAGTTCATCAGGAAATTGACGTACTAGTACATTTCCCCACTCCACCTCATGGCACAATTTCGTGCCACATTTCTACGTTCATAACCGGCACGTGCCAGGAAATAAACAGATAACAGTCAATTCATGAAAAACCTTTAAAGACAGGAATTAGTAGGGCTACGGGGTTAGGATGGGGAAAGTGGTGGGGGTCATACTGTTACACAAAAGTGAAACAGCTCTTTTAAAACCTTGCTTGTTCGTACAATTCAAATCGGCCCAGCTATGCTCCGGGTTTTTATGAAATCCGTACAACAAATGTTAAACTTTCATTTTAACTTTTAAATTTAACTATAAAAACTTAGAATGTTTTCAAGTTCAAGTCTGGTTCAGATTGGATCTCCAGCTCGTGTTATATCATGACACATTTATAAGTGAATAATATAGCGAAAAAAAGGTGTCCAAGTGGGGTACTAGTCATTATGCCGTCAGACAAATGCACTTTTCCATTGAAGTGAATATATTAATAAAAATAAATCGGGATTGAAATAGCTGGGAAAATAATGAAAATATTAAGAATGGTTTAAATGTTACGGGAATTAGTAAGTATTGATTTATTTAACATGCAAGGCTCGGTCATAATGTTCCCGTACTACTATAGTTATTTTAACATCGTTTCAAATTCAGACTTCATTTTTACATATGTGACCATTTTTACATTTGGGGGTCCTACATGCGTGATCAAAGCTATTTCAGGAAGCAGAAATTAATTTCGTAATACTTGATGGAATTTCATGAAACGCGTCCTTTAAGATTTACACTGATCCTTTCGTGAAGCATATACTATTTAAAGATAGATTAAAACGTAGTAAATCTATAAATAAATATAACTAAGTTATGTACACGTATGTGTGATAAACTTTGTCTTCTATTCAATAAATATATTAGAATTTTGAGGGTGGAATCCCACTAACAGGATAGGCTAATTATGATCTTACAATGAAACATACTATATATACTCTAAGGTTTCCGTTTTAAGACCTACAACTATTTGTTAGCTCAGCTATCAAGATGGACTTTATGAATACAAGTTTGGTGTTTTCTGCGTCAATAAATATATTAGAATTTTGAGGGTGGAATCCCACTAACAGGATAGTCTAATTATGATCTTACAATGAAACAGTTCGGTGCCGGAATACTATATATATAGAGGTTTCCGTTTTAAGACCTACAACTATTTGTTAGCTCAGCGTATCAAGATGGACTTTATTGAATACAAATTTGGTGTTTTTTGCCTGATTTTGATGCTGCATTTTTATGTGTCTGGTAAATATTTATTTACATTTAATTTATTAAGAAATTTATCTGTCTAATACACCCCGTATAAGGAACTCGCACATATTCGATACTAGACTAACATTTCCCTAAAAATATTCTAAAATGTTTATATGTGATTAAAATGTCAATACTCGTACATTTGTAAAATTAATTTTTATATTATGAATTATTTCATCCACTGTGAATAATTGAAATCTACTCATAGCCCGGTACATGACGATGGACGATATATGATGAACCATGGACAGTCCCTTTAAAAATTGTTAATCGAAAAAGGCGGTATATTATTACAATGAAAACTCAGTTATTCTATTTTGATGGCAATCTGGAAATTATACGAGCATATCGGCTATATAGTGTAAACAAATCAAATAACAAAGTTTTTTTTTGTACTGTAGTGTGTAAATTGAACAATAAATATAGGTAAATATACCGCACATCGGGTTAATTCTGCGGGTTTTTATTTCTGCTTGTGAGCTTTCACAGCATCACATCAAACATAACAAGTGAGCTTTCACAGCTTCGCACAAAACACATCACGTGAGCTTTCACAGCGTCACATCAACATAACAAGTGAGCTTTCACAGCGTCACATCAATATAACAAGTGAGCTTTCACAGTGTCACATCAAAATAACAAGTGAGCTTTCACAGCGTCACATCAACATAACAAGTGAGCTTTCACAGCGTCACATCAAAATAAAAAGTGAGCTTTCACAGCGTCACATCTACATAACAAGTGAGCTTTCACAGCGTCACATCAACATAACAAGTGAGCTTTCACAGTTTCACAAAACAGTCTAATTCGCAACATCGTGCATATTGCCATCTCGTAACTAAATGAAGAAATGAACTTCGAAAATCGTTTATCTTATTAATAAATAACTCACTATACTAACACAATACAATACGTCTTCGGTGTACCTACAGACTATAATGGTACGCGTAATGAGTTAAGCCCTCCCGCAATTGTGAAACTTGTTGAGTAATTATGGCCACAGGGCACATCGATCCGTTTTTTTTTATTGAGTTTCCATTATAATCATTCAAAGTTATATGACGCCGACATTGGAACGCAAAGACGTCTTGCTAGGAACTAAAAGTGTGAAAATGTCATTTATCTGGCACAGTGTGCCAATACAACTTATCATAATAAACAAGTCAACGGCGAATTGTGTATTTTGACGTAAGTATCTAATATGAATAATTATGTATTTAATTAAACCTTTAGCATATGTTTATCAATACCTCTTCTGTTTAAGAAGCAAAGGCCGATGTAGAATGCAGTGGCAACTGTCATGAAACGGACGACGGTTGTAAAGATGGCTTCGGTGGATCAGACTGCTCCATAGAATGTGGCTCCAATTGCAAGACGTGTAGAGCAAATGAAAGGTGATTTAACATGTATTAAAGATGTATTTTTTTTTCCTTAGGGCAACTAGACCTATGTCTATGAAATATGTAACAAGGTGGTGTAACAGAATAAATGATGTTATAGTTAAGTCAGATTTAATTCGTCATATTAGTACATGTCTAGTAAATAAGTTTGAATAGTTCGGTTGGACTTTACCGGGAATAACGTGATTCAGGATTTAGTAGTAGTCGTATTCGAACCAGCGATCATGTCTAGTGTGAAACCAGAATCCAATAATTACAAGTTATATTGAATTAAAGACAAAAATGAATTAAGTTCCAGTTATAAAGTTTATCTAACCTGTGTCATGTAGAACTAAATTAATTAGATTAATTATTTTTTTAAAACTCATTAACAACCTTAATTGGTTAACTGTCGCGTAAACATCTAGGCGTCAATATACTGTTCCTGATATTTCTCTAAGGCATCAGTGGCCAATTAATTCAGGTCACAGACTTTAGAACACCTACCATCTACGGATGTGGGTTCGGGCCTCGGTCGGGGCGTTGAATTCATCATGTGAGGAAACAGTCCAATTGGCTTACGTATGGTCGGTGGTTCTACCAAGGTGCCCGCCCGTGATGAAATAATACACGGAGGGGTTCCTGGATTCTTTCTCCACCACCAAAAGCTGTAAAATGGTCATATGGCCTATAAATATGTCTGATATGCGATGTTAAACAACACAAAAATATCTGAAGATATATTTCTCTATAAATAGTGCAGATATGCGTCGTGACTTCTATTTCAAAACTACATATTGTATGTTATGAAGTAATCTATATTAAAGGTATTGATCAGAAGTCTTTTAAATTGATTAAAACGTAGTACATATTAATCAATACAAATAAGTTTTGCAATGTGGCATGAAAACATTAGATAACTTTATGTTATTCAATGTCACCAAGGCCAAATAATAAAGGCAATGAAAAATTAACTGATCGGTGAATTATAAATTATAAATTTTGTAACATTTATTTCGTTTTTCATTTTTAAATTGTGATGTGAACTGCAAACGAGAAGAATTACACATTATCATTTTAGTATGGTTCCTGATATATAATATGTAAACTTCACCATGATTTATAGTCAAGATTACTTTCAAAGAAGAAAAAAGTATTTTCGACTTACCTTAATGTTGAGTTTGACTGATAGAAAACATCGCTTCCTATTCAGGACAAAAAGAGAGTCGCAATGCGGATACTCCAAACAAGTAAACGTAAATCCTGTTTGGTTAGTTTTAAATGGCAGAGCGCAATGTGAGTCGGAAATGAACGTACGTTTATTCAATTTGCTAGGACAATATGACTTCATCAACAATTCCTCTTAAATCCAAATTCAAAATACACAAGAAACTAACTTATATCAACA
This sequence comes from Mercenaria mercenaria, assembly GCF_021730395.1. Lineage (NCBI taxonomy): Eukaryota > Metazoa > Mollusca > Bivalvia > Venerida > Veneridae > Mercenaria > Mercenaria mercenaria. Next base: position 48,307,383 of record NC_069362.1, read on the forward strand.
TTATAGTAAATACAAAGAAACAGTAATTGAAATCAAGCCCTAATTGTGTTTATCTGAGCAGAAAATATCCATAAGCATTGAAAATGAGTTTTATTGTTTATTACGCGTTTATTTATTGTCATACTGTATCCATGTTATTGTAATTATGATATTATTAAAACTAGTATTGAAACTGCTGTATCTCTAAATGTATCTTAATAGTATATTATTCAGGTTTGTTTTCTTTACTATGCTTATTGAAATACGGCTTGTACTTTACAAGTAAATACAAACAAGCTGAATTAATATGTATACTGTACTTTTTGTATTACATGTTGCCGGACTATTTTCATTTATTAGGCATGAGTTGACAAAGGTCTATAAATAGCGCACAAAAAATACTCAGTTCTGTTTTAACATCGATAAACTGTTAATGATTTCGATCGATAACTAAGCAACATGCAACAAATTAGAAGAATACTAGTATCATAAAAGGGTCATTGTAACTGTTACAGTAGATAGGTTTGGGATTTTGCATTCGGCTTTCGTTGATTTTGTCAGGTCGGATCACAATCAGCGCTTCGAGCCATCCAACCCGGCATTATTATTATTAACCGAATACAACATCCCATATCAAGCTACTATTATTATAATAACCCTCTTTTATGTATTTAATGTTGTTTGTTTTTATACTTGATTATGATTACCATTGGTATCTTGCAGGCGGAAATATAACGAATAATATTTAGAGAATATTTTGTAAAATATACAATTTACGTCTTGCTATTTCAGGATGTCAGTGGTTTGTATTGAATGTATGGGTGATTTCTTCCTTGATAGAGGCATGTGCATGCCATGTAGTAGATCATGTGCAAATCGATGGGTCAGTGCAACACGGTCGTAACTCATTTTTTGAAAACTTTACAGGAGAAGCAAAAAACATTTTTGTATTCAAATGATGTAATGAAAAACAATACAATCTATATTATTTTTATCAAATAACAATAATAACTACAATACTATGGGAAAAAATGTCAAAAAAATGTTCACTGAGGAGTTATTTGAAAGTTTTCCAGTTACGACTATGTTGCGCTGAAATGTGTGGAAATTTTATCAAAAACTTAGTGCAACAAGGTCGTAACTAAATGATAACAAATAATTTATTGGAGATAATTCATAACAGAGATGTTTATTCAAAAGACTATTAATTCAATATTTTTAAGCATATCCATTTATCTTTTTCTGTACTTTCATTGACTTGTTTTACTCGCAAAAATGTCCAAAAAAAATCATATAATATGTAGAAATAAAAATGTACTTCCAAGATATTTGCATATTTTACTGAATGTAGGCACTGAGAGTTTTAATATTCAAAGTTATTTCAGTATTTTACAGTAAATGGACATAATATAAGAGCTTGACTGATCAAAGGTACTTGAATATTTTACTGAATATAGGCACTGGGAGCCTTTATGGTCAAACTTATTTCATTATTTTACAGTAAATGGACAATAGAAGCTTGACTGGTCCAAAATATTTACATATTTTACTGAATATAGGCTCTGAGAGCTTTATGGTCAAAGTTATTTCAGTATTTTACAGTAAATGGACAATAAGTGCTTGACTGGTCCAAGGTACTTGAATATTTTACAGTATGTAGACACTGAGTGTCTTTAAAGTACAAGATATTTGCATATTTTATAGAATATAGGCATTATGAGCCTTTAAGGTCTAAGGTATTTGAATATGTCTGTGTTTAGTTATATTAGATTTTCATCAAGAAATATGCACCGGTTCTGCAGCATGAATAACGCATGCCCCAGGAGCAAAATACTATTCTGCAAAAAAAACAAAACATGTGCATGCTTCTTGATACAAGTCTAAATGTCTTTTTATTACATAAAAATCTACACTTAAACAATTATCAATGGTATAAATTTGTTCTTTAGCTTGAGTAAAACTGAAAATGTTATAATTAAAGAACATGATAAACACAACAACACAGTCACAATGAAACTAACATAAAAAAAATGCCATACACCTGATGTAAAATTTGAAAGTCAGTATGGTCTGTTCCTGGAAAATTTTGTATTATATGTATGAAGTGGCAGCCTCTGATGCATATTTTTTGTCTAAATTTTCAGGTATTTAGAGGGTCCCCACTTCCTATTAGGTTGGTCAGGGAGGTCTCCCTCTGGAATATAGGTATAAAAATGGAAGCCTCTAGTGCCTTTTTGGGTCACAACTTTGAGGTACATGATGGGATACCACCCTCCTGTTAAGGGGGTCAGGTGGTTCTCTCCCTGGATTTTCTTTTTTAATATAGGTATGAAATGGTGGCCTCAGGTGCGATTGGGTTTAAATGTAAAGGTATAGAAGGGGTTCAGAGGGTTTCTCCCCTAGAAATATTTTAAACATAGTTATGAAATACTGGTTTCTTGTGCATTTTTGGGTCTGAATTTTGAGGTACAAGAGGTTAGCCTCCCTACTGTTAGTAAGACTCAAGTGAGGAAAGAGGGGAAGGGCTCTCCCCTGGAAATTTCTGTAATTTAGGTATGAAATGGTTGCCTCTTGTGCATTTCTGGGCCTAAATTTTGAAGTACAGGAGGGGAAAACGCCTTCCTGTTTGGTATAATACCTCCTTCCTATTTTGGGAGGGGGAATGTGTCTCCTCTGGAAGTTTTTGAAAATTAGGTATGAAACTAGAGCTGCTTTTGAGAACAGCACATGTCTCCCACAACTGCCAAGTCATCAGAATAGTAGTATGAGATCGGATGAGAAATGTTCAAGCGTAAACCCTTCTCCCTATATATTCTTAATTCCCAATCAGACTTCCAGTTCTTTGATTATCAAAAACAACCCAATCAGACTTTCAGAGCTTTGATACAACCTAATCAGACTTCCAGAACTTTGATTATCAAATACAATCCAATCAGACTTTCAGTGCTTTGTTATCAAAAACCAATGTTTCAAGGGCCGTACTTCCAAAGTGCCTGGGTTGATTTGGCTAGTTATCAAACTTGGATGAGGACTTATTGGCAAACACATTTTTTCAAGTTTGGGGAAAATTGGATGAGAACTGTTCGACTTAAGAGTGTGGACAAGATTTGTGATAGACAGATGGATGGACAGACAGGAGTTAATCAATATGTCTCCCACCACACAGTGGTGTGGGAGACATAATAATGGCCTCTAGTGCATTTGCATCGGTCTATATGTTGAGGTATAGAGGGGATACTTCCCTCCTGTTATGGGCTCGGGAGCATCTCCCCTCCCGGAAATTTTGAAATGCAGGCATGATAATGGTGGCCTCTGGTGCAGTTTTGGGTCTATATATTGAGAAAATATTATTTTGTTTGCATGCAACTTCGATGAGTTTAAGTCACTGTGGGGTGGGGGATATAGGGGGAGCATGGGCTCTCTTGGCCATGGCCCTTGATCAGCCAGGCCTTTATGTTGGTGTTTTGCAACATAAAAATCAAGTAAATCATTCATTAAATTTAAATGTAAAATTATTAATGCTGATCATTTATGTTTTAGTGGTTTAACGACTCATACAAATATTCGATATACTTAACAAAATCTTCTGTATATCCAAATAAAACTTATCGGAAAACGAGCTTTACAAGCAGAAGTCCTGCTTCACTTATAGCACAGAAAAATTTCCACCTTTAATACCATTTTGTATTTTACACAGTTCATGGAAATATGCATACAGAAGTAAAATGTTCATTGTTATCCTTTCACAGTTTTACATGAAACTTGCATAAAGGAAAGTTTATTTAATAATTACAAGTATAAAAAGCATAGCTGTCAAGGCTCCACAAAGGCCACGAGTGTGATCGGGGTTCAAAGGGAAGGTTTTCCCTGGTGGGGGTCTAGAGGGCGATGATCCCTAAAAGCCGGAAACGCCCTCACATGGAAAATATAGATTTTTAACACAAAATATATCTGGTTTTGAATAGCTCCCTCCGTGTTTACTTTTTGTGACGTTTATTCATGCGGTAGAAATAACACATTGCACCGGTGAATGTAAAAGCTGTATTATACGGTATGGAAACACCGTGTCAATGTTGCCTCGCATGTTTGATTCAGTATTATTATAAATTTTCTACGAAAAAAAACAACAATTGATTTCTTTATTTCTTTAAAATGCGTGTGACCTTGAATAGAAGGCGTGTGAGCGTGATCTAGGGCCGAAATGCGTGTGTCTTGACAGGTTTGAAAAAGGTGCATTTTTTCCTCTTAAAATGAAGTCAATACATTATGAAAAGGGCTTCTGATGCTAAAAACTGCTGAATTTGGAAGAGGTTTTGCTGAGAAATAGTTAACAGAGTATTTTTTTAACAGAGTAACCTTTTTAATGTTTTGGTAAAATTCTAAACATGTTGGTCAATAAATTCTTAACATCACTTTGCATTGATAAAATATGAAATATGGTAATAATATTAATTTTGTAGTATAAATACCTTTTCTAAGTTGTTTAAAAACAAAAATCATCCTTATTTATCATTTAACTATTGTAATATGTTACACTTTGTGAGTTACAACCATGTTGCACAGAAATTTCAAAGTGAAATAGCATATTTACTGTGTGCAACAAAGACGTATGTTGAGTTACGACCATGTTGCACTGACTGAAAGTGTCTTCCTGAGATACAACCTTTTGACAATTTTACTTTTTTCACTTTTATTTTAAGAATGTGATTTAGATATTTTAACAAGTGATGTATTTCTGTTAAATAAGGCAAATTATGTAAAAAAGTGTATTTGGTAAAAAAATCAAGTTACGACCATGTTGCACTGACCCATCGAAATGGTACATGTAGAGCTAGTGACGGATACTGTGAGTTTGGTTGTGAAGCTGGTTACTATGGAAACACATGTGCAGAAAAATGTAGCAACAATTGCAAAGACAGAATATGCAGAGCTGATAATGGTTATTGTTTTTAAAATACTTTGTTAAAAATATTGAAAAAAGAAAATTATCTAAATGTTAATAGTTGAGCAAAAAGAAGAACGGGGCACTTTTTGTACAATGTTGCATATATTTGAATGCAATTGTTCAAATAAAAATGTTCTTCATATTCACTGAGATGATTTAGAAAACACAACGCAAAAGTCTTTAGAAGTGAACTAACAAAGCCCGAACATTTTCAAGAAATTGATTTCTATATATAAAACTACTACAATTTGAAATGACGAATGCGCTCCTAAACTTACAACTTGATTGATATTACCTTAGAAAATGTTTAATTGTTGATAAGTGCTTTTTTAATGCTTAAGGTTAATTAAACCGTCTTCTTGCTACCATTGTATAATTCTATTTATTCACGTTACAAAATTTGTCTAAACTAGGTGCATGTATCAGTGGATGTTCATTATCAGTTTTACATGGACCACATTGTTCAAAGGAATGTAATCAAGGTTGTATAAACAGAGAATGTGTCCAAAATGGTGTTTGTTTACGCGGTTGTTACAATCACGCATGGACACCTGATTGCAGTATGAGATGTAGTGGCAAATGCAATGAGCCGCCTGATCACTATACACGTATTTGTGATGTGACTTCTGGTGAGTGTTTATACGGATGCGTCAACGACACATATTGGGGCGGTAATTGTACAAGTATTTGCAACACAGAATGCCAAGGTCAGAAATGTGAGTTCAAGACTGGAGAATGTACACATGGTTTCATTGAAGGTAATAAAAATCGTAACTGAACAGAAAAAATTAAGCGATTCAATAATATATTTGATCATTTGATCGGAATGGTAATTAAATTATAATATCAATTCAACTTCAAATTATTATCCTATAAAACTGCTAGCTAGATCTTAAAAAGTTCATTAAAAATTTTCTTGGCTGACCCTTTACCAAGTTGTTTCAAATCATTTTGTTCCGTTAAGAAAATAGCCACTAGGTGTTGCAGCTAGCTTTCCCTTTATGGTTGCGAACGTAAATCGGATATGAAAATAATATGCAAGACGTTCAATACTATTGTTCTACTTCAGACATCGACGTGCACGTATATATTATGAAACATTTTCAAGAGATTAGTTCATTTCGATACATAATTAATAAACAATGTAATATTTATTTACTTTCAGAAGTTTCTGCTTTGCAATTCATTGCATATGCTGTTGCAACCACCATCGCTTTTTGCATCATTATATCGTTCCCTTGGTGTATCATTTATGCGCTAATGTCTTGTTCTGAACAGAAGAAATAAAACTTGAACATTGATTCTTTACGAGGGATGCAAGGAACAAATCTGAACCTCTCAATGAGCAACCAGAATTATATAAGACAATGTTTTAGCATTCATTCTGAAAAAAATGTAATATTTTTACAGCAGAAAACCCATACAGGCTTATTTCATTGAAACAAAGCACATCTTCTGTAATGCATAAATAATTTGCATAAGTCTGTATACCATGTCTCTGAAAATTGTTTGGTAGAATAAACTTTTCTGTAAGAATATACTCCACGTACAAGCATTCGCTGTACGGAGTAAGTGTTAAATGTTATATTCTTTATGTGATCTAGTTTAGTCTAAGAACATCTTTTGGGCGGTTCCGGTCATAAGAACTGTGAATTGAAGTGATATTTCTTTGAAGTATTGACTTGTGACATCAAAACTACTTCTACTGTACTGACAATTTTGAAGATATATCTTTTCACCTGTTTGAATTTGCCACGTGAAAATCGTGAAAGTTGTGATTAGAGACCTCCCCCGCACGAAATATTTTACAACTATACTGAGCATAAAAAGTTTGAAACCAGTACATAACGAACAATAACAAACAAGCAATAAAAACAACATGAACAACTTGAACAGTTCCACGTCTGCAAGACCTATATCGGTACATAAAAAAAGAGAACTATCTTCGCCTCTTGATGATGCTGAACAAAAAAAGTCTAAAACATGTGAACCGCAACATATTGTGTTGTCAAGTGAGGACATTATAGCAATAAGCAACGCTCTAAAGGGTACTCTTCGTGAGGAATTTAAATTAGAGCAGCAAAACCAAGTTCAGGCTATTGTTAATGGTGTTTTGGCTGGCCTGAACGCTAAAATCCAAAATCTCGAAACCGAAAATGCGGTATTACATGCACGTGTTGATCAGCTTGAACAGAAAGCTGATGACGCCGAGCAAAATAGCCGTAGGAACTGCCTGCGAATCAGAGGTGTTCCCGAAGAGGGACTATCCATTATAACAGAGTCCATGCAAGGGAAACCCGAGGCTACCAACGATGAGTTGTCATCGGAGAACGGTGATGACGTCACTGTCCAAAATAAAGTTGAGTCGACTGATAGCAAAGTCAGACAACTTGCATCTGTTATGGAAGTAAACTTTGAGACGTCAGATATAGATCGATCTCATCGAATTGGTCAAAAGACCCCCGGCAAACCCAGGGATATAATAGTCAAATTCGTCTCGTATAGAGCCAGAAACGCATTCTACAGAGCGAGGTTTAACCTTAGGTCTTGCGGATTCCCTGGTGTTTTCATCAATGAAGACTTGACGAAAGCACGGTCCTCCCTTTTCTACAAGGCTAGGCAACTGCTTAGAGATCCCTTTCTTGCGGGCGCATGGACCTATGACGGTGCGGTCGTTGTGAAGGACGCTAATCGCAAAATCTATAGAGTAAATTCGGAGGCCGAATTAATGAAGATAAAAAGTCCAACGCCTATTCGTTGGGGTTGATCAATAGATATTGACTACCAATTATAGCACTGTTTGTTTTGTTGAACAGTATACAGTTATACTAAGTTTTACGCATGATGGAATGAACGATCAATGATTTTACCTGTATGACATGATATCTGTTATTTACTGCACACAACCAGACACAGGTGGACATTGCCTATACTTTGATGCACTTAGTTTAATTTTCAAACACAAACATAGAGCGAAATTTATTTATTGGTGTATTATTTTAACATAAATATGTGTACTTGGCCCAGGCTGATCATGAAATCTATATAATGATCAAGTTTTTATCAATTATCAGTGGAACGGTTATAACTTGATTAGCGTGAATTATTTTTCATGCTATTACATAACCACACACGTTTGATCGGTATAAAATGACCGTGTTGTTACTTTAGAATGAGCACAGTATTGTCAGATTGTGAAGTCGCAAGGGAAACAACCACGATTCGCATTAATTTATCATGTGCAGTCCCTTGCGCACCTGCATAATTCTAACCTGAAACCTTTCCCAGAGTTCTTTATGTACTCTCAAGTTTTTAAACAGTTACTAGTAGTTGTTTGTCTTTAGTTGTTAGCTTAAAGACGCACATGTACATATGTATGTTAAGACTGTGTAAATATGAGTCCATGTTTTATCTTTGACATTGGTAAATATATTGTCACATATCATGCATACAGTTTAAATTTTGTAACATTTTGAACTGTGACTTAGGATTTTGATAAGTTATCATGTCTTTCAACCTACAGTTGTAAGTATAAAAAAAACTTTTATTTACGTACGTATATATATATATGTGTGTGTAAGTATGTATATATTTATGTATGTGTGTGAGTGTGTACGTACGTATATGCGTGCGTGCGTGCGTACGTATGTGCGAACGTGCGTGTGTGTGTTTGTGTGTGTGCGTGCATGTGTGTGCGTGCTTGCGTGCGTGTAATTATGGTCCAGGTAGTAACTGAAAAGTAGATTTGCACTTTGTTAAAAAAAATTCAGATCTCTAACATACAATACAACAATCGATTTATTTAAACATGCTCTATGCAATGTTTAACATTACTTGTTTAAACTATTCGTTGTTAAACCCCACATGTATACAATTCCTTTCAAAACTATTTGTATTACCATTGATTATGTGGTTCATGATTTGTTATACAGACTTTAACTAAGGTACTATTATCATGTTTCAGGGTTTTTAGCAACGACTTTACGAAAATTAATAATTTGTACATCTTCTTGGAAATATTCTTCAAAACAATATGGAATCATATACTTCGTTTATCTGAATAGGAGGTACTATTATCACGATTCAGGTCTTTTAGCAACGATGTTTACTGTAGCAAAACCGTTACGAAAATTAATAATTTGTATATATTCTTGGAAAATTCTTCAAAACAATACGGAATCATATACATGTACTTGGTTTGAATGCTCTTTATAGTTTCTAGCTAAATAATGCTTCACACGTTAGTTAACTTCATATTTCGCTTCTTCATTTTCCTATTATTGCACTCAACTTGCACTATGCATTTCCAATCTCTTTTTGTTTTGTACTTCCTGAATTCTCTAGTTTCTCGATTTCCCTCTACCATTTGTTTCGATTTTTTGGTTTGGATTTGTATGAACGGTAGGAACTTGACAATGTACAATCTGCGTGATTGCATGATCTTGGTTACGTGGTTCTTGATGTTCTTAACATCAGTAACATAATGAAAAACACTTCTTCCACACCGATCATGCAGTCTCATATATGCCCGTGGAAATTCACATTACTCTTACATGTCTCAATACTAATCTTTACGGTTTCAAACAGTTTCTTTACTTACTCCTTATACACTGAAGTACAGATTCAAGTTCGACATAGAATCAGCTACCCACACAAACGTGCCATTCCAGGGATCAAATGTACTCAAAACATTCTTCTAACCAAATCAATTCTTATATGTTTGGCAGTAATAGTGTGCAGTACATGGCTTATTTTCCTACTTGCTACGGCTGGAGATATCCATCCAAATCTCGGTCCGTCTTCATCACATTCTACCAGCTCTACATGCTCTTCTACATCGTCCATGTCTCATACATTATCCCAGCTCATGACAAGAGGTAACAGTCTGTCTGTGTTACATTACAATATACAAAGTTTATTAAACAAAATCGATATCTTGGGGACTGAATTTAACTCTTTTGACATCTTAGCATTCTCTGAAACATGGCTAAACTCAAACACCTCCAATGACGCTTTAAAGATTCCAAACTTTCACTTTCCAGAAAGAAAAGACAGAACCGGAGACAGTCACGGGGGAGTAATCGTATATCTAAAAAATACTCTGTATCACAAGCGTCGGCCTGACCTCGAGCTCAGAGGTCTAGAGTGCATTTGGGTAGAAGTAATGCCTTCCCACTCCAAACGAATTTTCTTCGGGGTCTTCTATCGTCCTCCAAATGCAGATATACATTACACTACCATGATTGAAGAATCTCTTAGATTGGCACTCGACACAAATATACCAGACATCATTGTAACTGGCGATTTTAATTTTAATCCCTCCAATCCGAACTTGTATCGCAAACTTCTTTCTATCTGCCAACAGTTCAATCTTGATCAACTCATTACTGAGCCAACCCACTTCACAGAGTTCTCTTCCTCTCTACTTGATCTTTTTCTCGTTTCGTGTAGTCACCGTGTTGTAACTTCTGGGGTCGGATAGCCAATACTTGACCAGAATCAACGATTTCATTGCCCTATCTATGCCCTTTTTGCTTTCTCCAAACCTCCAGCCAATACCTTCAGACGGCATGTATGGTTATACGATCGAGGTGATTACAACTCTTTAAGACGTGAAATCAGGAACACTAATTGGGATCTTCTAAAGGATGATAACATTAATATCTACACAATGTCATTCACTAACAAACTTCTTCAACTCTCAAAAGAATGTATTCCCACAAGAACCATCACTGTGAAACCAAATGACAATCCATGGATAACAACACATATAAAGAAACTAATTCGTAAACGTAAGAAATTATACCACAGAGCAAAGCGAACTCAAAATCCATCTCAGTGGCAAAAATTTCGACAAATCCGAAATGAAGTTATAACACTTATTCGCACTGCAAAACATGATCACTTCCACAAAATGGCAGAGTCGCTCAAATCAGAGTCTACTTCACAAAAGGACTGGTGGAAACTAATTAAACAGTTTTTATCCTCTAATGATAAACAAACAATACCTGCACTAAAACAACCTAACACCCAAGAACTCGTTTTTGATAAGAAAATAAAATCTGAACTCTTAAATGATTTTTTTAGTAGTCAGTCGTCACTTAACAACTCAGATAAAGACTTGCCAAATAACTACTACCAGGAACCCTTACATAAGCTTCTATCTATTTCCATTACACCCCAAGATGTTGAGGACGCTCTCAAATCATTAAAAATTAACAAAGCCTCAGGGCCTGATGAAATAAGCAACCGTATCCTGCGAGAAACAGCTTCAGAAATAAAATTTCCACTCTGTTCCTTGTTCAACTATTCCTTACAATATTCTAAGGTGCCTCAGATCTGGAAAGATGCTCATGTTTGTGCCATCTTCAAAAAAGGCGACCCATGTCTGCCTAATAACTACAGACCGATTTCTCTTCTTTGCTGTATTGAAAAGGTTTTTGAGCGTATCATATTCAAATATCTTTTTAACTTTCTTCATGAAAACAATTTAATCTCTTCTGTTCAGTCTGGATTCAAACCTGGAGACTCAACAGTTAACCAACTCACATATCTATATAATAGCTTTTGTAAGGCATTAGATGATGGCCTTGAAGTTCGCACAGTCTTTTTTGATATAAGCAAAGCTTTCGATAAAGTTTGGCACCAAGGCTTAATTCTCAAGCTCCAAAAAGCTGGTGTGCAGGGACCTCTTCTTAATTGGTTTCATGATTACCTTTCTGATAGACGTCAGGCTATTGTTCTACCAGATACCATGTCTCGTTGGTCTACAATAAAGGCAGGAGTTCCCCAAGGCTCTATCCTTGGTCCTCTCCTGTTTTTAGTGTATATCAACGACATAGTGGAAGACATGGGGTTCTCATATTCACCTATTTGCCGATGATACTAGTCTTCACATAATTGTTGATCACCCGGTATCTGCTGCAGGTATTCTTCAGTCCGATATCAACAAAATCTCAGATTCGGCTGACAAATGGCTAGTCACATTTAACCCATCTAAATCAGAAACAATGATAATTTCACGAAAAACATCAAAACCTTTCCATCCACCCCTTCTTATGCACAATCAACCAATAGCCTCTGTTACTTCCCATAAACACCTTGGCGTTCACTTGTCTGAAGATGGTTCTTGGCACATGCATATCACCTATATTACAGAAAAGGCATGGAAACGCATCCATATTATGCGCAAATTAAAATTTCAACTTGATCTTGAAATCTCTGGAAATAATATATCTTTCTTTTATCAGACCACTTCTTGAATACGCTGATGTTCTCTTTTCAAACTGCACTCAGTATGAGAAAAAAGAACTCGACAAAATACAGAATGAAGCATCTCGAATTGTATCTGGAACTACACAGCTAGTTTCTTTTCGTGAACTTCATAAAGAAGTTCCTTGGGAATCTCTTGAAACCCGGAGACGAAACCATAAACTCATACTACTGTACAAAATGAAAAATGGCCTTTCTCCAGGCTACCTTTCAGCTCTAGTTCCTCCGTCTGTTGGTGAAGCAACCCGATACAACCTACGCAATGTTGATGATATACAGGGTATACGCACTCGAACTTCTCTTTACTACAACTCTTTTCTACCATCTGCTCTAAGAGAATGGAATAGTTTACCGTCAGAAATACAGAATTCACCAACCCTGACTTCCTTTAAATCACAGCTAAAGCGAAACACCTCCACATGTCATAAACACTTCTACATTGGTGCACGGAAATGGCAAATTTATCATGCCCGGCTCCGTACCGAGTGTAGCTATCTGAACCAACATCTTTACATGAAAAACAATTCTCCTTCACCCCTTTGTCAGTGCGGAAGCACTGAGAGCAATCATCATTTCTTTTTTGAATGTCCAGATTACAATGATATCCGTAGAAGGCTCCTCCAAACAACCTCCAGCTTCTGCACTGTCACTCTGTACACACTCCTGTATGGTGACCAGAATCTTAGCGACGACATCAGTAACAGCATATTCCTAGCAGTTCAAAATTACATCAGGGAAAGTAAACGTTTTCCATGAGCTTAAAACTACATTAACTAACATTCCAGTTTGCTCCAAACCTTCATCAATCCAAATCAAATCAAATCTCATACATTTATTTCTTTTTCCTCTCATTTCTATAGGACACTTTATATTTGACTACTATTATCTGTCTATGCAGTTCATATTAACGGACGGAATCTTCTTATACATAAAATTTCTCTATTTTTTTATTGTTATATATACTATAAACTTCGATTTCTAATCTCGATTCTTTTCAAAATTTGCTAATTCCTAACTTGATACTAATATTTTGTTTCATGTCATTTTTTCTATTCAATGCATATTAGCTAAATGTTTGTTCGATGATACATTTCAAACAAATTATGTAATACCGCCAAATTTACTGTAACTTATCCCATATAGGAGAAGACCTTTATAAGCTTAGCTTTCGGATCTTATCCTTTTCAACATGTATAATATTGATATTGTAAATTGTAAAATGTAATATGCACATACGTTTGAAATAAAATATGTTTAAATTAAATTAAGAACATCTTTCAGGACAGAATCAGTCTTTGTACAACAATACCTTGAACAAGTAAATCACCGAAGATATACAAACCGAATCTAAACAAGTATGGAACAAACTATGAATAATTTTATCTCAACAAATTCTAGATATAGTTCATCCCTCGCTTAGCCCTCTAGAATAGAAATTTTGCAAATCCAGACAATATGCAAGAGTCATATGCATGTTTGATTAATGTCCTTTTTAATATCTGTCATTTACTGACCAAATGAATATTTACAGTACAATTTTTATACAAAACATAATCATGTTATAAATAATAAAATCGAAATAATAATGATACAAAAAAGTACAAACTCTTTATTGTTTCTTTTAAACCTATTTTCTTATTGAAGATTATCGTCAATATGAGATAAGCATCTAATGACAAAACACAATTTTATGTATTTAATGAAACGTATATTACAACTTTTGTAGGCTAAATGCAACCATTTAAGGAAACAAATCAGAACTTTACCGTCTGTATTTTCAATACATCATATCTCAAATAGTCATAATGATAGATCTTGGTCGCACTTGTCCATAATCATTGTTTGCAAAGAGAAAGTATAATTATTTATAGATCTATTTAATAACCCAATTAAATTAAAGTACAACTGTGCCAATTTTTTTAAGAAAACACAGGAAAAATATCTTGAAAGGTTTGAATGAAGTTGCTTGCTCAAAGCTAGAAACAAAGTACTGCGTACTTAGATTGACATGTTAAAAATAGAATAATCAGTATCAGAAATTCCGACAAGAAAAAATTCTTTGGAGAGGGCCAGACGATGAACTGATGGATTTGAAGATTACATTAAAGCAATACAGGGTTATATTTTAGGTGACACCGTAATAGTTGGTGAATAGAATAGTCGATAACGGTAAAATGGGTCAGTCGGTTTCGTGCAATAATTCAAAAGCGTTTTTGATATGTAAAGGCAATCGTGTGTATCGCAAAATTGGCAATGAAAGGATTTATATTAAGTCTTCAGTATTCCTAGTTTATTACACACACTCTTCATATATATACAAGACCATGACAAATACTTTTGTTTTTAAAGGGCAAAAAAAGTGCATTTTCGTTTTTTGTTTACGTAATATTTATAATACAACCAACAACAGTAACAAAACATTTGGATTTTAATTCCTCTTAAGCCGGTATTTAACGGCGTAAGTGGTGTTGCTATTTCCATTTACTCTCATAAATTGACTCGGTCAAACCGGGTCTGCTATTATTTCATTTAGCTGCAGTCGATACGTCCAAAGGCTCTTCTTCTGGGATTTTATAGTTCATTTATTCCTGACTATAAACAGACAGATAAGTTGACTGGGGGACAGATTGATAATTTATTCGCCAAAATGTATAAAATGCAACACTGAGGATGCAAGTTCTTGACTAAGCCAAGGACTCCAACGAAGCCACATAATGTTCAAATATCAATAAACAGAAAAGAAATAATCACATAAGCATCTTTAATTCACTAAATTATGTAATTTTCTTACTTGGTTAAAACACTGGGACTTTGTGTGATGTTACAAAAATACTGAAAGGTGTCGAATTGTCCAAAGAATAGTGGTCGAAATTACTTGGGATGGAATTGTACCTTTGGGTTGAAATTTGTTGAGTCGAAAGTCTCGATTGCATCGATCTTACGTAATGATTACATACCAAAGGTTTGATTAATTTTACCCATCTACTTGTTTATTTTTACAGTTCTTCTTTGTACTGAATGATAAATGAGAAAGTTGGTGCATATTTTACATAGAAAATAAGTATCTATCTTTCCGCATTTAAACATGTTAAAAAGAAATGATCTGAACATATGTTTTAATATTTCGATATGTAATAAATAGGTAATCAAATTGACTTCATAACCTTGGGGTATATTGCAAAGTAAATTTCTGTCAAAATAGTTCAGTTCTTACGCAAAACGATTGATTAAAACACTACAAAAATATAGACTGGATACAAAAATATTGTAACAATGAACATAAATGTTTTTCTTAAATAATATTTTATTAATATGCCAGATAAAACTGAAAAGGTACTGTCTAAGAAACCATCCGAATAAGTCAAATTTACTGTTTATTCTTGAACGTTATCATTCAGTCATTGATTTGCCTTTAATTTCATGACTCATGATTCAGTCCATCATGTTGCAGTGAAATATAAATCAAACATTATATACATAACCAGCATCATAATTGTGTAACTAGTATCTGTTCACAACTAACATTTTGTTGCAAATTAAGGTAGCGGACCCATAATGCCGCTCGTCAATTTCCGTGCTATTATGTATTCTCTGTATTTTACCTAAGCAATTGTCATCGGTCACAATTATTTGCAATTCGGTACCTCTCGGGAAATGCCAAAATCCTATACTGAGAGTAAGTAATCAAATGGAAATTATTCAACAATTATCAATTACGGGGACCCACAGATTTAGGTATCAAAATTGATCAGAACTTTAGATTTAGATTACATGATATATAGTTCAGTTATTTATAAAGCAAACGCGACAGTGCAATACGCTAATAGCCCTGACACCAGCCAGATACAAATATTCCAAAGTAACTTTTCTCTTATTGTTTTATTACTGCTTATATAATTTTCTATCATGTCCTGAAACAACTAATGATTTCTCCGACAATTAATACGTAAATTTTGTTGCAAATTGTTCATTTGAAAAGAAAAACAAAACATATTCTCATCTCTTATGTAGATTAAAACTAATTTCCAAGTATACATTTCAAAGTAAATGCACTTCTGTCTATTGTCTATACTGTTCAGTTTTTGTACTGTAAAATAGACTGATACAGTGTATACATACTTATCGAAAGAAAGAGCTTAAGTTTGAAACAAACACAGGTTTCGAAAATTTCGTGTTATTTTTTAATTCACGTATTTCCTTGAAGACGTCCTCAAAACTGAAAAGCGAACTTTCCAAAAAGCTTTTAAAAGAATGTTAAAAATTACACAATCACAAAGAAATTATATCATACACACACTGCCACTGAATTACTGAACCTTCTTTAACTTCAAGGTTTAGAGTCTTCTCTTTGTCAATTTTCTTTTACGTACAATGTAACTGCGACCAGGAAAGCCAGAGTGAGAGAAATAAGAACAGTGACGAGGGAATGACCTTGACTTGGAGCAGTGGAACAGGTTGTTGCGCAAAATGTGTCTTTTACCATTGCTTTATCTTCGGTTATCCCAACTGCTATTCCAATCAGCGTTAAGGCAATGTTTCCTTTTACTTCAGTTTTACCAGTAAATAGAATTTAAATTTGTTTAAAGTGCCGTGTGGCGACTGTAAAATGTCTCCCCGTACTTGGATTCAGTGTTGCATTTAATGGAAGATCCTTTGCTGAAGTTGGGAGAACACGTAGACTGATCATTTTGCCCAAGGTGTGCAAATGTGTGCAAATGATGTAATTATTCATCTTTATATCTACATGTATATATTTGCAATGAAGTACACATTTTATGACATTTTATACAATGTACCCCACTAAAGTAAGAAAGACATCATTTCAGAATAGCCCACAATTGTAAATCGTATGTACACATCACGCAAACCAGATATAGGCTGGTTATTTTAACTTTTGGGGTTGAACTAATTCCAACATAAACTTGTTGGTATGGAATAAGTATGTAAGGAAATAAAACACAGGAAAAAAGTCATCAACTGTGTCATGTTACATTTTTGCGATATTTCATCTAGGATTCTGAAGTAACGTCTGATACAATCCGGGCATTGTGGCCGTTACTGCGGACCATATGCTGTACTGTGCTACTACTGGTATACTATAGCATAAATGTTTGCTTTAAATATCAGAATAAAAAGATATTTTGAGATTTCTAGCAAGTACTGTTACGCTACGTTTAGTATATCACCATTTTGTCAGAAAGCTCGGGATGTCAAAATTCAGAACATAGAATTTCTAAACAGAATTCTAAAACGAATTCGTTAGCTTTGGGGTTAAAAGGGGTTGACCACCTATCATGTGTATCTCAGAAAGTCAGAAACAAGAAAAAGAAAAATCCATAGGGGATTCGTAAATCATTAAACAAAAATATATTCACAATGTCACTGCATGGGGTTGGGCACTTAATAACATACATTTTGCTTAAAATACATAAACAGTTACGGCAATAGTTTATAAAATGCTTATACTTCTTGAACTGCTTTATTATGTATTGCATGCATGTGAATAAAGAAATGATACAAATATTTCGTTAAGTTGATTTTATTTTAGATAAATATGCAGTAACTTCTTCAATATTAAATTCTAAAGGAAGCTGCCCTTAAAGATCACTTAATTTTCAGAATTTGGCTTGGATTTCTAATAAACATTTATTCCTGTATTGCATAAGTAACTAAAGGTTATAAATCAGCAATAAAACTTTATGTTGGAAGTAGTTTAATGTTTTGACATTTCTAGTAATATAACCTGCCTATTATAAGTGTACCGTTTGTGTACAGCTGAACCGAAAGTACATGCATACGTCCTCACAACAATAGTTATGTTTAACATCCTTTCCTAAAGGTATTGGAACCGTAATGGCAATCGGCCTATATCGTTCGTTCACGTATAAATACACATTTCGGCATTCTCCGGTTGTTAAGAAAAAGCAATTTTCTATCATGGCCGAAGGATGCCGAAATAGAAAACAAGAGTACGTAACTGCACGGACATTGCCGAATGACATCTCGGACTCATAATTTCAAGTAAAAATCGTTATATAAAACGCATTATAGCCTTTTATAAGATTCCTAACATCAAAATGGCAGGTGTAATGTGATAAATTTACAAAATTTCTCATTTGCCAATGCTTCAGTGAGAAAAATTGAAACTGTTTTCAAAGATTGCAGTTCTTTGCTTACCATCTGACTGGATATTACATCGCCATATTCCACTCGGTGCTTCATCCCAGAAATGAACTGAGGCCAGAATTTATTTTCTTTCGTTTGAACGTGTAGACATATATTTTGATTCCAGCTCTTGTAGAACTGAAACTGTTCCACTTGGAGAGATCAACGTTATCCGCATATAATCAGCAGATGTTGCATATTTGACTTGAATTTTTGCCGTCTTTACCTTCTGTAAACATTCTGGTACAAGTATGAAACTGTCCTCATTTTGAGCGCAGCTGTAGCAGAAACTGGCAGTGAAGCCTCTCCTTTCGTCATAGCTGAAAAAATGAAGCGTCGTCTATGGTAGCAGTTAGTTTTCGCGAAAATTTAAACAGCTTTCATGAAAAGAAACTCCTAAGTGAAAAAAAAATCACGATTGTGCAAAATCATGCTTTTTCCGTGAAAAATGAATACTGTTGAAAAGATGTTGTTATTTCTGCATACGATAATCTTAAAAATATCATGAACATCAACTTTCAAGAAAGAAAACAAGAATATCGTGAACAATATAAATTTTACCCAAACATTATTTGCTTAAGAGTATGTAGAAAATATGGCAACAAAACGTTTGTTTCCAGGGAAATAAAAGGCTTTCGCGAAATTTCTTTTTTTCATGAAAACAGTTGAAAAACAGAAAAAAGTTGTCTTTATAGAGTTATCTTTAAGCAGTACTGGGCGCTATTTTGACATATACATGTAGTATCGATAACCAGATATTATTTTCACGAAAATGTTCTAAATTCACGAAAGTATATATTTTTCGAGCAAAGAATTGTTTTTTTTCTCGAAGGTTCTTTATTGTATCGATAATCTTACTAAAGTATGCAGAAATATGAAAGTGACGGAAGCAGAAGACCTCTTCAGATGTTTATATGAATTATATGAATGAACAACTGCCCACTTCCGACTCTCGAAACGTTTGTTTTGATAACAAACTATTCAAAACATTTTGTTACAAGTTTGAAAAAAATATCTGTTGCATTAAAACAATCGTGAAAATGTCAACTTGATACTATAATATAGAGTACTTTATATTTTGGCAGTCTTTATATTCATCAATGACATAATTCATTTGTTATTGCAGTAAAAGGGTATACTGAAGTCTCTTAAATAATTTACAATAATATAAATCATTCATAACTGATAAGTAACTTTGAGCAAATGCACGATATACCCTGTTATCTATATTGAAAATATATCAAAGTATACTTTGAGGAAGATAAAGAATGCATTACCATGACGTTATCTGACGCAAAGTGTGATGATGAAATTCAGAACCCTCTTCCCTTTTCTCTGCCTTTTCTACAAGCTTTGATGCGTTTAAAAGTCCAAAACCGAATACTGGATGAACTACAAATAAGATATCAACAGTTCAAATGGGCACTCCTGTATGAAAAAAAAACGTTAGGGTATTGAGACCAGCAAGGATCCAAATCAGCCTGCACATCCGTACTATTCGGATATATACCCACATTCCACACTGTTCGTTTATCACTTTCAACACGTGTATCAGATTGGTAAGCGGACAGTATTAATCTAGATCGGCCTGCACAGTCATCCAAACTGATCGTATATACCCATATCCGCACTGTTCGTTTAGCAGTTTCAACACTTGTATCCAACTATTTAGCGAACAGTATGGATCCAGATCGGCCTGCGCATCCGAACTGATCGTATATACCCATATCCACACTGTTCGTTTAGCAGTTTCAACACTTGTATCCAACTATTTAGCGAACAGTATGGATCCAGATCGGCCTGCGCATCCGAACTGATCGTATATACCCATATCCGCACTGTTCGTTTAGCAGTTTCAACACTTGTATCCAACTATTTAGCGAACAGTATGGATCCAGATCGGCCTGCGCATCCGTACTGATCGTATATACCCATATCCGCACTGTTCGTTTAGCAGTTTCAACACTTGTATCCAACTATTTAGCGAACAGTATGGATCCAGATCGGCCTGCACATCCATACTGATCGTATATACCCATATCCGCACTGTTCGTTTAGCAGTTTCAACACGTGTATACAACTGTTTAGCGTACAGTATGGATCCAGATCGGCCTGCACATCCATACTGATCGTATATACCCATATCCGCACTGTTCGTTTAGCAGTTTCAACACTTGTATCAAATTGGTAAGCGAAGAGTATGGACCCAGATCGGCTTGCACATCCATACTGATCATATATACCCACATCCACACTGTTCATTTATCAGTTTCAACACTTGTATCAAATTGGTAAGCAAACAGTATGGATCCAGATCGGCCTGCACATCCATACTGATCATATATACCCACATCCACACTGTTCGTCTAGCCGTTTCAACACTTGTATCAAACTGGAAAACGAACAGTATGGATCCAGATCGGCCTGCGCATCCATACTGATTATTTATACCCACATCCACACTGTTCGTTTAGCAGTTTCAACACTTGTATCAAACTTGTAAGCGAACAGTATGGATCCAGATCGGCCTGCGCATCCATACTGATCATATTTACCCACATCCACACTATCTGTTAGGCAGCTTCACGACTTGTATCAAACTGGTAAGCGAACATGTATCAAGATCAGACTGCACAGATGGCCAGGTTTATAAGGATCCATACTTGATGCAAAGCCCTAACATTGATTTTCATACAGGAGCGGTCAGATACATTGTGAAACTATGACAAGCATTTCTGTAGTTTTTATACAATAATTTGGCAATGCAAGGAACTGCGGTTATTTTATTCAACTTTAATGGGGTTTTTTTTTGTGAATTTCATATACTACTAAACAAACCAGTTTAAATCTTTATCAATATTTATATTTGATGCTATTTAAATTTTAATACGTGAAATACTACTCGTTTTGTACTTATTTTGTTAACAATTATACAAATGTACTAAGTAAATAAATATGTAGATAATAATAATAATAATAATTTTAATTTCAAAGTCATAATTGGATTTTCTATTACTTTTTATATCATTGATACTGAAAGCATCTATTTATCAAATTTAAAACTATTGCAGAAACTTAACACATATGTCCTGCAGCATTTGCCATGTGTTTACTAAAATCCTCTAAGCAGTGAACGTTTGAAGAATAAACAATCAAGTCCTGTATATCGGATAACGTCAGTAGTGGGCTGAAATAATAAGTGTTTATTTGATATTTCGGAACTGTTATTTATAATTATGATTACTATCATTGCCATTATTTACTTTGTTTTCAATTTGAAATATATATTGGTATTAAATAAACAAATAAGACAGAAAGGGTTTCCTCAGTACTAACATACAGAGTCTTATTTTCTGTTGGGTTTGACGTCACACAAACATAATTATAGATGGAGATGTTTCAGCTTTTAATGGTGGAGGAACACAAAAGGTAACCTCCGAGCATTACTTCAAGTGGAAGTTCGACACCTGAGTTAAACCACTGGCAACAATCTAGCTGAATGGCTTCCTCACATGTCATAGTTCTGCACCAATAGCCAGGGGATGGGCAAGTATGGATCTTATGAAATGCTGTACCAAAATCAAGCTAAAGCGAAAGTTCCTTTTGTAAAATAGAATGTTATTATAGGTAAGAAAGCGTTCTAACTTTGCTTCCAGAGCTAAGGCTATCATTCCGGAAACCTGTGCAGTGGCAGCGGAAACTCCAGCGAAACCAGTAATACATTTGTTTCCTTTTGATGTAGTCACCTGAAATGATGATTGTTATAAATCAATTTTTTTCTCAGTAATGAATTTCAGACAATCTGATTGTTAACATTTTTTTTTTCAATTTTTAGTCAGTCCATTTTATATTATTTGATACAACTCTGCCTAATCCAGTATTTTCAGTCCTGTGTATTGTGAATTGCATTATTTCTTATCAAAAAGTTCATTTAAGTTAGATCTGCTATTATTTTGTTTGCCTGCGCTCTATTCTTCAGCAAAATCATTAAGATAACAAGAGGAATGGACGTATGCTAACAGATATCAAACTATTTACACTTACTGAAGAAGCCACCGGAATACAATTTAGTTTTTTTGCAGTTGTTCCAGTCATTGCAAAACAATGACGAACAAACTGATGAACAAATATACATAGTGATACAGCAAAAGCAGATATCTTAAAATCTTACTTAAGGGTAAAACAGGAAAATACTTGTTTTATGTTTTTGTTTGACCGCTTGACCGCTTGTCTGTGATTTAAACAATGATTTTCCTTAAGGGACAACAAAGGTTGACGAATAATGCATTGTAGGTTTGCTTTGTCGGACAGGACGTTAACTGCAATTTCCCACAAAGAGTATTTTAGACAGTACACTTTTATACAATTTAACTGCTTTAGATGGAATAAAAACGATATGCAAAAAAAAAAAAAAACAAACAAACAAACAAAAAACAAAAAAAAAAACACATAATTATTAAAACCGTAAACAACTATTTCTATGATAATCAAGATATTTAAAAATATTTATTTATATATTTATAATAACAGAGAAAAGAAATCACCATAAAATCTGCAGTTAGGTTGTTTCCATTTCGAAGACCTGAAGTTATTACACTTGAACTTTTGACTGAATCACTCGGAACTGTTCCGTTTTGTCCAACTGCACTAACTGTGATGGTATATTCGTTGTTAGCCAACTCGTTTCCAGAAGCACCAACCGGAAAAACGTGAACAGCACCTTGACCGCCTCGACCCTAACAATACTATTCTTTATATTACAAATTAGTTTTGCACTCATCTTGATACATTTCAAAAGTAATAACAACAAATAAATGAATCTTTGTGAAAAATGTACCGTGAAATCTATTTCTCACATTACTTAAAAATCAAGAGGCATACAAGCAGGTAACAGGAAAAGTCTATTATATACAAAGAAAAGTCATAACAATATTACCTTTACATCAATATAAATAAATCAAAGGTAACATATTATAATATCATTATTTAACACCAGATTATGTGCTTCGTATAACAAATCCGAACTAAAACATTTCTCCTATAATTGCAAATTCACTTTCTAAGACTTGATTACACCGAGTCTGCTTAAACGTTGCTTGGCTGCGCTAAAATCCTCCCAATGATCTGTTTACAGCTTTTATTTTCATTTTTTTCTCTTGATCGGGTATATAGTTACATTATTGTTGTATTTTCTTTGTCACTAAAAAAGCCAGTACAAACATTTCACCTGGCATTCATATGTGATGCCTCCGCGAATCACGTTATCCTGTAAGTTCGAGTCCTGCTCAGGTTATCATGCGAGGGTCTTACGTGTGTTTCGTTGTATAAAAAAAATAATTTTGGTATATCTAAGGAGCCTCGGTGCCCTAGCTAGTTGCTAAGGTTTCTGATATTACTTGCCCTTTACCAGTGTGTAACAATGACATATATCAAACAAGGAATGTCATGTTCCAAATACAAAGCCTCCGCAAAACGAAACCCACAGCACGCATACGTGCACACCACAAACATTTATGGTGCGCACTCACCCTCACTCTTTCCCCCACCATGTTCCGAAGACACGGAACAGTCAGTGTAAAAATAAAAGTAATCCCCGCCAGGTGAATTTCTAACACTTGTCATAGAAACAAAAGGCCATGTAAAACACAAAAGTGCTCCTGTATAAATAAATATATATAAAATCCAAAAACGTATTTACTTAATGCCTTTACAGAAGACAGAGCAACACGACAAACACCCTAAAGGGCCCGACAAAACAGGCCAGAAGACATATATCAAAACAGTTCAGTAATGGTTGGTTTTAAAAACTAATTATCATAGAGTCCTCCTCCTCTTCCGCCAGCCGCAATCAAAAAAGAAGCGTAGTCTCCAACTATAAACTCGTTGAACATTGCGTCGTAACCTCTTTTAATTAAACATTAACTTTTATAATTTTACGATATACATTTGAAAAATTACCATGACGCAAGATTATACGAAGTTTGTAAACCACATCCCCATAATATAACGGGTTTTAAAATACCTTCTCGCAGACGTGTCTTTAAATTACTATTGAATTTAAATACCAAATCAGAATTACGATAGTAAAATTTAGCAAAATATTTACGAAATGTGTAATAACGTTAGCCTTGCTGAAGAAGTTTACTTGTAATATATTTATTACGTTCATTGAAATCCTTGACTTGACAAAACGCTCTGGGAAACCGAATCAACTGAGAAATATATATCCCATAAGATTTAGCCCGAGGTACATCCCCATCCAAATAGGAAAAATTTACATTTCTAAAATCAAAATCATCTCTCTTGTAATGAATTTTGGTATGTATAATTTTGTGATGAATACAGGAATGTAAATATAACAAAAGGGTCATGGTGACCCTGGATCGCTCACCTGAGTAATATGAGCTAAATATTTCAAATGTCAAAATGATGATAAAGTATTAAGAAAGTCAGTAGGTCACATTCATGGTCAATAACATTCAGGTTTACGATTTGTGTGCAAAACTGTGTAGGTCATCAAAATTTCAAGGCTGTATCTTAAAAAACAAGAAAGTAGGTCAATGTCACAGTCAAGTGAAATCATATTACTTGAGGTCATCAGGTAATTATAATTAATCATTCTTGGAAATAGGAATAGATGATTTTTTAAATATTTTTCCTATATAACTCACATAATAACTAAGTGACCCCAGGGCGGGGCCTCTTTTAACCCCACGGGTATAATTTGAACAATTTTGGTAGAGGACTACTAGACAATGCATCATACCAAATATCAAAAGCCTAGGTCGTATGGTTTCAGACAAGAAGATTTTTAAAGCTTTTTCCTATGTAAGTCTATATAAAACTTGGGGCCTCAAGGGCAGGGCCTCTTTTCACCCAAGGGGTTCAATTTGAACAATTTTGGTAGAGGACCATAAGACAATGCTACAAACCAAATATCAAAGGTCTAAGTTTGTGGTTTCAGACAAGAAGATTTTTAAACCTTTTTTTCCTATTTAAGTCTATGTAAAACTTGGGACCCCGGGGCTGGGCCATATTTGATCTTAGGGGGATAATTTGAAAAATCTTTGTAGAGGACCACTAGATGATGCTACATACCAAATATCAAAGCCCTAGGCCATGCGGTTTTGTACAAGAAGATTTTCAAAGTTTTCCCAATATAAGTCTATATAAACCATGTGACCCTCGGGGCGTGGTCATATTTTACCCTAGGGGCATAGTTTGAACAATCTTGGTAGAGGACCACTAGATGATGCTACGTTTCAAATATCAAAGCCCTAGGCCATGTGGTTTTGTACAAAAAGATTTTCAAAATGTTCCCTATATAAGTCTATATAAACAATGTGACCCCCGGGGCGGGGCCATATTTGACCCTAGGGAGATAATTTGAACACTTTTGGTAGAGGACCACTAGATGATGCTACACACTTGATATCAAAGCCCTAGGCCCTGTGGTTTTGGACAAGAAGATTTTTGAAGTTTTTCTTTTCGGTTGCAATTATGGCAAACAGAGTTCTGCATGGAATTCAATTTGAACATTTTGAAAGGGGCCACCCAATGATCAATCCTGTGAATTCTGCCCAGTGGTTTTCAAGAAGAATATTTTTTTAGAAATTGTTGACGGACAACGAACGACGCACGACGCACGACTGACGACGGACGACGGACATCAAGCGGTCACAATAGCTCACCTTGTCACTTCGTGACAGGTGAGCTAAAAATAAAGCATCAGTATCCGAATTGCATGATTTGATTAACTGAAACTCGTTTGAGTTGTAGAACTCTTCAAGAGAGGAAACGATCAGACTGGCTTGCGGAAGGTCGGTTGTTCTACTCAAGTGCCCCCGTGAAGATATAATGCCCAGAAGATACCAGGAGTCGCCCTCCACCGACAAAAGCTGATTAGTCATACGACCTATAGTTGTGTCAGCGTCATATGGAATAAAAAATGGGTGTTTCTGCAATAGTTAAGACAGGACATAAATTATGCATGTTTGACTCAAAATGTAGCAAAGATTATAGGTAAGGGTAAATTCTCGGAGGCACAGAGCACCAAAAACACAGCATCAGAGCCATGCATTTGCAAAGTGGGCCCACAACAAAAAGCTGTAATGGAAAAATATTACAGACGGGTTGCTTCAAAAATCTAACAAGTAGATAGAGGGGGAGGGGTAGGGGAGTGGTAAAAGGACTGGGCAGGAATTTGAAGGGGAAATAAGAACAAGGATGAATATACAAAGTGAATGCTACATTCTTTAGTAACAGTCACATTACAACGTAAACAACAAGAGCGTAGACACTCATGCACTAAAATCAAACACACAACCACACGCAACTAAATAGCACAGAAAAAGACACAAGAAAACAGCAGGACACAGCTTTAGACACACAATCACACAAACGCACAAAAGCAATTGTTTACTGCCATAGGACTGCGGCAGCAAGAAAAAAGGAGAAGCCACGAAAACTCACTCAAAGTAAAGGGGTAGGGGATGCAAAACGCAGCGAAAATGCAAAGGGAAAGGAGGGGCAATAAGGAGAGTAAGGAAAAGGAAAAAAACGCTTACAACAAACAAGAAAACATACGCAAAAGACAATACAAGATAGACAAAAAAAAACAGCTGAAAATAGGGGCACCGCCTTGGAACGGTCAGTAATCTATATTAAGGAAACTTGGGGTTTAAACGCGCTTAGGGCTACCATCCTTGCACTTACCCTATATTCAACAAATGGGATAAGACAATGTAAATAAAAGGTCAACATTAAACAATACGTCGTACGCAACACAAGATAGTTTATGAATGCCGAAATCAAACAAGACTACATACTCAACACAAAATATGAGACTGAGAGAAATTAAGTTGAAAATAGTGGCACCGCCTTGGAACGGTCAATAACCTATATCAAGGTAACTGGGGGTTTAAACGCGTTGAGGGCATGCCGACCTCACACTTACCCTATTTTTAACAAGTTAGACAACACAATGCAAATAAAATCCCCGCTGAGAAAGGCTCAAACACATCTGATCTTGCCCAAGTAACAAAGACAACATGTCAATGAACTATTGGTTTTTCAAAATATAATTATGTTCAACATATCAAAACTTACTTTCTTTGCACTGATCTAGATTCATGCTGTAAAATGGCTTATCGGATCCCCATGAGTTGGAATAAATATCAATACTGTCATCGCCATAAACATGAGATCTAGCCATTGCTTCTGAGTTTGAATAGGTACAAATATCGCCGTATGCACGATAAACTCGAAAGATCCTGAGAGCTAAAACAGAATAAAAACACGGTGGTTTCATGAAATTGAAAGTTACTAGCAGAGGTCTTGTATACGGATGCTTTACAAGTGGCGCTCTGTATTCTGCATCCCCCCCCCCCCCCCCACTTAATTCTCAAACTGTCTTTAGGATTCGCCCCCATATGACTCACCGGCGGCAACTATATTCAAATTTGATACCTAAACGTATTTGTAATAAAACAAATTAAGATGTCAAAACTGAACAAGTTGAATTCAAAGATAATGCGGTGGTAAACAAAATAATACTTCACACGGCAATGAAATATAATTATCTGATATATCACAATCTGACATTTGAAGAACAAACTTTGAAGAAATCATAAATTAATCCTGTAAGTTAAGGAGAAACTATATCGATTAGCAGAATAACGGATTTTCTTCCATTTTAATACTAAAAACCAATGCTTATTTTCTCTCACAAGTACGTACCATACACTCGAAACTTTATAAACTTAATTTGAAATTCATTTTATAATTCATTCATGGTACAACAGACAAACAAAATACTTTACGTGCAATAGTGGCATTAAAAGCAATTCCAGCACTGCAAACGTCATTTCCTTTTACTGCGGCAATAACGCCTGCACACCTGTTTCCGTGGCTGAAAGATTGTATTGAAAATTTCTTGTTACATACTACATATCCATCAACAAATTTCTTGCGGCTTAAAACATATGTTAATACAATATAATAATTATATATCTGAACCATATATGAAATTATGCAATTATATAAAATTTCTTAATCGTTGCTCTGTTTAAGTGCGCATGCGTCGACATGGCGGTACATTTTCAAATCTGTGATATTTTGAATAGAAAAGATGGATTTATTTGTTTTTAGTAGAGTCAAAAACTATTAACCTGGATTTAAATGTGTAACAAAAATATTTTTTCATTATTTGGATAACTTGATCGATGGATTAAATGGGTAGGAAGCGTAAAAATGAGACTGTTTCGCCTAACGTATCACCTGTGGAGCAGCAACTGACTCAAACAAAGAAAAAAACTAAAAACCACACAAAGAAGTGCAAAAATGTCTCAAAGTACTCATATTGCATGTAATAACGTGCAGGCCAATGTTCAGACCCCGCAATCGTATCCTATGCCACAAGTGCCACAAGTTTTGCAATATCCCCCCTATATGCATGGATTAATGAACTCAGGATCATCTGTTCTGACTCAACAAAATGGGGCAAATACCGATCTTTTGCAAAACATTTTTCAGAAACTAGAACACATTGATACGAAACTAGGACAGCTCGATAAAACACAGTCAATAGTGAGCAATTTAACGGTGAGAATTAATGAGATGGACAAAAAAGTGTGTGAAATAGAGCGTGGTCAAAAGTTCGTCAGTGATCAGTATGAAACTTTATCGCAATGCACGGATACTAATAAGCAATCCATTCAGAATCTTGAAAAGGAGGTCAAAGGTTTAAGATCAGAAAATGTCACCTTAAAGTCAGCAAAAAGTGCTATGTCGGATACCATTAGTTCATTGTCGGATAACGTCACGGACCTAAAGTGCAGATCAATGCGTGACAATTTATTATTTTTTGGTATCCCGGAAGGAGCGGTTTCTCTTTATGATGTGCCACCCATAAATATACCCGGCGCCCATCTTTCAAAAGAAGGGAATCAGGGTTCCCTTCCTTCCTCTGTTTCAAGCAATCAGACCGCACCCCCAGCAATGGAATCATCGGAAAGTACTAGTAAGTGGCGCGCTCCCGAGTCGACCACAGGTTCAGCACATGGCTTGTCGTTTGCGCAGATATTAAATGATGACTGCGTTGCTAAAGTAAACCTTTTCTGTAAACAGGTTCTAAATATTTGTGATCCTGAAACAATGCTCAAAATTGACAGGGCACATCGTATTGGAGTGTATGATTCAAAGAAAACCCGCCCAATTGTGGTCAAATTTGACTCTCAGTCCAAACTGAAAATTAAAAACTCTTTGAAAAATGCCAATCTATATCATACACCCTATAACGTGAGTGACCAGTTCCCACCGGAAGTCCAAGAGCGCAGGCGCGAACTGGTACCGAAGATGTTGCAGGCCCGACGAGAAGGTAAGAGGGCAGTACTGGTCAGAGATAAACTGTATATTAATAACGCATTGTACAAGTCTGACTCCACCATGCCTGATGGCAGATAGGATGTTTCAGAAAAGTGTGAAATTGGCATATTATCGTGGAACATTGAAGGTCTTTCGACTTGCTTTGATGATGAGGACTTCTTGAATTTTGTATATGATTTTGATATTATCTTTTTAAGTGAAACCTGGGAACGTAATAAGGATAGTTTTGTTTTAGACGGGTATGAGTGTGTTTCAGTACCTAGAACCGAATCTTTATCCATTAAAAACAAAAGAGGCCATGGTGGAGTGTGCCTATTCTATACAAGTTAAAGCATGGTATTAAGATCATTGAAACAGACAATAACGGTCTAATCTGGATTAAATTGTGCAAAGATTTTTTCCAAAATGAACATGATATTTTTGCTTGTTTTGTTTATATACCCCCGAGCAATTCAATTTACTATGATATGAATGAAATAGGTTTCTTTGAGACATTAGAAAGAGGTGTGCGAGATTATTTGTAGTATGGTAAAGTGTCGATATTTGGCGACCTTAATGCAAGATGCGGCAAGAAGTGTGACATTTTAGAAAAACCAGAGTGTTTTGAACGGTACATTTCATCTATTGAGCAAGATGAAACCGTTATTGATCATGCTGATTTACCTGATCGAAAATAAATGGATAATACTGTTAATTCCTCGGGCAACAGATTGATAGATTTATGTCTCAGCACTAATTTAAAAATCGTAAATGGCCGGCTAGGAAATGACGCCGGTATTATCACATGAGTTGTTTCCCTTCGTACGTAGTTTCATTATACATGATCTGTATACCTTTTCGCATCATAAGCCGATTGAGTGTGTGCCAGTATCATGTAAAGATGAAAGCATTCATGTTGATGTATTAAAATGGGATGATGATAAAGTAAACATATACAAAGAAATTATGTCAGGTGAAATTTGTAACATTGAAAGCATAGTTAACAGCATAATTCAGGCTGAGACAGAGTTAGATTCTGGAATACAAGAAATATCCGACATTTTGTATAGTAAAACGTTTAATATTTTTGGGGAAACTAAAGTAATAAATTGTTCTAAGGGTTATTGTAGCAGAAAGTTTAAAAGTACATGGTTTAATGAAGAGTGTGAAAATGCAAGGCGCGATTTAAAATATGCTAATAAAATATATTCTAAATGCAATTCACAGCAAAATAGGGAAATACTAGTTACCAAAAGGCGTCTCTACAGAATAGCTATAAGACGGGCTCGCACTAAATTTCATATTAATCAGAAAAAGAAAATGCATTTGTTAGCTAGTGAAAATCCGCAGAAATTTTGGAAAGAAATTAAGAAACTGAGAAAACAAAATGTTAAAAACGAATTATCACTAGACCAATTTTATAATCATTTTAAAGATATTTATTCAAAAGATGGTGTATTCACAAATATAAATGTTGAAGAGAATTTGAGTAGTGATGAGATAAATGTTATAAATGTAGAACAGTTAGATTGTGATTTTTGTGTTGATGATGTTATAAAGGCCATTTCTTCTTTAAAGAGAGGGAAAAGTGCTGGTGTTGACAAGCTCATCCCTGAAATATTCATAGAAAACAAGACTGTCATAGCGCCTGTTTTGTGTAAGTTGTTCAATCATATATTTAATACATGCACCTATCCTGAATCTTGGTGTAAAGGTATTGTAGTGCCAGTACCTAAAAAGGGCAATTTAAACGATGTAAATAATTATAGGGGCATTACTCTAACAAGTATATTTTCTAAGATTTTTTCTATAATGTTAGATATGCGACTGCGCAAATGGGCTGAAGACAATGAATTACTGAACGAATTTCAATACGGCTTTAGAAAAGATAGAAGTACTGTAGACTGTATTTTTGCTCTTTGTTCTATTATTGATAAAATAATTAAACATGAAAAGAAAAAGGTTTATGCATCGTTCATAGATTTCCAAAAATGATTTGATATGATATACAGGAATGGTATTTGGTTTAAATTGCTAAAAGATGGCGTGTCTTCCAAAGTGGTATCTATGTTGCGAAGTATGTACAATTGTGTTAAATCTTGTGTGAAAGCAAATGGGTCTCTTTCTGATTATTTTGACAGTTATATGGGCGTAAAACAAGGGGAACCACTCTCACCTCTTTTTGTTTATTTTTTTCGTAAATGACATGTATGAAAATTTGCAAAATGATAATAATGAGGCCTTCACCTTGGATGAATTACAAATATACCTCTTATTGTTTGCAGACGATACTGCTTTATTTTCATATTCTAAGAAAGGCCTACAATTGTTACTTAACCAACTGCATACTTATTGTAACAAATGGGGCATAATTGTAAATGTTGATAAAACAGTCGTTATGGTGTTTAAGTCTGGTAACAGATCAGAGAATGTAGAATTGTATTATAATAATGAACAATTGAAAGTTGTTAAGATATTTACATATTTAGGTGTTACGTTGTCGTCGAATGGAAACTATTTTCAAGCTCAAAAATCATTGTCTAACCAAGCATTGAAGGCGTTATATTCTTTGAATACATTGTTTGATAAAGTTTCTTTGAATGTTGAAGAAAAGATAAAACTTTCTGATTGCATGATTTTACCAATTCTGTCTTACGGATCAAAGATTTGGGGATTTCATAAAGCACCTGATATAGAAAAAATTCATCTCAAATTTTTGAAACAGATTCTCGGTGTACGACAACAGACAACGACTTCAGCAGTTTTTGGTGAATTTGGCAGATTTCCTTTGTCAGTCCAGCGTAAAGTTAGAATTATTAAGTATTGGTACAGGATTACGAAATCTCCAAACTCTTTATTACATAAATTGATGTTTTTAACCGATGCTAATGGAATATTAGTGAATAGCTGGTCAAAAAATGTGAAAAGTTTGCTGTCTGATCTAGGATTTTCCTACTTATGGAATCATAATAATATTAGTATTGTTCAAATAAATGCAGTAATACAAAGAATATTTGATCATTATTTACAGCAGTGGCATTCAGAACTTAGTACATTTTCAAAATTAGAAAGTTATAATGTCTTTAAAAATGATTTTTGTCAAGAAAAATACTTATCATATATTGATAACATAAAATATAGAACAGCTTTATCTAGATTCAGATGCTCTGCGCATAAGTTGGCAATTGAAGAAGGAAGATTCAGAAATATTGAGAGGAGTCAGCGATTATATACAAAATGTAATATGCAACAAATTGAAAATGAATATCATTTCTTATTGGTTTGTCCTTTTTATTATGATTTAAGGAAACAGTATTTGCCAAAATATTACTGTGTATGGCCTAGTGTTCATAAATTCAAATCTATTATGAGCTTAACTCAAAGAAGTAAGCTTCTAAATTTAGGAAAATACATTTACTTCGCAACGCTTAAAAGAAATGAAGCAGTTGGATAGCTACTTTTATGCTAATAGTATTGTAATGAATGAAATGTTCTTGCTTGTTTGTATATTTATTCATAATGCTTAATATGTTTATACAATGTAATTGATTGTATATTCTACTCATACCATATATGACTCAAACTTTTCTGTAATATGTGTATGTACCGCCACATTGTAACTGGCGATGAACATGTATATGTTTTTGCCGAATAAACTTTGACTTTGACTTGACTTTAATCCGTAGTCAGAAGAAATAAAATGTTATCACACTCAGAAATTACCGCAAATGATATGACAAACACATTTTCGAGCAAATAAACTAGATCAATGTAAAATGCTGACTGCAAGCATCCCATATATAGCTTTATCATTACTACATTACGTTTCGGCATTTGTAATAATCATACAAAAATAAAAAATAAAATGAGCCGCACTATGAGAAAACCAACATAGTGCATTTGGACCAGCGTGTTCGCTAACAGTTTCTCTAATAGCAATAAACTTTGAAAGCGAATAGCATGGATCTTGACCAGACTGCGGGGATGCACTGGTTGGTCTGGATCCATGCTGGTCGCAAATGTTGGTTTTCTCATGGCGCGGCTTTATACAAAATCTAATAAAAAGTTACTCTGTCTCAGGTTGATCTGCATAAGAATGAAAACTTTCTAGTGTAACGTCTTTTGTGTTCTTCATGAAATTGAAGCCTAATTTATGTTCCTGTGAAATAAATAAACTGAATTAATACTTTATCTGCTGTTTCAATCATTACTATAAATAATAACTTTTCATAAGAGCACAGTATCAACGATGCAACGGTTATTATTATTATTATTATTATTAAACCAGTCTCCTCTGCCTTATATTTTTATGTGTCATCCCCTCATTACTCTTTGATAAATCGAAAAAAACAGTGCATCGGTATTACGTCAGTTACATTTTATTACATCTCGATTTTGTTCATACAGTTCAGGCAATCAAAAGAGTGGCTTCCTGATCATTTGACAACAACAAAAATGCTTTTTTTTTCAGAAATCTGGAAGTTAGTGCTACATTTCTTTAGAAGGGTTTAAAACTTAATTACTAACATTCTATATATTACGGAATCACATGAAAATTTGCTATTTTTACTACTTTTCACGATGAAAATATGAAAGCGTTTCACACTCCAGGTAAACTGCCTCGATTATAAAAAGCTTTTGAAGTCATAATTTACTACTAACGCTCTAGAGCTTTTGGTTCTGACGACGTGAAAATGTCTTTATTCCCGTTCTATTCCCAACACGGTCATCGTTTTTTTTTATTTTTTTCTTTATTTGAAACTTTAAAGATATCTAGAAACAAACGCTCACATTCTAATGTTCATAATATGACCAAGCTTCAATTTGAAAGAAAGTTTAATTTAACTAGATCTGGAGATCAGTGCCTTAAATATATTAGACACACTTAAGCTTAATGATGTTTCAAAAGCCAAATTTATATTTGAATATTTATGACTGAGTTTTACATTTTGTATCTACGCATTTTAGTCGCACATATTTTCATAATTTTTCTACTGTATGCCTATAAGAATAATAACAGAAAATATCTAGATCACTATACTCACTATATTTGGCTCGAGATCGTAAAGATCTGTATTTATGCCTACATCAGTAACCGCAACAACTACGCTTTTGCCGGTAAAGCCTCGGTCCCATGCATTTTCGATGCCCATTCCATAGTATTTATCACAGTGTCACACCAGATTTGGCTATTTAAGTGATAGCAAATACAATTCTAAGGACTCTTGTAATTTTATGAAACGCTTTTATCAGATAATCATCAATAAGTTAAATATATAATTCAAATCTTTACGCACTTGAAAATCGACAATAATATATTCACGTCATGCTAGCTCTAGCTGATCAACACCTATCGTTATAACTCAATGCCAGGCGATTTACAATTATATTAAAACGCTTTACAAAAATGACAATACTATGTTCATGTCATGACAACATGTGCACTAGCTGATACGCACCAATCTGTAACTCATGTCACGTTTATACCAACAAGTCACTTTTACAAACTTAAAGATACTTTAGAAAATTAACAATGATCATGATGATATACTCAGTCATGCAAACACTAGCCGATATGCACCTATCGTAACCTCGATGTCAATTTTATAGCAACAGGTGATTAATTTGCATGCTTTCACTGATAAAGCCTTATGTAAAAACTGCAGGTTAATGGCGTCGTTGTAAATAAATAACATTTCAGAATATTTATAACTTCTAGCTTCGCAGTATGCAAACAAGTCAAATGGTTTATCGCGGCCAGAAATTTGTACAAACCGGACAGAAGTTGCGAAATTGTCATTTGTGCAGGAAAGAAGCGTTTACCAAAACATCCTAGACCAAAACGTCCGAGCCAAAACGTCCGTGGCCAAAACGTCCGTCCTCCGTACTGGACAGGTATAGTGACCATCCACGGACACAGCCAATTTTCTCAGAGGGGGTCCGATCCCCTGCCCACCCCCCCCCCCCCCACCCTGGAAATTTTGAAATTTAGCACTTCATTTTTTGCATTCTGGGGAAGTTTTATGGACTAACCTGTTAAATTTGGGAAAATGATAAAATCAAGCTTTCTTGAAGGTAAAATTCTTAGTTTCGTTTAGATAAATAATATGAATTATGTCGGGGTCGTATGTAGCAGCAGCCGCATATACTTTACATGCAGTCCTAATGTTGCCTTTTTCGAAAAAAATTTTCTTTCCTTCTTGTCTTCTTTCCTTTTAAAAAGATTTTCCAGAAGGGGTCCGGACCCCCGGTCACCCCCCCCCCCCCCCCCGCCACTGGATCCGCGCATGGTGACATATCATGCTTTCTGTTTATGCAGGTAAACTTGTGTTTGGTTAAATTTCAACAGAGCACAATTGTCTGAACAGTGTACAAACTCATTACTGTTTTTTCAGGCAAGGGTGGAAAAAAAGCGGTAGACAATAAAAGCAGCAACATTTTTATCAAAAAAAAACAAAAAAAAAAAACAATGAGACAAACATTTCCAACATCTTTGGACGGTTCAAAAATCCCATGTTAAACATACGATAAAGCCCGAAACGCGTGGAAATGTTCCGAAAGTAAATCGGGTGAAGTAGGCGCTCTATGTATAGAGTTAGATTATGCGTCTAGATTGATTAAACTGGGCGAGTCTACTTACTTATTACTTGAGGATGAAAAAAAAAACGTGTTTTTTAAATGTTGCTCTTAAACAAGGGTGGCGGTTGAACTACTAAAAGTACAACAACAGTTAATTCACAACAAATCGTACGGTATGTTTTATAATCAGTAGAAGCTAGTCGTATTTACGCGTATGAGACCTGTTTCACCCATAAGTAAAGAATTCACAGGTCCATCATGAAATATTTTCCCGAGCGCATATTCAATATGATCGCGGCCTCATCAATAAGCATTTTAGATTTCGGGATGGTTATGCTTTATCGTTTACACATTGAGTCATTAAATCAAAATATATCCTGATTTAAAGTTTACAGACTTACCTTCCTATAGCTTTGGTCTGGTTCCGTATTAGCAGACGTATGGGACATAAACACATCATCGTAGTATTTGACTGTCTCGATTTCAATAATCTTAAAATATTTAATGATAATTATTTTTTAAAACTCTGTAATGAGAGATTTATATGAACTGTGTTGAATTTTGTAGGGTATGTCTGCACTAATTGAGTTTAAACAGTTCTTCATAAAATATATTTTTGTCATCACTATGTTCGTTGGGCAAATTGTGAATTGTTTCAGCATCAATGTCTAACTTAAATGAAAATTAAAATCAAATGTTGTTTCTTCAACAAAAAGATTTGTTTAAGTTCCAAATAATTGAGTAAATTTCGTATGTTCAGTCAAACATGGCCATTCTAAAACTGCAGGGAAGAAGTCACAAGTTTCTGGGCTAAATGCTCATTTTCTATTCTTTTAATGTACGAATATGAAGCAAAATGTTACAATCTTACGTGAGTAAAACAATTCGCATGCATCATTATCAGACAAACAAAACATGAGGTCAAACAAATTATCACTTCAAAATTTCAGTCTGTACTGTAAGTAGCTAGGTTAGTTTACAATAAAATCTATAACGTCACGATTATGTTTATTTATCATTATGCGATCACTTATCCGTGCGATTTATTCAGTACACACAAGAAAGATTTTGTTTAAAACTGCCTTGAATTAGACCGGGTTCTGAAAACCTGGAAGTCAAAGGGTAAGACTGCACAGTTATGTTACATAAATTGGTATATACAGGGATTAGATTAAGGAACACCATTGTCAGAAAGAATTTGGTGAATCCTTGATAAATGTATAGAGAATGTTGAGGTAGCCAACAACTAACCAACTGAATTCGGTACATCCTTAATAATAACGGTTATGCTAGATTTGTCATCATGTCCAACTGAATTTTGCCAATCAATGATTAGTTTATAGATCGTGATAGGTTAGACACCATTTTCAGGTTAGACACCATTGTCCGACTGAATTTGGTAAACCAATGGTAAATGTATCGCTTGTGCTAAATTTGACCCCATTGTCCGGCTGAATTTGGTAAATCAATAATAAATATACGAGACCCTGTTTTGTAAGAAATCATTGGCCATCTAATTCGGTACACCACTGTGCGGCTGAATTTGGTTAAAACCTCTGAACAATGCAGAATTTAAGACAAGCAAATAAACCATTTTCTATATTTATATCGCGATTCCTGGTGTTTGTTGGAAGGACTGCAAGGCATAATCATTTCTGACGTAAGGTTTGTAGTGAAAATGACTATTGATAAAGACCTTAATTTGATAGGACTGAAGAAATACTTCATAGTCACTGTGATGATACAGTAAACTTACTAGGACTGAAGAAATACTTCACGGTGACAAAATAGAAAACTTACTAGGACTGAAGAAATACTTCATAGTGATGATACATTTATTTAATTTAGTCTTCATTCTGCATCTGTAAAGTTGCGTAAAGGGTTCATTAACTAAATTTTTCAATAAAAGTGAAAAGATAAAAGAAACTGCATAACAACAATTCAAAATGGGTGGTGGATGTACACAAAATAACGACTACGGACAATGTAGTTCAAATACAAGCCCTTTAAATGGAAAAAGGTTAATATATGTGTATTGTTGGAAAATGTCATGTACTGTACTCATTGTCGGATATAACGTATTTTGTGTAACTTCTACTACAACTTTGAACAAAAATCTTTAAGCGGGAATAGTATATAGGTAACTTTACTCACCGTATCTTTGGATATCTTTTTCATACGTTTTATATCGTCATTAATACAAGTTGAACCAGCTTCCTGATGTTGAATATAAAGGTTCTTGGTGTTATCTACAAATAGAAACAGTTTTATTACCACTCTTTGTATTTTCCGCCTTACTAAACAAGCTGATACAATAGAGTTAATATAACAGTAGCTTGATCCTGCTGGAGATGATTTTGACAGGTTACATGACATTAGTGGCAAAAGCACCGAGTGTGATCCGGTCTGGCAAAATCAAAGATAGCCAAATACTATATTCCAGATCAAGCTAGTATTATAATAACCCTTTTATTAAATTCCTCCGTGTTTTGTTTTAAGCCAATGCACATCAAACGAAATTTTCAATGTATGGAACAGAGAATATTTCTTGTGTGTTTTATATCGAAGGCAGATTAAGCCGACGCTAGGAGGCGTGAAAGGTGTTGCACATTTCATAACCTTTATAAATAGGTACTAGATGGATCACAGAGAATTTATTCTGTATCCAGCGATTTATGCAGACACAACGGGGATTCAACTTATTTATCCCAATACCTTGATTAGTAAGTTATTTCAACTGCACTGTCAGGGCGGATAATTTATTAGAAAGAAGACGTTTATAGTTCATAGACTAAAGAAGAGTTCTAGAATTTCAACAATTTCAACTAGGTTTCGAGCCATAGTGTCAGCGCATAGAGTTTTAACGTTCTCATCACAGATTTTATTATATAGAACTGGGTCAGGTCATAAATATTGATTACTGAAAGTAGCTTGGCAACATGCATAATATAGGATTTATAGTACTCTAATGAATTTGTGTTTTGCCTGTTCATATTTACTTGTGAAACACAAGCCGTATTTATGCGGAATTTAGACAAGTATAAAATCTGACTAAAGTCAACTCCAATTACGCTACGCTTAGGATCTGAAGATGCTAATGATAGCCTCGTTCTGACTACCCTTTCGCTAGCCAACCAGAGCCTTGCTGTCAACATTTTTAAGTGAAACTAGAAGTTTTAAACATCTATATTTATCCTTGGTTTTTCATATTTACAATTCTTATGACGACCACATGAAATGGTCATCCTCAGATCTTCGTTTAGAAAATCAAATATAGTGGACGCAACTTGACCCCGATGGTTGACCTTTGTATTATAATACATAGTGAGGCACAACCTGTTACTGAAAAGGAGTGTACATAAAACGCTTTTTCTCTTTACATTCATAAATTAAAAATTGACGTAGATTTAACGTGATACAGATTTACCGCTTGAATTCAAGTACTTGTTTTTGTTAAGTTATATATAGAGTAATAGGTTCGAGCCCTATGAGGGAGTTTTCTTTAATTTATTTTACCTCTTTCAGCTTTTTTCTGTTTTTAGTCTTTGGTTTATTTATTTAGTAACATTTGAAATGATTTTTCGGGCATCTAAGGAAAAAGGCATTTTCAAATAACAGTATATGCACAGTATTGTACATGTCAAGGAAATTTTATTTGAAAAAAAACACGAGCTGCACGTAAAAATGGTTTTATAAATTTGCGTAAATATAGATTAGTGTATTGGAAAGTTTTAACTGATCAAATGTAAGTATACATACTTTGAATACTAAAATGAATCGTCTAAAAGTGGTGTTTGCGGATCACCTTACATCTAAGTCCAAAGTTTGTTCTGTTTGGTTAATTTGGCCACAGATTAACATACTTGTATATTACCAATTACTGAAACAATGGCTATTATTTTGAATACATAAACCAAAGTGCATGTGCCTTCATTAAAGTGAAAAAAAGAGTTTTAAATTAATGTTTTAAAGGACAACAATGACAGAATGATGAACTTGTACCGATGCATATGAAATTATTTTAAGATTTTTCATTACATAATTGCCGGAGATGCAGCAGTTTAAAACATTACTTTAAAAAGCAGATGTGTGAGAAAGTGTATTGCGGCAAACGATTCTTTGATAGGTCAAATCTTGTCAATAATTATGCTCAAAGCTACGGTTTCTTACATGCATTCACACTTTAAAAAATTCACAAGTCATTTAATATCTGCCAAATAAATTTATCTGTAAAATATTAATAGATAATACTTGTTAAATGTCTTTATTGAACGTAAATAAATTACACTACTTTATTGGTATTATCGTCATATAAACACGCTTATTATTTAAAAGTTGCAAATTTGAACTTTGCACGTTTAGCTTTCATCAATAATTTTTATTCATAAAGTGTATTTAATATAAAAGTGAGACACATTCATTACTTGTATAATCAAGTGACTGAGAATACAAATCAATGCGTCCTTTAGATAAAAACGTAATTCGAAAAATTCAATAAGATAGATAATTAGGTGGAAAAAATCTATTTTAAGAACAGATGAGTATATAGAACATTATTTTGTTTTAATTTGGCGGAGTATAATATTATTTTATTTAAGAACATTGACAAAGAAATCGGCACGCCTTGAAAACGCAGCTCTCTAAAATATTTAACGATGTTGTGTTTAATGTGGTTCAACCAATGCTTATTATTAAGTATTGTTAAATATACCTCATGGATCTTTTTTCCAGTGATGTCTCTCAAGTTTCGTAAATACTGCATCGTCTAGTAAGTCCGAAAACAAGAAAACGGCTTTTTCCTTAGATTCCCTAGCAAACGCGTTTGAACATAAGATGACAATTACACATGTAATTACTGCTACTAAGGTGTAAAAGTTCATCGTAACTTTCAGTTAAGTTAAGTTATTTATTTATTATTTTTTGAACGGTTCATCCAGTAAAACATCCAACTAACCATTATGTTACTAAATGAACTTCCTAAATCAAATATCACTATGTCATGTACTATTTCCATACCTTGGTATGACGCATCTATTAATATTAGTAATAATTTCGTTTGTTTAATTTTTGATAAATGATAAATTAAATAGTATCATATCATATCATACAATACAAAATTAGGTTTGTATAAAATTATCTGATTAAACTCATGACAATGCAAATATAATAAAAAGGGAAAATTTGACTAAACATACATAACTCATCATCGTTTTCGATATCAGTGCCCATAAATTTATAAAAAAAAAACAGACATAGATAAAAAATGAAGAAAGATGGTTCGATTATCTCATTATCTAACATTGTGACCGAGGGCCAGGGCTTACCATGAAATCTAAATCGGAGATTACACAAATTGCCTAGCAGCCATACACGAATATCTACTATCTTA
Organism: Mercenaria mercenaria; assembly: GCF_021730395.1. NCBI lineage: Eukaryota > Metazoa > Mollusca > Bivalvia > Venerida > Veneridae > Mercenaria > Mercenaria mercenaria. The sequence goes on from NC_069362.1 coordinate 48,349,076, forward strand.
GCCGGAACTAGACATACACGGTGCGTACGTTTTCTATCAACAAAGTCCGCCAACTTATAGAGACTTACCCAAACCCTTTTAAGCAATCTTAATCCTGTCCATGTTATATCAGTGCAAAGGAAAAGTAATCTATCTATAATGTTAAATGCTATGCAGGATAACACGGTCTAACAGATCTGGAATAGATTTCATTGATTTTCTCATATTTCTAAATATTTTCCCATGCTTGACGCATACATATGTAGTAGAGATTATTCTCTTTCCAGCAGTTGTCTTTTCAATATATTTTACCTTGTGAAATTCTGTGGGTTATGACTTTTTGAAAAAAAAATCGTCTGTTTATTGACCAATTTCACCATAGAAAATGTCATACTTTCCCCAGGGCATTAACTAATTTGATCTTTACGTAGTTTTCTATTCAGATACTTAATCCCCGTAATAATTATGTATGCCTTTTTCCTGCCTAGAGCCTACAATAAATTCTTAGCGTAGTTGTCTCCATTTTTTCCCAAATATTCCACTCGTGATCATTTTTTTCAGCTCAAATAGCTTTTTTTCAGAAAAAAAAGATATTTTAATTTAACTTTTTCAGTCTATGCACTTTGATGCAGTTAATTAAACATATATATACAAATTAGATTTTTCCTATTTGAAGTTTGTGTATTTAGTTCCACTGCCTACATCTTACCATCTGTGGTACCTCTACCGCTCCTAATGTACCGTTCCCCATCCTCACCCGGTTCATCATTCAACAAACACAAAATAATAACATAAAGTTGCAACAAATAAAACTGACGGCTTCTTAACTTGGACATACTTTCATTTAGTTCACAGATATTGTTTTTCAGCTGATTACATGTAGCAATTAGAGAAATCTTAACAGTCATACAGGCTTTATTTATATTGTGGCTGCTACATTTTTTATGAGCATAAATCATATTAATTTCTCGTCATTTCATATTTCGGCAACTGCTATCCCAGATATTTGTTACAGAATTATAACATAGTAGAAGATATTATTGAATATATTCTTTTTTATTATCTCCCTTCACGACAGGGCCTGTATAAATTCATAAAGTGTTCTTGTTACCATGTTTAATTATGCATATACTTAATTTTGACAACTGATTTATATGTTGTTGTTTTTTCTATATGAAATTAAAAGTACTACAAAACTTTAATCCGTCAGTCTCATGTTTCGGAGAAGCTTTGCATGTTTTGCACACACTAACACGAACAAGTGTCTGCTGTAACGAAATATGATGAGCAGAACTTGATGACCAGTAATGTAAGGCCTTGTTAAATAGCGCACGCTTTATTATGTCGTGTTTGGCAACTCATCCTCTCATCTTTTTAACTAAAACAACAGCTCCGCCAAGCGGGGTGATATATGCCCGAAGGGTTATATCAAAGGAGGATGGAATCAAAATTGAAAGAAAAAGCAAGATTTAAAGATCTATTTTTGTTGTGGGGGAGGTAAAAAGGGTGTGTGCCCATGGGTGTGTGCGTGCTTCCGTGCGTGCGTGTCTGTGTGCGGTGGTGGTGACAGGATACTAAAGAGCAAGAAACTAAATGATTTTATTTTGGGAGGGTGGGGTGGGAATGGAGAATTTGGGTGAATTGTAACGTTCCTTTTTGCAGTCTGAAAATTATCTTATCACCACCTGCCTGTACTCCAAGTTTCAAGTCAATATTTTCAATATTTTTAAGTTATGCTCTTAACACGATATATGATTGGTAGATTCGACTTTCAACTCTGACCTAACACCCTGGTATATGCATTCTGCACATTGTCTCATCACCACGTACCTACATCCTAAGTTTGAAGTCATTGACAATATTTTAATGGTTAATAGGTTTTGCTCCGAACACTAAATATGACGGACAGACTTAATCTTCGAGATCAACTCTTGACCTTAACCTTTGACCTACAGACCAGGTTTATGTTTTCTACACAACGTTTTATCACTACTTACATACATGCCAAGTCTGAAGTCAATACTTTGAATGATTGGTTAATAACTTATGCTGCAGCCACAAAATATGACAGATAAATTTGAACTTTGATCTACTGACCAGGTTAATGTGCTCTGCAATTTTTTTATCGAAACCTACCTACATGCCAAGTTTGAAGTCAGTACCTTTCATCATTATTTAGGCCCCGGACACAAAATATGGTTGACAGTTTCGATTGTTTAGCTCAGTTTGTAACCTTGACCTTTGACCTAAAGGGACGATTTAAACGTCTCATCACAATCTACCTATACGCCAGGTTTAAAGTAAATACCTTTAATGGTTATGAAGTTATTGTCCAGACACGAGGTATGACGGACGGACGCACGCACGTTGGTACGTCCGGACTGACCCACGTGTTTTTCAAAACGGGCGTATAACAATGAATCAAACTAAAACTTCTTGCCCCGGTTAATGGCGTGTACCTAAGTGGTTGCGCTAACAATAATATCTTGAATGTTTTGAAATATAGATAAATTTGATTTTATACCATTATGTACATTCCGATTAGAAGAGATAAGGCAATTAACTACTAGCTGATATCATCTATTGTATGAACAAAGTATTAATCAGATTGTGTTATCTGGTCCTATATCAGTTCAGGCTGAACACCCACTTTTTATTTAAATCAAAATATAAAACGAATTATTTATGTTTATGTTTATTAGTTTATTTAAGTCTCATTCATGTATAAAACAAACATTGACATTTACAATATAAAAAAAACATTAAGACAACATATACATGACCAATCTATAAAGATTTACAGGAGACTAGAACATACACATTTTATGACTTTGCATGTGGTTTCGAAACAATATACCAATTTAAGCAGGCAACCTAGAACTTTGCTGTCTCATTCATGTATAAAACCAACATTGACCGTTACAATAAACAGGTCGCTCGACTTTTCAGTGCTTGACTATGAATTAGAGCTACGCCAGTAAAAAAAAAGAAGGAAAAAACACACACACACAAAGGGGCCTAACTCTGTCAAAATTCAAATTAGAGCTATGGGGATTATTTTCTCCTTGTGTAAACTTGGCTAGTTATTAATTATTCTGAGTTTTAAGTCATAAGCTTTGATGGTAACTAAAATAGGTTTGACTATATCAAAAACATTAACCAAAATTTCTAAGTTATAAAGGGGCATAATTCTCTTATATTCAAATCAGAGTTATGAGGCGTAGACTTCGATAGTTGACAGTAAGTAAATATTTTAAGTTTCAAGTCAATAGCTTTGGTGGCATCAGATGAAAAAAAAACAGCAACACCGAAGCTGGGACGAGTGCAATAGCTCTACCGTTTTTTGAAAAGTCGAGCTAAAACATTAAGACAGTATATATATGACCAACCTATAAATTTTTTATAGAAGACTAAAAACATGTACATTTAAGACCAGACATGTGATTTTGCAAAGATTCTACATGTATAAACTGTATAAAGGAAATCGATCATTTAACATTTAATATTGTACTATTAACATCACAGAATTTCAGAAATATGGTATTTACCAAAACATTATAATTACATAGCCTGTTGAAAACGTTAAGAGTTAGCTAAAGGTTCTGTTAACATGCTTCAGACGTACAATTTACAATAAAATTCTAGTTACAGGGCCTTAAACATCTTACACTGTAGATAAACCTGGCAATTGACCTTCCTACCTCAAACATCTGCTGACTGCAGCCAAAACTTACAAATAAGGAACTAGAGAGACAAAAGGAGAAACAGTTTTCTCAACTTTATCCCCCTAGAATCAATTTCAAGAAGCAACACACTTTCTCAGTCAGTGTCTATTTCAGATACCAAGGTCAAGAACCAAACTATTTACAAGCAAATAATTGTCGACGTTGTAAGATGGCAGCTTTTGGCACAGCAACGAATAATATCTGAATTTGTGAACAAAAAGATGAATTTATCTGTATCGTTCATTTTACAGAAGTCTGGGTCTATTGATACAGCTTTTTCAAATAAACTCGCTCTTATTTCAGTATACAAAGGGCAGTGCAAAAGGACATGAAACTCATCTTCAACACAATCCTTACACCATAAGCATGTTCTATTCTGAATAGACAATCCCTCGTATCGACCCGTTTCTACACGGATAGGTGCAACTCCAGCTCTGAACTTAGCAAAAGAAGACCGATGCATTCTGGGTATTACCAGTTTACAATAATTCTCACAAGAGATGTCCTGTTTTAACAGCTTATAATTTCGGAGTTTATTTCCACAGTACCTCTAATACTATTAGTTTTATTAACAACAGAGAGCCATGCTATGTGTTATAATGACAAACAAAATATAAGAACGCGAATCTCTTTTGAAGTTGAAGAATAACACTATTGGCGTTTGCGATGTTTATCTGTATGATAGAAAAGTAAGGACATTACAAGTATCTAGGACCTACCTGATGTGAACTGTATTAATTATTTACGAATTTGCCGCTTTAGGCTGATTACTAAAATCAAATATATGCCTACGCTATCACAAGTAGTCCAAATATAAATAGTCATAATCTTTCTTCCTCTCCTCGTGTCCTTTTTCAAAAGTATCGCGTTTTCGATTACTCTACCGTGTTTCAGTATGTATGTGTAACATTCTATCAAAATCAGCCTAAAGTTTCACTTCGAGAAGTGAAAGCCGACACACATAGACATTCATACCGTGTCAATGCAACAATTATCTTAAAACAAAAAATGTGCAGTGTTAAACCGTAATTTTTACACATACGAATTCGTCTCATGTGTGAAAAAATTCGTTCGAATTCCTAACACATTGTGTGACAAAAATTAATTCTGTACCTATATCCCCCTCAAAGCAGAAACGTATATTTCACGAGTCAAAAATATTAGAAAAAACATATGTAAAAATATTGTTCATATGAAAGTTTCACACATTCCAAACAACATTTTATCTCACTTATTATAATAAACAAATCAGGGGTGGGGGCATATTGTTTTTGCTATGCTTGGTAGAATCTCATTTTTCACAGGATAACCGAACATGCTGAGGAGATGACCCTTGCAGATGAATAGATTTATAAGTGTTTTAAAGTACACTAGATCTAAGGTCAAGGGCACAAGGTAATGACGATCAAATCTAGGTCAAAGTTAAGCTAAGAATAGTTGATTAGTATCTTTAAATTTTACGGCATGCTTTTAGTGGTTTATGTATTAAAAGGTCAAATCACTACCTGCTATAAATAATTACAAACGCACTGTTTGTGTGTAGGGATTGGTGTGGGGTGGTTGAGGGCGTCACTTTCATAAACACATCTTGCATTACTCAAACAGCTATTTGAAGAAGAGTGGCCACAGCAAGAGACTAGTGGAATTCGTACGAATTCCTCACACATGTATAAATTTCGTTGGTGCTAAGAGGTGGTCGAAAAATAGGGCTACTTGCGACATATTTGTACGTATTTGTCACGCAATGTGTGAGGAATTCCTATGAAATTTTCACATGTGTGACGAATTCGTTTGTGTGATAATTACGGTTCAACAGTGCAGTACAGAAAGCCTAAGGCGTAGGCTAGTGCATATGGCATGGAATGCTAATCCGATATTATCTACAGACTAAATTCCGACGTTCCATGTATAACAGGTTACATGCAAATATTTCTTCCCTTTCGTATCAAACAATCGAAAATGTGTGTCTTTAGTGAATTCGTAACAAGATTATGGTATATATGCATTGTATACTTTAAAGTAAATTCAGTTGAAGGAATGTAGATAAGCTTATCATTTGTCATAATAACATAAGTAGAGTAGTTCCACTACCGTCCATAAACAGGCTCAATCAAACCGAGCCTGCAGCATTTTCGTTTTTGTCGTATTGAGCGACCTGTGAAGTTTCCACTTTTCACTATTTTAACTAAAGTCGAAGCTGTCGCAGGTTTTACAAAGATTTATTTCCCTTACACCGTATAATTCATCTATTAGTAAACATATTAATTTCATTACCCAATTACAACCGATTGATCAATGTCTGCTATATTTTGAACCATTTTTGTGTTGCAACGCAATGTCATTTTTTGTAATAATATATTATAATATATAATTAATTTACAGAATTTACAGGTAATCAAGTGTCTTTGAAACATCATATGTATAACTGGAAGTTATACATTGCGTCTGACATGTGTTTTGTTAAAACCTCATTATAACGTTTTGTTTGTGTCGTGCCTGTCCCTGAATGTAAACAAAATATCGGCCAACCGAGCTTGTATATTACTACTAAGCAGCCCGACGACAAATGCATATCATTGTTCCAGCCTAAGATTGATATAATCATTTAATATCATGAGAACAACCGAATGGTAAATACTACAGGTCATATTATTGTTCCCGCCTAATATCAATACACTATGGGTACACGCGAACAGAGAGTACTACAAGCCATATTATTGCTCCCGCCTAAGATTAGATAATGAGAAAAGCCAAACAGTGAATATTAAAAGTTCAATTATTGTTCCCGTATCAGAACCGAAGAGTAAATACTACAAAGAGGAGACAGTGTGTGACATATAATCTAACACAAAGGAGTGATTGGGTGCCGTGCTTAAACATATTTTTTTCCATATTTCCAAAGAAAAGACATGTTATGTAACATACCAAAATGAAGGGGAAAGATTAAGCTATACCATGATACTTTTCATATAAGATTTTGTGCAATGCCATCACGATTATGTTTAGATAACAAAATATGTAAAAACTCTATTGTTATCTTCAAACAGATTCAACTATCTTATCTGTACGTCAAATGAGCCAAACTTTGTGTGGTTGTCCAAACTACCAACGTGCATCACAAATTGTCCCTAAATTGTCAGAAAAAAAAGAGTTACACTGAACAAAACTATTTTTGGGTCTCTGATTCCTTCCAAAGTCAATTAAAAGTGATATGATTCAAGAATGGATTAGTTTATTACAAAACTGTGATACTCTTTTATAGACCACCCTTTAAAGAAATAGATTGCCAATCTTAATGCAATGTCCTTCATAAATAACGGAATTGAATCACTTCAAACACTTCATCAAGTTGTGAATTTCTGTTCTGAGAAAAAGACGGAAATGTGTTATATGAACTTTATCCTTGGACTCCGCCTTCATCAAAAACTAAACTTCCTTTTTTCTACCAATGAATTAGACTGTTTGAACATTATTACAACACTTATTTCCTCTTGACCAAGACAGCCAGTCAAAATCCGTGACAAAAATCACCCATATAATATGTGTTACATCAGAGCAACATATCTTCAATTAACACCCCCTCTAGAGCATTAGATGACCATAAAATCAAATGCTAAGATGATGGTCGAAAAATACAGTGACTAAATTTATAGCCTTGTTGTTCTTTTCAGTAAGGTGTGTGATAAACACGTGTCAAATGTTTACTGTTTATCATGCAGTTTCATCAAATAAATGTTTTATATTTGAACTTTTAAATTAATCTTTTTGGCATTTGATAGAGGAAAGTATAATTAGTTTAATATATAAAATAAAAAACAAAAGATGATCAAAAAAAATGCCAATTCATTCCTTAGTGTATCCTTAGATATAGATTTATGAAATATTGTACACCATATTAATCGCCAGAACATTTACTCACCAGAGGCATGCGAAAAATTTATACAGACACTAATTCTTAAAAACTGTTTTAAATGTTTACATAAATATAACATTCCAAGTATGTTTTTGTCTAAATGTCATACATCAAGTTTACACTGTTTGAACTCAATTTGGTACTGCAAACGCCAGATTCTCCACAGCAATCAATACTTTCTTAACAGATTAGTAAAATGACAACATTTTTATATTTTTATTAACAGTAGATTTGAAGCAACGTTAACTAACGATTAGCATACACATATAAACTTCCTCGCTTTTAAACAGTATATGATGGTGGCGAATCAACTGGTATCTCTAACCTTTCCCCACAGGTAACTTCAGCAGTTTCTCTTGTGGATCTGCTAACCCCTTCTGTCTCCTCATATGTTGGTGGAGGAGCACATGCAGCATCATATGGTGGAGGCTCAGACGGGTTTCGGAAGGTATTGTAAGGGTTCCTTAGCAAGGAAATACCGAACCATTGCCTAATACTGAAGATAATTATCCCTCTATCTTCGTGTTCATGTTCGCTATTTGTTCTGTTAGTTGGACTCTGGTGAGGTGTCACAATTTCTTGTTGGGCCTGAGCCTCTCTGTTCTGGTGTATCTGAGAATTTACTTCCTCTTCCGGCATTTGAGTGCTTTGCTTTGCAGAACGCGTGCGAATAATCAGTAACCTTAAATGTAAAATTAGGTTTATTCTTTTTGATGCAAAGAACATAGTTTAAAACGTTCGTAAAATACAGATTTTAGTAAAAACAATTACATTTTTATCATGTAATAATTTCTTTTCTTTAATGGCATATAGTTTGCAAATGTAGGTAGATATAGATATTAGCCCAATTTAGGCTAATAAAAAGTAACTGAGAAAGATGAAAAGAAAGAACAATGAAAACTATCTTAATGTTTAATATCAAAAGGAAGAAAGAAAAAAGAAAGAAAGAAAGAAAGAAAGAAAGAAAAGATGGACGGACAGATGGATCAACTGGCAGATCACACCAGTACAAGCAACAAGATGCCATAGATCAAAACCCGTAACACATGCCACAATAAGTATCTTTATCATAACAATACAAATAAAGAAAGCAGAGGTCGTAAACAATTACCACATATAATATTTTTATAACTTATCTAAAAATGAAAACAGCGTTAAGCAATCATTAAATATTTCGAGCAACACTAAAAACACTTACCGCATGAAATTAATGTGTCCTCGTCACAATAATAGGAGCACTTGCAACACCACTTTCATCATCCAGATATCAAGTGTTATCGTCACTATATCTAGTGCAATGAAGACAGTCACTTACCTCATGCAAAAACAATGGTATTATAGTCAATGTAGTTAAAGCGATGTAAGACAGACACTAAAACAATTTCCTCATGCAAGTTGCAAGTATTGTCGCAACCATATTAAAGCGATGAAGACAGACACTAAGACATTTACCTCGCGTGAAAGTAGCAAATATAATTGACACTACATAGAAACGATGATGACACACAACACAGACACCAAAACAATTCCCTCGTGCAAATAACAAGTATTGTAGTCAATATGTTTGCAGCGGTGAAGACAGAAAGTTATCACTTACCTCTGCAAGTAACAAGTATTATTGCCATTATAGTTAAATAGTGATAAATGCAGAGAAGGCGTGAAACAAAAATTTGAAGTGATGAATACAGACAGTAAACACTTACCTCATATAAATATAAAATATTTTCGTCACTATAACAAAGCGATAAAGACAGACACTTAAACACTTTCCTCGTGCAAAAAAAAACAAGAGCTGTCACAGGAGACAGCGTGCTCGACTTTTTCGATGCTGGATAGTGAAACTGGGCATATCTGAGGAAACTAGAGCTATCACTGGAATGTTTAATGACTCCAATTGTAGATGAAGATATTGCACAATAGCCTGAGTCTATGTCAAAAATATCAACTTTAAGTAATAAGAGAGGTAAAGATAAAATGTATCAAAACACTATATAAGTACATCCTAAGCAAAAAGGGACATAATTCATAAAATATTGGTGCCAGAGTTATGCTGCTTGTGTCATATAGTGTGGGTGATGATGTTGAACAACTGTTTTAAGTTTGAATCAAATCCATTCAGTTATAACAAAGACAGAGTGAAAGTGCATCAAAACTTTAACCTAAAATTCTAAGTAAAAAGGGGGAATAAATAATAAAAGATTGGTGCCAGAGTTATGCACCTTGCATCATATGATAAGGGTAAAGATATTGAACAATTGTTTAAGTTTGAATCAGATCCATTTAGTAATAACAGAGATAGAGTGAAAGTGCACCAAAACTTTAACCTGAAATTCTAAGTAAAAAGGGGAATAATTCATGAAAAACTGTGCCAGAGTTAAGCATCTTGTGTCATATGATGTGGGTGATGATGCTGAACAACTATTTTAAGTTTGAATCAAATCTATTCAGTAATAACAGAGGTAGAGTGAAAGTGCACCAAAACTTTAACCTGAAATTCTAAGTAAAAAGGGGGAATAATTCATGAAAAAATGGTGCCAGAGTTATGCACCTTGTGTCATATGATGTGGGTGTCGATGTTGAACAAATATTTTAAGTTTGAATCAAATCCATTCAGTAATAACAGAGATAGAGTGAAAGTGCATCAAAACTTTAAACTGAAAATCTAAGTGAAAAGGGGGGCTAATTCATGAAATATTGGTGCCAGAGTTATGGCCCTTATGTCAGATGATGTGGATGATGATGAGGAATAAGTATTTCAAGTTTGAATCAAATCCATCAAGTAATTACAGAGATAAGTTGAAAAAAGAGAAAGTGCACCAAAACTTTAACCAAGGTGGGGACGCGGAAAGACGCCGACGCCGACGCCGGGGCGAGTAGGATAGCTCTCCTTATACTTCGTATAGTCGAGCTAAAAAGCATTATTCTCACTTTTTTAAAGCAATGAAGGTAAACACTTAACGATTGCCTCGTAGATATACAGTATCGTCTCTACATTTGAAGACTAAACACTTTCTAATGCAAATATTATCATAACTATGTCTGAAAGCGATGGAGACAGACACTTAAAAACTTACCTCATGCAAACAGGAAGTATTATCGTCGCTACATTGAAGCGATAAAACACTTGCCTCATGCATAATTATAATATTTGTTACCTACCGGCTCCTTTGTGTTTTGTTTATAATACACCACAGGCATAAGAAGCTGGTGTATATCATAAAATGCAAGACCTTGTGTCCTCCGGTGAAGGACTAGGTGAATATATGACTATCGGTTCCTTTACAAAAGTATATCTAAATATAGATACTCGATTAGTTTTACCAAAAGTTCGCAAGCAATTGGTTCAAATCCTGACTTTGCGATAATATTTGAACAGTAAAGTCAAACAGATCTTGGAATTTATTTGAAAGTTAAAATAAACTTACTCAGTATAATAAACGTGAGACATTTCCTGTGTCTAAGTATTGACTTGTCAGAAAAATTATTCATGAAAACATAACCATTGACAGAAATAATATTGAAATATTATTATAACAGCAAAGGTTACACAAAGCAAAAAAAATTCTTCTGAATTTATTTAAATCCAGTGTCCAGTCAGGATGAAAATCATGGCGATCTCCCGTGCAATTTAAATGTCAAACCTGTTAGCCCACTTTCATATTCAAAATAATTATAACGTTTCTGGGATTGTTTGAAAAATGTTTAGCCTATTGTTTCAGTACGTTTTAAAGACATCTAACTCGCAAGTATTTGATGGGGATTCGCCAAAGTAGTTCCATCCATCAGGTCCGGGTGGGGACTTTCGCCGATTACTCACACAAAACAAGAAACCTTTATAATTATTTTAGCAAATCATCTGATATAAGGAACACACTTCCATGTTCCAATACTAAAATGCATTTAAATAATAAGGGTTACAGCGAACCTCAAAGCGTTATTTTTAGAATTCTTGGCGGGTATTTTACAGTAGTATTTGATATTGTACTTTTAAATCATATAACACATTTAGAAACATAGCATGAATGTTGATTTACAAATGTACCTCAATGAAATTTAAAACCAAATTTTGATTTATAACTAATGTCTTCCGCAATATGATACCAGTGCATTTGAATTTAATTTGGTGTAGTAATATGATCTTAAGTACCAATCCTACATGGGTATTTATTCAAATCATTGGTACCACCTTGCGAATGAAATACAATTTCTATACACTCAGATAGATATAATCATAAGATAAAACATTTCTACGGTATATCGGAATAACGTGATAATTATTGTGTATTCTGTCCAAAGCTTTCAGGCGTGAAACTTCCTCAACCAACATTTTATCGATTTTTGAGATTGCATTATGATTTTAATAATACTGATTTGCATATTCAAAATATCGTTTTATTTCCGGATCAATCTAATAGGAGGAAAACGAAATGAACTGCAAACATGTATCTCATACAACAATAGGAAGACAACTGATGAAATGCAATTCAAATTCAATCACTTAATGATAAAAGTCAGTTTGCCATTATTACAAGTTATAGTTATTTTACAAGGAAAATGCCTGTATGATATGTCATATACCCGTGAGGGATTTGTGAACCGAGAAAGCCAATACATTTGTACATCAAATTTTATTTTCATACATTTTTTTACGTGTTTAAGTATGAATTTTGTTGAGTTACTTTATTGTATATACTAACCTGAATACACTCACTTAATCAGTTTAAAACAACCAATGAACATCTACTCACTACTGTTTTTTAATTCATCGGAAGCTATTCACTGGTGATACTGCCCAACATGCTCAGGCAAATTATCCGGGTGTCATACATTCGTTAATACGAATTTCGTTTGATACGAACACATTTCCCAGGTCCCGAAGAGTACGTATAAAGCGAGTTTGACTGTACGTCCTTGACAAAGCATTTCAGATATAAGAATCATGTATTAACAGCACGTGAATTGCCTCGTTTGCACACGATTTTTCTCCCGTTAATACATGGGTGAAAAAAAGTAAATTTTATGCAAAAATTTTCAAAAATAAAGTAGTAGACAGAAATTACGTGACACTGTACTTTTGAGGACAATTTCAGATGTTCTAGAGCAATACGTGTATTTAAAAATATACTGTCGATGGAGTTACCATATCGTCAATTTATATTGTAACTTTAATGTAGCGATAGCTGTATGAAATAAAACAGATGTATAAGTTAGCACCTAACATTTTATTTTACAAAATTTACATTGCATCCTTTTCGTGATTATCATGTTCAGGGGTGTTATACATACCTATATACCAAAAAAACCCACAGCCACTCAAGGGCGCGATATTCATCTTCTAATAGTGCTGATGCAGGGCGATTTAAACAGAGGGTCGGAACGATATAAAAAGAGATAGAAATTTAAGATATAGGCATGTACGGCTTTCTTATCCTATCTATTTGTGAATAGACACCCTTGTTCTTTGCGTGCCAGGTGTAGAGCACCAATACACACGAGGCCATCTTTCCAGGGAAGAAACAATATTGGGATATTTAAATAGAGTTGTTTTGTTGTTTTTTTTTTTCACAGATAACACCAAGAACCTACATATTCCGTTTTACTAAATGTCACTGCAGTAACCAGACTGAGTCTATTGCCTTTTTGAAAAAGGAGTTTCAAAACTTGGTGAGTAAATTGTAAAGAATGCGTATGTTGATGATATATTGTTATTACGCCTGGATTGTTTACAAAGTAACTATTTTCAAAGATCCGCCTGAATCATGTCGTTATCCCTTTTAACAATTGTTTATTTTGCGATAATTGTCTTTTTGTACATTACGTAATCGTAGTTAAATGCGCTTCATGTATACCTTTCATTTAAAATACTTTAGAATTATTTGTAAATGCTATATAATAGCTCATAAGTCGGTATATATCTTTTTGTAAATGCTGTAAGGCTTAGCGTTGTTTGATAACAAGGGACAAAGAATCAATACTACTCCGTATCTTAAATTTAACAATATTTTTTTTATCTCTTTTGAAGTTCAATCTTATTGATTATTGGGTATTACCCAATTACGCAATTTATTTCTATTTTATTTTTGTACTTATTATTGAAGTATTTGATTTCTATCGTGTTTCATGCATTTTATCTCACAATATCTTTTAAATAAAATGAATCTTTAAACACTTTACTGTCAATATTTATGATTAAACATTCTCTTGAATAAACCACAGTGTATACAAAACTAATATATAGACTGTAAATAAATGCATTATTATACCGAAATGAATTATTATATGCCAGTCTGCACAAGTAACCACAGAATATTGCAGTTTGTACTTCGGTTTCAAAAAAAAACGGTGCATAAAAAGAAATTGCACAGTTTCTTAAATGCTAAGTCAAGCTCACGGATTACGTTGAACGTAACTGAAATCTATACAATAGCCATATACAATTACAATATTGCAAAGTTACTAAAACCGTCATTAAGCCACGTATGACATGTATGTACACTTAACGTATCTGGAAGCATTTAATAGCCACAGACCATTACAATATTTCAAAGTTACTAAAATGTTCAGTCAAGCTCAAGTATGAATTGAAAGCATACAATGATATTTAATAGTCAGTCAAACGGATAATTGGAACTTAATATATGTGGAGGGAGTGCAGGTTAGACTACAACGCCAACGATCCGGGTTCGATTCCCGATCGTGGCTGGTATCCTGACTAATGTTCAGTGCTGGGCGATTTACTTAAATTGGTACGTTTCCAGAAGTATCGCTAGGGAGGTAAATATGAGGTAAATATGACACCTGCCGCGGGCTCGTATGGAAATAAATTGTTCCGTTCATTCCAGGTCATGACATTCATAGACTATGCATGTAAACAAGAAGCTTTATTTATATAAGTCTTCTTCGAAGATTTGTTTTCGAATCCTATATATAATTTGCTTATACCGGTATGTATCTAACCGAATGTATGCATGTATATACTCATTGTAATCGAAATAAATACTGTTTAAACCAAACAAGAAACTTTACTATTGTATCTGTACTTAACATAACAAAAGAGTATTGATGTGATCTGATGCAATACGATGTGTTCTACTCCAGAAAAAAAAACTGACTTGGCTACCACCTCTGTCAATATCATTTATTTCTGGTTCATATCACATTAAATTGCAAAGTTGAAAATTCTATACTTGTATCATTTAATACATTTTCTTCAAGTGCAATCAAATTAATAAACATGTGAGCATCACTGTATAGATTCATTCATGTGTATAATATGATCACCTCTTTGTATGTAGGGAACATTACTGATATGTTCCTTCTTAATTTTAAGATAATCGAAATAGAGAAAGTCAAACAATACGTTCACGTTATTAAATCCAATGCATCGTATTTGGACAAGCCTCGCAGCGAACCTTTAGTGCAGGGTCTTGAAGAGGTAAGTATGCGAACATTCGGAGTGAATCCTTGTGTAATGGTGCTTATGTATTTGAAGTATCATCTATATTCGGCATATGCAACTTTTAAAAAAAAAAAGCTTACTGGCGAAAATTTGATGAAAATCAGACCACAAAAAAAAAAACAAGATATAGCCGTTTGAATGTTATCCATTCAAAAAAGCGGCAGACGTTTCGGGTCAAGCAACGTCATGATTTTTTCTTTATATGTGCTTTACCGTATATAGTAAATCAGTAAATAACAACAAAGAAAGATCATCGTTTGAAAGTCTTGCATATAATAGGATATGAATCTTAGTTTGTATATAAAAAATTGATTGTATTTAACATAATTGTGCCATAAATATTATCAATGTCATATTTTATAATGACAATATAAGGAAAGAATGATAACGTCACTGTGAACAAAACGGCGACCTTTTCGTTTATTTGATAATATTTAAATTGCCACCTTTTTTTCTTCGTTTTATAGCCCGATTTTTTTAAATGACAGTTCTAATGTTTCATCAAACCCTTTCTAAAAAGATATAATGTTAAATAATGCAAATTGCCTCTAAGGATCAATACAAACGTGTAATGTTTCGTATTTTCAAAGCAATTCCCTTCCCTTCAACGTTAATGAAATTTATATATTCTACTTTGTAAAAAATATTCAAACGGTCGGATTCTTTCCTTAATTGTCTTTTATGGTCCGCTATAATTGTTTCCATTTCCAAAATACTTATTAAAAAGAAATGTTATAATGTTTTATTGAAGCCTGTCATATGTTGTGATTAATAATGAAGCATCATTTTGATTTATTTGAGTACCGAATCTAAATATGCGCTATATTACTGATAATTTTTTCTATGCAGTCAAATTTGGTATGTGATAGATACTATGGTATGGGTATTGAGGATGCATGGTCACGTGGCTTTACTGGAAAGGGAGTGGTAGTTGCGGTTACTGATGTTGGAATAAATACGGATCTTATAGATATCCAGCCAAATATTGTTTGTATATTTCATGTTCAGTTTTCATTCAAGGTTCATGACATTTTATAAAGATTCCATTTTTTGTTTATGCTAGAAAAATAAAATGTAATTGCTTGTAGAAAAAGAGATATTGTTTATAGCATTGATAAGCTGGTTTCATAACGTCTTTATTTTTTATTCTATTACATTTATACCAATGTAAATGTGTACTAAGGACTTCAAAATCCTTATGAAATTTCTTCCTAATGTTTCTTTTGATCATACAGGCATAATGAACCGGAGTCTAAATGACATTCGTACTTGGGCTTCATTAAGACTTTTCTATAGCAATATTGTTGTAAAGATGACACTGATTTGATGCAATTAAAAAATTCATTGTTCGACAGCATATATAAACAAGAGCTGTCTGTTGACAGCGCGCTCGACTATTCGACGAAGTGATCAAAGCAATTCCTAGTTATTTTCCCATTGGTCTAGTTCAAAGTTTCAGAGCCATATATAAAATAGTTTTTACAAAACATGGACTTATACGAAATCTGAACTAATTTTAAAGTTTAAAAAGGGCCATAATTCAATCAAAATACTTGACAGCGTTATGTACCCTTGCCTACAGATAGAGATTGTTATAATCAACATACGTTCAAGGATTCAAAGCCACATGTCATGTAGTTTTGACAAAACGTGAACTTGTACAAAAAATGAATCAATGTCCAAGTCCTAAAAGGGCCAATTCAGCCCAAAACATGACAGAGTTATGTACTCTTGCCTACAGATAGAGACTATAATAATAAATAAGTGATAAAAGTTTCAAAGCCTTATGTCAAAAAGTTTACACAAAATATTAACTGGTAAGTAAAACTTAAGATTTTAGGTAAAAAGGGGCCATTATTCAGTTATGTACTATTGCCTAAAACTGGACAAGGTGATGGTACAAAAGTGTTGAAAGTTTTAAAGCTATATGACAAAAGATCTTGTCAAAATGTGGACTGAAACGAAAAACTTAACCAGGATGTGACGCCGACGCCGAGCCGACACCGACATAGAGACCGACACCAACGCTCTCCTTATTCCTCGAACAGTCGATCTAAATATCAGTCGGTAGTAGTTTAATTGAATTCATTGCCTAGTTTTGTCTTTAAACTATTATTTCATTGATATACGTGCACAACCTAGTATCATGTTCCTTCCTTGATTTGGCAGCCGTACTTGATGTAATTTCTACGGAAGAGCATTAGTGGCAGGTGCGTTTTTGGTTAACTCAAAATTTCGACTTACGGAAGTCGAAATTTCGAGTTAATAAGTCAAAATGTTTAGTTGGTAAGTCGAAATTTCGAGTTACTTACTCGAAGTTTCGAGGTACTATCTTGCCCTTTGATCTGCAAAATTTGAACGTCTGTCCATCTGTCAAAGGCCAAAAATGTAATGGACGACCTTTGACTTTTCGAAGTGGAATCATCTATCTATACATCCATATATTGTACCGAACATAAAGGGACTTGAACTTATACTACTAGGGACTTGAACTTATACTACCATACACCAATGAATGACCTAAACTATTGTATTGGTAACTCGAAATCTGAGTTAGTAACTCAAAATTTCGACTAAGTAACTCGAAATTTCGAGAAACGTAATTCAAAATTTTGAGATATTAACTACAATAGTTTACGCTGATGTATAGGTCCTGGCCAAGATTAGGCACCTGGTGTATCCATCGGGAAGACCTACAGGACCATATGATTAAGATGACTGGGCAGCATTTGCTCATGAAAATATCACTATTTAAACCATGCTTATATACTTATTTATTTTGCTGGGTTTAACGTCGCACCGACACAATTACAGGTCATATGGCAATTTCCCAGCTTTAATGTTGGAGGAAGACCCCAGGTGCCTAAACCATGTTTAAGTCTGAAAAGTTTTCGACCTAGTTTGAGCCCGTATGACAATAAAATATAGACATACACTAAATGAGCGTGTAGTTATGAGTCTGACCAAGATCGGGTACCTGGACAGATCTAGATTTTGAGAAGTGGTCACAGAAAGTGACCACGAAGTATTCAAACCCCTACTTCCTGACATACTTTACATGTAAATGAGGGAATATATCCTTGATATAGTTTGAAATCTGGGACAGACGTTCAAATTTTACAGATAAAAGGGCAAGATAGTAACTCGAAATTTATGAGTTAATAAAACAACGCATCTGGCACTAATGCTCTTCCGTACTTTTATAAAATATTTGCTGAGTCATTAATTGTAGAGCAATGGAGCTAAATAAATTTTGACTGAACAGATAAAAGTGTTGATGATTAGGACAATATTAAGATTTCAAATAATTTATTTTTGATGACTTGGACAACGGCACGAGCTTCACATGCACATGTGTGGTAGCATATAGTACAAATGAAATCAAAATAATTTAGGAAACGAAAATTTTCATGTAGGCATGAGCTATTTGAATATTGACAGTGAAAATAATAAAATACCACTTGTTTCTTCAGGGAAGAGAAATCAAGTTGATCCAGTAACACAATGGATAACCGGCTGCCCTGACGCCTGGTGGACAAAAATAAACCTCACTGGAAAAATAGCCCTGCTGTAAATGGGTTGGTGGAATTTTTCATTTATTTCTATTAATACGAAGCCAATCCTTGAAATTCAACTTGTAAGTTTTGTTACGCTATAGATATGGCTTACATTTACAACTTATGGTAGGAAAACGATTGTAATATTTTTTGAAATTCCCTAACAATTTCTTCAGTCTGAAAAGTCTAACAAAAATTCCAGAACAACTTCTGACATATTTAAGATTCTTTTCGTAGTATCTGTGTGAAATTTCCAGGTTCTACTGGCTAGCGACCACAAAATCCGGACGACTACCGAACCGGACAGTCCTGTAAACGCTTTTTTTGGTCTTTTACATTGTTATGTCTTTACGACCAAATGGATGCTTGATTTTCAACAACAGGGCAATGTTACACCAGTTAAATTTAAGTATTTTACAAGAAATGCTACATTTCATTTCGTCTGCACTCACGAAGCATGTTTACATGTCGGGGGAAGTCGGAAATGGCGTGATGCGCATGTGCAGTATTTCCGTGAGGCCCCGCCATAAAATCTAAAGGTCCCATGCAAATTTGAGGTAAGCAGACAAGACGTTTAGTAAACACTTACATCGGGGAAATACACCTTTGATAACTTAGTGAATGACTTTTACACACCCTAAAACACATTTTCATATCAAAATATTCACTTCGAAAAGTGAAATTTTAAAAGATTTGGTTGGGAGAGATACGATAAAAGTTATAGATTCAAGAGAGGTAATTCGTACAATTATTGGACTCAGACACTACAGTACGACTACTTTCCATTGGTTCAAAATAAAGTTTAATTCAATGTTGAATGTAAATTGAAAATCAATAAAGAAACATGGTACTGTTAGACCTTAAAATAACGTGATTCGGTGGCCCTTTGTGCGGGCCTCAAAAAAGTACTTGGCCTAATTTTAGAAGTAAAAAAAAAAAATTAGCCGTTAAACATGTATTGGTGAAAAACTGTCGAAAACGGCCGGCGGTATTTGCAATAGGCAGTCGTTAAAGTAAGATTTTGACTATCGAGAGTATAGGTGTATGCAAGTTTTAAAAACTGTCTTGTTGTCAGTTTATGCCTTGCTGTGTCCCTTCTTTTGTATGTTTTGTATCTGTTTAACATATGTGTGGTTTTGCAATTTATTTCTTCAGCTATGTGCACACATGTATTCAGCATGCACGTTTACAGAAACTTATGTATGATCCCTTAATGCCACGTCGAGTAATTCTGGTTGGCATTATTAGTCCTCTACTGTTCTTTCGTTCTAATGTTTCTTAGTTTCGCCCGTCCTCAAATCCTTGTCTGGACTGTAACTTATACATACATGGACATTTCTCAGCTCAAACTCTGTTACAAAGGGCTATTTACTAGTGTAATTATTTTGTGATAGCAATCGGAGTTAGCTGATAGTTCATAAACGTTACACCCGAGTTCAGTAGTACCGACCGTTTACGACAGTCTTATTTTTTCATCCAGCAAATAATCGTTTTTCAGAAAGAACGAAGAACCTGGAAATTTCACACAGCTACTGCGAAAACATACCTCAGTTAAACCAAATTATTAAAGTTTTCACACATTGTTCATTGACAAAGATATTTGCGTAAAACATTGGACTTCAGTTAGTTTTTTCAGACTGAAGAAATTGTTAGGAAATTTCAAAAATATAACGATCGTTTTCACACCAGAAGTTGTAAATGTAAGCCATGTTCATTCCTTAAAAAACTGCCGAGTTGAATTAAAAGAATTGGCTTCGTATCAATAGAAATAAATGAAAAACTCTACCTACCCATTTACAGCGGGATTATTTTTCTAGCTTTTTTTTTTTGACCAGCGGTAGTCAGGATACCCGTTTATCCAGTGTGAGTAACTATAATAATTGATTTTACTGAAAATGATAATGACTTAGGAATATATGGATAATACGTGATGATAAGTATCAAAAAATAAGGAAAGAATAAATTCTTTCGAGCAAAATATATATAACAGAAGACCATCTGTCTTGCCGAAAGTAGATCATATTATACATTTATTTGACTACAGGATGATGAGCTATGCTTTAATTTTGTAAACAATTCAACAGATGTGACACCGGAGTATTTTCATTCTTACAAAGATACATCGACCACAGAGTAAGTTTCAAAATCTTTCGAAGTATAGCTTTTCTTCCATTTTGCAAAGAAATAGTTAGTAGAGAACTATAACTTATAATAAAGATTAATCCAGTTATTCAAGACCTGAGCTCAATATTACGATATGGAATTATCAAACATTATGAAGCTTATTATAGCGTATTCAACTAACCTCATCTGGAAATCCTTGTAACAAAACTTCGGGCTACTATTCCTTTGTGATATTAATAGATTATTAATATAGGCAGTTTTAAATAAATTGTCTTCTAGCCACGGGAACAGATGCGCAAGCCTTATTGCAGCAGTAAAAGGAAATAATGTTTGCAGTGCTGGAATTGCTTTCAACTCATCCATTGTCGGTAATGTATCGCATTTTAGCTCCGCTTATGGTTGAAGAACATTTCCTCCTAAAGCATTGAGCAAAGTTCAACCAAACCTAACAGGTGCGGGTGGCAATCGGCGCGAACTGGCCGCCTGCAGCACATTCTTAGTACTAAGCAGCATTTCTCAACTATTCTTACAATGTTCATACTTTACTAGCTAAAAACTATAAAAAGAGTTTAAACTAACAAATAAATAGACAAACACCATATTCTTTTACACTCTATCCTTACAACATGTTTTACTGTCGAGGAAATGAATTAATATAAGTTTTCGCTGAAAACTTGTTTTCAGATCCTTTACATCATTTTGATTGTAAATGTTACTGTATATATTTATGTACATGATATATCTAATAAATACTGTTTAAACCAACCTAACAGGGATGTTTCTTAGGTGGTGCCATTTCAGATTACTTCAAATTTTGGTAATATATGCTGAAAATCTTCTCATCAGATACCACCGACCTGATTTTAAACTGATTTCTTGAGGACCCTTTACAAATCTTTTTTCCTAAAAAATATGACCGCAGGTTGGCGGGGCTAGTTTTCCCTATATGGCTACAAGGAAAACTTTAAAAACTATATTTCTCTGAAACTGCTTGCCCGATATCAAAACAATTTCAAAGCAATATACTTTGGGTTTCACAGCAATATTCATTACATTTGGATTATCCTGTACTTAATTCCTTCAAATCATTCTGTTTTCCCTGTATGACAATTTTGGAAAACTGGAAATCTTCCCCCTTTAAACCGTTTTCCAAACTTTAGATAATTTTACAGCATTTTTCTGTTCCAAAAGGCTTTCGCGACCCTCTAGTTCTAACTAGTTATGAAGCATTTGTCTTTATTTTACGGCGTTTTTTTCTGAAATTATGTAACTAAAATTAATACATTTTCTGATAACAAAAGAATTAGAATAATGGCTAATAATGGATTTGTTGCAGAATTAGTCAGATGCTACATTAAAACATTACGTTTTACTGTAAACTTTTCCGTCCAAATGTATAGTGACAGTAGAAAATTCGGAGTATTTGGCACAATTATGGGCGCATTCCATGTCATTATCGTTGTTAAGTTTTTTTCAGCGCTTAAAATATTTGGTGTTTACAAAGACATTCCTAACCATATCTATGTGCGATCAAGCTCAGACATGATGGCCAGATCTCATGTGTATGAACTTCAGAGTATTGATATTTATTCTAACTCATGGGGACCAAGCCAACCGTTTTCTCAAATTAATCTTGACCAAAGAGAAGCTATAGATACAAGTGCAAAGAAGGTGTGTAACCCTTGTTCATTTATTTATAAGTAATAAAACTGAAATAATATAAAAGGATAACCCGATGAAACATTAAACAAAATCAAAGCATTTATTACATCTTATACGTGCTATAGAAATGCATTTTTGACGCAAAACTTAACATCAAGACAATATCCCCCACACTGCAATAAATAATTTTTCCTTCGTACACTGTACCATTTTCATTTCGAAAATCAACTCCGTTAAAAGTATTTCTGGCATGAAAACAGAATTAATAAAGCAGACTTGAATATATAAAATTAATATATCAGATTTCCTCAATTTTGTGTACTAATTCTGAATAGTTTTCAGTACAGTAATCAATTTTACGCATGACTGAAACTCTGTATAAGCGGCAGAGAGTTCTTTCAAGTGTCTTTTCCAGTTGGAGTTTTGTGTCCTTTTTTTCTATACAAAAATCCGTATTCGACATTAATCACTGTTAGAAACTATTCAAAGAAATGTTTATATTACTTCTTATACAATTCAGTAATGTTATTCGTGCTAGTCCTAAATCATAGAGCCTATTTATTTTTTGTGGTTTACAGAGTTTCAGTTACGGGACATGACAGATGTTATACATTTTATTAGATACAAAATTTTGTTCGGTTGCGATATATGCTCCCAATGGACCTTCTAGTATAATTGATAACATATCATACCTGTTGTTACTATTACGTGTGTAATTTAACTTTGAACTTAGTCCTGTAGCTTGAGAACACAGCGGGGTTAAGAGCGAGATTTTCTACACATTGCCCATTTTAAAAGTTTCTCCACTGAGTGTTAAAAAAACTGTGCCCACTGTGTTCTTTAATTTGTCTCTTTTGTCCTCGTTCTCTTTGTGTGGTTTCATTTTTGTGGTTGTATTTTTGTCAATGTCTTTTTATTATGAACACTTCTTTAGTGTTCTAGGAACGAGACTTTTGTCATTATTTTCATCAGCTTGGATCTGATTTTCACAATAAGTTTTCGCCTTTAAATCACATCGATCATTTTATATGAAATAGTTTATCACTACAATTTTAAAATCCATAAAAGAAAACTTGAATATGCTTCCGCCTTTCAAAAACATCGATCAATTTACTTGAGCTAATTTAGCACAAACCGATGAATGTAGGTTCATGATATCACAATTTTAATCTTTTTAATTTTGAGATTATACCTATAACAGAAAACTAGATCTTTTCTCTGATCCATTTACAATTATTGTTATTTTGAAGCGTAGTTTAAATAAATTTGATAATGTCAATCAATCCTGTCACGAAAATGGTAATAATTTACAAAGTAAAAACGCGAAATCTTTCTTGTTGTACTCAAAATTATTTTTCAATTCATTTTGTAGCAATTTAGATCATGTTTAACTTTAACGGTAGTGTACCATATATGTCGTTATAAAAAAAATAAACGCAAACCTTTAAAAACCTACCAAAATTATGTTTATTGGACTAACCTTGTAAGATCTCGAGAATTTATATAACAATATACCAGACCAATTATGGCAAAGCGCCTAATGGGGCCTCTGTCACAGTGACCTAAAATATAACGGAGTGGCAGATAGATATTAAAAACATATTATTATTATTATTGTCTTTAGGGTCGTCGAGGTCTAGGCGCTGTACATGTATTTCCAGTAGGTCCTACCGGAAATGAGTTAGCAAACAACGAACATACCATCACAGTAAGTGCAGTAGGGCAACACGGGACCGTTCCGAGAGATTCAGTAATAAGCGCAAGTGTATTAACTTCAGGACTTCTAAGCGGAAATAACCTGACTGCAGATTCCATGGTGAGTTCTGTTTTTATTCAGTCCTAACAAGATATCTTAATTCAGACCTGAAGCAAGTTTCAGTTTTCTTGTTTATACTACATGTTTTAGGTAGCTTATGAAACAAGATCTACGACAGATGCGTTAGATAAAAGTAAAATTTACAATTAAATTGCTTAATGTTCGGAAGGACAAAATCCAGTTCTTGATGTTAACATTCCTATATGTCTTATAAACATTAACCAAGCGGGGTTTTTTTGCACAATTTTTTAAATTTCACCATGTCCACCCAGAAAAAAATCCAAGTTCGCAAAATAATACTTGTTTAAAGTAGTGAAAGTAGTGACAGTAATGTGTGTATTGTTCCGCAGATGACTACTTCTTTCGGAAACAAATGCATAACGAGTTTTGCAGGAGTTTCTGCTGCCGCTGCACAGGTAGCAGGGATGATAGCGTTAGCTTTAGAAATAAAGTAAGGCTTTCACTTTTATTTATTTTGACATACCTAATAAAGAGAAACGAGTTATCATTCTTATCCCTAAAGACAAAAATCTGCTAAAACCATGTATCTTTAAATGGAAGAATGTTAAATTTATCTAAAAATATTTGATTCCCTCCGCTTTATAGTTTATCTAAACTGTGCTATACAGGATTTAAGACAGATATTTCTGTCTCAAATTCGAAGCTTTTATATGACTCTCCTGTCTCTTTTTTTTTAAATTTATTTCTCAAGGCAAGTCTAAACCGCGTCCTAATTGTGTTGAAAACGCAAACGCATCACTAGCTGGCAATTGTTTTGAGTTCTATGTTAAAACTCCTCATACAATAAAGGAATTATACACTGTATGTACAGTTTTAAAAATGATAAAGCTATGTATATTATTTCAGACCGTTGTTGACGTTGGCCGATGTTCAAGACTTGATTGTTTATTCTTCGGACCTCAGTTGCTTAAAAATGTCTGAAAATGTTTCTACAAATGCTGCCGGGCTAAAATGTTTGTTTACTTTTACTTTTTTTTCTTGTTTTCTTATTTTTCTTTTTTGTCGAGCCCGCTTGCGGAAGCGAAGACATAGTTGTCCAAATGGCTGTTCGGTGTATGTGCGTGCGTGCGTCCGTCCGTCCATGAGTGCGTGCGTGCGCCTGTCCGGATTTGTTTGTCCGGACCATAACTTTGACATGCATGGAGCAATCTTGTTTATATTTGGCATGAATGTTGATCTCAGTGAGGCTGAGTGTTACGCGCAAAACCCAGGTTCCTATCTCAAAGGTCAAGGTCACACTTAGAGGTCAAAAGTCAAATTCAATAATGTCCGGAGCATTTCTTCTTCATGCATGGAGGGATTTTGATGTCATGCGCAAGAATCAGGTCCCTAGGTCTAAGGTCAAGGTAACGCTTAGAGGTCAAAGTATACAAGAATGGCAATTTTGTCCGGAGCATTTCTTCTTCATGCATGGAGGGATTTTGATGTAACTTGGCACAAATGTTCACCACCATGAGACGGAGTGTCATGCGCAAGAACCAGGTCCTTAATTTAAGGTCAAGGTCACTCTTAGAGGTCAAAGGTCAGATACATGAATGACATTTTCCGGAGCATTTCTTTTTCATACCTAGAGGGATTTTGATGTAACTTGGCACAATTGTTTACCATCATGAGACGGAGTGTCATGCGCAAGAACCTAGAATTACTTCCCTTTGTTGTTACTATAAATAGCTTATATTGTAACGTTTTTATTACTGTTCGTAGGAAAAAATCAAGACCATTTTTCTGTAGTACAATAAGCATGATACATCCAATTTTGAGGTGTATTTTGACCCATCTCTACTGGTAAGGATTTTTGTTTGGGCTTAGAATTATTTTTTTAAGATTTACTTCCCTTTGTTGTAACTACAAATAACATATATTGTAACTTTTTGCAATTTTTTTTTATTTGGCATAAATGTTTGCCTCAATGAGACAGAGTGTCGTGTGCAACTCCCAGTCCTTTTGACAGATGACGGGCACGTTGCCCGTGGGCATCTAGTTTTGACAGGTAAACTGCACATTATGATCATCTTCTACAAGAAAATAACTCAGACACGTTATATTTGGGTTAACTTTTATAACAAAAATAAAATATATGTAATTAAACAGGCTCAAATGTAAATGATTAACGGTATTATAAAAAGAAATTTTCACGAAAGAGCTAAATGTCTAAAACAAGCACGAAAAATATAAATTATTACATATGAAGTATAAGTAAAAGTTATTTAATATGCGAGTAAACGATTTTCATTAATAAAACAGATTCATGTATAAGGTAAAACCGAACGATATTTCATTTTAAAAAGGTAAATGGGGATTTCTGATACAAACTTGATAATATTCAAGATAGAAACTATCATGATATCCTTCCCTTGATTAAAATTTGCCATCTTTCCTAAATGTTAATAATTTGTGTCCGAATATGAACCTTTAAGATGCTTTGTAATGTTACCGGAATGTGTTTCTACCAGACACATTAAGAGGCTGTGTATTAGACATAAGGTTTTGCGTTTTTGATGTTAAAAAACATGCTAAAAAAGATTTGAAATCAATTTATGTGTTCTTCAAATTACTAAAGCACATTTTTACAAATATGTCTTTTATTAAAGTACATGTATTTCTTTTATTTTGAAATAAATGAAATTTTAAGATAATTGTTAAAGTAACGATTTTTGTTGCCTCAAAGTAGGTATTTATGCGCTGCCTGTCAGATATCAATAATGAATCCATTTTTTTTTTGGCCAAAGGGAGAACACAGTTGGGAACAAGGAATAATACGTTGTCATAATATAAGTTATTTGTCACCACTAAGACAACAGGATATATTTTGAATATGAATTTCTTTTGACGAAGTTGTTCATGTGAGCTTAATTACAGAAAAAATCTTTTAAAACTTCAGTAATGAAGGGATATATCATAATACGTCACAATATCGGTAGGTCAATGTGTAATTAATTTGTTCTGTAGCACTATGTAGTCGTATATAAGTATTATATTAGTTTTTGTATACAGTTATTTGTGTTGATTGAGATGATTTATGCTTCCGGGAAATCTACCCTTACCGTTTATTTTTTGTTATTTACGGTGTCCCATTAGGGTCATCGCCGCATACTGTGAGCTCGAAACAACTAAAGAACGATTTTGCGATTTGGAAAAAGTCAAGATTAAAACGAACCCACGGTGGAAAGTTGATACAAGTTAAAACTATGCTGATTAAACACAAAACAATGATACTGAACAGACGAAATTATTTCGTACTTTCATAATCGTACTTTCGACTTTTCACCATTGTGGTTTCCTTGTTTCAACTTTTCAGCATCGTAGTTTTGAAATTTAACCATCGTACTTTTGTCCATTTTATCGTAGTCTTGATTTTTTACCATCATATACTTAACAAATAATCAAGGTCTTCGAGTGGTTTATCATCTGATTTACCATGGTTCAGAGTTCAGATGCGTAGGAATTTAACCACGAGGACGTTAGCCCGAGTTATTAAATACTGAAGCATCTGAACGATGAACCGTGTTACTGAAGTTACTAAAAAGAACAACCCAAGACAGTTGTATGAATACATTACTTTTACTATTAATAATTTTACTATAGCCAGCAATTAGTATCTAATTTCGTTTAAATTAATGGTTGGCAGAAATTGGTCACAGCTTCACATTAATGTCAATATATAAATACATATGATATAAAGTATATGTTTAAAATGCAGATGTGGAGGCCCTGTGAACAGAGGCCTAATACAGTATACTTGAAACAAACAAACTTCTTATTACACAACGTTAAGATATACTGGTGGAGGCTGACCTAACCGCCGAACCTGGGATCAGAATTCAACGGAGATCAGGTATACAAAAACAGACATACAGAATCTGTGACTACGTTAAACGTTTATATATGACACATACACATATTACAGTTCTGGAAAACAGACACTGTCATGTCCATACATCAACATGTGAAAACTGCCAATATTCCATGTGAAGCTGTAACGACTGAAGGGAAGGAAGGTGTAGGCTGAACTTGAACACATAAGATGTACCTGAAATTATAAAGAAAAAGGAGAACACAAGCAAAATAAGGGGAGTGGAGGGTGGGATATTAAACATCAGCAAGTATAAACAATCGAGGATTCCTTCGATAAGAAGCAAAATCAACCCTCGCATCTATTTGCAAACGACCTTCTTCTTCCATGTGCAAAACTGAAAGGACCCAAAAGGAGATTAAATCGCAACAAGTATATTAATATACCAACAAGACATAAGCTAAAGCGGGCCCTTACAACAGGATAAGAGCTCCTTCAGTAACAGGTTTTGAATGGTAATCATTAAAAACACATTACTGAAGATAGCTTGGCACAGAAATAATAATACTAAAAAGAACAACCCAAGACAGTTGTATGAATACATTACTTTTACTATTAATAATTTTACTATAGCCAGCAATTAGTATCTAATTTCGTTTAAATTAATGGTTGGCAGAAATTGGTCACAGCTTCACATAAATGTCAATATACAAATACATATGATATAAAGTATATGTTTAAAATGCAGATGTGGAGGCCCTGTGAACAGAGGCCTAATACAGTATACTTGAAACAAACAAACTTCTTATTACACAACGTTAAGATATACTGGTGGAGGCTGACCTAACCGCCACATGTCGAGAATTTGGAACAACGTGGAAAATTCTTGACAACCGCCACCATGAACCGTGGTAAATAAGACGATAAATCACAAGAAGGCCTTGATTGTTTTCATTCTGACATGCTCATTGAAAAATTTCAATAAATATTATGCTGGACTTCATTTACCCGAGGAGTAATGTATCTGACGTCATGCGGCAATTTGACGTCATAATTGACGTCATAATGCTTTCTTACCGGTCCGCGCGTCAACCGTTGTTTATCGCAGAATATACAGAGCTTGATTTCCTTCTTTGTTTAACTAGAAACCAAACCTAGTCATGTTAGAATCGACTTTTTACCATGGTACTTTCGACTTTTCATCGTAGTATCGCATTCCCTATGGCCATGCACACAAGTCTGTTAACCATTACACGGGGTGGACTGTAATCATGTCGTCTGAAAATGAAGATAATGTTTCACTCTTTTTGTACATGTATAAAAGTACAATTGTCAATGTGCCTATTTCGTTTGCTCAGGTTAAGGAGGTAGGTTACCTTGTTACAAGGGTAAATTCAAATTAGTTGAACCGCAGCATTTTTTTGTATTTCATGGAAAAATCGTTCAGCATGCTGCTATTATTCTCATGGATATTGTTGAAATGAAAATAAAAAGCCGAAACTGTGTTTCCTAAATAGACAAGTGTCAACGCTTTGGAATTTTACATTTAGATAAATAGGTCACGGGCTTCGTTTCCATGGTAACATCAATTTAATTCAAGAAACCACAATTTTCTACTGAAATTTGAACAATTTTAGATCTTAACTTTAATATATAAGTAACAAATTATCAACGGAACCCTAAAAAATAGGTATTACAAATCAAACTGCTAGATTTTTTATTTGAAAATGGCCGTAACAAGTAACCTTTCACCCAACTATATTCCAAATAACATTGGTTACCATCGTCCGTTTTCTTACATTCCGCATAACATTTCAATATAACTACATAAAAGAAGCAAACTATTGATAATGATTCAGAGCAATAGACTCATAAAAAATATTTCAGCAAATAATGGTTATTTGAAAATAGTTAAAATAAAGAAAATGCACAAAATTACGTACTCTCAAGATAAAAGCTATTAACTTTGCGCGGTAACTGACATGTAACGTCATGACGTCAATGATGTCATTTTAAGGCAACATTGTTTTGAAGCGTTTCTGCGGCAATTTATTCATTATTTCTGCATTATTAAGCCATAAAGCATCAAATTGAAGACAGGGTCATGATTTGTTTTCAGAAGAATGCATATACAAACACATTAAGTTTGTCGTAAACGTCGTCGTAAATCGTCACGTTAGCTTCCGGTTGGACATGCGCACATACAAACATGAAGGTAACCTACCTCCTTAAATGAAATATATGTCACAACTACATCCTCAATAAAATAATGTAAATAAATCATGCAAAGTGATTCCTAAAGGTCTACAGATTCAGATCATGTCAGATGAGTTAATAGTATTGTATCGAATTACCTTTTTATTTTTAAGTTACACATTACACTTACGTTTATTCCATCTTTCTTCCATAAAATGAATTGCAGCAGTAAATACATCCCATGACCTTGATTATATACATGTGTATCTGTACATAAGAATCAAACCCTCTAATAGTATCTTTTTCAGGGTAGGTAAGCTGTATGGAACAAACTTATCATGTCTTTACCTGACTCTTATTCACTGGTTTTTAGAAAGCTCAGCCGACAATTTAGGAATTAGGGCCTGCACCACACTAGCCTTTAAACGCCCATTTCTGGAGTTTATTTGGTATGAATAGGATCCGATTCCAAAAATTAAATAGTATGTTTTTCCACATTTATAGGCTAAAATTCATAGATCTCCAATAGAAAGCTGAGAAAAAGAAGTTTTCATCATTATCAATGCTGAAAATACCTAATCATATCTTACAAGGTACCGGTCTATCTAAGTAAACAAAGGTTTCTATACACCAAAATGTTTTACGGTATCCATGATGCAATTGCTATTTCTTTGGTAGATAGCTGATAGAAAAAAATGGCGTCCAAAATGGCCGCCCAAAACCATTAAATCTCTGTTTATAAAGTTTCGTGGATAATCTGGTGTGCTAAATGGTATAATTCTTATGTAAACACACTTTAATACATCTTAAGTTGTCTTTATAATGAAGGGATATTTTTGTGGTACATCATTCATATTCAAAAAAGCGTCGGATTTTAGTTCCTTAGATTTAGTAGATACACATTTCACACATTTTTGTGATGGTAATACACGTGTACTTTTTGCTGTTTATAAAACACACATATATTTTACAGCAGATAAAGCAAAAAGGGATAAAAAGGGATATAATGTGTTAATAATACTAGACTGTAGTTAAGTGGACAAGGTACATTTAACACTATACAATCATACGTTTAGTCCTCGGAATCGGTCTTTATAACTCACATCAATGTATAACATACATTATTATATTATGTACTTGCAAACAGTAATTCAGCAGTGCGTCTTTCAATCACCAGATTTAAGCATGCATCAATACATAGCTAGGTATTGTAGAAGAACAGGTATATACGCATATCTACGTATGGCACACTTCTAAAGAGTATCATTCAGAAAGTCAGGGGCAACTACAGATTGTGTTATCATTACAGACTGCAAACATTTCACTTCGTTATTCAAGTCGTATTCTTCTTTACTGGCAGGACATAAACAATTTAAAATGTTTTGATTGATATAGTCGTCTTGGTAAACACACCTGTCATATAACATTTGAGTCAACTATAGAAAACAAACTATCTATACTTAGAAAGATTTTCATATTGCTTTCTTAAAATAAACTAACTGGTTTAAAGATCTCGACTACCTCCATTTTATTGCATTATTGATTTATTTCAAAGGGATTAACAAAATGTGATTTGTATATATATATAGTTCTATTCAGTCTCCTATTCAACAAAGATTGATATTTACCTTAGCAGTTGCATATTTATACATATTCAAAAACATCCCTTTATGATTACGCTCTAACAAGTGTAATGATAAACACACTTGCGCGCATGGGAACCAGGCGGGTGAAAAGTCGCAATTATGATGGTCAGAAGTCGAAAGTACGATGGAGAAAATAAATGTATATAGTTTATTGTACAAGCCCCAAAGTTTATATTTATTATAAAAATGTACAAAATAAAGTAACAAATCTTTGTTATAATTACTAAACATGCATGTTTTACCAGTTCATCCTGTGTTCGGATTTGGACTATTAAACGGGACGAAGCTTGTTGACAGGGCAAATGAAATGAAAGAGGGGTTGGAGATTTCAGAACAATCCTTAAGCCAAATTACCGCGTGGTAATGATTTGATTTACTTTGCTATATAGATGAGCAGTGTAGAAATATAGATCCTGAAAATACTTAGTTTAATGAATGAAAATAAAATCATTATGAAGTTCAAGGCGGCACGCTGTATCAAATAAAGAAATAATATGCTGTTTCGGCGGTTTTCAGTCTATTATCAATAACAAATTGTTATTTCAAGATAACTAGAAGTATTCGACTAAAAGGTTTTAACTGATTATTATGTCACAGCAATAATTAAACTACTGGAGCATTATTTTGGCATTAAGCTACAAACAACATCATCAGTGAGTGTACATTTAACACGTACATGTATATTCAAGTTTAATTGGATTAGAGCATTTTGGATTTAACTGACAGATTTAATAGTTTCATATTCATTTAAAACTATTTGCTTTATCTTTACAGTGACAATAAAACGCATGGATACATAGCTGACTTTTGTTACAATTGTAATCCTAACACTGGTGATTTCATACTAACAACTGGATGTTTGTATGCTGTCAAAACTGCAAAAATTCAGTTTATGTATCGGACGTCTGCCAGACAAATGCGCATATCTTTGATTTCTCCAAATGGAACCGTGTCAATTCTACAGGACTTAAGTTCAGACAGTTTACAAACAGGCTCTACCGGGAGAAAACAAATTCTCACTTCAGTTCATTTCTGGGATGAAGATGCATCTGGTCTATGGAGATTCAAACTTCAATCAGACGGTGAGATTTAATCATAAAAACGTCGAATCAACTTTATTGGCAAAACGAATTATGAAACTTATTTATTTGATGACTTGATAGACATACTTAACGAAAGGATTTAAGTACAATGAAACCTTGTTTATAACGACCATATGTTGACAGCATCAAAGTTGATCTTTCTTTATGATTTGTCTATTTGTATGCGCTAAAATACGCGGTAATTAAAGTCAGAAATGAAACAAGTGGTCGTTAAAACTAGATAGTATCTGCTTATAATATTATGACTGTACTCTAAAAAAATTCTGATATTAAATAACTTGAAGATAACTAAATCTATGTAATTTGTTTTATATAGCATTAGCTCAAAATTAAATATTGGAAGCTTATAAAAGTATATTATACATCGTTACTCATATTGTAAACTGTTGGTGAAATTCTTTGAAAAAGTGTTTTGAACTTTCTCTTGTTCTTTTTTATCGCTTGTACAGGACAAGTCGATGTGATAGGAAATGTTTCATTGTCACTTTTCGGCGTTGTGTCAGACATTACAACAAATGGGACATCAATAAAGGAAACAGACTGTGCAATGACATGTTCAGGTCATGTCCTAGATTCTGGTAATTCAGATAGTCATGATGTTGTAAGTGCTGGTGTTATTGTTGCTGTCGTTGCTGTCGCTGCTGTTTTTGCCATAATAACGGTTGCAGTGATTTGTATTAGATCAAAACACAGGAGTTCACAAAGCGGAGTACCAATGATAGAAAATGGTCAAACGTCAGCAGAATCTCAATCACCGCTGATGAACCAACGAGTAAACAGTGAAACTTTGGAAGAAACAGCCACATGAGTTCACTGTTACCATGTATCATTTGACAGGCAGCAGTTATGATATGACTTTCTACTTACGAAATATTTATGATGGTGTATGTATTTGACTTCGTTTTAAGTTTGTCGTAAATTTTCAAACAAACTCTTAAATAGGTGAAAGAGTTGTAGCTAAAATACCGCATTATAGATAAATTAGACTGCAACTTTCTATAAAATAATAAGACCTACAATGTTGCATGTATTGTCCATTTTTATAACTTGTTTATGTTAACTCTAAAATAATTTAAACATGTATGTTTCACCTCATTAAAATATCAAAGAAGAACATTGTCGCATTATCACATTTTGATTGGTAATCATGCGTTATTACCTTTTCAAATTACTCATTGACAATTAGCCCTGTTGCCGGTAATATATCTATAGATTAAGGATTTTCCAAACATGCCTGTATTACCTTTAAAAGATGAAAAAAACAAAGAAAAGAACAATATAATTTTGTTTTCATAATTTCCAAACGTGTAAATAAATCCCATCATCATTAATAGTAATAACCATAATGCGATTAATGTTAATACCGCTTTTCAAATTAATCAACTTCTTTTAATCTTGAATTGTCTAATTCAATTATTTACCTTTACAGTCAGCTATAATAGTGAGCGTATTCTTTGATGTTTTCACAGGGTCGAAATGTCTAAAGAGTTGGGATCGAAATGTCCTGTGTTTGAATTGTCTTTTGGTGTTGAAATGTCTTGGGGTCGAAATGTCTTGCTAGCTTTGTGGGTATCAATACATGCATCTATCTACTTGATTTCAGTACAAGGGAGGTCATATAGACAATAAACAAAAACTTCTTTTCACAGTAACTTGAGTTCACAACTAAGACAAAATATCAAGTGTTGTACGATTTCTTTAGAAAAGCTCCTTCACGATGTATCTGTACATATTTCCTGATTCAATGTCATTGTTTTATTTCGCCTATATCAATAAAACGTATTTGTCGTAAATTCAGCTTATCTGATTGGTCGAGAACTGATCACATGCAGTTTCACAGAAAGTGATATTGACCGCAAAAAAGTGATATTCTTTTAATAAAACTAACTTGATTCTTCAAAACAATCCCATGCGTTTTACTTAATATAGCTTTGTCAAACACTGTAACAGTTAATACTTTGAATGTAATAGGTATAAATACAATATAAGTGTCCATATCTTTTACCTTATCTTTTTTATCCCCCCGCCAAAGGCGAAGGGGATATTAGAAATGCTCTCCGTCCGTGCGTCCGTCCGTCCGTGCGTCCGCAACGATCTTTGTCCGGAGCATAACTCCAAAAGTACTGGAGGGATTTTCTTCAAACTTCATACACTGATAGAACACATTGGGAGAGAGTGCAGTGTGTAAGAAGAATAACTCTAACTTGCCTATTTTTTGAGTTATTCCCCTTTATCATATTTTCTTAAAACATTTTGTCCTGAGCATAACCCCAAAAGTACTGGAGGGATTTTCTTCAAACTTCAGACACTGATAGAACACATTGGGAGGAAGTGCAGTGTGCAAGAAAAATAACTCTACCTTGCCTATTTTTTGAGTTATTCCCCTTTATCATATTTTCTTAAAAAAATTTGTCCGGAGCAAATCTTCTTCATGCATGGAGAGATTTTGATATATCTTGACACAAATGTTTACCACCAGAAGGCGGAGTGTCATGCGCAAGAACCAGGTCCCTAGGTCTAAGGTCAAGGTCACACTTAGAGGTCAAAGGATACAAGAATAAAAACCTTGTCCGGAGCATTTCTTCTTCATGCATAGAGGGATTTTGATATAACTTGGCACAAATATTCACCACCACGAGACGGAGTGTCATGCGCAAGATCCAGGTCACTAGGCCTAAGGTCAAGGTAACACTTAGAGGCCAAAGGTCAGATATAAGAATGACTTTGTCCGAAGCATTTCTTCTTCATGCATGGAGGGATTTTGATGTAACTTGGCACAATTATACACCATCATGAGATGAAGTGTCATGCGCAGTTTCCTTCTTTAGAATTACTTCCCTTTGTTGTTACTTGAAATAGCTTTTATTGCAACTTTTTCATTACTAGTCGTAGGGAAAAATCAAGACCATTTTTCTGTAGTACAACAAGCATGCTAAATCCAATTTTGAGGTGTATTTTGACCAATCTCTACCTGATAAAGACTTTTGTGTGGACTTGCAATTTTTTTTTTTTTAATATTAACTTCCCTTAGTTGTTCCTATAAATAACTTATATTGAAACATTTTTATAATTGACCCTAGGGGAAAAGCAAGACCATTTTTCTGTGGTACAACATAGAGGTTACTATCCAATTTTAGGTGTATTTTATTATATATAAGGTATCTCTACTTGGTAAGGAGTTTTTTTTTGTGGACTTTAAAAAACAAAAGACTTACAATGATTACCAAAC
Organism: Mercenaria mercenaria; assembly: GCF_021730395.1. NCBI lineage: Eukaryota > Metazoa > Mollusca > Bivalvia > Venerida > Veneridae > Mercenaria > Mercenaria mercenaria. The sequence continues at coordinate 48,385,299 of NC_069362.1, forward strand.
AACCACAAAATTAACATTCCATTTGCAAATACAGCTGCTAGAGTAAAGAAATTTGCTTTGATGGGCATATATTGTAACATTCTGGCACTCTTGTTCCCTGTTAGCTTTCCATTCCGTCTTTTTACAGTAGCCATATAGAAAAACATCATAGCTATACTGTTCATGAAAATTAATAAAAGGGGTAAGTTCACTAATGGTCAAAATTTGCCCAATCTCAGAAATGAATAAATTACACACATGTGATTGAGCAATATATATTCTGTTCAAATACCTGACTCATTTCCAGCTGAAGGACATCATAATGGTTGCTATGGCAACAATGCTAACTACCTTAAAATCCGTTTTTACTGCAAAATTGGCATTTAATAATGTGTTACTAAACAACAAACACTGCTGTTTTAAACATTAACAACACAACACTGTTGAATTGCAAGTTGATTCGATTTCCATCCTATCTTAGGCTATGTTGCTATGGAAACCATGCATATTTGAGACAAAACATTGTTTTAGTTCTCAATATTACAACAGTAGATTCTCTATATAAAATTAAGCAAACTATAACTTGTTATGAACTAATTATCAGAATAATTTGTAAAATAGCAGAAAGTCAAATAATTTGATGTTGTCATGGTAAAAACAATGTCAATATCATTGAATATTTCACTTAGAGCTAAATTACTCGTTTTTCTCGATCCTAGGACCTTCAGTACGTGAAGCGAGCGCTCTTCCACTGAGTCACATGAACTACCAACAGTTACGCATGTAAAACTAAAATATATTTCTAATTGGCTTTACCTACAGCAGTCGTCTGTCATTTCCGGCGGAAAAACAATTTGTGTGCGTTTTTATATGGTGTTCTTTATTGGGGTGTACATTTTATGACATACTGTAAGATATTTTTATACTTATTTACATTTTAAATGAAATTAGGGCGATTCCAGAATTAACTGTATGGGGGTCGGCAATCGAATTTTTTATTGACGGGTGGTGGTGTCCTTCGGAAAATTATAATTATGGGTGGTGGGGTCCATCAGAAAATCATAATTATGGGTGGTGGTCTTCAGAAAAATCGTCTTTATGGGTGGTAGGTTGATTGTAAAAATATTAAAAATATGGATGGGTGGGTGTTTGATCACCTCTCTTAATAACTTACGGATATTTTCCTTTCTTTTTAACTAGAAGTCGCTACTTTACTGATCGCGATACACGGAACGCAATTTTACATCACTGATGTAAAAATATTATCATTTTTATTTCTGTTCATTAAATATTTCATTTTTCTATCTCGTTCCCGTTGAATTTACAGTCAGCGTCCTTAATCGCTGGAATTTGTCCATCAACATTTCCTGACGTAATAGAATCGTGTCACCGATTATGTACGATATCTCGCACTTGTGTAGAATTCAATAAAACCTGTGAAGACCGATTGATAATTTCATTTTCCCCGCCTTTCATTCACACTCGTGTATTCTGACAAGCACGTGACGTTTGTTATGCCACCAGTTATGGATGTTTCTCATGCGCAGTGAAAAGAAATAGATTGAAGCTAAATGAAACCGAGGCAGGTCGAAACGGAAACATGCGTAAATTGAGTAAAAAAAATGCATTAAGATCAATCGAATTTTTTCATGCTCGCACAAATATTTTAAATGGGCGTATAGATTCCACTTAAAATCGTATGTTAATATTTCATTATCCGATGCCGACGTAAATAACATATCGTCATCATCCATATTAAGGACATATTTGCCTCGGGTATTTCAATATATTTGAGAAGCACTAGCCGATTTGGAAACCTTATTTACAAGAAAATGTGTAAGTGGCCAAGAAAACCAACATCATAATATTCCCAACAGTAATTCTCTTTTATAATTATGGGAAGTCACTTATGTCGCACACATTCATATTTATTGCAGTATTACGCAAATGTTTTCTTTTGACGTAACGTCAAAAGTTGCAACCCATTAGTGTAACATAAAAACGACGTCAAAATCATGAAAAATCAGTAGTTTACACATGATAAAAACGGGACGTCTAAATGCTATTATTTCATTTCAGGCATATTTTTGTTTTATGTTATATTATAAAAAACTATGCATATTTATATTAAAGCGTACATTTAAATGTAATAAAAACATTTTAACAGTACAGAATACCTTTTATAACATCTGAATGTTAAAGAACAGTTTTCTGTCTCGTAAGTTTGTGTTTCTTTATAACTGTGAGATTTCTTCCACAATGTCAAGAATGGTTTCGTGTAAATAAACCGGTAACGAAATAGAGTGTTTGCAATCAATTTCCTTAACAACACACATTATTAAACTTGAATTAGTGCGCGTTTTTTTTTTTTTTTTTTTTTTTGTTTTTCATTATCATCTTGTATGACAGAGATCCTGTTTTCGGATAGTAAAGACCGCGGTAAAAAAGTCTGAAATATACATATCAATTTTTATGGTTCTCTTTAAAAATCCACTTTTTTTAAACAAAAGGCAGACCTATCTATCATTGTAGGTATATTCATTGTATTTTGCCGTTACTGAACAAAAAAGAAGACAGAATAAAGGGTATCTTGACGTTATTTTCTTTTGACGTTAGTTTTTTTAAAGTGTGACAATTTTAAGAACTCATTCATCTGTACATAAAAATATCATCTTTGAAAGCATTTTCAAAATTAGACTTTCATTTTACAGAGAAAAGTAAGCGAAATTGATCAAACTTGTTAAAATACAAAAAAGAAAACAGTTTTTTTGTTATCGCAGTTTACAAAACATGGTTATTTTTTTATTTTTAATAATTGAAAACGTGACAATTTTAAGAACTTGTATTCCTGTAACTACAAACAAAGAAAAGGCTAATTTTTAGCTTAGCATTGCTTATACAGATACTGTGAAAACAGCGAAGTAAAATAATCTGAAAATAGTTAGATTTTATCAGATAATGAATTTTTCTCAGCATTTTATAGCTCAACATGTCTTAATTTTGTATTATTTTAAGTGAAAATTGCATAACTCAACGGCCGCGGAAAACACATCCATCTTGTTTTTTAACGTATTCACAACCGTCAAAATTACTTCACAAACGCTATCACGTTCAATGACAAAGCATGCAAAATTTTCCGCAATTTCAGTCACTTAAAAAAAGAATAATATCCCTAAAGATACCGTTTGTTTTAAAAAAATGTTACAAATTACATACACTTTTTCGTCAATTGTTTCACGCAATTGGTGTTGTTTTTTCATATAACTGTAATTAAACGATAGCTTTTTTAATACTTTACTACAGTCTATTTATTGCTGTATATTTTGATACTTTTTTCAAGAAAATAGGATGAATAGTCATTAAAAACTTTACATTTATTTATATCACTTCAAAGAATTTTTGCATGGGTCGCAACTTTTGACGTTACGTCTTACTGTTACATATGGCCTTACATGTTATTGAACTATTTAAACTGTTCATGCGCGGTTTATCTATTTTTCTGTCGAATTGTTCAGTTAATTCACATAGTATCACTGTAAAGTTAAACTATAAAAATAGTGAACATCAATTTCTTTAAAATACTTGCATGATTTATGCTGAGCATGATAAAAGACAAAAGCCACGTGTACATTTGATTTGCAAGGTGAACTTATCTTCTAATAGTTTCCAATCATATTTTGCGAACAGATTAATGCAAATGACAGACATACCTATCATAAATAAGTGCATTCTTGCAGTTTAAAGTATTAATGACAAAGCCAGCATCGTAACAAAAACCTTTTTTTAAAACTTATTTTACGTGGAAGTAAAATAAATGTGACCTGCGTAATATGTCATATCTTTCCTAACATGACCTCCTGATTTTCACTTAAAGTTTGGTCATATTTTGAACATTAGAACACGAGTTTTTGTTTCTAATTTGTCTTAAAATGCAAGTCAAGAGAGAGAGATGGAGGGAGAGAGAGAGAGAGAGAGAGAGAGAGAGAGAGAGAGAAAACATGCTCGAGTTGGGATTTAAACCCGGGCTGCCGCGGCAATAACAGTTTTTTTTTGCGGTCCTGACCAATACACCACTGCGAAATATGCGCGTAACGGTCGTAAGATAAATATAAAGGCAGTTTACCTACACTATACCGATATTTTGAATGAAAAAAATAGCAAAAGCTACTAATTCTTAGGTGTTTCTATAACATAATCTGTCAGTATCTAAGTTTCAAAACCTTAAGAAATAGTTTTCTGATATCTATTTTTTTTTTTTTTTTTTTTTTTTGATGTCGTACGACCTAGAGGTCAGTGCCTTTAAACCAGTTTACTAAAACATGTACTGTGTGAAATCTTTATTCTAAAACCGGTTGACAAAATTTCCATAAATCGTGTCCAAAGAAATGACAAGTCTTACCGGCATCGGGGCATGATACGTGTATGTTTTAATGACTCGACATGATTCTTCCGAAACCATATTTCAGTAGAAACTGCTAGATTGATATATACATTTTCGTACATTGTTCGGAAGATTTTCCTAATGTTTGGTTGAACACACCTACATATGTGAACGTTAAGATGGAAACGTGAAGAATAAAAGAATGAATATGCGTAAATAGCGGGCCTTCTTGATAGAACCGGAAGCAGACGTTTCTTCTTCGTATTTTGGCGGGAAAACTGCACGTGCCTTCAATGATGCTACTTCGGTAATGACCGCGTGCTTATAGAAAATTACGTATTGGCGTTATATTTTCGCGTCACCAGAAACGTTACTGTGTTAAAACTTTCATGTAATTGTAAACAAAATGCTCTATAACCAAACGAAAATGCATGCTTAAAAGCTTGAATTTATATCATGTCTGTATAAGATCTACGTCCGTGACAGGCTCTTATAACATTTTTCATTCGAGTTCTTAATATTATATTTATGTGTTCAACTTTTAAAAAGAAAGGATATTTACGTTTAAACACTAACAGGAATGTAATGACGATTGTTTCACTGGTAAACGAACATGTTTTACGGATGAGCTTATAATAAATCAGTGGGTGGGGTATAGACATTTTTCTGCTTCGATCCTTCCACCTGGAAACGTATTTTATCAAATGTCAGCTTCAGCGCATTTGTGTACCAAACTTATACATACACCATTTTGTTGGTATTTAAATAACCTTTCACTGATACAAATATTATTTTGGTACACGGATGCGCTGATACTGATTTATTCACCTGAACAGTGAAAAATAGCGAAAATTCAGTTTTTTTGGCGAAACTAGGGTTGGATTGAAGCGATGTAAATATTCACATACTGTGGATAGAACTGGTCTATTGATGTTTTTGAGAAGCTCTAAGGTTAGTCTATTTGAAAGAAGACGTAAATGATATTTCTTTAAGAATTTAATATATTTGAAATTACAGGGCAAAATAGTAGGGTTAGTGAACTTACCCCTTTAGCAGTAAACTACCTCACTACTGACTTATTCTTTCTTTCACATCTTAAAACCCCTGATGCGAACAACAACTAAACGGTTCTTCAAAGCTTTCCCCAAAATTAATACTTTCAGACACTAACTTGCCAGGAACTTTAGCCTTCAATTATAATATGTCCGGCGGGGGGGATTAGCCATGTGTAACATGGCTCTTGTTAAATTGAAAGTAGTTAGTATAGCTAGGTTGACTGTTTCTTAACATTGTTTCTGAGATACAAAACCAAACTGCTCTTTTTAAGTGGTCAAAAATAAAATAGTTACTCTATGATAATATCGGTGAATATCCAGGTCTATGCACTTGGGTATTCACCTCACCATCATACAATAACTCTTTGATATTCATTGACCAAGAGATAGTGCTATTCTGTATATATTGACAATGTACAGTCTATTTTGGAAATATCTTGCCATTTTTGTTTTCTTGTCATATTAATTAGAAAGAAAAACAAATCATAAATAAAGTTTTATTTGGTATGGTAGCATATTTCTGCCAACCACATATCCACTTATTTATGTAGACAGTTTTCTCTAAAAATGTGACATATCCAGTTATTATCTGGCAAGTGGCAAAATTGCGTGCTATCCATGCCCACTTCTGCCATCCACGCATTCACATAAATAAGTGGTTATTGTGTAAGTTTTCTTGATATCCAGTTGATATTCGTACCCTAATTGGAGATTAACGGTTAGACTTTTCGCCCCTTTACGGTATACGGAATGAATACATGTATGCCCCTTTATGTAATTCCATCCATTCCATAATGATAGGGGACGATTACGGGATATTGCAAATCATAACTGACCAAGTGACGAAAATCAAGATACCTTGTTAACGTAAGTGAACATGTGGATGGCAGTAATGGCCACCGACAGGCAGTTTTGCCACTTGTCAGATAATAACTGAATAAATGACATTTTTACGAAACATTTCGAGATAAATAAATGGATATGTGGTTGGCAGAAATATGCCACAAAATTTGATTCAAAATTGCAATGATGACATAAATATAAAATAAGCGACATTCATATCCCCATTTTATCTCCTTTCCTCCAAGGGACAAAAGTCAGAGATAAGTATGATAATAAACTATGCGAAAAAAAAAGCCTGAACAAAATATATGACAGATAATAAATCTATAAGGATTGTTTCATTGTTTTTTTTTTAATCTTCAGTTATCAAAATATCAGTTGTTTTTAGACAGCAAAGTTCAAAATATACACATACTTGTGGTGATTATTTGTAAATAAACGGGAAGCACGTAGCCCATGTACGTATAAAAATGTGACGTAACTGAATTTGAAATTCGTTCCACTGATTTTCATACTGGTCGATTTACAGAAATAAAATTATTTAACTTTAAAATGCATTTAATTCTTATACTTTCTTTGATGTATTCATATTACTCCAATTTTGTTTTTATATATCCTGATCGAAGAGTTTTCAGTGGAGTCTACGTGGCCGAATGGATACATGTCTATGACCTCGAAACACGTGCCCCTCACCTCTGTTAGTTCGAGCTTAAGTGTTGTATGCAGGTGAGTAAGTCGTCTAGATTGCTGGCGATACATGCCTGTTCCTGAAATAGGTCTGAAGGGGCACCTGGGCTCGTTCTCAAACCATTAAAAGTTGAACATTCTCCATAATAGTCTTAATTGCGGCAGTATTGCTTATTTAATCAAATAAAGCAGTATAAAAGCAAACAAAACAATGAAACGAACAAAAATTTTACTACGTTACCTATTTGTATTCAGATTTACGTTAAGATACCAACTTCATGTGTACAAGAAACATTTCTCTTTCATCACACCAATAAAATATTCAAAAAGAACAAATTCATATTTAATGTCGCTTAGACAATTTTGTGATTATCCAGAAAAAAAAAACTTAAAGTGTTATTTCTCAGAAGTGTGATTTCTTTGGGTGCAGGAGTTCGGGATTCGATTCCAGTCCGTGTCATAACTAAGACGTGAAACATGGCACCAGTCTGGTAGCTCTTTTACATGGCACTAAGTATTTAAAATGTACCAGGAGGTAAAATAAGCCTAGGTAATTACTGGATATCTAAATTTGTCACACGAGAGCTTTAAAGTTTATGTTGTCTGTTGATTATATGCGACGTAAGTTAAACTTTACCTTTACCTATTCTTATTAAAAGCCTTTTACACTCGCGCTAAAACCAACAGAATTGAGCAGGAACCAGAATGGGTAAGACGTCAGTATTTAGTATTTCAGATTCTTTATTTCGTTCATCAGCATTTCTGATTATATCTCTCTTGCATGCCAGACAGGAGTTTCCTGTATTTTCAAAAGTGTTTGAAGCACTCATCTTACAACCAGGGGTACAGGAATTTATTATGACTCTCTCGTTGAAAATGACGATATTAGATTTCTTTTATTGATAAATGCGTCATTTATGAGTTAATGCGTAAATTCAGACGCTACTACAAGAATCAATAGCTAGTCGTTTTATTTTATTTCTTTTATAATTTAAAATACGGTGTCAAAACAATTTGTGGATGGGAGTACCAGGCTCTCGGGTATCTGTTTTTGTGGTAATACCCTTCGGCTAGATTATAAGATTCTTTCACTGGTTATAGGTGCAGATGGGAATTTCCGGCCTCGAGGGTAACTGTTTAGGCGGTAACGAGGTTCCTACCGAGTTACCGCATAAACAGTTACCCGAGAGCCGGATATTCCCAGCTGCACCTATAACCAGTGACAGAATCTTTTTCTTGCACACCGATATCAAGATATAATAATAAAAATAAAATCAGTCGAACGGCTTTCTTTTTAGAACTATTTCTTATTGTACCGTATGTAAACAAAGCGCGGGAAAGCAACGTACGTAAACATGAAAGACGTCATGACGTTTCAAAGACAAATAACAATGTTTAGTTCCGGTTTTGTTTAATCAGTTGCAGCGTAACGTTATGAATTTTTGATAAAATAACGTGTTTTGAATCGAGACATATACTATCAGGAACAAAGAGGAACTGTCAAGGTACTGGACTTTTAATTCCGTTTTTCGAAATAAAATATATATAACTACATAAATCTTCTACATATATGTAGTTCGTAATACGTCATTTAAAGCACGAGAGTCATCTTACACCCCGGGGTGTAAGATGGATTTTTCCAGCACCGGTAAAATTACCGGAAATCCCCGTCTGGTATGCAAGATATTTTGATCCACACCTACAACCAGTGAAAGATTCTTAAAGTTTGTTACTGTCGTGTGCTTGGTATTGATATTATGCTCAAGTAAGGGATAAATACCTAATTTTATTTCTTTCTGTGCACATATAAAACTCACTCTAACTATGAAGTATTAATATGTCTTCTGTTCTAAATTTTAAATCACCAAATATATTGCAATGTATAAAAGTAAGAGCACCGATGGCCAAACATACATAATGTTACAATGTCTTGGCAATGAATTATATTTTTTTGCTGTTATGCAACAATCTAAAGATAATTTTACCTGAAGTATTTTGGCCTTTAAAGAATAAACGTTTATCTATTTTAACAATGACATAAGAACTAAATAAACACATGCCATCCTTAGTAGATAAAAAACTATGACTCGTACCTGTTCACATAAGATACAAAACCTGATAAGTACAATGGTATGTTATGTCGTGCAGTAGTTTCTTTAAACAGCAATGATGAATGGTTACACTTTCATGCCAATAGTTTTACTGTTTCATATGACAGTGATTTCTCTCCAATATATTCTGGAAAAAGAGAAATCTTCTGAGAAATTTGTTTTCTTGTTTTCAAAAGAACTCAATGATACCGTTTTTGAGGAACTTGAGAAATCTCACTGGAATAAACTCTACCAGGTATGTATATAGAGATCGAAAATATTTTGGAAATGATATAATCTACAATGGAGCCGCGCCATGAGAAAACCAACATAGTGGCTTTGCGACCAGCATGAATCCAGACCAGCCTGCGCATCCGCGCAGTCTGGTCAGGATCCATGCTGTTCACTAACAGTTTCTCTAATTACAATAGACTTCTAAAGCAAACAGCATGGATCCTGACCAGACTGCGCGGATGTGCAGGCTGGTCTGGATGCATGCTGGCCGCAAAGCTACTATGTTGGTTTTCTCATGGCGCGGCTCAATTAGTCTCCTAAAACGACCAATATTTTCAAGATGTTTGCTGTGTTGTTGGTTAAAAAGAAGTATAACGTATTAAACGCAGAACAATTTTTCTCATATGCATGCCATTTCTTTAAGAAATCTTGGAAATTTTGCATAGATTTTGTCCATATCGTTAGGTTATGTTATTATCGTAGATACCTACAGTTAGCATAACTAAGACAGCAACATATTTGCATACATTTAGGTTGATTCCTAAATAAATCATTTTTGCAAACAATGAATTTACTTTGAAGATAACTCCTACAACCTTCATATTCCAATAAAAAGGCAGAACCATAAATGAGGCAATTGGAGGAGTAAAAAGGAAGTTTAAAAATCAGGTAGGTAATTCTTGCTAGTTTCAGCTTCTTTCCTGTTAAATACCGTGGTTTCACTTTTTTTAAACAAGTATATAATGGATATGATGTTCATATTTTGATGAATATAGTTAGTAACAGTACGATTTGAATTTTAAATTTAGTAATTAAACTCAAAACCTACTTTTTACTGAAATCAGCTTTAAATTTACGCTGCCATAAATGTGGAACAGTGATTTTGGAATATTTTAAAAATAAACCAAATACATAAAAATTGGAAATAGATAAGGCCAATTATTGTTCACGTTATATTAATTGTGCCTACAACTTGATAAATATTTTCGTTAATATTTAAGCCGGGAGTTGATAATATAATAATAATTAAGAAATAATTTATAGCAAAAGAGTGCTTTAACACTATTTATGCACGATGGGCGGTTGTACGTCGGGCTAATAATTTCACGAGGGCGCACCCTGAGTGAAATTATTTGTGCGACGTATTACCGCCCGAGTGTATACATAGTGTTAAAACACGGTTTTGCTATAAATTATTTCGATTCTAATATGTCCTTTATCTAAAACAGCAGATAAAATATAGGAGCGCTCTTTCCTGGTCGCAATAAAAACTTTGACGTCACTGCACGTTAACGTGACGCCAGTCTATCGTAAGAGTGTTATAACAGAGACAAGCATATTAGAATAATAAATACTTCAATATTTACCGTGGTGGGCAATTATTTGTGCGGGTGGAATTAAAAAACTATATTTTTAGTGAAATGTCATGTAATTACAATAAACTAAACCTTAATTTTTTATTGATAAAGAACTGTAACTGTTGTGAAAATAAAGATGTCAATATTGGATGAGTCATTTTTGGTATCAGTCATTGACACGATAACAGTTTTTTTTCATGATTAAAACTGTATGCTAACCAAGTACATAGGTTTAAACGATCATCTCTTATCTCCTATGGTGCACGTGCAACTAATACTTATTGATATTAAGATACAAATAATTGATATTTTCCTTAGGTGAAGTTTATTTTAAAAAATGATATTTTAAACAAGCTGTGTAAAACACTTGCTAAACTGAAACATTCAAGTCGAGAAAAAGGAATACCGCATATTAGTTTTTGCTCATATTAATAATTCATAGATCCGATATGTCAAGATAATGCGTTATCCGTCGATCCGTTATTATCATTGTGTCTCACAAGCTTACCGTATGATTAAGTACTTACAGACTGTAAAGTTCTAAATAAAAATAAAAATTATTTTTCATGGGCATACATTCGGAGGAAGGTGTTTCTGCATATCTTTTTTTTCAAATTGCTATGTATATATTTTGGAATTGTGCATGCGTGCATGCGTGCGTGCGTGTGTGTTTTAATATCGAAATTAGCAGACATATTCCGTAACGATGAATAGATATAATAGACAACTATTTCTAAACATTTTTGTTTTCAAAATACAAATTTCAATAGGTTGTTTATAGAATTAACACGATTAAAGTTATTGTATGGCGTCTGCATTTAATAACCACATATATGTCCTTAAATATCATTTTGTACAGCTTATAAGAATTAAGTAAATTTGTAGCATTGACAGATCAAATAATGAGATGGTTTGATTAACGATATCAATAAATGTGTTGCATATTGAAAAACGTTAACACCTGATGATTTGTGTCTCCTCCTTTACTTCCTGTATATATCTGGGGTTAAGGTCATAACAGCTGATTAAAACTGTACATTTTGATTGGTGGAAGGTCCACAGCTTTTCGAATGTAATAGATGATATTTTCTTACGGGGTGTGCAGGTACTCAAACTGAAATAGCTTACATCATAAACCTGAATCCCCTCGGTAGTGAATTCGACTTCAAACATGCCATATCTGAATGACATTCCTAAAATCGATTTACAGTCAACTTGTCCCCTTGTCAACCATTTTGGTCATTTCGTATCCCTTGATGCTTTCAAACTGGTCATTTCTTCCCCTACTTTTCGGGTCTCCTTTTCAGTCTTATTTTTGTCAAAGTTTCCTAGATTCTGATTAGTATAATTATGATGTAAAGTATGTGTTCTGTAAAATATGTTCTACATAAAAACATGAAAATGTTACTTTAACAACTACATTTTGTATTGCTTTTTAAATACAAGGTGCAGAGTGCATGCATGTTTCGTAGCTTAAAGAGTGCATTGGCTAATGCGGCTGTGTATCATTTTGAAATGATGATACTTCTAGTTTTCGTTTGCGTTGGTGACAACCGTGATATCAATTGACAGAAGTTTAACTTTTTTTAAACCGCCGAACATTCCATCAATGTAGGACCATGCTCAGGGACACACAAACACTGTGGAATTTTCCTAAATAACGATGTTGGGGCTAACAGTATTAGTTGAGTCTCCAGAAGAATTTAACATATTAAAATGAAATACAATGATTTTAATTCTCAAATTAAATAAAAGCAAACAAAGAAATGACTGAACGTTTGAAACATAATCGGTTGCGTAAAAGCAAACATATCATGCGAGGGGATAATACTTAAATACTTACAAAGCGCAGGTGTTATTCAGTGAATTAAAGAGAACAGAAAATGTATTTCAACTTTAATATATTTATGGACATAACTCTCTTTGCAAGATAACAACTGTGTCGTGACGTTTTTTATTATGTGTATTACACTTTATCTCAAAAGTCTGTGTGCACTGTGTGCGGTCCCAAAATAAATGAATTTATCAAATCCTATGACTTTCGTATCTATAAAGACCTTATTAGCAACGACATTTAACAGCTCTATTTCACCACTTTTCTTCATAGAATTAAGTTTAATGTTATTAAATGGTATAATATTATTAAATGATTCATTAAGCGCGGGATCTGACAGGTGTTCTAGCTTTTGTGACTGCTCGATCCGTCGTCCGTCGTGCGTCGTACGTCCGTCAACAATTTCTAAAATAAATCTTCTTCTTCAAAACCAATTGGAAGATTTACATCAAACGTCGCATAAATGATTCCTTGGAGGCCCCCTTGCAAAATTGTTCAAAGAATTAAATTCCAAACAGAAGTTTAGTTGTCATGGCAACCGAAAGATAAAACTTAAAAAAATATCTTCTTGTCTAAAACCGCAACCGTTTCGATGCATTTGCAATAATGTCCCACTGCTGAAATTACCAATAACTAGATTGAACGTAGTTTTCAGAAATTGTTTAGTTTTATTTCTTTACAAATGTTATTCATTTTTAAAGAGGGGCAACTTTTTGAGAATATTTTAAGTATCCGACATATGAGACAGTACGGCAGGACATGTAAAGGTCAGATAGATCGTTTGTAAAGATGTTGTACGTTTATCAAATATTTCTGTGTTTTGAAGATATACTTCCTAACCTTAATTTATGCTTTCAAGGTAAAAAATATTTATATAAAAGGTCATGTTTTTAATATAAAAATCTGTTACACAGTATGAAAGGCAGCATGAGGACATGTATCTGTACGTATATGCTAACATATGATAAGATGAAATAGTATAGATGCAGTGATACAGTTCTGAATTTATCGAGCTAATTACAAACAATTACAAACAATCAGATGCCCTCAGTCAGAACCTTATTAACACCCTGGTATTAAATTATATATATATATTTAGTTGTAGTTGTGTTTACGTGAGCTTTAATTTTATTAGAATATGACAATACACGCACAAACTTCTTATTCTTCAGCAGTATTGAGATTATCATCCAATACCATTAAAGTCTAGCTGATTGATATAGCATCACTTAATTATGTATGATTTTGGCTTAACAATGAGATTCGATTGCAATTTAAGAATTCTGGCTATATTTGCACATGAACATCAGTTGCGAAAACGCACTCCTTTTATATTAATAGGTTATTAGCTTTGTATCGGGAAATATGCACGAGTTCTGCAGCGGAAATACTGTGCGACTTTAGGAGTGCAATATTCTTCCGCTATAGAAAGAGTGCATATTTCCTGATGCAAAGATGATAGCCTTTTTATTACATACGTATCTACACGTATAAATATAATGTTAATATTATGCATTTGTTCAATAGCCTGGATAAGGTTAAAAATACTGAACTAAATCAGTGTAGCATTGGTCTGCAGATGCGTCAAGTGTGGTATGCCGTGTGTTGTGTGCATGTCACCTTCCGCTTTCAGCTTCCGCCGCTGGCTAGCCTTCTGGTGAAAAAGAAGCCGTATGCGTAAGTCTTCCCTGCCTGTACATAGCCTCTCTGCAAACAAGCCCCTTTGCTGTGCCTCCCAATTGGCGCCACACGGTAACTGAGCACCTTGCGGCCTCAGACAGAACTGCAGGGGACTCGGAGGAGGTCTGCCCCCAGACATGTGGCATGCCAGGCCCACCGGTGTGTGGACACGCCCTGATGCCTATGAACAGATCCCCAGCTATGGGACAAATAGCCCTTGCGTTCACAGGGTAGGGTATGAACTCGGAACTAAGGGTGAGGTAACCCCGACAGAAACATAGAGAGTTGAAGACAGAGGAGCTGGGCCATTGGCACTCTCTTAACAAACCACAGCACCATGCAATATCGCTATGGCTACACAGCAATTCGGTATTCAACAATGTTGTACTGAATCTCTGAAGTCCCTCTAGGGTGATTCAGAGCCGGGCTCTGAGCCTCAACAGAGTCCACCCACAGCTACTGGGGGTCCCTCCTTCAATCCAAAACATGCAAAGAGAAGGAGGAACATACCAAGGAGAAAAACCAATCCGCATCAGCCTTTCAGGTTGATGTATTGGTAAACGGAGGGTGTCTTCAACAGGAAAGCTGAACTTGAGCATATCCTCCATGAAAAAGACATCAATGTCTGTTGCATACAGGAAACTACTCACCTACAACCAGAGAAATCCTTCAAAGTCAGAGGATACCAGTGTTTCCGCTGTGACAGAATTGGCAGACGAAAAGTAGGCATCATGACATTGGTCAAGAACAGTGCTGCCCAGACCAACATGCATATGGATGACTCTGACTTCCAAGTTCTGAGCCTAAGAAAAAACGAGTTCGCTTTGAACCTTGTGAATATATACTCTCCAAGGGACAAAGCTCTGTCCCTGGACAAAGTTACAACTGATGAAACCAGGTTCATCACTGTAGAGGAGACTTTAGCAGTCACTCACAAAGCTGGAGATATGACCACCTTGATAAACGTGGAGAGGAAGTGGAAACCTGGCAAGATGATAACAAGCTTAACCTCATCAACAGGCCGGAGGACTCCACCCCCCCCCCCCCCACCCCACCCCACACCTCCCCCTCCAACATTTTACTCCAGAAGCTGGCAAACAACGTCAAACCCTGATTTTGCTTTATGTACTAATGACATACATGGCCATGCCAGGCGGGAACTAAGAGGAAGCGACCATCGCCCAGTCCATCTTACTATGGACAGAATACAAGAGAAGGCCAGATGGACCTTTTACCAAAGTCTGAGTGATAAGCTCTGCAAAGACATCAGAGTGGAAGGTAAAGACATCAACCGGGTTGTCAAAGACTTCAACACCAGTGTACTAAAGGCTGCTTACAGCGCCATTCCAAGGGGAGCAAGAAAGGAGTATAAGCCATACTGGAGTGATGAGTTGCAGAATCTACAGGCAAAGTTATCAGAAGCCAGGGAGGAAGCAGAAAACAATCACAAGAAAGTAACCTTTCTCTACAAATTCCTCAGGCACAAACTGGAAGCACAGAGGAAGAGCTGGAGATAAAAACCCTCGCTCAACCTAGAACGAGATGGCCAAAAGCTGTGGAGATTGACGAGACAGCTGAACGATGAAGACACAGGAAGAGGCCCAGAAAATTTGGAAGAGAATGGTGAACTGTTGACGGTAAACAAGCGGCAAACACTTTTGCCTCCAACTACAAAGATGTTTCTAACATCCCCATCAACAGGGAACGGCAAGGGAAAGCCCGAAGAGAAAAAAGGGAAAAGCAGACAAGCCAAGCGGCATCAGAATCATGAAACAGTCTTAAACTACATAAGCTACTGACAGCTCCTAGGCAGTTGAAGACAAAGATGTCTCCTGGACCAGATGGAGTCACAAATGAAATGCTGACACATCTAGGCACAGCAGCAATGTGCAAACGCCTGGATTTACAACTACAGCTGGACACAAGGACTGCTTCAACAGATAAGGAAAGAGGCAGTCATGAACCCCATCTATAAGAAAGGGAAAGATCCAAAGTAGGCTGCAAGATACCGTCCTATCAGCCTAACCAGCTGTGTTGGAAAGACCATTGGGAGGATTGTGAATGCACGCCTGAAGTGGTACATGGAGACTAACAACTTACTCGCAACGCAACAAGCTGGCTTCAGACAATTCCGCTCCACAGAGGACCAGAACACTAATCTATCGCAAGAGATAGAGGACTCTTTCCAAGAGCAGAAAATCGTGCTAACAGCATGTATTGATCTGCAGCAGTGTTCGACAAAGTCTGGACTGATCTGCAGCAGTGTTCGACAAAGTCTATACTGATGAACTCCTCGTCAAACTGATGAGGAGTGGAGTAGGAGGTCACATGCTGAGGTGGATTAAGTCGTACCTCTATAACATGAGAGCAAGAGTAAGCTAAGAACATGCCAGCAGTAGAAAGTTCCTGTTGCGTCATGGTGTCCCGCAAGGCGGAGTCTTATCACTCTTTCTGCTTTTCATCAATGACCTGGTGCCTGAACTACAGAAAGGAGTTAAGGCTGCACTGTACGCTGACGACCTGGTGTTATGGTGTAAGGAAGAACATGCCATGACAGCCATACACAGTATACAAGAAGCCATCAAAAGGTTTCACCTTGGGCTGAAGATTGGTTTGTCTCGATCAATACAGAAAAAATCGTCCACTTCACTATTCTCCCTGTTGTCAACGCAGAGGGTGGGTAAAATCAAGATGGGAAATACTTCGCTGACTGAAGCAGACGAGGCAAAATACTTTGGAATGACCTTTGACAAACGGCTAACCTGGAAACCCTACATTAGTCAAGCAGAAGGGAAGTAAATACTAAAGACAGTATATCAGGGAACAGTGAAACCCCACTTAGAGTATAGCTCAACTGCCTGGTCCACTACTGCCAAAACTAACCAAAAGGCTCTAGACAAGGTTCAAAATCAAGCATTGTGGATCATGACAGGTGCTACAAAGTCTACACCAATCTTCTTCATGGAGAAGCTAACAGGTATTCGAGAGTTCAAAACTGTGCTGAACATACCAACGACTCCCCTAGGTAGTGAAAACATTATGAACCCTCTAGCGAATGATCTGTCTGCAGTGACTGTGAGACTTGCTGTTCCTTGTCTTGACCGCAGAAGGCAAGAGGATGAAGGTATTCGGGAGAGACTCACACTTGCTATGATCAATGAAGACTATCCTCCGGAAAAATGGACTCATGCCTATACAGATGGATCAGCTACATGCGCCATTAAGATGGATGAGCAGGAGTTTTCATTTAATACCCATCTGGCAAGAGAGAAATACCACATGCAGCCACAAGAAAGCACTGCAACAATTACAAGGCAGAGACTGAAGCACTCATGAAGGCCGTCTCAATGGTTGAAGACTCGGCAGAAGAAAGCTCCTCAGTCGTCTTTCTCACAGATGCACTCTTATGGAAGCTCTGATCAACAGTAAAGCTCCGCAGCTAGCCAGGATAATGCAGAGCTTGAGTATTTCCTGCAAAATAGCACTTCAGTGGATTTCATCCCATTGTGGACTTGCAGGCAATGAAGAGGCAGACCAATTGGCTAAGCTAGGAGCTCAGGCAGAGCAACCAACAACACCTGTGAGTTACAAAGAGAAAGTCACCATCATCAAGGCACTAATGAGACCAAGAATTGAGGAAGATGCTTTTCATCTCCTTCATCGGTCTGAACAAGTGATGCTGGCCAGGCTTCGCTCAAGAGGCACAACAAGCTCAATGCTCACATGTACAAGAAATACAGACTGGCACCATCACCAACTTGTCCATGTGGTGAGGAAGATCAGACTATGGAGCATATACTTCAGAGATGTAAAAGGCATGAACAGGAGGGAGCTGCAACTTGGCCGATAGAAACCTCAATCCACCAGAAACTGTATGGAGGCATTGAGGATCTGCGGAAAACCACAAACTTCATTGAGGCTACTGGTCTGCCAGTGTAGTCGCGAACGAAGAAGTAGAAGAAACTGAATTAAATAAGAAAATAATTAATGCATCAACACATTAAATAACGTCATGCACCTGATATGAAATTCAGGCGGCAGTGTATTGAAAAATGTTCACGTTTCCGGTACCACTGTAATTAACGGGGAATAGAAACGAGTATGTTATAAAAGCACTTTTATATGCTATGACCATGACTAAAATCTGCATAGTTGACAGATATAATTCTTCATCTTAAATTTATAGTTAATTGAAATAGAGCAAGTGAAGAACTACATTGAGGTTAGTAGAACAAACGAAACATCTTTAGACCAAAACCAAACATATTTTGATCTAGTACAGGTAAGTTCAACTTGAATGTTCAAACTTTATTTCAAACCAGAACAGCGACAAAATTAAATCATGTTCACTTACTTTCTTTCCTTACCGTGAATCATGTTGAGTTGGTTAAAATCAATGTCGTATCAGATCAGGCAAAATATTAGAAAAAAAGATAGAAATGTTTTATTTTATGTTTCACCTCTTATTGATAGGTATGTCTAAATTAGATACTTATTTTTTTTAATTGATATGCGAGTTATTTTCATGGTGCCTGTGTTCATCGAACGTGACCTGTTGCAATTGCTACAAACTGTAGGTAAAGGTTTGCTTTGGGTAAACAAGAATGCTGAAAATGAAAGTGTAAGAGAACGCCCTGATTATTTTAAAAGTTAAATCTAAAAACAATCAAAAATCTAAAATTTGCCAACATTATGCACTCTTAAAAGCCTAAAATGCAGTTGTGTTTTATCTTGACCAGTCAAATCTAGTATGTGACCATTACTACGGGATGGGCGTCGAGAATGCATGGTCACGTGGCTATAGTGGAAAGGGCGTCGTGGTTGCCGTAACTGATATAGGGATAAATACAGATTTGATTGGTCTTCAGCCAAATATAGTAAGTATGTTGTCAAACGAGCTTCTACTGGAGTTATTATGTTTGATACTCTCACTTCATTTTGAAGAAGTATGTCGAATTGTAAATGTTGAGAACTCTTTCTACAAAAGCTATTAAGGCTTTGTGTGGCAATTTTGGAACTTACTGGGTATTTCGGTATGTCATCACCGGGATGTATATATTTATGTAGTTCCTTTAAATTTTGAAAACTGTACAGTCTAATCTAATCTTGACATTTTTTAAATTATCGCAACAAAATAATAAATTCATTAATCTATCGATTTGATTTTAAGGGACAAACTGGTGCTTATGTGGGAAATACTAACAGGGAACCAGTCATGTTTTCAATTATATAGTGTACTGTATTTATTAACCGTATATCATTTGTGCTACAGGATGGTAACCTCTGCTTTAATTTTATAAACAATTCAACGAATGTAACACCAGAGTATTTACATTCATACAGGGAGGAATCGTTTACTGAGTAAGTTTCCTAAATGTTCCTTTTGCCAGGGTGCATGTACCACGTGACTTTTTCGCTAATCTGGGGTGCCAAAAAGATGGCGGATTCCTCGATAAAGGTAACATTTTGTTAAATATCTTTTCACCTACCTGTTCAAATAAAAGAAAACATAGATGAGTGCCGTCTCATTTTAAAATCCAACACTCGGCAACAAGCTTCTTGTTTCAAAGTCCGTTCGTTTTCTCTAAAAGTGCAACCGGGCAGCTGAAGTGAACAAAGTTGACGATGTTAAGACGTTTCGCAAATTCAATAGATAAACCCTTTAAAAGGCGGTAAAAGACTACTTTGCGACACGGATATTTGTACGAGTATTGTCTTGACATATACACTTTAAGAAATTACAAATTAAGAGCCTTCAATAGCTTCTGAGGCCGGATTTATCAAAGTGCTAAGCAGGGGTCCGTTTTTCTTGATGCTAAGACGGGGGCGTGATTTAAAGATTTGTTATTGGAAGTCTTTTGTATTTCATTAACCTGCTTCATTAAAGTTTTTCCCATGTTTGTACTGCTTACTGTAAGAAAAATCTCATTATATGTCTGTTAAAATTCAAATGGTTATGACAAATGAAAGCTTTTTGCCGACTGTAAACTGTGACATTTCACCTAAAGTGAACTACTTAATACTTAATTTGACTGATTTAATTGAAAATGCACCAACTTTCACTTTATGTACTACATTTCTAGGTAGATTAAAATGCCATGTCTAGATCATTCTTTGTAACCCTTGTAACAAATACTGTTAAGTTTTTGAAAAAGCAACAGTTTCAGTCACGTTAACTTTGAATTCCTTCTTAGGTTGAATAAAATACATTTGCGCATCTGACATGAGCGTCAGTAACAGTTGTCAATAGAAATCGGAAATTGTACTGGTTTCGTTGGTCATAAAACGTATATGTTGTTTCCAGATATCTTATTTTAAGACATTTTGTTCGGAATGTCCTTTTTGGTGTAAAAAAAAAATATGAAATATTATTATTATTGTAGTACTAAAGCGCATTTACATTTCAGACATTTGTGTGCCGGGAATGCGGAAGGACATATTATTCCAGAAAAAGCCTTCTGCGCCACGAAAGAGGCTACAGGAATCTTTGACCTTATAACTGCGGCGGGTGGTCTTTCCCGGTGAGACTAATAACATTAGAGAGTTTGAGATTTCAAACTTCGCCTTCCCCTTCAACGTCTCTCATATATATGTTGGGTAAAACGTCACCGATATGCGTGTATTTTATTTATATCACACGTTGCTACTAAAGTTTTCCATGTAATATCACGTAAGCCTAAGACTTCTCTTTATTACTATTTTGAAATAAAAAGCTTAGTTTCAGGATTACTGCTTATTAAGTTATTTGATTATAATGAGACTAAATTTGATGCGAAACACTATCAATAGGTATAAGAATAAAGAAGTTTTGTATGGCTAATGATTTTAACTAAATACATTGAATTGAACCTGAAAGTATGAAGTTATCAACTGATTTTGAGAAACTTTGAGATTTTGTTCAAACTTTAACTTCTACGGCATATTTGTGTCCCCAGGCGGTATCGATTATACCAGATGGGCCTTTTTGTCGTATGAAGTGAAGTTTTGAACGTCCGAAGATGTTATATCACGAAAGTCGAAACTTCATTCTTTTAACATCTACTCTGTCTACATACTCGGCATCAGAGACTGAAATCTGGATGGAGGCACATGGCATGGCAGTCATTTTTCTTTATTTTAAACCATAATTATTTGACTAAATCGCCTGCCAAATAATAACGCCATGTTCTTTCGTAGTAAATACACCTCAGTTATAATTATTGATATTAAAGCATGAAGGTTTTCTTCATTTACCTCATCCCTTATTATATACAAAATATCAACTGACAATATCGATTGTTTGATTAAATGCTTACTATATGCGATTTTTACATCATAGACCAGACCGATTTATCTAATATACAAACTGACAGGGTTTCTGCTGTCCTTATTTAGCTCACCTGTCACAAAGTGACAAGGTGAGCTTTTGTGATCGCGCGGTGTCCGTCGTCCGTCGTCCGTCCGTGCGTGCGTGCGTGCGTGCGTGCGTGCGTGCGTCCGTCCGTCCGTAAACATTTGCTTGTGACCACTCTAGAGGTCACATTTTTCATGGGATCTTTATGAATGTTGGTCAGAATGTTCATCTTGATGATATCTAGGTCAAGTTCGAAACTGGGTCACGTGCCTTCAAAAACTAGGTCAGTAGGTCTAAAAATAGAAAAACCTTGTGACCTCTCTAGAAGCCATATATTTTACAAGATCTTCATTAAAATTGGTCAGAACGTTCACCTTGATGATATCTAGGTCAAGTTTGAAACTGGGTCACGTGCCCTCAAAAACTAGGTCAGTAGGTCAAATATTAGAAAAACCTTGTGACCTCTATAAAGGCTATATTTTTCATGGGATCTGTATGAAAGTTAGTCTGAATGTTTATCTTGATGATATCTAGATCAAGTTCGAAACTGGGTCACATGCGGTCAAAAACTAGGTCAGTAGGTCTAAAAATAGAAAAACCTTGTGACCTTCCTAGAGGCCATATATTTCATAAGATCTTCATGAAAATTGGTCAGAATGTTCACCTTGATGATATCTAGGTCAAGTTCGAAAGTGGGTCACATGCCATCAAAAAGTAGGTCAGTAGGTCAAATAAAAGAAAAACCTTGTGGCCTCTCTAAAGGCCATATTTTTCATGGGATCTGTATGAAATTTGGTCTGAATATTCATCTTGATGATATCTAGGTCAAGTTTGAAACTGGATCACGTGCGGTCAAAAACTAGGTCAGTAGTTCTAAAAATAGAAAAACATTGTGACCTTCCTAGAGGCCATATGTTTCATGAGATCTTCATGAAAATTGGTCAGAATGTTCACCTTGATGATATCTAGGTCAAATTCGAAAGTGGGTCACGTGCCTTAAAAAACTAGGTCAGTAGGTCAAATAATAGAAAAACCTTGTGACCTTTCTAGAGGCCATATTTTTCATGGGATCTGTATGAAAGTTGGTCTGAATGTTGATCTTGATGATATCTAGGTCAAGTTCGAAAATGGGCCACATGCCATCAAAAACTAGGTCATAAGGTCAAATAATAGAAAAACATTGTGACCTCTCTAAAGGCCATATTTTTCATGGGATCTGTATGAAAATTGGTCTGAATGTTTATCTTGATGATATCTAGGTCAAGTTCGAAACAGGGTCATGTGCGGTCAAAAACTAGGTCAGTAGGTCTAAAAATTGAAAAACATTGTGACCTCTCTAGAGGCAATACTTGTGAATGGATCTCCATAAAAATTGGTCAGAATGTTCACCTTGATGATATCTAGGTCAAGTTTGAAACTGGGTCACATGCCTAAAAAAACTAGGTCAGTAGGTCAGATGATAAAAAAACCTTGTGACCTCTCTAGAGGCCAGACTTTTCATGGGATCTGTATAAAAGTTTGTCTGAATGTTCATCTTGATGATATCTAGGTTAAGTTTGAAACTGGGTCAACTGCGGTCAAAAACTAGGTCAGTAGGTCTAAAATTATTAAAATCTTTTGACCTCTCTAGAGGCCATATTTTTCAATGGATCATCATGAAAATTAGTGAGAATGTTCACCTTGATGATATCTAAGTAAAGTTCAAAACAGGGTCACGTACCTTCGAAAACTAGGTCAATAGGTCAAATAATAGAAAAACCTTGTGACCTCTCTAGTGACCATATTTTTCAATGGATCTTCATGAAAATTGGAGAGAATTTTTATCTTGATAATATCTAGGTCAAGTTTAAAACTGGGTCACATGAGCTCAAAAACTAGGTCACTATGTCAAATAATAGAAAAAACGACGTCATACTCAAAACTGGGTCATGTGGGAAGCGGTGAGCGATTCAGGACCATCATGGTCCTCTTGTTTTGTTTTAGTCACAATATCGAAGTCGGGTTCGCATTGGGGTCGGGGCGGGGGAGTATTCTCCAACACACTGCACATGCTGCAACCATTTGTCATTTTTACAGGTTTTTTAATAATGTTTTAGCATATTTAAGTATATTCCCAGCTGTAATTTCTCTTCAGTTGTTATAATAAGAATAACTGAAATGAGTTGATTTCTTGTCGTCCTCTTGGCACTAGAGTTAAAGGTCTCTTAATATGTTTGATTGGTGCTGTGACAGTTTTCAGAGGAAAATGAAGCTTTTGTCATTCATTTATTGTAACATTTCTTTCTGCTTGTTTGTTGTTTGTACTTTGTTTCTCCGTTTATCTTTCAATGTTAAACTTAGCCTTAGAATCATCAAGATAAACATTACTGAAGATAAGGGCATGAATGTGGCGTATGGCGTTAACAGGCTTTTCCTTTGATTTGACCTGGTGACCTAGTTTTTGTTTCCACATGAAAAAGTTTTGAACTTGACCTAGAGATTATTAAGATAAAAATTCCATGCACAGTGTGCCTAATCAAGTGATCGCCCTACGTCATTTTGAGCTCGAAAGTAAAAATAGAAAGGTAAACAAAAATTGAAAATCAGGGCATAAGTTTTTTAATCTATATATTGTGTTTATATCATGCATATGATTCGAAACCTATCTGAAAGTACTATTCCTGGTACTATGATTTCCCCATAAAAAGCTTTTCGTTTTAATGCTATTCCTGTTCAATTGACTTGCACATTGAGCGCATACTATCCAAAGTGGTTGAATAGGAATAGCGTTAAAACGAGAAGGTTTTGGCAAGACAATTGTAGTACCGTAGTTAGCACTGTTTACGTTTCCACTCTCACTTTTGGGCTCAAAATGACGTAGCGCGATCATGTGATTGGGCATACATATGCAAGTTTGTATCAAATCCAAGCATAAATGAAACCTTATATGGCTGAGAGGGCCAGAATTTTGGGAAAATACCGTTTACTCCAATTTAAAGTCAGTGGCGAACATTAAAGAAACAAGATCCACCGTAATGCGTTGCAACTGTACCCACCTCACACTGCGTTGTATTCATTTTTGGTCGATATTTTGTATGCTTGCAAAGAAAAATCACCGATTACGGAGAAAAAGTTTTTGCTTGACAGTCTCAGACTAACATTTTGATGCAATCGTGCTCAGGGGTCGTTTTGTTCAAGATTTTACCATTTCTGATAGAAATTCTACAAAAACGACAGTCCCTCGTCAAGTAGGTATTTATGTAGACAAGCTTACTGTCGCTGAATGGCTGCTTTTTAATTTCTGACTTTTGCAGCCACAGCAGTTTGACCATCACAATATAAAACAAACTGTATACGTCGGATTAGTCCGACTAGTATTTATGCTAACATAAATTGTTAAATCCAATACCAGAGTAAGTACGTTACCACTTTCAATGGAGTAAATACGGCAATAAGAATACACTGGCTATACACATTTGACTCTGTCAATCAAATTCCACATGTTGCGTGAATTTGTTACATATAATTAGAGGGTCGCAATGGGATTTGTTTTCACATATCGAACCATACATTCGAAGGAAACGATAATATTTATTTTGTTGTTTACATGTAAATTTGCTGATATACTACTCTCGCACGGTATTTGTAACAATAACATGTAAAATGGTACTGTTGAGAAACAGGGAATCGGGTAGTGAAACCATTATACGTGACAAAATAGTTGTACTATTGAATATAAAGAAAACCCTGTTTTACCATGTCTGTAAACCCTGAATTACCAACAGAGACATAATCAACTTTTCCGATAATGTTTTCGTTATCGTTCTCTATTTATATGTCTATCTGTTTGTACACATGTTATGCCCTTCAAGAATGGAGGAAATAAAAGAATCAATCAATCATCCTATGTTATCCGCGGAACGGGTTCAGTCAGAGTCGCCTCAATTAGGAAATAATATGTTTAACGTGAGAGAATATTTCTATGGTCACGGAGTTTGATTGGCCAGCCCGTAATGACAACAGATTTCGAGGTCACTTGCTCAGTCAAGTATGACTTACCGGCTCTAAGTATTCCTTCTCAAGAGAAGGAACAATAAGATATTAGAGCCGTGCCATGGGAAAACCAACATAGTGTGTTTGCGACCAGCATGGATCCAGACCAGCCTGCGCATTCGTGCAGTCTGGTCAGGATCCATGCTGTTCGCTAAAAGTTTCTCTAATTGCAGTAGGTGGATGCGCAGGCTGGTCTGGATCCATGCTGGTCGCAAACCCACTATTTTGGTTTTCCCATGGCACGGCTCATTAATATAACTGTTTTATCATGCAATTCAAACATATAAATGTACAATGAACAACTTATAATATTTTGATACTAGATATTCGATAGCTTATACATTGTATAATAGTTATAGGAAAAACTAGAATTAAGAACTTAAGTAGAATAATGTATATACATGTTTTTGCGATTTAGGGTCGAAGAGGACTAGGAGCTGTACAGGTATTTACGGTCGGTCCTCCTGGACACGAGCTAGCTAATAACGAGTATACAATCACAGTGAGTGCAGTTGGTCAAAATGGAACAATTCCGATTGATTCAGTCATAAGCGCGAGTGTACTAACTTCGGGACTTCGAAACGGAAATAATCTCACTGCCAATTCTATGGTAAATAATTATACTTTTACCATTCTGTCTTTAATCAACTCTTAAACTACATTTTCTTTTCAATCAAGAGATGAACATTGATGCAATAATATTGCCTATAAAAAATCGGAAATAAACTCGCGATTAAATAGTTGAATACTGGCCACATAGATGTCAAATACAATGTGCAATGTATAGAGTTTAGCATTTTTGAGGCCTTTTTAAAAATTAAATTCTAATAAATATTATTACGCTTGTTGTAATCCACAAGCAACAGTAAAACTAGCTAAAGAGGACAGTTTTGAACAACAGTATTTTGTCTTTTTCAATTCTAGCTTACTACATCATTTGGGAACAAATGTGTAACAGGTTTTGCGGGAGTATCTGCTGCAACCGCGCAAGTTGCCGGAATTATAGCGTTAGCCTCGGAAGCAAAGTAAGAATATTGCTTAGGTATATATATATATATATATATATAGCACATAAAATATTATTTCAGCTATCTTCTCAGACTTTTTTAACCAATAAAATTCATTACATTTTGTATTTATATAGCTATAATAATAATAATAATAATAATAATAATATCTAATTGAACAATATCTAATATGGTCATAAATCTAATAACTCACATGTCAGGAAATGGGTTTGAATCTTCTAAACCGTCAGTAAATGTCACGAAAGAAATGTATTGTTCTCTGATGTGTACTTTTATCATATGATAAAAGATATGGTGAAAAGTTTCATTAAGCTCATAGAAAAACATTTATATAAGAAAATGTCAACAGTGTTTAGCTTTACCAAAAAGGCTTCCATAGTTAAATCTATTTGAAGGTCCGAGATGAATAATGTAATTCAAAATATTTAAATCAAAATTTTGAATGACAAAAAACTTGTAACATTTGTCTCAACGTGTCTTAACTATCTAAAGAAAGTACTTTAAAAGATTTCAATGTCTTATTTTAGACCGCAGCTGAAATTGGCAGACATCCAAGATTTAATTGTTTATTCTTCAGACATGGATTGTTTACAAGAATCAACAAATATAACAACAAACGTAGCTGGACTGAAATGTTCGTTTTATTTGTTGTTATTGTTGTTTTTTAGCTCACGTGAGCACGAAGTGCTCAAGGTGGGGTATTGTGACCGGTCATTGTCCGGCGTCCGTCGGCGTGCGTCGTGCATCGTCCGTCGTCCATCGTCCGTCGTCCTTCAAGATTTGCCTTGTTAACACTCTAGAGGCCACAGTTGTGACACAATCTTTATGAAACTTGGTCGGAATATTTGTCTTGATGTTTTCTAGGTCAGGTTTGAAACTGGGTTATGTGGGGTCAAAAACTAGGTCAGTAGGCTAGATCATAGGAAAAGCTTGTGAACACTCTAGAGGCCACAGTTGTGACTCAATCTTTATGAAGCTTGATCAGAATGTTGGCCTTGATAATCTCTATACAATATCTGAATCTGGGTCATTTAGGGTCAAAAACTAGGTCACCTGGTCAGAGCAAAGGAAAAGCTTGTGAACACACTAGAGGCCATAGTTGTGATTCAATCTTAATGAAACTTGGTCAGAATATTTGTCTTGACGATCTCTAGGTCAAGTTTGAAACTGGTTTATGTTGGGTTAAAAACTAGGTCACTAGTCTAGATGAAAGGAAAAGCTTGTGAAAACTTTAGAGGCCACATTTGTGACTCAACTTTTATGAAGCTTGGTTAAAATGTTTATTGTGATGATTTCTAGGTCAGATTTGAAATGGATTATGTGTGGTCACTAGGCCACATCAAAGGAAAAGCTTGTAGTTGTGACTCAATCTTTATGAAAGTTATGGGTTTTTTTGGTGATCTCTAGGCCAAGTGTGAATCAGAGTCACGTTGGGTCAAAAACTAGGTCAGTAGGCCAAATCAAAGGAAAATCTTGTTAACACTATAGAGACCACAAGTTACGTTTGAAACTCATGAGAAATAGTCAGAATGTTTGTCTTGATGACCACTAGGTCAGGTTTACATCTGGGTCATAAAGGGGCAAAAACTAGGTCACCTGGTCAAAGCATAGGAAAAGCTTGTGAACACACTAGAGGCCATAGTTGTGATTCAATCTTTGTGAAACTTAATCAGAATGTTTGTCTTAACGATTTCTAGGTCAGACTTGAATCTGGGTCATGTGGGTTCAAAACCTAGGTCACTCGATTAAATCAAAGGAAAAAACTTTCTAGAGACCACAGTTATAATTCAATCTTTATGAAACTTGGTCAGAATGTTTGTCGTGATGATCCTTGGGTCAAGTTTGAAACTGGGTCATATTGGTTCAAAAACTAGGACAGTAGGCCAGATCAAAGGAAAATCTTGTTAATATACTAGAGACTTCAAGTTTCAATCTCATGAGAATTGGTCAGAATGTTTGTCTTGATGACCTCTAGCTTAAGATCGAATCTTGGTCATGTGGGGTCAAAAAGTAGGTCATCCGGTCAAATCAAAGAAAAAGCTTGATAACACTCCATAGGCCGTGTTTATGATCCTATCTTCCTGAAACTTGGTGAAGATGATGATCTTGATAATCTTTAGCCCAAGTTTGAATCTTGATCATCCGGGTCAAAAACTAGGTCACCAAGTGAAATCAAAGTAAAATAAAATGGATGAAATAGAGGCTGCATTTTTCATTTGATGTGCATGAAACTTGGTCAGAATGTTTGTCTGCATTAAATCTCGGACTAATTTTTATCTGGGTTATGTAGGTCAAAACTAGGTCACCAGGTCAAATCAAAGAATACGCTTATTTACACCATAGGGACACGTTTTTTATTCTATCTGCATAAAAGTTGGTCAGAATGTTTGTTATCATAAAGTCTTGGATAATTTCAAATCTGGGTCATGTGGGGTCAAAAGCTATGTCACCTTTTTGCTTGTTTACACTTAGGCCATGTTTTAGTCCAACCTTAATGAAAATTGGTCAGAATATGAAATCACTAGGTAAAAAATGTTTACAATGTTATGGTGTATTACTCAGGTGAACGACCTAGAGCCCTCTTGGCCCTCTTGTTGTTCGTTGAGTTTGTTTTTGGTCGTTGTATTTTCTTTATCAGTATACAAATACAGGTCATCCGTTTTGTTAAATATGAACCATAATTATATTGTGTGTACTGTCATGGAATTTAATCATATGAGCATGCAATAATCTTATTAGCACGAAAATTGGATTCGAAAACTGAAGTTTCTTTTAACAATTTGTAACAATGAGCAATTAATAGGAAGTGAACATAGACCTTTTGGCTTTCTGTGATTCAATTTGTGTCAAATTCAGATCTTGCATCTTACGGGTATAAAATTCAGTGTCCATTGAGAAGAAGCCAGCTCTATCATAATGCGACTTTCAATAATGATTAGATCTACATAGATGAATCAGATTCTACTGCGGAAGAACATATATTCCCTACATGAATCAGAAACGCAACGGTTGGAAATTGATATGGCCATATTTAGCTTTAATTACACAGCAATGATTTAACTCCATGTTATACATATTCTTCTTCCGTTGAAAGAATGTCAAAAGCATGTGCGATTATTCTAAAAATCTTTGATGCACGAACAATTAAAGAGAAGTTAAATCCTTCGTATAAAGAAAGATGAAACTGTTCCATATCATAATTACGAGCTGATGACGTTCTGTGACAATCATAGAGAAAGAAAATTTAAGTCCATGCTCGTTACCTAGCAACAGAAAACTCGTCCCCCGAAACAGTGAACAGTTAAACGTATCGATTATTGCCCCGTCATAAAATCAAAACGAAAAAAAAATACTTTGATGACTGTCATTGCCGCAGTTTCTTGAATGACACTTGTACAATTAGTGATACTGTAAATAATTTTATATTTTCATCAGTTCACACAGTGTTTGAATTTGGACTATTAAATGCTACAAAGATTGTACATATGGCAGAAGAAAGAGAAGAGGGTTTGGAGATATCAGCTGTAGCCTTGCACCAAATATCAGCTTGGTTTAATCATTGCTTTTAGCTATATTAATTCTTAGAAAAGTATTCTTACATAATAAACCTTCATCCGCATCGTTTTTTTAGTTTCCGGTAATTATAATCCTTTTGGTTATCGTTTTTAACAAGTGATCAATGCATTCTATGAGTATTGGAGTCAAACATATTATTCCCTTAGTCACAGAGATAGTTGACACTTCTTGATTTATCAGATACATTTTTACAGCATATTCAGTACTGTGGGTTTGGGGAGATTTTGTGTCCCTTTTATGGGATCGGGACTTACGGAAAATTACGGAAGCCTTCGACATTTTCGTATGCTGCGGCAATAAAGACATTTTTCCGTCGTCGTAACCAATAGCACTATAGCTGAAGTAGTGAATAATGACTTCGAAATATAGATATTTATAACTGAGACAGTTTACATGGAGTAAACGCGTGACAAACGCAGGTAAAACCCGAATATGTCACATGATAGAAATATGTACGTATTTTGTTTTATAGCTATGATGAAGCACAAGGATATACTGCAGAGTTCTGTTATAGCTGTTCTCAAGATATTGCCGGTTCTATGATTGCATCAGGTTGTCTGCATGTCGTAAAACCGTAAAGATTCAAGTAACTTATCACACATCTGCTACATACATGCGCATGTATTTGATCTCGCCGAGCGGGACAGTGTCAATTTTACAGGATTTTAAATCAAACAGTGTGCAAACAGAATCAACAAGAAGAAAACAGATTCTTACATCAGTTCATTTCTGGGATGAAGATGCATTTGGACTTTGGAGATTCCAGCTCAAGTCTAATGGTAGAGTTGATTGTTTTATAAATATGACCAATCCCTTTTACCTCACCTGAGCCAAAGGCTCATGGGGAGTTTTTGTAACCGCTAAATGTCCGTCGTCCGTCGTGTGTCGTGCATCGTGTGTCGTCCGTCGTGCGTCCGTCAACATTTTCTAAAAAAATCTTCTTCTTCAAAACCACTGGACAAAATTACATCAAACTTCACAAGAAAGATCCTTGAGTACTCCCCTTTCAAAACTTTTCAAGGAATTGAATTCCATGCAGAACCGAAAGGAAAAACTTTAAAAATCTTCTTGTTCTAAACCGCCAGGCGTTGAGCCTTGATATTTTGCTTGTGCATCATCTAATGGTCCTCTATAAAGATTGTTCAAATTGTGCCCCTGGGGTGAACAGAGGCCCAGCCAAAGTTTTACATAGACTTATATATGAAACAACTTTAAAAATATAATTTTCTAAAACCACAAGACATAGACCTTTGATATTTGGTATGTAGCATTGCCTTGAGGTCCTCTACCAAAATTTGTCAAATTATAACCCTATGGTGAAACGAGGACCTGACCTGGGGTGTCTCATGTTTTACATGGACTTATATAGGAAAAAGAACTTTTTGTCTGAAAGTTCAAGGCAGAGGTCTTTGATATTTGGTGTGTGGCACTGCCTAGTTGATGTCTAACAAGATTATTCAAATTATTCCCCTGGGGTGAAAAGAGGCCCCGCCCTGGGGGTCAATTGTTATATGAATTATTTAGGAATAAATACTTCAAAAATATCAGATCATATTATCTAGATTGTTTAATTATAATTACCTGATGACACCAAGTGATTAGGGGTCACCAGACTGTGACCTTGACCTACTCACCTACTTTCTTATTTTTTAAGATACAACCTTGAAATTTGGATGACATGTTTTGCACACCGATCTTAAAACTGACTTTCAATGACAATGAATATGACCTACTGACCTACTTTCTAATATTTTAGCATCAGTTTGCAATGTTACATATGTGGCTCATATTACTCAGGTGAGCGATTCAGGGTCATCATGACCCTTTTGTTATAAAATATAAATAAATGAATGTTTGAATACTACAAACCTCGATTCGTTTCTTAATACTATCGATAATTAAACCCTTATTTCAATAAAACTGAATTTATATTTATTTGTGTTTTATAAGAATTAATTACAAGGATGTTTGAAATTCTAACATGGCTCAATTTGATTGCCAGTCAAACAAAGAAGAAAATTGAGCTATGTCTATTCTCCGATAAACAACGGTTGACGCGCGAACCACTAATCATCACGTCAAATTATGACGTCAAATTTCCGCATGACGTCCGGTTAATTACTGCACGTAAAAATGAAGACCAGCATGGTTTTAATCAAAATATTTCAATATAAGAATGAAAACAGTCAAGGCCTGCTCGTGGTTTATTGTCTAATTTACTACGTATTTACATCGTTCAGATGCTTAGATATTTACCCAATTCCTGAACTATGATAAATTAGAAAAAGAAAACACTCGAAGACTTTGATTATTTGATGAAAATATTTCTGTTCAATTAATTTCGTCTGCAATATTTTTATTTCAGATTTCTTCAATTTTGTACAATAAACACACGTATACAGCATTGCAGACATGTAACGTTACATTAAAAATTTTATAAATTGTTCTTAACAACATTTTATGCTGCTCTGTGTTCTACTTGCAGGAAAAACTGATGTGATAGGAAATGTTTCACTGACATTTTTTGGAACTAGATCAAACATGACAAGAAAGGACACAATGTTGAAGGACAAAACTTGTGCACCAGCATGTCAATCTCTACCCAGCGATTCTGATCATACGGATAGTTGCAATATCATAATTGCCGCTGTTGTTACTCCTTCTTGCATATTTGTGATTATAGTTATCATAGTTGTATCATGTATTATACACAAAAAGAGAACAAGAGGAACAACCGATGAATCACATAGATCACATGAAATGAATGACCCATCAAACAAAGCCCTTATTGCCTGAAATAAAAAACAAAGGCAAACAAGTGCGTTCCGTAAAACACGGACGCAAATATATGCTTTTGTTTCTATCAAAATGTGTTAAACTTGTGTCGTTCGATGTGTGACATTTTTATATTTCAGATGAAATTATTAAATATTAAATGACAATGAAATTTTGAATGAATGTGGAATGTGGAACGTACCTATTTCTTAAATATAAGCAGCAAAACTACTGAAAATGTTTACATGCCTACTATTTACCTAACACAAGACAACGAGATGAAATGCGGAAAATACAGATCTATTTGAAAATTAGTTAAAACAGGATAGCGAATTATCAATTATTCCATGGCCACATTATTGGAAAAAATAAAATCAAATAGAAATCAAATAATTGTACCCAATTATTGCCCGGGTATGACACCGGGTATTACAGTTTGTGACATCCAGTTCACAGTGAGATAAATATCTTCTTTCTTTATCATTGGTGATTTTTCAATGGCATAATAGGTAACTACATTATATATATTATATTTCATAAGACCTTAAACTTATCAGATCAAGATTTCAGTGAAATACTTGGTTTTAGATGTCGTTGAGATATATCAACAATCACGCTAAGTTTTTAATATTTGTTTTATGAATCAGTATGTTAGTACAATGTCTACCCAATGCTAATATTCAAGCCTTGTATAAAACTTCTTAATTCGCTATAGCCTAATATATATTATTTCAATGTATATTTTAACATTGGGGCATGGAAAAATCCGATAATTTCTATAATCATGTTTGCTATAAACATTTTGGTTTACATTGTAGGGACATTTTGAATTGTTCCTTAAAACCAAAAATTTACCGAAAATTCATTATAACGGTGTTTGTTCTATTTGAAGTTAACTGTATACATTAATTTTTCTTAATTTCTCACATCGCCATCGTGATCTCACGCTTCGCCACCTTTATGTCGCTCTTCGCGCTCCGCAAACATGTGCAGGTTATACGTTAATGGCGAAGCACGAAATTGCTAAAAGTTTGCGATCTCCCATTTCGCTGTCGTGGCCTCGCGCTTCTCATATCCATAGAGAAAGCAGAGCGTGAAATCACGATGGCTAAGGGTGAAATCTCGAAAATTGCTTAATTTTGCATTTTGCCATCATGATCTCGCCCTTCGCCATCGTCATTTCGCGTTTCACGCTGCGCGGAATCATGATGACAAAGCTTGACTTATGGCAAAATTCCTTTTAACAACTATATATACTTATAGACACATCCCTTGAATGATATATCCAGTCATAATAATATTTTGAAAGTGTGTTACCACGAACCATCTGTTTTGAATAAATACTTGCACACATGTACATGAACCACAGTTTACATGTGCAATATTACACGAATATCTAGTAAAACAATACATTTTATATAAAAGAATTGAGAAAGAATAAGTTATTCGTGCAATATTAATGCTTCAAGTACAATGTATAATGCTTCACATTAAAAAAATAATCAAGGGGAGGATACCCGTAGCTGGAACATTTTTCATAGTACGTAGAGGTAATGTGGGGGTCGGGGTATCCTCCCATTGATTTTTTTAAATGTGAGAACGGCAAATGGTGCATTTTAGCGTATATTTGAAGCACAAATATTGTACGAATAACTTATATATAATTGGTTGATTTAACGTGCATTGAAATCCACCAATAATTGTCTTTGTAGTTTTATAGCAATTTAGGTACAGTCATTATCCTACAATTTGATTGCTTATATTGTAATAATCCTGACCATTTGAAAATATTATATGCATACGCCGTCTATGCTAACGAGTTAAAGAGTCAAATTTCTATAATACCATTATAATACAATGTCAAAAATTGATAAACTTTTGGTTGAGAAATTGGCAGAGACAATTTAAGGCTAAAAGCTTCTGAATAGGACAGTTTGTATATCACTGCAGGGCGGATGAATTATTTAAAAGAAGACATTTCACCTTCATAGACTAAAGAAGAACTAGGTTTTGAGCTATAGGGCAGTCGCATAGGGGTTTTACCTTAACGGTACTTGAATACTACAAACAACAGCAAATATAGGCTGGACATCGGAAGCTGAGACAGAAACATAGTTTGGTAGTCTACTGAGACAGTAGGAGAGTTCCAGCTTACAGACGAGGTTCAGCGTTATTGGCGAAGTACAACCAAGGCATCGGGGTTATACCTATATGGTAGTTGTATGCTATATGATAGCATATAAGTGCTGAGCATCCAGGAGTTAGTGCAAACATATTGAGTTGCAGCTTCAATTAAGAAGATATAGGCTGAACATCTATGCGATAGGAGATGTTGTACGTTCAAAGACATCGTTTGACGGGAACTTCTACAAAGGACCAGTCAAGTATCGTGTCTCTAGCCTAAAGGCGTTTGAGCTGATTATCATTAGTTGAAGGTTGTTAGTTTAAAAAATTGAGTGATTTGCCTGAACCCTGAAATAATCTAAATAATTCAAAACATTTATATGAATCGTTTAGGCGAGGTAGCAAGAGATATTTATATATATATATATATGAGATATATAGGTCTCAACAGCGTTACGTTTTAACAAAGGACATTAAACTTAGTTTGTCAGCTAGTCTAAGACGTAGTCATCTTAGTGATTGAACCCATTTATTGCTCAAGATATAAAAGGCGTAAGTACTTTCCTGGGTCATATAACTCGTATCTTGACAATTGGACTTGAAGGAAAACTTAACCATATTACATGTGTACATACAAACTGCAAAAATCAGTGAAGACCTAGATCGCAGTGTATCACGTGAAGATGATAGCCTTAAGTGGAAGATTCCAGTCGGTAGATTAAAACATTCCATTCACGTTCATGTCTTTGCGGTGTTACCCAGCTTCGCGCTTACCGCAAAACTAGAAACAAAATTAAATTGATCCTGTTTTGACCATTTAAACGGACGTTTGTGGCTTAGAAAATCAAGAAGTTTCAAAATGTCGTTTGTCAATCTTAACGTCGACGCATTGACTACTCTATGACAAATCAGAAATGAATTTAGTCACTGCTTTTGACCTACAGTGACCACAAAACATCTCATTTAATAGTTTGGCAGTTTCGTACATTGTATTAACATATTGTATTTATGCCATTTTTTTCGCCAGTTACCAAACAATTCGCGATTCGTAACATTTCGATAATCAAATGCTTAATTTCTCAGCCTATCAATCTTACTCTTGTGTAACTCTCTCGTAGACATTCTATACGACGAAATATATTTCTAGATAACTTCATCACATAAAGAATTCTACACCCCAAGCGAGATTTCGAACCCACATTGGTGAGGGGCAAGTGATTTTAAGTCCGCGACCTTAACCACTCGGCCACGGAGCCCACAATAATTAGCTGTAGCTGTAACTGTAACTGATTTTCTAAGAACCTTTTAAGAACTTCGTTTTGAGTAATTTACAATTTTCGTTTCACACTTTTGCTAAAACTTCAATACCATGACGAACAATAATAATCGAAGTGACTTTGTAGAAGTGCTGCGCTTAAACGTTCTTGGTTCTTTGATCTGAAAATCTGCACTGTCGGTTTATTTTAAATTCAATGTAAAAATGTCTGGGTAAGACCGGATTCAAAAACCTTTTTGGCAAAGGATGTATTCGGCAAATGTTGTTTCAGGCGAAGGTTGTTTTAGTCAAATGTTGTTTTAAGGCATCGCCACAGTGGCGGCCATTTTACTCAAAATTTAACATGCAAATTTTCATAAAAATAAAAGACGACTATGTGGTAACAATAAAGTCAATAAGTTTGTCATAATTATGTTCTAAATGTCTATGTGAACATATGCAAGTACAAGGATACCTGTAGTATGCCTTTATTCGATATTTTTCTCTGGCCAAAATGACACTATTTTGCAATTTTAATTGCAGTTTAACTCAGTATATATTCAACAAATGTAAAAAATAATTACAGCCAGTTGTAAAGCGGATCGTGAAGAGCAAAGACTTAGGAAATTGTTTTGAAATTTTACCTAGTTACTGAATTATACACAAAAATCCAAACACCATCAAATTTGCTTTATCTGTTCACACATAATTTACATGTATATAAACAGGTGATATTATAGGACATCGTGCACTGGTTTACCTATCTAGCTGTGGTCAGTAATCCATGTACAAACAACATTTTAAATTAGATTTACATGGGGTTTCTTTTTGTGAGTCTAATGCAATAACCAGGAACAATTTCGACACAAAATCCGTAAAAGAAATTTTAATATTTTGGGGTAAAGTTTCGGTCTAAACGAGACTCAAACATTTTACAAGCAGCGTATGTCCTATAAATCATCATATGCTTCTATGTTGATGATAATTTGACCAACTATGATTTAAGTCTTCAGTGCAATTTTCAAGAGAAAAATACTCGGCCTGAAAATATGAACTGATATTGAGTTGTGACTGTGGCGATGCCTAAAGTATAGTTTGTTGTAGGCAAAGGCTGTTTTATAGGCAGTGTAATTAAAAAAACAAACAAACTTCAAAAAGGAACTATCTATTTTAGATATATGTGTAGCTGACTGCATCAAAGTATGACTGAAAAAATATTTTAGATATCATTTTCGGAAAAAAAGTTATTTCAGCTGAAAAAAAATTCTGGGTAAAATATTTGGAAAAAATCGAGACAACTCCGCTATGACTTTACTGTAGGCTTATATGGCTATTGACCTAGTACCCCATGCAAACTAAGCACTTTTTACCACTACGCAGGGAAAATGCATGCATAATCATGCATAATTGCCACAAAGATTAACAATCTGAATAGAAAACTGTGTAAAGATCAAATAAATTAATGCCCTGGGAAAAGTGTGACATTATTTTGAAAAAAGTCAAAACCCATAGAATTTCACAAGGTAAAATATGTTGAAAAGGCTACTGCTGGAAAGAGAACAATCTCTACTATCCATGTTTATGCGTCAAAGTAAGTGAAAAACATCTAGAAATATGAGAAAATCAAAGAAATCAATTTCAGGACTGTTAGATGCATGACTGTCTTATCATGCATAGCATTTAACGTAGACAGCTTACTTTTCCATTGCACTGGTATAACATGGACATGATTAGGATGAACAAACGGTGTTCACTCAACAATTTCACTATATAAACAGATTGTTTCCCTTGTGTAAAGAGGGCTTAGGGTAAGTCTCTATGTTTTAGGTTTGCTACGGGCAAAGATTGTTGAAGGCAAAAGTTGTTTAAGACAAAGGTTGTTTCAGGCAAAACACATGTGCAAATATTTTTTGCTGATTGAAAATATTGAAAACTAACTTGATCAAGCAGTATTGACTACATATTGTTATATAATTAGAAGCTATACAGATACATACACGAATCATGTTTTTTACATAAAAACCTCTAACCTTTACTAATATAAAATTCTAATGCCGCCATTTTTATCTAGCATAAAACAGGAACATGCCGATTCCGGTATACGGCTATACTGAAACATAGACAGAAAAATATACGAAAACAAGACGCTTTTGCGAAAGGGCAAGAGGAAATGCAGAAAGATTAGGATAATTTGAATTTGGACTACTTGTGACTAGACGTGCGTAGGCTTACAGTTGACTGTCTGACATGACTTAAGTGCATTTAAAATACACGTTTACTTCTTCTGTACATACGAGGTTTAGACTGTCGCTTTATACTATAGAACATTTCGTTGAAGTGTGAAAATCGTGTCTGTCAAAATAAATGGAGGGAACATGTATTCATCCAGTAGGCTTACGGAAAGTCGATGGTTATAACCTGGTGCCAACTCGTGATGAAATAATACACAGAGGCCCACACGGGGTCTTCCTCCACCATCAAAGCTTGAAAGTCGCTATATGACCTATAACAGTGTGGGTGTGACGTTAAACCAAAAAAAACATAAAAAGGAACGTTTATTTAGATCCTCATGGAAAAGTAATATCTAACAGCAAAAGTCAGGATAAGAGAACGCAGCCCCATCAAACCGCAACCCCATAACAGTGTATGTATGGATGTGTTCACAACATATCTACAAAACATCTACGAAGTAAAACATATAGACGTGATAACAAAATAAACAATGAAAGAACACCGTCGGGCACCGTCTTGTACCTGTTAGTTACAAACACACCATTGGTGAATTTATATCGGTTATTTCAAAAGCGTTGCAACTGCATAATATTTTAGTTATTAATAAGAATATCTTGAAAAAATCTTACTATACGTTTGTACCACTAGTCACTTCTGAGTACTCAGTTTTTAGATTTTTAAGAGATATTTTTCGCCTAAAATGTGTTGGTAAGTCTCATTAAACAGTCGCTGTTTTGAATGAACTGTTACATATCTTGGTTTAAATCAATTTGCAATATTGTCCCAGGGCTGGAACATAACAAGGTTTGACATGGTTTTCGGAAGTTGTTTTATTGCTATCGTTTCTTTACAAATGACATTCTTTTTAGAATTTAGAAGGGGACAATATTTAAAGTATGCAGTTGCACGGGACAGTACGATAAAACATGTGATGGACAGGTAGATTGTTGGTAAAGATGTTGCTCGTTTACCAAAAGTTAATATGTTTTGGTGATATACTGCTAAACCTTATACCCTAGTTCGTGTTACATATAAACAGATAAATAACTACGAGGGGCGTTCAATATGTTACTCCGTATATAGTTCCGTAACCACTGGTTATTTTTAGATGCGGTTTTCGGCACGTTATAGAGCAATTTATTGGAAACACAATGCTATATAAATTATAAAATCGGCATCTTAAAAGTAAAAATATGATCATTTGAGTGAGGTGTACTCGGTTATACTAGACCATAATTATAATTTAGGTTTGTCCTGAGCGTCCAGAGTCTCAGAAAAAATAGAATAACTTGTAAAATCACAAAAGTCTATCATTTTTCTACGAGGTACAGCAATCTGTGATGATTCTGCATTTGTTTTAAACTATTTATTGTATTTTTAATTTTACAACACAACTAAAAAATCTAAACTCGAGGCTGATTCCATCTGGAATGGGTGTTGAGAGCGATTAATCAAAGTTGTAAGAACTAGTTTCGCAATAGAGAATTAAGATTCTAGTATCAACTTAAGATACAAGAATTTTTTAAATGATGATAACTGCGCCTAACAAAATTGCAGAGGCTTATTGTACTCAACTTATCATTTTTCGAGTAAAATATACACACTGAATTTGATACTGTTATAAACATTTTTTATTTTAGTTTTCATATGTTTTGGTAAAGATCATGATTTGTTTTATCTGTTTGATAGAGAATAACGGGATACTGTCTTTTTATATCAATGTTATCAGGTCGAGGTTGATATGGGCTGGAAGGGGTGAGGGAACCGAACCTCTTCCACTCATTTCAGCCTATAACTGATAACATTGATGTCAAAAGACAGTAGCCTGTTATTCTATTTATCATGAAACTCATGCAAACTGCTTAGAACAACATATGTCTTCATCTCTTATTTAGTAAAAAATGTCTACAGAAGCAAAAAAATAAATTTATATTTTACGGATTTGAAAATCCATCCGCCCCTGAAACATCTGAACGAAACAATACGGCAGCCATATTGAATTCAACTCCGACTTTATTGACTTTCTGATATTCTTTTAAAAAATAACAATGAAATAAACTCTTACCTGCATAAAAAATCAAAAGTCATCTGCTTGCATAAACCAGAACATGCTCTAATTCCATCTTATGAAACATTTGACTCAGACAACTACATGTCCAAAGCGCTGAAAATGTCACTTCCATTTCAGACTCAGGTCAGAGTCTCTGAGATAAAAGTTTTTAAAATCACTAAATTTACACTGATCCAAGAATTATAATTAACTGATCCAAGAATAATAATTAACATAAATACTTTTGCTAATACTTAATAAAATGTACATGCCTTAAATAAGGCATAAATCAAGAATAAGTATATCATACATTTTCAAGTGTATTGTAAACCTTTCAAAGAATCGATCCATGTACTGGTATCGAAGTAGTTTCCGTCATAAAATGAAGGTTTTTGAAATATATTTTTTCTTGAACGTTTCAGTTCTATAAAATGTCCCCGAAGAAAATACCTTAGCTCTTCTGCTTTTCGAAAACATAAATATCGATAGTGTCTGGCGCACGTGATAACACACAGAGGGGCTCCAAAAGGGGTGTATAAATAGAGCTGAATCAGTTGACTACAGAAGCAGTTTCCGTCATCGATTTTTGTTTTATTATTTATGTACATTTTGACAGTGAATACGACTAGAAAAGCACCATCCGTGTTTTTTCTAATCTTTCTGGAGAAATTAATAAATACAATAGAAGTTTGAAGGTTCACGTGTTTAATTTAGCGTGTTGTAAAACAACTCTATAAAATAAAATTCTTACCTGATATGATGAAAATTTCTTTACTGTTTAATATTTTGGATTGATGACAGCAAATGATATGGTAACACTGTTCAAATTATATGTAAATATACTAACTAACATATGACTAGTAACAGGTTTAATAATCAGCCAGTCAACGGAGCTCTATTGACCACAATGGTGGTACTCTACAGTGCTGGTTTAAACTATAAAACATCTGTAACATTTAACAAACAATTAACAAAAGTCTGTCAAGAAAGAAAACAGAAACTTAACATCACAAAAGATGTTGTTAATTTAAAGATACACCACGGTGTTCACAGTTTAAAATTTGCGTAAAGTCTAAGGTACTGACATTCATATTACGTTCATTCAATAAATCTACTCCTCCTCGTACAGACGAGGAAAACAAGCCTTACAGTACCACCTGACATCTTCATCATCTAGACTTTCCCTTATCACTGCCTTTTCAGCCTCAGACAAACATTCAAAGTGATACCAACCGGTTGTTTTGCACGTGTCATTGTCACACCCATACCATTCAATTCCATACATTTCATCATTAATTCGTCCTCTTACATCACAGACCCCGCACGTGTATTTCTTCTCTGTCAGTTTTCCATATTTTTCCTTTCTTTCCTTCTCTTTCAACTTCTCCTGCTCCTTTTCAGCTTTCTCTGCCTCTTTCCTTCTTCGTTTTTCAACCTTCATTTCATCATCCTCTAACTTCTTCTTGCGTCTAATTTCTCTCTCTTCATCACGTACTTTTTTCTCTTCCTGCTTTTTCATCTGGGCAGCCTCTCTTTCCTTCAAATACATGTAACATCAAATATTGAGTCAATAGCAACAATAAGGAAAAAGGACAGCGTATGTGCAAGCCTCATTACCGCCCAATGCGCAGGTGCCCTCGGGACGGATATTTCTATCCGATTCGTAAACACATGACAGATATTATTAATCATACTAATATATTGTATTCGGCCCTCGTGGATTTTGCAAAGTCGGATCACATTAAGCGCTTGCACGCCTCGTGAGATCCAACCTGGCAAAAATCCACTCGAGCCGAACAAAGCATCCCTTTTCCATCTACTATTAACTCTGTTATAACAGTCTCTTTATTAGTGACATTAATAATTTCCGGTGCTCCAGAAA
The DNA here is from genome assembly GCF_021730395.1 of Mercenaria mercenaria. Taxonomy (NCBI): domain Eukaryota; kingdom Metazoa; phylum Mollusca; class Bivalvia; order Venerida; family Veneridae; genus Mercenaria; species Mercenaria mercenaria. The sequence goes on from NC_069362.1 coordinate 48,427,727, forward strand.
AGCAAAAAACATGCGTTATTCATCTCTCTTGTAACCTTTAATCAGTACTATTCTCTTTCTGTAGATTATGAAGTAGGCAGACTTTTGTGTTAAGTTTTACTTCTATTGTTTGACTAAGTTCGGTTAGATTTTTTAAGCAGTTCTATAAATCAATCTTAAAACATAAGTCTATATAGAAATAGTGAAATTTCACCAAAACAGTATTTTGTGAGAAAATTACACGATGCGCACAAAGCAATTCAGTAAATTTTACTTATGTACAGTGTGTGCGTTTTACTCTTTATCATACTAACTTTGATACTCAAACTACCTTTAATACTTGCAACATCTCGTCTCCCGATATCACCCTGCCGCTTGTAACAACTCTGCCCATCTTTTTCTTCTCTGACAATGGTTTTGCTGGTGGCGGTACAAGAACTTCTGCCAGAGAAGCTGGCACGACTCCCCTTTCTACTAAAGGATTCTGGCCGATAAACTGGCCACAGGTTTCGCACGTCTGAGTGGACTCTTCTGGTTCATCACACACATTGTCACCAGCAAAGGTAGGCGGAATAAGTTGATTCACGTCGATTATCTCAGGGTTGACTGGCATTATGCCAGCAAGTCTGAAAGCTTCTTTGACTGTTGTCGGGGGTGTACTGTCAATTGCATAGCTCAGTAGTACTGGCAGTCGAGACTTACCAATGGTACAACCTGGCCGTGCAAAGCCAACACTTGAAGCTAGTGTCTCAACTTTTTCCTTAAGTGGTCCGATAACACGGACATCGAGTGGCTGCAGGAAGTGTGTTGTATGCGAAGGTAACCCTACCAGAATAACACCCTCTGTTCTAGCTTTCTCAATCAAAGGCAGAGAGATGTGAGAATCATGATTGTCCATGAGAAGCAGCACTGGACGAGCTCTCCCGCAGTTAGGCAAGAATGCTTTGATCCTGAAACAAGAAAACAGCGGGATAAAAAAATACTGACAAACTGACCAAAAGCAGCTACAAAACGTTTCATACAAAAAGGTATTGCTACTATTTGAAAACAAAGTTCAAAAATAAAGTGACCGACCAGCCTACTGACACGTGTAAGTTTAGTAAAATTTGAGAACATCAAAGGTTACTGAGAAAGCAAACGGGAAGATATTTATGTGTTAGTTAAGAAAATACTACTGGTACCTGGCAAGCCATCTTTGTAATTGCGATGTGGCATTCCACCTTTAAAAATCACCATGGTTGGGATAAATCTCCCGTCTGCCGAAACACATAAATGTGCTGTGAGGTGATCAGCTGTCATTACCTTCTGCTGGAACACGTGACCGGTCCTTGGCCCTATAACTTTCCCGCGAGCAGTTTCCTTACCAGACCAGCCAGTTTCATCACAGTTGTAAACCTAAAATAGTTAGAAACGAAGAAAGATACAGATCTAAGTTTAAGGGTTTTTTTTCTTCTTTTTTTCACATCGGAATCGAATATGTCACATAATACAAATAGTGTCACTAGTCTAATATTTCGCTGGTAGTGAAATACATTTATCTGTAAAATGACGAATTTTTAAATATTTGCGCACCTATGATGGTTTATCTAGTAAACCATGTTTTTGCAGCGTATCAGACCAGAACTGAAAAAAGTCGTTGACGACCTTCTTATTGGACATTCTGCTCCTACCCCTTTCGCGGTTCTCAGGCTTTCTGAAGGCCAGCTGTGGATAGTCAGCTTTAAGTTTCCTGAACCATTCGTCACTTGGACCTTTTTCTAAGTTAAACAACGTTGTGCGACCTATAAACCATTTAAACATGCGTTACAAACGAAATGTTATAAACATGCGTTACAAACGAAATGTTATAAACATGCGTTACAAACGAAATGTTATAATCATGCGTTACAAACGAAATGTTATAATCATGCGTTACAAACGAAATGTTATAATCATGCGTTACAAACGAAGTGTTACAAACTGTTAAATATACTTTACTCAATCAAAATAATTTTTAACCATTTGTGTTGAATTAGTGGCTGTCAGAACTGCAATAAAAGAAAGGGTGTAACTGAATCAATTTTCTAAGTACAAAAAATAAAATATGAATATCATCAGGAAAATCCGTTAAGTATTGCATTAAAAAAGACGCATTTTTTTATTATTATTATTTGCCAAAATTGACACATTTTATATCTTCAAAAAAGTTTAAATGTACCGGAACGTCGTACAATCTCTTGAACGTAGCATCGAACCATTCGTCTGGTCATCGGAAACCCTTGTCCCGCCATGTACAGTACGAATGCCACTAAACCATCCGATTCTTCCTTATTAAGCTGTTTTTGTGGACCTTTCTTTGTCTTGCTTTCAGGATACTTTATATGGTCGGTAAGTGTTGTCCGAGGGAGGCCATATTCTTTGGCAGCCTGAGTCACAGTTAACTGATTTCTTTTCACAGCTGAAACTGCTCGGAAAAGATCTTCTTCTGTGTAGTTTTTTGGCATACTGAAAGCAAAATATATGACAATGTTCAATCGGTAAGACAGTAGATAGACTTCTGGCAAGTTAATGTATCAACTGTAATAGGAGTTCTTGCATGAAGGAAAATAATATTTCTAACTTGATTCTGAATTTTGTTTCATGCCATTTTTCTATTATATTCGCTAAATGTTTGTTATATAAAACATTTCAAACAACTATGTAATACCGGCATTTACTGTAATTTTTCTCTTAAATTATAGACCTTAATATTTATTTTATTTTGTTGGATTTAACTTCGCACCGACACAATAAGCCTAGATTTCGGATCTTATCAGTTTTCAACATGTATAATTTCGGTATGGTAAAATGAAATTATTTATGCACATAAATCCAGGATTTGAAAATCTGCACTGTCGGTTTTTGTTAAATTCAATGTAAAAATGTCTGGTTTCCATGTGAAGTTCAGTATGTTAAAATTTTAGGATGGCGTTATAACACTTCAAAGAAGATAAGTCATGAAGTCCTTCCTTGTGTGAAAAAAGTGGTCCCTTGTGTGAATAATATTGTCAGTACAAATATACCAATCACATTTTCTTAAAGTCCTAATGTTATTGACTAAAGGCAATGTTTCAAAAATCATGCACTAATTTTATTAGATACAAAATTAGATTTAGACCAAAGTATCATGGTCGGCACCAGCAATTAGCGAAATATTTTTGCTGAAGCAACAAAGTTGTCAGTTTTTACCACCAGATAGTTACTGAATGTTTTTCTATATATATATATTGTTATTGCGTAAGGCCGGATTCAAAAAACTTTTTTTGGCAAAGGCTGTATTCGGCAGATGTTGTTTCAGGCGGAGGTTGTTTTAGGCAAATATTGTTTTAAGGCATCGCCACAGTGGCGGCCATTTTACTCAAAATTTTACATGCAAATTTTCATAAAAATAAAATACGACTATGTGGTAACAATAAAGTCAATAAGTTTGTCATAATTATGTTCTAAATGTCTATGTGAACATATGCAAGTAATAAAGGATACCTGTATTATGTCTTTATTCGATATTTTTCTCTAGCCAAAATGACAAAAATTTGCAATTTTACATGCAGTTTAACTCAGTATATATTAAACAAATGTAAAAAATAATTACAGCCAGCTGTAAAGCAGACCGTGAAGAGCAAAGTCTTAGGAAATTATTTTGAAATTTTACCTAGTTACTGAATTATACACAAAAATCCAAATACCACCAAATTTGCTTTATCTGTTCACACATAATTTACATGGATATAAACATGTGATATTATAGGACATCGTGCACTGGTTTACCTAGCTAGCTGTGCTCAGTAATCCATGTACAAACAACATTTTAAATTGATTTACATGGGTTTCTTTTTTGCGTCTAATGCAATAACCAGGAACAATAATTTCGACACAAAATCCGTAAAAGAAATTTTAATATTTTGGAGTAAAGTTCCGGTCTAAACAAGACTCAAACATTTTACAAGCAGCTTCTATGTTGATGATAATTTGACCAACCATGATTTAAGTCTTCAGTGCAATTTTCAAGAGAAAAATACTCGGCCTGAAAGTATGAACTAATATTGAGTTGTGACTGTGGCGATGCCTTAAGTATAGTTTGTTTTAGGCAAATGCTGTTTTATAAGCAGTGTAACTGAAAAATACAAACAAACTTCAAGAAGGAATTATCTATTTTAGATATATGTGTAACTAACTGCATCAAAGTATGACTGAACAAAATATTTTAGATATCATTTTCGGAAAATAATGTTATTTCAGCTAAAATATATCCTGGGTAAAATATTTGGAAACTAGAAATGTGTCCATGGGACACAGATGCCCCCACTACATGACATTAAAATGACAATTTTTTCCTAGGTCAGGGGCCATAACTCCAACAATACTGAATGAATCCGGACGCGAAACCCCAGGTGCACAACTGCACATGCTGACCAACATTCCTGTAAACTTTGGTGACTCTAGGTCAAATACTTTTGGAGCTACGCGCAACACAACATTAAAATGAATAATTTTTAACTAAGTCAAGGGCCATAACTCCTACAATACTGAATGAATCCGGACGCTAAATCCCAGGTGCACAACTGCACATGCTGATCAACATTCCTGTAAACTTTGGTGACTCTAGGTCAAATACTTTTGGAGCTAGGCGTGACACAACATTAAAATGACCAATTTTTTACTAAGTCAGGAGCCATAACTCCTACAGGACTGGATGAATCCGAAAGCGAATCCCCAGGTGCACAACTACACATGCTGACCAACATTCCTGTAAAGATTTGTGACTCTACGTCAAATTCTTTTGGAGCTAGGCGCGACACAACACTAAAATGACCAATTTTTTTCAAAGTCAGGGGCCATAACTCCTACATGACTGAATGAATCCGGAAGCGAAACCCCAGGTGCACAACTACACATGCTGACCAACATTCCTGTAAAGATTTGTGACTCTATGTCAAATACTTTTGGAGCTAGACACGACACAACATTCTCGGAAGGACGGACGGACGGACAAGGGCAAATCTATTTGCCCCCTCCCCAAAGTGGGGGCATAAAAATCGAGACAACTACGAAGTACAGCAATTTGTGATGGGTTTGCGGGTTTTTTTTAAACTATTTATTGCATTTTTAATTTTACAACACAACTAAACTCGAGGCTGATTCCATCTGGAATGGGTGTTGAGAGCGATTAATCAAAGTTGTAAGAACTAGTTTCGCAATCGAGAATTAAGATTCTAGTATCAACTTGAGATACAAGAATTTTTTAAATGATGATTATTACGCCAAATTGCAGAGGCTTATTGTACTCAACTTATCATTTTTCGAGTAAAAATATACACACTCAATTTAATACTGTTATAAACTTTTATATTTTAGTTTTCAAATGTTTTTGTAAAGATCGTGATTTGTTTTATCTGTTTAAACTGAAAATTGAACTATAATTATAGTTGTTAAATAGAATCAAAGATTGCATATTACAATCTCAATATTTTGGACATAAAATTGTCCAGTGTACCCGAGTACACCTCACTCAAATGATTATATTTTTACTTTGAATCTACCGATTTTTATTATTTATATAGCATTGTATTTCCAATAAATTGCTCTATCATGTGCTGAAAATCGCATCTAAACATAACAAGCGGTTACGAAACTACATACGGAGAAACATTACATATTGAACGCCCCTCGTACCATGAAGCGTTTCTATAATTCAACCGCAAAATATCCTTTTTACTTATCTATTTTTACATAAAGCCAAGAACATAAATAATCAAAATTCATTTTTCCTAATGATTTTCACAGCGTGTGTGTGCGTGCATGCGTGCGTATGTGTTATATTTAAAGTACACTTGTGATTTTGTTACTTTCGGTATTGACGTATTTAGCACGCGTTTGCTTTGTCATCGCGTACTTTACCTGTAAAAAATGTAAAAATATAGACTTAAATATGCATTATCACAGTTTTTATAGTTATTCAAATTCATAAAAAGATTAGATAAGACTGACTATCGCCAATTTTACTGACCTTCACCGTTGTTATTGTTTGTTTTTTTTTTTTGTTTTGCTTTTTTTGTTGTTTTTGTTTTGTTTTTTTTGTTTTTTGGTTTAACGCCGTTTTTCAACAGTATTCAGTCATGTAACGTCGGGCAGTTAACCTAACCACCTAACCAGTGTTTCTGGATTCTGTACCAGTACAAACCTGTTCTCCGCAAGTAACTGCCAACTTCCCCACATGAATCAGAGGTGGAGGACTAATGATTTCAGACACAATGTCGTTTATCAAATAGTCACGGAGAACATACGCCCCGCCCGAGGATCGAACTCACGACCCCGAGATCCGTAGACCAACGCTCTACCTACTGAGCTAACCGGGCGGGCTTTCACAGTTGTTATATAAGCGGTTGGTGATATAAGTGGCTGAAAAACAAGTTTTTTTTATTTATAGCACAAATATTTATTTAAGAAGTCTCACATTCTCAACGAACCCTTTGTGGCGTTGTAAATATATCAAAATGACATTTATTTAATGCACCCCATAAAAGGTACATAAAAAAAACTCGATAAATGTAGAAGGACCAATAAAAAAGAAACACTTATTCTTGCACACCTGACGGGGACTTCCGTTATTTTCACCGGTGCCTGAAAAACCCATGTGCACCCCGGAGTGTAAGATGACTCTCGTGCTGTAAATGACGTATTACGAACTACATAGATTTTGTAGTGATTTATAATTCATTTTATAAAACGAAATAAAAATCCAATATTATGGTAGTCGGTCTTTGTTCCTAATAGTATATTTCCCGATTAAAAAAACAACGTAAAAATAACTAAATTCGTTGAAATAAAACATAACGTTACGCTGCAAGGGACAGAACAAAACCGGAAACGTTTATTTATCACATTCTTATATTACAGATCAATATCTTGTTAATAACACTCCAAAACTTCAAAAGTATTGATCACATAAGTTTATATTTTTATTCATTTAATTACTACTCCTAATGTTTTAAAGGTCAAAATAACGATGAAATTTGTGTTTTTAGGAAGTGGACGGAATACATTTATAAGAATACAGAAGTGTTTATTTTTTATTTATATTTTTTTTTAGTTTAAAATGGTAAAATATCAAACAAATGTCAAATAATATTGTTCGATAGGGTACGAAAACGACTCTACTTTGTTTGTGTTGTGATTTTCTTCCCTAATAGCATGTAAATTCTAGACATTTTGTATATTTTTGAGATTTTTCGAAAACCGACTGAAGTCGTAAATGAGTAAATATGTATGTTATTGTTAGATTATATTGAAATTTTGACATTTTATCAACAACATTTTGCTTTAAAACTACGCTTTATTCAAAAACGTTCAAATTATCTAATAGCGGGGAAAATATTTCGTTCAGTATGGAAAAAAGGGAATGCATTATTAAAAGTATTTTAGCAACCAGTTAAAAGGTAGAACATTTTTAACATAGTTATACGAAAAAGCGTCATTTGGATTGCTATGACAACCATTTTAATTAAACGCATTTAGCCTAACAAGCATACTATAGCAACCAATTGTAAGGCTGAAACAGTTGCTACATAGCTTATTCAAAGTATTGTTTCAGCCAGTTGTAATATAAAATACTTATTACATAGCCTAACGAGCATGTATTACTCAAAGTAATTGAATATGCATTTGTAAGACAAAAACATGTATTTCAAAACATTTTTAAGGCATCACCCTTTTAATATTAAAAGCCTATCGTACATACATAATTCAAGGTACTATATTAACCATTGGTAATGTAAAAGCCCTTATAGCCTAAGAAGCACGCGTTATTCAAAGTACTGTTTGAGGCAGTTATATGGCTTAATATATTTTTGAATAAGATAAACATGCAAAGTACTATGAGAACCACATGTATGGAAAAACAATTATAACAAAGCTTAACACTAACAATCAGTTAGGATTTAAAGGTATTAAAACATAGTTTAAACATGTAGAAATCTATTCATCCAATATTGTTTCAATATGTTGTATTACTGAAACACTTATAATACAGCCTACCCATCATGAATTATTCAAACTACACTTGCAACTAGGTTTAATACAGAACTCATATAACATTATCTAACAATCATGCATTATTCAAAATACTGTTGCAATCACTTATAACAATAAAACATTTGCAAACTAGTCTAACTAGCATATTGTGGAAACCAGCGTTAAGGCCAAAACCACCCACGCTGTGGCGTATTTTCATGGCCAGATATGTCTAAAATTCTATTTGTATAACTCGATTTTTATTTCACTCTGTTTCATTACATCTCTTACGGCTTAATAAAGCCCAATTATTGATCTACTATCGGCCTGCAGACTCTTACTGCTGTTTTTTATCCACACATGAATAGCAAGGTATAAGACCGGACACGAAATCCGGACGGATGGACACATGCACAAACGGACGCTGCAATTACTGTATATCACCCAAAGGGTGGCATAATTGTTTTGCATTTACAGCTTTTAGATTATGCATGTCCGCCTTCAAACTAAATTTATGGGTTTTTATATATATATATCGATGATATAAGATATATAAATAAAGTTAATGATATCATTCAAAGCTTTTTTTCGTGACCTAATTTAATGATTAATAATGCACCCGATACTACAACCGGGTATATAACTACGCACAAAATCATAGATGAGCACAATGTCAGCAAAGATGCACGCTTATAAATTCATGGCAGTATTACTTCTGTTTAGTTTAACAGTAATTTCGCTGTCATATATTCTCGACAAAGAATCGTCTGAACAATTTGTTTTCTTGTTTTCCAAAGAACTAGATGATGAAGTTATAGAGCAATTTGAAAAGTCTTATTGGAATAAACTCTACCAGGTATGTACAAAGAAATATATCAAATTTTATTGTAAATAAAAGGATTTATATAATTCCACGGTACAACCAATCTGGGGCCAGTGGCATACAATAAAATACCGTGTCTTGGTTGGATTTTGTGTTAACATGGAAGCTATTGTACTCTGCTGACTTTTAGTGCATAATAAATTTGCAAAACGTTTTGGTGTGTTGTTTTATCAATCATGCAATTCTGTATTATGATACTAAACTAATCCGGTCCATTATCATGCCATTTTAAATACATGTACTAGTATACACGCTTGCTTTCTTGGTAAAAACGTTTAACACTGAACAAAATGGGTAATTGTGAATAAATGCTAAAAGAAACCTACAATAATTTACATTATTTTATAGAACTATAGTCTTTAGAAGCAAATATGTATATTGCAATATCACTAAAAGAAAATTATTTTGGGTAGTAAAACTTTTCTTAACAACTTTTATACAAATTGCAAGTTTCCACAACTGGCAGGGCTACGATCGTACGTTTTTGTTAAAAGTGTTGTTGATTGTAATTTGCGAATGCTTATAAGAAATGACTTTTATTTTCAGATAACACCTACAACCTTCATATTTCAATACAAAGGCAGAAACATAACGGAGTCTATTCTCCGTGTGAAAAAGAAGTTTAAAAACCTTGTGAGTAATTCTTACGTCTCCGCTTTCGTTCTCGTCTAATACCTTGAGACGGTATATAACTGTCGACTTATTTTTACATGATTGTTTTTTATTTTTATATTTACTTCTTAAAAATTAGCATGAGAACAATACGTTTTCAATACTATACACATAATTGAAAAAGCTATTTTAATTTGGTACGCAACTTCATTAACCATTTCTAAATAGGTCACTAATTGATAATGTTTATTGTGCTAAATCAAAGCCAGATGATGTCCTTTGTTTCATTTTATGTTGTTATACTACAGGTACTAGAGATCAATCGATGGCTAAAATAATAATCCTACATTGCGTTTACCTATACACCTTTATGACAAAGGTTAAAATGAACAATGAAGTAGATCTAACTCTATCGTTGAAAGCTGAATGATTCATTGAAATGTCTATTTTCATGGTAAATACTGAAGAGTATTTTCTTGTTTTTATATATGATGTGTGATATTGTACAAATACAATTATTATCTAAATTTCAGCTTAGATAGTAGATCTGAATTTATACTAGTCTGTTAGACCTAAAACATTTTCTTAAGTCATACAATATGCAGGTATTTGACAACCTTTAGCCATTGAGATAAGTTCTTCCCGTAAAAATCCAGGTATGATTAATAGGGATTAAATATTCATTAATGGTTTGACAGGTAGGACTATCTGCAAGAACGGCCACATGAACATTAAATAGAAAGTTTCTGATAATCTGAAATAACATGCTTCAAAATGATCAAATCAAGAGTTAAGTATTATACTCGATCCTAAATGTTATATTAAAGCAACCAACGTTAATTCTTTAACGTTATATTATTATTTGAACTATCATTGTGTTAAAATAACGCGTAAGGAAAACGTTAGATGCAATGATATATTAACTGATTGGTTATAAGATATTGTTTGCAATTATAATCATAAAATAAAATGTTTTTTGTTTGTTTGTTTGTTTGTTTGTTTTACAAATGTAAAAATGAAAATAAAGTTCAAACTGCGCAATCATATGAAGCAGTTTTAGTGTAATAAATTTTAAATTTTATACCTAGGATCCGGGGTTTGCTAATGTCGAGTTTTTAATAAATACATGTATTACATTTGACATTATTTATCTTAACACAAGAAAAACAATTTTGGTATACAAAAATATTATCACGATATGACATAGATCAATATACGTCCCGTAAATCAGTTCGGGAGCAACGGATATCACAAGTGTTTGTTTCATTAAAATAGTTTTGAGTGGAACAGTAAATTTTGTGGATATGAACTGGTTCTAAAAATACAAACTTCAGGTAGGTGCGTTTTACTTTAGATAAATGGGTAGTTCACAACTTGAAAAAAAATAGAAAAATTGAAGAAAAGCGTTATCTGAGCCGATAAATGACCCAGGCTAAGATAATTTGGATTTTTTTGTTTGTTTGTTTGTTTGAACGTCGCACCGAAACATGATAGGTCGTATGGCAACTTTCCAGCTTTAATGGTGGAGGAAAACCCTAGGTGCCACTCCGTGCATTATTTCATTACGAGCGGGCACCTGGGTAGAACCACCGACCTTCTGTAAGCCAGCTGGATAGCTTCCTCACATGAAGAATTCAACGCTCCGAGTGAGGTTCGAACCCACATCGATGAGGGGCAAGTGATTTGAAGTCAGCGACCTTAACCACTCGGCCACGGAGGACCCTTTTGGAAAAAATGGAGACAATTCCGCTACCATTTGGAAAAATGGAGACCATTCCGCTATCAGTGTATTTCACGTTTGTGTCTGAACTGCTGTAAAGTACTACCTAAATATTAGAGAATGATCAAGTAGTCCCGATGCAAAGTTTGCAATCACTCATTATTACCACCGAATAAGCAGCCTGAATTATTCTGCCTAAAAATGAATATAAACACGTGTCCAGTCCCTGAAATATTGTCAGTGTTAAGATATTTCAATGGCTTTCGTTTCAAATACGTCAACTTCTAAGTGCTCAACAGGCAACTTTTAACTTCGTTTCGGCAATTAAGGAGAAGCGATTGATGCAATATTCTACTTGCATTATACTGGTCCTTTGCGTGTCATTTAGCTCTTTTTGTTCAGTAAAGATGAATGTCAAAGTACGAAAACAGGGTGACTTTTCGGTACCGTACACCTTGATTCGGGTAAACGTTTTGTTAATACTTTTTATTATTTGACGCGGATCTACCATTGTCCGTAAAATAAATTATTATATTTTATGTAAGTTATAATTTTACTTTCATTTTCAGTCATGCACAGCATTTCTTAGTAAAAACCACTTTCCTAATTAGTTTGTTCACTGCCCTAACGGATACAATTATCTCACTCCGTTTCTTATCAGGGCAGTATAGAAACATATCTAAAGCCTGTTCTGATATTCTTAATACTTTTATGTTTAAAAGGTTAGGTACACACACATATATATAATGCTAACCATTGAAATACTGTATTCTATCAGTTGAATATTTTTGTATCTCATCACTCAAACTGTCAAAATATGAAATATATATACACTAACTGGTAGTACCAGTGAAATATAACTTACACTTTTATCTTTTATATTTGCCCTTTTAGCAGCTGTCGAACGGAAAAGACCGTGAGCTTTGTCCAAATATAAGTAATTATTTTACCAGTTTTGAGAGGATTTCATTTGATGGGAAATTACAGTTACAAACTAGATACCTTTCTGCAACACATGGAGTCATTAGCATTCACTGTCAATAAGTATTATGACCAAGATCGAGTGTCATTCATACATTTCAAAGATTATAGACAGAGTCTTTTGTTTAAATTATTTATCGTAACCGGTGCATTTGTAAAAATCACTTCAGTTTGAAAAATCAAAGTATGCGAAGAGCTATGGTACGGTCTCTACATGGTATTTCAAACTTTTTCTTGAAAAAAAATGGTAATTTTTGGTTGTATTTTACTATTATTTAGTTCCTGAATGCCAAATGCCTCTAGTTCTGAACAATATTTGAATAATATTTCCTTTGAGCCTTTATCCTCCAGAAACTTTCTAATGCTATCTACCAATATTTAATTTACTGTCTGGTACAAAATTTTAATTTGCAGACGCCGGTACTTAACATGTATAAATAATGAAAAGCTCGTTCAACGTGATATTTACTTTAAGGGATTAACTGACAGATCGCAGTTGAATAAACATTGAGACGGTATAGTGTTTGGACAACAGTTTAGGCGTCATGTCATCGGACAATTTTCACAAGCATGCATTTAACAGTTTATGACAATTGATGATTTAACCTTATAACCTTAACCTGCTATTGGGATATTTGTCGGTAATACAATAGAATAAAACAAACATCGATTTTATTATCAAATAGGTATTGCACAAGTAAACGCGTTCACTTTTTGCAGGTGATAATCACTTCGACTAAAGATCAGCACTGTACAGATTCAAACTATTAAAAGATCAAGCGAAGCAAAAAAGTGGCCGCCAACAGCTAAAATTAGTTCGTATCAAAAAATGGAAACTTGTAACATTTTAGCTCATTGGGACTTCCAAAATGCGTTCGTATCTCCCGAAAATTCGTATGAAGCGAGTTCGCTGTTACCGAAATAATTTTACAAAGAAATAGAAGGACTCAGCCGGGGAATCCGGGTTTTGTTCGTTTTTGTCGAAAATTCGTACTAAGTGGACTCGACTGTATGTTCACACTGTGAGAGATGAAGCTCCGATCTACTTGTACATTGTGTATGAATTTCAAATTATTTGCTAACAAATGTCAGTTTACAGAAAGAGCTGAATACGGTCTGCGTATCACATGAATAAGGGTATGATTAGCCTGAGTTAAAGTCTCCTGGGTAGATAAGTGTCTTCCAGACCACTGTTGTAGTTATTCGACGTAGAATACTAGTAAATGAAACAAAATGCTCACCTACGAAACCTTTGTGATAAATTTAAGAACATTTTAATTGTTAATGTGTGGTGTTAAGTTTTGCTATTTGCAAAATGTTAGAAAGATAATAGAATAACACATTGTCAAATGGTATGAAAACCTCAAAAACTTCTTGTCTTATTACAATTTGCCGACTATCTTTTTTAAAAGATGTTTTTTTGTTTTAGTAAAGCTTAGCTCAAATTTTCAATTTATAGATACTTGAGATAGAACCGGTCAAACATTATGTAGACGTTATTCGACCAAATGAAACATCTGTAGACCAAAACAACACGGGAACCGGTATAGAAAATCTTGTTGAGGTAAATATGTATTTAAATACCCTGGCAAACATTATAAAACCATGGAACATGTCTTTGGAACCTGCTGTGATTGTGTACGAATGAAGTTAGAATTTTTCTGTCGATGTAAAGCTTCAACGATTAACCGCACTATATTCAAGAATATCGCTGATAAAGGGAAAAGTAAACTTAATGTTAGAGTTTTATTTCATGTTTAGTTCGATGACAGCTACCTTGCACAACAAACGTTTCAATGTTGCTACTTTTCTGTTATATGTAGCCAAAACTAGTATGTGAGAAATATTATGGAATGGGTATAGAGAATGCGTGGTTACGCGGCTATACCGGAAAGGGTGTGGTGGTTGCAGTCACTGATGTAGGAATTAATACAGATCTGAAAGATCTCGAGCAAAACGTAGTAAGTATAAATTTATTCCAGATTCATGTCTTCTAGGTCGGCTTGACACTGTCGCTTCATAAAAAGAGGTTGATAATTATCACGTTATAAAACTTCCAATGATTTTAAAATAAGGAGAAATGTGTAGATAGAATTTCCAAACTATATTCCGAGACCCAAGGAATATATAATGTAATTTTATAATGTTTGCACTACAGGACGACAAACTGTGCTTTAATTTTATGAGCAATTCAACGAATGTGACACCAGAGAATTTTTCTTCATACAGAGAACTATCAGAACCAGAGTAAGTATCTATGTTTTGCATTTTTCTACCAACTACATATCAACTTAACAGGCAGTTTTGAGCTGTTAAAATACCTAGTAAGTAGAAAACAATGACCATGGACAATAATTTTTGAAAATACATACTTCTGAGTTTATTTACGGTTCAAGCCTTTGACATCCGCACATTCACCTATTCCAAAAGTTATGAAGAGCCAGGAGCACAAAATATTACGGGACCTCAGTGGTTAAGAAGTCAGTGGTTAAGGTCGCTGACTTCAAATCACTGCCCCTAATCGATGTGGGTTAGAGCCTCACTCGTGGAGTTGAATTTTTCATGTGAGGAAGCCATCCAGCTGGCTTACGGAAGGTCGATGGGTCTTCCCATTGCCCGATCGTGACGGGATAATGCACAAAGGGGCACCTGGGGTCTTCCTCCACCATCAAAGCTGGAAAGCCGCCATATGACCTGAGATTATGTCGGAGTGACGTTAAACCCAACAAAAACAAAACAAAATATTTCATGCTTGTCTTGCAGTTTACCCTCCTTACTTGTAAGGAATAAATTATTGTTGACATAAATTTGATTATATTGAATCATGGTATTTGGCTTCTATTAGCTATGTAAAATGAACATAGAAAGGCTACGCACATAGAAGTTAATTAGGGCAAAAGAATCCTAAACAGTTTACACATTCTCAATCCAAAAAAAACTATTAAAGGCTATTTTTTTATTATTCTCAAATAGAGTTGAAATACAAAAATATCAATTCACTGTTTATAGATAATTTTCTGATTTGTTTAACGAATATCATCGGACCTATTTATGAAAAAGAAGCTGAACATGGTAATGCATTCATTGTTATGACCTGCATAATCATAAGTATGTCTTTCCTTATCTGCCAATGTTAAAACAAACAACAACAGTAATTGTTAAATTAGTCATCGAATTTACAAGTGAATGGGCCATCAATAGAGGACACGGATTTCCTGGTATCTGATGAAATTCAACTGAAAGTTGACAGACACTAATATATAGACCATGGGTATCTTATGTACTGGTGAGGTGACTGCAGTGTTTCCCGTGTACCGTATTATACACTACATGAGAGTAATGGCTTTCTTTTGCTTATATAGTGAGATAAACCTTAGGAGAAACCGCCTAGGACACTGGTTTGCCTAGGATACAAACTAAGCTCACAAATAAGTTCTATACATTAAGCATAATAAAGAATCTAGGACACTGTTCACTTGAAATATGGTTAAATTGCCAGATTTTCTTGTATCATATCCAGTTGCTGTCCCTTTAGCTTCTTTACATTTCACAGTGTTCAAAGGATCTTCGCTTCTTTTGTGTATTTTTAAGCCTTTTTGGTATGTTTTGGCAGTGTATGTTGATTCTTGAAACAAGGTTTTTTTTATTTTTCCTTCAAATCGCTTCTCGCCCGCTCCAAAAATAGGTGACATTTTTAAAAAAATGTTTTTTCGCTCGCTCGCTCCTTATTTTGGGAAAAAGATCCGATGACAATAAAATTAATTTCGTGTGCCCTTAATAAAAGAATTAATGCAACGACACACAATATATTACGTCAGGCACCAGAAAAGAAATTCAGGCGTCAGTGCATGGAAAAATATTGACGTTTCCGGATCCGTTGTAACTGAATAGAAACGCGTATGTAATAAATTTGATATATAAATACATAGAGATAACATCCAGTATTGAACAACTTTTAAAATAGAACGGAGGAAAAATACATTATCTAAACAAAATTGACTTTATCAACAATACCATTGTAGCCATGGAAATAGATGTGCCAGCCTCATTGCAGCAGTGAAAGGAAACGAATTTTGCAGTGCTGGGATTGCCTATAATGCAACTATTGCCGGTAATGTAATTGTAAAATTTCAAAAAAAGAAGATTTAGTTGTGTTGGAGATAAAATATTTCCTTATGCTTTCAGCTATACTTATTTGTTGTGTACTTTTCTGTCATTAGTTTATACTTGTGTGAGAAAAATGGCCTAAAATGGAAAAGGTCCCTCTAAAAGAAGAACAGAGAAATTGAATGCACTGCGTTTTAACATTAAAAGGAAGAATAGAATTCTTTATCTGACAGTGTCTGTGCGTGTTTTTATTTATGTAAATATACTAAAACTTGAATAGTTCCTAGTGAAATGCCAGTCAGTTGTGGTCTGCTACCCTAAAAATGGCGTATAGTTTCTCTTGTTCACACAATGAAAACCCTTCTTTCTGTTTCGATCTGCAAAACTTGCCATATGAGGTGTATAAACATGAAATTCGTCTCATTTCATGAAGAATTATTCTAGCAGTGAAAAGGTGTGATTAAAGCACTCGTTCTACACGATATTTCGCAAAATAGGAAAATCAGGATCTATTATATTTTGGACTTATTTCGACTTACCACCTTATTCGTAGACCACTTCAGGTCGTCTGTATTCTACAAATACTATTTTTGTTGCGCTTTCATGCTATTTCATGACGAATAATTCGTTCAGCACAAATACATGATTATAACATCCTAAAAATGTATGTCAGTTATCACATTTTTGAAACTCGTATGGATCATTTTTCAAAAGTTAATTTCTCAGGAGATAAAAATGAAATAAAATAAAGATATTAAATCGATATTTGAAATCTGACACTTTGTCCAAAAAAAATCATACTTCATAACAAATTGTACAAGAACAAAAATATTACTTAACGACTTTTTCTCATCCTGCTACTAATTTTTAGATTGGGTATTTTTACTTTTTGTTAAATAAATTAGTAATATATTCATCATATAAATGATCTTAGCAAATATGCGGATGCTTAAGTCCATTTATTGCTACCTGTCCTCAAAAGCATATCGTTTGCGCACGCCCTAAATAGGCAAATGAAAATAAGGGTATTTTGAATATCATTGAACTGCTTGTATACAATAATATTAACTTAGGTATTATAGCCCATTTAAGCTTGCACAGACAGTTACATGCTATGTTTTGTTTGGATTTTTTCAGCTTTTAAAATATTTGGTGTTGAACTAAAAAATGAAAATTATCCGATACATATAAATCTGCGGTCCGACTCTGCATCGATGGCCAGATCCCTTGTTTATGGTCTTGGTGAAATTGATATCTATTCAAATTCCTGGGGACCATCAGAAACGTGTTCAAGTATTACTCTTGTTCGCAGAGAGGCCATAAAGATCAGCGCAGAGAAGGTTTGTAGGAGCTTTTCTGTTTTATATTTCCAACGTATTCCCACTTGTGAAAGTGATACAAAACATGTACATTTAAATAATTGCAAAATAATTCTAAAAATTAAAGTGAAAGAAGAACGACAAAATTATACAATGCTGAAATATAATTCAAATTGTATATTAAATGTTTGTCTCTGTTTTCGTTTCCAGGAGAACAAATATGAAAATATCATACATACAAGTGTAACAAACTGTGTAAAAAAACCTCTAGAAATTGATAAGAACATATAACATTTATAAGTCCGTACAGAGCAAACTGCAAAATCATTTGCCACTTGTTTTTAATAAGATGGTAAGTAAATGTCTACAAGCTTTAATTTCCTTGATTTTTCCTTACTCATGACATGTATACCAAAAGCTTTTGATCTAGTAGGAAGGTTAAAACAAATGTCAAAATATTTCTTATTCTAGGGCCGCAGAGGTCTAGGCGCTGTTCAGGTATTCTCGGTAGGATCTGCTGGAAATGAGTTAGCTAACAACGAATATACCATTACAGTCAGTGCTGTAGGACAACATGGAACCGTTCCTAGTGATTCAGTAGTAAGTGCAAGTGTACTGACTTCAGGACTTCGGGACGGTAACAACATCTCCGCAAATTCAATGGTATAAATTATTTTTAAAAGCTTTCTGATAGATAATTCTTATACATTTTGCATCCTAACAACAGATAAATATTGGTGCAATATTGTGGCATATATTCTGTAAGACTTCTATAAAGATTTAGACCTATTAAGGTTGTTTATACTATGCCAACAGCGTTATATACGCATAAAATCATTATTAAATGTAAAAATGATTTGGTGATAATTTTGATAATTTTTCTGTTCACCGGAAAGAAACATTACAAAATATCACATCCTACAAGCAGAATGTTGCTTAAGTAAAATAATGGCAGATTCTGTCTGATTGAATTAACTGATGAAATGAAATTAAATGTGAATCACTTAGTCAATGATCCCAATTGACCAGACGTAATAGCAACACTAAACCCAAGTATGTGTGGAGCTTTTAATGTAGTTCTGCACGTTTGATAAACCGAATGTAATGGCCTAACATCATATGGTATTTATCGTTTAAGACATTTAAATTATTTAAAATCAGCTTGACTTGTGCGAATCTTTTTAATCATTGGCAAATGTCTCAAAACCAAGCACACAGACTTGTACGTTTTACTTTATCAAGTTAATTCATGACTGTGAGAAGTTTTATTAAACCTACATTGTATATAAATTTCTATTCTCGAAAATATTATCAAATTTGTGATTTTCCTATAAACTTTATTACAAAAACCTCTGTGAAGTTATTTTGTAATCAGTCTGGCTTAAAATCAAGCACACGACCCAATGTTAATCATGAAAAGATATGCCCAAAAGTCGTAAGATTTGGGCTCGTCCAAGATAATGACTTTATCTCTAGCCGAAAATGGCAGTCTCTTTGCAAAAATGGCTAACACGTAATCATATAGGATGATTTTTTTGAAGACAGGAAGTGTTACGGTCACTTACTCTTAGCATGTACGTTTAAAGCTCATCTCTGACAACTGCGTCAGAGAGTCGACTCTTTGACTCAGTGGCTAGAGCATTGCACTGGCACCCGAGCTACATGGGTTCGAATCCCGCAACAGGCAGTTTAGATTTTCCTTTACATAATGTTGTGTTATTTGAAGTGTTACGGCTAAAAGGTGTAAGATTCTATATGCAAACAAATTAAATAGACTCCTTGGCCCTAAAGGGTCCAAATTATAACGACACAGAGCTTAACTACGGGGAAATATTTTACGACCGCCACACGGTACTTAAAGGCTGCTGTTGAGAGAGTTGAAGCAATCTAAAAGAATATCGCATACTGCTACCAAAAATTAATAAAAGACTCGATTGGATTGAGTCTGTTCATGACAGGTCATTAAAAAGTGCATACTCTCCAGGCCCCTTATTTCCGTTTTAAGTTGAACTCTATCATAATGATTCAGAAATCTAAACATAAATGGAGTTTTTTTACTACTTTAGGTGACTACGTCATTCAACAACAAATGCATAACAAGTTTTAAGGGAGTTTCTGCTGCAACAGCACAGGTAGCTGGAATAATAGCATTAGCATTGGAAGCAAGGTAAGACTTTAGCAAAGATATGTACACCACACAGATGTTATTTTTACGAGCCTATATCAAACGATTTTCAAAAAAAAATACTTGTTGTGTTACACACAAGCATAATATATGTGTCTATACGTATTGTAAACGCTTATCTAACAAGTGCTTGTTGGTACCTGACTACTTTTCATCAATAATAGTTATTGAATTGTAAATTAATACTTATATTTTTTTGGATTCATGCAATTAATTTACAGGTTCTCAAATATGCTTTAGGGTGCATTATACTTAGTTTAAACAATATATTTGCTGTTGTGTTCAGTAGTGTACACATGCCATCAATCATAAAAGTATGATAAATACATTTTATTTACAAACAATGAAGGTTTATGTTTATATAGAAAAGATCTGAAAACAAGTCTTCAGAAAAGACTTATATTAATTAAAATAAGTTGGCTATTCTATTCGCTTGTGATGACCCTTTATTCAGATGTATAAGTTAGCCTCTCACGTTGTTTTTATTTAACTAAAGGAATTACAGATTTTAGAAAACCAGTTTTTATTTGAATAAAGCAGTGTAAGGTAAAGTCATAAAATGATCAAAACATGAGTAAAGCATATGAAGCTTTCAGTATCATATTTTAGGCCTGAGCTCACATTGGCAGACGTTCAAGACATAATTGTTTATTCGTCAGATGTCAGCTGCTTAAAGGACCACACAAACGTTACCACAAACGCAGCCGGACATAAATGTTTGTCCCTCATTTTGTTTGTTATAATAAGCAGGTCAATAGACAAATAACTATTCTAATCAGGATCAACAAGACTGTGTTTTTCTCTCCCTCTCTCATTTCTTTGTTTAAGTTTTTTGTTTCGTTTTGTTTGCAGATAAAATAATATTACGAAATAAGTATATATGATATGTTCAAATAAAGTACAATTTGCCTGCTAATCATTGCCAATTATTAGTGTTCAATAAACTTACTTTTGCAATATATTATAAATCATTGTTCTTCTCTTCAGTTCATCCGGTTTTTGGATTTGGCCTATTAAATGCAACAAAGCTGGTTTCCTTGGCAGAAGAATTACTGGACAGCTCGGCGATTTCAACTATAGCCTTGCGCCAAAGAACCGCTTGGTAATAATTGATTTTAGAAAGAGCGATAGCAAATATATGAGACTGCTAGTAATTTCTACTGAGGTATGAAAAGCAGTTTTCCGTTACGCGCGACGACCTTCCGGAAAGCCTTTATCATTTATGAAAACACAATCTCATACAATTCCACTCTAAAACGAAAATTATCATAAGTGCTAAATGCACACTCGGTGATTGGCCAACGATCAAATAAGTCAACTGTTGCATTAGATATTACGGAATATTAATAATTACAGACTTTAAGAACTTTGAGCGTAGTGCAATTCTGTTTCTTTATGTATGCAGTGTAAATTATTGGAAATGGGACTCGAACTAAAGACTATTGGTCCGCATTTACGTGTCTTTCAGACTCTGTTATATATCCATTCCATCTAATAGTCTAGAACGTTTTATAAATAAGAACGGTCAACTATGCGATTGCATTATTGTACAATATTGGTGCTATCAAGTTCCATATAGCTTTTGTTTTCTTTCCTTTTGCAAACAACAAGATAACGAGCACATTTTCGAAAGATAATAAACGCTGAATTTTGTTTAAAAGACCATGACCTGGCAAATGCACTCAAGAATAGAGTCTACACAGTAGGAGTACAAGCATGTACAATAAGTACATATTCTACTGCTTACGCTGGTTATCAAATACACACTGAAACAGTATTGTGAACTGTGATGATGCTGCGCATCTTTTCGCCATTTTAAAATCTGTTAGAGAGGAAAACACTCGTCCTTAAGACGATATAGACTTGGTTCGTCGTCGAGCTTTACAACTTGACGATTGGTGATTGGTGTAAGAAATCAACTAAAGAGGATTCTATAACTTGATGTATTTCAATAATTTTCAACGTCAATGAACATGGAGGGGTGACTGTACAGTTTCGAAGGGCTTGATTTTCGTTTGCAATGTATGGTCAATCAACAGCCAAAGCAAAGCAAAACCAAAGCTACAAAACAAAAACAAATGACAATTAGCAAATAAGTACACGTCGTCAAAAATTTAACAATGTTGAATAGTGGACGTAAATGAAGACCTTATCCATTTCTTGTAGAAACGAATTTTATCATATTTTATTGTCCTGCTTATTTAAAAATGCTAAACTTTTTCTAACTTTTTTTATCAAATCTAAAACAATTACTTATTGTCTGGATTGCTAACCTGACCTATGTATGTCAGGTTAAGTTTACACTTTAACTTATCATAAAGTGTCATAATCCACTTTTCTTTCTTAATGTCACTCATTTGTGTCACAGAAACGGTAAAAAAATCTGAGTCATTTTCTAGATTTGACGATTTGTCACATGCTTTCACGATTTCATATAAAGTCAAATAGCGACTATGTAGCAAGATTTAATATTTCTGTCTAAAAAATGCACACACTAAAATAGCTAATGGAAAGTTAAACGGGAAAGGTAGAAAACATCCTTTAGAAAGTTGTTATTTAGTTAGATTTAAGTCTTTCAAAAGTTACGTGTACACTAAGTGAGATTTCGAGCCGACAACGGTAAGAAACCAATGATATGAAGTCAGCGACTTTAACCATTCGATCACGGAGGTGCATGTGATACACTTGTAGCAATTATATTTTCAAGAGAACTACTCTTGTTACAGGAATATAAAAACAGAAAATTGATATTTTTAATATTTTATGCCGAGGAGTATAACGTAAACAATGTTTGTTATGAATCATTTATAGTCTGCCTATATATATATAAAAGAGGCCTAGAAATTGGCTTTGATGGCATTTTTTGTTAATGCCCGACAGCCATGTTCATTGTTAACTTTATAAAAATTGGAAACTTTTCTGGGGGGCTGTCGCCTTCTAAGGGTCATAGTAAGGTCACAGCACAAGGTCAAAGGTCAGTAAGTGCATTTTTGTTATAAACTTCATATATTTGCAATTTTTGCTACATTTTAATACAAACTTGTAATTTTTCGGTGATAATTATGAATCTCAGAAGTAAAATAAATTATTTCAAATAGATTTATTGCATCTGAGACTGGCAAAATTCAAAACGACTAAAGTTATTTCAGTAGAATGAGCTTAAATTTTCGTACGCTCTAATATTTTGTTCATTTATGGAAGTTATCTTTCTCAGGCTTCTAAAATTTCCGTTTTCTGGCTAACAGTTTCCATAATGGCAGGTTGGTTACCTGTATAATTGTCTTTATGAACAGTACAGGTAGAAAAAATCTATGACGCATATTTTATAAAGACTAGTACAGTCAAACTTCGTTTGCTCGAATGCGCATTATCCAATTACTACTTTTGCTCGCTCGAACTCGGTGCCAGGTCTATATAATTTATACTTCTCGTTGGCTTTTACTACTGATATCTCGAACACATGTTGCTCGTCCTATCAAGCTCTAGCGAAAATAGTTTGACTGTACTAACTGTTGACAGATCTAAAGATTCCTTCGGAGGCATAGAACTCCAGAACGTAAAAATAGCAAACTCGGTTTGATTAAGTCTGTTTGTGAGATAAAATGAAATATAAAAATTCTCTCAAGCATTATCTATAACTGTCCATGCTGTCAATCAAAACTCTATTCCATTGGTTTACGCATGTGCATCAGCATGAGAAATGGTACTTTTCACATTTTCGAATCAGCTAAAAAATGATTCCTTGCACATTGACATCAGGCTATTATAAGAACTTGTAACCGCTCTTCAAGTGTTTCAATAGCTACAATTTTGTAAATATTTGTTTATATTGGTTCTTTAGATGTCATAACTTCAAAAAAGGCTTGATAATTGTCAGTGAATTCGATAGTTTATCGAATGTTACTAGTATGATCTTTATGACTGTGAATAAAGGGGCAAAGCATGTTTCTTTTTCTGTTACAAAACCTTTAGATTCCGAGTGATTAGTTGGTGATAGAACCGTGTGGAGCAAACTTACCAATGTATCACGAAGGAATCTACTGATGTTATAAAATAAACAATTGTGAGCTAATGCTATTGCAGCCTTTAACGTGTAAAAATAAATATATTGTCAATTAAATTCAGTGCGGAATGTTAGAATTAACTACCCTTATATAGAAAAAAAAACTTCTTACCCTTACATAAAAAAATGAATAAACTCCATAACACTTCACAAGCTATAGACGGGTTAGCCTGACATAATTTATCAATCGACATTTTTTGTTTATTATAAATGCATCATTTTGAATTTCAAATCTTCTCCGTGCTCTTCTCATCCTGCAGGAAGTTATTTTTACGCATTTTATATCTCTTGGTAACTATCGAACCACCATATTTCATCATTTTGATTAGCTGAACCATCATATGTCAGTAATCATGAACATCGGAGGGTATAACTTCAATGTATCACTGAACGAGCCTGAATGTTACTATTATAAAAAAAATGTAAAGCAACCTTCTGATGTTTTTATATCTTTAATTTTACATTTTTATTTGTAAAACATCTGAATAACTAATGTTTCAGTGTCAAGACACATGCTTTGTTTTCACAATGTTATCAAGGACATCCTGTCTGAAACCATGTGTCAGTTCTGTAAATTGTTAAGATCTGATTCGTTTTTTAACTTTTGTTTGAATAGGAAGTGAGAGTGTAGAAGCAAAGCAAAAAAAATAAAAAGGTCGAAACAGAAATAGCGTGGTGAATTTTTAGAATAAAATGATGCAAATATCGCATTAAGAGCTTCGGTGATAGAAAATCTAGTTCTTGAAATGTGCTACTTAATTGGAAATACCTAAAATATGATGATAAATGCCTGACTTATAGTAAAAAAGCTATATTACAGTAAATCAAAGGAATAGTGTATAGATTAATTAGTTGAAATCCTACAGATATCTTCTGATGAGTTTATTGCCGTACATGTACTGTGTAAACCTAGGCTCTGACCAATATTTCAGTTATTCTTCTAAAATGGTCCGATTTAACCATCGTCACCTGGACAAAATGACATAAATATATATCATATAATGAATCATCACCAGATTTGAAATCATTTCTTTAGGGGCTGGAGAAGGATTCGATACAATATTATAAATGTTACTTTTAACATTATTCCTGTCATGTAACGGCGGTCATTTAACTTAATCAGTGTTTTTGGAGTCTCTACAAGTAGAGCCTTTTCCCTGAAATTAACTGCCAACATCTCCAAACGATTCAGAAAGTGGAGGACGAAATCACTCCTGACAATGTCTATTATCAAATCGTCATGGAGAACATTCACCTCTCCCGTTGATCGAACTCACGACCCCGCGATCCATAGATCTGCGCTCTACTGATTGAGCTAAAATACTTGTTTGTATACATGACAGTAAAGTGATTTTAACTATTTACGTGAGAATTTTATACATTTATACGTAATTCATTTTCCGGTGTAGTCTTCTTCCTCAAAACCTATCATATTTTCTCTTTCATTTCTCAAAAGGTGTACAATATGTAAATATTCTTTTTATAGTCAGTTCAAAGCTTAAATTCAAGTTTTATTGCTCCCTGAAATGCAAGAAATGCATTTGCAGTGTCATTTTGTAATCATTTGCTCAACAATTTTTCTAACTGCACATCTGACTTTTGTTTTTATCTCTGCCAAATTTTGACAGATTTAAATGAAAATTGGACACATTGTTTAATGACCAGTTCAATTAAATAAACATAACAACGGTATCAATTGTTCGAACATTCGTTGTGCCATGACAGTTTAAATGAGGTACCCTGCACCCCCCCCCCCCCCCCCCCCCCCCCCCCCCCGACCAAAAAATGACACTGAATGAATGCAACTTGGTGCTGGTCTGTATGCGGCAAGTTCTGTCATCTGCGGAATTAAACTATTTTGTCATTAATTTGGTGTCATTAATTACGTCACAAACCCGATAACAAATTAATATGTACATATTAAAAAAATTAACAGATGTTCCATTACAACCAAACAGAGTTGAACATTCAGAATATAATAATTTTAATATCATTGAATTAATAGGATCAAAGTGTACTACTGTGATTTGGAATTTACTAATGTGACTTTTAATTTAAGGGTTACTTTATTGTTACCCTTACAGTTAAATGAATTTACATCAGGCTATGATCGTTTTTATGTTATATTATAATAGAATAATCATTTAACATTGTGTAAAACATTCATTCAAATCTGTCAAAAATTGGCAATAAAGGGAAAAAACAGGTGTGGAGTCAGAAAAATTGTTGAGTATATTGTTAATATACGCACCATTTTGCTACCGTTAATAACTTAAAAGTCATTTTGAAAGTTCAGTTTTGACCTTGACATGTCTGTGACCTTGAAATTACATTGAAATAACCCTTACAACATTTCCAAAAATATTTCTCTAGTTCATCCACATATAAAGATTAGCAAACATGTCAATTAAAACACACTTTGCCATCGTATGCCACTTTCCCCAGATATATATTATTCTATATAATATTATAATTCTATATAATATTATATATATTAGATATAATTATATTTTATATATTATCATCAGTTTTATTTACAAAATAGTAAAGGGCATTGAGACACAATATTTAAACCAATTTAGATGGTATATGAAAATAAAACGAGTGCACAGCGGCATAGTTTATTTGTAAATGCACTTATTTGACCTTTGACCCCATTGTACTGTAATGAGGAACCCTAGAAGGCGACAGCCCCTTTTAAATTTCATGTCCGATTCTAAGGAACACTTTAATACTAATATCCGAGCATTAACAAAAAATGCCATCAGAAGTCACATTTTCCCAAGATATTGGCAGACTATTAATAGTTCACAGTACAGATAAATAAAACAGGGAAAGATTTTGCGGGTTTGGTTTTGTTGTTGTTGTTGTTTGTTTTGTTTTTTGTTGTTGTTGCTGTTCTTGTTTTTTGTTAGCTCACCTGTCACATAGTGACAAGGTGAGCTTTTGTGATCACCCTTTGTCCGTCGTTCGTCTCAGTCCGTCCGTGCGTACGTCAACAATTTCTTGTTTTGCCAGATAGTGGTTTCATTTATGTTCTTATTTTAACCAAACTTGCACACAACTTGTATCACCATAAGATCTCGGTTCCTTTCTTGAACTGGCCAGATCCCATTATGGGTTCCAGAGTTATGGCCCCTGAAGGACCAAAATTAGCTATTTTGACCTTGTCTGCACAATAGCAGCTTTATTTATGATTTGATTTTTAAAAACTTGCACACAACTTGTATCACCATAAGATCTTGGTTTCTTTCTTGAACTAGCCAGATTCCTTCATTGGTTCCAGAGTTATGGCCCCTGAAAGGGCCAAAATTAGCTATTTTGACCTTGTCTGCACAATAGCAGCTTCATTTATGATTTTATTTTAACCAAACTTGCACACAACTTGTATTACCATAGGATCTTGGTTCCTTTCTTGAACTGGCAGATTCCTTTATGGGTTCCGGAGTTATGGCCCCTGATAGAGCCAAAATTAGCTATTTTGACCTTGTCTTCACAATAGCAGCCTCATTTATGATTTGAATTTAATCAAACTTGCACAAAACTTGAGTCAACATAAGATCTTGGTTCCTTTCTTGAACCGGCCAGACCCCATAATGGATTCCAGAATTATGGCCCCTGAAAAGGCCAAAATTAGCTATTTTGTTATCAAAATGGATTTATATCAGTAAGTACTTTTAGGACTCATTTGAAATTTCATTATTGCCTTTAGCTGGACTGAGACAATCAGGAAAGATAACTATGGACTGATTTTATGTTAAATTACCTCCCTTTATTTCAAATTAAAATGGGTATATCTCCATAACTAATGAAGATACTGATCGGAAATTTCATTTATGCTATCAGACTGACTTGGACAGTCAGTGAAGATACATATTGACTGAATTTATGACAAATCCCCTCCCTTTATTTTTTTTTTATTTTTTTTTTTTTTTGGATTTAACGTCGCACCGACACATGATAGGTCATTTTGCGACTTTCCTCTCCGTGCATTATTTCATCACGAGCGGGCACCTGGGTAGAACCCTTTATTTTTTATGTAAATGAATATACCTATCAGCTTCTAATGTGATTGGTTTGAAATGTTATTTATGTCTTCCATGGTAAGAAATATGAAATGTTATTTATGTCTTCCATGGTAAGAAATAGTCATGTTAGATAACTATTGATTGAACGTTTATCAATATAAATACTTTTCTAATATATTGTTAATTACCTCCCCTGATTTCAATAAAAATGGATTTATCTCGGTAAGTATTTATAGGACTCATTTGAAATTTCATTATTGTCATTAGTTGGACTGAAACAATCAGGGTAGATAACTATGGACTGATTTTATATCAAATTACCTCCCTCTATTTCAGATTAAAATGGATGTATCTCGGTAACCAATGAAGGTTCTGATTTGAAATGTAATTTATGCCATCAGATTGTCTCGGACAATCAGGGCAGATAACTTTTGACTGAATATATGACAAATTACCTCCCTTTATTTCATGTAACTGAATATACCGTGGCAGAATCTAATGAGATTGGTTTTAAATGTAGTTTAAGTCTTCCAGGGTAAGAAATAGTCATGCTAGTACAAAAATACAGCATTTAAGAGTAGGATACTCAAACTTGATATTGAAATTGGCCCTGACTAGTATGTGACCCATAGGTCAAAAGGGACTGTTACAACAAAATGTTTATCCTGATGATATTTTATGTGTATGCCTATGTGATCTTTGTCAAAACTTGATCTTATCATTTAGAGCAATGGTACTCAGGTGAGCGATATAGGGCCATCATGTTGTTGTTGTTTTTTGTTGTTGTTTTTTTTTTTTTTTTTTGTTTTTCGTACTTTTAATTATAGATTACATTGTCGTATATACCTTACATAACAATTTCAACTGCATAGTAAGTCTTTCAGGATAACCAAGTACTTTATTTTACAGCTATGATGAAGCAAGTGGATTTACTGCCGAGTTTTGTTACAGCTGTTCACAAAGTGTTGACAGTTTCGTAATTGCACGAGGTTGTATGCGCGTAGTCAAAACTGCAAAGGTTCAAGTTGATTACCACACATCTGCTAGATACATGCGCATAATTTTGATCTCGCCGAACGGGACAGTGTCAGTACTACAGGACTTTGAATCGGATAATGTGAAAACGGGAGATAAGGGAAGAATGCAGATTCTTACTACAGTTCATTTCTGGGATGAAACTGCATCTGGCCTTTGGCGTTTCAAAATCGGGTCAAATGGTAAGATTTAATTGAATCATACCGCGAACGAAAAGAAGAAGAAGAATTGAGTCATATTTAACAATGGGACAGTTGCTCTTTATCAACACATTCAATAACTAAAATTATCCAGTACTAAGTAATCACTTAACATTTAAGACATCGTCTTTGAAAATTTAGACAATCAAGCATTTATTTCAGTAAGATAAGTGTATTCTTTATATATATATATATATATATATATATATATATATATATATATATATATATATATATATATATTATGAGCATTTCATGTAAGCTTAAACGCTTTTGTTTTCAATGAATTTGAACCTAATTTTTCATATACATTTAATTTTTGGACAAACTAAAATGAAGAGTGTAATGAAAATCATCAAGCACACAAGCTTTCCTACACAAGTGCCATTAGATAAAAATTAATTTTAAGCTGTGTTCAAAGGCATTTTATGCATCTCTATTTACAGGAAAGACAGATGTGAATAGTAACGTTTCACTGACACTCTTTGGAGTTTTGTCTGACTTTCCAGATACACAGGGAAAAGAAACTAAGTGTGCACCAACATGCAAACCTCAACATGATGATTCAGGTCATGCTGACAATCATGGGGGTGTTATAGCAGCGGTTGCGGTTGTTTCTTCTATTTGCATAGCTGTGTTTGCAGTTATAATTATAATTAAAATCATCAAGTTTAAAAAGAAAAAAGCTTTGCCAACTGTTGATGACATACGAAGCTCTTTCATTGAAGACGATACTGATACAAACATTGATCTGGATTTATAAATGTGTCCACCGATACAAATCATATCGTAAAATGTATTGGCATTATCTACATGCTGCTTTCTTTATCATAGTTTTCACTAACTCTGTAAAGGATTGTGTTGATAGTAGAAAATAATTAAAAGCATCTTATGATCAATATGAAAAGGTGATTACATTATGTTTAGATACACAAATGATTGCATGACATGTGTTGGAAAAACGGAAAGTTTTCGAAATTTTCTCTTTCTTAAATGGGATAGTAGGTAGGTGTCGAAATTTCCTCTTTCTTAATTGTGGTAGTAGGTATGTTTAAATGCTAGTGGTGATCACAAAGGTCTAAATCAATACTGTCATATTGAAGTACGCATTACTATTATGTTACAGAATAAAGAACAAGTGCTGCTACGTTTTATCTGATTAAATACAGATGAAAATATTTGAGTAATATTTGAGTATTCTGGATCTACTTCAAAATAACGAAGTACCCACTCACATGTCACCTTACGGTTACATTATTCTTTTTTACTTATTCACTTTCTATTGTATGCTATATAAACAGTTGAATATTCTTAAAATATCATTTTCAGAATTCTATAGCATTTTAATGGTATGAAAACATAGGACTGGAGCAGACATACACTATCCATTGGAGCTAGATAGATTTGAAAGTCATTGTCAAACTCGCTCTAAATCTAGTTAAGCTATTTGATTCAATTCATACTGAATATTTACCTGAGATAACGCAATTTTTTGTGTCCACCTTTTCCATTTTTCCATAATCTAACGGCTTATACGGTTTGGCATTGCAAGTGGTATTGTATCTGCTTTGATTTGATGTTCTTATCGTGAGGCTAGCTCTTCTTTATGGGTCACAAGACACTTTAAAGACAATGTGGATACATCAAGTTTAATGAAACGGGTACAAGTTTGAACCAGTAATCATGCTTATGAGCTTGTGCCAAATGAATGTGATATATAATGAGAAGATTATGTGTTTAAGCAAATCATATTTATTCATGCCTTTCTTGGTACTTGTTAAATAAAGTTTATACTTGAATAAAGCTTGCTTATTCTCTTCTGTTATGAACACTACATGCCTTTCTTGTTACTTGTTAAATAAAGTTTATACTGGAATAAAGCTGGCGTATTCTCTTTTTTATGTACACTATATAGTAGTTGTAGAAGTTAGTAGTAGTAGTAGTTTGTAGTAGTAGTAGTAGTAGTAGAAGTAGTAGTAGTGGTGGTGTTGGTGGTGGTAGTGGTAGTGGTAGTACATGTATAACAGAATACATCAGTCAGTCGTATCTAAAAGTTTGAAAAGTGCTACACTCTAACTCGCCCTAACGGAAAACCCTGTTTACTTAATATTGTCCTTTTCCTCTGTGCATGTAATACGTTCAAAGTTCGGCCAAAACATGTTTCCACATCATAGGTCTGCGTACATGATAAAGAGTCCTCTTTCCGGCCCGTCTCGGCGGGTTGTATCTCGACAAAAGTTTTGCTTGAAGAAAACAGAGAAGCTTTTAAGTGCCTTGGAGTTTTTATCTAATGTGCAACTTGGTGAGATGAGAATCAGTTAACCTGTTGCAGGCTAAGAGATTCTTTCTAAAAGAAAGTTGTTTGCTATCGATGATAAGACGTAGTACATGTACTTTGCTCTGTCTTAGTTATGCATAATGATTAAAAGCTAAAGGGCTTCCTATATGCATGATATAAAAGGTTTAAAACTAATGGAAAATATAAAATTCATTATTTTTTAAAAAAATAAGTAATACTAATATACCTATAGTCGTGGCGAAAAGAATGTTACTAACAATACCAGTTGTGACGTCGCTGATGACGTCATTTGTGCAAAAAATCTGTATAACGCCAGGAAAACAGTGATTTTATGATAAAATCAAGAAATAAATGATATTCGCAAGGGATTAACTTTTTACTTTACACGTTCAAGTAGAAGAATGAATAGCCTTTAATATATCATAAATTTTGTAAAGTTTACTGCGCTTGCAAAAGATGAGCTGACTTCAGATCGGTTATGTTTCAACTTTCTAACAATTTTGAATATATTCATAAAAGAAGTACACGTATCGGCAGTACATGGTAATATTCATTTTTCCAGGAGTAATACTGAATTCAACATGTAAAACATAATTGAATACGTTTTAAAAGCTAATGTACTTTTGTTCCACTTCCATATAACGTATGGGCGGTGTCCCAACGTTCGACATAATTTGTTATTTAGCGGGTATTCGCAAAGTACGTCTTAGAATAATACACCGTTAAAAGCTATTTTGTTGTGGTTATTTTGAATATCAGCGACTTAAGAATATTTTTTTTGAACTTTTGCCATCGTGTCCATATTTTTCATCAGCTTTTGACAACTACCATTGCCTGAAATTGTTTATTACATGTTAAGAAATGTACATGATTTTGATAACCATACAACTAAGTCAATTTATTGAAGGTAATGATACTTAAGAAATAATATATCCCAATTTGTCATTGATTGGGGTTTAGATGCGAAGGAATTATATCACGAGGACGTGATATAATAATACGCATCGAAACGTCAAACAATGATTTTATTCATGAGCAAATCACTGTTTGAGATATATTACATGTATTTCAATTCTAACACGTTATCGGGGGTTAATATGTACGTCCTTGACGACATCTATCAAATATATGCTTGATTTCTGTTGATTTCTTTTCCAGCGCTCCGCTATTACGTTATAATTGTGACGTGGGAAAAATGAATTGTTGAATAAAAACACACAGTTTGCAGCCTTTTTTGTTTAATAGGAAAACGAATTGGGTCGTGTTAAACTTGTTTTTACGAACGTTGGCGACATACGTGCAATGTTTATAACAAAATGAGAATAACGAACATTGTATAAGACTATGTGTAATAGTTTTGTTAATTCAAATCGTCATCATAAAAGTCTTTAGTTGCATGTTACTGATTTATATTTTAATGTAAATCAGGCGTATTCTGTGAAAAGTATATGAAACAAGCCTGTGGAGAAAATTATCTAAAACGAAACGAAGATCTTTTGTCAATGAGTGTAACTTTTTTTTTCTCACTAATTTGGTCCAAGAGATTATTTACTTGATTACTTTTTTATGTGTGGCATCTTCCTTATATTTTTAAATGCGGATATTGCTCAAAATTAAATCGTTGCCACAATCTTTCAGACTGTTATGCTGAACAGTAGTATAAGCCGCGAACTTAACTTGTACAACGCCTCAATTCAGTCAACGGCACAATAACAGCAAATATCAATGCTTGTTTATGGTGTTTTAAGCGAAACATTGATGACTGGCCCTTTATACTTGGAAAAAACCGACAAACAACTACTCATAATTTAATTCCACACTATTTCTTACAAGATGAAGTTCACTTTTTTCAAACTAAACAAATTGTGTCATTTCTTTCAATCGCCACTGAAATAAATATTTTACTTCCGTAGCCACTAAAGGCATTGTTACATGGAAAAAAAGGAAAGGTGAACTTAAACATTGGAATACGTAACCGTTCCCTCAGATGAGTAATTGACGTTTGCAGTGGGGGAAGATACAGGGTAATTCTCGTAGGACGGAGTTATGCTAGACGTGAATCATATTATTCTATTACCTAAGTGAAACGAAACGAACTCATTCTTACCTAACAACATGATATTTCAGGCATATTGACAAGTTCTCGCAACGTTTAGGTTGTCAAGCCATGAATAATGTTAAATTAAAATATTAATAGTAGTCGTAATGAAATTATAATAATTCATTGAATTTCTTTTTTCTCTTTTATTCGTTTAATGTATTTTGACCGTCCTTAGCTAGGTTAGATGACAACCTAATGACTCAGGCTTTGGCAAAAAGAGAGCATTCGCTCCCATATCATATACATTATACATCTTTCAAAATAGAACAAAGGAAAGATAGCAAATGCAAGTGCCATACAGTAGTTACGAAAGTCTCTTTCATCATACTGTACCAAATATTTGGGTTATGGATCCAGCTTGGTCACTTGGAGCGCAAATTCTGATAAAAAAAAAGCGAGAACAGTGCTTTTTTGCACTAATTATTTGCATTGCAAAATTGCTAATTTAAAATAAGAAAATGACATTTTAAGAACGACTTGCTGCAGAAATAACTTTACAAATATCCGTCCAGCCGTTGGACCACAGTTTTAGCCACAGGCATTGTTATGACACAACGATATTGATATCCAAACTGCCTAGACCGGGGTAACCGCAAAAGAAGAACTTTCTGTGGTCTTGCATTTTATTTGTTTATACATACATATAGTAAATCAAGAAAGAAGGTTCATACCAAAAACGTTGTGCCAGATTCAAGACACCGAAGGTGGTTGCCTTCACAATTTTGATCTAGCTAGGCCGTTTGACAGCTCAAAGTCGGTGTGACGGAAGAGCAAGCAAACCCGCTATCAATCACTATATATGCATTGATAATTGTTCATACTTAAGAACCTTTATCAGCTGCATAGCGCAGCAAACATTGCATTTATTTCCAACTTAAAGCAAACGCCCAAGCTTAAAGGGTCATAATGATTTTGGTACTACTATTAATATGGTTGTCGCCTTATTTTGTTATGAGCATAAGATATATTAATTTCTTGTTGACGCACCAAATTATCTAGCGTATGGAAGCACGATGATGGAGGCGTTTTTACTCCCATGTCATAACCATTATACATATCCAGAACATAACCATTATACATATCCAGAACATAACCATTATACATATCCAGAACACAGGAACGATTACAACTGCGATGAATGCTACCAAGCAGAATAATAGCACAGTCGGTTTGATTGAGTCTGTTCATGAGAGGTAATGAAATATGCAACACCTCTCACGCACCCTAGCACCGGCTTAAGCGGAACTCTAACATATAATTTGAATAGACTCCATGATCGCAAAGGACCGGAAAGTATAACAACACTGAATCCAAGTATGGGGAGACCTTTTACAGCCGCCAAACTGCACTTAAAGATTACTGTTCTGATACTTAATAAAATCTCTAAAAAGATCCTTTGGAAGCAAAGAATGCAACCAAGCAGAATAATAGCAGACTCAGTTTTATTGAGTCTGTTCATGAGAGGTAATGAAATATGCAACACCTCCCACGTTCCAGCTTTGATGGTGGAGAAAGACCCCAGGTACCCGTCCGTGCATAATTTCATCACGAGCGGGCACCTTGGTAGAGCCATCGACCTTCCGTAAACTAGCTGAATGGCTTCCTCACATGAAGAATTCAACACTCAAAGTGAGGCTTGAATTCAAATCGGTGAGGGACAAGTGATTCAATGTCAGCGACCTTAACCACACGACCACGGAGGCCCCTAGTAGTTAGAATTATATCTGAGTGTGATACAATATTCAACTGAGATTATAGAATAATGAATTGGGGATATTTAAGGCAAAATTGCTGATCCGTGGTCTTAAAAGGTTATGGGTCCGCGATTCATTGTTACATGATTCTTATTCCGCTTGTTATTGTAAAGCGAACCCTGTAACGCTGAGACACGACACACTTCAATCGGACTTTAGGCAAAAGTTAAATACCATCGTCAAATTATAGCAATAAAGAGACAAACAAATTGCGATAACTATCATCTAATAGCATTTGCGGAACTATGCATTTCGAATAAACACCACCGTCTAAAGTTGTCAATACTGGGAAAAATAAATGACGCTCAATGTGTAATTCAGTAGCGAGGTCAGACTACAAACGTGGGCTTTACAGTAACAGTCTGAAATAAGTAGCTTGGTCAAGTGGATAATGCAACTGTCTATCCACATCAACCAAGCTCAAAGATTATTTGAGCCGCACCATGAGAAAACCAACATAGTGCATTTGCGACCAGCATGGATCGAGACCAGCCTGCGAATCCGCGCGGTCTGGTCAGGATTCATACTGTTCACTTTCAAAGCCTAATGCAGTTAGAGAAACCGTTAATTTAGCATGGATACTGACCAGACTGCGCGGATGCGCAGGCTGGTCTCGATCCATGCTGGTCGCAAATGCACTATGTTGATTTTCTCATGGTGCGGCTCATTTAAGGTATGTATAATGATAAGATCATCTGGCGAAGACATGATATATCGGGAGCGGGTTGCAGGCTAGATATCCTACACATTTACCTAACGCAGATAGAGAAAAAGAGCAGTCTGACAATTTAGTGTCTGTATAGCGATAAGAAACACGGTTTTCTCTAAGAGTGTGCCTAAATCCATGAAAAACATATGGTTCTAACTTGATACTACAATGAATAAGGCTACAAATCTGCATTTCTTTTTTTAAATGCATCCCAAAACAGTGAAAGTTTGATATTTTTAGAGTTATTCAATTGTAACAGCAATATTGCAATAAATTTGTCATTTTCTATCAAATTCTAATCAAAAGAGCACATTTCCCTTCTCATTTGGACATATTTCAGTTGTTACGTTGAATATTGTCAGTGCTGAATAAAAATCAAAGGAAAAGTGCTGATCATATTTGATGCATAAACAATATTTTCAGTCAAACAGACAGACTGTAAAATCAGCTAAAAATGAGATGCAAAATTATAGTGTAAGTTTCATGACAAATTCTGCCATGCTCGTATTTCATTCTCAAAATGCTACCTTAATTTCAAGTATAGATCTGATATGTGATTTCAGCAAAACATTGCAAAGAAAATAAGGAGCTCTATAGAGCAAAAAAAACCCTGAGATTATTATAAATCCGCCATAATGCGACTATCATTATTTTTCGTGCAATTTTCCTATTTATTGTCTGTATCAGCATTGTCAATCAATTTCAATCGTTTTACTTATATATTAAGTTTAGTCATCAATAGAAAGTAGATGGGGATTTGTTTAAGAAATTGAAGTATAGGTGCTTGTTATGAGAATTCTTAAAAAACTTACAATAAAAATCTGATTGTTCTAGATATTGGCTGAGGGTTTATTTCATGTTTGTGTTTTTCTAGTGTGGTCGGAATAGGAGCTTTTGGTACTAACTTGGCGTACAATGTTTCAAAAGCAGGACTGGACATGGTAACAAAGCAATTTGCTCTAGAACTCGGACAATACCAGACAAGGGTAAACTCAGTCAATCCTCAGCTTTTAATGACGCCAATGATTAAAAATCTAAAGGACGGATTATTGTTAGAAAAGGATTTTATTGCCAGGACACCTATGGGTAGAATTGCAAAGGTGGAGGAAATCGTTGGGCCAATAATGTACCTTCTTAGTGACTATTCAAGTATGGTTAGTGGCCAGATGCATCCAGTTGATGGGGGGCTTCTGTCCAATATAGCAGTTAAAGTATAATTTCTTTGATTAACTGTAAAAGATCTTTCGTTGTAATGCAAAATGGACAAAATGCAAATGAACTCTTTAATCTTCTAAAAATATTTATTTTACTTTATGCTGATGATACAGTAACGAATGATTTACAGGAAGCTTTAAATACTTACTAAAAATATTGTGATACTTGGAAGCTCAAGGTAAACACTTCAAAAACAAAAATTGTTGTTTTCGCTAAAGGCAGACAACCTATGTATAGTTTTACTTTTAAAAATGAAGCCCTAGAAGTCGTGAACGAATATATCTGTATTTTAATAGAAGTGGCTCTTTCCTTAGTTGTGAAATACGTACTTCAAACCAAGCAACTAGTGCAAATATAGTCTTATTAAAAATCTAATCGACTTAACCTTCCGATAGATTTACAAATAGATCTGTTTAATAGGACTGTCAAACCTATTTTACTTTATGGAGCTGAAATATGGGGTTTGGGTAAACTAGATTTAATACAACGCGTACAATTAAAAATTTTGGCTTGAAGTATGTGTTTGAAGATGTCGGTTAAATAAAATTTGCAGGAATTATTCTTAAATAATTGGTATTGTTAAGTTGCAATAGCATATTCTACAGAGTATTTAAGAAATATTTTAGTATTGAACCTTATTTATCCAAACTACAACCCTCTTTTTTATATAATTACATCAAATTTAGAACAAGGAATCATCACTTACCTATTGAAACGGGAAGGTGGTCAAGAATACCAATGAATGAAAAAAACTTGTAACTCATGCAGAAATAAAATTGGAGATAAGTTTCATTATTTATTCAAATGCGAACAGTTCACCAATGACAGAAGACAGTTTATTAAACCGTATTTTTATCGACGTACGAACATGTCTAAGTTAGAAAAATTAATGTGTACTAGCAAAAAATCAGAATTTCTGAAGCTTTGTAAGTTTGTAAAGGTTTTCCTACGAATTGCTAGAATGTAATCTCTACTCCATACTTACCGATTATTCTTTTTTCTAATATAATTTGTGCCTATCATGTGTTTATTGAAATGTGAGAACAATCTTGATTGTTTATAACCAATACTGCACCTTGAATGTGTTTATATATAGTAGCCTCGTAAAAGATTACATTGTATATTGTTAATACCTCATATTTGCATGTGTGTACATGTATTGAGAGAATAAAAGAGAGTCCTGTTCTGGTAAAGGTCTTAACGCGTAGTGTATTATCAAATCTATAATTGAAAATTTTTTATTGATCTAAACACGGTCACATGCTAAATGATTAAAATTGCATTGACTAATAAGCACGGTCGAAACATTATTACGTCTTCATAATTTGACGTTGAACACGAGTTTTGAAAAATAGGAAAATTATTATTTTCTCAAGATATTGTAAGAGTTGTGAAGTTAATGACAATATGTGATTCGGTTAATCTAAGGACTTGTAAGACTATATTCACGGGCGATCTCACTTTTCAAGGTCAATGCTTCGATCTCACTGACAGTATTGCATGATGGGATATCATGTTGTTGCTGGCAATATCGCGACTTCGTTGCATATATAGCTGCTGTCTCTGTCGTCAAATATTCAGCATGTAGTCACAGGTACATTGTACTCTGCAGCTTGACATAAAGCGCCATCGTGTTGACTACCCGCCATGATTGTACCGTTATTTCTCCTGTTTGAAGTTATTTACATTTATAGTTACCAAACAACACACAGCTTTGGATTTAAATGCTTATTTAAAATATTCAGAATTTGCCGATGATATACAAAATAGTGACAAGTTAGCTCTCACGCTATTTTTTAACCAACGGAGGTGGATTGAGCACGGCTTGGCAGTGAAAAGCTGCGCACGCCGGGAATCTCGCTCTGTTTATTACCTATTCTTGCGGATTTTGTCGTTTTCATTGTAAAGAATTTCATATAGGAGAAATAACGGTCAAACTGCGGCTATATGTCCAGCCGCACGGTACCTGTGTATGCTTTGGTTTCGGGACATGTCATTAGACAAGTCTTAATTTTCAACACAGTATCGATTTGTTTTTACGACAAAAAGCCGGTGCCGTCACCCGCTTCACGTTAATGCTAACAGCGAATGACAGTTGGAAGGTTCCAAATATACACATATCGGACAAGTCAAAGATGAAATGCTGTATGCAGGCAAGAACTCCGCAATACCGGATAAGCTCGCCAATATTGCGCGTGCAATATCACTGCAAAAATAAGATAAAAAGAACAAAAATACTACTCCGAGATGAACATATTTTGAAATCTATCCGTAAATGAGAGATATCTGAATATTCACTCTACGTGCGAGGACACACGCTAACCGACAATAACAAACCTTGAAAAGGACATTTATGCACTCTTTTATCAATTCAGCCTTACTATATGCAAATATATCCCGTCCGTTTCAAGGACGGTTGATAATCTGTAAAATGATTTAAGTTCTTCTTTATGACCTAAACCGCGTTTTAAGGACTTGATCCTTTTTTGTGAACCTAAACCGCGTTTTCAGAACATGGTAACTTTATTCAAAAAGGTCACACAGCTAGATTAAAAGGGCTAAACTCATTCATGACTTTCGAGGGGTCCTCAGAATAATTTTGAAAATATTGTGAGATGTCAAAATGAATGTAATTTTTTCCATGTTTTCCAGTACTACTGATCACTTATTTTGACTGTACCGATGGATCCATTTGAGCCGCGCCATGAGAAAACCAACATAGTGCGTTTGCGACCAGCATGGATCCAGACCGCTAACAGTTTCTCTGATTGCAATAGGCTTTGAAAGCGAACAGCATGGATCCTGACCAGACTGCGCGGATGCGCAGGCTGGTCTGGATCCATGCTGGTCGCAAACGCACTATGTTGGTTTTCTCATGGCGCGGCTCATATAATATCACTGAAGTTTTAGTAAACTGTATGTTAGGCTTAGCACGCAACATCAACGGCTTCTTCTATAGTCCAGAAATATTACTTGGTCGATCTAGCCGGCCGTCGCTGGTTTTAAGAAGATGATGAGAGATTGACAAGACTTACTATGTAGGTAATGCGAAATGTCATATCCTTTGACTGTGCAGCTAATAACCTTATAGACTAACTACCGTTAATTTGATACGGTCTGCAGGTGACCTAATTTGCCCTTTCTTAAAGGTGCAAAATAAAGACAAATAAATAGACATAAATCTTAAAACAAGACTACATATTTTGAAATATACTACTAGACATTACGATAGCCGTGCAATATTCCCTTGAAATCAACACTTGTACAGAGAAACAAATGATTGTTTCTGCATTTTCTTAGACTGACATAGGTGGTCATTTTGTCCTACTTTCGTGTTTATCACTTTTCCGTAATCGGTCGGAAATTCTTCGGGATCACGTGATTTTAAAATTAATTCAAACGAATATCCGTTTAAAGACGCGCGACAAAATAATAACTGTATTTCCATGATAGTAATTATACACGATTTGCATGAAAAATATGAGATGTGCAAATTTTTAGTTTCAAATTGACAGTGACATATATTAGGCCAAGACAATGTGTTTAATGTCTAAAATTTTATTGAATTAATGTAGCCATATGTACATAAATCAGTGTATTTAGGTAAATTTCAATCACATTTTGTTTCTACAGTGTAAGATAGTTATTCATTTATATTCTTAAAACTATGCTGAAAAGAGATTAACTGAAAAAGTTTGCAGGCGAAGTTGTGAAAACACTTTTATTCGGGAAGGGCCTAAATTGTCCTCCCAAAAACTTGTAGTATAGCTGTATAATACCTGTATCATAAGAATGATTTTCATGAAGATTTCATGAGTTACAAAATTTTGAATTCCCTGTGCTAAATTTGTAAAAATCACATTATTGTTTGGGCATATAATATATGTTGCATCTATTTATAAATTATAGTCTCGTTTCGAAGGATTCTTCCGAAAAAATCCGAAGATGCGCGACAGGTTCATAAGCAGTCGGAAAACATACTTTCGGTTTGAAATTGGCATTTTTGTTTGTTTATTTGTTGGTTATTCTTGAACATATTCATGACTACTTAGTCAGATCCGATGCAGTGGGTCATATTTTCAGTAAATAGGAAGTCTCAGCTACAAACTCTGGTTTTCATATAATACTCGCTCGAGTGTTAGTAATGGACCTTTAAGAATACCAAAAGTAATACGAACTAAACTTAAATATCTTTGGTTATGTTTTCATTAGTTTTGTAATCCGATCATTTCTAGTGTAAAATGTAAACATTTTGGCGGTTTAAATCATGAAGGTCTGTTAGTATCGATACAGGTAATTCATTTATTACTGAAACCATGTCTAGTCGAGGACGATTGCTGTCAATATTTACAGTTTAATTCATGCAAAAAAGCTATATATGTGTTTGTCATTAATATTACATATAAGCATAATTTAGATTAGAGGTGATACAAGAGTTCCGCCAAGCAGGCCATATACACTCGAAGGGTTATATCAGAGAGGAACGCAAGCAAAATTTAAAGAAAATGCAAGATTTATATTTTTTTATTTTTTACGGGGCGGGGAGGGGGGGGGGGGGGGAAGCAGAGTGTTTATGCGATGGCGGTGAAAGGATACTAAAGGGTATGAAATTAAAATGATTGAATGATTGTTTTTGGTGGGTGAGCGGGTGTTAATATGCCGGGGTGTAATGTAGATCATCATCACCTGTCTATATTCCAAGTTTCAAGTCAGTACCATAAATATCTTTAAAGTTTTATTCTGAACACGAAATATGATAGGCAGATCTGCCCTTAAACTTTGACCTATCAGCCTGGATCATGCACTCTGCACATCGTCTCGTCACCACCTACCTATAACCAATGTTTATAGTCAATACATGGTCAATTAGTTATGCTCTGGACATTATATATGATGGATAATTTTGACCTTGTCCTTAAACATACATGCCCAGTACATGTTCTCTGTACATTATCTCATCACTACTTTCCTACATGCCACGTTTGAAGTCAATACCTTAAATGGTTAATAAGTTATGCTCTGGACACGAAATATGATGGACAGTTTTGACATTTGAGCTCAATCTGTGACCTTGACCTTAGACCTACAGAGCCGGTTTGAGCGCCCTGCACATCGTCTTTTCGCCATCTACCTGTAAACATCTGATCATGTACTTAAGTTCATACCGTATCTCACTCGTAATCGTAGATCTGCTAATCTCTCTAATCTCTCTCTAATAATCTCTGATCTCAAGCTCTGAAATCAAATAAGTACAAATGCACTAAAAACTTATGCATAGAGATCATTTACATACATGTTTACAGTTAAAACTATAAAATCATAATTATACATTACATCTTCAACATGATGATAGAACAATTTGATGTTGGTATTTCCTGTCTAGTGGCCAGTTCAATACATAAAATAAGTAGAACCCATGAAATAAGAAAAGATAACAATATCACATAGTAAATTTACATGCAAAAATACATGTCAGTTGTGGATTGAGCTCTTGAGTCAACACACACACAAATATACACTTCCTCAGGTAGCTGGTTACTGACAACTGCCACCATGTGATATTAGGCTGCAAAATTAAACAATGTGTACAATAGGATAGAAACAGTGATTTCTTAGAATTACTGCAAACAAGCTAAGAATATGCCGCCATCTTAGAATTTATCAATCATGTAAACCATGCATGTACATGAATAAAGTATTAAAAACAAAATGCAAGTAAACACAGATCTTTTGCAACTTGTCTTAGGAATAAATTGCAAGACAACAAAAACATTTCCTAACCTTAAAAGAAATCCTCAAAGCCTCCATAATCAATATTATAGAACAAATCAAACTGTCCCCTGGAAAACATGTCGGACAACTGAAGAAAAAGCGGGGTCTTGTGACTAAAATCATAAAACAGCGGGAACTTATTGCAATGCTTGACTGGTTACTGAAATTTATGTAAGAATTGGTCAAAGGGAAGCAACTTCTGAATGACTTAAGTTCCAGAATAATCCACATTGTTACATTTACTTCGGGTAACAGAATGATAAATCTATTCACAGCTTTCAGCATGTGTAAAGGTTCAGTTGAAACTCGGTATCA
Source organism: Mercenaria mercenaria (assembly GCF_021730395.1). Classification (NCBI taxonomy): domain Eukaryota; kingdom Metazoa; phylum Mollusca; class Bivalvia; order Venerida; family Veneridae; genus Mercenaria; species Mercenaria mercenaria. The sequence continues at coordinate 48,471,032 of NC_069362.1, forward strand.
CGAAATCCAAGCCATCGAGCGTATTAGTTAGAGATAATCAAATTCGACTTAGAATGATATATTTTGTACAACGGGACTTGAAACTATCTTCGAAAAAGCGAAAATTTTAAGATAAGCGAGTTCAAGATATCAAGTTTCTTATTCCGAGGGATATTGCAAACCTGGTAAACTCAATCGGATTTGCGAAAAAAAAGATAATACCCACCGCCCCGCCAAATTATGGCACAAAAAAGACAAAAATTTCGAAATCCATGCCATCTTGTAGGGCTGCGAGGTTCAAACTCTTGTAAAGTTCATAGTTCTCATGCACTAGTAGCATAAGATAGCATATTCAAAAGCTGCTTTCCACAGAATAATTAAATATCGTAATGGACAAAACAAATTCTACTTATACTCGGTCTAATAATATTGTTTTCAATACTAAAGCTGTGAAAATGGTTAAAATCATCATACATGTACTTGCAAAAATTTCGTTCGATGGAAATACCACGATAACACTGGCTGTCTTTCACGAAATTTAAGCAATTATTTAAAAAAAAGCACTGTTAACACCGGCACATGCGTAGACATCAATTGTTGAATGTAAATAATGCCAAATGTCCGGCAGAAACTATTATGGATTATGTGGAAAAACAATTAACTCTACGTAAAGCAAAACATACATGTCGGAACTACTGATTGCGGTCGTCTTTATTGATTGTTTACATCCGGGGATTTTTTTACGTACAAAAAACCGACGAAATACTTCACTTTCAATTTAACTTTCATAAAATGAGTCTATGTACTAACTTAAAATCAGCGACTACAAAGTAACAAAATGCAATTTCAATATTGTAAGTGCTTTTTGCATAATCTGAATCGTAAATATAAGATATAAATGCTTGCAGTCCCATGAATGGTAACTTTAAACAGAAAGTTGAATCGATATGCAATATCCAGCCACATCCCAAAGGCATATCATGATGCAAGAGTTTTTTGAAAATAGAGAGGGAAATGACCACGATTGTATAGAAAATTGTATGCAACCATAAACTAATCAACAAAATGTCAAAACACGTATACACTACATATGGCCCCTCGTAGTAGATGTGTATACTAAGTTTACTATACTTGACTTTGACACCTCAAAAAAAGAAATAAAAAGGACAACAAAGGGACGGACATGCAGCAGACTTAATTAACAGATATCCACGTCTTTGTAGTATTACTTTTTTTCTTGGGTGTTAATGTCACATTGACACAGTTATAGGTCAAGTGGCAACTTTCCAGCTTTTATGGTGGAGAAAGACACCAGGTACCCCTCCGTGCATAATTTCATCACGAGCGGGCACCTTGGTATAACCATCGACTTTCGGTAAACTAGCTGAACGGCTTCCTCACACGATGAATTTAACACCCTAGGCTCGAACTCACATCGGTGAGGGACAAGTGATTTAAAGTCAGCGACCTTAACCACTCGGCCACGGAGGCCACCCGTAGTTAGAATTTTATCTGAGTGTGATGCAATATTCAATTGAGATTAAAGAATAATAGAATATATCACAGATTTCAGCATGTGTTAAGGGGATATTTAGAAAAAAATGCTGGCCCATGGTCTTAAAATATTATTGGAACGCGACTCATAGCCACATACACAGAGGACCAAGCTTTTTATTCCGCTTTTTATTGTAACGCTGAGACACACTTCAATCGGACTTTAGGAAAAGGTTAAATATCATCGTTAAATTATAGCAATAAAGAGACAAACAAATTGCGATAACAATCATCTAATAGCGCTGCACGGTTTAAAATGTATAACATTTCTCATGCACTACTGGCTTGAATTTCTGTCTGTCCTTGTATAAACGTTTGTACAAAGCACAATAAATGAGAATGAACATATCGTACAAGATATATTGTGCAAAAAAAAAACATGTACTTTTTCTCAAAATATATTTGTTCGGTCTCAGATAATCAGCACATAAGAGCGTCAAAGACCCTTAAACACCGTCGGTAAAATTAAAAGCTGCAAGGTCGTATTTTGTATTGGCAATTCAATTCAATAAGTTATGGCATATATATATTTTCTGCTGAATTGTAGTTATATATAGAAATATATATTTTAGGCTTAATTGATATCCAGTTATCTTAATTAGTTTTTGGCCAGATATTGGCCTAAAGCCCATTTCACGTAAAAAATATAGCAAACTTGCTGCATAATATTACATATATAACTAACATTGCTCTAATGACGTGAAACGGCAAATAAAATGACTATCAAAATTTACGTAATACTTAAGAAACGATAGGGTCCTACTAATAGTTTTGCGACTTTATTTCTTTCTTATAGACTATGATCTGTCTTGCTCACATATACAGACAGAAAGGCATTAGTTTTATCAATCAATTTCAAAAACTTGACTTGTATATTTAGTCATTGATAGAAGCTAGATGATGCTAAATTCTATTGATATATTTTGGAATATTGAAGTTTGGATGCTCTTTATTTTTTGTGGATTCTAAAAATAGTACTTACAAATCTGATTTTCCAGATACTAGTATTGACTAACTGTTAATTAATGTTCAAACGCAGGCATGTCTTATTTACGTCAGGACACGGTCTACTATACTTGACATTCTTGATAATATCTTTATCAATATTAGCATACATGTTCTCCATTGCACTCCGCTGAACATAAATGTAATCGAAATAAACTTACAAAACTTCATGTCATAACCAAGTGATACGTTTGAGTGTTCACAATTGCATTTGAAAGGGGAATTTAAAAAGGTATAAAAGCAATATGACGGGATATGTCTTTAAAACAGCTAGTACAGTGATGTCTTTTGATTTTAATAGCAAGAAAGTTCTTATTACGGGAGCTGGAAGAGGGATTGGACGCGCTTTAGCTATTGCTCTTAATGAGACTGGATGTAAGGTTTATGCTCTCAGCCGTACCAAGTCTACGCTCGACTCTTTAGTTGCTGAGCATCCTAAGGTTGTTCCAATAGTTGCTGACTTATCCAACTGGGATGATACCAGGAGAAAGCTTGAAGATTTGGAACCGCTCGATGGTTTGGTCAACAACGCCGCGATCCTAGGAGAGAAGTATCCTTCAGTTGATTTTCCGAGAGACTCTATCGATAAATTACTGAATACTAATCTGCTGGGCGCGATAAATTGTGCACAAGTGGTTGGGAAGAAAATGATTGATTCCAAAATAAAAGGATCTATCGTGAATATTTCAAGTGTGGCCGGAATAGGGGCTTTTGATACTAACTTGGCATACAATGTTGCGAAAGCAGGACTGGACATGGTAACAAAGCAATTTGCTCTCGAACTCGGACCATACCAGATAAGGGTTAACTCAGTCAATCCTACGCTTGTCATGACGCCAATGATAACAAATATTAAGGAAGGCGTATTGTACGAAAAGGCTTTTATTGCCAGGACACCTATGGGTAGAATTGCAAAGGTGGAGGAAATGGTTGGGCCAATATTGTACCTTCTTAGTGACTTTTCAAGTATGGTTAGCGGCCAGATGCATCCAGTTGATGGTGGAATGCTTTCCAATATAGCTGTCAAAATATAATTTCTTTGACAGGCTATATATTTCTTTTGGTTGTACTACAAATATGGTTCGTATCAACTTCCATGGAATAGCCGATTGCTTATTACTAAATAAAATGCCGAAACAAATCCATTGCTTACGGAAATAAAATGCACGCTTTAATCAACATATCTCAATAAAATGTTTCACAGAAAAACACTGCATTTTATATTAGAATACGCCTATCATCTGTTAGTTGTAATCGTGTGTATATCAACAAATACTGGTTTGTTCAATTTGTTCAAGGCTTTATTGAGTCGTGTCTTTTGTATCACAAGATTAAAGTTTGACTCGTAGGTAGGGCCACATCATAACTTAATCTCCAGCAGTGACATTTTAACAATTTGACGTCGTACAAAAACTTGGGAAAATGACAAAACTGCTATTGATTTGTTTGATTTGATTCCTATATTTTAAGTTATTTTCGAGTTGTTTGACTTAAGACAAGATTTGATCGATGTAAGGACTTGTCGACCCTAGAAAAGTAAAATCTATCTTGGCCTACACTCTCGAGCGACACTAGTATCACTTCTCCTGGTCGATAAGAATATGTTTAAAATGGGAAAGAAGTGCCTTTGTGTGATTATGAACCTGACAACTGATGAATACAAGTCTAGTATGCAAATATCGCCTAAAGGCACAGCAGCACTGTTTTATAACCTTATTAGCACATGTTCCACTCTACTATTCCAATAAAATGTTGCACAGCATTGAATTTCATGTAATGCGCGGGGACGCCGGTGTTGTCTGGTGTCGTTGAAGTCATTTCCTTCCAAATATTTGTTATGAATTTATTCATTCTAGGGTCGTATTTTCCTGTATCGGCCTTACTTTACCACCACGCCAGAAGATTAAGCTCGTGAAATTATGTTAATTGCCCAAGTTTTCTTTTGTAAAATAATTGTTAGTTTGTAGCTGCTTGTCATCCTGTCAATGGGATGTTTAGCGCACCCGAAAGTATGCCTAATATCGTCTGATGATATCTGGCACACACGCTCATAAGAATCTGATATCGGTCTCATGCTGCTCATATATGCAAATTTGTTACCATAATGAGTAACATATGGAATAATAGTAATTATCATTGAAAGGCACCACCCTCTCATGAATTTACCTGTTTCTTACGAGGTGCAGTCAAAAAGTTCCTGGACTGGCCAATTTTTAAACATATTTGACTACCGATCAGGCTAAAATTTTCTACACTTATAACTCTGAACACGTTCTTAGTGTTTGCATATGTTTCACAAGCATTCCGTCAATACTTCGTTTTACATTGGGTATGAGCTAAGTTACGGAGCACTTTGAAAAATGTAGCGCCTCCAAATTTTTTTTATCATTAAATGTCATTACAACTCTTTAGTTACGTTACAATACTATAAGTTGATGTAATAATCGGTAATTAAACATACAAGTAAGGAGTCTGTTATCCGTAATTTCAGGTGGTACGGAGGGGTTTGACACTTGGTATAAGGAAAAAACGACCACACTGAGAAACAGAGAACTTGTTATTTCACCAAGATAATGCCCCAGTACATCTGTCTGAGGATACTTTAATGACAATAGATTTCTTGGGATATGAAAGACTGCAACACCCGCCTTATAGTACCGGTCTAGACCCCATGGACTTCGCTGTGTTTCCGAGGCTAAATGCTGAATTACGTGGCCGCAGATTTGATTCTGAAGATGAACTTAAATTTGCCGTACGATCCGCAGTGAAAGGCTTCGAAAAAGATTGGCACGGGAGTATTTTTCGCAACTCAGTAGATCGCCATCAAAAGTGCATACAATGCAAGGGGGAATACTTTGAGAAACAGTGACCGATTTAAACAGTGAAAGTTACGTGCGTTTTGATATCGTGTTTAGATAAGACGTTGTTTTAACGTCAAAGTGCTCCGTAGAGTATAAGGTGTAATTATTTGAGAGGAAAAAGGTCGGTCATTTTTGTATAAGCACTCCTAATGTTTTAAATTGATGTATAGAAAACTATTTTTCTTATCACTGTGATATATTATATAATGTTCTGCTTCGAAAATGCCGACAATACAAAATCAGTCTATTGTTTCCGGGGAGTTCATCGGGCTACTGTTGGTGCATGTCGGGATGTGTTGATGCGTGTCTTTCGGAATTAACCAAACTGTTTTTATACTTTATGTGTCAAGCCGCCCATACACAAACATAGAATGTTGAAAAAGTCCCGCGTAATCTCTTGGTGAAGGCTATAGCAAAGTTTTTCTACTGAGGGAGCGGGCCTGTACCGGGTACTAACATATGTATAATACGTTCTACCTTTGAACAATATAAATTATAAATGTATTGTGCTCCTATACAGTTTTATTTTCTTACCTAGTAGAATGTATCATATGGTAGTCATGCTTCTGCAACTATATAGTTTATAGTGGCTATAATGCGGATACAATCACAGTGACTGACTGGTTTTTATCAAATAAAAGGTGAATGATAGAAGCAAAATGGGCTTGTATGTTGTTTTTTGCATTCATTCTGATCTGTATCATATCAGCCTGTGATGTGCATCAATATGGGTGCCTATATAATGGTGGGGCTTTGCATAACACGGGTCAGAGGGGGGGGAATGGAGGTCGAGCTCCCAGATGATAGGTGTGCCGCTGACCGTTTCATGCTGAAGACCATCAGAAGGCGGTGCCCCAACGTATACACGATCCTTTACACTCTGCATCTGGTGATAAGGTAGCAGGAATGCGCGGCGCCGAGGTTTTGCAGTTAGGGTACTCGAGCCTGGGAACGGAGGGGGGAGGGGGTTGCAATGGTGATGATGTTCCGTACGGTCTGGCAGTTTTTATCCCAGAATGTATAACACAGACAATACGTCTATTTTCCGAATCTTTCAACAGTTAGGTGATGACGTCATCATGTTTCAACGTCATATTATAAGGGTTGAGAGTTACTGATCAGCCGTGAAATTATTTTAGTTAAACGTAGATATATTTTCACAGAGTTTATAGACAAATTCTTTTTATTTTTTGAGGGGTGAGGGGGAGTTTATTTAAGAAATAACCATATCTAGTCCAGGAACAAGAGTACAAGTAATGCCGCACACTGGTTAAAATCTGACAGTTTATAATGCTGCAGTGTAAGACGGTACCATGCTTTCCTTTTGGCATTTAAATAACTGTTTTTAATATGTTTGAGGTATTACATAACTTACGCACACACTGGCTTACAGTTATATTTGGAAGTCATATAATTCTAGGGCGGTGCCCAGCTGTGTTTAAATGTAGTTGTCTTTCGGCTGACATTTCGGCATCATGGACCGCAGGTTTGCACTCCCGTATTTGATAATACCATGTATTTTCACTTTAAATACATTAACTGAAAATAATTGATTAGAAGCTAACTTCGGACGCCTGTCTGTTAACAGTAACTTGATTATCGACGGAGTTTTTTCTTTCTTTTTCTGGCGTTCAGGAGTTACTCAGGTGTTTGTAAATTGCTTCAGTATTTCCACGAGATGTCTTTGTGTGATTTTAGTGCATTTCGATGCATCTCTGCTTGGTTTCATTTGTTTAAAGGCAAAATCATGGGCACTTACATCCAGTGGTGACGCACACTGTGTATAACTGAGAATGGGACCTTGCGAACATGTTGACATCTTCAGGGTGTATGGTAATTTAATACAACGTGCGGTTGTTTCCGGCAGCTGTTCACTGTTTGATTCTAATTGGATAGTAATGTATGCTTTAATTCTTAATATATCAACTAAAAATTTTGATTAGATACTAACATTTGACGCTTGCCCGAGTTTTTCTGGGAGCCTACTACGTTGTGTGTAGTTATGGCGGGTGATTGCATAACTTGCGAGCACACTGAATTACGGATGTGTTTGGGGGTCGTATAATTCTAAGACGGTGCCCAGCTGTTTTTCAATGCAGTTGTCTCTAACTGGCATTTCGGCTTCATGGACTGCTGGTTTACACTCCCGTATTTGATAATACCATATATTTTCACTCTAAATACATTAACTGAAAATTTTTGATTAGATACTAACCTCGGACGCGTGTCAGATTGTAGTGGCTTGGTAATCGACGGGTTTTATCTAACGTTCCGGAGTTAATCAGGTGTTTATAAATTGTTTCAGTATTCCAAGAGGTGTCTGTATATAATTTTATTGCATTTCGAGATGCATCTCTGCTTGGTTTCGTTCGTTTGGAGGCAAGGTCGTGGGCGCTTACATCTAGTAATGACGAACACTGTGTATAACTGGGAATGAGATCTTGCGGGCATGTTTACATTTTTAGGTATATGGAAGTTTGATGCAACGTACGGTTGTTTCCAGCATCTGTTCACTCTATGATTCAAATTAGATTTTACTGTGTGCTTTATTTCTTAATATATTAACTAAAATTTTTGATTAGATACTGACATTTGATGCTTGTCTGAGTTTTTTGGGGGTCAGCTACGTCCGTTGGACGATATTTTTGCCGGGATAGTTTTCCAAGATCCGGAACATGCTTTGGTAATTGGTTCTGCTTGATTTTATGTTGCGGTGTATCTCTGCATGTTGGAGGGGCGGTTCGGCGCATTTCTGCTTGGTCCATTTTAGTTCGGGCAGGTGAGGTTCGTACGGTATGACCGGGGGTCTGGACGAATGGGTGATCTAGAAGCTTTTGGTCGTTGAAATTGTTTAAATATTAGAGATTCTGTCCAAAATTCGGACGAAAATTTTGATACATACTCGGAATTCGGAATTTTAGTTTACATGGTTCTAGGCGGTGCCCTAATGGTTTCACTCATTGTGTTAAGGTAAGTATCTCGCATTGTCACAATTTGGAGAGGATTGTTGTTGTTGTCTTAGGGTTGGGATATAGGTTAGTGTGGTTTCGGATTTCGGGTGTGGTCTCGCCGCCTGAATTGTTTTATGATCACATGGATATTAGGATGGATAGATTGCTTGTTGACTCAGTAGATGTTTTTTGGGTGGCAAACAGCAGCCGTTTTGATCTGAATCAAATGCAAGTAACCAATGACACATATAATATAAAATATTTTTGTGAACAGAAGGCAGATTAGATGGTCATCACAATTACTACATAACACTTTTGTCTTATCATCTACGATATTCATAGTGATTACACGGTTGAACTGGTGGCCACCTTCAATAAGGATCCAGCCAGGTCCTTACACAAACTGAATAATGAATAATGATTTACAACAAATGGTTTACAAAAATCTCCACAATCACTTTTTCATGGAAGATATTAACTTTGAAGAAGACATGTGAACAGTTTTGCTTGGGGGTTGCTTCGGATTCGGGCCGGATAGGCAAGGAGCGTTGCGCGCGCGTAAAGGCCTTAACTTGCCATTAATTCTTCGCAAGGGAATTTATCTGGTATTGTTTCCGGGGAGTTCATCGGGCTACTGTCGGTGCATGTCGGGATGTGTTGATGCGTGTCTTTCGGAATTAACCAAACTGTTTTTATACAGTTGGACACGGCTGGTTGTGTTTGCAATGTCATGTGGAATATTTGAATGGCACTTTTCTGCGAGCCAGTTCATTCATTTCATTTGTACAACTTGATGTTGCACGACTCATAGGTACAGTGGTGAAGAGCACATACTTTATGTGTCAAGCCGCCCTATACACAAATATAGAAACTTTTCGACTGTACCTCGTACATCTTTGTAGGGATAATACACGTTTTTTGTGTATTAACGTCTCGGTCACAAACATATCCCAAGGGTTTTTGCAGACGTTAATACACAAAACAAACGTGTATTGTCGCTATTCTTGCATAAAAACATTACACGACGACTAAATGTATTGTTTTCATATGTGATGACTTTACGATTCCGGTACATTTGTTAATAACCATTCTGTCGTTCTTGGAAACGGTAAACATGTTTTAAATATCCATAACCAGGGCCCCAAAATCAACAACATTACTATAAGCACATACTGAAGATTTTTACACGATTTTTTATCTCTCGTTATTACAAACATGAAATTACCAAAAATTATTCGTATAACTTCAACATTTAGTAAACAGGAACACAATTCCAAGAATAATAACTTTATATTCGAGTTATTTTGAGTACTGACACATTTAGAGTACGGATGAGTACGAATGTAATGTCAAATTTTCAAGCTGTTTATATAAATTCTTCCGGAAATTAGATAAAAACATAGCGACTGATACTTACCAAAATCATAAATATGATTCCTAAAAACAAACAATCGCACAAGTTACAAGCGATTTTTAAACATTCACGGTGTCTACAAAAACTGAAACGACGCTGAGTTCTAAAAGTGGAGTAAACAAGGGAAGAAGCGAGTACGAATATTGTTGGGGGCAGCGCATTTGGCTTTGGGAACTGATACTGCAAAAATTTCTATAGTTTAGGTTGCATCTTTTATGCTACAAGAAGAGGTATTTATTATAGAAACAAGACGCAGATAGCAGATGTCAATCTGCGCAGAAATACATATACGTCCCTGGGAAAGCATTTCAAAAATAAAAATCGGGTATTAACAGCACGTGAATTGCCTTGTTTGCACACGATTTTTCTCCCGTTAATACATGGGCGGATCCAGTGAAAAAAAGTAGTTTTTATGCAGGAATACCTATAACAGTATTCCGTTTTTATTGCTAATAGCATCCACTGACACATCAAATCTCAGCCTATATAGGCTAGCAGTTCGAGTATTCCTGTTTTTATTCTATTTTAGATGCAACTCCATAAAAATCAAATGTCGTTACGGATGTAGTACAGTTTTTCCTTTAAAAATAAGGAGTTTCACAAAGAATACATGAAGTTACGATGTCATGTCTTTACGGATGTGAATTTCCCGCGCTAACTTCAGGGCCATTATTGACAATGGCCCGGGAGCTCATTATGATAATATGACAAATCATAAAGCAAGACGGTGACAGTATAAAACTATTTGTAGGTACTCGTGCGATAAATCCTAATACATGTATCGAACTCACTAAAAGGCAATAACTGTGCATTGTTGCATAACCAAAAAAAATTCATACATAATCATTTTAAAATCATAGTTAAACATACAACTCATGCTTACCGGCAGGAATCGTGACATTGTCTAAACGCACAAAACCCGCATATCTTAAGGAATACAACAACTTTTCCTATTCTCTAGCATGATACCTGACCCGTATTTTTTTATTTTTTAACTGAAGAAAAACAAATTGATTTGATTTTCGTTTCGCTGTATTATTCATTACTTCAGCACAACGATACACATAACAAAATGAAGTATGCCACTTGAATTTTAGAGACTTAAAACATTGAAGTCTACAACATACACTCCAGGTTTCCGTACATTAGACACAGCGAACTCATTCGTCCTCCACCTCTGATCCACAGTTACGCGCAAAGAAAAGGTAGTACAGAATCCAGGAACACTGGTTAGGTTATCAGCCCGCCATACTGTTGCATATATTTATATATAATACTAATCAGACTGCAATTATAACTCTTCTTTGTATTTTATGTCCACACACTCGGCGGGCTTTTCAAACTAAAATGGTATTTTTTGGTGGTGTGCATTTTGGAATTTTAATTAACTACTGTTTGCTGATCAAATTGCCCCTTCCCCTTTTTTTAATCGATAGAGTTTTGCCTTTACGTCACAAAAGCGGCGATGCTGAAGCTATTTTTGGACCTCGTCTATACAGATAACTCCGCCCTTTCAGTATTTTTTTCCGATACGAGGTAAGATTAATTTAGGCATACACTGAATGAACTTGTTTACGTTGCCCACTACATGACTGAGAATTTTACACGATAAAAGGTTGATTAAACGGTTGTTTCAACGAAAAGTAAAACATTTAAATCTTAAATGAATGCACTACATTTACGTCGCGTGGATGTGAAAAATACGGAATCCTTTAATACATTATGGGCATTGTCCTGCCCTGCCTAAATTTCATAGCCTTTTGCTGTAGATTTTTAAATAATGTTTCTTGTGTTTAGCTTTCATAATGTAAAACGCAACTGACTTGTGGTTGAGTGTTGGAGTCGCTCATTTCAAATCACTGTAACCCGTCATTAATTGAAAGTCATAAGTTCAATTCCCGGAACCGACCATGCCTCTTTAGTTGAAAAAGTCGGGAATTTCTTACGGAATATGTGAGTCTAGAACTTCCCAAGAACAACGACAAGTCTTATCAACTGCCTGTCTATAAATAACGGAGATAGTGTATGAAAGACGGGCATTACACCCTTCAAATAAATAGTAGATACATTCACATACATGTGCTATATACGCAAAAAAAAGAATAAATAAACAATAGCTAGGCCCTAACGTAAAAATATAATGGACTTAGAGTTGTAATAGTTAAATTACGGAATATTTTTATGATGAATCTATCAAGCTCTTCGGAAGTAGGTTTAATAGTGTGTGACGGTAAACAAAGCGTTGACATAAAGCGTTATCCAAGATTTTATGATGCATTCTGCAGAGGTTTATCAGATTTTTATGGATATCACAGTTACAAGTGTTGTGTAGCAAGGGACTGGGAATTGCTATAGACGCAAATATTATTCCCTCGTCGAAAAAAATTGTCAAAACAATTGGACGTTGTTGAAATACGAGTATTTTACTTTTTAAAGAACGTATCCATTATATTTACGTTATTGTACCTCTTTTCAATCGTATACAAGGACGGGGATACTGGGCCTATCTTTAGATATGATTACCATGAGCCCTGATAGAGTCAGAGCGCGCGCTTTGTAAGTCATAGTGTTGGGTGGATCAATCAATTTTTAACTCGAGGTGTGACGTAAAGAAAAAAAGGATGCATTCAACTCCTTCAAGCGACAAGGTGAATACGGTAAAAAGCTAGCAGATGGGCGGGTTTAACCTGTCAGGAAAACGCCAAAAATAGCTTCAGCTTCAGCGCTTTTTTGACGTTAACGTATCAAAAAAATGTGAAAGGGCAATTAAATCTTCAAACAGTAGTATATGATTTCTCGCTTACCTTAAAATTGATAATACAAATGGTAAAAATTGTTGGTAAATACTGTTATCAATTCGTATGTAATTTTAAGGCCCTAAATGTTTTGTCATTTGTATTTGGGTTCAATTTTTTCATGAAAGGACAGTTGGTCCTTTAAATACTTGACTTAAATTACATATCTGAAAATATGGAAAATCACTACATATTAATTATGTAGTTTATATGTATTAACGGTGTTATGAAATAGGTTTAAAATAGTATACAGTATATATAATAGTATAAAATAATCTATACAGCAAAAGAGAGGATAAGGGTGCACTCACACTAAAAAAAGTGACAGTTTTTTAACAATAGACCATTTCTGCATTACATTTAATTATATAAAGGATACTACATAAGTGTCTTTTCATACTGATTTTTTTAACGAGCTGAATAAAATGCGAGACTCTATTGACACTCAATAACTTTTTATATACGTAATAGTTCTTCCTTGTAGAAACTGCATTACACAGCTGAAACATTTATCCACTCGATGCACAGTTTAAATAACCGCAGTAATGTTGAAATAACATATTTTTTTCTAAAATACTGACCTTGTATCTTGTTTACGTACTGATGTCAGCGATTTTGTTTTAACTAACCTTTAGCTCTCGCTTAAAATTATAACGGACCCAAACACGTTCGACCCCCTGTGTAGATATATAGTTCTGTTTCAAAATGTTTGCGTCATTGAAACACTATGTCTTGTATAATACATTTTATTGTGCAACTGCCACGCCTCGTGCAGGAATAATGTTTATCGACAAAGACACACTGTGTCAGTTTGAGTAACTGCATCTAAACTCTTGACTAATCGCAACTGCAATACATGTGAACAAATCGCACACTCGAGCCGTGTGCAAAGTTATTATAATAATTACTTATTTAATATCCTCCACAATTTGAAGATTGCATAGGCAGTGAATGGAACGTTTACTCAAACAGTAGGGTAATTTTGTTGTTATCGTTTTTGAAATCTTCGTCAGCGTTTAATTTAATGCATGACTTCTGTATCCACATTTTGACAGATTTTTTATAAATGCGTCTACTCACACATTGCAAATGTTTCAAGTTTTCTCACGGGAAGCGTTACTTTTTTATAGTCAACTTACACATCATCTAATTTTGGCACTGCATTAATTGCTAAATGGTTTTTCGGTATCCAGTTGTTTGATATAGATTGACAGATTAGATTGCAACCATTAGTAAAGTCTAGAGTGTTGTATCATCAGATGACTATCATTTTTGTTCTCCAGCTGCGTGCTTGATTTGAGCCGCACTATGAGAAAACCAACATAGTGCATTTGCGACCAGCAAGGATCCAGACCATCCTGCGCATCCGCGCAGTCTGGTCAGGACCCATACTGTTCGCTAACGGTTTCTCTAATTGCAATAGGCTAAGAAAGCGAACAGCATGGATCCTGACCAGACTGCGCGGATGCACTATGTTGGTTTTCTCATGATGCGGCTCATTTACCAGTATTTTATTGCATGTCATTTGAAACTTCAAGAGAATAGTCTGGATGGTGATCTGTTTTTTTTTTCGTACACACATATTTCCAACATGCCCAAACTGAGTATACCGAGGTTCAGTGGACATAGTGTTATGTAGATAGGTTTATAGAAAACGAGCGCTTGGTCGTTGCCGTAGAAACTTGCAAGTATCAAAACTAGGGGTATTATGCAAAGTGCTTCGCCTGAAGTGGTGTTTCGTGCTGGTAGTACATATTTATACTGTATGCTAAACATGCATTATATCTTGTATTAAACCTAGTACAAAATACTTTTAATACAGATAAACCTTACATAAAACTATATGTAGTAATTGTTCATATTTTCAAGTGTAAAATTTGGATCTAATATACCTTTGTGATATGGTCTGTACCTCGTATCTTTGAATGTTCGAAACCCCGCATGAGATGTCTATTTTTGTATGTGAGTAAGCCATCAAGCTGGCTTTGTGAACAATTTATGGTTTTATCCAGGTATCAGTACATACCTAAAGTTATGTCAGGGTCTTCCTTCCAGCATTAAATACGTTAAAAGTTGGAGAGTTCTCTCGAGACACAAACGCGTACGTGTAAAGTATTGCAAGTTTACTTTATATCATTTTATACTAAACTCCTTAAACGTTTTAGGCTTTTCCTGCATATTTTGTCCATGTTATTACTTCCATTGTTCGAATGTTTCTACTTAAGCTTGTCACTTAGGCAGACAGAATCTTTAGTTCTTGTGAGACAGATCTATGCGAAATATCTTCTTTAGAAAACTTCAGCCAAGCGGAAGCCCAATATACGCATGTTATCAAGATACATATGACGGGTGCGCAAAAAAATAAAAAGTTCAATTAGCAATAAACGATATTTAAAATGATTCACATTTTATGATCGACATCAAAAATGACAATTTATGCAAATTTATGCACATTTTATCAGTTCAGTTTAGCTGATAATGCAAAATGTCTCCCATCCGTTTCATTGACGATGTATAATCTGTGCAATGATTTAGTCCTTCTTTATGACCCGAAACCGCGTTTTCAGAACTGGTTTTCAAAGGTCACACAGCTAGATTAAGAGCGTCAAACTCATTTATGAGTTTCACGAGTCCTCAGACTAATTTAGAAAATATTGTGAGATGTCAAAATGAATGTAATTTTGTCATGTTTTCTGATATGATATCAATAATCCAATAATAATCTTTTTTGGCTGTGTGGATGGAACTATATTAGTACACTGAAGTTTTAGTAACCTGTACTTTAGGCGAAGCATGCTTCTTCCATAGTCCTGAAATACTGAAATATTTAAATGGTGAGATTATCAATGTTTGTTTTGCTACATGTTAACAATAAATACTCTTTGACTGTACAGCTGATGTTCTTGCCAAATCTTATACTATTATTTATACTATAGACCAACTACTGTTTATTGATACGGTTTGCATATGGTCTAATTCGCCATTAGTACGGAATAAACAAAGACTTGCGATGCTGAATACGGAAAAAGAACGACCCACTAAAGTCACGGTGAGGATGCGTACACCGGATATTGCCATTTAGTGATAAGGTATTTTCCGAAAACGTGATTATTCTTTGCCAACAAGGTAAGTTAAACCCCGATTTACTATAATTGTGTTATACTACTACAGAAGAGGAGAGCATTACTTTTAATAACCAGATACTGTGTATATGCTCTAACAAGCGTAAAATGAGTCAATCTTAAGTAGAAACGCTAAAATTTGTGATAAAATGACAACTTATCATTTGATAAATGCAAGCCGTGAACACATTTCTCCCAATACTATCACCTATTTGCATTGTGGGGAAAATTCTGAAAATTTAGCTTTGTAAATGTTTATATGACGGAGAAATCGGTCACAAATGATGGCGTACTGTGTGCTGTGTTTTCAAAATAATATTTGAACTGTGTACGAGTATTGCAGTTTCGTGTACTAAGTATTGATATTGAAAATCGTGCATATTTCCAGTATTTTCAGTATTGGTGGTCATTAAATAGACAAGGCATGTAATAGCATCGGCCCAAATGATGGAATGTCTTTTTCTGTTTGCAGATGGCATTGGACTTCACAGCGAAAAAAAGACAGTTTGAGCACTGGAATTACAAGTTACAATTACAGCGGCATGCCAATAGTCACATCGAGAAACTGTCTAAAGTCTAGCCATTGCCAAGTACAGGCCCAGCCACAAGGACCCCCGTAAAGTTTTACGATGAAGCTTTATGTCAACTTCCTAAGACAAGAAAAAGAAAGATGATGCTTTATGTCAATTTCCTAAGACAAGAAGAAGAAAGATGATGCTTTATGTCAGTTTCCTAAGACAAGAAGAAGAAAGATGATGCTTTAAGTCAGTTTCCTAAGACAAGAAGAAGAAAGATGATGCTTTATGTCAATTTCCTAAGACAAGAAAGTATAAACCTCTTCGGCAGATACACTATACTGACTAAAGTTTAGGGTTAGGGTTAACATAGGTTTATAATAGCGTACCGGAAAGGTTGATGCGCTAATCGGACCAAAGTGTTTATAAGTCATAAGACAAGAAAGTATAAACCTCTTCGACAGATACACTATACTGACTAAAGTTTAGGGTTAGGGTTAACATAGGTTTATAATAGCGTACCGGAAAGGTTGATACGGTAATCGGACCAAAGTTTTTATAAGTTTTATAATAATGTAACACATGATATGATGACGATAAGTGTGGAAAAGGTATCCCCTTACATGAAAATATGTAATCCTGTTGCCTTTAAACTTCAAAGGGAAATAAGCCTTGGTCAATAGATGATCCCTATTGATTTTGATATCAATAGTTCAATGGTCAAGGTCGTAGGGGCTTTGAACTTTTGGTTTACACAATATTTATTTTCCAGACATGCATTTCATACAAACATATATTAATGTGGTAAGATTGAGGAGTAAGCTAAAAGCTTGTATTAAAAACCTCTTTCCTTTTAAACTTTTAAAGTGGTGGGTTCTCCACAAAAATGTAGACTCAATTGACCTTAAGCCTTCGAACTTCATAGACCTTCTAGTTTCACACGTTCTTTATCAAAATAGAACATGACTTTTAAAGTATTGCTTGCCAAATAATGTTTAATAAAAGAAATCTGTCACAACAGAACCTATTTCAGTATCAATGCCCAGTCTTTTATGTGGGAATCATGTACTCTCGTCACATTTACGCAATAACTAGCTGCTTCTTTTAAAGTCAATAAGTCTTCGTCTGTCTTGCTTTTCTCTTTCTTCTTAATGCAGCGTCAAAAATGTGATCTCTGTTATGCAAGTAATATATAATTGTTAACTCCTCGGAAGAGTTTAAGTCTGTTCTTCGAAACAACTTGCATTCTTCATTATACTTCATATTAACCAAGTTGGAAAACACCTTGCGACGTCAAGAAATACAGAAATCTAAAGGAAACTTTCCTTGGCAAACAAACTGATTAAAGGCTATATATTGAACCATCTATTTTGTCAAATTCTGAGGTCATTTAGTTCAAATTTTCTCGTAATATCGAAACGTATAGTAAAACTTTAGGGAATTTGTTTTCTTTCTTCTTTTTTTTTTTTGACTTCGTAGTAGAAAGGTGAAATTACACATTTCTGGGTAGGATTTCAGTAAAAGTCTGTTACGGCAAAATCTTTAACCAATTTTCACGTACACTGCACGAGAGAGATATATATGCAGCATTTCAAAAATAAAGGAAAATTATATTTTTGTGCATTAAGTACTTGCCTATTATCAGCTGTTTTCGGCCAAAAATGGCATACCAAGTGCATTTCTGCGGTACTTTTCTAGGATTTTCTAAGATTTAGGGATTGCGATATACAAATTTCTAACAGTTGAAGATTTAAACTAATTTTCTGTAACTGCTTTTGGCCTAGTCTTTGATCTTAATTTTTCTGATAATTTTGGGGCCAGTTTTGGCTTAAATCATGTGTTCCCCTTCTATAAAAATGTTGCAGTTTATATTTCGATTTTCTTTTAATTTCATAGCTTGATGTACTCGCACCTCTCTAAACGTACAAGGTTTATACTATACATATCCATTATCTGCTAACTGTCCATTCTTAAAGTATCCATTATTTTAAGAATGGACAGTTACAATCTGACTAAAGTACTTGATCTTCTAAACAAAGATCTGAGGATGACCCATTCACATTCATTTTTCTGTATATTTGAATTTCCGAAATTGCTATTTTTATTTTCGCAAATCTATTTTTATTTGAACCAATCAGACGACTCGTTTCAACAAGCATTTGGGTGAACCATCAAAATAGCGTCGAATGTCAAAGGGTGAGAAAAATGTGCAGTCAGTCCGGGACTTGAACCCGAGACCTCTCGCTTACAGGGCGAGTGCTCTATCGACTGAGCTAACCAGTTGTCTGACACCTTACGTGATCAAGTCCGTACCGTGACATATGATTTCTCTCAAAACACGAGGGCGTGGTCGCGATGTGGTCGTCATAAGAATTGTAAATAAGAAAAACCCAGGCTAAATATAGATCTTTTAAACTTCTACTTTCGCTTTCAAAATGTTGAAAGCAAGGCTCTGATTGGCTAGCGGAAGGGTAGTCAGAAGGAGGCTATCAATAGCACGTCTTCAGATCCTAAGCGTAGCGTAATTGGAGATGTACTTTAGTCAGATTGGGACAGTTACAGGTTAATAATGGATATAGTAAAATAATCGTGTGTATAGAGCGGTATCGGTACAATACCCTATATAATGGACAAAACTAACAAAGGATTACGTCACAACCGTGTTTTAAATTAAAAAAGTAATACTGTAATGAACTCCTGACTATCTACTGACGTGAAGTAAGACATTTTCAAATCAATGTGGTAACAATGGTGAATAATTAAGAATGATTAAAGAGAATTTAGACACAAATTATGAATTACTAACTAACTTACATAATGTTTTATGAAAACAGAAATGATATGTCTTTATGAATTATCATGAAAACGGCCAGTAGACAATATTTTCAACAAACTCAAATGCAGGGGGTTATGATGCTTTCTACAGAATAATATGCGAACTTTATTTCAATGTGTAAAAACTGTAAATGGTCGTAAATGACACGGCTTTGGCTAGTGTAAAGGTGAGCCTTCAATCAAAACAAATGATAATCAAGAGAGAGAATACTCGAAATTTCTTGTTACAAACTGACCTTGTTTTTCCTACATATGCTAAAGTGTCAATGCGTCTGGTATGTCATAGGAATGGCTTCATTCGAGTCTTCAGTAAAATGTTTACCAGTGTTCATGTTTGTTGCTACTGCTAGCATAACATATCAAAATTGACGTGGAAACATTATTAAAAAATAAAGAAGATCTTTGTATGTTCTTCATCCACAGCAAAAAGAGCACATACTGGTCAATTATATGGTTCCTATTGTTGTTTCAAGTAAACCCCAATAGATGCTATAAAAACGTTCAACAACACTATGAAATACAGAAAAACAGTTGCACTATGATTAAGTATATCGGCTGTCTTGCGTCTTTTGTTGTCATGAGGATGCTCTTCACCCGAGTCTTGAGTGACATGGTTACCAATGTTCTTGTCGATTCTCTTTACTGCTAACAGACAAAGTCCACATACCATTTGCAGTAACAATGAGATTGAGACGGCTGTAATTGCCACATAATACAAAGGATGTTTTTTATGTGTTATCGACAGAAACACCAGCTCAGACGTATTTGCAGAAAAGAGAGCAACATCAAAACTCTTGTGAACAGCGTGTTTTTTTCTTTCGATAGTGGATAATTGGTCCTAGAAGTATATTGTATTTACATACATCAAAATCTTAAACAATAGTGCCATGATATAAATTAATGTAACAGTATTGTGGCTTTTATGCCATTGCTCAAATAACAAGAGTGCTCTAAAACAGATTCTTATACTATCTTTTAAGATTAAAGGCAAAATATCGGTCCTTAATATCCACCTTATGATTGTAAAAATCAATAACTGGTTTCTCAAAGCACTAACTTTTCTACCACCTTCTCAGTAACATGTACAGCCATATATAATCAGTTACGTGCACGCTATAAAAACATCAAACTAGTTCATTCAATCTTGGAAGCATAGAACACAACCAGCAGTCTCATTTGGACTGAGTTTGTTCATGAAAGGTAATCACAAATGCAATTTACCTCACTCCTGCTAGTACCGGCTTAAACAGAACTAAGTTTAACTTATAAAACAACATTAACTGGACTCCATGATCCTAAAGAACTAGGACTAGTAACAATACTGGCCACCACACGACAATAAAAGACCGGTGGTGTGGCATTTAAACAAATCAATAAGAAACATCATTGGGAGCATAAAAAGTAACCAGGCACAATAATAGGAACCCAATTTCTAAACTTTAACTCTGTTTCTGCGTTTGTCATTTATATTTATAGTGGCAGCTGCTTTTAAAGATAGTTCAATATGTAATGCGGGTCGCTATAACTTACACTTGAATAAATGCACGAATTAGTGCAATGATTATCACTTGTGAATTGACCTTTTCTAAAAAAAAAATACATCCCTGTAGACAGAATTGGGCATATCATTGAGGCACTAGTTAATTGTTGAATACAGAGGTTATATTGACAACTAAATAATAAGGGTTTTAGTTTTAAAAGAAGTGACCTGTGACTCTTTTACAATTGGTACCATGACAAGGTTGGCAATGCCGTCACAACACCAACTTCTAAGAGACACGACGCAAGGTAATTTTCATTAAAAAGATATCATTTTATTCTGTTGACTAAGTGAAACAAACCAAATTCATCAAGTCGTTACTTAAGCATTTAATATGTGAAGTTAGAATCCAGCTAAGCAGCGATTAGACCGGCCAGCCCAAAAAGCGAGAAAATTCGCTGCTATACACTGAATACATTTATAGCATGTACAAAAATAAAGACGGACATACTGCAGATATAGTTTGGCAAGGTTTTTTATCCAAGCTGGCTCTAAGATTTGGAAAACAAGCAGACATGTAAAACCATTTTTTTTGCCTATCACGTTCAAAATACATCGTGGTGACAAATACCCTTGGGTATTTGTTTACATTTTACTCGTCATAATCAAGCCAGTACTATGTGACGTCACCTAAGTGCATGCAAGGTTTTCCCAAATGGAAAGACAGGAATATCTATCCCTGGCGCGTGCTCGGATAAATGTATACTTTCCCCGCCAGGAAGGCAAGAACCCTGAATTATGTGGTTCGGATCTAGCTAGCTCATTAGGCGATGCGAAGAATGGCTGCAGATATCCGTATATTCTTGCGATACAACCTGACTAGATCACTGTTAAGCGCAAACACCGGGGTACCTTCAAAACGAGAACTTCCGCTGCCCTGACATGTATATATAGCAAAACTAGAATCAGGAACGATATCAAAACCTCTGTGTATGTCATTTTAGTAAACGCCTGCACAAACCAAAACGTCGATCAGGATACATTACAAGTCAAATGGTTTATCGCGGCCAGAAATTTGTACAAACCGGACAGAAGTTGCGAAATTGTCATTTGTGCAGGAAGGAAGCGTTTACCATAATGTCCAGTACTGGACAGGTATAGTGACCATGCACAGACACAGCCAATTTTCTCAGAGGGGGTCCGATCCCCTGCCCCCACCCCCCACCCGCCCTGGAAATTCTGCAATTTGGCACTTCATTTTTTGCATTCTGGGACAGTTTTATGGACTAACCTGTTAAATTTGCGAAAATGATAAAATCAAGCTTTCTTGAAGGTAAAATTCTTAGTTTCTTTTAGATAAATAATATGAATTATGTCGGGGTCGTATGTAGCAGCAGCCGCATATACTTTACATGCAGTCCTAATGTTGCCTTTTTCGAAAAAACATTTTTCTTTCCTTCTTGTCTTCTTTCCTTTTTTAAAGATTTTCCAGAGGGGGTCCGGACCCCCGGTCCCCACCCCCCATCTGGATCCGCGCATGGTGACATATAATGCTTTCTGTTTATGCAGGTAAACTTGTGTTTGGTTAAATTTCAACAGAGCACAATTGTCTGAACAGTGTACAAACTCATTACTGTTTTTTCAGGCAAGGGTGGAAAAAAGTGGTAGACAATGAAAGCAGTAACATTTTTATTAAAAAAAAATAAACAATGAGACAAACATTTCCAACATCTTTGGACGGTTCAAAAATCCCATGTTAAACATACGATAAAGCCCGAAACGCGTGAAAATGTCCGAATGTAAATCGGGTGAAGTAAACACTCTATGTAGATTATGCGTCTAGATTGATTAAACTGGGCGAGTCTACTTACTTATTACTTGAGGATAAAAAAACGTGTTTTTTAAATGTTGCTCTAAAACAAGGGTGGCGGTTGAACTACTAAAAGTACAACAACAGTTGATTCACAACAAATCGTACGGTATGTTTTATAATCAGTAGAAGCTAGTCGTATTTACGCTTATGAGACCTGTTTCACCCATAAGTAAACAATTGACAGGTCCATCATGAAATATTTTCCCCATCGTGCAAATACTTCGGCCGCGATCAATGAAAACAACCATGTTAACAACGTTTCCACATTATATATGGACTTAGTCTGGAAACAAGGCGTTATCGGACTATTACATGTATAACAATGAGGTGCAGTTAGATTAACAGGTAACATTTAATTATCAAATCAATTTAGAGAGAAAATTGTGCTAAACTTTGTGATATCAAGACACTGACACCAGGATCTTTATGTAAGATGTATTCATGAGTTTACATATAAAAGGGCTATTATAATAGTAGCTCGATCTGGGATGCTGTTTCGGTTCGAGTGGATTTTACCAGATCGGATCTCACGTGGCGCGAAAGTACCGAGAATATCCTTATTGCAAAATCCATGAGAACCGAATACAAAATCCCAGGTCTAGCTATTGTTATGAACTTTTTGAACTTTTTATTATATACCTCCACCTTTTTGTTTGTGGTTTTGTTATCGAACGAAATTTTCAATGTTTGTCGGTGTTAGAAGTTTTTGTGTGTGCCGTGTCAGGTCATGCATATTAAATGAAAGTAGTCCGGCACGATACAATACAAAAGATAAAATGCGGATTTTTTTCTGCCTGTTCATGTTTACCAGTGAAGTACAAGCAGTATATTTGACAGAATTTATATAGGTATATAATAAATAGTGATGTTATGCAATCGCATATGGTGATTTTTTTTCTACGTGGAAGTCGTATGTTTTAGACTAGAGATGTGCTGAGATTCCTTCATCATTTAGATATTTCTAAAGTGAAATATAATTTTAAGGAAAAAGTATGTCTAGCTAGTCATCATTCTACTATTCTATATAAGCAGACAATCACTCCACAAACTAAACTAAAAGTGAATCAAAAGTTTGAACTTATTGTGAAAGTTATCATGAACACGAGTGAAGAAATTTTAGGAAAAAAACTTCAATCGGCAGGAGAGGAGAAGTACACAGTTGAGTATATAGAGGTCAACAACAAACAGTTCGAGAAAACGGAAAAACATCCGGTGATACAGAAGACTCTTCACATAAATGTAGTATATAAAAATTAATGTAAACTTTTGTGAAAGCAGAAGTTTCATACTCAGGTTCACCATTGACAGATGAGAAGGTATATTACAGATTGGTCTACACTTATTATGATTTGATTTAACACAGTGATTTCTTCAGTAAACAGCCAGTTGTCCGTTATAGTTCTGTATTATATTATACAGGTGGTAAGTGAAATATAAAATACTCATATATACATAAATCACTCAACTTTACTGAAATTGGGAGTTGAGACATTATAAATATTTAGTGTTTCACTTATTAATTGGGATTGTTTAGTGTGAATTGAGTAAAATATAAATGTAAAAAGAAATATTTACTGTCAGTCGTCTCGGTGTGCTGTTGCAAAGCTAGAAAGAAAGAAAGAAAATTCACAAGTCGCATTAACATTGGTTAAAGGGATCTTAACAGAATTAAACTAATTGGTGAAGCATTCTGCATGATCAATCTTGTTTGTCTCTTTTCGAACCAAATTTTAATCTTTAAGTTTCAGAAGTTCTTTAAGCTCTATGATAATTGAAACTTGCAAAGTGCTACGACTGCAAGCCAAAAATAGTATAACCTTAATTGCAGTAGTGAAAGTTGGTTAGTGTCGAAGGGGAAGATGTATATTAGTTCAATAAAAGATGCAACGTGAATTCCAAAAAACAATGTACAGAGCAAGGAGAAATTAACGGATCATTAATATCACGTTCTCTTTAAGCAAAGAAAGACAGCCTTAAAACACGATTGAAATAGCATGATTACAGTACGGTTTAATACGTGTAAAGCATGCAAAATGCTCATCTTAACAGCTAAGGACTGTAGTTTACACAGGTAAATAAATAATTTCAAGATTGAACTTTATAATCAGCAAAATCAGATATATGAATGGCATTTAGATGTACTGTATATAATCATTTTTAAAAAGTAAAGATCGTTTTCAATGGCAATTTCTTGAGGTTTATGATTCATTTTTTCCTCAATGTACAGTGTACTCGGGTATTTCGAACCAGTTTTCATAAAATTAGAATGGAACTTATGCTCAGTTTTCATAAAATTAGAATGGAACTTATGCTTCAACATTGTTTTTATATTTTCATGACTAGATCACTAAATTGACAATATTTAATTTAAGAAATATCACTTACCTTGCCTAATATTTGAATTTTCCCGACTTCTGCGTATTCGATTATTTCGAGTCATTTCCAGGTATTCCGAATAACTATTGTTATTACTCATTTCTACATGTAGATGTCTACCTACGGACACTAGTTTATTGAAGTGGGCTTTGGGATGTTAAATTAGCTTTATAATTCTTCAAATCACACGTTTGAATTAAAACTTAAGATCAAAATGAACGTTGTAAATGCTTATCATTATTCAATGTAACACATAGCAGTATGTAAAATGGTCCAGATTTACTACTGACGTGAAGTTCTGTGCTATAGCGTATAGAGGATAGCTAAAAAACTTTTCCTGCATTCCATTTCCAAGAAAATAAATCCTGTTTACTTCCTATATACCTGAAGGAAAGTACATGTACCTATTCTAAGACTGTTATTTTTTTAACATTCAACTTTTAATGAAAATTATGGTATTTTTTCTCTACTTACCATTGTTTACATATGCACTGATTTAGTGTGTACAGGATAGCTTTGGTCAGTTTTCAATAACTATTTTAAAAACCACACTGAAACAAACTTATTAATATAAATCATAAGATTAATGCGTACATTCCCTTCTCAAACACATTCAGCATTTTAAATTTTTAAATTTTTATCTTATACTTTTCACGCATTGATGTTTTTTACATATGCACCGAGTTGGTCAGGACATGACAGCTTTAATTTTCATAAAATAATATGTGAAAAATAACACAAGAAGCAAACATTTAAAATGTATGTCAGAATGTCAGTCTGCAAGCCAATAAAAGAATGAGAAGAAAATTTATACAATAACTTAAGTTTAAATGTAAAAATTATCAACCTACCCTAAAATCCGCTATACCCTAAAGCACTGTATTCCATTTTCAAATGATGGGGTAAGAATAATGAAAGAGAATTACGACACAAATTACGAATAACTATCTAACATAATGTTTTATGAATACATAAATGATGTATCTATATGAATTTATAAAACATTAGAATTATCAGGAAGACGACCGGTAGGTAATATTTTCAGCAAACTCAAATGTAGAAGGTTATGTTGCTTTCGGAATAATATGCGAACTTTATTTCAATACATTGCCTAAAGCGATATCAGGATCGGTGCAAAATATATAAATGGTTGTAAATGACATGGCTTTAGCTAATGTAATGTTTATAATCTAATCAGATAGAATTGTTTAAAACAATCGATGATCAAAGGAGAGAATACTTGTCATTTCTCGTTTAAAACTGACCTTGTTTGTCCTACATATGCTGTAGTTTCCACGCGTTTGGTATGTCGATGGAATGACTTCATTTGAGTCTCCAGAAACATGATTACCAATGTTCATGTTTGTTGCTACTGCTGACATAACAAATTAAAATTGAGGTAAGACTGGATCTTCGTATCTCCTTCATCAAAAAAAACATCCATAGCAAGAAAGAGTAAAGTCAATAGTCCTTTTTTTGCACATATTGGTCAATTATATGGTTCTAACGTTGCTTCAAGTAAACCCCAGTAGATGCTATAAATACGTTCAACACCACTATGAAATATAGACAAACAGTTGCGATATGATTAAGTATGTCGGCTCTCTTTCGTCTTTTTTTGTCATTAGGACGATGTTTTTCACCCGAGTCTTGACATACATGTTGACCAATGTTCTTGTCGATTCTCTTTACTGCTAACAGACAAAGTCCACATAGAGTCTGCAGGAACAATGAGGTTGAGACAGCTACAATTGCTACATAATACAAAGGATGTGTTTTATGTATTATTGACAGAAACACCAACTCAGAACAATTTGCAGAAAGAAGAGCAACATCGAAACTCTTGTGGACAGCGTGTTTTTTCCTTTCGATAGTAGATAATTGGTTGCGGTCCTAGAAGTATATTGTATTTACATATATCAAAAACTTAGACAATAGTGTCATAATATAAATTTATGTGGCAGTTTTGTGGTTTTCCAGTCATTGCTCGGGTAACAAGTGCTCTAACAGATTCTCAAAGGAAAAATATCGGTCCTTATAATATCAACCTCATTATTGTAAAATTCAATAATCGGATACCAAAAGCATTACCATTTCTCCAACCTTATCGATAACTTTTTATTGGGTTTAACGCCGCACGACACAATTATAGGTCATATGGAGACTTTCCAGCTTTGAGGGTGTAGGAAGATTCTAGGTTCCCCTCCGTGCATTATTTCATCTTGAGCGGGAACCTGGGTAGAGCCACCAACCTTCCATGAGTCAGCTGAAGAATTGAACGCCTCGAATGAGGCTTTAACCCACATCGGTGTTGGGCAAGTGATTTTAAGTCAGCGACCTTAATCACTCGGTCACGGATGCCCCTTACCTTCTCAATAACTTGCACGTTTTAAAAACATCAAACTAGTTCATTCAATCTTGGAAGCATAGAACACAATTAAGCAAAACAATTGCAATCTTAGTTCATGAAAGGTAATCACAAATGCAATATGCCTCACTCCAGCTAGTACTTGCTTAAACAGAACAAAGTTTAACTTGTAAAACAACATTAACTGGACTCCATGATCCCAAAGAACCAGGACTAGTAACAATACTGGCCACCACACGACAATAAAAGACCGGTGGTGTGCCATTTAAATTAATCGATAAGAAACTTTAAAAGGCTGGTGGTGTGTCATTTAAACAAATTAATAAAAAAAAACTTCATTGGGGAGCATAAAAATAACTAGGCACAATAATACGAAACCAATTTCTACACTTTAACTCAGAACTTTAACTCTGTTTAAGTGTTTGTCGTTTGCATTTGTAGTGGTAGCTGCCTTTGAAGGTAAGTCAATATGTAATGTGGACCGCTATAACTTACAGTTGAATAAATGCAAGAATTAGTGTAATGAATATCACTTGTGAATTGACCTTTAATTAAAGAATACATTCCTGTAAACAGATTTGGACATATCATTGAGGCACTAGTTAATTCCTGAATACAGAGGTCATATTGGCAACCAAATAATAAGTGGTTTAGAGCTTAAAGAAGTGGTCCGTGACTCTTTTACAATTTGTACCACGACAAGGCAATACCGTCACATAAAGATATATGTTCAATGTCATTTTAACATCATTTCTCATTTCTTGTTTCAAGTCTCTACATTGTTTTGAAATAATGTTTTACATCTTAAGTCATTGTTGAGCCATTTTTCGCGTGTTTATTTTGATCAGTTTTAAATGGATGGGATATCAATCGGGCAAGACATCTTCAATGCTTTCAAACGGGTACGTTTTAGAAATAGCATTATTCCCGATAGTGATACAACGAAAGCTAATGATAACATCTCGAATAATGTTTCTGCTTTCGCTTTTATTTAAATCACTAATAATGTATTTCTCTTTCCTGATTCATGTTAACATGTTCATTATTTATATCAATCTTTTAAACTGTGAATCATCTAACATAATTTCCATAAACTTGCCTGTCCTGGTTATGTTTAAATGTAAAATATGTTAGATTTGGCTCTGCACGAACATTCATAGAACTAAACTCTGAAAATGTCATTAGTTAAACTATATTAAACTAGGGTACCATGTTTATATATAAGATTTTAGCATTATTGAAATTAAACTGTTCATGTTTACCCATACAAAAGTGACCATCCACGACGTTTCTGCATTAGCAATAAACATTACATATTAAACAGTCCTCGTGAATGCATTTTGGATATATATGACATGAAGCCGATAGCAAATGTATTAAAAGCATAATGTACCCGAATCTGAAATTGAACATTCATGGCGTCTCTTTCTTCGAACATCTTGTAATTTCATCCTAAAAGAACACAATACCACTTTATAGTTGAAACACCTCTCTCAGAATTCAGTGATTTACCATTTTTACTTCTAAACGACTTGCGGAGAATAAAATACGTAACCTTATCTATGTTATACTTTAATTGAGACATTTACTGCATTCAAATATTTAGTTCAGTAAATAGAACGACTTTAGCTATATTATAATTTACGATGTTTTATTTTTACAAGTCAGTGATGAATATCTCTACGCTAGTACATTGTAGGACTGACATAATCCATTAAGTTAATAGCTAAATTTAATTTAAAGGAAGAAATACGTAGGTTACATGAATATCATATTAAATAATTTGCACACATATGACACAATCTGTATTAATTCGCCGTGAAGGTTATATGTAAAGAATTGCTCAACAATACATGGATTTTCTTTTATTTCAATGAAAATATTGTTTATTAGTCTTTTTTAATTTAAAAAAAAACAAAATCATATCATAGTAACAATGATTTAGTGTTTTTCGAGCTTGAACACGGCACAGGAGAAAGTCTAAACAGTAATAAAAATGCCAAGTATTGCACTGGGGTAATCGCACAGTATGTACTAGTATCTGCATTGACCCGACAATAATGGTCCGAAAAAAACATTGTTTTTAAATGGTTTTGTACATGTATACGCACAAGGTTTCAAATCAGATCCGAAAGTCAGTGTGCATAATCTACGTTATAAGACAATGAACTAATAACGTTTGAAGCATGCGAAAGAGTTCAAGTAATAATAGTTCAATTATCTATGCTAAACTGTCTCTAAATAAAGGCATTCAAAATTATTTTCTTCTAGAAAGTATCTGTAAGGATTCTGGCACACCTATGTCTTCAAAGGTTTTGACAGTGCGGATGGATGTTATTTACCAACCTGTAGTCATGATTGTGTGATTATTGTATATAGTTTATGCAAGCTACATTCTGCCGCTTTAAACGCGAAATGTTATGAGTGAATAAGAAAATATAGCTAGGTACAACAGTATCACCATAATCTACATCTCCAATAAAATCTAAATGAAAATTCTTTGGAACCAACAAATTAATAGAAATATGGTCAAAGACAAATTTTTGTTCTGTTGTTGTTGGGTTTAATGTCACGCCGACACAATTATAGGTTATATGGTGACTTTCGAGCTTTTCATGTTAGAGAAAAACCCCAGGTTACCTTCCGAGCATTATGTAATAACGGACGTTTCGGTAAAACCACAGACCTACCGTTAGCCTAGCCGACCTGATGGCTTTCTGATCAGCTAGGGTCAAGTGATTTAAAACCAGCGACCTTTACCACTCGGCCGCGGAGCTTCCAGCCCCACCTCGCCTACCGACGCTCAAAAAATAAATAAATAAACTGTAAGACACCTATACAGCGCTATACAGAGCACTATATAGCAGTATTTCAGTTAGTTTATTGTGGGGGCAGGGAGCTCTGTGGCAGAGTAGTTAAAGTCGCTGGCTACAAGTCACTTGCCCATATCCGATAAATATAATTATGTGCTTGTTTCTTTTTTTTCCGTCTTTTTTTTCAAAAAATTACATTTCAAAACATTAAAACAAAATTAGATACAAAATGGGCTTTAGGCGATTTATAATATGCAGTTTAACAACATTATGTTATTAATGAATTAAACTATCAAAAGTTTCTAGCGCATATGCAATAATTTGTCTTTTAAGAAAATTAAAATCTTCGAAATTCTGTGCAGAAGTAGCACTCCCCCGTATGTATTAGTCACGTGATTACAAAGCGATTCCTGCTATATACAACCATATTTAAATATTCAACGGAGAAAAGGATAATAAGGTTAAAAAATTGATTGTACCATCCGTTTAAATTATTCGACTGAATTGAATGCATTTATGCTATGAATCTGCCATATGGAAAAGGCATATATCATCATGGGATAAGAAGAGAATAAAACTAACTTAAACATTGGACTATTCGTATCCGATGAGGTGGTTTCTGCAAATGTATATTCTATACTCATGAAATAATATCGTATGTGTTTTAATCTGCTACAATGTGTGCAGAAACATTATCATATTTTCGACATTAAGAAGCATGTTAACTACAATGAAGTTAGAAAGACAAGATCCTAACTTAAAGACGACCTGAGGTAGTTATTGAATGGGTATCATTCTTTTGTTGACAAAGTGAAACAAACGAATGTCATTTTTATCTTACTACATCATGCTATTACAGGTATTTTGACAACATTTCGCAACGCTAAGAAAACATACTTAATTCTCCAATCTAAAACGCCTGTAGTGAATTATGTTGTATGAAACGTTAAATCATAGTATGAGATTGTACTAATTCCCTGATACATATTTTTATCGTTACAAGTTTTGTTTTAATCAATCTGTTGTAAATAAAGGGCAATCAACGAACGTATGTAGCTGGCCATGCTGAAAACTTGTTCGCAAAATATGCCATCCACTTAAGAAAAAGTCGTCACTTACTCATTTAATATATGCTGTTAGGATCCAGCTAGTCAGCGATTAGACCGGCTAGCCCAAAAATTGAGAAAAGTCGCTGCTATAACACACTGTATGCATTGATCACTTTTAAGTATGTGGTCAGACATACTGCAGACATAGTTTGACGGATATCCTAATGTTTCCGGTACCGAATTTCTTTCAGCGACATATTCTTTCTTACGATACCAATGGGATGTCGTATCTAACTATGCTGGATGGCAGCCCAAGGACCAAGACATCTGTTTTAGTCATCGACATTTCCTTTCTTATGAAACCAAATAATTTTAAATTATACTTGGCTCGTTTACAAACATTTAGCATTCGCGCCCATGTCATAACCTTTATACAAATAGCAAACGGTAAAAATTGAGATGTGCCAGATTATAGTCGCTGAAGTCTCCTCAATCTTAGTTCGAAATATATGTGATTCGGACCCAGCTAGGTCATTCTGCGTCGCGGTGATTGGCAAAAACATAACTTTACTGCACTATATAAATGAATTGAACTATGACAAAAGAGAATTGGACATTTTAAGGAGAAACTTGCTGCAGATATCCGTATGTTCTATGGACCACAATTTTAGCTACGGGCATTTTCGTTTTTTTATGATACCAAAGGAGTCCAACTTGCCTAGATCGTTGTGTAGCTCAGACACCGGGGTACCATTAAAACGAAAACTTTTGCCGTCCGTGCATGTACGAAACCTGTATGTCTGTCATTTAGTAAACGCTCACACAAACCACGATGAGTCTGAACATGTCGTTCAGGATATATTGTGAAAACAACAATTATGTAAATAACGTCCGCATTTCTTCACTATAAATCGACTTGGTCTGGAAACAAGGCGTTACTGGACCCTTACTTGCATAGAACGGTAGGTACAAAAAGGTACAATCTCAATGTAGATGATGTTTGATACGTTCTATTGCTCATTTAGCACTATATACGTTATGCAATATGTCTAATGTTTGGGCACTATTCCATTGTATTCAAATATATGTTAAGGATGAATTGCCGAGTGGTTGTCCTAAAATGTTATGGGATCGCAATCCATTGCTACGTACACAGAGGAGCCAGCTTCTTTTTCCGGGTGTTATTGAGAAGCCAACACATCACCCTTGAACTTCGTTTGCTGAATAAAATGCATATGGATTTGAGACCGAAGTTAAATACCACCGCCAAAGCACCGCCAAAATATGGCAAAAAGAGGCAGCCAAAAATCTCAAATTGTGTAAACCGTAGTTGAGACCGGGGCAGCACGGCTTTTTCAAGAAGGTTTCACTTGTTCTTATATTTATATCCGTTCCCGATGTGTGGTATTTTCTACACTATTTTCGCCTCCCACCATACAATGCATTCCTGCAAAATAAAAGTATTGTTATCCTGTGACATTATGTGCTAAAACGTATATCGTCACCTCACATTTAGAAGCAGATAACCATGTTTTTACTCTGAGATGACAATACGTTTTAGAAGCAGAGGAACAGTACAACACATGGTAATTTATATTGAACGAGGTAACATTTTATTCTGTTGACTAAGTGATACAAAACAACAAAGTCATTTTTTTCCTTACAGGCATTTTGACAACTTTTCGCAACGTAAAGAAATTGTGATGGATTGTCTAATCTATAACGCTGACCATAAATTATGTTGTTTAAGATGTTACAATCTATTTAGTCATTGATATTTTTCCGTTCGATGTTTTGTTTTAATAGATTCGAACTGTTGTGAATATTGGATATTGTAAGAACTATTGTGAATGTACGTACGTGCGTATGTATGTATGTATGTATGTACACGTACGTACGTGTGTATGTATATATTTATGTATGTATGTACGAATGTACATATGTACGTATGTATCTATGTATGTATGTATGTATGTAGTGGACCATGATGAAACCAGCTTCGCCAAATATGCCATCTACTCGAATTAAAGTTGTAACCTTCATACTAGACCAGCTTGTCGACAAGACGAAACAATTTGCTGCACTACACTGTGTATGCAAAAATATGAAAAGAAAGATATAAGGACAGACAGAAAAGCTCATGTTAAGGGTATCAAATTTTTATCACCAACATATTCTTTCTTATGATACCCAACAATGGGAGGCCACATCTAGCTATGCCGGAAGGCAGCGCAAAGACCAAGGCGCCTGCGTTCCGTTTATAAAAACTAGCTGGCTCGTGGTCTTAAAACTTAAATTGTTCTAAAATTGTGCATACAATTTGTGCGATTTCACGATATAAATCGAATCAGTTTCGGATAATCAGTACGGCATTTGGAACGCAAATAGACTTACAACATCGTCTGTACAACAAAGAGCTGCCTGTCCATACTTTTCGATGGTAATTCAATTATAGAATATGTATACTTTTTATTGTCGTTGAATATAGAATTAATATTTTAGGTTTAACTAGTAGCCTGTTGTCTTAAATTGTTATTGGCCTGTGTGTAGCCTAAAGTCCATTTTACTTACAAAATATAACTTGTTATTCAGGATGCCACTGTAAATCAAACCCTGTGTAATCCAGACCCGAGCTCTAGACTCCTCTTCTATGATCAATATTAATTTTCATGAAATGACTTATTCCCTAATGTTATTTTTGTGACTTTATTTCTTTCTTGTGGACTAAAAGAAATGATGAGGGATTGACGAGATAACTACATAGGTAAATGTTACGGGACATGGATCAATTATGACGTTTATACGGTAGCAAGTTTTTTATTCCGAGTG
This sequence comes from Mercenaria mercenaria, assembly GCF_021730395.1. NCBI lineage: Eukaryota > Metazoa > Mollusca > Bivalvia > Venerida > Veneridae > Mercenaria > Mercenaria mercenaria. Next base: position 48,504,851 of record NC_069362.1, read on the forward strand.
TTATTGCAAAGCCAACCCTCCGCTCTTAAACCTGGTAAGCGACACAGCTCAATCGGATGTAAGATTAAAAGATAATACCCCGACCCCTCTGTACAATTATGGTAACATAAAGACAAACTATTCGAAATTCATGCCATATTGTGGGGCTGCACATGTGGATGCACTAGTAGCCTGCTTAAAGCTCTTTGTCTGTCACATAGAAAACGTTTGCCAAACCACAGTGCGATTGAAGTTGCCGCCCGAGATACATTATGTAAAAATTATACAAAACGACTATAATGTTTCCATGCAGTTAACTAATTGGTATGCCCCCACATTTATGTACGGGTCATATAGCGTTGCTGCTGTCCGTGCGTCCAGAATAATTTTGTGTGTCCAACACCTTCCGCACTGTCAGTCTGATTTGCGTCAACCTTTCACAATTTTTCTGTGATTATTTTTACCGCAGTAATGGCCCTTTAATAATTTTGCAATATAGAATATAACGATAAATCGTGTGTGTCAAACTTCTCGTACACTTTTTTGAAGGGACATTTTCACAGATAAAAGACCGTCATGTGAAGATGACCATACATAATGGACATTTTTCCTTCTTTTTTCTACAATCATAGCCCTTTCTTAATAAAAACTTTACTATTTAGAGAATGAAGCAGTATGTAGGGGCACATATGTGACACAATTCAAGTTTTACATGTTACAATGATTTTGTAACAAGAATACATATTACGCGACCATAACTAATAAACAAAAGGTTACACACGTATACCCTACATATGCCACATCGACTAATGTATTAAGTATGCTGTCACCTTGATTTTGACAACTCAATCCTTTCTTTTTGTTTCTTATTCAACAAGGAAATGCTGATACAGTCATATGCAAAACTAGCATTATCTCAAACATTAAATAAGGGATTTAATTCCAGATCATTGATACAAAATGTTAGTTTTTTCTTATAGATTTTCCTAAAGTTTATTGTTTCCAGTGTACGCACTTGTGTATGCATGTAAGTGGGGCATACTGAAAACTGGCTCATCAACTCAAAATGAAAGTTGTAAATAACTTATTAAATATAAGAAGTTAGGATCAAGCTTAGCAGCGATTAGATCAGCCAGCCCCAAAAGCGAGAAAATCATACAAAAATATGTAAAGGACGATATAAGGACGGAAATGGTTTAGGGTTAGTTTGCCTTTTTATCAGCGACATATTCTTTCTTATGATACCAAACAATGGGAGGTCGTATCTAGCTATGCTGGATGGGAGCCCCTGCGAAAACGTTTGTACAAAGCACAATGAGGATGAATATATCGTTTGAGATATATTGTGTAAACAGCACGCCCTTTTTTCTCAATATATATTAATTCGGGCTTGTATAATCAGTACATGGGAGCGGCAAAGACCCTTAAAACACCATCAGTACAATTAAGAACTACCAGGTCGTATTTTGTAATGGCTATTTAGTTCAATAAGCTATGGAACATGTATATTTTATGCTGCGTTTTCGTTGCATTTAGAAAATATATTTTAGACTTAATTGATTGCCAGTTGTCTTGAATAATTATTACCCTAAAATCCACCTGACATACAAAATATAGCCCGCCCGCTTGGCTCAGTAGGGAGAGCGCAGATTTACGGATCGCGGGGTCGTGAGTTAGATCACCGGGTGGGGCGTATGTTCTCCGTGACGATTTGATAGAAGACATTGTGTCTAAAATCATTTGTCCTCCACCTCTAATTCATGTAGGGAAGTTGGCAGTTACTTGCGGAGAACAGGTTTTTACTAGTACGGAATCCATGAACACTGATTAGGTTAACTGCCCGCCGTTACATAACTGAAATACTGTTGAAAAACGGCGTTAAACCCAAAACAAACAAACAGACATACAAAATACAGCGAACTTCTTATTCAGGGTGTCATTGTAAATAAAACCCTTTACTTCATTTGCGGTTCTATGCATTTCGAATAAACATCACCGTCTAAAGTTGTCAATATTGGAAATAATAAATGATGCTCAATGTTTAATTTAGTAGCGAGGTCAGAGTACAAAGGTGAGCTTTACAATACCAGTCTGAAAAAAGACGTTTACTCATATAGACAAGTGGATAAGATAATGCAAACTGGCTGTCAACATCACCCAAGCGCAAACATTAAACAGCGTTTAAGGTATGTATAATGATAAGACCATCGGGCGAAGACATCATATATCGAGAGCGGGTTACATGCTGGATATCCTATACATTTACCTAACGTAGATAGAGACAAAGAGCAGTCTGACAAGTAAGCGCGCAGAGAATATTACACATATAACTTAACAGTGGTCTTATGACCGGAAAAGGCAACTAAAATGATTAAAACGATAAGATAATACTAACGAAATGATTTCGTCCTGACTTTTTTGTAGACTAAGATCTGCCATGCTTGTCATCAACATACAAAATAGCTAAACTTTCTTATTCTACATGAAATTCACAAATTTCCACTGGCCGCAGCACATCAGGACCCATTTTAAGTTTCAGTAACTTAATTTGTTTGAAGAATATTGTCAGTGCTGAATAAAAATAAAACGAAAAATGAGGGTCCAGTTTCATGCAAGAAACATTTTCAGTCAAACACACAAACTGCAAAATGAACAAACATTGTAATGGTGTTGTATGGCATAAGTTTTAATGCTATTATTGCATTATCAAAATGCTACCTTAACATCAGGCAAAGATCTTTCATGTGATTTTAACAAAACACTGCAAAGCAAAAAAGCAAACACCTGAGAACTATATGAACCCGCCATTATGCGGCTTTCATTTTCTATGCGCAAGGTTCCTATTTAGTATCTGTATACCTATAAGAAACATCGCTTTCTCTAAAATGTCGCCAATTTCATTCAATATACACCAGTAACCTAAATCCATGAAAAGCCTATGGTTCTTATTTGATTCTACAAAACATAAGCAATATTTAGGCTACAAATCTGCATTTCTTTTTTTAATGCACCCAAAACAGTCAAAGATTGATATTATGAGAGTTTTTTCCATTGTAACAGCAATATTGCAATAAATTTGTAATTTTCTATCAAATTCTAATAAAAGAAATCATTTTATTTTCATCCTCATTGGGACATATTTCAATAAAAATGAGAAGCAAAATTATAAGGTAACTTTCATGACAAATTCTGCCATGCTCGTATTTGATTCTCAAAATGCTACCTTAATTTCAAGTATAGATCTGGCCCAGGTTTCACAAAAAAACTTAAGTCTGTTGTAATGACTTAAACTCAATAGTGTACTCATCTTTTGACTTAAGTTGAGTAATTATTTGAGATGCGTTTCACGAACATTTTATCGACTCATGTAAGTACTCAAACCTTGAGTTGAGTCTGTTAATTTGAGACAGCTCTATGGCTTCCTCAAATTGTTGTTATCTACTCAAATATGGCCGACTTTGTAAGACGCCTCGAGAGATTGCGCCGTAGACAGCGAGTAGAAAGGGTTATACCCGATCGTATAAACCCTTTTGAGGTTTTATCACGCTCCGAGATTAGGCAACGCTACAGATTCCATCCGGAATCTATTGTTTTTCTATTGGGAATGATTTTCAACGCGTTGGAGAGCCCGGCTTTTCGTTCGTCTCCCCTTCCGCCCATGATATCTCTCCTGGTTACGCTCCAGTTTTTTGCCAGTGGAGCCCATTATCTTGTTATTGGAGACATTCACGGTGTCTCCAAGTCTTCGGTGTCTCGGGCTGTTCGGAGAACCACAGCAGCAATTTGTTCATTAAGAGACAAATACATCAAATCCCGAGGAACGACGCTGCAAGAGCAATCCACAAAGAATTTTACAACATAGCAAGTAAGTATCGGACGAAGCGATATGATTGGTTTCCAATGTAAACAGTTACCACTTATTGACCCAAAGGTATAGTAAATACCCGAAAGTCTTAAATCGGATCAATACGTAACTTTCAAATTGTTGATAAAATTGTATTTATTTGGAAGTTACACACATAGATCTATCATGACAAAGTAATTTTACCGATTTATATTAACTTATGTATGGAAAAATAATGCCACATCAATTCTTAAATATTACTGTGATAGGCCCTTTTTCAAGAAATTGTACGAGTCCCATATTATCCTGGATATAAAGAACCAAATAAAAAAGTTTTTGTGCAATCCTCGAGGATATTTTTCTCAAGAAGATGTAAATAAATCCCTGAATTCATTATTTTTGATTTTGTGGCGTTTTTTTCTTGCATAAACTATATAGGATAGATGTGGTCATGAGGGGTGTAACCAGTCAACCCTACCCGTATTATACCTGAACATTGTTGTACAACCTCAACAAAACAATAAATATTGCTTTCATTTATACAGTATACATGATATAAATCCCTTGAATGTGCATGTAAATTAACACCGAATTTTCTCGAGCTGGCTACAGTTGTATCAAATGCTGGTGTACTACTCAGAGATATTGTATGCTATTACACACATGGAAGTAAGTGTGGGTACCATGGACGAGGCACAAGACTGTTAATATATATCTATAATTCATCATCTCCACTCTTTCCTTATTCTAAACACTTACCTTTAAGATATAATACAAGGTAGTTTTCTTCTCTTTTATGTAAAATGCCAAGAAGAAATGCATAGCATTACAAGAGTGAATGCTAAGTTAATTCTGTTTTATGCCACTTTAAATGTATTTGTCTGGATCTGCACCGGATAAATATCCGCTGTTGTATGATGTCAATTCTCTGTGTTACAATGGTGATCATTGTAATTGATCATAAAATACATTTCACATAACTAACTAGAGACAGGTAAGAGGTATTTAAGTCAATATATCATTTGTTGAAGGTTATTTTTGGAGGTGAATGGGTAGGGTAGAGATTTCTCTGTAAAAGTCTTCAGGAGTGTTCTTAAAGCTTAATTGTACAAATTCAATATTAGGTTTATATAAAATATCAAACCATAGCTAATATGGATTCAGATGAGAGGGAATTCAATGTTATTTTTTTATATATTAGCTTATATTATATAGATACATATCATCTAAATGGGCATGGCCTTTTTAACCCTTACATAATAGTTTAAACATTCAAACCCTTGTATCACACACCAAATGTCAAAACTTCAGCTGTTATGTATTCAGGTTTATAAAAATATCATAACCATAACTATTATGGATTCAGATGGGAGGAAATTCAATGTTTCTTTTTTATGTATTAGCTATTATTATATAATTGGGTGTGACCTTTTTGACCCTAATAACATTCAAACCCTTGTATCACACACCAAATGTCAAAACTGAATCTGCTATGTATTCAGCTAATATTTCCAAAGTTTCTAATACATATAAACCTGTCATTATAACATGTCACACACAGGAACTTATCCATTTCTGACTTAAAGGGCATTAATTTGAAAAATAAAGGGAAAGCCAAACCTTCCATCACTTGCTAAATATCAAGACTTAGTGTGTTATATAAGTTAGTTATAGAATTATATTAATATCAAACAATAAGCATTATAGATCACATAAGAGGAAATTCATTGTTTCTTTTTATTAGCCTATATCACATGTACATGTCATTTACCTGTCGGACTGAGACGCTTACTCGGTTAAAAGGACCTGAATCAATTACTAGTAGAAACCGGTTTCAATTTTGCACAACCGTTTATCGCATGGGCTTGGTCTTTGAAAGACGGCCACGAAGAGTTCAGTTGTGTAAAGTATCATCTAAATACATTCAGTGGTTTCAAAGATGTTGTTAAATGAAAACTAACAGATAGGAGGATACATGCACTAACTGGAATACTATGAACAATTATTGTATATTTTGTAGAAGGTCACACAAGGGTGTAATGTGAACGAAATTATTTTGAAATCAAGCAAAACGTTTTACACAATAATGTAAGTACCTACTCCTCGTGATAGACATCTTTTCTAAGGAACCAGTAATAGCTAGATCAATCTTGTTACAATGATACAGGACTATTATTATTATTATTATTATACCAGATTTATATAGCGCCCTTTTCATGATCAATTTCACGTTCAAAGGCGCTTTACATAGTTCAAATGCAGCCACACAGGGCGTATAATTCATCCTCTACTAGTACAGACACAGAGCGATCTGACCAGAGGGACAGAGTGAGACAAAGCCCCCATGACAGAGATATCAGAAATCAGATACAGGTTTGTCCGGCTAACTTAGCCTAGCTCATTTCGAATAGACAGCCTGGTTCTTTAACGTGCCCAGTGTATAGCACTGATACACGCAAGGATTGCCTGGGTTCCTGGCCAGTACACCTTTAGTTGGGTGGGAAACACTGAAAAGCGTTTCTGAAAATTCCCGAGTAGCTGTCGGGGATCGAACCCAGACCTCAGGATTGGAAGGCCAGTGTGCAAACCACTGAGCTATCCGCCCACCCACTACATAATTATGTGAATTTATTTAACAAGAGCGTCATGATGACCCTGAATCGCTCACCTGAGTTATATGAGCCACATGTTTAAAATGGCAAACTTAAGCTAAAATATTAGAAAGTAGGTCAGTAGGTCATATTCATTGTCACTGAAAGTCAGTTTTTCTGCGACTGTTACATTTGGGGGCTCGTCCGGGATGCTCACCCTTGGAGCCCATGTGGGCGAAGCAGTTTGGCTGGGGTGTGCATCTGAATTCGGTTAACAGTCTGCGGCAGACATTGGCCAGGAGTGCCAATGTCTCGCAATAAGAGGGAAGGTGTGTAGCGGTTCTCGTATCGGGTGGCCTCGGTAGCTCAATTGGTAGAGCGTTGCCACGGTAAGCCAAAGGCCCGAGGTTCGAGTCCTGGTCGAGGCTGCACATTTTCCTGCGACAGATACAGTTGAATTAATTTTAATAATCCTAGTCTATCCTCAAAGGGTTGTCTAGGAATACGGTCAGAACTTCCATAATCCTAGAATGAGAGGCTAGGATTACGGTAACGTAATCTTAGCCACTGCCTTCAGATTTTACCATTTTACTCATTCACAAAAAAATATGATGAATACTCATAGGCCAAATAAATTATCTAGAGCCCTGGCACAGTCTGGTCAGGATACATGCTGTTCGCTTTCCAAGTCTTTTGCAATTAGAAATTCCTTTGGCAAACAGCATGAATCCAGCTGGTAGTAAAAGCACTATGTTGGTTTTCCCATGGCACGGCTCATATACTGCTTTTTAGTTAAAAATAATGAGAAAAATATGACAGCAATATTTAGAAAGATTTCATCACCTGTCTCTTTGTAAACACCAGTCTCAGTATTCTTGCAATATGTGCGAGCGATAAAACCAATTATTTTACAAGAATATATTGTGATTTATCCTCCATTATTTTGGTCCTTAGACAGTTAGAAGCTTTGACGGTTACACGAATTATATAATCTCAGTATATATATCATATACGTCTAGTACAGCTCCCATTTAGTCAAACCCCTCAAGAGACAAAGAAGTTCCAACAAACGGAAACTATGTGCTATGTAATCACACGATAAAACATTTCCTCGCTGAACATTATGTTTTGATGCTTTTTCACATGTTTATCGGTTGAAAAATGTACACGGGAAATTACGTCACCATCCATAATATCTAATCCAGAGACGATTGAAGCTGTTCCCGTCGTCCCGGAACTATTTCGATCGATATGATCTCAAGTAGGATTCATCTAGTTGTTTCGTGAAAATTTTAAAATTTGCAAATGTATATCTTATACATCTTTTACAGAAATAGCTAGCTTGAATTTTCAGTAAAGAATTGTGTCTACTCTGTATACTCACGCATTCAACTGGTCGGGGATGTCTTGCCAGGCCCTTTCTTTCTCTTTCGCCCCTTGAGAGGCACCTCTAAACTTTCCAAAAATAATGTCCGATTTACATAATATCAACTCAACTGCGAGCGATCGCTCTCCTTCGCCCCAGTTGGCAGATCGTTTTTGTACGACTTTATCCATCGGGCAGCCGATAACGATGTATGACAGCGATTCGCGGATTTTATAAGTTTTCTTCCTTCTATCGCGCGAGTTCGGAAGAGTTACCGTAATTGTAGCTTATATCAATACGAATATTAAAATATTTGAGTCGAAAGTTTGCACTCAACTGAGCAATAACTTAAGATTTTTTGTGAAACGCTCTCAAACATAATCACTCAGCTGAGTCGTTTATCAGACTTAAGTTATAACTTGAGTTAAAATATGAGCAAAAACTTAAGTTTTTTTGTGAAACCGGGGCCTGTAATGTGATTTCAGCAAAACATTGCAAGGAAAATAAGGAAGGTAGCTCTGCAGAGCAAACACATCTGAGTCTAATATAGATCCGCCATTATGCCACTACCATTATTTTTCGTGCAATTTTCCTATTAATTGTCTAAATTGTCAATCAGTTTCAATCTTTTTACCTAAGAAATAATTTATAGCAAAACAGTGCTTTATCACTGTTTATACACGGTGGGCGGTTATACGTCGGGCGTAATAATTTCACGAGGGCGCAGCCTGAATGAAATTATTTCGGACGACGTATAACCGCCCGAGTGTATAAATAGTGAAAAAGCACTGTTTTGCTATAAATTATTTCGATTCTAATATGTTATTTATTGTAAAATTTATATCAAATATGATGGAACTGTTTCTTCGCGCAAGCATGGCGCCAATAGTAGGTATTTGTTAAAACACGACAGGACCGGAGACGGTAATACGTCTTGCGGCAGAATTCAGTTCGAGCGAAAATTATTGCGAATTATTCAGCAAAGCGAATAACTAATTCAGTATGTGTATAAATTAATCAAAAGATTTGTGCAATGTGATATTTTGTTTAAAACATGTTATTTAGTAAAATATTTCATGAAATTTGAAAGCGCTATTTCTTGATGCGTACGTGGCGCTAAATATCACGTTGACGTGACGTCAACATAGCATAGTTGTGATGATTAAAGCATTGTTAGCCATATTAGAATTGTATATTAAGTTTAGTCATCAATAGAAAGTAGAAATGGATGCGTTTAAGAAATTGAAGTTTAGTTGCTTTTTATCTTTTTGTGGATTCTTAAAAAAGCTTACAATAAAAATATTATTGTTCTAGATATTGGCTGACTTTTTAATTCTTGTTTGAATGCAAGCATATCTTATTTATGTCTGCACACGGTCTCCTATACTTGACATTTTAGATAACATTTTTATCAATATCAGCACACCTGCTCTCCGTTGATAAGAATGCGTGTCAAAATCAAGTAATGCATTTGAGTATTCAAAAGTGCATGTGAAAAGATCATTCAAAAAGGTTTTAAAACAATTTTGACGGAATACCTCTTTAAAACAACAAGGATAGTGATGCCTTTCGATTTTAATGGCAAGAAGGTTCTAGTTACGGGAGCTGGAGGAGGGATCGGACGCGCTTTAGCTATTGCTCTTAATGAAGCAGGATGTAAGGTTTATGCTCTCAGTCGTACCAAGTCTACTCTCGACTCTTTAGTAGCTGAGCATCCTAAGATTGTCCCAATAGTTGCTGACGTATCCAACTGGGATGATACCAGGAGAAAGCTTGAAGATTTGGAACCGCTCGATGGTTTGGTCAACAACGCCGCGATCCTTGGAGAGAAGTATTCTTCAGTTGATTGCCCGAGAGACACTATCGATAAAGTACTGAATACTAATTTGTTGGGCGCAATAAATTGTGCACAAGTGGTTGCGAAGTAAATGATTGATTCCAAAATAAAAGGATCTATCGTGAATGTTTCAAGTGTGTCCGGAATAGGTGCTTTACGCAATGTTCCCAACTTGCCGTACAATGTTTCGAAAGCAGGACTGGACATGGTAACAAAGCAATTTGCACTGGAACTTGGACAATACCAGATAAGGGTGAACTCAGTCAATCCTACACTTGTCATGACGCCAATGATTACAAATCTTAAGGAAGACTACGAAAAGGATTTTATTGCCAGGACGCCTATGGGTAGAATTGCAAAGGTGGAGGAAATCGTTGGGCCAATAATGTACCTTCTAAGTGACTATTCAAGTATGGTTAGTGGCCAGATACATCCAGTTGATGGGGGTCTGCTGTCAAATATAGCAGTCAACGTATAATTTCTTTGATCAACTGTAAAAGATCTTAAGTTGTGAACAAAAACATTATTCGTTTCAACTTGCAAAGAATATCCGATGCCTCTCTATCACTTATTAACGTGCCGAAAGAAACGAATAGCTTGTCGCTTATATTTTGATAACATGTCTCTTCTAATAAGTGCACAATTGCCTCGCATTTTGTATTTTTATACGCTTATCATCAGTTGATGAAAATCGGATATGTTTCCACAAGTATTGTTTTGGCAAAGGTCATAACGCGTACAGTATTTCTAATTCTAACACGACCAGCAAATACTCTACATATATGTAGAGCAAAATCTATCTCGGGTTATTCTGCAATAACCCATGCGCGTGCAATGACGTCATCCTATGTAGCACGGTCTAAAAAATAGTTACCATTTTTTCTAACACTGTTGATACTAGTATGTCGTGTTAGAATCGAAATAACAAGTTCCCAATTGTGATTTATCGTAGAATAACCCGAGTTTTTCGTTCTTATGCGAAACAATATATTACTCAGGCCTACGGCCTTCGTGATATATTCCTACGCATAAGAACTCAAAAAAATGGTTATTATACGATAAACCACGATTGGGAACTTATTATTTCTTAAATCTATAATTGAAATGTTTTTTTATTGATCTAAACACGGTTACATGCTTACGATTAAAACTGTATTGATTAATAAGCACGGCCATAACATTATGACGTCTTCATAATTTGAAGTTGAACGCTAGTTTTGAAAAATGGGAAAACACTTTTTTGATACGCTTGATTATTATTTTCTCAAGATATTTTCGAGTTCTTGAACTTAATGATAATATGTGATTCGGTTAATGTAAGGACTTGTAAGGCTACATCCTCGGGCGATATCACATTTCAAGGTCAATGTATCGATCTCACTGAAAGGTAGTAATGTACAGTATTGCATGATAGGATATCATGTTGTTATTGTTGGCAATATCGCGACTCCGTTGCTTATTAAGCTGCTGTCTCTATCGTCAAATATTCTGTATGCAGTCACAGCTAAGTCTACATAAAGCGCCATCGTGTTGACTACCCGTCTTGATTTGACCGTTATTTCTCCTATTTGAAATTATTTACATTTATAGTTATCAAATAACCCACAGCTTTGGATTTAAATTCTTCTTTGAAATATTAAGAATTTGCCGATGATATACAAAACATGACAAGTTAGCTCTTATGCTATTTTTAAATAAAACGGAAGTGGATTCAGTGCGGCTTTGCAGTGAAAACGCCTGCGCACGCAAGGAATCTCGCTCTGTTTATTACCTATTCTTGCGGATTTTGACGTTTCCATTGTAAAGAATTTCAAATAGAGAAATAACGGTCAAAATTGCGGCTATATGTCCAGCCACAGGATACCTTGCATGCAGTTACAACACATGCTTTGGTTTCGGGACATGTCATATGACATGTCTTAATTTTCAACATAATATCGATTTGGTTTTTACGAAAGAAAAGCCGGTACCGTCATTCGCTTCATGTTAAAGCTAACAACGAATGACAGTAACTTAATCATGGGAGGTTCCAAATATACACAGATCGGACAAGTCAAAGATGAAAAGCTGTATGCAGGTCAGAACTCCGCAATACCGGATACGCTCGCCATTATTGCGCGTGCAATATCACTGCAAGAATAAAATAAAAAGAACAAAATTACTACGCTGAGACGACCATATTTTGAAATCTATCCGTAAATTAGAGATATCTGAATGTTTGGTAGAATATCCACTCTACGTGCGAGGACAGACACTAACCGAGAATAAAAAACCTTGAAAAGGACAAATTCATGCACTCTTTTATCAGTTAAGCTTTACTATATATGCAATTGAAAATATATCCCGCCCGTTTAAAGGATCGTTGATAATCTGTAAAATAATTTATGTTCTTCTTTATGACCTAAACCGCGTTTTAAGGACATGGTCCTTTTTTGAGACCCTAAACCGCGTTTTCAGAACTTGGTAACTTTATTCAATTTTCAAAGGTCACACAGCTAGATTAAAAGCGCCAATTTTAAACACATTTGTGAGTTTCGAGGGGTCCTCAGAACAATTTTGAAAATAATGTGAGATGTCAAAATGAATGTAATTATTTACATGTTTTCCGGTACTACTGATCATTTATTTTGGCTGTACTGATGGAAACATATAATAACATTAAAGTTTTAGTAAACTGTACGTTAGGCTTAGCACGCAACATCGACGGCTTCTTCTATAGTCCAGAAATATAACTTGGTCGATCTAGCTGGCCATCTCTGGTTATAAGAAGATGATGAGAGATGGACAAGATTTACTATGTAGGAAATGCTTAATGTTTACAAGTCATATTCTTTGGCTATGGAGCTAATACCCTTGCTGAAGACATACGCGATTATATATATATGGACACACTTCCGTTGATTTGATACGGTCTGCATATGCCCTAATCTGTTTACTTAAGAATATCAAAAATAATACGAACCAAAATTAAATATCTTTAGTTTTGTTCTCATTATTTTTGTTCTTCGATCATTTCTAGTGTAAAAATGTAAACATTTTGGCGGTTATTGTCATGAAGAACTTTTTATCTTATTTCAATATACGTAAAATATTTAGTGCTTTAACGTCACTCGAGGCTTATATATCGCAGCAAACAGGTGTATGCCACCCTGCCTCCCTCCCAGTTAATTTGATAATGAATTGTATTCGCAGAGAATGAGTCACCTATGATTTTATTGTTTTATAACTTTACCTCATCGTTTTGAAACACTGGTGGTTATAAGATTAAATGTTAAATTACTACCTTATTCTAGTTTATGTATGTTTGAAACTGGATTTAACAGGTATCGACACAGGTTAGACATTAATTACTGACACCATGTCCTGTCGAGATTGATTGCTGTCAATATTTGTTGTTAAATCTATACAAAAAAATACGTGTTTGTCATTAATATTCCATACATGCATAATTTAGATTACAAGTAATAAAAGAGTCCCGTCGAGCAGGGCAATATACGCTTGAAGGGTTATATCAGAGGAGAACAGAAGCAAAATTTAAAGAAAAAGCAATATTTATATATTTTCCTTTTTTTGGTGGAGGAGGGGGAGCAGTGTGTGTGCAATAATGGTGAAAGGATACTAAAGGGCATGAAAATAAAATGATTGTTTTTGGTGCGGGAGCGGGTGTTAATAAGGCGGGGGTATAATGTCGATTGTCGCAGACTGCACATTGTCTCATCATCATCTGCTTCTATTCCAAGTTTCAAGTCAATACCTTAAATATCTTTTAAGCTATACTCTGGACACGAAATATGATGGGCAGATCTGACCTTGACTTTTGACCTACCGCACTGGATCATGCACTCTGCACATTGTCTCATCACCACCTACCTATAACCCAAATTGAAAGTCAATACATTGGATGGTCAGTAAGTTATGCTCTAATAGATGGTCACTTTGAGCTCAAATTGTGGTCTTGTTCTGAAACCTACAGACCAGGTTCATATACTCTACACATTGTCTCATCACTACCTACATGCATGCAACGTTTGAAGTCAATACCTTAATGGATAATAAGTAATGCTCCTGACACGAAATATGATGGACAGTTTTGACATCCTTGACCTTAACCATAGGCCTACAGAGCCGGTTCAAGCACTCTGCACATCGTCTTTTCGCCATCTACATTTATGCCAAGTTTAAAGCCAATACCTTTAATAGTTATGTTCCGAACACGAATTATGACGGACGGACAGACGGACGGACGGACGTTCTTACGAACGGACCTTTATTTGGGGATTCTGTTATTATAAATAACTCAACAAGTGACAAAAACTACCAAATAAGTCTGACTGAATGAATAGAATTTACCGTTACCTATTGTCCTCAGTACCCAACAAATATTCTCTCGTTTGCTCCGACAGACGGAAAGACAGACAGGCAGACGCACGCGCCATTGCATAATAATAATTTACTTGGGTATTTCTTACGAACGGACCTTTATTTGGTTATTCTGTTGTTATAAAGTACTCAACAAGCGACAGAAACTACCAAATAAGCATTACACAATGAATAAAACTTAACGTTACCTATTGTCCTCGGTACCCAACAAATGTTCTCTCGTTTGCTCCGACAGACGGACAGACAGGCAGCCGCACGCGCCATCACAGAATACGTCCGTTTTTCCAAAACGGGCATATAAAATGACAATGAATTCACTCGCAGCTCAAGCAAGAATTAAAGTACCTTCTTTAGATTCCTTCCCCGTTTCTTTTTGATAATATTTCGTTTGTCAAGAAAATGGTCCGTTCCAAATACTTTTGTTGTTGTAATTTACCTTTCCCTTTTGAAACAATGGTGGTTATAATGATAAAGGCTGAAATTGCAGTTTATTCTATAATATCATTATTTTACAATCTCTGTTCATGTCTCATAAATCAGCAGTGGCTTTTACAGGCCTTTTCAACTGACCCGGACTGTGCCGGTCCATCTGTATAGCGAGGCGCCCTGCCATAATTGGATACTAACCTTACAGTATTCTACAATATGTATGTTTAATCTTGATTTTCACAGGTATAATATATTATTATTATCTTTTCAGATTTTGCATTAATTACTGAAAGCATGGCTAGTGACCAGAACAAAGTCGAGGTCAACCATGCATCCATACAAAACTGATATTTTCAAATGCTTAATTTCACTCCGCAATATATTGTTTAAGTTATTTTCTGTCAACTTTAGAGTAGAATGGGAGAGAGTATATTTTATAAGTCAACTATGTGCAATTACCAGCATATAAATCGAATATCAATGTAATTTTACAGGACACATAACGTAACAAAGGCTGAATTCTAACTGATATAAAAAAAAATACAGATAATTTAACATGAAGCACATTTACATTTAAATCACACAATTAAAGCTATTATAGGACTATAAGTTATTAATATTTTTCAGATTCTGTGGTAAGGACTGCATATGAATGTGTATCATATTTACTTCGGGTAATAGAATGGTAAATCAATTCACAGCTTTCAGCTTGTGTAAATGTTAAGTTGAAACGCGGTATAACGAAATCCAAACCGTCGAGCGTATTAATTACAGATGTACGTGTTTCGGGACGGGACTTAAAAATATCTTCGAGATAGCGGAAGTTTTAAGATAAGCGAGTTCAAGATATTGTACATATTTAACTAAATATTGCTGGCCTATGGTCCTAAAACGTTATGGGACCTCGATCAGTTATGACGTTCCTACGGATGCAAGATTCTTATTCCAGTTGTTATTGCAAAGGCAAACCTGGTAAGCGGCATAACTCAATCGGATTTGAGAAAAAAAGATAATACCCACCGCCTCGTCAAATTAAGATAACAAAAAAGACAACAATTTCGCACTCCATGCCACCTTGTAGGGCTGCGAGGTTCGAACTCTTGTTAAGTTCAAATTTCTTATGCACGAGTAGCATAAGAAGCTGCTTTCCATAGGATAATATCGTAATGGACAAAAATGTTCTACTTGTACTCGGTCTAATAATATTGTTTTCAATACTAAAGCTGTGAAAATTGTTAAAATCATCATACCTTCAAAGATTTCGATGAGAAATACTACGATACCACTGGCTGTCTTTCACGAAATTCAAGCAATTCTAAAAAGCACTGTTAACATCGACGCATGCGACATCTATTTCTGAATGTAAACAATGTAAAATGTCGTTATGGATTATGTGGAAAAACAATTAGCTCTGCGTAAACCAAAACATACATCTCGAAACTATTGATTGGGTCGTCTTTATTGACTTTATTTTGACGTACAAAAAACGACGAAATACTTCACTTTCAATTTAACTTTCTTAAAATAAGTCTCGGTACTCACTTAAAAATCAGCGACTACAAACTAAAAAAATGCAATTGTTTTTTGCATAATCTGATATCGTAAATATAAGTGCTTGCAATTCCATGGAAGGTAACTTTAAACAGAAAGTTGAATCGATATGCAATATCAGTCATATCCCAAAGACATTTCATGATACAAGATTTTTTAAATAAAGAAATGACCAAAATTGTATAGAAAATTGTATGCAACCATAACTATTTCAACAAAATGTTAAAAAGCGTATACACTATATGATGGCCCCTAATAGTAGATGTGAAAACTAAGGTATTCTATATGCTCTCACTTTGACTTTGACACCTCAATCCTTTCCTTTTGCTTTTCATTCAACAGGGAAATCCTGACACAGTCATATGCAAAACTAGCATTATCTCAAACATTCAATAAGGGATTTAATACAAGATTATTGATACAAAATATATGTTTCCCCTTTTAGATTTTCATCAGTTTATTGTTTCCAACGTACGAATGTGTGTATGCATACAGTAGGCCATACTAAAACTGGCTCGCCAAATATGTTTTTTTAAGTTGTAAATATGAAGTTAATGATAATATGCAAAAAAAATGAGAAAGACAATATAAGGACGGACATGCTTCAGAATTAGTTTGATGGATATCCTCATGTTTGCGGTACCAAATGTCTATCAGCGGCATATTCTTTCTTGTGATGCCATAAATGAGAGATTGTATTTAGCTATGCTAGATGGCAGCCCAAAGACCAAGGCATCAGCGAAAAAAAAATAAAAAGGACGACAAAAGGGAAGGACATGCTGCAGACTCAGTGACCTTAACTACTCGGCCACGGCGGTCTACCGTAGATAAAATTATATCTGAGTGGTACAGAATTCATTCACAGCTTTCAGCATGTGCTAAGAGGACATTTTAGGCAAATTGCTGGCCCGTGGTCTGAAAAAGCTACAGGACCGTGATTCATTGTCACATACACAGAGGACCAAGCTTCTTATTCCGCTTGTTATTGTAAACCGAACCCTGTTACGCTGAGACACACTTCAATCGGATTTTAGGAAAAGGTTAAATACCATCGTCAAATTATAGCAATAAAGAGACAAAAAAATCGCTGCACTGTTTAATATGTTATAACATTTCTCATGCACTACTGGCTTGAATTTCTGTCTTCCTTGAAAAAACGTTTGTATCATAGGTTGCAAATAAATAAACTATATTGATGATACATATTGTCTATTGTTTCGTACCGTCTAATAAACACCTCTGATTCGTAAATGTAGTGTAGCAGTATTACAACAGCAGCTTTTACTATAGTTTAGTAAAATTAGTCCTTGCTTCTCCTTGACCATAAACGGACACGTACTGTCGACCCTCTACTCGGACAGTTAAATCGCATGACCTAAACTGACCATTCACAGCAAATAAACATTCGCCATATCGCCATATTTTTGTACTAACAGATAATCCAACATTCTTTAGACATATATACATATATCTGCAGGTAATTATTATAAACTTGTACCGCTAGTTTTTATCTACAACTACATGTACTTATTTGTAGATTGATGTATTGGTAATTGTAGCAATGGTCCGATGAATTGTTGACAATATTTCAATTGTCCATTTAAAAGGTACTTATCGCGATCCCGTTATTGCTTGACCATCAATATGTTTCATGTATTGCCCAATACAGAACCTGTATTATTATATCAATAGCTATTTATTTATTATGGTATTTTGTATATGTTTCAGTTGATATATATATTGGTTTGAGACAATACATGTCACAACAGATATGAGATGTTCCTCTTCTGTTGTCACGTCCAACCCCCGACCAAACCACTAATTGGCAGCCGGCGATATTTGCACAAAGCACAGTCCATGAGAATGAACATATCGTACGAGATATATTGTGCAAACAAGATGTGCTTTTTTCTCAAAATACATTGGTTCGGTCTAAGATAATCAGTACATAGGAGCGTCAAAGACCATATAAATACCGTCGGTACAATTAAATCTGCAAGGATGTATTTTGCAATGACAATTCAATCCAATAAGTTATGGCATTTGTATATTTTCTGCCGAATTGTAGTTATATATAGAATATACATTTTAGGTTTAATTGATATCCAGTAATCTTAATTAGTTTTTGGCCAGTTATCGGCCTAAAGTCTATTTCAGGTACAAAATATAGCAAACATGCTGCATGATATTACGTATCTAACTAACACTGCTCTAATGACGTGAAATGGCAATTAAATACTTATTAAATGATTTGGTGCTACTAATAATTTTGTGGCTTTATTTCTTTTTTGTAGACTAAGATCTGTCTTGCTCGCATAACAGACAAAAAGGTATAAGTATTATCAATCAGTTTCAAAAACTTGATATCTATATCTAGTCATTGATAGAAGATGATGATACTAAATTCAAAGGATATCTTTTAGAATATTGAAGTTTGGATGCTCTTTATTTTTTGTGGATTCTAAAAATAGTACTTACAAATCTGATATTCCAGATACTAGTATTGATTAACTGTTATATGTTCAATCTTACCTCTGTCTGCTAGAAATTAGCAATATTTAGGTTATAAATATTCATTTTTCTGAAGAAGAAATAAATCCCAAAACAGTGAAAGCGCGATATTGTTTGGTTTTTAGCTCACCTGTCACGGAGTAACAAGGTGAGCTTTTGTGATCGCCCTTCGTCCGTCGTCCGTCCGTCCGTCCAACTTGTATTGGTATAATATCTCGGTTTCTTTCAAAAACTGGCCAGATCCCATCATGAGTTCAAGAGTTATGGCCCCTTAAGAGGCCAACATTTGCTATTCTTGCTTTTGAAGCCATATAAAGACTTCATTTATGGTTTGATTTGATACAAACTTGCAAAATATTTTTAACAAAAATAGATTTTTTTCCATGATGATTCCGTCAAATCCAATCATAGGTTCCGGAGTTACGGCCGCTGTTTGACTCCTGAAAGAGCCAAAAATTGTCAATTTTTACCTTGTTCACACGATAGAAGTGACATTTTACATTCGATTTTAACCATATTTTTACACAATTAAAGACACAATAAGATCTCGGTTCCTTTTGAAAACCGGTTATATTCCATCATGGTTTCTAGTGTCACTGCCTCTGAAAGGGGCACAATTTTCTATTTTGGCTCTTTCAGCCATATAGAGGTTTCATTTATGCTTTGATTTGAAACAAACTTGCATAGAATGTTTTTCTTGATGATTTCAAGGCCAAGTTCGAAACTGGGTTATGTGGGGTCAAAAACTATATCACAAGGTCAAATCAAATGAAAAGATTGTTAACACCTTAGAGGCCACATTTATGATCCTATTTCATGAAACTTGGTCAGAATGTTTATCTTGATAATTCCTATGCCAAGGTCTAAACACAGTTATATGGGTCAAAAACTAGGTCACCAGTTCAAATCAAAGGAAAAGCTTGTTAACACTCTTGAGACCACATTTATGATCCTATCTGCATGAATCTTGGTCAGAATGTTTATCTTGATGATACCTATGCCAAGGATAAAACTGGATCATGTGATCAAATCAAATGAAAAACTTGTTACCACCCAAAAGGTCACATTTATGATCCTATTTTCATGAAACTTGGTCAGAGTGTTTATCTTGATGATTCCTATGCCAAGGTCTAAACTGGGTTATATGGGTAAAAAACTAAGTCACCCGGTCAAATCAAAGGAAAAGCTTGTTAACACTCTTGAGGCCACATTTATGACCCTTCGTAAACTCGGCAAGAATGTCCCTATCCTTATGAAACTTGGTCAGAATGTTTATCTTGATGATTCCAGGACCAAGTTTAACAGGTGAGCGATATAGGGTCAGCATGACCCTCTTGTATCTATTTTCACAGCAGAATAGATTTGCTTTTTCAATCAAATTTTAATTAAAATGGCCAGTTTCCATCCTCATTTCAACAGAATATTTTACCAATGTTTCAATACAAGAATAAACATACTAAATAGCTGGTCTCTATATAAAATTGACGAATTTTACTATTTAGTGTCTGTGTATGTAAACAGACAAAAAAGCTATCAATTTCAAACGTTTTACACGTATATTAAGCAGATCGTGCTAAATTCTATCGATGTTTTTAAGAAAATGAAGTTTAGGTGCTGTTTATCTTTTTGTGGATTCTTAAAAAACTTACTATAAAAATTTAATTTTCTAGATATAGGCTGACTCTTTAATTCTTGTTTGAATGCAAGCATGTCTTGTTTACGTCTGCACACGGTCTCCTACACTTGACAGTTTAGATGACATTTTAACATGCTCTCCGTTGCACTCAGTGGAACATTTACGTATTCAAAATTAACTTATAAGAATTTATGTCATAATAAAGTGATGCATTTGAGTGTTCAAAAGTACATGTGAAAAGAAGGGGAATTTAAACAGGTCTTAAAGTACTTTTGACGGAATACCTCTTTAAAACAACAAGGATAGTGATGCCTTTCGATTTTAATGGCAAGAAAGTTCTTATTACGGGAGATGGAGGAGGGATCGGACGCGCTTTAGCTATTGCTCTTAAAAAAGTTGGATGTAAGGTGTAGGCTCTCAGTCGTACCAAGTCTACTCTCGACACTTTAGTAGCTGAGCTGTTCCAATAGTTGCTGACGTATCCAACTGGGATGATACCAGGAGAAAGCTTGAAGATTTGGAACCGCTCGATGGTCAATAATGCCGGGATCATTGAAGAGATGTGTTCCTGCAGTTGATTGTCCGAAAGACAATATCGTTAGAGTACTGAACACTAATTTGCTGGGCGCAATAAATTGTGCACAAGTGGTTGCGAAGAAAATGATTGATTCCAAAGTAAAAGGATCTATCGTGAATCTCTCAAGTATTGACGGAATAGGTGCTTTTCCTACTAACTTGTCGTACAATGTTTCAAAAGCAGGACTGGACATGGTAACAAAGCAGTTTGCACTGGAACTTGGACAATACCAGATAAGGCTGAACTCAGTCAATCCTACGCTTGTCATGACGCCAATAGTTACAAATTTTAAGGAAGGATTATTGATCGAAAAGGCTATTACAGCCAGGACACCTATGGGTAGAGTTGCAAAGGTGGAGGAAATTGTTGGGCCGATATTGTACCTTCTTAGCGACTATTCAAGTATGGTTAGCGGCTAGATGCATCCAGTTGATGGGGGGCTGCTGTCTAATATAGCAGTCAAAGTATAATTTCTTTCATTGACAATAAAACTTTTTTGTTTGTAATATCAATATGGTTCGTGTCAACTTACAAATAATAGCTGATTGCTCTATCACTAATTAATATGCAGACACAAACGAGTAGTTTATGGATATAAAACGCGTGCTTTGATTAAGGAGGTAGGTTACCTTCATATTTGTATGTGCGCATGTCCAACCGGAAGCTACCGTGACGATTTACGACGACGTTTACGACAAATTAAATGTGTTTCTATATTCATTCTCCTGAAAACAAATCATGAACCTGCCTCCGATCTGATAATTTATGGTTTAATAATGCAGAAATAATTAATCAATTGCCGCAGAAACGCTTCAAAACAATGTTGCCTTAAAATGACGTCATTGACGTCATGACGTTACGTGTCAGTTACCGCGCAAAATTAATAGCTTTTATCTTGAAAGTACGTAATTCTGTGCATTTTCTTTATTTTAACTATCTTCAAATAACAAATATTTGCTGAAATATTTGTTATGAATCTTTTGCTCTGAATAATCATCAATATTTTGCTTCTTTTATGTAGTTATATTGAAACGTTATGCGGATTGTAAGAAAATGGATGATGGTAACCAATGTTATTTGGAATATAGTTGGATGAAAGGTTACTTGTAACGGCCATTTTCAAATAAAAAATCTAGCAGTTTGATTTGTAATACTTATTTTTCAGGTTCCGTTGATAATTTGTTACTTATATACAAAAAATAAGATCTAAAACTGTTCAAATTTCAGTAGAAAAATGTGGTTCCTTAAATTTAATTGATGTTACCATGGAAACGAAGCCCGTGACCTATGTATCTAAATGTAGAATTCAAAAGCGTTGACACTGGTCTATTTAAGAAATACAACTTCGGCTTTTTATTTTCATTTCAACAATATTCATTAGAATAATATCAGCATGCTGAACGATTTTTCCATGAAAAATGCCAGGCGAGGGGTACTGCCGTATATATTCTAAGCTGTGAAATTTGTTTGAATCAATGCAAATAACAAGAAAATATAACTTACGTTAGAAATAATATGTTTTAAAGCTACATTAACTAGAAAGATAATCTTATTCAATATTTTTTTATAAGAAATTACGACAAAAAGCAAGATATAAGCTATTTTAAACATCTCTGTTGCCATGGTTACTGTAAACTTTAAGAAAAATAGGGTACCATGTAAAGTGCATGGTATTTTGCTTATAATATTCCCAAATATTCCATGTTAGTCATTAACAGAATGCCACTTAAGCCGTCGAAAACCCCTATTTTTATACAAAGTTGTTTAAAAATGAGAGAAAATGCGTTACCATGGAAACACGAGCCCCGCGACATATGCATTTAAAGCTTATATTAGAAAGCTAACGTGCATACTAGTAAAATTATCAATTATGCAGACTTCTACGGATATCAATGAAACTAAAATACACTGAAAAGTGTTAAATATCCGTATTTTCCTTCTTCTTTTAATATGAAATACCTTTAGAGGGTCATGTTCTTCAAACCTAGATAAAAATTGAATTCGAAGGGACAGAGACAAACGAAATTGAGATTGTAGCAGGTAAAACTTCATATTACACGAAATACAAACAAATGCTGCGGTTAAACTAACTTGAATTTACCCTTGTAACAAGGTAACCTACCTCCTTAATATATCTCAATAACATTTTTCTTCTAATAAAATACATAACACTTCGCATTTGTACTAGAATACGCCCATCATCAGCGTTGGCGATAATCGGCTTTACTCCCATGTATACCTTAACACGTAGTATCTTTTTTATTTCTATAATTGCAATCGTTCCCACTGGTCTAAACTTAGCGATAAAAAGATGTATTGACTCGTAGGCAGGACCATAACATAAATTAACCTCCAGCTGTGACATTTTAACATTATGATATTGACGTCATTTCCTTCCAAATATTTGTTATGAATTTACGCATTCTGTGGTCGTAGTTCACTGTCTCGGCTTTACTTGATCATGCCAGAAGAGGAAGCTAGCGAAATTATGTTAACTGATCATGTTTTCTTTCGTAAAATAATTGTTAGTTTGTAGATGGGCCTTATTCTGTCAGTGGAAGTATAAACTCTGGGTGTTTTGCGCACCCAGAAGTGAACCTGATATCGCCGGAAGTGTGCTAAATATCGATATCTGCAATACCAATTCGCAAGAATTCTGATATCAGCCTGATGCTGCTCATATACGTTTAAATAATCTGCAGTTTAATTTATAATTATAAATAGTAACATATGCAGTAATAGCCATTATCACTCGAAGGCACACCTCTCCCATGTTTCTACCTGTTTATCACATGTATTCCTATAATATAGTAAGGAAAGTTAAGTGTGATATTTTTTACTGACACTAGCATCTACTGACACAACAAAGTCACAGCCTTTATCGCCTAGTAGATCGCGTATTGCAGTCTGCAGCTGCATGAAAATCAAATGCCGTTACAGTTGTAATTTAGTTTTTGATTGAAAAAGAAATCACGAAAAGTACATAACGTTACAAAGTAAATCTGAACTATAAGCTCTTTTAGTCATGACACCATTTTTACGGTGTTAATTTCCAGCGCGTACGTCAGGGCTATTTTCGTTAATGGCCAATTATGGCCAATTATGGTAATGTGACAACTCATATTGCAAAACGATAACATATAAATTTGTTAACCATTTATAGATAACTGTGCTCTTTTGCATAATGGGGTATCTTGCTGTAGCAGGCGATATCACGGCTTCGTTTCTTATTCAGCTTCTGTCTCCATCTTCAACTCTTTTATATGTATTTACCGCACCTGCCAAAGCTTAAGGGTCAGTCTTGATGTTCTAGGCAAAATTGATACATTTATTTTTTACGCGAAAAGGCCGAATAAACCGGTGCTGTCATGCGCTACTGCTGTTATTCAATTAACATATACAGATCAGTCAGAGATCAAAAGAGATATGCAGGCTAGAACTCCGCAATACGAGTACATAACAATAATATAACACCGAGATGAACATAATTTGAAATCCGAAAACTGATTGTTAGGTAGAATGGCCGCTATACGTGCGAGGACACAGAGTTTATATATAACCGGGAATAACAAACCTTGAAAGGACAAAGTTGGTGCAAAATTATGCAGATTTTATCAGTTCAGTCTAGCTGGTCATGCAATTGTAAAATGTCTCCCGTCCGTTTCAAGGACGCTACATTATCTGTGTAATGATGTTAGTCCTTGTTTATGGCCCAAGCCCTACTTTTAGAACTTGATAGTTTTATGAAATTTTCAAAGTTCACACACCTGAATTAAAAGCGTTACTCTCATTAAAGAGATTCAGAGAATGCCATACCAGTTGCAAAAGTACTGTATGGACAATTTTATCTCAGTATCTAAATTATATGTCTCCTACCGATCTTTTGAGACTCCTGCAGCAACTATGAAGCTGTTACTCCAAATATAGCTAACCGTCTCGGTAGCCTAGTGGTAGAGCGTCCGCTTCGAGTGCGGGAGGTCGTGGGTTTGATCCGCGAGCGCGTCATACCAAAGAGGAAAAAATGGTACTAAATTGTATATGAATTTATTTATGGCGAAGAAAGAAGGGATCGTTTTATGGAAAAAGAAAACCTTTTTATCAGTTTGTGATTAATATAACATATGAGTGTGATATTTAAACTACAAGTTTTTTATTTAGTTGAGAAAAAGGAAAAATAATTGATTCATACACAGCTTTAGTATGAGAAAAAGTACATATCGTAGGTTCCCTCACCATTTCATTTGATGATGATTTCTCTTTTCTCTCTTAAGACACTGTTTGTAATAAATTTGTTAAATTACTAATTTTTGTTTAGACCTGATTTGCACATGTCTGTATTATTGCACATTACACATTACCTGCTGATATTAGGACCAGTGACCAAGTGATGACGACTAAGTGATATTTTAGATGTTTAATTTTACTCCGCAGGCTGCGATTGTTTGCGATATTTGCTGTTAGATATATTATCTAAATTCTTAACTATCATAAAAGAAATATTCACATCTTCCAGCATGTGTAAAAGCGCATATTTTAGGCAAAATTGCTGACCCATAGTCTTAAAAGGCTTCTTATTCCGCTTGTTATTGTACCACTGAAACGTACTTTAATCGTATATGAAGAAAAGGTTAAACACCGTCGTCATATTAATCTAAAAGGAATAAAGGGACAAAAAATCGAGACGTACTTTAATCGGATATGAAGAAAAGGTTAAACACCGTCGTCATATTAATCTAAAAGGAATAAAGGGACAAAAAATCGAGACGTACTTTAATCGGATATGAAGAAAAAGTTAAACACCGTCGTCATATTAAGGTAAAAGCAATAAAGAGACAAAAATCGCGATAACTATCATCTAACAGCACTGCAAGGTTTGAAATGTCGTAACATTTCTCATACACTACTAGCTTGAATCTCTGTCTTTCATTGAGAAATCATTTGAACAAAGCACAGTGAGGTTTAACATGTCGTTCGAGATACACTATGCAAACAACATATGCGTTTTCTCAATATACATTAATGCGGTATCATATAATCAGCACATGGGATCACCAAAGACCCTTAAAACACCGTAGGTGCAATTAAGAGCTGCAATTTCGTATTTTGTAATGGCAATTCATTTCAATAACATATGGAACATGCATATTTTCTGTCGCAGTTTTTTTGTATTTAGAATATATGTTTTAGACCTAATTGATTGTCTGTTGTCTTAATTAGCTATTGGCCTAAAGTCCATCTGACATACAAAATATTTCTTATTCAGGATGTCATTGGAAATCAAACCCTTTAACTTCATTTGCAAAACTATGCATTTCGAATTAACATCACCGTCTAAAGTTGTCAATATCCAATATTATATTGGAATGAATAAATGAGGCTCAATGTGTTATTTAGAGGTGAACTTTACACTTGGTAATGTGGATGCTATCCGCATCAACCAAGCTCATACATTGTTTAAGCATAAAAAGCATTTATACAACATTTATACAACAACAAACCATCTGGCGAGAAAATGGTAGGTCGAGGACGGTTTACAAGCTAATTATCCTGCACATTTAGTAAACGCACGTAGAGACAAAGGGCGGTCTGGCGAGTAAGTGCGCCGCATAATACTAAACATGTAACTAATCCTAAATGGAGCTTAGAGTGTCCTGATTTGTCATTTTCTATAATGATCTGCATACAAATAACCTATTAAACTGTTAAATATGTCAAATCTTACCTCTGTCTGCTAGAAATTAGCAATATTTAGGTTACAAATGAGCAGTTTCTGTAGAAAAATATCTCGAAACAGTGAGAGTCATATTGTTTAATTTTAGCTCACCAGTCACGTAGTGACAAGGTGAGCTTTTGTACGGTGTTCCGTTTGGACAATCGTGACTTTTTATTGAATCCTTAACCGCGATGTACGATGGTACGATGACGAAAACGGGATGGTGTGATGGCACGAAGATGAAACAATGATGGTACGATGGTGAAAACGCGATGGCACGATGATGAAATCGCGATGATACGATGGTACGATGGTGAAATGTCGATGTAATATCGCGTTTTCATCATCGTACCATCGCGTTTTCACCATCGTATCATCGTACCATCGCGTTATCACCATCGTACCATTGCGTTTTTTTACCATCGTGCCATCGCGTTTTCATCATCGTTCCATCGCATTATCACAATCGTACCATCGCGTTTTCACCATCGTGTCATTGCATTTTCACCATCGTACCATCGCCTTCCGGTGGTCATGCGCAGTGGTACTGTATATGTGTCAGTAAAATACAGGCTTGATACAATCTCATTTTCACATTGCACTATGTACCTTCTACATCCTAACAAGAATAAGCTGTGTTTGAATAATATCATGTGACTATTACACCCAACTTTTTATTTACTTTCATGCATACATAAAATAAAAAGGATGTGGCCTTGAAGATTTTACACAGTTTTAATGAACTGAGCACTGAACATTTTGTAAAATATTTTGACAGCAGAATCTAAATGGTAAATTTCTTCTCATAAAATACATTGAGATACATTCATCTATTGTTGACAAAAATACAAGTGCACGGAACTACGCAATTCTAACCGGACGGCGATGGCACGATGGTGAAAACGCGATGGCACGATGGTGAAAACGCGATGGTACGAAGGTGAAACCGCGATGGTACGATGGTGATAACGCAATGGCACGATGGTGAAAACGCGATGGTACGATGGTAATAACGCGACGGCACGATGGTGAAAACGCGATAGTACGATGGTGAAAACGCGACGGCACGATGGTACGATGATAAAATCGCGATGGAACGATGGTACGATGGTGAAAACGCGATGGTACGATGGTGATATTACATCGTCATCGTTTCATCGCGTTTTCACCATTTTACCATCGTTGTTTCATCATCGCGCCATCGCGCCATCGCGCCATCGCATTTTCTTCATTGTACCATCAGCCATGGCGATTTAGTATTAACTAAAATGTCACGATTGTGCAAACGGAACACCGTTCTTTTGTGATCGCCTTCGTCCGTCGTCCGTCCGTTGTCCGTCCACTTGAACACGGTAGAGGCCATATTTTGCAATCGATTTTAATTAAGCATGCACATAACTTGTATTTTCCTAATATCTTGGTTTCTTATTCGGATTCCGTGATAAATCCGTCAGATCCAATCATAGGTTCCGGAGTTTCGGCCCCTGATTGACCCCTGAAAAAGCCAAAAATTGTTTATTTTTACCTTGTGAACACGATAGAAGTGACATTTTACATTCGATTTTAACCACACTTACACACAACTTAAGTCACAATAAGATATCGCTTCCATTCGAGAACTGGCAAGATTTCGTCATGCTTTCTAGAGTTACTGCCCCTGAAAAGAGCAAAATTTTCTATTTTGGCCCTTTCAGTGATATAGAGGTTTTATTTATGCTTTGATTTTATATAAACTTGCATAGAATGTTTGTCTTGATGATCTTTAGGTCAAGTTCGAAACTGGTCCATGCGGGGTCAAAATCTACATCACCAGGTCAACTCAAATGGAAAGCTTGTTAACACCTTAGACTTTAGAGGCAACATTCATAATCCTATTTTCATGAAACTTTGTCAAAATGTGTATCTAGATGATTTCTAAGTCAAGGTACAAACTGGGTCATATGCCAAAAACTAGGTTGATGCCACATTTATAACCCTATCTTCATGAAACTTTGTCAGAATGTTTATCTTGATGACTCCTACCCACGGATGAAACTAGGTCAATTGCGGGCAAAAACTAAGTCACCCGCTAAAATCAAAGGAAAAGCTTGTTAACACGCTAGAAGCCATATTTATGACCCTATTTTTGATTTTGAAATTGATTATTTGGGGTCAAAACCTAGGTCACGCGCTCAAATCAAAGGAAAAGCTTGTTAACACTCTAGAGACCATATTTATCACCCTATCTTCATGAAATTTGGTCAGAATGTTTATCTTGATGATTCCAAGGCCATATAGGGTCATCATGACGCTCTTGTATCTATTTTTACAGCAGAATAGATTTGTCAATTTTTATTCAAATTTAAATCAAAATAGCCAGTTTCCACCTTCATTACGACAATTTTTTTACCAATGTTTCAATATAGGAATGAACTTACTAAATAGCTGGTCTTCTTTATTCTACAAAAGGTTGACGAATTTTCTATACAGACAAAAAGCTATTAGTATTATAAATCAATTTCAAACGCTTTATACGTGTATTAAATCTACTTATCAATAGAAAGTAGATCGTGCTAAATTCTATGGATGTGTTTAAGAAATTGAAGTTTAGGTGCTGTTCATCATTTTATGGATTCTTAAAAAAACTTACTATAAATTTTAATTTTCTAGATATTGGCTAACTCTTTTAATTCATGTTTGAGTGCAAACATGTCTTGTTTACGTCTGCACACGGTCTCCTATACTTGACATTTTAGATAACATTTTAACCAACATTAGCATACATGCTTTCCGTTGCACTCCGCTGAACATTTACGTATTCGAAATTATCTTATACGAATTTATGACATAATCAAGTGATACGTTTGAGTGTTCAAAACTACTTGTGGAAACAAAAGAAATTTAAACAGGTCTTAAAACTCTTTTTACGGAATACCTCTTTAAAAAAGCAAGGATAGTGATGCCTTTCGATTTTAATGGCAAGAAAGTTCTTGTTACGGGAGCTGGAGGAGGGATCGGACGTGCTTTAGCTATAGCTCTAAATGAAGCTGGTTGTAAGGTTTATGCTCTCAGTCGTACCAAGTCTACTCTCGACTCTTTAGTAGCTGAGCATCCTAAGATTGTTCCAATTATTGCTGACGTATCCAACTGGAATGATACCAGAAGAAAGCTTGAAGATTTAGAACCGCTCGATGGTTTGGTCAACAACGCCGGGATCCTTGAAGAGATGTGTCCTGCAATAGATTGTCCAAAAGACAATATCGTTACAGTATTGAACACTAATTTGCTGGGCGCAATAAATTGTGCACAAGTAGTTGCGAAGAAAATGATTGATTCAAAAGTAAAAGGATCTATCGTGAATATTTCAAGTGTGGCCGGAATAGGTGCGTTTCCTACTAACTTGTCGTACAATGTTTCAAAAGCAGGACTGGACATGGTAACAAAGCAATTTGCACTTGAACTTGGACCATACCAGATAAGGGTGAACTCAGTCAATCCTACGCTTGTCATGACACCCCTAGTTACAAATCTAAAGGAAGGATTGGCGTACGAAAAGGTTTTCAATGCCAGGACACCAATGAGTAGAGTTGCAAAGGTGGAGGAAATTGTTGGGCCGATATTATACCTTCTAAGTGACTATTCAAGTATGGTTAGCGGTCAGATGCACCCAGTTGACGGGGGACTGCTGTCCAATATAGCAGTCAAAGTATAATGCCTTTGGTTGTAATATAAAAGTCAGTCCAGCTGGTCATGCAACTGTAAAATGTCTCCTGTGCGTTTCAAGGACGCTACATTATCTGTGTAATGACGTTAGTCCTTGTTTATGACCAAAACCCTATTTTATGAACTTGATAGCTTTATGCAATTTTCAAAGTTCACACAGCTAAATTAAAAGCATTAGGCGTAAAAAAAATTGTTTCTTTCCGGTATACCGACCTATCCTAAATTTTTGGCCCGACTCTAAGTATCTTTATGGCCTTGAAGAATATGTTTTTCAACTGCACTTTTTATGCTTTAAACATGGCCAGTGATGTTAGAAATCAACTTACTGATGCTCTAAAGGCATAACCCCCTTATTTGTATTCAGTTTTTGACACAAAAATAAAGTCTCCCTTAATAACAAAAAAAATATCCGACTTACCTACCCTGATGTTTTTGAGCATGTTACCTGAAACAAAGAATTTTTTTAGGCCTTACCCTCATTAAAGAGATTCAGAGAATGCCATACCCGTTGCAAAAATACTGTATGGATAATTTTATCTCAGTATCTAAATTATATGTCTTCTACCGATCTTCTGAGACTCCGGCTTCAAGCGTTGGATCATTAGAAATAGTTGAACAGTGTATCAGTTACCATAGCTTACAAAATTGTTGATTCATCTATTGTCATTAGACCTCACAACGACTAGGACTTATGTGCGATACAAAAAAAAATTTCTAATAGATACTTATATATCAAATTGCGAATATCAAACAGCTAGATTAAATCCACAAGGATATTTAGCATATTTCGCTGAACATTTCGCATAAAAAACTATACTGATCTTGCGACTTACGATACTTGGTGCTTAAAGACACACCATGACCTAGTGACCTACTTTTTTCACTCACAAAGACTTTATGGACATCATTCTTATAATACAGGAAATAAACAGCTATACTACAGGTTTTCAGATGGACAAGTTAGGCCTTTCCTGATTAAATGTTTTTTCACAACTTCATCTACAAACTTATTCAGTCAATCTCTTTTCAGCATAGTTTTAAGAATATAGATGAATAACTGCCTTACACTTTAGAAACAAAAAGTGATTGAAATTTAGCTAAATACACTGATTTATGCACATATTGCCACACTAATTCAATAAACTGTTAAGACATTTAACACATTGTCTTGGCCTAATATATGTCACTGTCAATTTCAAACTAAATTCTTGTATATCTCATATATTTTCATGCAAATCATGTATAATTACCATCATGGAAATACAAAAGAATCAATTATTTTGTGGCGCGTCTTTAAAACTAGAAGAAAAAAACGACTCACTCATGTAGAACACCATATGTACAATTTAGGACTGTCCGAATGTAGGGGTAGTTTTATACGTAAATTATACTATGTTAAAAGACACGCCACAAAATAACTGTATAACCGAATAAGTTTTACAGGTGAAGTTGCGAAAATACCTTTATTTAGGGAGGACCTAAATTGTCCACCAGTCATCTTGTGTAACTGTATTATATTAGTGATATCAGAATGAGTTGCACAAAGTCCATGTGGGCGGAAAAAAGTAGGTAACTAGGTTGTGGTGGGTCTTTTCCTTCAGGCAAGATTCCGTTTATACATGAACTGAAATATTTTGAGTTTTATCTTCATTAGATTTATACTTCTATCATTTATAGTGTTAAACATAAATGTGTTGGTGGTTTGCAATCTGACTAAAGTTCACGATCTTCCAAAAAGTAAGATTTGATGACAGATCTTTCTGCATAATCGGATTTCCAATATTGCCTTTTCTATTTCCACCAATCTATTTTTAATCGAACCGATCAGACGACTAGCGTTTGGCTAAAACAGACTGGACTCAGATTTTGGATAAATATTTTTTTAAAAGTTTCATTATATTATGAACATAAGAATATGAGATTTTGTTTTTTAAGTGTGCCTTTTTTAATGACACTAGCATCTACTGACACAACAAGTCCCAGCCTTTGTAGGCAAGTAGATCACTAATTCCGGTTTTAAATGATGCTGCAAAAAAATCAAATGCCGTTACAGTTGTAGTATAGTTTTTAATTGAGAAAAATAATATGTCAATAAGAATACTGTAACATATCAAATAAAGTTACAAATTAAATCTGAACTATAAGCTGTCTTGGTCATGACTTCATTTCTTTACGGGTGTGAATTTCCCGCACAAATGCATAAATTAAAACGGTAAAAGGAGATATTCTATCATAAAATTGTTACTATATAGGCCTATAGGTACTCTAAATGGTAACAAAGGCAAAAACTGATTGTTAAACGCTAGATATATACGTTACATACACACAATGTATGTAACCGAGAATAACAAACCTTGAAATGTCAGTTTGTGCAAATGTATGCAGATTTTATCAATTTAGTCTAGACGGTAATGCAATCGCAAAATAGCTCACGTCCGTTTCAAGGACAATGCATTATTTGTGCAATGATAATTGTCCTTCATTGTGGCCAAAAAACGTATTTTTAGAACTAGGTAGCGTTATGTACTTTTTAATGTTCACACATATAAATTCAATTTCATGACATTCTCGTATCCTGACAATAATTAAATATCTTCCGATGTTTTCCGATTTTTTTTTTAATGTGTCATGGAACAATAGAAGATAGTATACTGCACTAGAAGCCAGCAACGATACGTCAGCGGCGCTTCTATAGTCCAGAAATATGCAATTGATCGTTTACGGCCCGTACTGCACTTGTTTTAATAAAAATTGTGTAAGAAATTGACGAGATTAACAATGTAGGTAATGCTACATTTCTGCAAGTGTGCAGCTAATAACCTTGCACGTATCATATGCGATATGTATATATATATACAGAGATCTTTATAATTTGAATTCCAGTACCGTTAGTCTGACCACTTTTACGGTCGTAATTGAATAGAATCTGCCAAGATTTACGGATTGAATCTCTAGATCAAACGTATATCTGCCCACTTCTACGGTAAAGTAAAAATGTACCAAATATTTAAGTTAATCTGATACGGGTTGCATATGGCCTAATTCTCCATCACTACGGAATAGCGAAAATAATACGAACCGCATTTAGTCGCGTTACAACAATACATTCGTAATAAATATTGATACTTGTTTGTAAGATTGCGAATATCAGAAGAATTGAAGTAAATAAAATCTGTAAAAAAATCCTTAGGAAGTATAGAATGCAAGCAGAATAATATCAGACTCGGTTTAATTGAGTCTGTTCAGGAGAGGTAATGATATATGCAACGCCTCTCACGCCCCCTAGAACCGGCTTGAGCGGAACTCTATTCGTGACACATCTGTATAATGGATTCCATGATCCCAAAGAACCAGAAAATATAACAACACTGAATTAAAGTACGGGGATACTCTTTACAGCCGCCACATGGCAATGGGGATAATAAGAACAGAGTTACCTCTGGTTATCTCCACAGAGGGCGCTGGTGAAATAAAGGGTAAACATTATCCCGCCTGACCTTAAATTTACTATAGAATGTAGTAGAGATTCTGCATAATAAACACTAATTAATTTGTAATTTCCTAGGTATTTGACCTTAAACACTAATTAATTTGCAATTTCCTTGGTATTTGACCCAGAACTAAATAAAATCTTAGAAAATAGTCAAATAAATACTTAAATACATGTATTTAAAGGAGTTTTGAGTAGTTCATAGATGAAACGAATAAAAATTTGATTATGGTTCAGTATTGTTGTGTACCACTATGTAAGGGTTATGGAGGAATTCATTTTCCAAAAGAACAACATTTAAAGGATTTATGGAGAGTAGCAGTAAAAATAGCAGATCCTTGGAATAAGACAAAACTGTGGCAAACTAGTAAACACGATATTGTTTCAAAATGTTAAGATCTTGAACTTACCAAAAACAAAACTTAATGAAGGATTACATTTGTGTACTTCAACATAATTAATTTCCGTAGATGTATTGTTGGTAAACTTGCATAAGTATTATTTTGTGCAGAAATACCAAGAAATATGAACTATTGATGCTGGACTGTTATATATTTATTTCAACTACAAACAATTATTTATCAAATGCATAATAGCTTTTTATAGACTGAACATCATATTGTACTGCAAATGTCTACATTAATCATCATCAATGTTATTTCACAAATGTTCAGCTGTATATTTCCACAGATACATTTTGTAGAACAGTTCTAGCTTTGGTAAAATACTGTGTTTACAGTACTCATGACCTAGTTCAACTTTTTGTACAAACATATCCTTGAATGTATACACAATGAAATAGCAATATATATACATCTGTCACTGTATCTGATAATAGTAGTTTGAAGTTTTCTTTAGCTCCATTTTTTCGTCCGTATAATCCAAGTATGGAAAAAAATTCAAGGTTGGATAATTGCCTCTTTCCCAGCATATGGACATTTCACCTCAACTATTGTTTGTTCATTGATGACTCCGTCGGGTGTTGCAGCCAGATAAGGACTTTCTCTACATGTGAATAAACCGCAGTTGTTGACACTATATCCCGTATGCTTTTCAAATTTCTAATTGCTGTTTTTTTCATATTGCTTCCCAATTTAGGGAAGTGGATCCTATGGTCTGCTTGCAGTTGATGAAACCCTTCAGTGGATCAGTCTGAATCCTGAGGTTCTGGTAGGAGAATAGGTTCATCCCCGAAGTCTTGATTTCTGTCATATGCTTCAAGTCTGAAAGTAAGAAAAGACAGACACCATAAATTCCTCAAACAAGTTATAGTGCTAGCATAAGTCATTAACCTGTAAAATGTTATTCAAAGGGCTACTCTCCAGTATTATTGCTTTATATAAGCAACACTAAATCTACAAATAATGAAATGCAATAAAGGTTAATACTATTTGTCTGAGAATTATTTAATTATAACAACATAAAACTATACCTTGTTAACAAATCTTCTTTTCTGCCTTTGATTGATGCCCCTCTTTTTATTAATTCTCTCTGTAATTGTATAACTTTCCGTCCAAAAAATTTTGATTTCCTCTAAGAATCCATTTGAGATAAGAATCTGGGTCAGCATTGTTTACCCCTTATTTTACTAGCGCCACCTAGCGAGTAGCTGGCTTATTATCCCCATTAGAGCTTGCTGTGGTGATAGTAAATAAAATCTGTAAAAAGATCCTTTGGAAGCATAGAATGCATACAAGCAGAGTAATAGCAGACTCGCTTTGACTGAGTCTGTTCATGGGAGGTAATGAAATGTGCAACACCTCTTACGTCCCCTAGAACCGGCTTAAGCAGAACTCTATTACACATATATTGAATGGATTCCATTATCCCAAAGGACTAAAAAATATAACATCACTTAATCTATAAAGTTTTTAATGTATTTCATTGAGCATTTCGAAACAAAATCAGTGTCGATATTGGAATACATACAGCTAAATACAGGAAATCAAAGACCCTTGATAATGAAATCCATGAGGTGGCTTTACTCAAGTAGAATTCCATGCCTGTTGCAAAAATAAACGTGTCTATGAACAATTTTATCTCAATTTCTAAATTATATATCTCCTACCGATCTTTTGAGAGTCCGGCATCTCAGGTTTTCAGAATAGGGAAGTTTATAAGGCATCTCAAAGTAGCTGTTACTCAAAATATAGCTGATTTTAAATGACAAAAACATTTGACACTCTTACTGGTCATTTTCACTTCGGTCGTTGTGCAAAACATACTGATAGGCCGTGTCGTGAAAGGTATAAAAAGCGCGTTGTTCCAGTTGTTGACAGTTTATTTTGCGTATTTTGCGAGGCTGTCGGGGAAAAACAGTCATGCGAATATTAAATTATTGAACAGTGTATCAGTTACGACACCTTGGAAACTTGTCTGTCATTATTAGACCTCGCAACTACTAGGACTCGAAGAGTTCGTTCGAATAGACAGTTTGGTAGTAAATGTCGCTGTGTTTTTGGATGGTTATATTAGTCACAGGTTGGTAGAATATCATTGATTTGGAATATGAATCACCGTCTTCGTTTAGATAACTCGCACTCTTACCTCCCGCAACCGTAAGATAACGTTATTATCAAATGTATTTTGACAGTAAAGTCCCAGAGTTCAAAACCAAGTGCGTACAGATGGTGCAGTTCTCGGTGAGCTCGATATATATCAAGCATGTACAAATAAGCTGTAGATGGCTTCTGTTTTTCGCAACGTTTCACGTATCATTACCGTAAGTTGGTTAGTGTCATTGGAAAATGTGGACTATTGTTTCTGTTTTGGTATCTCACAATCATACCACCGTCGAGATGGAAAAATCTTGGTGACAAAGTATAGTTTTTATAGAAAATCGGTGTTTTCCGTTTCGGCAGCATCGCATGTGTCGCGTACGATGCATGCTAAGGTTACAAGTATAACAGTCAAATGGTGTAATGCCGGGTTTCTAAAGAATTGATCTATTTTTCGTTTTGGCATTATGCAAAACGAACGATGCCTATAAGGTTTCAAGCAAGCAATGGTTGATAATTTTGAAAAATAAAGCTTGTTGACTAACAATTTTACCTTTGGCGCCAATGTACATGTCTCGAATAGCTTCATCAAGGGAAATTACATACAAATGCCTTTTTTACAAAAGCCGCAACTGTTCCGCTAGCATGGTGTGTAGCATACAGCTTTTTTATGTTATCCTGCAGAGCAGTCAAATGGTTATAACTTCATTTGACAAAAAAGAACTTACCATAACTTCGTATTAGGACGCAGTCGTCGGATCAGAAAACATCGCTTTTGAGAGAAATATACTTTGTTACTGTTCCAGTGTACAGCATTTGTCGCTTACAATTTATCCTTACTTACAAAGAAAGTTAGTTTAGTCAAATGGTTTTAGTATCGTCGAAAGAAATGGATCATTCCAAACTTTTTCTGTTGCTTCACAATCTTTGTTCCAGTGATGAACGAAAATTATTGTTTTCCCGATATCTAACATCATGCCTCGCAAAACAGCTGTTGTTGTTCAGATTTTGTGGTCTGTGTCAAATACGTCTTATTAGACTGGCTCCCGTCCCTGTGTTTGTTCTTATTTACTTTTATATAGGTTTATTCATTAAGAGGGAAGTAACTCCAGCAGGTTGTTTCTACATTGACATTTTTATTCCCCCTGGCTCCGAACATAGGTTCAGCCATTAGATAAAATGTGCTATTTTAGAGGCTTAAGATTTTCTTATTTTGATTGCGGTATTTATATAAAAATATAACCATGCAGCCAGGGAGCCAGACTAACGTCTTAAGTACAATCTAAAGTTACTAGCAAAGTACTGTCAGATAACTCTCTCTTACAGAATAATTTGAACAATTATCTCGCATGGTAATATACTCGCAGTCTACAGCTCGTTCGAGGTCATGTTCATAAAGTTGGTTTAAATCTCCTGCTTTCCAGTTTGTGTATGTTAATTAGAAAATATGGCCAATTGCGGCGCATTATCAATTCCCTGAATTCTTAAGACAACACAATGATGCATTTTTCAAACTACATTTACAGCTTAAACTACTTTGATGGTAAATATTTATACTGAATTCACACGACCATTTGATTTGTTTTCTAAATTTAGGGTTATCTTTAACAAAAGGCAAAAATTGTATTTTATCGGGTTTAACGTGGGCGTGTCTGTCTTTCTGGCTGTTCTGTTTAGATGTTTAAAAGACCGGTAACAAATATTTATTTCGATTTCCTGATACTCATAGAAAGCCAACTACTTACTTTTATAGCAAACTATTGTTAAATGTAAATATAAAGTTAGAATGCTATTTTTGCGTTAAGACGGGTATTAACCTTATTGGTGCTCCTTCTAAATCTTCCAAGAATCGCCAGCACGAATTATATGGCTTTGCAATAAGTCTCAATTTTGTTCATACCCGCATAGACGCTCAAAGATACCGTTGAATTGTGTGTTGACAGTTGATTTATGTCAAAACTGTATCAAATGAACTACAACTAAATGAATTCTGACTGGATAGAACGTCAGGATTTTAAACAAAAACACATTTTATTTAATACCTATTGTATTTTTTCACCAATTGAAAGCTCTTCTTTCTTTCACGTGACGATACAATATTGTTTGGTGTCATTTAAAATACAGTCACAGTTTCTTAAGTGACATCCGCAGCCTATTGAAATCCATACATTATCATTAGGACAACTCTTCCGATTCCTCATAAAGAGTCATTTGAAATTACTTCCCTTTTATATAACATAAGCAATACAATTCAGGGGGCTGGAAACTGCGATACTTTTGTTATTTTTGAACGAAACATATAAGTGTCAGAACTCAATTTTTACTGGCTAAATCCGATACTTTCATAAAAGTGATATCTGCATTGTTCTATTATTTTTTAATTTCTGAGCCAATTTTCATCATACACGGGATGCTATTTGTATTGTAAATGTCAGCCAAATCGTTGCCTTTTGTTTTCTGAAATCTACAAAGCTGTTCAATTTTCTCAAAATTCTTCAACCTTATTTATTCGTCCTCATTTCGAAATATAACCTTAACTTTTATCTTATCTAGTATCGACACTTCAATGGAAATTCTTCCCAAAGGCTATTTATAAGGCTAGCTTTAACACGAAGTAAATATCAAAAACAGGCGGCCTTAAAATATGTCTATAAAGATTATCCTTGACAAACGAAAATGTGATCCTTGTTGGTAGATGGTCCCTCAATAGGAACATATTAACGTTATTTTATGGTAAGAGAAAATAGTGACCTTTTAAAGCAAGGCTCTTTTTCTATTGGTCTTTTTAGGAGGTGGTCTTTAACACAAGTTTGATTGCAAAGATGTTTTCACAAGATTATAAAGTTTTGTTCTGTGTAAAGTTTCCATATTGGATTGTTTGGCTTAAAAACCTAAAACAAGCATCGATTCTACACGTGAGTGTTCGAACACTCTGAACAAATTTCATTGAAACTCTTGTCTAGCTGGTCCCCCTAGAAATAAATTGAGCCGTGTCAAGAGAAAACCAACATAGTGCGTTTACGACGCGCAGTCTGGTCAGGACTCATGCTGTTCGCTTTCAAAGCCTACTGCAATTAGAGAAACCGTTTGCTGGTCGCAAAGCCACTATGTTGGTTTTCCCATGGCGCGGCTCAATTTAACACGTGATGTCCCTTCGGGGCGAAACTATTAACTGTTACAGTATAGATACAATTGTTTCACGTTGAGGTGACAATTCAGAAGAGCATTTGACTGGGTATCACTTTATTATGTTTTTGAGTCATTATGAAATAGTCTGATGTTTCACTTGAGTATGATTTGATAGTTCAATCTGCATAGTTCCATTGTCTTGACGAATAAAACTCCTAATTACAAGTGAGTCCGCCGTCAATATGCAGGATAGTACCGTTGACCATTTTCGCCATGTCGCTGAGCAAGTATACCGCACCGTCGGCAATATCAGTGGGTTCTGAAAAATGGAAAGAAATTGGTGTAATTAATTTGTTACAAAGACGACAGGTAAAATTCAGAGTAAGTATTGCCTTTCCACGAACAAATAAAAAGAAGGGAAAACTTCAAAATATTAAACAGTTATTGTATAATGGTGAGTTTGATACCCCAGTTAATTAACCTGACCAAGGTTATATTCCCGAGACCGATGCGCACGAGTTTGTTTAGAAGAAGTGTTGCTTATATATATAACTTTTTGTGGTAAATATCACTTTCTACGGACCTGTATGCATGGGGCCAGTTATCGACCATTGAGACAAACGGAATGTACAAGTAATAAAAATACTACTGTATATACATGTATGCTTATCAATGTTGTTACTTTGGGGTCCGTGTATTGTTTTATCTGTTTTGTTTAGTTTGTTTGTTTGTTGTTTTTTGCTGTTGTTTTTGTTCAATGGATTTTAATTGGATTACCTTAACTTAAGTAATTACACACATCTCTTAGAATTTAATAAATACAACATTAACCTGCTAAATGTCCCATTGGTGTCCTGACCACGTATTTCATGCGCTTCTTAGGTTCCTCCCAGGCTATTTTTCCCATGTCTGTCAAAACAATGGTTGGGTGAATTGCATTGACGCGAATCTGAAAAAGTATGTTTAGATACAATGAAGAGAATAAATACGTGCGAAAGCAATATTCATCGTTTCTTTTTGTAACAAACATGAAAGAAAAAGAATTGAAATTGAGCAGCACTATCAGAAAACCAACATAGTGCGATTGCAACCAGCATGGATCCAGACCAGCCTGCACATCTGCTGTTCGCTAACAGTTTCTCTAACTGCAATAGGCTTTGAGAGCGAACAGTATGGATTATGACCAAACTGCGCGGATGCGCAGGCTGGTCTGGATCCATGCTAGTTGCAAAGGCACTATGTTGGTTTTCTCATGGTGGGGCTCAAATGATTCTGTAGGCTACGTAGATACTGTTTTCTTTAATGTTTTATATCAAAGGATACAAGATACTCCTGTACACATTACATGTATTCCGTGCAATGGTTGACAACGGGCTAGACCCGACGACCTGTCAAAACATTATTGAAGTCTTGACGGGTCTCCTCACTGGTAATTAATTTTCTTCAACATCCAAGCAAAATAGATCTTAATTTTCATAAATTATAATAACTTCTGTAGGTGTGACACATCTTTTACGGTTTGTATTTTAGACGAATTAACTTACCAAGGTCCGAATCAAGGGTCATAGCTTGTAGCTTACCTGGTGTGGTCCAAGCTCAAGGGCCATAATCTTTGTTAGAGAATCAACTGCTCCCTTGGATGACGTGTAAGACGTGTGCTCGGAAAAGGCGACATTTGTTGTCATACTAGAGATGTTAACTATGGCTCCTCCCTCACCTCTGTCAATCATACCCTTGGCAACCACCTGAACACAATTTTTTACAGTGACGTCAAATTAACGTACGACACTAAAGACATGCGAACCACAAGGGAATTATTCATTCAACCATTTGTTCTGCACATGGGAAATTGATATTTTAGTAAATGTTAATATTAATCGACAACATTAATGACGTTTAGCTAACAGTTTCGAGTCAATCCAGAAAAATTCCACGCTCCGCTGATTTACGTATAAAGAATTGTATCAGTCTTGTTGAAAATATGACTGTAAAGATATATGTAGCATTGCGCATTCAAAAATACCTTTTGATACAAAGATCAACGCAAGTATGAAAGTAAACAAACCTGGGATACATTCACTATAGCCTGGAAATTCACACTGAAAACCCTGAGAAACAAAATATTATGTTACAATCAGTTCAATGACATACAGAAAGAGATACCAGTATATCTGGCAATAACATCGATATGTAAAATTAACCTTAAAGAACATCTGGAACTAAGCAAAATAATCACCGACGCGATTTGGCGGAATCTTTACTCGAAAGGTAATGAAAAACGCAACACCGTCGGCTTAAGCGGATCTATTTTCATTGCAAATTTAACTAATACTTGTGGCAGTCGAAGATAAGTAAGAAATCTAAAAATATTTTTGTGAAAAAAAATATTATAGTATGTTTGAGGCATCAATAAAAATCATCTTACTCGTATGTCGTCGCCTCAACACAACATGGTATACAATTTATCTTCTTTATTTGTATCTATATGGAGCTACAATAGTTTCGTGCGCGGTGGTCTAGTGGTAAAGGTGTCGGCCGCTCAACCTTGGGGTCGTGGGTTCGAGCCCTACTGGGGTCACGACCACGACTTCTCATATGACATCAATACTGGTTTTTCCAGGAAGCGGACTCGAGGTTCAAGTAAGCTTGAAGTTTTCATCAATCTGACTAAAGTACATCTCCTATTACGCTACGCATAGGATCTGACAACGAGCTATTGATGGCCTCGTTCTGACAACCCTTCCGCTAGCTAATCAAAAGCTACCTTACAACATCCTGCAAGCTTTAAAACGCCTTGGGTTTTGATATCAACAATTTTTATGACAAAAGATGTCAGATAGCCGATTAGCTCAGTCGGTAGGGCACTAGCTTTGTAAACGAGAGGTCCCGGGTTCGAACCCTGGATTAACTGTAAATTTTTCTTACTCTTTGACATTCGAACAAGTTGTCTGATTGGTTCAAACAAAAATCGATTTGCGAAAATAAATATAGCAATATTGGCAATCCAAAATATACAGAAGACGAATGTGAATGGGTCGTTCTCAGATCTTCGTTTAGAAGATCAAGTACTTTAGTCAGATTGAAGTTTTCATCACATTCGAGCGAAAATAAATTAGTATAAACTAAACTAATAGTTTCGTGCTATAGCAAGACAGATATAAACATTGGACCTAGAATAGCCACATACCAATCCAGTTCACTCTTTTTGACGTCCACGAACGGTGTGAGAACCGCCACGCCAGCGCTGTTGACAAGTAGGTGTACTGGCCCTACACTCTCGACTGCTTTTCTCGTCGCATCCCAGTCACATAAGTCGCATGGTAACGGAATTATA
Source organism: Mercenaria mercenaria (assembly GCF_021730395.1). Lineage (NCBI taxonomy): Eukaryota > Metazoa > Mollusca > Bivalvia > Venerida > Veneridae > Mercenaria > Mercenaria mercenaria. The sequence continues at coordinate 48,547,418 of NC_069362.1, forward strand.
CTAGGTTCCTATCCCAACAAAATAAAAGAAAGGAAATTGTAGATAGGGGATATCAAACCTGCAGTGCTTCGTCAGTTCAGAGCTGACCTTTCCACGACCTGTCAATACATTAGAAATAAGACTCTGATTTTCTCTTCTCGTAGAAAATAATCGATTGGCACTTCATGTCAACTCATCCCATAATATTTGAAAAGAACTGTCTAGGACATTTTTAATTCGATAGTATATATCTCATTCGGTATATCGTATGTTACTGTAGAGGAATCGATCCCGATTTTCGTCGCTACTTTTAGGATCGATTCCCTATCAATTCAAAGGTACATTTTGGAATCAAAACAACACTGTCCATATTGTATTGTATTACAGGCAATTTCCGCCTCTTGGATAGGCGCACCCACCGGAGAGGTATGTTTGTTTATATGAACTGTGCTCACTAGGTGTGTATATATACCATATATCCATATTTGTACTGATATGCAAGACGTTGCGGTTCGGGCAAGTTATGTGTACGCTTATAAGGCACAAGGAAAAAGCGTATTCTTCCAAAAAATTCGAAGTCAAACGCTCTTGGCACGTGCCGAAAGTACACATTTTTAATTCGATAGTATATATCTCATTCGGTATATCGGATGTTACCGCGGACGGATTGATCCTTCGTGACGTAAATCGGTAGGATCGATTCCCTATAACCTATTTTAACGTCTCGTCCTAGGACCAAACACCTCTGTACACAAGGCAGATATTTTATTTCCCATGAGTCAAAATTCTTGATAACTTTACCTCTCCAGAGCAACAGACTCTTTTCAACAACAATTTTAGCTTTTCCAATGGTGTTCGCTCCAAGAGGTAGCCCTGTGTTATGTAAAATATTACTTACCTCCTCTTTGAACTTCTGAAGATCAGCTTCTATTTTGTCTAAGATAATCACTTCTGCTCCACATTTTAGCAACGCCTGTGCGATAGATTTACCAATGCCTAAAAGTTGCCAGTTAAAATAAAAAATAATATTGCAGTATATCTTCTACTATAAGAAAAATCAGATGGATACATTTATAGTAGCTCACTTGCAATGCAATTACGATACTTTCCACATTAGTTCTATACGATATAACAAGATACGTTTTCTAAAATATTTCATAACAAAACGAAATGTTCGTAGATGTTATACACAATACATAATTAACTTAAAAATCATACGTCATAACCATATTATGCCCCTTCTAGCAAAGAAAACAATACAGAATGATACATTTCGCTCACTTGAAAATAATTACTATCTTGCACTACAATAATTATCATAAAAGGGATACTGATCTTACTGAATAGTGTCATAAATTGTGTATTCATTTACATACATCTGAAAAAAATACTCCAAAGATTAAACACGCAATTTATCAATTCTGTCGTGTAAGCTTGTATTATAGAAATAAGTTTAGTTACATGATATGTCTAGTCACGCTCAGATACAATTATATTGGTGTATGCTTGTATTTGAAATGTTTGAACTGTGTTGAGGCTGTTTTGTAGAGATTGTTTTGTATCATGCAGATGCCCTTAGGGGGCGTTGTATTAAAATTAACTGAAATCTGAAACTTTAATTCAGAGACGTTACGTTAAAAATTTCTTCGTCGATTATTTAAGATTTGAATTACTGAGTACTTGTTAGTGCTATGGGTATTATATTTAATAAACAGCTATAAAAAAGTAACAATATAATCTATTTATAGTAAAAACAAAGAGATGCAATTCTAAAAACAAGGATGCCTCATGGTGGTGAACATTTGTGCTAAGTTACATCAAAATCCCTCCATGCATGAAGAAGAAATGCTCCGCACAAAGTTATTCTTAAATTTAACCTTTGACCTCTAAGTATGACCTTGACCTTAGACCTAGGGACCTGGTTCTTGTGCATGACAATCCGTCTCATGATGGTGAACATTTTTGCCAAGTTAGATCAAAATCCCTCCATGCATGAAGAAGAAATACTCCGGACAAAGTCATTTTTGTATCTGACCTTTGGCCTCTAAGTGTGACCTTGACCTTAGACCTAGGGCCCGGGTTTTGCGCATGACATGTCTCATCCAGGGGAATATTTGTGCCAACTGATATTTAAATCCTGTCTTGCATGACAAAGTTATAGACCGGATAGGAAAACGATTCTATTGACATTTGATCTCAAAGTGTGACCTTGACTTTTAAGCTAGGGTTCTGGGTTTTGCACATGACACGTCGTCTCATCATGGGGAACATTTATGCCAAGTAATATTGTAATCTCTTGATGGATGACAGAGCTATGGACCGGACAGTAAAAAAAAATTATTGACGTTTGACCTCCAATTGTGACCTTGACCTTTAAGCTAGGGATCCAGGTTTTAGCAAGACACGTTGCCTCGTCATGGGGAACATTTATGGCAAGTTATATTAAAATCCATTCATGGATGGCAGAGTTATGGATCGGACAGGAAAATACCATGTTGACCTTTGACCCCCAACTGTGTCCTTGACCTTTGAGCCAGGGGTCCGAATTTTGCACAAGACACGTCGTCTCATCATGGAAAACATTTGTGCCAAGTGATATTAAGATCCATTAATGAATGATAGAGTTATGGACCGGACACGAAACAGACCCTGTTCATGTTATGTTAACATTTGACTGTTATGAGTGACCTTGACCTTTGAGCTAGGGGTCTGAAAGTTGTGCAAGGCACATCGTCTTATTATGAGGTACATTTGTGCCAAGTAATATTAAAATCCCTTCATGGATGGGAGAGTTATGGAAAGCCCTGTTGACCTCTGACCTCCAATTGTGACCTTGACCTTTGAGCTAGGGGTCCGGGTTTTGCGCATGACACGTCATCTCATCATGCGGACGGAATGGCGGAAAAACGCATTCCTATAGTCCCAGAAACTGGTGTTCAACCAGTAGGGGACTAATAAACAGTTAAATACGTTCTCATGTAATAGGTCTTGGCCCGAGTTAGAGTGTGGAGATATATTACATGGTCATTGTGAAACTCTGATTCTTTACGAGCTTATCATAACCACTTAGCCTATAAATGTTTTAATTCAAATAGGGTTGCATGTCAATAAAATGATCTCCCTTGTCTGAAAAAAAAGAAATAAAAGAGATGTTAGATTCATACCGCTGTAAAATTGCATGTCGTCAGAAAGCACTGTTAAACGGGGCAATACCAGAAAAATGAAAAAAATCTCGTATTGCCCGGGCATTAAAAATCTGTCAATCTGGCAATAATGCAATACAATTCATTACGGTGCAATACGAAGAATGCAATATTACTCAGACTGACGTGCAAAAAAAAGCAAAATAGAATAAAACAGAATGAACAAAAACCAATGCACAAACCTCTCCCTCCGCCTGTCACTAAAGCTCGTTTTCCTTTAAAACTGATTTCCATTTTTTATTAATTCGTCCGATCCGTACGCCAAGTATACTCGTCGCCTTTATCTGTTACCTAGTTCCGCGAGCCTCTATATCTTATCAGCTGTACTGCGTGACGTGGCTAGGATAACTTTTGTCTGTCGCTGTTCCGTTAGAGGGATAAAATATCAGATCATAAAATAAGTCATCCTGATAAGCCAAATGAGTAAGGCTATGTGAAAGGCAAATGACACGTCAAACTTCCCAGGACCCATAGTAGATCTTGATCCAGACGCAACCGAATACCGGTATGACCTCTTTGAGGTGTTCTTCCCAGTATACCTCACTGAACTTCTATGTAGAGAAACCAATCTCTATGCCCAACAAAAGTAAAGAACTATTTTAAACCGGCTAGTCGTTGAGCCGAAAATGAGGGCCTGACTCAAGATAAAAGTCTTCATCAGCATTCTTGAGATGTGTATATTTTTAGATCTATGAGCATGAATATTTGATAATATTTTAAGTACTATTTTCAGGAAGTACACAAGTAAACAATAATCAAATAGATGGTTTAAAGTTTTAGAATCTTAGCGAGTAAACATTTATCGGAGTGAGAATTTTTATTGTTACTTTCATCTGATATAGCAAAAAAAAACATAACAATGATTTTTGAGGAATAGTGTCGGAAACAGCCATGCATTGTGCATTTTGAAATGATGTACGTATTTTTTATTTATTTTAAAAATCATCTTTTATCTATATTTTCAGTTATCCCACACTGCAATGTACTGGTCAACTGATTCTTTATTTGGTAACCTGAATGTTAGACGTGTAATGAAGAGGGACAGATGTATTACGTTATACTGTGAACTACAATCCCCACCAGAATATGAGTGTTGACGAGGCGATGGTTAAATACCATGGACGGGTAAATTTCAAGCAATATTTACCAGCTAAGCCGACAAAGTATGAAATCAAAGTTTGGATGAGGGCTGACCCAATAATTGGATATTGTAACCAATTTCAAGTTACACTGGTAAAGAGAACGGTAATCCGGAAATCGGACTTGATGCTAGGTTTGTATGTCATATGGCCAATCTGATCACCTCGGCCTTTATGCTACGCAATAGGCCGGAGAATACGGAAATGCCCGATGTGGCACGATTGGTGATATCGCACTAGACATCTGGGGGAAAACCCATATTGTGAACATTGAAAACTTTTTCACCAGTCCAGATCTTCTTGAAAGACTGCCTTACGAGAGACAGTTTGAAGTAACAGAAAGGGGTTTCCCACATCAATGCTGAAACCTAAGGAGATAAAAGAGCAGGGACAATTTAGAATTGCCCAGAAGTGGGAACTTACAAGAACACTTAGTCTTAGGATCATGAAAGTTGATAGGGAGGTTGACCATGACCAGCAAATGATTCCTATTGATTTTGAGGTCAGTAGGTCATAGGTCAAGGTCACAGAGACACAGAACAATTAAACGGCTTCCAGATGATAACTCAAGAACGCTTGAGCCTAAGATCATGAATGTTGATAGGGAGGATGGTCATGACCAGCAGATGACCCCTATTGAATAGAAAATATGATGCACCTAGAATTTCTTTTTATATATATTGGCAAAAGGCAAAACCGCCTCAACTACCGCAATCGATAGGATTATCAATGTCTCATCTAAAGTGTAAGTTATCGATACTCAAATATGTCACGCAAATGGTAAAAAGAAAGATAACATTGTTTACAAAGCAATCGAATGAGACAATTAATCAACGTAAAACAAAATATATATATCTTATTTAGTCTGAAAAATGGCAGCAAAACTAAGAGTAATTGGCATGTGGCATGAAAGAAAATGATACATTAACGGGAAAAAATTCGTTTCCCCATTTTGACCGTAAGGAAAAAAATCATTTCACGCTGATGACACGTTCGAGCTCTAGAAAATGTCTAAAGGTTTATGACCTTGACCTGTTGACAATTGTACCGATTACAACCAGTAATAGGTTGGAACCAATCTGTAAATGGTCGGAAACAATTTTTAGTCTTGAGATCATTTGCGTTGATCAAAGAAGGCCATGCTGACATTTTGAGAACATGGACAATATATAAAGTGCCTGCCTATTCGATCTTTTTAATGTGATCTTGAACACTTAAACACTTAAACATAACCTAATTATGCGAAACATGTGTGCCAACTTGATTAAAGCAGGAGCTGTTTGTACAGCACCTATGATCCCCATGAATGACTTCTAGCCGGGATACCGGGTACGTATTTTTCAGTATACGGTACGTATTTTTCAGTATGCGGTGCAGTTGACCTTAGACCCTATGAGCGAAAAATAGTATACTCGAGTCATCATTAATCATTCAATAAAATTCCATTGATGTCTATCCAAGCATTTTCCGTTTCAAGGTCTATGCCATTGTGACCTTAACCTTTGATCTAGTGATCCGTAGAACAATAGAGGTCACTTTTTAAACACAGATAATCATTCTATATTTCACAGTGTTTAGCCCATTAGGTCAAGCCTTTTCGAGTTATAAATCTGTAACCATTTTCAGTTTTCAGGACACTGTGACCTTGACGTTTTTACCCCCACAAGGAAAGGGTATCTGGTGACCATAATCCCCAAGACGTTCGACAGCTACAAGGGCTAATATTCTCCAGTTATTGTCCAGCCAACTGTGAGGGTGTAAAGTGGACTAGATATAGTGCAGTGTAAATACATGTTCAGGATTTTAACGACACACGCATGTTCGGGATTTTAACGACACACTCGGGAGCACCCGGCCCCGCACATGTACAGTCACCCTGCATCTCCACTAGATGTCCACACAGGGATTTTGTGGAGTATCAGCGTTGAAGTTGAAGTTGAAGAAACCATATTTGACCTTGAGATCATTATGAACTCGACCTTTAGACCTACCTACTCCAAATATGACATGGATCATCTACTGACCACAAGGAATAACATCGTTTAAAAGGCTTGATCCCAAATGTTCACCAGTAATTAATAAGAAACCACTGAATTCAGTAGGGATTATCTACTGTACAAATGCAATCATCCAATTTCACGGCTGTATAATTAAACGTCTAAAAAATCTACCTAAAAACAAAGTTTTAACTTTAATAGGAAGTAAATATCAGGCTGTTAAATCAGGCGGACTTGCAACACTAAATTTTACTGGAAGACCAAAACGTGAACACGTGTGCATTTTTTCCAGAACGGGAACAATATGCCAGGATAATTATATACATGAACAATCAAATATGTCTATAAAGATTATCCTTGGGACACGACAAAGTGGTCCTTGTTTGCAGGTGGTCCTTCAACAGGGGTATATTACCGTTATTTATGGTAAAACGGGAAGAGAATATAGTGGCCTTTATATGCAGGATTTTTAGTGACCTTTATTTGGAGGTGGTCTTTAGCACAAGTTTGATTGAAAAGATTTTTTCACAAGATTATATAGTTTTGTTCTGTGTAAATTTTCCATATAAAATCGTTTGGTTAAAAAACCTGACATCGAATCTACACTTGAACGAATTTCACTGAACCCCTTCTTCAGAAATAAGTTGAATGGTCTCCCCTCAGAGAGAAACTATTAACTATTTTTTCTGATTCTGCATTTTAATACTGTACCAGTTAATAATATTTCTGACAGTGGACTTAGTATCACTATACACGTTTGTGTGCAACTATGAAATATTCTGATATTTTCACTTGAGTATGATTCGTAGCATAGTTCAAATTGCATAGTTTTCATCGTCTCTCGGCTCCTAATTAGAAGTGAGTCCGCCGTCAATATGCAGGATCGTACCGTTGATCATTTTCGCCATGTCGCTCAGCAAGAATACCGTACCGTCGGAAACATCAGTGGGTTCTGAAAGCCATTTTGTTAAAAAGTTAGTCAGAGTAAGTGTTGCCTTTCCGCGAAAGAAAACTTATGCTAAGAAGGAAAAAACTTAAAATGAGCCGCGCCATGAGAAAACCAACATAGTGGGTATGCGACCAGCATGGATCCAGACCAGCCTGCGCATCCGCGCAGTCTGGTCAGGCTCCATGCTGTTCGCTTTTAAAGCCTACTGGAATTGGAGAAACTATTAGTGAACAGCATGGATCCTGACCAGACTGCGCGGATGCGCAGGCTGGTCTGGATCCATGCTGGTCGCATACCCACTATGTTGGTTTTCCCTTGGCGCGGCTCAAATATTAAACAGATATTGTACAATGATGTGGTGAATATCCAAGTCAAATTGTCTACGTACTCGCAAGGAGTTCGGCAGAAATTGGAAGATAGATAGATAGCTAATTAACCTGACCAACAAAATCTGTATAAAGATCCTTTGGAAGCAAAGAATGCAACGAAGTTTATATTCCCCGAGACCGTTGCGCAGGAGTTTTTGCGGTAAATATCACTCTCTATGGACCTGCATGCATGGGGCCAATACCTAAACTTATATTAAGTCATTGCACATTAAAATTTAAAAAAATACAACATTAACCTGCAAAATGTCCCATTGGTGTCCTGACCAGGTATTTCATGTGCTTCTTTGGGTCCTCCCATGCTCTTTTTCCCATATCTGTCATAACAATGGTAGGGTGAATTGCATTGACGCGAATCTGAAAAAAGTATAGTTAGACACATTGCGGAGAATCCATAAAGTATTTATCATTTCCTTTTTTGTTGTTTAATAATGTGCAGAAAATATTACTAGAGGCTACGTACAAATGGTTACTTTAAGCTTTTAGCTTTCTGTGCACATTACATGTATTCCACGCAAGGGATGACACCAGGCTAGAACCGACGACCTGCCCAAATGTTACTGAAGACTTGAAGTGTCTCCACTATTGGTAATTATCTTTAACATCAAAGCAAAGGATGACTTAAGTTTTCATTAAAAATAAAAACTTCTACTGGTGTGACATACTTTATTTGGTCTGCATTTTAGACGACTTAACTTATCCAAGTCCCAAGCTCAAAAACCATAACTTTAAGCTTGTCTGATGTGGTCCAATCTTAAGGACCATAACTTTAAGCTTGTCTAATGTGGTCCAAGCACAAAGACAATATCTTTAAGCTTGTCTGGTGTGGTCCAAGCTCAAAGACCATAACTTTAAGCTGCATTTTAGACGACTTAACTTATCTAAGTCCCAAGCTCAAAGACCATAACTAAGCTTGTCTGATGTGGTGCAAGCTTAAGGACCATAACTTTAAGCTTGTCTGATGTGGCCCAAGCTCAAAGACCATAACTTTAAGCTTGTCTAATGTGGTCCAAGCTCAAAGACCATAACTTTAAGCTTGTCTGATGTGGTCCAAGCTCAAAGACCATAACTTTAAGCTTGTCTGATGTGGCCTAAGCTCAAGGACCATAACTTTAACTTTGTCTGATGTGGTCCAATCACAATGGCCATAACTTTAAGCTTGTCTGATGTGGTCCAAGCTCAAGGACCATAACTTAAAGCTTGTCTGATGTGGTCCAAGCTAAAAGACTATAACATTAAGCTTGTCTGATGTGGTCCAAGCACAAGGACCATAACTTTAAGCTTGTCTGATGTGGTTCAAGCACAAGGACCATAACTTTAAGCTTGTCTGATGTGGTCCAAGCTCAAGGACTACAACAGCTTCTCTGATGTGGTCCAAGCTCAAGGTCCATAATTTGAAGCTTGTCTGATGTGGTCCAAGCTCAAGGACCATAACGTTAAGCTTACCTGATGTGGTCCAAGCTCAAGGGCCATAACTCGTGTAAGAGTATCAACTGCTCCCTTGGATGAACAGTACGACGTATGCTCGGGAAAAGCGACGTTCGTCGTCATACTAGAGATGTTAACTATGGCTCCTCCCTCACCTCTGTCAATCATACCCTTGGCAACCACCTAAAACAACGTTTTTCAGTGACGTCAAATTAAATTATTACACTTAAGAGGAGTTAACAGAGAGCGATGCACTTAAGCCAACCGTTCATTCAACCTCTTGCACATGAGAGATAGGTGTTATAGTAGATGTTTGATATATTCATCGACATCATTAATGATGTTTTAGCTAACAGTTTTGAGTCAATTCAGAAGATTTCCACGCTCTGATGATTTACGTATAAAGAATTTAATAAATTTTGTTGAAAATATTACTGTAAAGATATATATGTAGCATTATGCATTAAAAATGCGTTTTGATACAAAACGGAAAGAGGCAATGAAATTAAACAAACCTGGGATACATTCACTAAAGCCTGAAAATTCACACTGAAAACCCTGAAAGACAAAACATTTTGTTACAATCAGTTCAATGACATGCAGAAAGACACACCAGTATGTCTGACAATCTGACAATAGCATTCGTACCGCAATGCAGCGAAAGAATTTGCTATTATTGTACAAATGTAGTGCTTTTTATACTGCAAGTTGGCAAGTAAAACGTACTTGTACTGGTCGAGAAAAGTCTAAGGAATTAACAAAAATGAACTTACTCACACGTCGTTGCCTCAGCGCGAAACAGTATACATGTACAATTTATCTTCTTTATCTATATATTCGTTCGTGCTAAAACAACGCTTTACTTAAAAATAAATATATACATTGGGCCTAAAATAGCCACATACCAATCCAGTTCACTCTTTTTGACGTCCAGGAACGGTGTGATAGCTGCCACACCAGCGCTGTTGACAAGAAGGTGTACTGGCCCTGCACTCTCGACTGCTTTTCTAGTCGAATCCCAATCACTTAAGTCGCATGGTAACGGAATTATACTAGGTTCCTGTCATTACAAAATGATGGAATAAGAAATTGTCGATAAGGAATATCAATGCGTTTCGTCGAATGGGATTTTTTATCACTAAAACTTAAACTGATCTACTGGTCTACCCACGGCCTGTCAGTTCCTGTTTTCTGTTTTCATGTACTTGTTGACTAGCAGTTTATGTACTTGGATCGCATTTGGATTTAAGTTACATGCTGATTTGCACTTACTCACATTCATTTGGATGTTATTTACATCTGATCCAAACTTCATTTTCTCGCGCGTCATATCTTCAGAGTTTTTTTGTGTTGTTGTTGTATCAGCAATTAAAGGGATAAATAAATAAAATATATATAATATAACTTCTAATAACGTCACCTCAAAAGATCAAAAAAATATTTACAAAGGTGGGTATTATTTCTTTTCCATTATATAGAATTCTTGATACATTCACGTCCCCAGAGCAACAACTCATTTCAACAAACACATTTTAGCCTTCCCAATGGTGTGCACTCTACAGAGGTAGCCCTGTATAATGCAAGTATTACTTACCTCCTCTTTAAACTTCTGAAGATCAGCTTCTATTTTTTCTAAGACAATCACTTCTGCTCCACATTTTAACAATGCCTGGGCAATAGATTTACCAATACCTACAAGTTGCCAGATAAAATTTAGAACAATATTGCAGTATATCTTATACTATAAGGCAAAATCAGAAGTATATATATTTGGTAGTTCCTTTTCAATGAAGTTACAATACTTCCTACATCGGTTCTATACGATACAAGATACGATCTGATTCAAAAAGTGAGATGCAATCAAATACATCTGAGATACGGTACAATATGCTTGCAATACGATACCATATATAGTGTTAACACATGACATGATTCGATAAAATGGCACTAATGTTAAAATACATTTTACGACACGATAGCTAGACAAATAAATCGCCATAAACGACGAATAGACACAATTACTTTCAAAAAAGCATAATAATATAAAATAAAATGAACAAAAACCAATGCACAAACCTCTTCCTCCTCCTGTCACTAAAGCTCGTTTTCCTTTAAAATTGATTTCCATTTTTATTAATTATTTAAACAAAAAAGTTATACTCTATGAATCAAGTTATATCACTCCAAGTTGTATAAACTTGCACCTTATGGTAGTGAAATAGCTTCCTCGTCAACTTAATAAGTAGGAAATGGAGCGTATCTTAGTTACCATGCACGTAAACGATGGTATTTGCTTAAAATCCCCGGTTCATGTCGTCTTTCCGGTCGAAAATGGTGATATGTAAGCACCAAATGATAGTTACCCCTCATATCATTTGAATTTAGGTGCTGGACGAACATAAATAGTATTAAGGCATTTGCTTTAAGAGTCCGTATTAAGACTGTCGTCAAGTAATGCATACTAGTCTGAAAATAAATCATGATCCACTTAGAATTTCTTTTTTTTTTTCACATATATTTTCATTGGCGAAAGGCAAAAACGCCTGAACTTCCGCAATCGATAGGATGCTTTTTATTGATACTCGGATAAGTCAAGGAAGATAAGATTGTTTACAAACCAATTGAATGCTACAAGTAATAAACAAAACTTATTTAATTAGAAAAATGGCAGCAAACCTAGAGTAAATGGCATGAAAGAATGTGATATATTAACGAAAAAAAACAAGTTCGTTTCCCTATAAATATCATTTCACAAACTTTGATAACACACTCGGGACTGTAGAAAATGGCCCAAGGTTTCTGAAGCAGTTTTCAGTCCAGCGGTCATTGTGACATTAACCTGGTGACCAATTAAACAATTAGAGTTATGTACTAATCACAATTAGTAATAGATTGGAAACAGTAATGTAAATGTGTGGAAACTATTTTTACGCTTTGATGAAAGAAGCCGGCATGTTGGATTTTGAGAATACAGACAAAATATGAACTGACTGTTTAACTTTGACCTGCACATAACTTCATTATGCTAAATATGTGCGCCATCTTGATAAAAACAGGACCTGTTTATACAGCACATGTTTTTTTTTTTTTTTTTTTTTTTTTTTTTGGTATTGTATGTGTGTGGGGGGTGGGGTGAGGGTTAACGTCGTTTTTCAATAGTACTGTATTTCAATTATGTAACGGTGGACATCTAACCTAACCAGTGTTCCTGAATTCTGTACCAGTACAAACTTGTTCTCCGCAAAGTAACTGCTAACTTCCCCACATCAATCAGAAGTGAAGGACGAATGATTTCAGACACAATGTCTGTTATCAAATCGTCACGGAAAACACACGCCTCGCCCGGGTATCGAACTCACGACCCCGCAATCCGTAGATCTACGCTATCCCTATTGGGATAAGTGGGCATGTCACAGCACATATGATCCCCATGAATGACTTCTCGTCGGGATACTGGGTATTTTCAGCATGAGGTGAAGTTGGCCTCGGACCCAATGACCGAAAAAAAGTATACTTAAGTCAATCATCATTCAATAAAGTTCAGTGATGTATATCCAAGCATTTTCTATTGGAAACCGTTTCCATGGCCATTGTGACATTGACCTGTGATTTATTGATCGGCAAAACAATAGAAGTCACTTGTTAACCACAGAAAATCAATATATATTTGACAGTCTTTGGTCCATTAGTCAAAGCTTTTTAGAGTTATAAATCTGAAACCAGTAAGTCTTCGGGACACTGTGATCTTGACATTTATTATCCTCAAAGGAAAGGAAAGGGGTTTCTGGTGACCACATGCACTAATCAAGACTTTTGACGGCCGGCACAAAAGCAAACATTCTCCAGTTTTGAACAGAAACCATATTCGACCTAGAGGTCATTTATAAACAGAAACCATATTCGACCCTGACGTCATTTTGAACAGACACAATACTGGTCCTTGAGGTCATTATAAACAGAAACCATATTCGACCTTGAGGTCATTATAAACAGAAACTATATTCGACCTTGAGGTCATTATAAACAGAAACCATTTTCGACCTTGAGGTTATTATGAACTCGACCTTTACACCTATCTACTCCAAACATGGCATGAATCATCTACTGGCCCAAGGAATTACATGTTTGTACATCGTTTAAAAGGCCTGAACCCAAATAATAAGAAACCATTTGAGTTTAATAGTGATTATCTGCTGTACAAATGCATTCATCCAATTTCACGGCTGTAGGTATAAACGTTTTCCAGTGTTTAGTTAATTAAGAAGGCATTGTGAATTGACCTAATGACCCATTAAACAATTGACGATATATCCCGCAATCCGGGAGGATCGGAAACCATTTTCAGTCTTGATCATCGACACGGATCTTGGACATTTTGACCTTTCATCTGGTTATTTATTGAAAACTGTTTCCAACCTAAGGATCAATGTGACCTTCATCTAATGACCATTCTAACATGGTTCGATTTGTTTTCCAGTTAAACAAAGAAGAAAATCAAGCTCTATATATTTAACAAATAATCTAGGCCTTCGAGTGGTTTATCGTCTGATTTACCACAGTTCAGAGTTCAGATGCGTAGGAATTGAACCACGAGGGCGTCAGCCCGAGTGGTTAAATACTGAAGCATCTGAACGATGAACCGTGGTAAATTAGACGATAAATCACAAGAAGGCCTAGATTATTTTCATTCTGACATACTCATTGATATATTTTAATAAATATTATGCTGGACTTCATTTACGCGAGGAGTAATGTATCAGACGTCATGTGGCAATTTGACGTCATAATGCTCTCGCTCGTCAACCGTTGTTTATCGCAGAATATACAGAGCTTGATTTCCTTCTTTGTTTAACTGGAAATCAAACAGTGTCATGTTAGAATCTGCGATAAACAACGGCTGACGCGCGGACCGGTAAGAGAGCATTATGACGTCAATTATGACGTCATATTGCCGCATGACGTTCGATACATTACTCCTCAGGTAAACGAAGTCCAGTATAATATCTATTAAAATATATCAATGAGCATGTCAGAATGAAAACAATCAAGACCTTCTTGTTATTGATCGTCTAATTTACCACGAAGGCCTTGATTATTTGTTAAATAAAACATTTCGAGGGCTTGGCGCAAAACTATTGTATCTTGTTCTTTATTTATATACACTTACAATAGTTTTGCACCAAGACCTCGATTTGGAATTATATACTGGCCACAAGTGGTAATAATTCGGAAACATTTTTTCAATCTTGGTTACCGAATTTGACTTGGGATCTATTTGCCATCCAACACGATAGACACATGTCATCATTTTAGGATGTTTTACTGGTTAAAACTAAAGTTTTCTCCCGTTATTCACTGGAAACAGTTCTAAGTCTAGAGGCGGCATTATGACCTTCATCTAATGACGCATTGAACGATTGGAGATATATACTGACCATAATTAGTGAAGGATCGGGCACCATTTTCAGACTTGATACCCGACTTGGATATCGTAGTGGCCCTCAACATTATAGGGACCATCTAATGAACACATGCAATCATCATATTAAGTTTGAAGGTCAAAAACTGAAGCTTTCTCCGGTTTATTTTTAGAAACAGCTTTCAGTCTACATGTCATTTTGACCTTGACCTTATGACCATTTGAACTAATGGAATTATATTCAAATCACAATCAGTAGTTGATTGGAAACCATTTTTAGTCTTGATCACTGACTTCGATCTGTACCTAGTGGTCTCAACAAGAGGGCCAAGATGGCCCTAGGTCGCTCACCTAAGAAACACACCATAACAGTGTAAAGCATGTTTGACCTAGTGATTTCATGGAAACAAATATTCTGACCAATTTTCATTAAGATTGGACCAAAAAATTGGTCTCTTGTGATAAAACAAGCATTTTCTTAGATTATGATATGACCTAGTTTTTGACCCTAGATGACCCATGTTCAAACTCGACCTAGATTTTATCAAGGCAATCATTCTGACCAAAATTCATGAAGATCAATTGAAAAATACAGCCTCTATCACATATACAAGTTTTTTCTTTGATTTGACCAAGTGACCTAGTTTTTGACCTCATATGACCCATATTCAAATTCGACCTAGATTTCATTAAGACAATCATCCTGACCAAATTTCATAAAAATCAATTGAAAAAAACAGTCTCTATCGCATACACAAGATTTTTCTTTAATTTGACCTAGTGACCTAGTTTTTGACCTCAGATAACCCATATTCAAACTCGACCTAGATTTCATCAAGGCAATCACTCTGACCAAATTTCATGAAGATCAATTGAAAACTACATCCTCTATTGCATACACAATGTTTTTCTTCGATTTGACCTAGTGACCTAGTTTTTTGACCCCAGATAACCCATTTTCGAACTCGGCTAGATTTTATCAAGGTAATCATTCTGGCTAAATTTCATGAAGATCAGTTGAAAAATACAGCCTCTATCGCATACACAAGGTTTTTCCTTGATTTGATCTAGTGACCCAGTTTTTAATCCCAGATGACCCATTTTCGAACTCGGCCTAGATTTCATCAAGGTTATCATTCTGACCAAAATTCATGAAGATCAATTGAAAAATACCGCCTCTATCGCATACACAAGGTTTTTCTTTGATTTGACCTAGTGACCTAGTTTTTGACCCGAGATGACCCATTTTCGAACTCGGCCTAGATTTCATCAAGGCAATCATTCTGACCAATATTCATGAAGATCAATTGAAAAATACAGCCTCTATCACATACACAAGGTTTTTCTTTGATTTGACCTAGTGACCTAGTTTTTGACCCGAGATGACCCATTTTTGAACTCGGCCTAGATTTCATCAAGGCTATCATTCTGACCAATATTCATGAAGAATAATTGAAAAATACAGCCTCTATCGCATACACAAGGTTTTTCTTTGATTTGACCTAGTGACCTAGTTTTTGACCTGAGATGACCCATTTTCGAACTCGGCCTAGATTTCATCAAGGCAATCATTCTGACCGGTATTCATGAAGATCAGTTGAAAAATACAGCCTCTATCGCATACACAAGGTTTTTCTTTGATTTGACCTAGTGACCTAGTTTTTGACCCGAGATGACCCATTTTCGAACTCGGCCTAGATTTCATCAAGGTTATCATTCTGACCAATATTCATGAAGATTAGTTGAAAAATACAGCCTCTATCGCATACACAAGGTTTTTCTTTGATTTGACCTAGTGACCTAGTTTTTGACCCGAGATGACCCATTTTCAAACTCGGCCTAGATTTCATCAAGGTTATCATTCTGACCAATATTCATGAAGATTAATTGAAAAATACAGCCTCTATCGCATACACAAGCTAAATGTTGACAGACGACGGACGACAGACGACAGACGACAGACGACGGACGACAGACGACGGACGACGGACGCCGGACATTGAGCGATCAGAAAAACTCACCTGAGCATTGCTCAGGTGAGCTAAAAACATTGACATTTCTCCAGCTATTTATCGGAAATTGATGTCAACGGGCCCTTGACCTTTTAACATCTTAAACAACTGGAATTATAAACGGACCATATTAAATCATCCTATAATCGGTGGTGAAATGTGTACCGAATATCAGTCCAAAAGTGAATATGTTTTGCATTTTGTTACCAGGTTAAAATGTATCCAGCTTTGTATGTCGAAGCGTAACGACAATAGGCCACCTATCTCCAACTGTTGGAAACAGTTCTAAACTTCTAGGTCACTGAGATCATTGACACACCGAATCCCAAAACAAGAGGAATGATACAATCACTGGCCGAGTTTTGATTGCCACAGTCTGATCAAATCAAAAATCGTTTTTGGTTCCTAGGTCACCTCGACCTTCAAAGCAATAGGTATGTATCATCTGCTGCTTATTTTATGTATTCCGAAAGCAGCAGGTGCATATGCTGCTCGACTGAACACTGCCAGACCACGACTACTTTAAGATGTCACGAAAGGCTGAAATGAAACCTTTCTCGCATACTAGAGATTCTACAGCGATTCTCGGGACTGTGATGTATATCTGATGGATGAAAATGGTATAGCAGGGGACTAACCTGACTCCCTGGTTCAATTCTCGCCTCTTCATAGAACTTCCCATCTAGGTAAGAATGGAATGAAACTTGCTGGATCACAATTAATGACTGAAAATGTATTTTTTACCTTGTTATTCTTTGTAAACACCCTAATCAAAATTTCTAATGCGGCAATATCCTTCATTATACTTATTTTTTGAAATTTCACACACATTTAGAAGCATAAAAATCATGAAAACTTTTATCTCGTCATATACGTTTAATACAAATCCGAATTCGATTAGACACTACATCATTGAATATCAAATATCTGCACCTTTGTATCCTTAAAAGTGGTATTTGCTTACTTTTTTTACTCAAGTTTCATGAAAATCCTTCGAGGGGATTATGAGATACAGAGTGGACACAAAATGGTTGGCTCAAGCCTTTGACCAAGAGTTGTGACCTTGATCTCGAGCCAACATGGCTGACTCTTAGGTTCTGCACATCGTCTTGAGGTGATGATTTGACCAAAGTTTCATGAAAATCCTTCAAGGGGTTTACGAGATACAGAGCAGACAAAAATGGAAGGCTCAAACCTTTGACCTAGAGTTGTGACCTTGACCTTGCGCCAACATGATTGACTCACGAGTTATGCACATTGACTTGATGACTTGATCATTTGACCAGTTTCATGAAAATCCTTCAAGGGGTTTTGGATATACAGAGCAGACACAAAATGGAAGGCTCAAACCTTTGACCAGAGTTGTGACCTTGACCTTGAGCCAACATGGCTGACCCATGAGTTCTGCACATGTCTTGATAAGGTCATCATCTGACCAGTTTCATGAAAATCCTTAAAGGGGTTTAGGAGATACAGACCAAACACAAAATGTTACATACAGACGGAAGGATGGAAGACCATTCCTATAACCCCCCACCACTTGTGGTGGGGGATTGATAAAAATAAACAATTGCTGAAAACTACGTTCAACCTAGTTATGTGAAATTTCAGCACTGGGATATTATTGCAAATGCATCCAAAATGAAGATATGCAAGAGCTCTTTGAAAATTGTGTTTTTAAAGGTGCTAACTGTCCGGAAGTGTGACCCTTTTACGCAGCCCTTTTCTGGAATTTGATGTATATATCAGTAAACTGACAGTTCCTATGTAGGGTAAAATACGTTTTGTATGCTGTTCAGTTTACGTGCGAAACCTTTTCTTTCTACAATTTGGTGTTGTTTGAATTCTTTTTTCTTGAACATTTTATCAATTTAGTAGGTAGTCTGCACTCGTTAGAAGTTTTGATTTTTGTAGATCATTCAAATGGCAGGCACTTGTCCATTCACATTCCTGAGACTAACCAATCTACACAGCATCTGTCTGAAAGTAGACCAAAACGAGACCCAACCATCTTCAGCTTTGTGTAAGAAGTAAAAATCAACTACAAAGTAAGACCTGCAGATTTTATTTTACTTTAGTTTGATAATAAAGGGATAAACTGATAAGAAGCTAGGAAACTCAACACAAAAATTCACCAGGTATGTAGATAGAAATTGTTTGCAGAAAACAGCAGTCCTGGACATTCAAATATTTGAAACCAAGAAAATGCCAAAAACCAAACCAAAAATGTCATTCTACAATAAAATGTGAACAGTGATGTATAAAGAAAACTCTTGCTGATTAACCATAATCTACTATATATCACAACAATTACTAATGATCAATAAAAAAAAACAGTTTTCTCACAATTAATATCCTCCGTATGATACAAATGATCCTTATCACAAAAACAAACAGAAACCTTAATTGCAGCAGACAGTGACGATTTGTTTTAGTTTCACTCGATACAATGCATAGTAGTAATGGTAGTTGTAGTAAAAATTAAAGTTTACTTATTCTAAAAGTATTAGTTTACATCCGTGATAGTGTCAATATATCTGTAGAAATTCTAGAAAAAAAATGTATTCATTATGCATGCAGTACTCAATACACATTTAAATACTCTTGTTTAAAGACATTTATTGTAGAACGTAAATACAAAATACAAAGCCTTGTGGTCCTAACATTTAACTTAACACAACATTCAAAGCTTGGATGCTCTCATGAAGTACAAGCCCTCGGACTTTCTAATACATTTCCATCCTTCACAATAAGTAGCACTTATCCTTTTGGTACATGTAATTTTGCTGTAAGTTGATTCCCAGAATACACTTCTATAACATTGCACAATACACAACATCTTTAATTGTAAACACACAGACATACATTCACGCATTCTTCCGAGCCAGAGTATTTATTTGATTTATATTTCGTTTTAAATACTAGGACTGTTTAACATATGTTACTCAATTAATTTAACACTATGGCAGATATGGTTAACTTAATGTATAAAGTCTACCACATATATATTTTACATAAATTGTATGCGGTTACATTATTTAAAAGTAGGCCTGAACAAAACAAAATATTCAGCAACATTTTTTACGACAAAACAATCCTTTCCCCATCTCTTTTTTCACAGATCTTAATGCATCACACGGACTGAATTGTGAGAAGTTCACATTAGTTTTTCATAGTTCATATTTGAAATATTGTCTCTACAGGTCAAATTCAAGACCCATTCCGATCTTGTGGCCACCAGCGTTGATGTTCTTGGCTTCAATCAGGGAAGACAGTGTAAGTTTCACACCTGAAATTGCAAAATATTAATACCTGTACAAAGTATCCAAATTTTTAGGTATCACGTGAACACATGTACATTGTATCCGAACTTTTACATAGATGTATACCATTATAGTTGGGTCACCCCGTGTAATACATGACGATTTTACTATCGTTAGAAAACAGATACAGGTCATCGTTCTTGCTGAGGCCAGGCCAAGTAAGTCTAAGTCCAATTTTTAGCAAAGACTTTTCACACTTTCGAAAAACTTTAAAATATTTCTCTGTATTATTACAAGACACAGTCCTAAAAATATGTGGAAACTTCCATAAAAGTGGTAATTTTTTAACCTAAAAATTGTAGTATTCTAAACTACAACAGTGTACTAGCAAGTTAAAGGAAAGGAATTGACAGGGAAACAGTTGTCAAGTCTAGCTTTTAATATAATTGATCATGTACTTACCATCTCTAAGGTTTTGTGAATATCCTAGACCAACCTGGCCACTGTTGTTAACTTTAGCCTGAAATATTCGCAATTCATGGTTTGGTAATATGAAATGTACCTATCTCCCAACACACTAGTATTTACAGACTTTTTACATGGATAGGAGAGCTCCATCAAGCATTCATACAGTGTTGAAAAGTTTTGATATCTGTGACTAATTCAAACTCATCGTACCATTCTGGCAAAAAAAGGCACTGTTTTAAAAACTAGTGAGGAACTGTTAAATGCAGCACTTTGGAAAATAAAAACACATCTAAGTTTCAACATAAAACTTATTTCATGGCTGAAAAACTTTACAATGTACAAAATACTAATGATCACCAGTTACCATGGGAACAAATAACCTTATTATAAGTATTTCGTTTATGCAGTATCAGTTCTGTTTACATCACCACTATCGAGCAAACACCACTTTACAAAGGCACATACTTTTTCTCCAACTCTATGAAATTCCAAGTTAAGTAACATCTAGACTCTACAGCAACGACCTCTATACAACAAAAACATTTTATCTTCCCAGTGGCGATTGCTCAAGCGCGACTGTACTGTATACTTACATTAATTGAAGCGTCTTTGTCTATGGTATATTTGCTAGCAAGTCCAAATCTGGTCACGTTGCTTCCTGAAGTCCATGAAAGACTCACACCCACATCCATGTCTTTGTTTACTTTCTGATGCACAGACCCACCAAATTCTGTAGCATCATTTCTGTAAAAGAAATGGAGGTTACATAATATTGACAAGTTACATGCTGGTAGTTGAAATACAGCTTACACATTGACATGCCGATAGTCCAAATAGAGCTTACATATTTATTTGTCTAAAACTTTGAAACTTATACAGATGCTACTTTATAACTTTTCTATGATTCATAAATGAGAGGTTTTTAATTTACCAACATATCTGTATGCAAAGTATTTGAAACATATCATAAACATCTAGCAGACAAACATTTAGAGTGAGTGAGTTGGGTTTTACGGCAAACTGACACAAAATGGTCGTATATTGCTAAAGTTAGAGAACTATTTTTTTCAAGGTATCCAGTCTTACTCTTCAAAAACTCCACATAGAGATAACAGTTTACAACTTTTCTATAATTCTAAAATGAAAGAATGTATTTACTTACACATTTGTATGCAAGGTAAAGTCTCCTGCCTCGTAACCCATGGCAAAGTTGCTCTTGATTAGTTTTGACTTGGACGTATCAAACGCCATCTGGTAACCACCAAGGAATCCATTATAACTGAAAAATAGTTACAATTTTATTTGGTAATTTCAAGATACTTGAAACTTTATCATTGATTCAAATGTTTACAACAACATTATTCAAAGATAAAAGACAACAACACTGTTTGTTTGTCTGTTTTGGGTTAACGCAGTTTTTCAACAGTATTTCAGTTATGTAACGGCGAGCAATTAATCTTGCCAGTGTTCCTGGATTGTGTACCAATACAAACCTGTTCTCTGAAAGTAACTGCCAACATCACCACATGAATCAGAGGTGGAGGATGAATAATTTCAGACATAATGTCTATATCAAATCATCACATGTGACACCACCACTGAGAACCATGCAACATATTTCAATTTCAAAATTTTGTCTGTTTGGCAACAAATACTAATACACACTACACTTTATACAGACATCCCAGTTTTAATGGTGACAGCAAATACATACCTATTCTTGAGCTACCACAGGCTCCCCTAACACCTGTAACTCTGATATGCACGACTGAAATCTTGTACTGACATCAACAGACAATGTCTGTATCTCAAAAAGTACAGACTGCTGAGATTGAGCATGCACAGTGCAAATAATTTTTAGATAAAACTATCACTTTTACCTAAAGATACTGAGCTGTAAACTTAATGTGCATTTCTTTTCTTATAAAAAAATACCAAACTTTATTTGCATTTCTTTTCTTTATAAAAAATACTAATACTTTTCTCAATGTCCCATTGTTACCTTGTATTAATTTTGTTTGACTGGTTTTTAAGGCGCTACCCACACAGCTGGTCATGTCCAAGCAGACTCCTTATCAATATCCAGAAAGAATGTCAATACTGACAACACATCAATATCACCATGTAAAACACCAGCACTACTTACCCTAATACAGCAGCTCCATTTATAGTTGGTCCGGAGAAATCAAAATCTACATCACAGTTCACGTTAATATAGTCTTGCTTGTAGCCAGTCTTTACCTTTCCATTCTTCTTACTACAATGGAACGTTAAAGACATTTTAATAGATATTCTTCACAATGATCTGCTCAAAAGAGATACTGAATTTAATATGACCATTATTAAATGTTCAACCTAGAGTATTTGTTTGTTTGTTTGTTTGTTTTGAGTTTAACGCCGTTTTTCAACAGTATTTCAGTCATGTAACGGTGGGCAGTTCACCTAACCAGTTCTCCTGGATTCTGTACCAGTACAAACCTGTTCTCCACAAGTAACTGCCAACTTCCCCACATGAATTATCAGAGGTGGAGGACAAATGATTTCAGACACAATGTCTTTTATCAAATCGTAACGGAGAACATACGCCCTGCCCGAGGATCAAACTCGCGACCACACGATCAGTAAACCAACACTCTACCTACTGAGCTAAGCGGGGGGGGGCTTCAACCTAGAGTATTTCAGGGGATGTATGTACCTACTCTAAACAGATTTCCTGGATGTATATAACTGGAACTTAGTGGCCCAAAACTGGTAACCAAAGAGCTGGAAGAAGACATGCTTAAAGAATATCTGACACTGTTAAAATCAGGTAGAAAACAGCTTTGTTCATCTATTCAACTTAGTGCATCTCCCTTCTCAGCTAGTCATCGAGGCAAATACATACCAGTTTTAACAGAAGGAAACGTCTAATTCAGTGCTGTTGAACAACTAATTTCATGCAGGACCAAGTTCTGTGGATTACATACATTTGAATCAATCCACAAATTTGAATCCCAATGAAGCAGTAAACTTCCCATTTATTTTTATGTTCAAAGGTTAAAATTCATGAACTTCATCCCCGTGATACAGCCATTTTGGCCAAAAATCACAAACTTTCTGCCCAAGAAATAAAATGATTCCATAGTGTTTTAATAATTACTCTCCTATTAACAAGAGCTGTCCGTAAGACAGCCAAGCTCGACTATTCGAAATATTGTCCCAGAAGCAGGAAAATATTACCCAAAAAAGGTTAAATATCAAAAGAGTTTTAAGTTCAAAAGGGGGCATAAATTTGACCAAAATGCATATCAGTTATGGGACTTGCTGCTATCAACTAGTTTTATAACCCTGAAGGCACATGTGAAGTTTCAATTCAATATCTGCATTAGTTTTGGAGATAGAAACTCGCATGTAAAACTTTAACCAGAATTTTAAAATTCCAAAAGTGGGCATAATTTGCCCAAAATACATGCCAGGGTTATGGGACTTGACCCAGTGAGGTTGGTGATTGATCTAGAAAAAGAAAAAATAAGTTTCAAATCTATATGCCTTTTAGTAATTGCCAGATGTACTTGCACGCAAAACTTTAACCAGGATTTTTTTAAGTCCAAAAAGGTGAATAATTTGCTCAAAATACATGTAAGAGTTATGGGACTTGATCCAGTAAGGTTAGTAATTGATCTAGAAAAAGAATAAATAAGTTTCAAATCTGTATGCCTTTTAGAAAAAGCTGTATGTACTTGCACGCAAAACTTTAACCAGAATTTTCTAAGTCCAAAAGGGGGCATAATTTGGCCAAAATGAAGGTCAGAGTTATTGGACTTGCTGCTATCAACTAGTTTTATAACCCCGAAGATACATGTGAAGTTTCAAATCAATATCTGCATTAGTTTTGGAGATAATAACTTGCATGTAAAACATTAACCAAAATTTTCTAAGTCTAAAAGGGGGCATAATTTGCTCAAAATACATGTCAGAGTTATGGGACTTGACCCAGTGAGGTTGGTAATTGATCTAGAAAAAGAAAAAATAAGTTTCAAATCTATATGCCTTTTAGAAATAGCTGTATGTACTTGCACGCAAAACTTTAACCAGAATTTTCTAAGTCCAACAGGGGGCATAATTTGGCCAAAATGAAGGTCAGAGTTATGGGACTTGCTGCTATCAACTAGTTTTATAACCCCAAAGACACATGTGAAGTTTCAATTCAATATCTGCATTAGTTTTGGAAATAGTAACTTGCATGTAAAACTTTAACCAAAATTTTCTAAGTCCAAAAGGGGGCATAATTTGCTCAAAATACATGTCAGAGTTATGGGACTTGACCCAGAGAGGTTGGTAATTGACCTAGAAAAAGAAAAAATAAGTTTCAAAGCTATATGCCTTTAATTGATGGCTGTATGTACTTGCATGCAAAAACTTAACCAAGGTGTGACGCCGACGCCGACGCCAGGGTGAGTAGAATAGCTAGACTATTCTTCGAATAGTCGAGCTAAAAAGGATAAAGCATTTGATAGCAGCTTATCAATCAAATCATTTTCTAAGAATCTCCATGCTTGTATGTTACCAAGAACACAGCTTTAGCTCATAAATACAACATTTACATGGGACAAAAAAGAAATGACTTACCCAGTCTGTGGGGCAAAGGATGTATCAAAAGCAAGTTTCAAGCCTTTTGCAAGTTGATCTTCAATTGTAATTTCTGTGGACAGGGTGTTATCTGTGTTCCAGGTTTCCTTGAATGTCAGACCTGTCAAATAATTGCTATTGTATAACAGTATAAACACATGTTATGTTTCTTTACAGCTTTCTGTATACAGAAAACTGGTTACAGCTAACTTCTTAACTTCTTAAGACAAGCAAAATAAGTTTGTTATTGCCCTGGTTTGTTATAAACATATTGCAAACAAGTTATTTCTATAGCAAACTGATTCATAAAATTAGGTGATTTAAAATGCAATGAATTTCACCAATTCTGAATACTGTAAAAACGTTTAGACATTAAACACGTTTACTTGGCCTAATGTACATTATATGCCTCTGTCAATGTGTAACTAGATACCTGTATTGTAATGGTCTGTTCATGCATATCATGCATAATTACCAACATGTAAACACAAAAGAATAGTTATTCTGTGGCGGGGCAATTATCAATAATCCAAGGTCACAAGATTGTAAAAACTATAATCCAATAGAGCTCAAAAAATTACACCAAATAAAAACAGAACTAGTCAATCCCAGGAATGACACTGGTACAATGTCACAAAATTACTTCAACTATTTGGCAACCAATTCACATTGAGATATGTTCTTTCTTGATAATTGAATAGCCTAACAAATTTTTCAATGGCCTAACAGGTATTATATAACTAGAATACATGTATAGTATTACATTTGGCTTAAACAATATTCCTACAAATTATCAAATCAAGATTTCAGTGTTATACTTTGTTTTAAATGTTGTTGAGATATATCAATAATAATGCCGTTTTTAAATTTTATGATTCAATGACTTTATGACTGTACCTACAATGTCTACCCAATACTGATGTAAAAGTCTTATACGAAACTTCTGACAATGACTACATTAAGTTCACTATAGTCTATTTCAATGTATTTTCAACATTGGGTCACCGAAATGGGTTTCTTGCATCCAATAATTCCCTTAAACCACATTAAATTTTGCTGTAATAATTTCATTTAACACGACAAAAATGACTTAAGTTTAAGACATTTTGAATTGTTCCTTTTAAACCAAAATTTGTTACAACCATATTTATCATCAGTAAGTTTACTGTTTATTTAGTGCATTTTATTAAAGATGTTCCAGTATAAACAAGAGCTGTCTCCGTAGGATGACACATGCCCCCGATGGCACTTTGAATGAATAGTTATGGCCGATGTTAGAGTTTAGGACCTTTGACCTACGGAGCTGGGTCTTGCGTGCAACACATCGTCTTACTGTGTCACACATTCATGCATAGTTATTTTAAAATCCATGCATGAATGACAAAGATATGGACCGGACATGCCCATCAATGCACTATCATGAAAAATGATCTTTAACCTCTAAGTGTGACCTTGACCTTTGAGCTACAGACCTGGGTCTTGCGTGTGACATGTCGTCTTATTGTGGTACACATTCATGCCAAGTTATTTGAAAATCCATCCATCGATGACAAAGATATGGACCGGACACGCCCATCAATGCACTATCCTTTAACGTCTAAGTGTGACCTTGACCTTTGAGCTACGGACCTGGGTCTTGCGCACTGCACGTCGTCTTACTGTGGTACACATTCATGCCAAGTTATTTGAAAATCCATCCATCGATGACAAAGATATGGACCGGACACGCCCATCAATGCACTATCCTTTAACGTCTAAGTGTGACCTTGACCTTTGAGCTACAGACCTGGGTCTTGCGCACTGCACGTCGTCTTACTGTGGTACACATTCATGCATAGTTATTTGAAAATCCATCCATCGATGACAAAGATATGGACCGGACACGCCCATCAATGCACTATCCTTTAACGTCTAAGTGTGACCTTGACCTTTGAGCTACGGACCTGGGTCTTGCGCACTGCACGTCGTCTTACTGTGGTACACATTCATGCCAAGTTATTTGAAAATCCATCCATTGATGACAAAGATATGGACCGGACACGAAAATTGCGGACAGACCGACAGACCGACAGACGGTTCAAAAACTATATGCCTCCCTTCGGGGGCATAAAAATTGACATATAATTATTTTGTGGCATCCCTGAACTTGTGTGTCAAAAAAAGTCTTTCACACAAGAAGTCATTTTCCTACCTCTGTTAAAACTTTTGCACAAGTCCAATTATAGGCAGTATTTCAAATATGAAAGAGGAACCTACCATAGTCACTGCATTTGTATTCTGTCTGGAGTTCACCAGTCATTTTACCAGTCTCACTGTTGTGACTTCCCTTGGTTGTGAATTTAACTCCGGCATCTGTCTTTGTCTTAACCTCCAACTTGTTTGTGCCATAGTCTGAAATCAAATTTCAATAATCTGCACATAGGTTTTAATAGAATAACAAGACTTTCTCCATAAATTTAACAAACTGGTGCTATGGGGAGTGCAGGATGTCACAAATTTCATTGACTTGTCTTCTACTTTCCTTTTATACTTCCAAAGGAACTGTTTTTATAGATTTGTTACTGTAAATACACATTACTTGTAATTAGTAACATGATAAAAATTTCTACTAAAGTCTGTTGAAACTTCCTGTATATTCTAACATTCTGTAGCTAAAAGGAACTTCATTATACTATTTGAATTTCTGATTACATTATCATAATTACATGCATATGGAAAAGTTATGCCCAGTAATGACTATAAGGATCTTACATGCCTGCCTGTGTAAGATGGGGATTTTTCCTACCAGAGGACAATAAGGAATGAAAAACTGACCGTAATCAGTTTTTTTATCCAAGCTGTCCTGAAGGTTGGGAAAATAGCTGTCTTACTTAGGCACACACGTTAGATCATTTTTCTTGCCTATCACGTTGGTGACAGAAAGATTTGGCTTTTTCCCCGCATCATTTTTTTTAGTTTATGACATCACTATGTGACGTCACCTAAGTGCATGCTATTTTAGACAAGGTTTTACCCAACGGAAAGACTGGAATATCTATTCCTAGCGCTTGCTCAGACAAATATATACTTTACCCACTAGGTGGCCAATATTGTAGTATGTCTTATGACGCATTCATAGAATAGTTAAAAAACTACCAGGTTCTCAGGATCTCCTAATCTGAAGTCTTCAATACAGTAAAATTCCTACTTACGACCACGCCGAAATTACGACCGCACCGCTAATACGACCGATTTTGCAAAGAACGGAATATTTCTTTCTTAAAACCAATGGTCGTTTGTCCGAAAATGCGACCAGACCGCTAATCCACTATTGCGACCACCAGTTTCAGAACTGTTTGAATTTTTCACACTTAATTAATCACTGCAATTACGACCACTCAAATTTTTCTGTATGTTACCGCGAATCGCCGCGGGAATTAACACGTGCCACATCGTGTTAACACGTTCAGCGTGTATATTGTGTATTTATCCGTTAATTGCTAACAAGTCTTTTAAATGTTACCAAAACAACGTATCAAACTGTTTGATTGTCTGAAATTGTTATTTAAAGATGTTTTACATCGCTATTTTAACATAAGAAATTATTGAAATAAATAATTTGTTTGTAATTAGACGAATGCCCGCTGATCGAATTGACTGGATTAAAACGGATTTAATTAGATCTAAACAGTATTTGTTTGTTATTACTAATGTAAATACGTTTGGGATTTCAGCGGAGAATAAAGTTTGAAAAGGTTTGATATTGTTGTAATTGTCTTTAATTGAACAAAATTCAAACCATTATCAGTTAAGTGCGTCCTTAAATAATACACAGTTTTATCCGTAATTCTTTGATTAATTGTGATATTAAAAATCATGTCTTA
Source organism: Mercenaria mercenaria (assembly GCF_021730395.1). Lineage (NCBI taxonomy): Eukaryota > Metazoa > Mollusca > Bivalvia > Venerida > Veneridae > Mercenaria > Mercenaria mercenaria. Next base: position 48,576,132 of record NC_069362.1, read on the forward strand.
TTATTGGTAATAAAATAATAGTATATATAGAAATTAAAGAAAATAAAGCTATATATAAATTGAACACTGTGTTTGTCATTATTGCATCTTGATTGTATTCCAGTGTGTTATTATCTACCAGACCTTCCCTTGTCCACTAATCAGACCAGACCGCTAATAAGACCAGTTTTATAAAGAACCATGGGTGGTCTTAATAGCGGAATTTTACTGTACCTTAATTAAGTATCTTACTCCTTTGGACACCAGATACATAGGATTCCTTATTTCACAAAATCAGGTCTAAAACTAAGAACTCTGAAAGAATTCAAACTGTAATTCACTTACTATATCCTTTGCTGAACAAGTCCCTTGCTGCTTTGCCAAGATCTGCGTATGTTGGTGGGGCCATTTTCCTCTGGAAAAAAGGAGCATACATTGTAAGATTGAAGCAGGTTCTCCCATATATCAACATCACTTGCTACACAAAAAATATGAGTAATATTTTTGTACAACTTTCTAGTTTTTTTTCTCCTTATTGTGAAGAGGTCCTGGAATTTTGAATTTTACACACTGTCTGTAAGAGCTATAGAAATACAATGTAAATAGATCGGCAACTTGAAAGGCATATAGAGCAAATTTCACCAACATCACTTGGGAACTGAATGAGATCTCGTTTTATCGGTGTATGAAACAGACAGCAGAAGGATAAAAATTTGTGTTGTGAAAAACTTTCTATCAGATTGTTCGTTTATAATGATAATTGTGTTTTTTTTAATGTTATTAGTATTTTCTACACAGGGAAGGAAGGAATTTATGATTAGAAGTCGGAGAAATCAACAGTTGTCGTTTGAAAATTTGGCCTGATTCGGTTTAATACGTGCTAGGGCTGTAACGAATACACTAAGGGGCGAATATGATAAGTATCACGAATACAGGGTGACGAATACAAATATTTATTCATGAATAAGAATTCTATACTTAAAGGTACACTGAACATTATGTTGCTTTTGCCAACAATAGATTACAGTCTGCTGACAAGATTATAGTACTTACTTGGTACTCAAAACACTGTGATTGTGAACAAATACTGTTCGAGTAAAAAAAAAAAAAATACTCACGCACACAATCAGCATGTAAGATTATACAGCTTTGGATTCAAATGACTTAAACTGTCAACTGTTGCAAAAAATTGACAAGAGAAGACCAAAAACTGACGATGTGTATTTGGCAGGAGGATCCCCTATTTCAACAGTTTACTTGTTGCTCGATATGTTGTTTATGCAGACAGTTTTTGGATGTAGTGAAATGGGAATTCCCACATGTTGAAATCAAATATTTTGAAATTATACAAAATTATGAATTCAATCTCATCAAATATTGCCCTATGAGACTTACGAAATCATTGTCGTGAAAATATTTGTCTACTGTTGTGGGTGGGGTAATACGAAGAAAACGAATAATTAATGTGAAATGCGCTATAAAACGGGAGCATTTTCAGTAGCTTTCTTGTGTTTTAGGTAAATTCAAGTAATTTTAGTTTGGATTATGCAGTTTTTATTTATATTCGTAAATATTTGGTTCGGGACATGGCAAATAACGAATACAATTCGGACAAAACTGTATTCGACTAAATCGAATATTTGAATGTATCGTTACAGCCCTATTACGTGCTGACCATATCCCAGTGTAATACTTGAAGGTTCATGTTAAGTGTTTGAGACCACCCCTTGGGTAAATTTTTATTTTGGAAATTATACCCGACAGACCCATAATATTCATAGCATATATATTAAAGAGTTGTTCAGAAGAAGTAGAAAATACTTAATGTAGAGGTCACCTTGTTTGGTAATATGTATTTTTTCTTACAAAACATGTGCTTCAATTGTCAACATTATATTTTGTACAAAATATCAAATTTCTTTTTCAAACATATTTTTTCTCTAAATTTGCTTTTGTTGTGTGTCTTACATACTTATCTAGGTACTCCAGGAAATGAAAAATAGTTAACTTTTGTATTTGTTGAAATACTGCAGTTTTTTGTCAATTTGACAGCTCTACTTTCACTTTCATTTTGCAATGTTTGCATTGTTTCGAAATGTACATGGTTTGTAACACTTTCAACCCCTGTAGTACCTGGACAAACATGTTAGATGCACAATGATAGGAAAAGTAACTACAAAATACTATGGAAAAAGAAGTTTGATATCTTCTACAAAATAGAACATGAACAGTGAGAGCACATGTGATATAAGACAAAATGTATTGTCCAAAAGGGAATAACCTGTCATAATAGTTTCTTCTATTTATTATGAACAATTTGGTGTATTCTTTATGATAGACCAAGGCCTATGCGGCATAAAAAACTAAAACAAAAATTCACCTGAGTAGTGGTTTCAAAAGACTTTACTTTAACCTTAATAAGCGTGTGGATTTGAGCACGATTGATCAAGTCGGTAAACACTTCAATAAGACAACACATTGATACGAGCTTATGCAAGATTATCTCCTGTTGCTATTCTGTGTATTTTATACTTCCTTGTTTACAGACTGATAAATCTTATGAACTGTTCATATTAATCATAATTTAAATAAAATCTGTAAACACATCCAACTCCATGATCCGTTAATTGTTAATGAACCAAATATAATGACTTCAAGTCTGCATCTAAGGTAAAATGCATACAGTTCGTAATTCATATGCAAAACAGTGCTTTGCTAATACAAAGGTTAAAAGGACACTATTATAAACATGTTAAAACACATAGTAAGATTGGGTGTCTCATTTAAAAAAAAACTACACAATACATTTTGTTCTGTCCTCAAGACATGCAAAAGAAACGATATGAACATAGAAATAAAAGCGAATTTGCAATTATACTCAACACTTCCAAAATTTTCACTAGACGCTTCCCACACTAGTGTCAGAAAACAGCGATTAAGACTTTTTGGAAAGTTGTCATGAGTCTAAAACCCGTCTGTTGCAAGGATTAGATATTAAACATTAGAAATATAAATAAGCACTGAATGAAAAGCAATGCAAATGAGATAAACAATACTTTTTTCTGTTTCGCTTTTCCTTGCTTCTTCTCAGCTCAAGGTCACCGAAGGCTTGCGCTGTGCGGGTTCACCCTTGCAAACATGAGGAAATTCCAGTCTGTCTCTACAGATTTCACTGATAAAATCTTACGTTGTTTGAAGAATAATTAATGCGAGTACCAGTCAGAAAACTGGCTATACAGACGGAGTATGTGTAAATTCTACCGACACCGCCGCTGTAAAAAGTAAATGATGCAATTTTGGGTGGGACACTTTACTTTTAATATAGCTCTTTGGTTAGACATACAAACGTCGATTGCTTGAGAACGATAAAGTGTTGTTGTTTTTTTTCTATATCAAGTTATATGGATAAAAATGTGATAAATGTTTTGACCTCTTACAAGTTGATGGAATTTTGTCATAATAAGAAATCTATGTATTGTGTCGGTTGTATAAGGTAAATTTTATTTACAGCCGCTTTGTGAAACAATGAACTTAAGCTATATTGAGCTTTTGAATAACCCTATTATATATCATGTTGTGTGTAATGTTTATTGAAGTACTTCTTATGCTAAGCAACCCTGTTCTAAAGTGCCTGTCTGTTGACAATTCTAATGATAGAGCTTATATAATTGTGTTTATATGTTTTATTCTTAAACTTAAATACTTTTTTTGCCATAATATATAAATCTGTAATTCTTATTTGCCTTTCAATGAATGAATATTGAATTACTATATGCAAAAGAAGCTAATCAGCTCATTTCAAATCTAATTTGAGTGATATTTTTATTTTTTTTAAGATATTTTTTTTTAACTATGGCACCTTTGCCCCATATTCCTGATCACCTTGTATGCTAAATCTTCTTTTAAGCAGTTTTAAACCAAATCTGGTAGGACTAGCATGTTTCTCATAAACTTTATGTTGTATATTATCATTTTTTATTTGTAGCCTATTTACTTTTTGTTAACCTACACTTGTTATATAGTCGGTTAAAAAAGCTCTGACTTGTAATTATCCCGCCGACTCAAAATATCTCATCTTATTCCAACTAGAAACCTAAATTACTTAATCCCCATGTCTCACACTCAGTACTTTTCTAACTCCTACTTCCAAAGGACCATCCGTCTCTGGAACTCCCTACCAACTTATGTTAAATCTAGCCCCAGTCTCGGTATCTTTAGAGAGAGGCTGGCGGTGGTCAGTATGTAATTCTATTGCCTCTGCCCCATTTTAACTGTAGCATACTGTCTTTTTTAGCTTTTATTATTTTAACATTGTAACATATCATTTCTTTAACAACTGTTTCTCTGACAGCGCCGCCCAGTGATAGTCGGAAATCGACGGTTGGGTGAAAGATGTAGATGTAGATGTAGATGAAATCTGATCTTATTTTATCAAAAGATTGTGACCCTATTTACTATAAGATAAATCCCCCCCACCCACACACACACACTCCAAAGACATCCAATTGTCGCCCCGCCCCTGAATTTAATATTACCCAAGGCCTATCCCCCCCCCCCCCCGTAATTTTAAATAATTTTCTACAGCAGTTATGCAAATAGAACCATGGTCTTGAATGGTATTGAACTGAACAAGTGGTAATTAATCTTCCATCGTGCACCAGTCACGTTGTCTCAATGGGGGAGATAGATTATTTTTGCCCTGTCCGTCCTTCTTCATTTCCGATCAGAAACTTGAGAACTATTTCACTTAGAACCTTCAAACTCCATAGAGTGATAGGGCTTGTAGAGTAGATGAGTCAGATTGTTTTTAGGGTCATACCATCAATAACTTGAAAATAACTTGTCTCAGAATCTTGAAACTTTACAGGATGTTTGGACATGCCAAGCAGTTGACCCAAACTGAGTTTGAAATAGGTAGGTCAAAGGTCAAGGTCACAGGGACCAGAATATGGAAAATTGTTCCAGATCAATAACTTGCGAATCATTTGACCCAGAACGTTAAAACTTCATAGGATGCTTGTACTTGCAGAGTAGATGATACCTATTAATTTTTTGGGTCAGTAGGTTAAAGGTCAACGTCACAGGGCCAGGACATGGAAAACCTTTTCAGGTCAATAACTTGAGAACTATTTGACCCAGAAACTTCAAATTGTCACATTCACATAGAGTGGTGGCCCAATTTGTTTTAAGGTCACTCCATGAAAGTTCAAGGTCACATGGGCCTGAACATGGAAAACCATTACCGATAAATAACTTGAGAATCACTTGACAAAGAATGTTCATTCTTAATGGGATGATTGGACATGCATAGTAAATGACCCCTATTGATATTGGTGTCAGTAGGTCAAAGGTCAAGGTCACAGGGGCAAGAACATGCAAAACCGTTTTCGATCAACAACTTGAGAACCACTTGACCCAGGACTTTGATTCTTCATGCGATGATTGGACATGCAAAGTAGCAGACCCTATTGATTTTGTTGTCACTAGGCCAATAGCCAGTGTCGCAAGGCCAGAACCTGGAAAACTGTTTCCGATCAATAACTTCAGAACCACTCTTCCCAGAATGTTGAAACTTCACAGGATGATTTGACATCACTCAGTTGAACGTCGATGTCACAGGGGCAAGAACATGGAAAACCGTTTCCGATCAATGACTTGAGAACTTGACCCAGAAAGCTGAAATTTCATAGGACATGCTTAGTAGATGACCCAAATTGATCCTGGCGTCACTCTTTCAAAGGTCAATGGCACAGGGGCCGAAACATGGAAAACCAATTCTGATTCATTACTTGAGAATCACTTGACCCAGGACCTTGAAACTTCACTGAATGATTGGACATGCCAAGTATATGATCCCTCTTGATATTGAGATCACTCAGTCAAAGGTCAAGGACATAGGAGCCAGAACATGGAAACCCTTTGCCAATCAATAACTTGAGAACCTCTTGACTCAGAACCTTGAAACTTCATAGGATCATTGGACATGCTGAGCAGATGATCGACAATGATTTCGTGGTCAGTAGGTCAAAGGTCAAGCTCACAGGGCCCTGAAACATGAAAATAGTTTCTGATCCATAACTTGAGAACCACTTGACCCAGGATCTTGAAACTTCATAGGATGTATGGACATGCAGAATGGGCGATCCCTATTGATTTTAGGATTTGTAGGTCAAAGGTCAAGCTCACAGAACAGTAAGAAGTGGTCAGCAGCTTTCACGCAGCTTTTAGTTTTGTTTTTTATGTTGCCTAGTTCTTATGCTTTTAGAATCCAGTTCTTTCATTAGATAGATAATTGTGATATTGTAACATAATTTAGTGCATATATATATATTGACATTATTATAGTAACTTTCAATTCATATTCCTACCTATTATCTAACCTATTTTTTAATTGTCTTTCATGCTTTGTAATATGTTGTTGCAATGCTGTTATGCTATTCATTTGCGAGTCGGCTTTAAAAGCTCAAGATTCAGAGCTGTACTGTGTACCAGTGTCATTATCCCGACTTTTATAAATAAATATTACTTGACTTGACTTGACTTGAACTGTTTCAGACCTTTAACTTGAAAACCACCCGACCCAGAACTTGACACTTCCTAGGTTGATATGACCTATTTAGTACTATATCTTTGTAGTCGATGTCGAAAGAATCCATGTAAAGATTAAAAAGATTAAATGCTCACCAGATTTTTAATTTTAAAGAAGTAAAACGAACGGATCCAATAATAAATATCTAAACGGTTAAATATAGATCACGATTTATAAAAAATATACTTAATACATACTAAACACTTGAGTAGAACAGGTTAGTTATCAGTCTCTACTGTCTATAAAAAAGTAACCCTTTCTTTTTCTTCTTCTTCTTCATCTTCCCGTTATGTAGTGAACTCGTACTCGAGTGTTGCTACTCCAGCGCAAGACGGACGAACAGCTAAAAATTAAAAACTGCTAAAATGCTAAAATCTTGACTGTCTAATTTCTTAGGAAGTCGGACATATGTTCATTTAACCTTTTCATTATAAGAAACTGAATATATAAATGATAAGACAGTAATCATTATAAATATTCAAATGAAATAAACGCTTACTTCAAAAAGTACATGAATATCACGAGGGTTCAACGCAATAAGGGCGAATCTACATATAATAATCATATGTAGATACGCCCTTACTGCGTTGAACCCTCGAATTCAAACAACACACATATAAATATTAAATGAAACAAAGCAATGAACCATGCTTCACATGGTATGTCTAAGCACCGAACATAAGTCATGTCCGAACATGAGCGATTGTTATTTTATTAAAGCAATATATTATGTTTTTGTGATTTAAATTGATTATTTATGCTAAAAAACTAGTGCATACCAAAAATATTTCAAATTCAAGCCTATTAATGCTTTCAATTTATATGAAATAGATGACTGGCGATCTGATTCATGTCCGCGAACAGACTGGTAAATACCAAACATGAGTGATTGTTATTCTATTAAAGCAATATATTATGTGTTGTGTGTATAAATGATTATAAATATTAAAATAAATGTACATACCAAAAATGTACTACATTCAAGCACATTAAAGATTGTTATTTATATAGGATAATACGGGCAATCTGTTCTTAATGCCAACGAACATGACTGGTAAATACCAGTCTGGTAAATACCAGTCATGTTCGATGGCATATAAAACAGATTGCCCGTATTGTATTCTATATAAATAACAATCTTAAATTACCGATTCTTTCTCCGATCTGGGCTTCTTGAAGACGGTCAAGCAAGGGGTTTACATATGTTTTATATAGGTCGGTGCTAAGTATACCTCCCTGTCTCACACCTTGATTTACAGAAAACTGACTTGAGATTTGATTAGGCAGTGGCTAGGGTTACGGTACCGTAATCCTAGCCTCCGATTCTAGGATTACGGAAGTTCCGTATTTTTAGACAACCCTATGAGAATAGGCTAGGATTACGGAAGTATTTAAGACGAATCAAATATATATGTTAGGACATGTATAAATGATATTGTGAACTTACTTGTTTCACTTAAAATAGCGATTTTTCATGTCTGCCATATTATTTCGTGTTATCGATCTGCCAGTTTGGGTTAGTAAAATATAGGTGGACAATTATTTATGCGCTGTTGATGAATGATTATGAATCATAAAAGTTAAAATCTTCTTAATGAAAATAGTAATGTTTCAATGTTTACATAATTGTCCAACTATATCCGGGGCACATCACGAGGAGGTGCTCAGTTCATGGCCCATTTCTTTTTCTTTTCAATTTCCATAAAGAATAATCGTTCTTTTTTTTCTTAAATATTGTTGTAATTTTTTTTGTTTAGAGTACGTTATTATTTCATAGTCATGATTTTGCATTGTTTTTCTTTCATTTTTAATTGTTTTTCTCTATTTTTTTTCTTTTCTCTTTCTTCTTTTACTAACCCAAAATGGCGGATCGATAACACGAAATAATACGACAGGCATAATAAGTCGCTAATTAAAGTGAAATAAGTAAGTTTACAACATCATTTATGCATGTCCTAACATATATATTTGATTCCTCTTAAATACTTCCGTAAACCTAGCCTATTTTCATAGGGTTGTCTAGAAATACGGAACTTCCGTAATCCTAGAATCGGAGGATAGGATTACGGTACCGTAACCCTAGCCACTGCCATTTGATTACGCCACTTTATTGAACTGAGTGCTCATTTGTGGAAACTACTAATTAAAGACCAATAACTGCACATGTTTGTGATCAACTACATCGAAAGCAGCCTTAGCATCGAGAAATATAAGATTCAGTGTGGAGTTTAAGTCTTTACATTCCCTGTACATTTCTTCGATAAGGAAGGCAGAATTCATTGGTGAAGTCTTGCGGGTAAACCCCCTCTGTACGCTGTTCTGTGACTGTTCTACCATTGGAGCAATTCTTTCTCGAATAATTGATTCGATGATTTTGCCGATGACCGGAAGGACTGTAATGCCTCGATAATTCGTGGCAACATTCGGGAGTCCTTTATTCTTGAAGATAGGAGACACTATTCCAACTTTCAAGTAGTCTGGAAATTCCCCACTAGGAAAAACTAAGTTGATGAGTTTCAACAGAAAGTTTTGTACATCCGAAGAACAGTACAGAACATGCTCAATTGAAATATTATAAATGTCTGGTGATTTACCCTTATTTATACTTTTCACTGCTGTATGAATTTCATCAATCGTCACTGGTTTTACACCCTTGTTTTTTTACTAGGTTTTCAATATGCTTGATTTCAGAATTCACTTGGTTGTGGTAAGATTCATCAAAGAGCTCGTTATTACTTTCAGTCGCTAACTGTTCAAAGTGATGTTTAAAACCTTCTAATATGTTAGAATCCCCCCCCCACCCCCCAAATTGGTTCCCGTTGACTTGCAGATCAGAAATAAATGTGTTTCCTCTCTGTCTTTGACTCCTGACCAGTTTATGAAAGTACTTTGAATCATAAGGTCTAGCTTCTAAGATTTTCTGTTTTAGCTCGAAATCACGCTTTGCTATTGTTTGACTACAGGATGCACGAAATAACTTCTTAGTAATATTTCTGTTCTTATACAGAGCGTTATCTATGCCTACTGGTTTTCCCGCATTTCTCCAAGAAAAGTTTGCCTCCTTCATTTTTGTTAAGTTCTCCTTGATTTCTTTATTCCATAATTTTAACTTCGGATTTGACTTAAAGTTCTGTTTTGGTTTACTAGCTGCCGAAGCTGCTTCATTGAGAATTGTACAGAACTGATGTAGTACTAAATTAATGTTAGTGCTATCGGTATCAAGTAACGCCGAGTGCCGGTCCATGAGTTTGTTTACCGTTGTACTGTACAGCTGAAGATTCACCCTATTTCAGTTTACTCTGTTTGACGGCTTTTCAGACATGGGTTTTCGTGACTCAATCTCACATAAAATAGTCATTTTGATTGGATGGTGATCAGACACGTTATAAAACATATTATTCAAAATATCTTTCCGTACTTGGATTAAATCTTCCGGTATACAATACAAAAAGTAGTCTATCTCACTACAGTCACGCCCCATTGAGTTTATATATGTATTACCACTGTTGTCAAAGTGAAAATTAAATTAACTGATAAATTCCCGCAGATACTTTGAACGCCTAGTATTAGGGTCTGTGCTCAACGACTCATTAAAATCGCCCCCGAGAATTAAAAAATTTGTCGGAGAGTATTTAATACAGATCTCTCTCAGTTGATCAATGCAATCACAAAACTCTAGAACATTCCCACTAATGCCCCTACTCGGGAGGTAAACGGAACATAACAATAAGCCCTTCCCTTTAGCAAATTTTTCGATATGTATGCACTGTATTCTATTCCCACCTTCATCTAGAGGTTTGATGCAATAGTCAATGTCATCATTCCATAGTATACCCACGCCCCCATATCCCCTCGGCATCTGCGTCGGTAGCATAGGATCAAGAACATCAGTACCCTTACCAACCGCCTTTACACCCGATTTTACTTCATTAAGGTATAGGTCCATGTTTCAGAGAAAAAAGTTCGAACGTCATCAAATCATGGAAAGAAAGCATTGTTTTACTTGAAAATTTGACAGCATATAAAACATTTATATTATTCTACAAAACCATTATCAATTTACTGATATATGTATTGAATTCCGGAAAGGGACTGCATGAAGGGGCCACACTTCTGGACAGTTCAGCGCCTTTAAAAACTCACCATTTTTTAAAAGCTGTTTTCACATCTTCGTTTTGATGCATTTGCAACATCGTGCGAGTGTTTAAACTTTACATAACTAGGTAAAACATCATTTTTGACAATTGTTTACATTTTTTCTTTACAAATGGCATTCTTATTTAAAGGGGGACAACTCATTAAGAATATTTTAAGTATCCAACTCTGTGGGACAGAACAGTAAAACATGTACTGGACAGATAAATTGTGTGTCAAGATGCTGTTCATTCGTTAAAAAAATCTGTTGTTTTGTGATATACTGCTAAACCTTAAGAAGTGTGATTTGCGAATGGAACAACCAGTGTTCCTGAACCATAACAATGTCATTATCATCAAAAAGTTTATCTACCTTGACTGAACTAGTTTGTATGTTTTTAACATTAAAAGAGACAATATTTAGCTGTTTACGTGGGGAAGTTACACTATCAGGATTTTTCACCGCTAACTCGGTGGGATCATGTAGACGCCCTGGTACAAAAAAGGCTGCTGTATCGGTCGCGGCTGAAAATTGGCTCTCTGTGCAGAAAACTTTGCGGAGTACTGAATGGGATACCCAGAAAATTGTGCTTCACATGTACAATGCACGTAAAAAAATATCGCTCATGTTCGGTATTTACCAGTCCTGTCCGCGGACATGGCTCAAGTTCGGTGTTGAGACATACCCCGTAAAGATAGCCGGAACAGCCGAAATTGAAATCAAAGTCCGAAAAGATGATAATTTTAATAATTTTAAATTAGCAGGCCGTTTTATTTCTTAGGTAGGTACTAATAGTAACATTGATTTTTTTCTAAAGTCATGTACGTAGAAAAACATTGTTTTGGTGTAAATTATTTTTATAATCACCCGTTTTCGCGATGCTGAACTGACAGCTGGCGTAAAAAACCGTAAAAAAACACAAGGAAATATGGAAATGCGTCTTTTTATGCCACCGTCATCTACTGATGCGGAGGCATATATAGTCTAAATAATGAGACCTCGTGTAGACTGATTTTATAAAAACATTTTGATATAATTTATGTTGTCAACCAAGAGGCAGTTATCGACTAGTCAAAAAAATATAACAATATTCATGCAACTCTCTAGTACAGTTATTTGGACTACAGGTTTATAGTGATTGCCCTGTCTGTCCGTAAGAGGTTAACTAAATGGGACCGGTTTCGTCTAGATAGCATCAATACCCCTTACTAGAATGACTTGATACTAATGCAGATGTAACCTGTGACCATTCCGCATCTTCAGACATCCTCAGTTTGACCTTGAACTTGACCTCGTTTTGGACTTAGGTTGCTTTGTATCGACAAGGATGCCACTTGGGGCATCAAGTGTTTATTGAATGCAGCTTCTTGTATGAGAAACGTCACTCGTTCATATACAGATAACTCGCCAATAGCAGGTCACTATCTAAACTTTTAGCATATAGTGAAGAATGTTTAGAGTTCCATGATATCTTAACTTACTAACACTTAAAACTATTGCTCACAAAGTACGATGAAGAACTTGAATCTATCATGAGCAAATTTCTTTGGGACGACAAACAGCTGTTAGTGCCCAAAAACACTATTCTTTTAACTCAATTAGACGGAGGTCTTAATATGTGCAATATATCAAATATGTATGCTAGTTTTAACGATAAAATGTTATATAAAGTTATACACTCAAAGGAACAAAATTGGAATGCTATATGGAAATATTTCTTACGCCTTTATGATCGAAAAGTGAATGAAAATTATTTTCTTTGCAAATGCTCATCTTTTGAAAACTTACCTTACAAATTAAAAATAAGTAACTTTTACAAAATCGCTCTTGAACATTGGGTCCGTTTTAGAAACTGTTTCAAACCACTGTCAATATCTGATGTTAAAAATACATACATATTTTGTAATTCTGAAATCAAGTACCGAAATCAACCCCTATTTTGTAGTTCTTACATAAAAAGTAACATATTGCTTTTAAAAGATATTTGGGATTTTGAGCGCAATACTTTCCTTAGTACAGACGTTTGTTAAATATGTTAGAAAATAAACGAAACTGGATCACTAAATGGCAAATTATCAAATCTAGTATCCTCAAAATGTACATAAATGCTTTGAAGGAAAATGACTTCAATATTGAGAATATTTTACCTATGCACCTAAATGGCACTGAACTAAGTTCCAAGACTGGACACTTTATAAAACCGGAACATTTTAATATTAAACTAATTTCCAATATTTGGAACCAGAAAGAATCAAAACTTAAGGTAGAATATAAATGGGAAAATAAGTTAAACGTCACGTTGCCATGGAAAAATGTTTGGGCACAAATTTTAAATTCTTTCGCATCTAATAAAGCCAAACAATTCCAGTGGAAATTCGTTCACAATATTGTTTTTACAAAACACAAACTTTCTCTTATGAATCTGTCCGACAAAAAATGTTGCATATGTAAATTATACGAAGAAACGTTAGTTCATTTAATGTGGGAATGCAACTTTGCAGAAAATGTTTTGAAATTTATAGAACAAGGCTGAAAAATAACTTAATACAGTTAAATATTGATATCACTTGTTTTAAACTCGCGGTACTTTTTGGATTATATGAACATAATCATACCAACCTTAATCTACTAATAAACACTGTCATTTTTGAAACGAAATGGGCTATTTGGAAATACCGAAATAATTGCAAATTCAATAATAAGATACATTCAAGAACAAGTTTTTATAGAACACTTTTTGCTAATATATATCTGTGATCAAAAATTCATTTCAACTTTTCTGATAAAGAGGACAACATCATTCCACGATTTTTAAAACTTTTTCAGATAATGTAAGGGAAGTAATTCAAGTCTCAATCATCTTATCTACCTTGTCATTTTCGCTTTCGGACAAGCATGATTTAAAAGGCGACCACTGATACTGTTTATTGAAATGATGTTTTTTTAGCTCACCTGTCACATAGTGACTAGGTCACAGACACTTGGGGTTCGGATCTCCACACACCCCATTCTCCTACGCCCCTGGTTAAGTTTAGCCAATATATTTTAGCATTTTACCATGTATTGAGCATAGGTGACGATCATAAAACGCATTTTGTAACATTTCAGCGTGTTTTTAAAAATTGCATTTTTACCATCAATGCTCTCTATACTAGAAGATATGCAACTTCTCACGAACAATGGGAACACTTGCTTGCGCTGGACCCTCGCTTTGTGTAGTGCATGTCATAAACCGGGAACCAAAATTGTTACTCTTACGGCTATGTTAAACCAGATCATCACTTCTTTATGTAAACAAACCTCGTGTAACACGTGGTGAAGCGATAACCCGGTATAATGCAGTCGAAACGGTATCAATTTTCACACCCTGGTACCGGCGCTCCCAAGTACAGGTGGCACTCACACATACAGCGCTCGATAAGCAATTTTGGAGGAGCGGCGGTGTAAGTATTTCTTAATGTATCTCCGGTAATTCAAAACGTTTTGTAAAATGAAAGATATCTGCGCCCTGGTGAATAATTGATGACTATGTTCCGTGAGTGTCACAACATTTCATCTTGAAATAAACAAAATACGGCGAGTTAAACGTGAACGTTTGACTCAAAAATGTCAAATGTAAAAAAACACGTAAAATACTCAGTAAATACTCCAGCTGTATTCATTTTGATACATCTTCATATAGTCATATCTTCCTACAATAACCAGTTCAAATTCCAAGACTTAATTTGTTATATTTAAAGAATGACTCGTGTTTAAAGATGGTAAGTGGTTTCAAAACGGCACACACATCGCACAGGTGTGTATTTTTTGACGCTCACCAAGTACAGCTATAGAAAGTTCTTCAGAAATGTGGAGAAATCGTCAGCTCTAAGGCAACTACAACGGAAAAGAGATGAATCGGACTGGTTAGTTATGTGTGGTAGAGATTACACCACCAAGAACAGTTTGATGTTGGATTAAACAGTAGTTAATGGAACTAGTCATTACGTCTCATGTCTGCTGTTAAATCTGAATGACTCACATCGATTCCTGAGAGAGCCAAACAATAACTCATTAATTGATAAATTCATTGAATTAATAAGATATTAAAATATGAGCGTCTTTTGTACCGAACAGACATTTTAACAAATTTCTTTGGTGGCTGATATATGCCATTCCGCTAATTTTAGGCGCCGATTTATAACGTAAATATCGACTTTCCGCTCAGCGCCCCCCCACTAATTATCATGTTTTCAATCCACGCTCCCGCCCTTTCTTATTCCTAGTATTTTCTGTATGGAGAATCGCAGACAAAAAGTTTAGATTTAATATGTAAATCGTCGGGGGGAGTCGAGCGAAAACTGGCTGATCAGCGGGCTCCTAGCAAGAAGTTGAGGTTTGAAAAGCATAACATTGGTGGGCACCCGGGCACCCAGCCGCTTTACATCTTGAATCTCACTCAACGCCAGCACCCACTCCCCACTCCTTCCCCCATCCCCATAATCGTGTTTTCGCTTCGCGTCGCCACATGTTATCGAATTTTTGCTAGCTAACCACTCCGCGTTTAACTTTTTAGCTCACCTGTCACAAAGTGACAAGGTGAGCTTTTGTGATCGTGCAGTGTCCGTCGTCCGTCTGTCCGTCCGTCCGTCCGTAAACTTTTGCTTGTGACCACTCTGGAGGTCACATTTTTCATGGGATCTTTATGAAAGTTGGTCAGAATGTTCATCTTGATGATATCTAGGTCAAGTTCAAAACTGGGTCACGTGCCATCAAAAACTAGGTCAGTAGGTCTAAAAATAGAAAAACCTTGTGACCTCCCTAGAGGCCATATATTTCACAAGATCTTCATGAAAATTGGTCAGAATGTTCACCTTGATGATATCTAGGTCAAGTTCGAAACTGGGTCACGTTCCATCAAAAACTAGGTCAGTAGGTCTAAAAATAGAAAAACCTTGTGACCTCTCTAGAGGCCATATATTTCACAAGATCTTCATGAAAATTGGTCAGAATGTTCACCTTGATGATATCTAGGTCAAGTTCGAAACTGGGTTACGTGCCATCAAAAACTAGGTCAGTAGGTCAAATAATAGAAAAACCTTGTGACCTCTCTAAAGGCCATATTTTTCATGGGATCTGTATGAAAGTTGGTCTGAATGTTCATCTTGATGATATCTAGGTCAAGTCCGAAACTGGGTCACATGCGGTCAAAAACTAGGTCAGTAGGTCTAAAAATAGAAAGACCTTGTGACCTCTCTAGAGGCCATATATTTCATGAGATCTTCATGAAAATTGGTCAGAATGTTCATCTTGATGATATCTAGGTCAAGTTCGAAAGTGGGTCACGTGCCGTCAAAAACTAGGTCAGTAGGTCAAATAATAGAAAAACCTTGTGACCTCTCTAGAGGCCATATTTTTCATGGGATCTGTATGAAAGTTGGTCAGAATGTTCATCTTGATGATATCTAGGTCAAGTTCGAAAGTGGGTCACGTGCCATCAAAAACTAGGTCAGTAGGTCAAATAATAGAAAAACCTTGTGACCTCTCTAAAGGCCATATTTTTCATGGGATCTGTATGAAAATTGGTCTGAATGTTCATCTTGATGATATCTAGGTCAAATTTGAAACAGGGTCATGTGCGGTCAAAAACTAGGTCAGTAGGTCTTAAAATAGAAAAACCTTGTGACCTCTCTAGAGGCCATACTTATGAATGGATCTCCATAAAAATTGGTCAGAATGTTCACCTTGATGATATCTAGGTCAAGTTTGAAACTGGGTCATGTGCCTTAAAAAACTAGGTCAGTAGGTCAAATAATAAAAAAACCTTGTGACCTCTCTTGAGGCCATACTTTTCATGGGATCTGTATGAAAGTTGGTCTGAATGTTCATCTTGATGATATCTAGGTCAAGTTTGAAACTGGGTCAACTGCTATCAAAAACTAGGTCAGTAGGTCTAAAATTATTAAAATCTTTTGACCTCTCTAGAGGCCATATTTTTCAATGGATCTTCATGAAAATTGATCTGAATATTCACCTTGATGATATCTAGGTCAGTTTCGAAACTTGGTCACGTGCGGTCAAAAACTAGGCCAGTAGGTATAAAAATAGAAAAACCTTGTGACCTCTCTAGAGGCCATATTTTTCATGAACTCTTCATGAAAATTAGTGAGAATGTTCACCTTGATGATATCTATGTAAAGTTTAAAACAGGGTCACGTACCTTCGAAAACTAGGTCAATAGGTCAGATAATAGAAAAACCTTGTGACCTCTCTAGAGACCACATTTTTCAATGGATCTTCATGAAAATTGGTCAGAATTTTTATCTTGATAATATCTAGGTCAAGTTCAAAACTGGGTCACATGAGCTCAAAAACTAGGTCACTATGTCAAATAATAGAAAAAACGACGTCATACTCAAAACTGGGTCATGTGGGAAGAGGTGAGCGATTCAGGACCATCATGGTCCTCTTGTTTTAATCCTCGTGTATGCTCGACGGGGTCGCGTGGCAAATTGATGAAATGGTATAAATCATCCACTGTAAAAACCTTCTATTTTTCTGTTATGAGTGTTTACTGAATCTTAAATCTAATGAAACAAGTAAAATATTTTTCGTAAAAAGTTCAACATTTATTATACATTCAATGTAGGCGTATGGTAAGTTGTTAAAATTAAAGAAAAGAATAGAAAACTAGTCAGTCCGTTATAAATGAGTTTTACTAACTGTATGATTAAACATTTATTCCACATCCCAACATAAAAAGTATCGACCTGGCTCTATATATATCATACGGATGCTCATAGCATTATATTGGTACTCAAAAACGTTGAGATTGACCTGAAATATTGTTTAGTAACGGCGTTTAACCAAACGCTGCGCACGCACAAACGCACGCAAGCACACACATAATCTTCTTGCAAACCTTACCGTCCACTGATCCCACTGAGTCATATGAATGTTTTGAAGCACGTTTTTCATTTTTCAACGAAATCCTAGGACATATCAAATTTTAGCATTAATCAGTTTTCAAGAAGCTTTTTAATAAAAAAATAATGTTAAAATATTGTCGCCATAAGTTTTAACATAGAAAGGTTGACTTCTACAGTCAGTTTTTTAACGGTATAAAGATTTATGATCATACAGGCACCATACTGAGAGAAAACAACAACAAGGTCTACGTTTCTGAAGACTTTTCTCTAGCTGTACTTGTTGAGCGCCAAAAAAATTAACACCTGTGCCATGTGAGTGCCGTATTGAAATCCCATACCATGTTTAAACACGAGTCATTCTTTAATATAACAAATTAAGTCTTGAAATTTGAACTGGTTATTGAAGGAAGACATGGCTATACGATAATGTATCAAAAATGAATACATTTGGAGTATTTACTGAGTATTTTATTCATCAGGGCGCAGATATCTTTCATTTTAAGAAAAGTTTTGAATTACCGGAGATACAATAAGAAATACTTACACTACCGCTCCTCTAAAATTGCTTATCAAGCGCTGTATGTGTGAGTGCCACCTGTACTTGGGAGCGCCGGTACCAGGGTGTGATTTTGGTACCCGGCAATGATATGCGCAGTTCAAAGCAGGGATCTATTCGCAAGGAAGTGTTCCATAGAATTTAGATAGGTTGATATATATTATTTATTGATTTCTCGTCGGAATACAAACGACAGTTGTCGGGACCAGTGTCATTTAACAGAATGGTAACAGATCTGACGATTGATACCAGTGATTCATTGGTAGTGGTTCATTTTAACGTTTAACTGGCTATTGTTTCCCTAGTGTTCGTGAGAAGTTGCATATCTTCTAGTATAGAGAGCATTGATGGTAAAAAATGCATTTTTTAAAAACACGCTGAAATGTTACAAAATGCGTTTTATGATCGTCACCTATGCTCAATACATGGTAAAATGCTAAAATATATTGGCTAAACTTAACCAGGGGCGTAGGAGAATGGGGTGTGTGGAGATCCGAACCTCAAGTGTCTGTGGACTAGGTGAGCTTTTGTGATCGCGCGGTGTCCGTCGTCAGTGCGTGCGTCGTAAACTTTTGCTTGTGACCACTCTAGAGGTCACATTTTTCATGGGATCTTTATGAAAGTTGGTCAGAATGTTCATCTTGATGATATCTAGGTCAAGTTCGAAACTGGGTCACATGCCATCAAAAACTAGGTCAGTAGGTCTAAAAATAGAAAAACCTTGTGACCTCTCTAGAGGCCATATATTTCAAAAGATCTTCATGAAAATTTGTCAGAATGTTCACCTTGTTGATATCTAGGTCAAGTTCAAAACTGGGTCACATGCCTTCAAAAACTAGGTCAGTAGGTCTAAAAATAGAAAAACCTTGAGACCTCTCTAGAGGCCATATTTTTCATGGGATCTGTATGAAAGTTCGTCTGAATGCTCATCTTGATGATATCTAGGTCAAGTTCGAAAGTGGGTCATGTGCCTTCAAAAACTAGGTCAGTAGGTCAAATAATAGAAAAACCTTGTGACCTCTCTTAAGGCCATATTTTTTATGGGATCTTTATGAAAATTGATCTGAATGTTCATCTTGACGATATCTAGGTCAAGTTCGAAACAGTGTCATGTGCGGTCAAAAACTAGGTCAGTAGGTCTAAAAATAGAAAAACCTTGTAACCTCTCTAGAGGCCATACTTGTGAATGGATCTCCATAAAAATTGGTCAGAATGTTCACCTTGATGATATCTAGGTCAAATTTGAAACTGGGTCACGTGCCATAAAAAACTAGGTCAGTAGGTCAAATAATAAAAAAACCTTGTGACCTCTCTAGAGGCCACACTTTTCATGGGATCTGTATAAAAGTTGGTCTGAATGTTCATCTTGATGATATCTAGGTCAAGTTTGAAACTGGGTCAACTGCGGTCAAAAACTAGGTCAGTAGGTCTAAAGTTATTAAAATCTTTTGACCTCTCTAGAGGCCATATTTTTCAATGGATCTTCATGAAAATTGATCTGAATGTTTACCTTGATGATATCTAGGTCATTTTCGAAACTGGGTCACGTGCGGTCAAAAACTAGGCCAGTAGGTATAAAAATAGAAAAACCTTGTGACCTCTCTAGAGGCCATATTTTTCATGAGATCTTCATGAAAATTAGTGAGAATGTTCACCTTGATGATATCTAGGTAAAGTTCAAAACAGGGTCACGTACCTTCGAAAACTAGGTCAATAGGTCAAATAATAGAAAAACTTTGTGACCTCTCTAGAGACCATATTTTTCAATGGATCTTCATGAAAATTGGTCAGAATTTTTATCTTGATAATATCTAGGTCAAGTTCAAAACTGGGTCACATGAGCTCAAAAACTAGGTCACTATGTCAAATAATAGAAAAAGCGACTTCATACTCAAAACTGGGTTATGTGGGAAGAGGTGAGCGATTCAGGACCATCATGGTCCTCTTGTTATATATAGCTGATACGCTTTGAATTGTTACATTTTAATGTCATTTTTTTCAGAATTACTTAAACATTTCTCTTGGAGATATATATCATATATGAAATTATATGTGTTCCATTTTATTTATGATGTATTTTTAACCAGGTTTTCAACAAAAAGATTGGGGTAGATGTCAGTCGGGCGGGCGGGCGGCGGCGGCGGTGGCGGCGTCAAACTGGTGTTTCCGGTCAATAACTTTTGTTTCAGTAAAGATATTTCAATAAAACTTGGTATGTATGTAGCTTATATCAAGACAAAGACTGGGATTGATTTTGGGGTTTCTGGGGTCAAGGTCAAGGTCACTGTTACTTAAAATAGAAAAAGGGTTTCCGGTCAATAACTTTTGTTTCAGTAAAGATATTTGAATAAAACTTGGTATGTATGTAGCTTATATCAAGACAAAGGCTTGGATTGATTTGGGGTTTCTGGGGTCAAGGTCATAGTTACTAAAAATAGGGTTAGGGTTAGGTTAGGGTTAGGGTTAGCATATCTTCTACATGCATGGAGGGATTTTGATGAAAGTTGGCACAATTGTTCACCATCATGAGACGGAGTGTCATGCGCAAGAACCAGGTCCCTAGGTCTAAGGTCAAGGTCACACTTAGAGGTCAAAGGATACAAGAATGAAAACTTTGTCCGGAGCATATCTTCTTCATGCATAGAGGGATTTTGATGTAACTTGGCACAATTATACACCATCATGAGACAAAGTGTCTTGCACAGTTCCCTTCTTTAGAATTACTTCCCTTTGTTGTTACTATAAATAGCTTATATTGTAACTTTTTCATTACTAGACTTAGGGAAAAATCGAGACCACTTTTCTGTAGTACAACATGCATGTTACATCCAATTTTGAGGTGTATTTTGACCAATCTCTACCTGGTAAGGATTTCTGTGTGGACTTACAAATTTTTTTTTTTTTTTGTATTTTTTTTTTTTTTTTTTTAAGATTAACTTCCCTTAGTTGACTTCCCTTAGTTGTTACTACAAATAACTTATATTGTAACTTTTTTATTATTGACCGTAGGGAAAAACCAAGTTAGACCACTTTTCTGTGGTACAACATAGTTGTTACTTTCTAATTTTAGGTGTATTTTAAGGTATCTCTACCTGGTAAGGAGTTTTTTTGTGGACTTAGAAAAACAAAAGAATTACAATGATTACTAAACAACCACAAAATTAAAATTACATCTGCAAATACAGGTGCTAGAGTAAAGAAATTTGCTGTGACGGGCGTATATTGTGACATTCTGGCACTCTTGTTTATTCTTATGAAAAGTGTTGAAAACCTGGTTTCGTGGCATTGCTGCGTTTCTTGTTCTACTTGCATTATTTTGAGGGCGTCTGAAAAAAAAAAACAAACAAACAAACTATTGCTCGCATTTATATCAATGTTTGATTTATTTCAATCATTCTTTTATATCTGAAGTTATGATTAAATATTTATACCTGTCTGATTTACCAATAGGGGGTCACCTTTGCCAATAGAGGGTCACCTAATTTATCATATTTTCTATCCATTTAAAATAAGTCTTTTTCTGACAAAACATGACTCTGGTATTAGAAATAAACATTTCAAGACAGAATATAATGAGAGACAGTATGTTTACATTTCAAACAGGAGATATTAAGTCAAAGAATATAGCACTAGTTTTCACAGTTGCATTTCTATGCATAATTAGCACCACCTATATCTAAAACTAAAATCAAAATATTGATTCACAGAACCTTATTCATTTATCTAGAGTTGCCAGTTCAAACCAGTACAACATCAAATCAACCTTTCATTTATATTTTTAGGCAAAATAAACAACCTTTTGATTATCCCTGAAATGGGTGATTCTCTATTGGCTGAATGGCCGCCTCTGTTTGATGGCACTTATTTTTCATCGAAGTCAATCTAAAATTCATAACCATATTATTCCTATGAAAGTGTGCGTTTCACTCTTCAAAATGGTACCATATTTGTGTGGTTTTATGTAAGAAATTGTGAGTTATGCTAAAAAATATTCTACTTTAAAGAATTCAAGAGTGCTAAAATCCAAGTCAGGAAACATGGTTGCAAGAGTTATCTACTCATGGAACTCAAACTCATTAGATTAGATCCATCTTCTTTTGTCTAATAATTGCTAAAAGTTTATATATCTGGATACTTAAACATTGTATACTCTAATATGTTTAAGAGAGATTCACATTTTATTTTCAAGTGACCCGCTATTGGCAGTGATTCTCTATTGGCGAATTGACTATAGTCTAAAGATATAGTGTAACGTAATATGTGCACTTAGCTGAATGCTGATTGCCAATGTTGCCATTTATAAATGATTTCATTTTGGTATTTAAAACACAGCATTGAACTTATTATAGGATAAATCCTGATTTTCGGTATTAGCCACCAATAAATTCCTGTTTCCGGTTTTACTGTGAGGGGGTGTATCGGCCATTACTTTATATAGCAGTAAAGCCTTACTTATTTGGCTTATTGGGATGACTTATTTTATGATCTGTTATGCCTTTTTAGCTCCACTATTCGGAGAATAGGGGGGCTATTCTGCTCGCCCCGGTGTCGGCATCGGCATAACCTTCCTTAGTTAAAGTTTTTCGGCAACCTTTGTTTTTCTGTCATATCTTTGTTACTGTTGCTTATATCTTACTGTAACTTCACATAAACATTGTCGAGTATACAAATAAAGTATATGTAGGAGCTGAGCCTTAAATCTTCAGAAATATAAACAGGTGCGAGGAGAAATCTACCCAGACACCAGTTTCTTAACTTTCTTTACAATGACACTAAATTGCAGAAATGAAACACAAAATATATATTATAAAAATGTCAGCAAGGCAAATTTATGCTTTGATGTCAACATAAATTGATTATCAGAGAATGATGTAATCATTACAAATACATTGTACATGTACCAGAAAACAGATTTCATAGGGGATTTCCTAACAGAAATATGCAGAATAAGTTTGGACTTGAAGGAACAGTCAACAGTCAAAGAAGAATCAAATGAGTTGTCCATGATATCGATATCATCAAACAAATTGACAACCTCAACATCTACTGGTTTTGAGATTTGTACCAAAGGAACAAAATGGTTTGGTATCCAGTTCCTCTTTGTCATGTCCGTTTTTGTACTTGTCCATACAACACCAGCGAGAAAATCATTATGTCGGTTTTCTACAGGTGGTACTATTCTGTTCAACGTCATGCGACAAAGGTCTGATCCCAGATCAGGGTACACAGAGAACAATCTGCAGTGGAGCAAAGAGCTCAATGCAAAAATCTGCCAGATGCCCATGAAAGTTTTATCTCGACATATCAACATAACCTCCTGTTCAAACATGTCTACTATAGCTGAGTGTATGGTTCTTGTGCCTGGTTGATACTGTTCTGAAAACATGCAATACGTTCTCAAAAGGTCCCTAGCTTCATTGGGATTAAGATCAATATCTTGATTGATGTGGGACAATGTCAGATTACACTTTTATTTCTAGTCAGTTCTGTGACGATCCTACAACGGATTTCTGTGTATCGTTCTTCGCTGCCAAATGCAAAAACACTTCCACTTCTTGGAAGACAATTCCCGTTGCCAGCCACTTTAACAGGGATTTTTCCTTGCAGTTCTTCTGGTAAGTAGTTTGGGGCAGTTTGCATCATATCTTGTGCGGCAGCATCCCCAATCAATTGCTGGTCCAATACATTCACATCTTTCTTGACATCAATTTCACCGAACTTGTGCAAAACTTCTCTATGTACTTTCTTAACTTCTCTTTCCAGATCACGAAAGCTATGGCACCGTGTGAACGACTGCAATTTTGATGTAAAGAAATTGGACCGTTCGTCCTCGTCTGACACTGTTGACTGATTTATTTCTACAAATTCCGTTTCAGAGTTCTTGTCAGTTATGTCTGAATCTCTGTGTTCACAATCTGATGCTTCAGATTTTATGGTCTCTGTCTCTATAGAAACACATTTGGTCTTCTCTCCTTTATCATCCTATCAAAGCTGTTTAAGTTCATATGGTCCGACATACTTTCCATTCACACATTGATCCCCTTTTCCAGACTCGCACATTTTACAAAAACATCTTAGTTGTCTCACTTTCAGGCTTTTCTGTGATTTCATGTTACGGATTTGGTGAAACTGCCTTGTATTTGGAATGGTTTTTATATATGTTTCAGGCCGATATCTGTCTATCTCATTTTCTTTAACGAAGAAAAATTTCCGTTTTGTAAGGACTTTGTTTGTTTCCAAGTGGGTTTTACAGTACTGGAACATGTCTTCTGCATTGTTTATAATTACTTTGTTCCCTATTATTGCCCTGTCAGTGGCTTTGTTTTTACCCCAATTTCGCCGTCACATATGCTTTACCATGTTCTGAACCGAAATAATTTTGGTTAACATCAGTCGTTTCTGAAGCTAAGTTGGCAAAAGGGCCTTTCGACTTATACTGACTAGAGCATCCGTCACTGAATATTTTGTACCGGTTTGATGGATGCCGAGTTTGTTCACAAATATACTTTTTAACAATTTCCTGGTAATGGTGAACAGCATGGTAGTCATGCTTGAAATCTTCTGAAATAATAACACATGATTCTGTAGCTAGCCCTTGGTCTGTTTTGTAGAAGTTAACGATAGGGTGGAGTGTTACCTGGTT
The DNA here is from genome assembly GCF_021730395.1 of Mercenaria mercenaria. Taxonomy (NCBI): domain Eukaryota; kingdom Metazoa; phylum Mollusca; class Bivalvia; order Venerida; family Veneridae; genus Mercenaria; species Mercenaria mercenaria. The sequence goes on from NC_069362.1 coordinate 48,600,942, forward strand.
TGCAGTGTAGTATGTTGCCTTAATATCGTCTTGATATTTGATTTCTCGATTCTTCGCGAAATCCATTACCTGAAGCACAGTGTCATCCGAAAGATCTTTCTTGGCATTTTGGAATTGCAGAGTTTGCCACTGTGCTTTAAAGTAATGCTTGAAAAAGGTTGTTCCCTGAGCAGGTTTCTTTATGTCGTTCGCTACAAGTTCTATCAAGAGATCCTCCTTTTTCCCTCTTTCGGTTACGACAATCCTCTTTTCTTTGCCATCTTGTCCTTTCACCTTTTCCCATCTACTCCAATTCAACTGTTGATTTCCAGTACTGCTGTAGAATTTGTTAAGCGTGTCCATATAGTCCCTACACTTGTCACAAGATCCATCGATACAACTAGGGTTATGGAATCTCTAGTCACTTTTAGAGCATAACACTAGATCTAACAAATCTCCTTCATTTATCTTTTCTTTGTAGAATCTGACATTGCCCTAGAAAGTGTAAGTAGTTTAAACCGTACGTTCATACAAAACACACAACAACAATAGTTTCTTTGTGCTTTTGATAACAGCCTTACATTTTTCTTTCTGAGCGAAGCGAACTTTCCAAGACTTACACGTTTACCTGGGTTTTAAGACAAATATTTCTGATGTGCTGAACTGACAGGCACTTGCATGATATAACCAGGGCCCTCCTTTGTGGCGTATCTCTTATTTGGCAGCACTTGAGAAATATCAGAACGCAGATAAAACTTTTGAATTCCTATAGCATCAACTTTACTTCTTCTTTTCTTGAGATATTTTTTGATGAGGGACTCCGCTGCACGAAACCGTGGGTGCCTCCCTTTAGCACTTGTCCTTAACTTCTTAGGCTTCTCACATTGGGAAGTCAGTTGTTCAAGAGCCTTCCTTTTCCTTGGGGTGGCATTTTTCATCAAGTTACCTACTACCTTTGCGAATTTCTGTGGGGTTTCCGGTAGTTTTGAACGAATCTGGCTCGTGACATTCCATTCAGTTTTCTTGGAACGATACCCTGCCTTGGATTCAGGAACAACAGATGAAGGCAATGAAGTTTCTTGTGCCTTTGTAGCTTTCAGTTTAGCTCTTCTTTCCCTTTTCCTTTCATGGTCTTTCTTACGGATCCACATCTGTTTCTGGTAAGTTTGTCTTTGTCTTTCTTCTTGCTTCTTTACTCTATTATACTCTCCTCTTGACTGTACATTATGCCTGGTTTGAGGTTTATTTTGCATTTTTAGCTCACATGTCACAAAGTGACAGTGTGAGCTTTTGTGATCGTGCAGCGTCCGTCGTCCGTCGTCCGTGCGTCCGTGCGTCCGTCCGTGCGTAAACTTTTGCTTGTGACCTCTCTAGAGGTCACATTTTTCATGGGATCTTCATGAAAATTGGTCAGAATATTCATCTTGATGATATCTAGGTCAAGTTCGAAACTGGGTCACGTGCGGTCAAAAACTAGGTCAGTAGGTCTAAAAATAGAAAAACCTTGTGACCTCTCTAGAGGCCATATTTTTCACAACATCTTCATGAAAATTGGTCAGAATGTTCACCTTGATGATATCTAGGTCAAGTTCGAAACTGGGTCACATGCCGTCAAAAACTAGGTCAGTAGGTCAAATAATAGAAAAACCTTGTGACTTCTCTAGAGGCCATATTTTTCATGGGATCTGTATGAAAGTTGGTCTGAATGTTCATCTTGATGATATCTAGGTCAAGTTCGAAACTGGATCAGCTGCGGTCAAAAAACTAGGTCATTAGGTCTAAAAATAGAAAAACCTTGTGACCTCTCTAGAGGTCATACTTTTGAATGGATCTTCATGAAAATTAGTCAGAATGTTCACCTTGATGATATCTAGGTCAAGTTTGAAACTGGGTCACGTGCCGTCAATAACTAGGTCAGTAGGTCAAATAATAAAAGAACCTTGTGACCTCTCTAGAAGCCATGTTTTTCATGGGAACTGTATGAAGGTTGGTCTGAATGTTCATCTTGATGATATCTAGGCCAAGTTCGAAACTGGGTCAACTGTGGTTAAAAACTAGGTCAGTAGGTCTAAAAATAGAAAAACCTTGTGACCTCTCTAGAGGCCATATTTTTCACAAGATCTTCATGAAAATTGGTCAGAATGTTCACCTTGATGATATCTAGGTCAAGTTTGAAACTGGGTCATGTGCCGTCAAAAACTAGGTCAGTAGGTCAAATAATAGAAAAACCTTGTGACCTCTCTAGAGGCCATATTTTTCATGGGATCTGTATGAAAGTTGGTCTGAATGTTCATCTTGATGATATCTAGACCAATTTCGAAACTGGGTCAGCTGCGGTCAAAAACTAGGTCATTAGGTCTAAAAATAGAAAAAGCTTGTGACCTCTCTAGAGGCCATACTTTTGAATGGATCTTCATGAAAAATTGGTCAGAATGTTCATCTTGATGATATCTAGGTCAAGTTTGAAACTGGGTCACGTGCCATCAATAACTAGGTCAGTATGTCAAATAATGAAAAAACCTTGTGACCTCTCTAGAGGCCATATTTTTCATGGGATCTGTATGAAAGTTGGTCTGAATGTTCATCTTGATGATATCTAGGTCAGGTTCAAAACTGGGTCACATGAGCTCAAAAACTAGGTCACTATGTCAAATAATAGAAAAAAACGACGTCATACTCAGTTCAAAACTGGGTCATGTTGGGACAGGTGAGCGATTCAGGACCATCATGGTCCTCTTGTCTTCTGTGGGTTCTTTTTTGTCTTCTGAAAACTGTCTGTCAAGTTTACAACTAGCTTGTCTTTTTTATTTTTTTCACAGTAGATCTTTTGTCTTCGCCTCTGAAGTTCCAACAAATGTTTCTTTTTTTTCAATGGCATCTTTGTCAGGTTTCTTCTTTTGGACAACTCATTCTCTTGTTTAAGTTTCTCTCTGTTCTTTTTATTCCGCTCTTTGGATTTTTCGAGATACAGTTGGTATTTGTCTGGATCCTCCAACTTAAGTTTCCGTCTGTACTCTGTTGACCGGTGAGCCGTACTTATTTCTAAAACGATAGGTAGATGGATTGGAGGATTGATGGATTAATCATAGGGAAGCGGTAGGGTACAGGGTAGGTTAGAGCAAGGGATATTGTAGGGTAGGGTAAGGTGTAGGGAAGGGGTATAGTGGGGTAGGTATGGACAGGGTTTGGGGTAGGGTAAGCTGGGAGTAGTGTAGTGTAGGCCGGTAGGGTATGGTATGGGTCGGGCTGGGTACACGGTAGGGCATGTTAGGGTAGGGGATAATGTAGGGTAGGATAAGGTGGTAGGTAGTGTAGGGGACGTGTGGGAAGGATATGGGGTACGATAGGTAGGAGGCCATGGCATGGGCATGGTAGGTTGGGTTAGTGTAGGTAGTAGGGTAGAGAGTCGGCCGGTAGTTATGGTATGAGGTCTGGTAGGGTAGGGTGTAGGAGTAGGTGGGGTATTAATTCTGTCGAAGTGTTATGACCTCAATGATGTCTGTCAAAGTCGATTATGATCGCAGCAGTCTGCCTATCATGCTGATTTTCAGGACTGTTTTCAACATAAGACTACCAAAAAGCTTTATAATTTTGGCGTAATACTGCACATGTATATTTTTATGGGTTTAACTGGTTCTTTAAATACTACAAGGACACGTAATGATAAATTAAAATCTAAGTCTATCAAAACCGTTAGATAGCTACAAAATGTCTGTCAAATATTACTGTAATCGCAACACTGTCTGTCAAAATAGCAAAGCATCGCACTTGTGTCTGTCAGCGCCTTAAGATCGCATCAGAAATTCTGTCAAAATTTATTGATGTTTGCAACATTGTCCGTCAAGCGTTATAATCGCATCAGAAATTCTGTCAAAATTCATTGATGATTGCAACATTGTCCGTCAGTCATATTGTAAATCGCGACGGAAGTCCGTCAAAGAGTTTACGATCGCTACACGAAAGATAAATTTCAAGCGTCTGACGTGACCCAGATCGTCTCAAAACTTCGCATTTATTTATTTACAACATAAAAAGACAATATAAATCAAGATAAGAGAACTAGCAACACATTTCACACTTCAAAAAGCCGAAACCTGTACACTACATAGCGATCCTAATATGGTGCGGACATAAAATAATGCTGACAGACACCTTGTGATAAAGATTTACTCACCACACATTCAGTCGTGAAAACAATCCGCCATTTTAATCTTTTATCTGCAAATGCGTCGTCACGTGAATGCCGGACCAATCGTTATTTAAACAAGCCAAATCTCGCGCAACCACGTATTATGTTGTGATAAAAAAGGGACAAGTTTGACAGAAATGACGATCACAAAAGTCTGAGACAGTGTGATCTTCTCTGTGTTCTGTTTCATTTCGTGTTTTGTCAATGATTTGGTGCGTTATGATAGACTGTATAAAACGAGTGTCACAGGACAAGAAATAAGGCATAGCATTACACAAAATTTTGGTTTGTGTGATCGTGTTACTGTGACAGAAACATGCAGAAAAAATGAACAAGTTTAAAATACGTGTTACTTTCAAACGAAGGAAGGAAAGAACAATAAAAACGGATTTTGAGAGATTTTATTAATGTTTATTACATTTAATTAATATGGATCATGACTTGTAACAAAAATAGTCATTTTTACCACAGAATATATATAGCCCCCAGAAATCTGGGAGTCATGTCCGTCAAACTATTGCGATTTCTGTAAAGGTTTCGTTTTTATATTTTTAGCTCACCTGAGCACGAAGTGCTCAAAGGTGAGCTTTAGTGATCACCCTGTGTCCGGCGTCCGTCGTCGTCCGTCGTCCGTCCGTCCGTCCGTCCGTCGTCAACAATTTGACTGTTAACACTCTAGAGGTCACATTTTTGACCCAATCTTAATGAAACTTGGTCAGAATGTTACCCTCAATAAAATCTTGGACGAGTTCGATATTGGGTCATCTGGGATCAAAAACTAGGTCATCAGGTCAAATCAAAGGAAAAGCTTGTTAACACTCTAGAGGTCACATTTTTGGCCCAATCTTAATGAAACTTGGTCAGAATGTTACCCTCAATAAAATCTTGGACGAGTTCGATATTGGGTCATCTGGGGTCAAAAACTAGGTCATAAGGTCAAATCAACGGAAAAGCTTGTTAACACTCTAGAGGTCACAATTTTGGCCCAATCTTAATGAAACTTGGTCAGGATGTTACCCTCAATAAAATTTTGGACGAGTTGGATATTGGGTCATCTGGGGTCAAAAACTAGGTCACCAGGTCAAATCAAAGGAAAAGCTTGTTAACACTCTAGAGGTCACATTTTTGGCCCAGTCTTAATGAAACTTGGTCAGAATGTTACCCTTAATAAAATCTTGGACGAGTTCGATATTTGGTTATCTGGGTTCATAAACTAGGTCACCAGGTCAAATCAAAGGAAAAGCTTGTTAACACTGTAGAAGCCGCATTTATGACTGTATCTTCATGAAACTTGGTCAGATTGTTAATATTGATGATCTTAAAGTCCAGTTTGAATCTGGGTCATGTAGGATAAAAAACTAGGTCACCAAGCCAAATCAAATGAAAAGCTAGTTTACACTGTAGAGGCCACATTTATGACCATATCTTAATGAAACTTGGTCAAAATGTTAATCTTGATGATCTATAGCTCAATTTCAAATCTGGGTTAGGTGGGGTCAAAAACTAGGTCACTAGGTCATATCAAAGGAAAAGCTTGTTAACACTCTAGAGGCCACATTTATGACTATATCTTCATGAAACTTAGTCAGAATGTTAAACTTGATGATCTTTAGGACAAATTTGAATCTGCGTCATGTCGGGTCAAAAACTAGGTCACCAGGTCAAATCAAAGGAAAAGCTAATTAACACTGTAGAGGCCACATTTATGACCATATCTTAATGAAACTTGGTCAGAATGTTAATCTTGATGATCTTTAGGTCAAGTTTAAATCTGGGTCAGATGGAGTCAAAAACTAGGTCACTAGGTCATATCAAAGGAAAAGCTTGTTAACACTCTAGAGGCCACATTTATGACTGTATCTTCATGAAACTTAGTCAGAATGTTATACTTGATGGTCTTTAGGTCAAGTTCGAATCTGGGTCATGTCGGGTCAAAAACTAGGTCACGGGGGTCAAATAAAAGGAATAGCTAGTTAACACTTTAGAGGCCACATTTATGACCATATCTTAATGAAACTTGGTCAAATGTTAATCTTGATGATCTATAGGTCAAGTTTAAATCTGGGTCAGGTGTGTTAAAAAACTAGGTCACTAGGTCAAATCAAAGGAAAAGCTTGTTAACACTCTAGAGGCCACATTTATGACTGTATCTTCTTGAAACTTAATCAGAATGTTAATCTTGGTGATCTTTAGGTCAAGTTTAAATCTGGGTCATGTGGGGGCAAAAACTAGGTCACCTGGTCAAATCAAAGGAAAAGCTAGTTAACACTTTAGAGGCTACATTTATGACCATATCTTAATGAAACTTGGTCAGAATGTTGATCTTGATGATCTTTAGGTCAATAGGTCAGGTGAGCGATACAGGGCCTTCATGGCCCTCTTGTTTGTATAGCTGCAAACATTAATTTTAATTATTAATCTAAATCACCTGTCAATCTCATAAAAACAATTTTAAGGCAAAAGAATTCCGTCCCTTATTTAATCTTAAGACAGTAAAAGCTGTGCGATTTTTTTGACGGATGTTTTCCTTTCTTATCTGGAAGTTGTCTAATATTGTACACTTTCTCTATATCGGTTAATCTTGCCAATCCCCCACTCCACCAGAGGACAGGATTTATTCTATAATGTCGATATGGAGAATAGCCTAGTGGTAGAGTGCCTGCTTAGAGATCGGGAGGTCATGGATTCGATCACTGGCTGCATCATAGTCCCAATCTGTGACTCTAGTTACCTCCCCTGAAGGTTCACACACAGAGTCACAAGCAACGACTATTTAAAATCGGCGTAATCGAGTTACTTCAATCCTTCAGACATGATTGCTAGCATAATGATGATTTAATGGCGAAAAGAAAAGTACTTCTGAATAGCAAATTTATTATTGTGCTTGTTTTTGTGTAAAACATGATATGTCATGTCATGTACACTTCGCTGTACCCAAAGAAAGTCACCTACTGACCGATATTACGGTCCATAACTCTGCCATCCATGAAGGGATTTTGAAATAACTTGGCATAAATGTTCCCCATATCAAGACGACGTGTCACGCGCAAGTCAAAACTTAAACCCCTACCATCAACGTCAAGGTCACTCTTAGAGGTCAAAAGTTAACAGGGTCTGTTTTGTGTCCAGTCCATAACTCTGCCATCCATCAAGGGATTCTAAAGTAACTTGGCATAAACGTTTACCATAATGAGACAACGTGTCATGCGCAAGACCCAGACCCCTAGCTCCAAAGTCAAGGTCACACTATAAAAAGAGGTCAAAGGTTAAAAGGGTCTGTTTCGTGTCCAGTCCATAACTCTGCAATCCATGAAGGGATTTTGAAATAAATTGGCATAAATGTTCACCATAATGAGGCAACATGTCAAGTGAAGACCCAGGCCCCTAGCTCTAAGGTCAAGGTCACACTTAGAGGTCAAAGGTCAAATACAAGAATGACTTTTTCCGGAGCATAATTTTCTTCTTCATGCATGGAGGGATTTTGATGAAATTTGGCACAATCGTTCACCATCATGAGACGGAGTGTCATGCGCAAGAACCAGGTCCCTAATTTAGAATAACTTCCCTTTTTTGTTACTGTAAATAGCTTATATTATAACTTTTTTATTACTGGCCGTAGGGAAAAATTAAGACCATTTTTTTGTAGTACAACATGCATGTTACATCCAATTTGTAGGTGTTATTTTGACCTATCATTACCTGGTAAGGATTATTGTGTGGACTTTTTTTTCAACTATTTTTTTTTTTTTTTTTTTTTTTTCAACTTTTTTTTTAAAACTTTCTTTCAAGATTAATTTCCCTTTGTTGTGACTATGAATAACTTATATTGTAACTTTTTTTATAGTTGACCGTAGAGAAAAATCAATACCACTTTCCTGTGGTACAACATAGATGTTACTTTTAAATTTTAGGTGTATTTTAAGGTATCTCCTCCTGGTAAGGACTTTTTTTGTGGTCTTAGAAAAACAAAACTTACTTCTCTTTGTTGCTACTATAAATAGCTTTAATATTTCTTGAGACTTTTTAACCTGGTTGTTAGAATTGGATATGTCATTGTTTTGGCTTACTGTCTACCAAATTATTACAGAATATGTTTTACTGTTACATCTACATGACGGGTGTATATTGTGACATTCTGGCACTCTTGTTATTTTTGAGTCGGCTAAACGATGAAATCGTTTTGACGAGTCCTTGCTATCCAGCGATTCTCTAAGTCTAAATGGACCAAATAACACAGTGAAGGGATGTAGTTCCATTAGATTTCTCAAACTTCAAACAGTTCACTGCATGAATGAAGTTAAGTTGTGTGAATTCCCTTTGCTATGACCAATATACGATGTAATCTGTCATATTTATGACTTGTAATTGTGCAATACTCGAATGTAACTCATTAAGCATAAATGTGCATTTTATGAATTGCGCAGGCTTACAAAGCTTGCGTAACATCCAGCGAAAGACAAAAAATAGTTCCACAGGGCTCCAGATAAGATGCATATTAGCGTAAATTACGTATAGAAATAATGCAAATACGCATGTCTAATAATTTCTAAGCGTATAAAAACGTATATAAAATTACAGAAATGCACACAATGCTTTTTTAAAAACAAAATCTGAATCGTCTGGATGCGTTAGGTAACATAGCCGATCCCGATCAGCCTTAATTCTCCCACATTGAACGTATACACGCATCGTATGATTTCTATAAACTTTGCGTGGGTTTCTACACACACACACATGAATTTTGCAGTCAGTAAACGGATAAATTATCGGAAGAAGAAGCTCTTACTGGTTTGTTTAGTTACTACAGATATTAAAAATGATTTTAATTCTTATTTTTCGAGAAATAAACAAATCGGCGAAACATTAAATTGTATTTTCTTGTAGTTTTTGAAATCGAAAGTAGATCATCTATGTTTGGCGAAACGAAACAACTTTTTTATGAAAAGATTTAAGTAAGAGGTAATTTAACCGTAAACTTCAATGTCAAATACTGCCAATTGCTGCTAAATGTCTTTGTATCATCACAATTTGTAAAATATATTGTTCAAACTGGAGAAAAGTGTAATCGTATCCGGATATATTATTTTGGGTAAATATCGAGCTGAGTTATGAAATTTTAAGAAAAAAACTAAAAACAAACTGAAACTGGTAGACTATACTGTCAGTACATCAATCATTAGCCGACTCAGGCCATTCAGGCCTTTGATTTGTTGATGCCAAGATGCTGTATTGGCATGCAGTATGTTTTGTGAAAAATGTTCTTAGGCGGGGGACGATGGTAGCTCTGTTACAAATTCTTGTTTATGTTCGGATGTTAATCACTAATGATTACGTCTGTTTTTGGACGTGGCTGAGTTGGACGTAATATCGGACTGAAATGAAATGAAAGTGATAATTACTTCACGAGTTGGACTAGCCGTGTCATACCAAAAATGTAAAAAATGGTATTAATATAAACATAATGTTAATATAACATAACATTGCATTATGAATTCAATCATGTTATATTATACATTGGTATCTAGTAATATTTCCTACATTAAAGCGTAATGGTATGATAAAAAACAAGCACGCTTTTCACCCATAGGCTACTTTTCAGACTGAGTGGTCACACAAGCAACAATAACAATTTCTGGTCTGTATAACTTTTGGCTGCAGGAAATCTTTCGACTTGTTAACATATTATTAGCTCACCTGTCACAAAGTGACAAGGTGAGCCTTTGTGATCACGTGACGTCCGTCGTCTGTGCGTGCGTGCGTCCATCCGTAATCTTTTGCTTGTGACCACTCTAGAGGTCACATTTTTCATGGGATCTTTATAAAAGTTGGTCAGAATGTTCATCTTGATGATATCTAGGTCAAGTTCGAAACAGGGTCACGTACGGTCGAAAACTAGGTCAGTAGGTCTAAAAATAGAAAAACCTTGTGACCTCTCTAGAGGCCATACTTTTCAATGGATCTTCATGAAAATTGGTCAGAATGTTTACCTTGATGGCATCTAGGTCAAGATCGAAACTGGGTCACGTGCCTTTAAAAACTAGGTCATTAGGTCAAATAATAGAAAAACCTTGTGACCTTTCTAGAAGCCATATTTTTCAATGGATCTTCATGAAAATTGGGTCATGTGGAGACAGGTGAGCGATTCAGGACCATCATGGTCCTCTTGTTTTTCCCAGTTCAAGTTGTACTGGACCTTTTCCAAAAATGGCCAAAAAAAAATCGCTGTAAAATTTAAATGGCTACATTGGCAATCAGCATTATAGGCCAAGTGCAATATTATGTTATACTATATCTTTAGACTATATGAACAAGTGACATTTCTCATAAAAGACACACTTCCTTGTTTTTCTGACACCAGCAGCCAATTTAGCATTGCGAAAACGGGTGAACATTGAATGTTTAACTTTATGAAGTTTGAAACTGTGTCATCTTTGGTTAGAAACTTAGTAAGAAGTCTAAATCTTAGTAAATGCTTTTTCCACATTGACTGCCTGTTTTCCATAAAAACCCTGGTCAAATGTTGTCTTTAAGAAATCAATTTCATTTTTGGAACGGGTATCTGGGGTAAACCAAACCCAGGTCCCTAAAGGTAAAATTCATAGAAAAAAAAGATCTATTGATACTCCAGAACATTTTGAAACCTGATTTTTTTGAAATTTGGGTCAGAATATTCAGGATTTTGATGGGAATTTGGGGGAAAATGGTTTTAAACCTTTGTTTTCTTATGTAAAAAAAAACAATGGTGAAAAATTAAAAACCAAGTAACCCTGTATATGCCAAAATAATAATTTTCTATCGGGTTTACATAAAATTTGGTCAGATTTTTTTGGTTCTGTAAATCTAGGTCAAGTTAAAGGGGGGTTTTTATTTTTAAAAAATTTGGTTTTTTCAAAAAGGGGTTTTTTTTTGGGGGGGGTTTTTCCCCCTTAATTTAGGGGAAATAAATTGGGGGGGATGGTTTTAAAAATTTGTTTAAAGGTAAAAGGGGGTTTTTTTAACCCTTGGGGTTTTACTTTGGGAACGCAACAAGAGGGGAAAAAATTTTTAAGTGGGGGGGGGGGTTCCAAAAATTTTGGGGGGAAAAGAAAGGGAGCAAATTTGATTTTAAACCCGATGAAAATAAATACATAGAATTTTTTCCGTTAAATAAAATTTTGCTGGGATTTTGATTTTTAAAGTTTTTTGTTAACCCAATTTTGGAAAAAGCCAAGTTTAAAGCTGAAAATTGTGAGGGTTAATCCTTACCCCTGCAAATTTTTCTAAAATGTTTTTGGGTCCATTTTTCTTTGGGGGGCCCTTACTTTAAAAAGGGGGGCTCCAAAAAATTTAGGCCGAAAATTTGGGGGCATTTTGGCCGGAGGTTTTTTTGGGGTAAGATGTTTAATTTTTTGAAGGCAAAAAAAGGGAATTTACCTGGTTTGAAAAAGGTAAAAAATAAATCGAATGCTTTGAAAAAGGGGTTTTAAATTTGATTTTAAAAACATTTAAAAAAGGAAAACTAAATTAATAAAACATCATTTTCATCCCCTTTAACCCCAAATAAACCTACCCCCCCCCCCCCCCAAACCCCCCAAAAACCTTCTGTTTTCAAAAAAAAAAAAGAAGTTTTCCAGGGGGAAAATTCTTTTACAAACTTTCAATTTGTTTTTAAAATTTTTTTTCAGCGTAAAAAGGAAAAAGATGGAAAAAGCTAATGTTAGCAGCGGGTCGTGTGAAACTTTGGAAAAGGGTTAAAAAAAAAATTTAATTTTTGGGCGGCTATGTTTCGCTCCTGCCCGAAACCACAAAATAAGGGCCTGTTTTTACTTGATCTGCGGGAGGCAGATTTAAGGAAAACCCCCACGGGAAATCAAAGTTTTGGGAGACAAAAAACATATCTGGGGGGGGGGCGGGGGGGGGGAAAAACTTAAAAGGGGTTTCCTTTTTTTGGGAAACAAGTTTCCCTTTAAAAGTTAAAGATTTTTTGGGGATAGGTGGTTTGGGGGACAAAATTTTTTAAAAAAATAGGCAAATAAAATTTTATCCCCAAAGGGGGAAATGTTCAAAGGGATGTTTACCCGAGAAACAATTTCGACGATGAGGGTAAAATTATTAAAGAAAATTTAAAAAAATTTTTGTAAATGAAATGGTTCATTTTTAAAAATTTTGGATCCAAACTTTTTAAGACGAAACTGAGTTTTTTATAGGGGTTTTTTTACTGTGTTTTTATCATTCCCATTTATTATGAAAATTTTGTACATGAAAGAGCCCCCAAACCCACAGAAGTACCCGCCATTCCCAGATTTTTTTCGGGGACAACTTTCCCCTACAGCCATTTCCCTTTAAAATTTTGTAAAATTGTGGGAGCAGTATTTTTTAGTGGGGATTTAAAATATTTTCTTTCAAAAGCAAAGGAAAGTACAGATATTTTCAGTGGAAGGGCTTTTGGGTTAAAACGATATCATTGGCGGGCTTTTAAAAGTGATTTTGTTTTGAAAATGTCGGGGAGGGAAATTTTTTGGACTGAAATTTTTTTTAAAGGGTTTTGGGCTTGAATTCCCCCATATTAAAAAAAAAAAAAAATTTAAAAATGCTTAAAAACCAAAGAACAAATAATGGGGTTAAATTAGCTGGTGTTTTCCCTTTTTAACCCGTTTCTATACAAGAATTATTAAATTTCCCAAAATTCTTTTTTTTTCCCCTGATTGAGCTAATGCAGTTTTTAAAATGCTTTTTTCTCATCTGTTTTTTGGGGGGAAAAAAATTTAAAGATTTATTGTCTCATTTGAGGGGTTGTGGCGTGGGCGTCTGCGGGGGTTTTTCCCCGGTTTAAATTTTTTATTTTTAGGTCAGTTTTCTCCAAAAACTATCAAAGCTATTGTTTTTGGAAAAATTTTGGAAATTACTTTCACCATCAAAAGCTGCCCCTGTATAGCAAGAAACAAACCCATCTTGCTTTTTTGCAAGATTTATGGCCCCTTTTGTTTTTAAAAAAAAGATTTTTTGGGGAAAATTTTTTATGTTTAGGTCAATTTTTCTCCTAAAAAACAAAGCTATTGTTTTGAAATTTGGGAATATTTTTCACCATCATAAGCCGCCCCGGGAAACATCAAAAAAACTTTACTCCTTCGGGGTTTTTTGCAAGAATTTTTTGGCCCCTTTTTGGGGATTTTAAAAAATCGGGTTTTTTTGGGTTTAAAAGTTTTATTTTTTGGGGTCAGCTTTTTTCCTAAACTATCAAGCTATTGTTTAAAAAACTTGAAAAAAAGGGTTCACCATAATAAGCGCCCCGGAAAGCAAAAAAACATAACTCTACCCTTTTTGCTTTTTGCAAGATTTTTTCCCTTTTTTGGGATTTAAAAAATATCAGTTTTCTTGGTTAAGTTTTATGTTTGGGGAATTTTTTTCTCTTAAACTTCAAAGCTAGGGTTTTTAAAAAACTTGCAACTCTGTTAAACCATCTTAAGCGCCCTGTACAGCAAAAAACCATAACTGCTTCCGTTTTTTGCAAAATTATTCCCCCTTTTTGGACTTAGAAAAATCTTTTTTTGGGTTTGGGGGTTTTTATTAGGTTTTAATTTAAATTTTTCCTTTAAAACTTTAAAAGCTATTGTTTTAAAAAATTTGAAACCCTTTTTCACCTTCATAAGGGGAAACACTGTAGATCAAAAAAACAAACTTTTCCCCCTGCTTTTTGCAAGAAGAGGGCCCTTTTTTAAGACTTAGAAAATCATGGGTAAGACAATATTTCTATTATACAAAAAAAATCAGATGAGCGTCCCCCCGGAAAAGGGGGTGCTCTTTTTTTATGGAAGTAATAGCAAATTTTGTATTTTTTGTTCAGTAATTAAGGTGTAAAATTTGTGTGGGTTCTTTCCCCCTTTGGGGGTCAGGGCCACACCTTTTATGTTTCCAAGTACTTTTTTTTTTCCAGGAGGTGGACTCCAGAGGGGTTAAAAATTTGTTTAAAGCTTTCAAACTTTCAAACAAAATTTAAATAGTAAAAAACAAATTTTTTTTCTACTATTTTGAAATTTAAATTTAGTCCAGTAATAAGTTGTGTAAAAATTTCGTTCTGGGGTTTTAAACCGGTTTTTATTGAGGGAACGTATGTTTCCCAATTTTTGGGAAAAAAACAAAAATTCCTACTGAGATCTGTGTGTATTTTTGATCCCCTTTCACTATCTGTGCCAGGGCAAAAATTTGCAGTGCAGCCCAAAAGGAAATTGTAAAAACCCATTATAGTAACCTATGGGTTCATACCATTTTAAATTTGGGGTTTTTACATTGTATGCCCGCATCTTTTTGTTCTTTCCCAATTTATTCTGCTTTTAGGGGTCAACCCCAAGTGTCCTTTTGGGTGAAAATTTTGCCTGCCCTGCTTGTCCACCTTTCCCCTGGACATATTTTGAAATGTAACCCCCATTCAGTGGATATTAAGGTGTGTGAATGTATTCACCAAAGCTCAATTATTTTGTTTGGGCTGGTTATTGTTTTTTATCAACTATTCAAAGAAAAAGTAGAGCATCCTACCCCCAGGCCCCCTCCGGGTCACCCCCTGGTTAATTTTTTTCGTCCCATCCAGTTTTTTGACAAAGCCCTTTTGAGATAAAGTTTTGAAAACTTTAAAACCCCTTTTTTCCCATCACAAATTTTCATTTATAGGCAAGGGACATAACTTATCAAGCATTTTGACGGGAAATTAGGGGCCCCTTTTTGACTTAAAATTTTGGGTTTAAATTTTTTTCGTACCATTCATATTTTGAAAAAGTCTTTTGAGAAAAAGCTTTAAACCCTTTCAACCTTGTTTACCATCCCATGTCCAGTTGTAGCAAAGAAACCTAACCCCAAACAAGCTTTTTTGGGTTAAATTTATTCCCCTTTTTTTGACTTAAAATTTTGGGTTTAAAGTTTTTGGGAAACCAGTTACATTTTGAAAAAGTTTTTTTGCGATAAAGCTTGAAACTTTAACAATTTTTTTACCATCACCATGCCCATTGTAGGCAAGAGTACAAAAAAAAAACCCATCAAGCATTTTGGGGAATTAGGGCCCCCTTCGGGATTTAAGAAATCTTGGAAAGTTTTTCGTACCATTATTTTTTTGTGAAAAGGTTTTTGGACATATGGCTTTGAAACTTTTATATCTTTTTCAGTATTTTTTGGGGTTCCCCTTATAATAGGCAAGAGTACATAACTCTGTGTTTTTTTTGGGGCTGAATTAGGGCCCCTTTTTGATTTGGGTTTTGGTTTTGTATTGTCCATTTTTTTTTTTTTTCAAGACTTTTTGACATGGTTTTTTAAAACTTTAAAACTTGTTTATCTTAAATGTTTTCCCTTCGTAGGCAAGAGTACATAACTTGAAACTTTTTTGGGCTAAATTTAAGGGCCCCTTTTTTTGGACAAAAGGGGGGGGGGGGAAAAAACTATTTGAACTGGGCCCTTTTGGGGGGAAAAAAATTTTTAAAAACACTTTTTTATATCAACAGGTTTTCCCTCGTGGAAAGTGAACATAGCTCTGTCAACTATTGGACTGAATTAGGCCCTTTTTGGATTTGGAAAATTTAAGTTAAATTTTTCTTTACAAAGTCCATATTTTTCCTAATATATAATTTTAACATAGGGGGCCGTCATGGTCACACATTGCCCCTTTTGTGCAAGACTAATCGAAATCCACAAATACAGGAACATTTTTTGTTTAATCCATTTTTACTCCCTGTTTACATAGTGACAAGGTGAGCTTTTGTTTATCAAACCGTCCTCTGCGTCAAAAATTTCTTGGCTGCCCCAATTTTTGGTTTTCATTTAGGGTTTTTTTTTAACCCCCAAAATTGCCCCAACTTTTATCACCATAAAATCACGGTTCCTTTCTTTTTAATGGCCAGGGTCCCCCATAGGGGTTCCAGAGTTATGGCCCCTGAAAAGGGGCCCAAAATTTGCTATTTTTAACCCTTTTCCGCACAATAGCAGCTATATTTATGATTTGATTTTTTCCAAACTGGGACACAAATTGTATCACCATAAACTTTGGGTTTCCCTTTTTTGAACGGCGAGTTTTTCCTTAAAGGGTTCCCAAATTGTGGCCCCCGAAAGGGCCAGAATTAGCTATTTTGGGCCCTTTTCTTTCACAACAGCAAACTTTATTTATGATTTTATTTTAACCAAACTGGGACAAAACTTTATGACCAAAAAGACTGGGTTTCCTTCTTTAACTGGGGAATTCCCTTATGGGTATCAGAGGGATAGCCCCTGAAAGGCCCCCTAAGCTTTTTGACCTTGTTTTGCAAAAAAAGCACTTCCCTTTTTGTTTAATTTAATTTAAAAAATTTCACCCAAAAATGGTGTCACAAAAAGATTCTCGGGCCCCTTTTTTGAACCGGCCAATCCCATAATGGGTTCCAGAGTTATGGGTCCTGAAAGGGCCAAAATCAGCTTTTTTGACCTTGGGCTGCACAATAGCCTTTTATTTATTTGATTTTAACCCAACCTCACACAACTTGGATCCCCACAAGATCTTGCTTCTTTTTTTCCAATGGCCAGGGTTTCCCTCAAAGGGGTTTCCCGAGTTATGGGCCCCCTTAAAGGGCCCAAAAATTTGGGTATTTTGGCTTTTTTGCCAAAGAGACTTCATTTATGGTTTTTATTTGATACAAACTTTCCAAAAAACTTCAACAAAAAAATCTTGGGGTTAGGACAAATCAGATCCAATCGTAGGTTTCCCGAGTTTTTTTTTTTATTGATTACCTCCCCCGAAGGAAAAAAGAAGGGATTTTTATTTATAAGTACTTTTAAAGGGCTTATTTGAAAATTTTTTTATTTTTATTTTGTTGGACTAACAGGCAGGGGAATAAAAAAAGGGCTGATTTGATGTCAAAATTTCCTCCCTTTATTTCAAATTTAAAAATTTTTATATCTCCAAACTACTGAAAATACTGTCTGAAATTTTTATTTATGTCAACAGATTTTTATCCTTCTTTTTTCCACTTTTCAAAATTTTTTTTTTTTAAAATTCTTCCCCTTTTTCGTTTTCTATAAATAGCTTATTTTTAGAACTTTTTTTTATTTGGGCCCAAGGGAAAAAACGAGAAACCCGTTTTTGGTACAAGGTGGATGGTACCTCCAATTTTTTTGATGTTAACATATTTTTTACCTTTTAAAAATTTTTTTTTCTTTTTGGTTAAATTTCTTCCCTTTGTTTTTTCCCCGTCTTTTTTGGGTTTGATATTTTTTTGGGACCTTCTTGTCCCAAGGGCAATGAAAAAACAGGGAGCGATAAAGGGCCATCATGGCCCCCTTGTTTTCTTTTTTCAAAAAATCTATGGAAATTTTTTTACCCCCTTCTTCAAACAATTCTTCGAGTAGTTTTAGCGCACGTCATTGACAGCTCTTGTTTTCACTAAGCACTTCAGATATTGCTCATCGAGTACCCAAATTCCCGGGCCCTTTTCCCCCAGAAAAACCCATGACAAAAAAGGGTTTTTGCCACTTATTTTTGCCCCTCGCAAATTTATAGCCACTTCTCAAATTTGTCACAATGGCAACATTGGCTACCAGCAGAAGAGGGCCCCGAAACTGCTTTTACGGCAAAATTTTGGGGAAAAAAATCTAGTTTCTTTTTGGGGGTGATTTCCCTTTTTTTTGTTAAAAAATGATAAGTGTTGCTATTAAAGTCTTTGTATAAATTTAAGCTTAAGGGCGATAGGGGCTTTATATTAAAGTTAAACCCTTTTAATAAGTGGCAGATGCTTTTTTAGCAAAAACCCGTCAGAAACTAGATGCCTAAATATTTTTGGGTTTAAAAAGAAGCTGAGCACTAAAAATTTCCCCAAAAAAATTTGTCACCAAAATTTCAGGGATTGATAATAAAACTGTACTAAAATTTTCCCCAGCCGCATTGAACATTTTTTTTTCAATTACAGTTTTTGGGACTTGGGGTGGGGAAATTGGTTCTTTCATATAGTATGGAGTGGGGTGGGGCAAAAAAAAAAAAAAAACAAAAAAAAAAAAAAAAAAATTTTTGTCTATAAAGGTTTGGGGGAGATGGGGGCCCCAACTGTTGACATTACATCAATTTTATGAAAATCTTGCCACAATTTCTTTTTTACGTTTTTAAGTAAAGGTGTTAATCTTCAATTGGGTTTTTTAAAGGGGGAATGTGGGTATTTAAAAAATTGCTATTTAGGCAAAGATTGGAGAAAAATTTAAACTGGGGGAATAAAATGAAAATTTAGAATTGGGTTTTTTTTCCCCTTTTAAAATTCTGGGGAAATAAATTTTTTTTGTTTTCAAAGGGTTTTGGGGGTTCCCCAAAAAAAAAATTTGCCAAAAAAATGTTAAAAATGTCCCTTCAGTGGGTTTTCCCTTTAAAATTTTGTTTTTTAAAAATTCCCCCCTGGCCCCCCCCCCCGGAAATAGTGTTCTGGCCGAACTACTAAATTTCTTCCCAAAAAATTTAAAATATAGTCATTTTAGTAATACTCATGGAAAGAAACAGCAGCTATTTTGGGGAAAAGATGTGGTAATTCCCTTTTATGGGGGGGGTGGGGTTTTACCCAAAGGTTTTTCTATGGCAAAAATGCGATGATCACAATTTAGTATGATGGTGTGCCCAGTGTGATTTCAAACTTGCAACCTGCAGTATGAACATTCTCCCCCATCATCAGCTATAATGAGCACTGATTGAAAAATGTTGATGAATGACATACATGTGATAAGTTCAGAATCCCAAAAAAATGGAGGTTTGCCCTTTTTTTAGCTTGGGGTTGGGGTTCAAAAAAAGGGGGTTTTTTTTTCGACATAAATTAAGCGTGCGGAACATAAAAAAAGAGACAAAGTCCAAAATTTTTGGCCCACCAAAAACGAAATAAAGTCATAAAAAAGGGAAAAAATCCTCATACCCCTTGATTTGAATTTTTTACAGATTTTTGCCACTTTTTTAACCTACATCTTTTTTGTTTTTAAATTTTTTTATAATGTCTAATATCCTGTTACATTCAAAACTAATTTATATTATGCCCCTTTTTCTCAAAAGCTTTAATTGCCCTTTTTCGGCAAAGCTTTAAATCAGGAAGTAGCATTTCTGTCTAAAATAAGCCCCTCTTGTTTTTACTTTTTAAAAATTTTTTAAAAAGATTAAATTTTTGTAGAAACAAAGTTCAATTTTGGGCCGGAAATGGTGGTGGAAAAATGCATTAACATTTTCCCATCGGGGGCCCGAAAAAAAAAAAAAGCTCTCAATTGGTCTGACCCAAAATCCTAAATTAGTAAAATTTCCCTTTCCCCCCCATTCCGTATAAAAATAACCCGATGATTTTGACCCTGAAAAATAGGAAAAAAGAAATGCATCAAAATGTATTTAACCCCTTTCCCAAAAAAAATGTAGATTTTTGTTTTCAAATAAATGAGTGGGGTGTTTTCAAACCAATTTCAATGAAAAAAGTACGTTTTTTGCAGCAAATCAATTTTGGGAAAATTGGGGGAAAAAAAGGTGTAACTGAATAAGGGGAAATAACACTCCTGTTCTAAAAAAAGTAAAAGGGTTTGGGTTTTTCCAAAAATTTTTTATGTGATTTTAATTTCGGGAAAAAAACTTTTCTTTGAATAATCAAAAATTTATTTCGTTTGGAATTTTTTCTAAAAACTTGGAGTTTTTTTGCTTTAAATTGGTAAAAAATGGAGCCTAATTGGCATTATAATGGGCTGATTTTTCGGCCCGTGAGACCAGCGGGAAAGGCCCCGCTTTTTTCTAATCCCCTTTTCAAAAAAAAAACATTTTAAAAATTCCCCCTGTGAAAAAAAAAATCTTTTCCCCCAGCTACATGTGTTCAAAAATGTATAAACACCAAAAGGGCGGTGGGGCACTTGGGTTTAATTTTGTAAAAAATGTTTGGGACTCCTCGGTAATTTTCAACCCCCTCATAATACTGTTTTTTTTCTTTTTTTTTTTTTTTTTTTTTTTTTTTTTTTTTTTTTTTTTTTTTTTTTTTTTTTTTAGCTACCTGCCCATAGGGACAAGGGGAGCTTTTGGGGGGGGATCGCATGGCGTCCCCGTCCGCCCTCCGGTCGTCTGCAAACTTTTTTCTTGTTTACCCCCTCCCAGAGGTCACATTTTTTTAGGGATCTTTTTGAAAGTTGGTCAGAAAAGTTCAAATTTTAAAAAAAATCTAGGTCCCGTTTTGAAATGGGCCCAAAAAAGGGGGTCCAAAAAATAGGTCAGTAGGGCAAAAAAAAGAAAAACCTTTTGACCCCTCTAAAAGGCCCTTTTTTCCAATGGTCTTCATGAAAATTGGTCAGAAAAGTTCAGCTTGATGATATCTAGGTTTAAGTTCGAAAAATGGGTCACGTGGGGGGGCAAAAAACAGGTTAGAGGTCAAAAAAAAGGAAAAAAACCTTTTTGACCCTCTAGAGGCCATATTTTTTCAATGGATTTTCCCCCATGAAAATTGGTCAAATGTTATCTTGATAATAACAAAATCAAGCTCGAAAAATGGGTCATGTGCGGCCCCCTGGTCAGTTGGGCTAAAAATAGAAAAAACCCTTTTGCCTCCTAGAGGGCCCTATTTTTCATGTTTGTTTGTTTTGGGTTTAAAGCCCTTTTTCAACAGTATTTTTAGTCATGTAACGGGGGGGGGGCGTTTAACCCCCCCCAGTGTTCCTGGGTTCTGTCCGTTTTCAAAACCCGTTCTCCCCAAGTAACTGCCAAATTCCCCCCCTGAATCAGAGGTGGAGGACTAATGATTTCAGACACAATGTCGTTTATCAAATAGTCACGGAGAACATACGCCCCGCCCGAGGATCGAACTCACGACCCCGCGATCCGTAGACCGACGCTCTACCTACTGAGCTAAGCGGGCGGGCATATTTTTCATGAGATCTTCATGAAAATTGGTCAGCATGTTCACCTTGATGATATCTAGGTCAAGTTCAAAACTGGGTCACGTGGGTTCAAAAACTAGGTCAGTAGGTCTAAAAATAGAAAAACCTTGTGACCTCTCTAGAGGCCATATTTCTCAATGGATCTCCATAAAAATTGGTCAGAATGTTCATCTTGATGATATCTAGGTCAAGTTCGAAATGGGTCACGTGGGGTCAAAAACTAGGTCAGTAGGTCAAAAAATAGAAAAACCTTGGGGACCTTCTAGAGGCATATTTCTCAATGGATTTCCCATGAAAATTTTTTAGGATGTTCACCTTGATGATATCTAGGTCAAGTTTGAAACTGAGTCACGTGCGGTCAAAAACTAGGTCAGTAGGTCTGAAAATAGAAAAACTTTTTTGACCTCTTAGAGGCCTATTTTTCATGGGATCTTTATGAAAAGTAGTCAAAAGGGTTCAATTGATGATATCTAGGTTCAAGTTCGAAATGGATCATGTGCGGTCAATAACTAGGTCAGTAGATCTAAAAATAGAAAAACCTTGTGCCCTCTCTAGAGGCCATATTTTTCAAGAGATCTTCATGAAAATTGATCAGAATGTTCATCTTGATGATATCTAGGTCAAGTTCAAAACTGGGTCACGTAGTTCAAAAAACTAGGTCAGTACGTCTAAAAATAAAAAAAACGTTTGACCTTCTAGAGGCTATTTCTCAAGGATTTTCATAAAAAATTGGTGAGAGTGTTCGCTTGATGATATCTAGGTCAAGTCCGAAACTGGGTGATGTGCGGTCAAAAACTAGGTCTGTAGGTCCGAGAAATAGAAAAATTGGGGACCTCTCTAAGGGCATTATTTTCATGAGATTTTCCCATGAAAATTGATGAGATGTTCACCTTGATGATATCTAGGTTAAGTTCAAAAGTGAGTCACGTGCCTTCAAAAAGTAGGTCATTTGGTCAAAAAATAGAAAAACCTTGTAACCTCTAGAGGTCATATTTTTCAATGGATCTTCATGAAAATTGGTCAGAATTTTTTATCTTGATGATATCTAGGTCACTTGTGCTCAAAAACTAGATCACTGTGTCAAATAATAGAAATAATGACGTCATACTCAGTTCAACACTGGGTCATGTTTGGATAGGTGAGCGATTCAGGACCATCATGGTCCTCTTGTTTGAAAAGTGGGAGAAATATGGTTCTGGTCGGGAGACTGGAGGCAAGGGGTGAAAAAATCGGGATTTTGACCCTTCCGCGTGGGAGATCACATGTATGTGAATGATTAATATATTTTGTAAAAGGTATTCAGCCCAGCTCTGACCTGCATTCAAAAATTACATGTATGGCCTAAGAGTCTTGTGTCTAGAAGCATTTGAACTAGAGTCGTGAACTGTATAGGAATGTTATTCAGTATGTGAAGTTGTGCACCTTGGGATTTTACCTAGTCAGACCAGAGTAAGCTTGCATGCACTTCTTCGCTAAACCCTGGGCAGATACCATTGAAACTTCACAGGAGTGACTGGTATGAAGTTTAGTTTTGCATATGGTAGGCTTATGTTTTGCATAGTTATTGTGCCATGAAAGTCATATTTTATAATATTTGTCTGTTCTGCTTCTCCTATACCATTGGTGAACTTTAACGAAACTTCATGGGAGCGATCAGTACCAAGTCTAGTTATTCATATTGTACGGGTGTTATGGTTAAATGATCTGTCTCTGAGTTATAGACCTTTGATTATTATGCATATATAGAGATTATTGTCTGAGCTGCTTCTCTAAAGCTCCTGTCCAGATTTCAATAAAGCTTCACAGGAGTTATTGTTACAAAAGCGTAATTGTGAATATCATGGATAATTTTTTGCAGGGTTATGGCCCTGCAAAGGTTATGTTTGAATAAAATGCAATTAATTTGTCTAGAGAAGTTACACTTTTGGTTGGATTTTAATGAAACTTAATAGGAATTATGATCAGGAGCAAGGTTGGTTATGCATATTTTACAGGTTATACAATTTGATAATTTTTCATTGAGTTATGGCCCTTTGATTTTGTTATATAAAGTCGACATTGCCCTATTCATAATTTTCAATAAGTATTTCTCTGTTTAAATTAACATTTACTTCCATCTTATGTTTCCTTATTTTAAAAAAAAATTGCCTTATCAAGATCATATTTTTTAAAAAAAGAACAACACCCATCTAATTTGATCATGAAATTGCTGGGGTAACCAGAAACTATATGTTCTTTCACCTACACTTTGATTATATATTTGATTTTCTTCTCTATTTCAGATGTACCAAGAAAAATGTACTATATTCACACTTTTACATGGGTGGCCAACTTCTTCGGAATATTCTTCATTCTTGCCGCTCACGAACACTACTCCATTGATGTTTTTATTGCCTTCTATATCACTAGTCGTTTATTCTTGTATTACCACACGCTGGCTAATAATAGATCCCTAATGGCACGTGATAAACACAGAAGAAGAATATGGTTTCCACTGTTTTCGTACTTCGAGTCGAAATGTGACGGAATTGTGCCTAATGTTTATGAATGGCCTTTTCGGTATCCAGTAGCATTTGTAAAATATTTTGAAAAAAAGAAAAAGAGACATTAGACCTAAGGTACACAACAGTGTACGATGTATGACTTGGGTCAGTATTATATTGATGTAGGTGTCTAGCATGTAACCATTTACGAGGAGGTTGTACTTTCCAAACAATTCTATTATACTGTCAAGCCTTTTTATCAGCAATCTTAATGTTACTTAGCTTAGTTTAAAGGCGTACGCTAGAGATTTCTGGGGGAAATGCCGTTTTCAAGGGCAGATAACTCTTTTTATGCCCCCAGCATCTACTGATGCGGGAGGCATATAGCGATTGTCCTGTCCGTCCGTCCGTATGAGGTTAACCAAATGGGACCGTTTCATCTAGCATCAATACCCCTTACTAGAATGACGTGATACTAATGCAGGTGTAACTTTTGACCATTCCTCATCTTCAGACATCACTTGACTTCTCAGTTTGACCTTGACCTTATTTTGGACTTAGGTGCAAAATCTATCGACAAGGATGCCACTGGGGGCATCAAGCGTTTATTGAATGCAGCTCCTTGTTTGTATACTGGTGACCTATGACTTTTATTGCATATCTTTGTTTCTTAGATGATTGTCCTTCTGTATCCAAAGTTTGAAGAAATTCTATTATTGGGAAAAATTCCGCCCATCTCATACAGAGACTCTAGCGTACGCCTTTAAATCTATTCATTCTACATTAGGAAAAAGTTCTTGCAATTTGGTGTTAACTGTGTTTGATTTTACGTTGCCTGGAGATTAGATATGTATTTTTCCAGTAACTTAGTCTGGCAATCCATTGATAATTTGTATATTATAACCGTCCATTCAGATTGTTCTTTCTTACTGATTGCCAGTTTTAATGTCTTTTCTCACATTTTTTTTTTTTTTTTTTTCCAGGTAAAAGTTTCTCGTACTTTTTAATTTAAACAAAATGTTAAGGATCCCCTATGAAAACCGGAATTTTTTGGGGGACTTAATTTTTATGAATTTCATTTTTGCTAAATCTATGAAATTTGTATCCCATAAAACCCAAACATGGGGCCCCATTTATTTTAAAAAATTTTTTTAACCCAAACAGGGGTTTTGGGTTTGGGTTTTTTCAAAAAAAATCATTTGAGTTGGGAGCAAAGGGAATATCAGAAGGGTGCCCCAAAGGTGATATAAAAATTTACATTTAAACAAGAAAAAAATTCACTGTGAATTATTATTTCAATTTAACGTATTTTTTAGGGGACACCCAGAAAAAAGAAAGGGCCTGAATTTTGTTGTTTTTTTTCCCACGAGTTAGACGCTATGACAAAATAATTACGAATAAAACTGTGATTTTGTAGCAAGTTTTGCCCCCCCCCCTTCCCCCCATAAGGTTGAAATTTAAAATTTTGATCTTAAAAGATGAATTCACCCAAAAAAATTATTGCCAAGAAAAAGCCCCAAAAAGAAAATTTTTCACTGTATAAAAGGGCGTTAACAAATAAAAAAATCTAGCTTTTTTAAAAAGTTTTTTTGGGATTGTAAAATCGAAAATTGCTGTAGTTTATTCTTCTAAATTTTACTTTGGGTTTAAAACATTTTTTTTTTTAAAGCTATAGTTTTGAAAATTTTTACACTTGCTTATCATTATTATATTCTTTTAGTAGTTTGTCAACAACATAACTCTCATTTTTTTGGCATTTTTAGCTCACCTGTCAAAAGGGGGAAAAGGGTGAGTTTTTTGATTGTTTCAGCGTGGTTTGTCCCTCGTCCATCCGGTTTCCGGTCGTGCGTAAACTTTTGCTTGTGGGGCCACTCTGAGGTCACTTTTTTTATGGTCTTTATGGAAAAATTTGGGCAGAAAGTTCACCTTTATGATTTCAGGTCAAGTTCCGAAAATGGGGGGGCTCGTGGTATCAAAAACTAGGGCAGGGGAGGGCTAAAAATAGAAAAAAATGGGGACCCTTAGGGCCCCTATTTTTTTACAAGTCTTCATGAAAATTGGTCAGAAAATTTTAAACCCTTTATGGGTATAGGTCAAGTTCGAAACTGGGTCAGTGCCATCAAAAACTAGGGGCAGTAAGTCAAATAATAGGAAAAACCCCTTTTGCCTCTCTAAAGGCCATATTTTTCATGGGGAAACTGTATGGGAAAATTTTTTCTGGAAAAATTCATCTTGTTTTTATCTCGGGGCAAATTCGGGAAAACCCCGGGTCACATGCGGTCAAAAAACTAGGTCAGTACGTCAAATAATAGAAAAACCTTGTGACCTCTCTAAAGGCCATATTTTTCATGGGATCTGTATGAAAGTTGGTCTGAATGTTCATCTTGATGATATCTAGGTCAAGTTCGAAACTGGGTCACATGCGATCAAAAACTAGGTCAGTAGGTCTAAAAATAGAAAAACCTTGTGACCTCTCGAGGCCATACTTGTGAATGGATATTCATAAAAATTGTTCAGAATGTTCATCTTGATGATATCTAGGTCAAGTTTGAAAGTGGGTCACATGTCTTCAAAAAGTAGGTCAGTAGGTCAAATAATGAAAAAACCTTTTGACCTCTCTAGAGGTCATATTTTTTATGGGATCTGTATGAAAGTTGGTCTGAATGTTTATCTTGATGATATATAGATCAGGTTTGAAACTGGGTCAACTGCGATCAAAAACTAGGTCAGTAGGTCTTAAAATCGAAAAACCTTGTGACCTCTCTAGAGGCCATACCCTTGAATGGATCTTCATGAAAATTGGTCAGAATGTTCACCTTGGTGATATCTAGGTCAAGTTTGAAACTGGGTCACGTGCCATCAAAAACTAGGTCAGTAGGTCAAATAATAAAAAAACCTTGTGACCTCTCTAGAGGCCATATTTTTCAATGGATCTTCATGAAAATTGGTCAGAATTTTTATCTTGATGATATCTAGGTCAAGCTCAAAACTGGGTCACATGAGCTCAAAAACTAGGTCACTTTGTCAAATAATAGAACAAACGACGTCATACTCAAAACTGGGTCATGCGGGAACAGGTGAGCGATTCAGGACCATCATGGTCCTCTTGTTTCAGAATTATGATCTTTATTGTACTTATCAGTTGATGAGAAAGTAGATCAGGAACTGTAACTCCCTTGCATATTATCAGAATTGTGACTCTTTTTAACTTAGAAAATGGGTAATTTTTTAGATTTTTTGGTTTAGTCCACTCTTTTGAATTTTATAATTTGCTGTAGCTTTGAATCATTATATACATACTAGAGCGGATGCAGTGGTAACAGTGTCTTACTACAAAACCAGGGGTTGTGAGTTTGAGCCCAGGTGCCGAAACTAAAAATTGCTAACATTGGGATAAGAGGCCCCTATATGGGTGCTTTACCCATGGCAGGCTATAGAACTCCGGATGCTTCTGGAACTGGAGTATCTTCTGTATCTTGCACTATTCTCCAACTAACAGTACTAACTGGAGGAGTCACTGATACAGGTTACCTGTGGCGACTATAAATAAGCTTACATACTATTATATACATTTTCTTTGTCTTCGTACTCATAGGTGAATAATAAGGCCAAGAACTGTGACAATTTTTGCATTCTGCGTAAAAGATGGTCTGTGGCACCCTACGGTTTTGCTCTTGTTATTTGTGTGTATTTATTTGTGATATGTTTAATTATGCAGTTTTGTATACTTTAGATGGCTTTGTGATATTGATGAATAAATCAGAAATTATAGTTAAAGTGGAATTATGGGCATTTATCAAGTAAAAATTCAGCTGAAATAGATGTGTGTGTAAAAAAAAAGTGGGGGAAATTGTAGCTTTTAACCCCATGTACCAAACTCTTCCTGTTTATAATACTAGTGCGAAATAATAAGTTTCCACATATGACTTTTCTTACTTTGACTGCGGCAGTCTTTTTAAGAAAAGTCTAACTGCACACAGCAGTTGCTTCCCTTCAACTTCAGAAATCTCTACCTATAGATAAGGGAGATCACTGCATAGAAGATCGAAGAAAAGAACTATCATTTTATTGGTCCGATTTCTTTATTTCTAAAGCATCAACTTCAAATACTTATGCGGCATTATCGTTAATTTAACACATTTAAATGCACAGCAATCAAAAATTGCTTTTATAACAAATTCACCAAAAACACACTATGTGCAGTAACTTGAATAAGATGTCCAAATGCCACTTTAATTAAGGCTAGACAAAGTGAATAGTTAATGTTAAATATTGTAAAGGCCTTGCTGAATTATGAATAAATTGCAGGTGATCTACAAATATATTGACTGTTCTAAAAATGGTCTTTTGTCTCTTTTATGCATACTTGTTATTAATAATTGTTAGTTTATATATGTCAATGGGTGGAACATGATTTTGATACAGTTTGATATTAAAACTGTTATAATTTTTAGTGTTACATGATCTAAGATACTCAGTTTAGTTTATACATGTTTCATGTTGCCTATGTGCCATACAAAAAGTACAAATCCAGTTTTCATATTGTTTATATTGAACAAAATTAAATGACACGTTTTGAACAAAACTACTCTATTTATAGAAAGAGATTAAGCTTTCATATATGGTATTTATGTTTTTATTCTTTACAGACACGAATAACAGAATTTTTCACTGCCTTTTAAGTTTTGTCATTTTGTTAGAAGTTGAAAAAGGCAGAGAAAAAGGGAGGTAATTTTGAGCAAGTTTTATTATGACGGAAAGAGGAAGTTTTTTTTTAAACATCTGTACTTGTGCCAGTTTTTCATTACATTTCTTGTTTTCTTTTTTGAAAGAATTATTTAATAAGTAAAGTTGTATCTTTTAGTAGTGTTTATTATCCCCCGACAAAAGTCGGAGGGATAGTTTTGGCGTTGTCCTTCCGTCCGTCTTTCCGTCTGTCCGTCTGGAGCCATATCTAGGAAATGGTTTGGAATATTTATTTAAAACTTCATATACATGTTCACCACCAGTTCACCACTATGAGTTCTTGCGGCCCATCAAGTTTCAGACAGATTGCCAAAGTAACACCAGAGTTATGGCTCTTAGAAGTTTCTAGTGTTAACTATATAGGGTACTATAGATATGGCAATTTCTGCATCATAACTTTTGATATATTTGACCTAGAACTATGAAACTTTAACAGAATTTAGAGCACTATAATGTGGTTGTGCACAGACAATTTTATACGGATTTCTTTTGTAACTTCAGAGTTATTGCCCTTTAATTGTCTAAAAATCCACATATTTGTACATAACAAACTTAGCATTTGGCAGAATTTCATTAAATTTCTTTCATTCTTTTCTGTGAACATTTATTAAAACATGTGATGTTGCGCACCCACACCTGGTCACCCACTTGCCTTGGTCACACCCCCTCCCAACCCCCCTCCCCTCCCCCCCCCCCAAAAAAATGTTTTTTATTTTTCATTTCTTATTTTAGATTTTTTTCAAACCTTCCAAGTTGTCCCATTCCCCCACCTCAGTTTCCCCCCAGTCATGCCCACCATGATATGCATCCTCTGCCCACCCCCCCCTCCCCCACCCCAACTTCACCCTTTTGCCCATTTTTTTTTTTTTTTTTTTTTTTTTTTTCATTTTTAATTTTAAATTTCAATATTTGTAATCAACATGTGAAATTTTGTTTTCTCTCCCATTCCCCTGCACCCCCACCCCCAAAAAAAATAAATATATACATATATCTATATAAATACATATATATATTTCCATTCCTTTTTTTTTTTTTTTTTTAATGTTCAGACCTTCAACATGTTAAGTTGTGACTGCACAAACCTTGCCCTCAGCCATGTTCAAGATATCTTACCTATGTTCTCTTAAGGACATCTGTTCTTTTAAGTTCAAATGTACATGTTGAACAGCAACACCTGGTGCCAAAAGACTCGAAGACAATATTTCGTTCCAGTTAAACTTCAAGCTCACATTTCAATTAACTGCATTTAATTTTAAAAGCTAAGCTTATTACAGTAAGCATATCCCATTCAAAATAAATTCTTTAGTCAGGATCAAAGTATCATACATTTATTTGAAATTACTCGAAATAAAAATAAACACACATTGCCTCCTCTATATGTTTAATAATTACCTTGCAAACAATTCTATCAAAACAACAAATGTAACAAAATAAAGTGATCATAAGTTAAATAATTAATAACTTTTTATGTCAAAAATAAGTAACCTCCTCAACGGGACCGGGTACGCCTGAGGCTCCTGCCCAGCTGATGAAGGTTAATGAACTTAACTGCCTTGCCAACAATTCTGAACATACTCAACAACAAAATTAAATATGACAAAAATAAAGTTATCCGTTAAGTAATTAAAACCTAATTCAATCTTAAATACCCCAGTAACATTTTCAACGAGACAGGGTAGGCACAGAAGCTCCTGTCAAGTTGGTTTGAAGGTTCAATTCCATTTACATAATATTATAACAAGAGTGGGATAGTATTATAATAAGATGGGTTGTAACGGCCGCTCTAATTAAACTTGATAGGGTAAGCGCGAGGGCTCCAACCAAGTTGATGAAAAATTCACTCGACGGGAAGGAGACCAAGCGTGACATGCCAGTCAGTCCGAATAATCAAAAATCATACCTTAACGGAAAATATGTAACTGCAACGCAATGCAACAACTTAACTTGAACAAACTAAGGTTAAATACCAATTGCGGTTCACGTTACTTGAGAGAAGTTTGGGACTATAAACAAGCGAGGCTCCATTCAAGCTCATAGTCTTTTTACTCACGTTGTTGACGTCGAAAAACAAATCATCAAAAGAAAGATAAGCAACCTTACATTACCTAAATCCAGTTATTTACTACAGTGTTTTACTGTTTATTAATGCCTGTTACACAACCCCGAGCAATATAGGTCCTACCACACTATAAGAATCGGTCATAATACTTAACTAGGAAACGGCATCAAAACTGTGGTATTCCACTGCAATCTTACACTACATTACTAAATATTTACTGTAAAAATCTTTATTTTATTTAACGTTGCCTTTTTACGCAACGCAAAGCAATCTAGGTCCTACAGTACTATAAGAGTCGGACAAAGTGATCCAAAGCAACTTCGAGTCATACGACTTTATTAAAGAATGGCATCAAACCTGTAATATTCTATTGCAATCTAAACTAATTATTTACTGCCGAAAACTTTGTACTATTTACTGATGCCCTTTACGCAACTCAACGCAATTTGAGTCTTGCCGTACAATAAAAACCGGACCTGTTGACCCAAGGCAACTTCGAGTCACAACAGTTTATTAAAGAATGGTATCAGACCTGTAATATTCCACTGCAATCTAAACTAAATACTTCCTACAGGAAACTTTGTACTACATACTGATGCCTTTTACGCAATGCAACGAAAATCTGGGTCTACCGCACTTTTAAGACCTGGACCTAGTGACCCAAAGCAACTTCGAGTCATAACATTTTATTAAAGAATGACGTCAATCTATAATATTCCACTGCACACTTAACTAAATACTTCCTACAGAAAACTTTGTACTGTTTACTGATGCCTTTTACGCAATGCAACGCAATCTAGGTCCTACCGTACTAAGAGCCGGACCTAGTGGACCCAAAGCAACTTCGAGTCATAACATTCTATTACAGAATGGCATCAAATCTATAATTTTTCCACTGCACTCTTAACTAAATACTTCCTACAGAAAACTTTGTACTATTTACTGATGCCTTTTACGCAATGCAACGCAATCTAGGTCCTACCGTACTATAAGAGCCGGACCTAGTGACCCAAAGCAACTTCGAGTCATAACACTTTATTATAGATTGGCATCAAACCCGTGACATTCCACTGCAATCTTAACTAAATATTTACTGCAGAAAACTTTGCACTATTTACTGATGCCTTATACGCAATGCAACGCAATCTAGGTCTACGTACTATAAGAGCCGGACCTAGTGACCCAAGCAACTTCGAGTCATAACACTTTATTATAGTTTGGGCATCAAACCTGTGACATTCCACTGCAATCTTAACTAAATATTTACTGCAGCAAACTTTGCACTATTTACTGATGCCTTATACGCAATGCAACGCAATCTAGGTCCTACCGTACTATAAGAGCCGGACCTAGTGACCCAAAGCAACTTCGAGTCATAACACTTTATTAAAATATGGCATCCAGCCTGTGAAATGTCACTGTAGTCTTAACTAAATATTTAGTGCAGGAAACTATGTACTAATTACTGATGCATTTATACAATGTAAAGTAATCTAGGTCCTACCTAGCTATAAAAGATATACCTAGTGACCCAAAGCAACTTCGAGTCAAAACAAATTATCAGAGAATGGCATCAAACCTTGGTCTTCTACTGCAATCTTAACTACATACTTACTGCAAAATCTTTATACTATTTACAGATCCCTTTTTTTTGCAATGCAAAGCAATTTAGATCCTACTGTACTACGAGTGCCGGACCTAATGACCCAAAGCAACTTCGAGTTATAACACTTAATTAGAGAATGGCATCAAAACTGTGGTATTCTACTGCAATCATATAAATACTACATAAATAAATTGTCACTGAAAAAATCTTTATACTATTTACTGATGCCTTTTATACAACACAAAGTAGTCAATGTCCTACCGTACTATAAGAACCGGACTGAGTGATCCAAAGCAACTTCGAGTCATAACACTTTATTAGAAAACGGTATCAAAACTTTTGGTATTTTACTGCAATCGTAGATAACTAAATATTTACTGCAAAGTGTTACTATATACTGATGCCTTTCATGCAACGCAAGGCAATCTAGGTTCTACTGTACTATAAGACCGGATTAGTAACCCAAAGCAACCTCGTGTCATAACACCTAAAAAATTATGCTATTATGTATTGTAGTCTTAGGCAAAGCAAACTACACAACAGCGATTAAACTCGTACAAGCAACGGTTTGCAAGAACGTATGTGGCAATTGCGATGCAACAAGCTAACTACATTTTTGGGAAGCTGTCATGTCCCCTCGGGTACGAATTGGAAACGACCGACGAGAAATGATAGCTGAATGTCTAACAAAGATGCTCTAGATTAGATATAACTATAAACGCTTACTAAATGCATTTAATATAGATTATCACGCAGTCTCCCCCCTGCCAACTTGAATTCTCCAGTAATATATCATGATAACGTAGAGCGACAATTAAATTATTGTGTCGTAGGCTACCATAAAAGCATAAAATAAATAATTTTATCCCTTCAAAAGCAAGTTCCATAACAAGCTTTAAAACAATATATTTGTAATGAACGTTATCTGATTGAGAATCCAGAGTATACAAACACTTGGCATTTAAACGCACATAATTAAATAACACACATTAAAATTGATAACACATCTTATGTTACTGTTTATCTCCACACTTGCTGAATGGCATATTATCCGTGTTCCACATCTAATCATTGTCTTCAGCAGTCCAATACTTCGAGCAAATATGTGTGAAATCGTCTTTGGAAACCTTTTGATTTATTTGTACACTCATCCTCGTCAAGTAACGATCTGAAATATATGACTAGAGCAGAAAATCTGTCTCAACTCTCCTACTGAAACAGCTCGAGATAGAAAGAGGATAATATAATAATGTTGACAAAATGAACATATATGTAAATTATGTGGAACTGGTAAAGAAAATTAAATGCCTTCCTTTTGCTATGTCCTTGTTTACAGAAATTAAGAGCAAAGCATATTCCAGGAAATATTGTATCAATTTATGTCTACTCATTTATTATCCTTATAAGCAGTAGCATATAAAACTACAATAAAAATGTTGCCATGTACGCATTTCTATGATTTCATAGAACGTAAACGTTTGCTTTAAATATAATAATATGTACTATATACATGAAACTAAAGTATACAAGTTAATAGGTTTATATTATGAATAAGATTTGAATTTACGTCCCGTATTCCACAAATGTATACTGCTGATTGTATATACATGCATATCTTAATTTTGGGCCGGTGGCCGCTACATCAAATAAACTTCGTCGTTATCATTGTCATATTGAAACTGGACGGAAACGCATTTTATAAAACAGAACATTGCAAGCGGCGCCTTTGTAATCTCATTATGGGGTGTGGCGGGTGGGCAAAATTGTCAACTTTACATGTACTCGCTCAGCCAACGTACAAAAACAGACAGAGAGCTGCACGAGAATTATCAGCTTTTTATGCAAGTTTAACAGACTGTTTACCGATATCAAATTTAACTAGCTACAGGCTTGTATAAACTCGGGTACCAATTTATAACGATAAGAGCGAGGGCGTATCGGTTCCCTAGCAACGGACGTGACATTTGATTTTTTCTAAAAATAAATCAAATTATTTTTTAAAAAGAAAATAATTTTTATTATTTGAATTACTCGAAATAAAAATAAACACACATTGCCTCCTCTATATGTTTAATAATTACCTTGCAAACAATTCTATCAAACAACAAATGTAACAAAATAAAGTGATCATAAGTTAAATAATTAATAACTTTTTATGTCAAAAATAAGTAACCTCCTCAACGGGACCGGGTACGCCTGAGGCTCCTGCCCAGCTGATGAAGGTTAATGAACTTAACTGCCTTGCCAACAATTCTGAACATACTCAACAACAAATTAAATATGACAAAAATAAAGTTTATCCGTTAAGTAATTAAAACCTAATTCAATCTTAAATACGCAGTAACATTTTCAACGAGACAGGGTAGGCACAGAAGCTCCTGTCAAGTTGGTTTGAAGGTTCAATTCCATTTACATAATATTATAACAAGATTGGGGTAGTATTATAATAAGATGGGTTGTAACGGCCGCTCTAATTAAACTTTATAGGGTAAGCGCGAGGGCTCCGACCAAGTTGATGAAAAATTCACTCGACGGGAAGGAGACCAAGCGTGACATGCCAGTCAGTCCGAATAATCAAAAATCATACCTTAACGGAAAATATGTAACTGCAACGCAATGCAACAACTTAACTTGAACAAACTAAGGTTAAATACCAACTGCGGTTCACGTTTGCGTCTATTATGACAACGCGCGAGCTAGATCAATCGGGCTTACAATAGTGGTTAAGTCAAAAAACGTTTAAACTGATACCGATTAACGAAATCTAAAAGCCCGGTCACCTTCCAGTCGATAGAATTTTCCCGCCACAATAAATTTTCAGAAATTTATCCCCCAAAATTCTTATCGATTGGAAGCCATGTTCTTAGAAATATAATCTTTTAAAACACAGTTGCCAAATGCGATAGCCCAGCCCTGCAGTAAAGATTGTATTTACCTTATGATGTCTTTTAGCAGACAGAATCTTTCTTTCTTTAATTTATTTTTATTCATTTATTTACTTATTACTTCATTTATTAATATATTTATTTTAATTATTTTTGTTTTGTTTCTAATAATATAAGATGTTATTTTCTGTTCAAATGCTGTCTTCTAATGTTGTAGTTGTTTATTAGCAAAATTATCCACAAAGACCCGCGGTTCTCTTCATGACTTACAAAAATCTAAGTGGCAACTGTTGTGGCAATGAACTGTCAATACGCTACTTTTAGGATGATAACAGTAAATCTAATGTTTATTTTAAAACGACATATTTATTCTATCGTACACGGCCGATATATAGGTCACGCACACACCTGTTTAATATAAGCTACACGCCTCGTTGCATATGCCATGTCGATAAAGCAGAATGCTTGACATGTAACCGTTTACTCTATGTTTTTAAATTGCTGCCACTTATTCATCATTAAATATTTTTCTATACTGTTTTTTGTGTTTTCCGGCCAAAAGTTTGAATTATGTGCATAAAGTGTTTTACATGTATTTACTATAAAAACTAAGTAGTTATTTATGATCGTGCCATATAAAATTTCACATGTAATCCTGTATAAAATCAGCTGTTTTTATGTAATTTTGTTGAACTTTCTGTCAATAATTTATCAAAAATGCTATAAATTTCCAGCTATATTTATTCTCTAGCGGTGCTGTAAGTTTGAGGCCATAATATTAAATAATGAACTTTACACGCATCTTTTTTATGTACGTGACGCCCAGATTTCGCGTGAGCCGTTTAAATAACTAATTACTAGTTTCTTATGTTTTTTACTTATACATCTTCACTCCTACATTTTTCTAATATTCACTGCTAAATTTTCCTTATGATGACTACCTCTTTCATACCCAGTTGTCCGGACCGTGCACCAACCAGTATGTACTTTTGCCGTCCGATAGTAACCCGTTCTTCCTAGATTTTGAACTAACCTTACCATAAAACTAGGTCAATGTAATGATTCAGTTTCTACGGGACGATACTAATAGGCGATACAAATGGGCCCGCAACCCTTCCTGCTTCATCTTCCTTATTTCTTTCTGTATTATACAAGAATTCAGTGCAACCGAGCAAAGATTTTTTGAATTCGAAGCAATCGAGAATAGGAAATTCTTGGTTAAAACCACCCATCTACTTTACCGTTATCACGTGCATATCGTTTCAAAGCGTTTATATTAGCTGGTGATTTGGCCGAGTTAATTATCCGAACTGAAAAACTCATCTTTGTGACCGCTATGTTTGAAGGAATTTACTTGCAAAAAGAGGACTTTTATACCATTATGCCGCCACACCCACTTTGAGAATTATTATTAGCACATGGAATATTGCTACTTATACAGTTATTAGAAAGAACTACATCAGAATTTGAAAGAATTTGTTCAAAGTCAATAACAATTGACCCACCAGAATAATCCTGTAGTAGTCTGTTTCCTCTATCGTCAATGTCACCAGTGTTGACTGTTCGACCTTCAGGTGCCACAAGTTCGCCAGCAGGCCTGCTTTCAAGGTTACACTCGTCGGCTTCTCATTTACGACGGACCTCTCGTATTACGCCTGTTCTCTTCATTGTCGGTTGTTGTCAGACCAGCCCGCTTCTCTTATTACAACCTCTCGGCAAGCGTAGAGAAATAAATTCTTTATAAAATTGTCAACTCAAAATTGTCAACTTTACATGTACTCGCTCAGCCAACGTACAAAAACAGACAGAGAGCTGCACGAGAATTCTCAGCTTTTTATGCAAGTTTAACAGACTGTTTACCGATATCAAATTTAACTAGCTACAGGCTTGTATAAACTCGGGTACCAATTTATAACGATAAGAGCGAGGGCGTATCGGTTCCCTAGCAACGGACGTGACATTTGATTTCTCTAAAAATAAATCAAATTATTTTAAAAGAAAAATAATTTTTATTATTATGTACTCTTTAATTAAACATTTGTTTTCTGTTAAATTGATTTTGACTAATGAAATTATTTGCTTCTTATTAACATCCTTAACTTTTTTCCAGATATATCTTTTTGCCATTCCTCACCACAAACCCTTTCGGTGGGGGATACCAATTCATCGAATTTGCTTGTTTGATATGAGTTTAAACGGGTATTAAGTAATTTTAAAAGATCTGTTTTAAAGGCGTACGCTAGAATTCAGGGCGAATTTTTTTTTGGGGGGAAAAGGATGTTTTCAGGTTATAACACACTAAATAGTTGTTGTTCTTTATTCTATATAAAATTGACCTATTTCCAATGACCGCAGCACACATCAGGACCCATTTTAAATGTCTGTAACTTACATTTTCTTGAAGAATATTGTCAGTGCTAACTAAAGATCAAGAGAAAAGTGGGGGTCATGTTCGATGCAAGAAAAATAATTTCAGTCAAACACACAAACTGCAAAATCAGCTAAAAAATGAGACCCCAAATTATACTGGTGGTGTATGATCTAAGTTTCCATGAAAAATTTTGTCATGTTGTTATTTCATTATGAAAATGCTATCTACATGTCAAGCATAGATCTGTCATGTGATTTTAGCAAAAAAATTGCAAAGAAAATAAGAAAAATAGCTCTACAGAGCAAAAAAACTGAGGACTATTTGTATCCGCCATTATGCGACTACCATTTTTTTACCGGTGACCTATGATTTATATTTTTGTTTCTTAGATGATTGTCCTTCAGTATCCAAAGTTTGAAGAAATTCTATTATTTGGAAAAATTTCGCCCATCTCATATACAGTCTAACGTGTACTAACTGTGACCTCCGATCAGCGGTCACCTCTGTTCAGCGGTCATTTTGTACCTCCCCCAACGGATTTTCCTCTATTTCATCATCCCACAGGAATTGCCTGCCGACTGCCGTATTTGACAATTTTCAGTAGCCATGTTTCTTCCCAAAACCAATTTTTAGGTGAGAATCGCCGAAAATACTCAATTTTTGAGAAACACATGATTGCTAAGTTTTGCCTGACCAACAAAAAAAAGAACAAAATGACATGAGCTTCTCAATTCAAACTGATAACCAAAGGTGTGACTCTCTTTTTGTTACGATCAAATGGCCAATAATCATCGGCAATTAGCGTGTCACCTCGTGTCAATTTTGTTGTTCACAGTTTGATCTCGGTTAAAGGTAATATTCGAACTTTTATTAGTATCATATTTGTGATTTTCTTATATTTCTTTCATCAAAATACTATTAAATTTATATGAAATTAATTTTGTTTAAAAGAAATATAAACCACTCGATTATTTACGGAACGTATAGGCAATCTTAGATTTTAGCGTAGACTGTAAGGGCGGAGAGTAGCTTCCATTTACCAAAATGGCGAAAAACGTAAATAAATTTGTTTTGGTTTGAAGTTGGAAAATCGTTTTGTAAAAAACACGCCGGAGTTGTTGATTGCTAAGAAGACCATTCGTATTGCGAAGGCAAATGCACGTCAGTGTATCCTGGTAAAATAATTAGAGTAAAACGAAATAGAAATGGGCCTAAAGTCTAAAGTCATGATTGAACACTGGTCAGAAGTCTGAAATAAATATATACTGGCTGCCTCTCCGATCAGCAGCCACCTGGCTTAAGCAGCCAAGTTGTCTGTTTCCCCTGGCTGGCTGCTTAAGACAGGTTAGACTGTACAGGGAATTCTAGTATACACCTTTAAATACACCTTTGAACTAGAGGCATTGTACATTTTTAGACACTATGACAGTCAGTAATATAATGTTTATGTTTTTAGCTGTCTCATACAAAACACTTTTGCATTCATATATTCATTGTTTAAGTTATGGGTTTATATCTTGTTTATCAAAAGTATATATTTTTCATTGTGTTTGTATATCTTTGCATTTCTTGGACGTATTTCTAGCTCACCTGTCACAAAGTGACAAGGTGAGCTTTTGTGATCACGCAGCGTCCATCGTCCGTCAGTCCGTCCATCCGTAAACTTTTGCTTGTGACCACTCTAGAGGTCACATTTTTTGTGGGATCTTTATGAAAGTTGGTCAGAATGTTCATCTTGATGATATCTAGGTCAAGTTCGAAACTGGGTCACGTGCCATCAAAAACTAGGTCAGTAGGTCTAAAAGTAGAAAAACCTTGTGACCTCTCTAGAGGCCATATATTTCACAAGATCTTCATGAAAATTGGTCAGAATGTTCACCTTGATGATATCTAGGTCAAGTTCGAAACTGGGTCACATGCCTTAAAAAACTAGGTCAGTAGGTCTAAAAATAGAAAAACCTTGTGACTTCTGTAGAGGCCATATATTTCACAAGATCTTCATGAAAATTGGGTCAGAACGTTCACCTTGATGATATCTAGGTCAAGTTCGAAACTGGGTCACGTGCCATCAAAAACTAGGTCAGTAGGTCAAATAATAGAAAAACCTTGTGACCTCTCAACAAGCCATATTTTTCATGGGATCTGTATGAAAGTTGGTCTGAATGTTCATCTTGATGATATCTAGGTCAAGTTCGAAACTGGGTCACGTGCGGTCAAAAACTAGGTCAGTAGGTCTAAAATATAGAAAAACCTTGTGACCTCTTTAGAGGCCATATATTTCATGAGATCTTCATGAAAATTGGTCAGAATGTTCACCTTGATGATATCTAGGTCAAGTTCGAAACAGGGTCACGTGCCATCAAAAACTAGGTCAGTAGGTCAAATAATAGAAAAACCTTGTGACACCTCTAGAGGCCATATTTTTCATGGGATCTGTATGAAATTTGGTCTGAATGTTCATCTTGATGATATCTAGGTCAAGTTCGAAACAGGGTCATGTGCCCAGGTTCCTATCTCAAAGGTCAAGGTCACATTCAATAATGACTTTGTCCGGAGCATTTCTTCTTCATGCATTAAGGGATTTTGATGTAACTTGGCACAATTGTTCACCATCATGAGACGGAGTGTCATGCGCAAGAATCAGGTCCCTAGGTCTAAGGTCAAGGTCACATTTAGAGGTCAAAAGATACAAGAATGACAACTTTGTCCTGAGCATTTCTTCTTCATGCATGGAGGGATTTTGATGTAACTTGGCACAAATGTTCACCACCATGAGACGGAGTGTCTTGCGCAAGAACCTTAGGTCTAAGGTCAAGGTCACACTTAGAGGTCAAAGGTTAGATACAAGAATGACACTGTCCGGAGCATTTCTTTTTCATGCATAGAGGGATTTTTATGTAACTTGGCACAGTTGTTCACCATCATGAGATGGAAGGTCATTCGCAAAAATTTAGAATTATTTCCCTTTGTTGTTACTATAAATAGCTTATATTGTAACTTTTTCATTACTGGTCATAGGGAAAAATCAAGACCATTTTTCTGTAGTACAACATGCATGTTACATCCAATTTTGAGGTGTATTTTGACCTTTCTCTACTGGTAAGGGGTTTTGGGTGGACTTAGAATTTTTTTATTTTTTAACATTTACTTCCCTTTGTTGTTACTACAAATAACTTATATTGTAACTTTTTGCAGTCTTTTTTTTTTTATTTGGCATAAGTGTTTGCCTCAATGAGACAGAGTGTCGTGTACAACTCCCAGTCCTTTTGACAGCTGATGGGCTCGACAAGTTGCCCGTGGGCATCTAGTTAAGTGTTGTTTTGTTTGTGTTTTTGTTTCTGATATTCTATACTCTTGCTGTTTTGCTGTTTCATTTTTGTAGTAAAAGTATATTACGATATACTTTGTTGAATTAAAATGAGTACTCGTTCACTTTTCCAAGTTATCTTTATTTATTTTCTGTTGTATTTATTTCTTTTTCTAAGTTCTCCAGTGTTGATTTTGATATTTTATAGTGACTGTCCTTATCTGTGAAATGGACATTTTGATAAAAATAACATAATTATGATAAATCATTCTTACATTTTATAACAATACTGTAAAAGCAGAAAGTTTCGCGAGGGTTTAATTTTCGCTATATTCGCGAGGCCCTACATCTCGCGAAAAATTAATCCTCTTGTAAATATTCAGTTCTGCGAATATTAAACCTCACAAACATACTCAAAATTTCAAAATTGCGAAATTTTGACCCAGCCAAAATATGTGCTTTTACAGTAAGCCAGTCAGTAAAATAGAACTGCAAACTTACCCTTGCATGATCGTAAGACGCGACTAATAGGGTCTTAACACTTGCTGTAACTCTGTGATTCCAGCAGGTATGCAAATTTTGATTCCATACCTCATGTTTTTATTTCGATGTAAATGAGATGTGAAACCAAAATTTGTAGTCCTGTTTGGCGCCATATAACCTATACTGTGTTGATGTGCAGTAAAACCCAAATAAAGAAATAAATAGAACTGCAAAAATGTTACAGCACAATATCTCAAGTTGTTTTTATCTAGTCTGAAACATGCCTTCATAATTGTTTATGGCTGATCTCAGATAAATTTTTGCTCTGACACCTGGCTCAAGACATTTGTCTTTTTGTCACAGGGAAAAGTATCGTCAATACATGTTTGTTCAAAAGCTTCCACTCAGTATTAGTAGAGGCAGAAACTGATTCACTGTTTCAGGTTTTATGTTTTATTTGAATGTATGTACTAAACTGCAAGCTCTACAATTTAAGAGTCATCTTTACTATGACAGTTGAGGCATTTTCAAAGACTGAAACTGCTTTCAGCAAATATTTCAAGAAGTTATTTGTTAACAAGAGCAGTCACAGAATGCAATCATGCCATTGGTTTTTGAGGAATTTGAATTCAAACTCAACCAATCAGTTGCTAAATTTTTTAGACTGGTTTACACATTAAGTCTTGTATCATTGGAGCCAGATTTAATGCTCATGGTACTAATAGTCTGTTTAGTGTATAAAGTATAAAAAATGATGATCATGCCTAAACAAATAGCCTTAGCTCATTTTCAGTTTAACCCTTATCATGCTGGGCAAGATTTATTCTGTCTTTGCGACCAGTGTAGATCATGACATTATTTGCACAATATTTTGAATAATCTGTTTAACAGCAAATACCATGTACATAGTGTCAGATGTTGTTCATGTATTTGTTTGTAATTTTGAGTTGAAGAAGCTTGTTTTTCCGCTGAAGCTTTAAAGTGCCTTAAAGTTTGCCATTTTCATTCAACCATTGGTTATAATGGTTAGGGAAGTTGATTATGTTGATTATATTTTTTATTACTCAACTTCCATTCATAGGAAACAAATCATGTTTTTAAATATATTTTCACACATACATAAGTTATTTTTCAAGAATAGTGTTACAAATAAATGAATGCATTTATGTCTTGACGGCATTAAAGGAAAAATATCTTCGCTTACAATATCTTGTTAAGTAACATATTTTATAAGTGGTAGTTAGGGACATGGAAATATTAGTGTATCTCACGAATTAAAAGATTTTAGTCGTCTTTCAGCGCCATGTAACTTGTACTGTGTTGATGTGCCATAAAACCTAAATCAACAAATTTTTGTGGAAGTTTAACCTTTAGCCTGCTGGCAGCAAGTGATTCTACTTTTGCAAACAGTGCAGACCAAGATCATCCTGCATGGACGTGCAAGCTGGCCGTATATGCAGGCTGACCATGGTCTGCACTGTTTGCAATTCAGTCAGTAAAGTTCCACTGAACACCCCTTTGAATACAATGTGGTACTGCCGAAATTGAATGATGGACCAGTCCATTTTACATATTTAGCAGGGTAAAGGTTAACTGATGGAAAGTTTGTAATTTCTGCTACACTATTTTACAAGTGCAGTATGATTATTGTGATGTAATAGAATATTTATTTGCTAGTTTTGTCTTTTGATTGCTATTGACTGGTATGTGAAGAAACTTACACTGGACCAGGTATCATGGAAGATTCATTTATCTGAAATTATAATGATGTAAAAGGTGTTGTAAATTCGCTTATTTAGAGCAAAGTTCAATTGCTAATTTATAATGAAATCTATAAGGTCCTTCTGAAGTATAGAATGTGACCAAAGCAGAGTATTAGCAGACTCGGTGTGACTGAGTTTGTTCATGAGGGGTTATGAAACATGCAATACCCATCATGCCACTTGGCACCAGTTTAAGCGGAACTCTTATTATCCAAAGATTAAATGGATTCCATGATCCAAAAAATATGGTAACACAGAAATCGGTAATTATTCGTCAAGTCTTAAAGTGATAAATATAAATGAACGAGTTGCTGGTCCTTTGTGTGTTTTATGTAACAAAAAATAAAAGTATTAATGAAATAGTTATAGTGTCGTTGTTTTTACACCACCATATATGTTTGAGAACTGGAGGGTATACTGGTCAAAATTAGATAGTACCTATATATTTTGTAGGAAAGAAAAAAACATATTTGTTTACATATAAACAACATTGATGTAATGATATAAAGAATGGCTTTTTCTTCAATACAGAACCTGCAATCTAACTTCACTCACAAATAAACATGAACAAAATGGCCTTAAAAAAATCCAAAGTTGGAGATAAAAATTTCAAAAAAGGAACTTTTAGTTAAAGCTAAAACTAACTTTTTTGACGGTAAAGATAAATATTGAATTAACACAATTTTATGATTTTTCGTTGGATTTAATGACATTTTAAATAGAAACTAGGAAGTCTTATGAGTACAGTTTTCCAGGCAGTTCTCAGTAGTTAAAATTCATGGGGGAATACTCCATGAGTATGACTACAGGCAGTTCTCAGTTGATACAATCCATGGGGGAATACTGAGTACAACACACCATGCAGTTTTCAGTTTGAACAGTCTATAGGGGAATACTCGAGTACAACTCTTCACGCAAATTCAATGGGGGAGTACTCACTGCATACAACTCTCCAAGCAGTTCTCAGTTGTTTAAATTCACAGATAAATACTCGTTGAGTGCAACTCTGCAGGCAGTTTTCAGTTGGTAC
Source organism: Mercenaria mercenaria (assembly GCF_021730395.1). Lineage (NCBI taxonomy): Eukaryota > Metazoa > Mollusca > Bivalvia > Venerida > Veneridae > Mercenaria > Mercenaria mercenaria. The sequence continues at coordinate 48,644,694 of NC_069362.1, forward strand.
AATTCTCAGAGATATACTCCATGAATACAACTCTCCAGGGAGTTCTCAGTTGTTAAAATTCACAGGGAAATACTCCTAGAGTACAAGTCTCCAAGCAGTTCTCATTTGTTACAATTCACAGAGAAATACTCGAGTACAAGTCTCCAAGCAGTTCTCAATTGTTACAATTCACAGGGAAATACTCCTGGAGTACAAGTCTCCAAGCAGCTCTCATTTGTTACAATTCACAGGGAAATACTCCTCGAGTACAAGTCTCCAAGCAGTTCTCATTTGTTACAATTCATAGGGAAATACTCCTCGAGTACAAGTCTCCAAGCAGTTCTCATTTGTTACAATTCACAGGGAAATACTCCTCGAGTACAAGTCTCCAAGCAGTTTTCATTTGTTACAATTCACAGAGAATTACTCCTCGAGTACAAGTCTCCAAGCAGTTCTCATTTGTTACAATTCACAGGGAAATACTCCTCGAGAACAAGTCTCCAAGCAGTTCTCATTTGTTACAATTCACAGGGAAATACTCCTCGAGTACAAGTCTCCAAGCAGTTCTCATTTGTTACAATTCACAAGGAAATACTCCTCGAGTACAAGTCTCCAAGCAGTTTTCATTTGTTACAATTCACAGAGAATTACTCCTCGAGTACAAGTCTCCAAGCAGTTCTCATTTGTTACAACTCACAGAGAATTACTCCTCGAGTACAAGTCTCCAAACAGTTCTCATTTGTTACAACTCACAGAGAATCACTCCTCGAGTACAAGTCTCCAAGCAGTTCTCAAATGTTACAAGCAGTTCTCAGTTGTTACAATTCACAGGGAAATACTCCTTGAGTACAAGTCTCCAAGCAGTTCTCATTTGTTACAATTCACAGAGAAAAACTTTTTGAGTACAAGTCTCCAGGCAGTTCTCATTTGTTAATACTCCTCGAGTACAAGTCTCCAAGCAGTTCTCATTTGTTACGATTCACAGAGGAAAACTTCTTGAGTACAAGTCTCCAAGCAGTTCTCATTTGTTACAATTCACAGGGAAATACTCCTCGAGTACAAGTCTCCAAGCAGTTCTCATTTGTTACGATTCAGAGAGAAAAACTCCTTGAGTATAAGTCTCCAAGCAGTTCTCATTTGTTACAATTCACAGAGAAAAACTTGAGTACAAGCAGTTCTCATTTGTTACAATCCACAGGGAAATACTCCTCGAGTACAAGTCTCCAAGCAATTCTCATTTGTTACAATTCACAGAGAAAAACTTCTTGAGTACAAGTCTCCAAACAGTTCTCATTTGTTACAACTCACAGAGAAAAACTCCTTGAGTACAAGTCTCCAAGCAGTTCTCATTTGTTGCGATTCACAGAGAAATACTGAGTACAGTTATCCATGCAGTTCTCATTTGGAACAATTCACAGGGAATGCTCAGTGTGTACAATTTGCCAGGCAGTACTCAGGTGAGAACAATTTGCAGGGAAATTCTCCCTTAGTAAATTCATTAAGCAATATTTGAAAGGTATGATTTACAGGCTAATACTAAGTACAATTCACCAGCTAAAACGTAACAAGTGTACACACATTGTAGGATGACACTAGATGAGCACAATTCATTCGGACAACAGCCCAGAATATAATTCACCAGAAAATACCCTAGTGAGGTCAATTCACCTGTCAATACTCGGTGAGTACAATTTGCCAAACAAAACTCAGTGGGTAAAAAACATGATTAGTAAATTCGCAGTGAGTAAAATTCATCAGGTAATACTTGGTGAGTAAAATTCACAGTTAACAGGCAATGCATGAGTGAGTACAATTCACGGCTTAATACTCATGTAAAATTCACTGGGAAATACTAGGTGTGTTCAACTCACCAGGCAATACTCGAGTGAGAATAAATTAGCAGACGATACTCATTTAGTACAATTAGTGGCAAGGTAAAGAGAGTAAAGTTCACAGGCCAGTACTAAGGGGCTAGTTAATATAATTTTCCAGGTAATACGCAGAGGGTGCAGTTCACAGAACAATATTTGGAGGGTACAATTCACAGGGCAATACTTATGTGAGATCAACTTGCAGGGCAATATCCGGTAAGTACAATTTGCCAGACAATATATATAATGAGTTAACTTTGATAGACCATACTGGATTAGTAAGTTCACACGTCTGTACGATCATAATTGAGGAAAAAAGTGAGTACAATTCACAAGGCAATACTAAGTATGTACTATTTGCAGGGAAAAACTCGGTCTGTACAATTCGACAGACTATACTCGAGTGAGAACATTTTGCTGGGCAATACACATTGATAATAATTCACTGGTGTGAAGTTTAGGGATTGAAATTCACTGCGTAATATGCAAGTGAGGTAAATTCACCGGAATAAGCTGCCAGACAACAAGTGAGTAAAGACGGGATTTTTGTTTGTTTGTTTAGTTTAAAGTCATATACTGATACATTTTAAGTCATTGCAACCTTTTAGCTTTAAATGGTGAAGGAAAACTCCCAGTTGCATCTCCGGACATTATTTCAGGGACAGATGAGCATTTTGGTAGGACCACATATCTTCCGTAAATCAGTTGTATGACTTCCTCACATGAAAGATCTACACCATAAAAAAGCTTTTGAGCTCAAAAAAGTGAGGAGCATGTAATTGGAAGTCAGTGACTTCATTAACTTGGACACAGACGCAATGCCCATCTTGCTTGACGGACTGTACTTAATAGGTAAGTTCACGATGAGTATGTAATGCGTAAGGCAATACATAGTGAGTACTCAGTGAGTTCATAGTTGCAATACTCATTGTGTACATCACCGAAAAATACTCCATGTGTACAGTTCACCAGGCAATACTCCAATGAGAAAAATTTGGTGGGTAAATCTGACTGTAAAATATCCAGCAAGGCAATTCCCTCGGCAATACTGATTGAGAAGAATTGACTGGGCAATAATCAGTCGAATTATACAAGTTATAGGGCATTATACTTAGTAGGAACAGTTCACATATATGGCAATATTTGGTTAGTAAACCTCGTCACACAAAATTCATTGGACAATGCTCAGGGGTCCCATTTCGCAGGGTACAGTTTAGAGGGTATCCCCAAACAACCTATTTCCGACCACCACCTATTTTCGACCGTCTAAGACTTTGTATGATAAAAATCTTTACAAGCCAAATTTATCAGTTGCGATTGTTTCATTGTTTACAGTGGAGACAGAACAAGTTAGAAACCTACTTTCACCCAGTTTTGGTACTTGGAAATTTATATAAATTCCTTTGATGTAGCAGTGCCATGTTTTCAGAAGGGTTTTCTTATTACTAAACAACTTGCATGTTTCCTTGGCTACTACATATTCTTACTTGAACCAATGTCCATTATTTATACATGTATATTTTTTTCCGCTAAATGTATGTTCCTTAACCCATGTTTCCTTCAAAAATTGTGAAGCATACTACACAAAATTATTTTGACAATGCAATCCTGATGCCTGTCCTTGCAACAGCTTTCTTCATTTTCAGAGCATTTTTAATATTCGGAGTGTCAAAAGCTTAGCAGTAATGTAATACCACACATGATCGGATTTAGGTTGGAAATTTCCAGCATGACTTTCTACTGAAGACTTTCAAAATCACAGATCATACTAGGGATTTAGTAAGATACTTGAAACCTAAATGGCATGCTTTTATAGCAGTTATGGTGATAGAAAGTATGAGGCGATAAACCAATTGAAAGAGTTGGACACGCATATGAACAAAACTGGACAGAAAACTTGTTGTGTCGGAAACTGGTTGTGCCGGGATACTTTACCCATAGAGTATAATTTACTGGGCTATACTCATTTTATTCAGTTGAAAGAGCAATACTTAAAGTACAATTCACAGGGCAACACTCAGTAAGTACAATTCACTGGACATTACCAAGTGAGTACAGCTCATTATAAGGCAACTCAGTGAGTGCAACTCATTGGGTAAGATACAGTGGGTACATATGGGAAAATTAGACCCATCGTGAAAATCACCACAAAAGCCGATAATACGTTTGGCCAGGTAAATCGGCTGTCGAGACTGTTCGCTAGTTTTCGGCCGACTCCGTATTTCAGGCCGATGTCTATCCCTTCTTCGCCAATGTACCGTTACATTAATACTTTTGATCATATGGATTTAGGGATATTGTTAAGTCTAATTTACAGTGATTGCAAAGATAGATTAGAAAATAGAAACCTAAAAGGCTGTTGGTGGTTTATTTATAACGGTATTCTCAACAAACACATTATTATAAAACCAAACAATGACTTTCCAAAAGTAATTTCTACTTTCTTACAGTCAGATGGAAACTCGCTTTTATAATACTTTCTTTGATGTTCATGATTATGAAATAAAGATTTTAAGTAGTTTTTTTTTATATAATCAAATAACTGCACATTTATTATTATGTCGTGAGCGGTGTCCAACTAGCTTAGAATCTTATGCCAGCTCGAAGATCGAAATTCAACTTCATAACTTATCGAATTTTGATCCTAAGCTACACCTGAAGATCGAAAAACGTCAAATTGCCAAATAGCTTTTAATTTCGGGCCAGTTCAATGATCGAAATTTATAATATTCCAAAAGCCAAATTTCGATCTCGTATTGAATGAACAGCCTGTTCCAAGATTGATACTGAAATGAAAAAGTCAAATATCGAGCAAGCAATTAGTGTCGAGCCATCTCGAAAATCGTACTTCAAATTTTGAAAAGCTGAATTTCAATATAATACTGAAACTGCGATCTGCTCAAGATTCAAAGATTAAAAATCGTGCAAAATCGGATATATCGAAATTCAAGTTTTTATGCCCCCGGCATCTACTGATGCGGGAGGCATATAGTGATTGTTCGTTCGTCCGTCCGTCCGTCCATCCGTACGAGGTTAACCAAATGGGACCGTTTCGTCCAGCATCAATACCCCTTACTAGAATGACTTGATACTAATGCCGATGTAACCTGTGACCATTCCTCATCTTCAGACATCACCTAACCTCAGTTTGACCTTGACCTTGAACTTGACCTCGTTTTGGACTTAGGTTGCTTTGTATCGACAAAACTGGTATTGAATGTAAAACTGTCTTTTAAACAGCCAGCTGCCTGGAAAACTCAGTACTGGTGTCATATGAGAAGTCATGGTCGTGACCCCTTTCACGGATGCTCGAACCCACGAGCCCTGGGTTGAGCGGCCGACGCATTATTCACTGGACGACCGCTCCCCTCAAAATATTTGAATTTCGGTCATCCTGCTGGATCTAATTTCAATTCTGCCTCGAAATTCGACGAATTCTTTTTATTTTTTATTTCGATTTCCGAGTCTGTGCGAAATTCAATGTAAGCGAAATTCAACATCATCCTATCAAAATTTGAATTTTAATTTTCTACTTCTAACTTGCCCAATATATGACGCCTTAAATTTCAACGTTTCTGTTTTAAATTTTGAACTTCGATCCTCAAGCTGTTTAAAATTGACTATTGGCTGTAAACAAATCATATTATGGAGCGTCCACTAATTTATAAATCCGTACATGTGTGCTGTTTAGCGTGTGAGAAGATATCAGTCTTTACCGTTAAGGATCTTAAATTCCGTAAGAATTGACGGAAACATACGGGAATGTTCGAGTCTTTCCGATAAGGAAAAAAACCTATACTCATCTGCAAAATGCTTAAAAAAGACCATTTTCTTCTTCACCTAGAAAACTGAAATTAGTATGAAACAATAGCTAAATGAATATAGATTACTAAGTTGTTTGCAAAGGTCTTTAAGCACACATAAGAATATATTTATTCTTTGTTAAACAGAAGAAATTTCAGCAAATTATCCATATTTTACTATATTTCTAATTGTAGATAGACAGACATAAAGTATACGCAAAAAAGACCATTTTCTTTAAAATTCATTTTTAAAATAAAATATTCATAAGAAAGACAATGCATTGAATATTATCACATCGTTTGCAAAGCTAAAATACCTATAATACTTTTTCCATGAATTTAAATAAAGTAAAGGGCTCCTTCTTTGCGCTATATAAAATATTTTCACGCGTGTGAAAAATCGATGGGTCTAATTTTCCCATATGTATGTCACTTTGCAACAGATTCTACATGGAACATATTGTCCATTTGAATGTAAATAAACAGCCTTCAACTTTAGTTTAATACAAGCTTGAGTATGGCTCTGTCATCTGTGATCCCATTTAGCTAAAAAGAACATTGATAACTTAGAAAAGATTCAAAGAATTGGAGCTAGCCAGATTTATAATGAATGATTATCGATCTAGGGAACCAGGATGTGTAACATGAATGCTTACCAGTTTAAAACTGGACAAGATACAATGTAGCTGTACGTACATTGATCAGACTTGTACAAGATCACGGGGATATGGTGCCGACAGTGGACCTTGATATATACTTGACATACACTATAAACTGAATGATGGTCAATAAAAAGTCTTTTCTCGTGGAAACACTTGTGGAACCATTTGGATGATAGAATTGTGCATGTGAACAAAGTTTAGGGTTTCAAGGCATCCCTTCAAAAATTTGATTAGAGTCATCCATAGGATTTATACCAAAGTGGTCCATCTACATAAAACTCAAGTCAAGTCAAGTCAAAACTACAGATACAGATGGTGAATACATATCGAAAGCAAATTACACTGGTTGATCTTCGGCCTGGACAAGAAATATAGGCTGCAGTAAATAATATTATATGTGAAGTTGCCATTTATTATTATCTGTTTTCATTTGTTTTACTCAGTGTCTGGTTCCATGGGTATACTGTAAGCTGGGTTTGTAAAACGGTATGGATCGATGGATGTATGGAGAAACAGTTCTTTGATTATATATAGTGAGATGACAACGACATCCTGTCGGTTCAAATATTAATCTATTCCCAACATGGCGAAACATCACCCAGATTTAATTTTTTGCCGAAAGCAACCTGGTGTTGGTAGGTATTTACTGCAAGAAAAGAATAAACGTTGATAGATTCTGCTAATGAATGTTTAACTCATTATTGCAGAGTTAATTTGTAGACACATTATTTCTTCGTTTGACTAGAATTTATTCTGATATTTTAACTTTCCGTTATTTTTGTGTGGGTGGGGAATGGCATATGTACGTTTGAAAACGTACCTTTCAGACTGAAGTCTTGTGAGGAGAACAAATGGTTAGTTATTTGTAAAATTCAAAATTCCTAGTCATTTAACCCAAAATACACATTTCTGCCATGGACTAATTTTTAAAAAAACTACTAATTTAACTAAAGCATCCCAATTTCTGCTTTGTGTAACTATTTCATACCTGAAATCAGCAGATTAACTCAGATCTGATGAACAAGTCTGGTCTGTATGAGTGCTGAATTAAAGAGAGGGCAATCCGGAAAGTCAGATATTGGAAGTTTGGCCCAATTCTGTTATCATGGTTGACAAAACACAACACTACTGAAATCATGTTTTGGATCATTTTCGACTTGCATAGTTTCAGACATATTGTAACTGTGGGAAACTTACCAGGTGGAATCAGTCTGTACTTTATGCTGTTTGGGACAATAGCCAAATAATATTGTCTAGCAACACCAGCAACGTCTTTTCGTGCTGCCCGCGCCAAGGAAATCACTCTTGCTGTGTTCCGGGTTCAGGCTATCGCCCCGTAGGCCGTACCAGACCGTACGCGAGCACTACACTCCTCCCCGTCCTATTGAAAGGAGGTAGTCCCTACACCATGGAAGTAGACCATGGTGTCTTAGACCATGGAGATATACCATGGTCCCTTAGACCATGGAAGTATACCATGGTCTCTTGCTCATAAATATGAGATGTTCCTGGTTTAACCAGTACTAGTATTGTGTCACTTTAGCCACAATACCACCGCTACCGGCGACCATGGATCTCCGCATCCATAGTGCACCGGGATCAGCCCCTATGGCTTAAACAGACTCAGTTCTTCTATAGATAGTCAATGCTATCATAAGAGCTGTTCCTACTCCAAGAATGGTCAGCAGCCGAACACTTACCATAAAACAACCTTAGTCAAACAGGCGGCTGACTCTACCTCACACAGTTGCCTCTACCTGAGCTTTGCCTAACAGTGGGGGCCTGGGTAACCTTACTGCTAGTCCAAGCAGAGCTCAAGTCTCCTCTGTGACAGGGCCTTGTGGTGCCTGCCCTATCCTAGTAAAACTGTGTGAGGCCATACGTTCCTCGTCAAGGGTCTCTAGGACGAGCTTCACCGGACTAATCTGTTTTCTTAGTCCGATGTCCCAAAGAAGTTAAGCCACGACTGAGTTCAAATAGCTTCCTCCTTCAGACTTTTCAGCATACCAAGATGAATGCCATCTTGACCTTAGTCACACTAACATAAAACACAATCTAACAGAAAAACCGCTCCTTGTTTTACCCGATTTGACTCAGCCGCTTGACTGGCACGAAACAGATCGGACCATGCCTGATCTGTCCTACCTCGTTACCATCCAAAACAAACAGAAATTTCTCATCCTGTTTCAACACTTCACTCAGCTCCACCACTAAGAACCACCAACTACACAGTCCAATTTTATCCCTCAGAGCTCCTAGATCCGGTACCAAGATGGAATTCTGAAGGCTAGACCCCAACCCCTTGTAGAGTCAGAGGTACCTGTCGCACCCTTAAGCACGGCAAGTCTTTAGTTGTCCTTTCCAGGGGAAAGGACCTCAGACTGTGAACTTGGTTGTCCTACAGTAGGCACTGAACTGACTGTCCAACGTGACTGTATTACCGATTACCGAGGCCCTAAACAGCCTCAGTCACAACCCTCCTTGTGGTCACCCATGTTCATGTTTACAACAGCATGTTTAAACATATCTGCCACAAAGAAGCTTACTACCTCACAGTAGTCTAAATCCATACCAGCATCTGGTAGGCTATTTTTCTCAGAAGGGTCATCCCGCATCTGAGACTACTATTGTAAGGATTGGCTTGCCACTCTTACCCTCAGTGTCATCTGTGGTTCCATCCTGATACCCGTAGACAGTCGTACCCATGCCAATGTTGGTCTCAGGTTCCCTGGATGCTCTGTGATGTAACCTCCAGGTAACCCCTTTACCAACGGCACTGCGTCGTCTACATCAAGAAACCCGTAGACAGTCGTACCCATGCCCTTGTTGGTCCTAGGTCCCTCAAACGCTCTATGATGGAAGCTTCGGTGTGGTGTCCCCTATGACCAACGGCACTGCGTCGTCTACAAGGTTTAAGGACCCCAACTTTCGTTGTCTTCTTAACAGTAATTACACCTGCCACAAGGTAACTGCTCCAGTCGTGTCCCAGCATGATACTCATTGCAATGCCTCCAACCAGCATTCAAGACATTGCCTTAGCTTTATCATGCTCACGACCTACCCCGTGCTGCAGCACAATATTCAACCGAGAAAAGCTCCTCCGGCCACTGTCCCCACCAGTTAACCTTGAGCTCTTGGAACCCCATGAACCACCTCAAACTTGAGTGGTCATTCCGTACAATGAAGTCTACCAAATAAAGAAACTACCATAATTACCATATGCAATGACCTTTTCCTTGCCGACCTGGGCCTATGGTACCCATGCACTGATCTATTTATTCCATGCATTGGTGTAAAGCATAAACTCATCCATCCCCATCAGCAAGGCTAACCCAGGCGGTTGCATCAGAGCCTCTTATCAAAACTTCAAAAGCTCTGATCCACTCTCCCCGCCACACAACAGAAGTTTGCCTGTCAAAGCATAAAACAGATTTTGCTTTTATAAAGCCTCTAGGTAGTTCACCAGATTCACCTCTACTGGATCTGACTGTCATGACTTCATCAAATTTAAGCTCTAATTGCTTAAGTGCTTCAATGACAGTCCTATTATCTGGTGCCCCTTGTGGCTACCGGCCATTTCTCCCACTGCAAAATACGTTCCTCCTCTTCGCACCATTCCTCCTCTTCGAACGGCTTAGGTTGGTGCTTTGACATACCAAATATAGCCATGTGTGCCTGTTGGTATTTACGGACTACCTGCTTGGCCTGTTGGATACTCGTAGGATCAAGCATAAACATATGAATACCTGCATCCTTATCTAACAGGCCCTGACAGAAACGACTTATGACTTGATTAGTCATAAATGAATCTGGCAGGCCTCTGAATGCTCTTGCTGCAAGTGTCAAAAGCCGGTCTGCAAAATCATCTAACGACTCGCCCTCTTCCTGGCAAGCCTGTTGAAATTGCAATTGAGCCGCAGCTGGCAACTCGTGCTCACCAAACCGCGCCTCAAGCTTACTATGTAAACCCGGTAAGAGTTCACCTCACCACTATCATGTATCAGTACATAATAGTCCATAGCTTTGCCAGTAAGACACCAGCACAAGCCCTCAAATTTCTCAGCATCTGACCATCCGCATGCCTCAGCATATCTGGAAAACTTTAAATCAAAAGCTTCCCAGCTGCCCTTACCATCAAATGCCAAATGCTTTTGCAAAGAACTTAATTTCTTTGCCAGCTGACTATAGTCGGCTCCCACTCCCCCATCTGATGATGGTCTACTTGCTTTGGCATTACCATCATCACCAAAAGGAGTGCTACCTTCACCAAGGGTTTAAATTCAGTTTCGTTTCTGGTAACGATACCTTATTCCTGCCCGATGCTGGTGTCCCAAGGAAATTCAGCTGGAGTTTTCAATAATGGCTTGTGCATACCAGAAATACAGCATGCATTCTGGTCTAGGGGGGATCAAGTCCCCAGGCCTAGCTAGAGTATTTCCGGTCTTAAAAATGTGACCAAGCACAAGGCTCTTTTCTAGCCTCAGGCTCCTTATCACTGTCCTGAAGTGGCCATAGTTTATTCTGGGTAAAATCAATTTGACCCAGCTCAGACTCTGTAAATTTCTTACGACACAGCATGGACAAGACTTCCGGGGGTTTTGTTCCCCGTTGCCTCACGCACCAACAAAATTGCACTGGCAATTTTTGTATTAATTCCAGGTATCATTCTCAATTGCTCAAGGGTAGCAAATTAATTGAAACCACTTGTGCACTAATTACCAGATGTAACTGACTTACCTTCTGGACTCTTTTGTTGTGACATCTTTGATAAAAATCAAAATAACAACAACAAAATCAGAAATAAATTTAATTATTTCAATTCCAGAATGATCCAAAAAAATTTCTTTTAAGGATCCTTAAACTTCAACCAAGGTATACTACAATGCCAACTATAGGGATTTCCGATTGTATAAGTCCCAACAAACTGTCTGGAAATGTCGAATAATTTTTCAATTATTCAACCTATTACACTTAAATAAGTGTTTTAGACCTAGAACGTAATCGACTAAATTCAATTACGCCTCACCCGGTCCTTTTTCCAACACAAGTCACAACCGTTTTTAGACTGGCAAGTTGGCCAAGCCTAAAAATAGAAGTTCGGTAGCGATTTATTGGTCGGCGAAATATGGGCTCAAAATGAACCGCTGCCACCAATATTGTAACTGTGGGAAACTTACCAGGTGGAATCAGTCTGTACTTTATGCTGTTTGGGACAATAGCCAAATAATATTGTCTAGCAACACCAGCAACGTCTTTTCGTGCTGCCCGCGCCAAGGGAAATCACTCTTGCTGTGTTCCGGGTTCAGGCTATCGCCCCGTAGGCCGTACCAGACCGTACGCGAGCACTACAGACAGTTAGTTGCCGACCAGTCATAATCGGAAATCGATTGTTGGTTGTACCGATATACATAGATAGACAGCTTGCGTTTTTTTTTGTCTAAAGAAAGCCCCAAAAACCTAGACAAATCCACCTCTATAAAAAGGGATGATCTTAGGTCACATGTATCAGAACTCCACAACTCCCTATAAGGCTTACAAAGTCAAACTCTTATGAAAATTTATCAGTAGAATCTCTTTGGAATTAAGAAATTTATCCCGTCTAAAATGTCATCAACCAAAGATAAATTCCCTTGGATCAAGGTTAACCTAAAACGACTCTACAGAAGACAGGTTAACGCCTTTAAGTAGGAAATATAAGACAAACAAAATTCCCAAGGAAACTTACCTGAGTCGCAAACATCAATGTAGGAAAGAAACTAAATTAGCATATGAAGAGTACCTTGTAGATATCCTTAATGTGAAAGTAGAAACTGATCAAACGCAAGCAAAACTTAACAGACCAAATACCAAGAAATTATACAGCCTTCTCAAGCACTCAAAACAAGATTCCACTGGCATTGACACACTCAACAAACTTCACACACAGGACCCTGACAAAGCCACAGTACTGAATAAGCAATTTCAGTTAGTTTTTACTTCAGAATCTCCTCTCTCTCTGAGATCTTTGGCTGATATGAAGGTCCAGTATATCGCAGATACAGGTAAAAGAGATCCCAAGAAAAGAAACGTACAGCCCACACAAACCTATGCCTGATATTGAAATTTCAACACAAGGTATCAAAAAACTTCTTAGCAGCCTTAATCCCCATAAAGCTGCAGGGCCCGACCAAATAAGACCGGTCATACTATGAATATTAGCCAAGAGATCTCCCCTATCCTTACAAAACTCTTCCAAAAATCCCTGCAGTCCAGTTCTCTGCCAGATATATGGAAAATGGCGAATGTCACTCCCATCTTTAAGAAAGGCTCTAGGTCAGACCCAGCCAACTATCGCCCAATCTGTCTTACCTGTATCTTGTGTAAAACCCTGGAACACATTGTATCCTCTAGCGTAACAAAACACTTCACAAAGAACAATATGTTCTATGAATTGAAGCATGGTTTCCGAGAAAAGAGGTCTTGTCAAACTCTGTTACTAATGTTAGTAGAAGATATCCTTCAATTGAACCTGAAAAGTCAAGTTGACCTCATACTCCTTGACTTTTCAAAGGCGTTCGATATGGTCAGCCATGAAAGACTACTCTACAAGCTGCATTTCTGTGGTGTAAGGGGTCAAACTTTTAAATGGATTAAAGCTTTCCTTGATAACAGGTCACAGTCAGTGGTAGTTAATGGGTCCACATCAGGCACCATACCAGTCTCCTCAGGTGTTCCCCAGGGTTCGGTCCTCGGGCCTCTCTTGTCTTATTTCTTATCTATATCAACGGTCTATCTGACTTTGATAAACACTCTAAAGTTCAACTCTTTGCCGATGACACGGCTATCTACCTTTCTCTGACTGTCTCTTCCCATTCAAGCCTACTACAACAAGACTTACAGCAACTGGAACTCTGGGAAACAAAATGGGACATGAAATGCAATCCATCTAAATGCCAAGTATTACAGATCACTAAGTGTAAAACACCTATACCAACACAGTACCTTTTACACAAAACCATCTTACAAACAGTACCATCTGCAAAATACCTTGGCATAACTATATCACATAACCTTACATGGAATGACCACATTGACAACATCACCAAAAAAGCAAATCAAACATTGGGTTTTCTAAGACGTAACATCAAAGTGCACTCAGAAGGGTTAAAATCACAGGCATACAAAACACTCATATGGCCCCAGCTGGAGTACAGTTCCACTGTGTGGTCCCCCCCACTCTGATACTCTGATTGATCAGCTTGAGTCTGTGCAGCGCAGGGCTGCACGCTGGGCCAAGCATGATTACGGCCGTACATCCAGTGTAGACAACATGCTGACTTCCCTAAATTGGCGACACCTTGCACTCCGTCGCATTGACCAGCGCTTGGTTATGTTTTATAACATCTTGCATAACCAGGTCGCCATCCCACTACCGGACTACCTGACACCCAATACTAGATCTTCCAGAACCGCTCATTCCCAGGTATTCGTTCAAGTATCACCCTCATCTATCATAAACTTTCATTCTTCCCTCGTACAGTATATCATTGGGATGCCTTGCCCTCAGATGTTGTCAACTCGTCTGGGCCAGTGTTCAGTCAGGCTGTAAGCCAGATTGAGCACATCTCACCTTAAATACACCTGCCCTGTTTTTAACCATTCTCCTTCTTGCTTTTTACCACTACTTTTTTTACTCTTTGAACATTCTTGCTAGTTGATGCGCAAAGTCTAGGTCCCCAGCAGGGGTTTGACTAAATGGAAGATAGAGTATGGCTGTGTCAGTTGTACATGCAACATGTTGATTATTGCACAATGAACTGTACAATCATGTACTCACTAAGTATTGTGGCATACATTGTCTTTCTGCCTTTATTGATGCAACAGAAACAGGAAGTTAGAAAGATAATTTCAATGAACATTGTTATTGTATCTCAGTCATGGCAAAAGAGTTTCAAGACTTGTTTAACATTTGGTCAGACGACCCAGTTAGGCCACTATAACCCATCTGACCAAATGAAGACTAGTCTGAATGAAAACATGTTGTAAAGAGTAAACAAAAACAGTCAGATGAAAAATGAACAGGTGCATTTATAAGAAAATTGTGTTGTAAAAACACTGAATTAGGCAGTAAATGTTGTTAAAACTGACTAGGGCTTTTTCTAAGGTTTTGGGGGAAAATGCCCCTGGTTAAATTGAGTCAATTGTCAAAATTAGGAAAAAGTATCAACAATTCAATTAAAATATGAAGTTTTAACATTTACTTATAAATTTCTATTAGTTTAAAACTATTTTCAAGTCTTACTGGTAGACATTCAAATGAATTTCAAATCAGTGAACTAAAAAATAGTAACAGGATGGATTTTCCAGCTATTTGTGCGATTTCTTTAGCGGACAAAATTTACTCTACTGTAAGAATTTTCTTTGAATGATAAAAAATCATTGGAATTTTTTCTTTGGATTGGGATTTTTTGGCTCCAAACTGGAAAAAAATGGCATTGGGAATGGGCCATGTGGAACACCTGGATTTGCTCCATACTGTATCGGACATATGGTCTGACACTCGAATTCCCCACGTCAGACCTGGCTATTTTTTTGACAGGTCTGCCTGTTCAACGGGTTTTCTGGTTGTGGTTCAAGGGTCTATACTCTCCTTAATGTTCACTAATTTAATTCTCCCTTGCATATCCAGGAACAACTTTAAGGTCTTCTAAATCTCTATATAAATATCAGTGGAAATATTAGCATCAAAATTTAATGCACTCATTTCAAACATTTTTTAAGCGTCTGCTAGCAAAGTGATTAATATTGTAAAAGAAAAGGCAAAGGGAAAAATGTAACCAAATTTCACATTGCACCATTATTTCTTGGGCTGTACACTGAATGGAAAAAAAATGATAAGATATGTAAAATGTATTTTGATAAACAATACATATTGGTGATACAAACAGCAAATACAAATATCTTTACATCCCTCGGGTCAATGTATTGACAACATGAGGCTTGTATGATCGTTACAACATAACAGCTGCCTATGTAGAACTTGCATGCAGAATCTGATGCTAAATGATATCTATAGATCATATTTCTGTTCTTTAAGTAAAATTTAAGGAAAAAAAATTGAAAACCATGGACTAGAATTCAAGTGATTGGGCTGGTTAGTGAAGTACTTGTCATGACAGTCCTTTACAAGTGGAATACTTGACAGTCCCTTACAAATGATATATAATATGTCAACACAAATCCATAAACAGCTGGGACTGTATACTTCAAAGAAACTGTTGTTTTTTTTTCATTGCTTTTAATTCACCAGTTTTGCTACATGTGTTCATTAAGTAGAACAATGAATGAAAAATTAAAATCCTTAAAGGATATTTCTCACACTGTTACCAAAAAAAAAATACCATGTATTGACATGCTTTAAATAGTAAAAAAAAGATTATTTCTTACTTTTACGTGGTTCTGCATTATTCATGATTTTGGTAACATGACCTACACGTTACTCATTTTAACTACGGATAGTGTAAAATAAGAGTTTGGTGGTCAGGTTTTTGATTGGAGGACTGTGACTTTATTAAATGAACCACACCATGAGAAAACCAGCATAGTGCATTTGCGACCAGCATGGATCCAGACCAGCCTGTGCATCCGCGCAGTCTGGTCAGGATCCATGCTGCTCGCTTTCAAAGCCTATTGCAATTAGAGAAACCGTTGGCGAACAGCATGGATTCTGACCAGACTTTGTGGATGCGCAGGCTGGTCTGGATCCATGCTGGTCGCAAACGCACTATGTTGGTTTTCTCATGGTGCGGCTCATATATATATAGTTAAACATCGCCTATATGAGCAACCTTTAATTTGATATATAACAGCTCCTTTCTGCTTTTCGGGGCGAAAATTTTCCCAATAATAGAATTTCTTCAAACTTTGGATATTGACGGACAATCATCTAAGAAACAAAAATATGCAATAAAAATAATAGGTCACCAATGTTGAAAAAGGGTTATCGGCCCTTGAAAATGTCATTTTCCCCAATATGCAGGGAATTCTAGCATAATTATGTCCTTGATAAGCAGACAACCAACCCACCTAGTAGATAATTTTGGAAGATGTAACTTTTAATAGGGAATTGATCCTACTGATTTTCGTTGCTAAGCGATGTAATTCGGAATCAATCCCTCTAAGGTAACATGCGAATTATACGGAATGAGATATACTATCAAATTAAAAAACTGTGTCCTTTCGGCACGTGCACAGAGTGTCTCACTTCAGATTTTTTTTAATAATACGCTTTTTCCTTGTGCGTAATAAGCGTCTACACAACTTGTTCGAACCGCAACGTCTTGCACATCAGTACATGTATGGGGGGTATTGTTTTTTATGCCCCCGAAGGGAGGCATATAGTTTTTGAACCGTCTGTCCGCAATTTTCGTGTCCGGTCCATATCTTTGTCATCAATGGATGGATTTTCAAATAACTTGGCATGAATGTGTACCACAGTAAGACGACGTGTCGCGCGCAAGACCCAGGTCCGTAGCTCAAAGGTCAAGGTCACACTTAGACATTAAAGGATAGTGGATTGATGGGCGTGTCCGGTCCATATCTTTGTCATCGATGGATGGATTTTCAAATAACTTAGCATGAATGTGTACCACAGTAAGACGACGTGTCGCACGCAAGACCCAGGTCCGTAGCACAAAGGTCAAGGTCACACTTAGACATTAAAGGATAGTGCATTGATGGGCATGTCCGGTCCATATCTTTGTCATCGATGGATGGATTTTAAATAACTTGGCATGAATGTGTACCACAGTAAGATGACGTGTCGCGCGCAAGACCCAGGTCCGTAGCTCAAAGGTCAAGGTCACACTTAGACGTTAAAGGATAGTGCATTGATGGGCGTGTCCGGTCCATATCTTTGTCATCCATGGATGGATTTTCAAATAACTTGGCATGAATGTGTACCACAGTAAGACGATGTGTCATGCGCAAGACCCAGGTCCATAGCTCAAAGGTCAAGGTCACACTTAGACGTTAAAGGTCATTTTTCATGATAGTGCATTGATGGGCGTGTCCGGTCCATATCTCTTTTCATTCATGCATGGATTTTAAAATAACTACGTATGAATGTGTGACACAGTAAGACGACGTGTAGCTATCAAGACCCAGCTCCGTAGGTCAAAGGTCCTAAACTCTAACATCGGCCATAACTATTCATTCAAAGTGCCATAGGGGGCATGTGTCATCCTATGGAGACAGCTCTTGTTATTTCAAAATCTATCTTTAAATTGATATAAACGCATATTTCTGGGCAAGCTGATGGACTGTAACGATTCCTGATTGAGGCAGTGCCTTATTTCATATTATGTAGCAATTCAGAAATTGTTGAAAAGGTCTAAATTGATGAGAAATAGGCATTTTATGAGGTTTGAGTAGATCTGCTGATGACAGCTGTATTTTTAGACCAAATGATAGGATGTTTAATGGCAGCATGATAACTTTTGGCTGTCATTGTCTAGACAAGGCTTAGGAGGATGGTATCTTTAAAGGATCCAATCATAAAATAAGCCATCCCTATAAGCCAAATGAGATGGAAAAGATCATTTTACTTTTGTCTTATGTTTTGTCTGCAAAATTACAATCACATGTTAACAGTAGCGAAAAAAGGATTTATGATCTGACATTTCATACTATTATAATAAAGCAATTGCCATGTAATTTATTTTAGCAGACTAATGCCATTAGTCTAATGGTATATAAATCTTATTAATTTTGTCAGTGGAGAATGATGGCAGAGGCCGTCTTCAAACCACTTGCCCCTCACTGATGTGGGTTCAAGCTTTACTTGGGGCATAAAATTCCCCATGTGAGGAAGCCGTCTGGTTGTACCCAATTGCCTGCCCGTATAAAAATAACGCCCAGAGAGGCACCTGGGGTCTTCCTCCACGATCAAAAGCTGGAAAGTCACTATAAAACCTATGAATTTATAATTGTGTCAATGTGACAGTCAACCCAACAAAAACAGAATGGCGCTTGGCAATTGCTACTAAGAAGATACCATGTTGGTGTTATGCAGTTACTCAGACATGTTAGCTAAACAGCATTCCTTTGAGTTAGATTGAACTAAGAAGTGTTAGTTGTTAACTGAATTTTACTGAAACCCCTGACTTAAAATAAATTTTAAAAAACATCCAATTTCTCTTATGCAGGGGATTAATGCCCTTCCCCACTTCCCGCTCCCCAAACCCGAAATGAATGGTGGGAATCCTAACATTTGAATAAAACTCAGAGCTCCAGATAAGATGCGTATTTGCGTAAATACGTTTTGAAATTTACAAAAAACGCATTTAAAATCAAACCTACGCGTACTGATACGCATTGAAAAAACGGGATACGTATTTTACTCGATTTAAGTGCGTAATCCAATTTTATCGTAAATCAAGCACATCCTTTTTGTAATCGAGTACAACAAACAAAATGGTGTCTCATAAAAGTAAACGCAAACGATATGCTATAGATAAGTGTGCATCTAAAACTGATATTGAAAAGCTCAAAGCTAGTGTTCGTGTCAGTCATTACGAGAACGATAAACTAGAACAGTACACAAGGCGTGAAAATATACGTATTCATAAATGGGCATATGATGAGTCTGCACCCCTCACTCCGCAGGTACTTAACCTGCTCAACCACATGGCTCAACTAAAAGTGGAAAGTTCTGGTGCCATGGGCACAGTGTCGAAGGATATGGTATCTGCCGATGATGACTCTACCCTAGAGCAGTCTGACGAAACATTGCAGCCAATCCAGAAAACATTCTCTATCAGGGATATCAGCACTTGTCACCCTATTGGCAAAAATAAACAGATAATTGTTCGTTTTGTTTCGCGTGATAAAGTTAGTGAAGTTTTCAAGATGAAAAAGTTCTTGAAGGACTCACCCATTTACAAAGGGGTCTTCATTACTGAAGACATGACCAATCTTCGCATGAAACTGAGGGAACTTGTGAAAGAGAGCAATGGTGTGTCAAATGTATATACTGTAAATGGAAATGTTCATTGCACTTATAACAAAAAACATGTAATTATTTCATCACCGGATGATCTTTTCAGGATTAACGTTGTGCCTGATCTGGATTCTCTTGGACTTAACAGCCTAGCCTAGGAAGATGGGGAGGATGGGAGTACATGTGTAACATGTACTTTGAGTACTGACTTTGATAGTGATGATAGTCATTCTAATTTGTGTTATGATTTAATCAATGACTCTAGTTACTCCAGTTTGTATAATGTTCCAGTTCATAATGTTCCTTGTTCTGCAAATGTTTCTGTTGTTGCTTCAGTTATAAATAGTAACTCCTCTGGAAATGACCTTTTACGGGTCAGTAATAAGGATTATGGCAATAGTAATCCCTTATCTTATAATATTTCACATGTTGGTCATGATCATGTATATTCCTTACTGTCACACTGTGGCACTATCAAAATCTCTTTTATTAATGTTTGTGGATTAACTTCTAAGTTGCTATTACCAGATTTTTTTGAATTTGTACACAAATATGATATATGTTGCATAGCAGAAACAAAGTTAGATAACTTTGATAGTGTTAATTTACAAGGCTATACTTTTAGAAGTATTAATAGAGAAATTTGCAAACGAAAATCTGGTGGGGTAGGTGTATTTGTCAAAAATTCTTTGATTAATAATATTACTTTTCTTGATCACTCTACTGAAAATTGTTTGTGGTTCAAATTTAACAATAGTACATGTATCTTTGGAGTTGTCTATATTCCTCCGGAGAATTCACATTACAGCTCGTTAAACTTGTTTGACAGCTTAGAAAACAGTATATTAGATTTTAATGTAAAATATGAAAACTGCAATTTTTGTATTCTTGGTGATCTAAATGCTAAGAGTAAAGATCTATCAGATTTTTGTGACATAGATAATTACGTCACTGATAATATATTTGATGTTGATACAAAACATGTAATTGGTTTTAACAATCTTATTGACCTTGGTTTTCCTACAGATCATATTTCTAGTGACTCTAATTCTTGTAATAATTATGGCCGCCGTCTTATTGAAATGTGTAAATTTACAAATTTACGCATTGCTAATGGTCGGTGTGGTGCGGATGCGTATGTTGGTAAAAACACATGTACTAGTGGTAGTGTTATAGATTATGTTTTATTATCTGATGTCAATTTTCCAAAAGTTAGTCACTTTGAAGTTGTTGATTTTGATCCCTTATTATCTGATGTACACTGTACTTTAGAGCTATGCATTAATGTTGAGTATTTTGATATTAATGAGGTTGATGAAAATGTAGAGATCAATAGCGATGTTATAGAGTTTACTAAATATACTTGGGATAGAAGTATGAAAAATGATTTTGTTGGTAATTTTGACCAAGAAGATATCAATGATGTATTGTCTGTTATGGAGAATCTTAGTGATAGTAAGGTTTATAGTAATGACACCATTAACAGTATTACTGAGGATGTTACAAACATTATTATTAATGCTGCTAAGAAATGTAATTTTATTAAAAGAAAAAAGGTATTTTTGAACACAAATTCCTCTAAACCTCATAAGTCTTGGTTTGATGATAATTGTAAAAAACTTAGACAGGATTATTATAAAAGTAGAAATACTTATAGGCGTAATAAGACTGCTTTTAATAGAGAGTCTATGGTTATTAACAGTAAAAAATACAAAAAAGAAATTAGTAGAAAATTTAGAGATTTTAATGATAAGGTTATACAGAAAGTTAGAAACCTTAGGAACACTGATCCTAAATCCTATTGGAATCTTCTAAACAAGTATTCTGGTGAAAAAAAATCTACAATTCGAAAAATCTCTAGTGAAGTGTTTTACAAACATTTTAGCAATTTAAATGCAGATTTTGAAAACCCAGGTGATATTCCTGATAGTATTGATTTTGAATTTAATGCTGGTTATAATGAAATGCTTAACAAACCTTTTTCAGTACCTGAAATTTGAAGGGCAATTAATGCATTAAGCAATAACAAGGCGTCTTCGACATTTGACAATATTTTGAACGAGTACCTTAAAAATGTTCACCCTAGTATGTTATCAGTATTTTGTAGTTTGTTCAATATCATTTTGGACTCGGGTATTTTTCCCGATATCTGGAGTAAAGGTGTTATTTTACCTTTGTACAAGAATAAGGGTAGCATTAATGACCCCGACAATTACAGGGGCATAACTATATTAAGCTGTTTTGGAAAGTTGTTCACATCTTTATTAAACACTAGGTTAAACACCTTCTTAGATGCCAATAACATATTGTGTGAAGAACAGGCTGGATTTAGAAAACATTATAGCACTGTTGATCATATATTTTCTTTAAAAATGTTAATAGATATGTATTTTGTCAATAATAAAAAACTGTACTGTGCTTTTGTGGATTACCGTAAAGCCTTCGACTCGGTCAATCGTATTGCTCTATGGCGAAAGATTTTAAGTTACAATATTGATGGTACAGTAAACCTCGCTTATAAGGAACAGCTTGGGACCTCTAAAAATTGTTCCTTATAACCGAAGTTCCTTATATCCGTATAGCGAACTAGTTCCTTGTAACCGAGGTTTGTATAACGAACACAATCTGCATAGCGAACACTATTTGACTGACGTTTGAAAAGGGCTATGTGTTCACACTCCGGGCCGACCATGAATCAATGTTGCGAGTCTAGTAGATCTACCGGTCCTTTCCTGGAGAGATGATAAGGTAAACTGCCTGCATGTTTATGACTGAAATAGTGTTGAAACACAGCGTTAAACCTAAACTAAGCCAAAATGTACGTCGGTAAGAATGACCGTAATTTGTGTTTATTTTTTGTCGTTTTTTTTCTATTTTCTTTTTTACTACCTTCTTTTTTTAGAGAGCGCTACATTATGACTATGAGATATGTTGCAGTTACTCCCCTTACCTTGCTCGACTGCATTTTATGTGAATAGGCATCAATACTAATACAAAAAAATGTTCAAATTTTAATTACAAAAATGTTTAATTAGACTACCCATTAAAATCTTAAAGTAGGGTGTTTATGACATATAGTGCATTACGACTAGACAACAGCGCCATACATACGGATTAAAGTGTAAATTATACCTATAGTTCTGCAGTTGTCCATTTTAGCACCTGCTATATTTTTTACAATTGGAAATTTGATAAACTGGACTGTTTGCCATTGTTAATGACGCGTAATTAGCACATTTATTCGTGACCGTTACTGATTTTCGTCCACTGTTGTCAACATGAAATACCTAAGCTCTCGAACGTAATCTTGAGCAAATATAAGTCTACTATCGTCTTTTATTTGGTAAATGTTAATGATATTATATATTTTCTTTTTATCGTATCAGTGAATATCATAGAAATGAAATAAGCTGTGTTTATTCATGTGCATTAAAGCGCGTGAAAATGCCAACGTTACTCTGACGTCATCAGCGATTCACTGTTTATTTCTGGTTTTCAATAATTTTTATTCTTTATGTCTGTTCGCTATAACCGAGGGGTTTTCCATTGAATTCCGTACTTTGGGACTAGAAAAAGTGTTCCTTATAACCGAGTGTTCCTTATAACCGAGTTCCCTATAACCGAGGATTTTTACATTGAATAAAGAAGGAATTAGATCGGGGAATTGAAAACTGTTCCTTATAACCGAGTATTCCTTATATCCGAGTTCCTTATAAGTGAGGTTTACTGTAAATGTTTTAAAATTATTCTCAACATGTATGATAAAGCGAAGTCTTGTGTAAAATCAAACAGTACTCTATCTGAACTTTTTGTGAGTCATACAGGAGTTAGACAGGGTGAAAATCTCTCTCCTGTTCTATTTTCTTTATTCTTGAATGATTTAAATAGCTTTATGTCTAGTAAATTTCATGGTCTTCAGTTATTATCTGACAATGTTAGTCATATGTTAAGTGATAATGATGTTGAGGTTTTCATCAAGTTATATTTGCTATTATATGCTGATGATACAGTCATCTTAGCAGAAACCCCTAATGACCTCCAGTCAGCTCTTAATGCCATGTCAGAGTATTGCATCTCATGGGGGCTAAAGGTTAACACCGCAAAGACTAAAGTTGTCATATTTTGGAAAAATAAGAGAGGTATGCGTAATGCGCCAGTATTTCAATTTGAGGGTAATATTTTAGAAATTGTTGACCATTTCTCATACTTAGGTATTCAATTTTCATTCAATGGCAAGTTCAGTAGAACTAAGGCTCATTTAGTTGATCAAGCACGCAAAGCTATGTTTGCTGTTATTAGTAAATACAGGAAATTGTTTTTACCTATTGATTTACAATTGCACCTTTTCGATACCATGGTTACTCCTATTATCTTGTATGGCTCAGAGGTAAGGGGGTTGAAAATTAGATATTGTTGATAAATTTCAGTTGAAATATTTAAAACTTATTTTAAATTTGAAGCAAAGTACCCCTAATAACATGTTGTATTGTGATCTTGGTATTTTACCACTTTCAAGTCGTATTAAATGTAGAGTGTTAACTTTTGGAGTAAGGTAATAAGCTCCAAGGAAGATAAAATTTGTAATATTTTGTACAGAACTTGTCTCTCACTGTCTCAGAGGCAAAACAAGAAATTTAACTGGTTTGTTATGTCAAAGATAGTTTAGATTCCTTGGTAATCTAATTTTTGGTTTGATCAGAAGATTCACTCTTTTAACTCCTTCAAAAATCTTGTTAACACTAGAATTAAAGATCAGTTTATACAAAACTGGAACTATCAGTTAATAACTCAAGCAAATGTTTAAATTATAGAATGTATAAACACGAATTTGTATTTGAAAAATATTTCAGCTTTTACCTTTTGACCTTAGCATTTCACTTTGTAAATTCAGATGCATGAATCATTTGTTGCCAATAGAGAAAGTAGATTTGAAAACATTGCAAGAGAACAAAGAACTTGTCATTTGTGTAACAGTAACATTTTAGGAGATGAATTTCATTATCTTTTTGATTGCAAATATTTCAGTGTTGATAGGAAAAAATATATAGATGAATTTTATTATAAATATCCAAATACTGTCAAATTTTCTAACCTTATGAACAATGACAATAAGAATACTTTGTTAAAACTGGCTGTTTTCTGTAAGAAAATTATGTCTACTTTCAGATAAATAGTTTTCATCCTCCACATTATCAGTTACTTCTGCAATAATTTGTCATGTTTTACATGCTGTTCTGATTTTGTTACTATAACTGTTATTGTTATAATTGTTGTCAGATGCCCTTATGGGCCTTGACTTGATTAATAAACTGAAACTAAACTGAAACTGTAAAATAATGCCATTTTCTTCTTCAAGTATATTAGTGTGTGACAGGAGATGACTCGGACAATGCCTATCGCTAAGCACGTGATCTATGATATATAATGGGTAACTGTTGAAAGAGCCGAAGCACATACATGTTGGTGTTTCTGAAAAAAACATTAACAGTCAAAGTATCACTGGCTGTTGATATATCGCAGTGGTCAGTAACTGAAATTAAGATGTAGTGTAAGATGTAATGTATGCATTAAACTAAATGTTAAAACTATTTGAATGAAGGCTCAAAAATATTCAGGAAAACAGCATTGGTCAACAAAGGCACTTCAGCGGAGCACATGAATATCAGAAAATTATACAAACCGTTATTATTATTACCCTTTTAAATGATTTCGAATTCTGAAAAACCATTTAGAATTCTAAAATACCCTTTTGAAAAAACATCTAGGAGTAAAATACCCTTTGAAAAAAAAACTAGGGGGTAAAATACCCTTTAACCTAAAATCTTATCTGGAGCTCTGAAACTCTATGTAAAACTAAGTCTGCACAAAATTCTATATTATCTTAATAGATTTGAATCTTACACCATTATTACAAAAAATGATGCATTTCATCATGGCCATGATGTTAAAGGTCGCCTTGTTACAAAGTAAGGTCTAGTTTAGAATACTTGGAATGTAATAAAGGGACAATAAATCAACAGAAATATAATGCTATTCAATATTAGTTTTACCTCCCTTTTATATAATTTAACTAAAAAAGATGTTTTTCTTTCTTTTTCAGCGATTGGTAGATTGTGTGAAAAATGTAAGTATCTGCCTTTGAATTATTTTCTGTTTTACAGATTTTATTTCTTACTTATTAAAAGTGTAAATGTTTAAGAAAATATTATTAACAGAAATTTAACTCAAAAACTAAACACCTCTTTTTTAAAAACAAAATTCCTACTTAGTCATTGTGATGTAAGTTTTTTTCCCATTTTGGTACATATCAATATATCATTTTTACACGGGTGGTAAACGTGCAATCCTATTCCCATTGGGAATACGCTTAAAATGGGTTGCGCGACTTCCGGTACTGGTGTTGCGCATCAATATATACAAAATCGAGGTAGGTGGGTTTTTGTTTTTGTAAATAATGACACATTTATGAGTGTTTTCGAAAAAAGCAAAATGCTATTCGACACAAAAATGAATAAAGATCATATGTTTGAAATGCGAAATTATTAATTTAAGAATCAGCCCTGATATCATGAAAACTCTGCTGGCTCGGTCTGTCAGAAAAGTTTGGAATCATAAAAATGCAAATTTTCTAACTCTTGTGCCTTCTTTCTGGAAATGTAACGCTTCTAATGATCAAACACGTGTATAACAGTCATGAATATTACATACACTGGAACGAAATGTTGCTTTAGGGGGAAAGATTGGCAAAAAAACAATTGGGAATGGGGTTGCGCCCTGGGAATGGAGTTGCGCGTATACATTATATACATTATGATGTATACGAGCAGCTCCATTCCCGGTGCGCAACCCCATTCCCGATGATTTTTTGTCAATTATGTCCCTGTAAGCAGGATTTGAAGCAAATAATTTTGATATTCGTTACTATATAACAGTTGAGTTGTCATAAAAAGCATCAGATGTCCTCAGATTAGGTATATGAGGTCAGAAACTTCCATTTTTGTTGATTTCATACTTTTTTCACACTTCGTGTCGCCAGAGTTTTTGTGATAGTAGAGCCGAATCATAAATTACAAACCAGATATTTTATATATACGATGTTTCATCATATTTGTGTCGAATAGCATTTTCCTTTTTTCGAGAAAAAATATTCTTGTCTCATACGAAGCAAAATCATGGCTTCACATATCTCAATTTCGTCTATTTTTACGTGCAACACCAGCACCGGAAGTCGCGCAACCCATTTTAAGCGTATTCCCGGCGGGAATTGGGTTGCTCGTTTACCACCCGTGTTTTATAACGGTAAATTATTACCTGTCATATTTCATATTGCATGTGCTACTATGCAGCAAGAATTGAATAGGCCTAAAAAAGAATTGATTTTTTTCCGGTTACCTGCTCAAAAAAATTAGGGTAGGTAGGCCGGTAATTTTTTGGGGGGGGGATTTTTTTTTTTATTAAGTGGGACTATTTGGAAATTAATTTTGTGTCAAAAAGCGAATACAAATAAGGGGGTTATGACTTTAGAGCATCAGTAAGTTGATTTGTAACATCATTGACCATGTTAACAGCATAAAAAGTGAGTTTGCACTTGAAAAAATATTCTCAAAGGCCATAAACATTTAGGGTTGGGCCAAAAATTCAGGGTAGGTCAGGATACTGGAAACAAAGAATTTTTTTTTTTAAGCTTTACACTTCGTTCATGTTGCAGCTGATAATAATAAAAGGTATTCCATGTTATATGAAGGAAATGACGTACCTTCTAGTTAGTTGAGAAGAGTGGAAAAGAATGGTGTTCTGGTTTCATTTATTGCAATTTGATAAATGACTTCGGAAAATGTTGCATATGATTAATATATTGTTTAAATGCATGTCATTTTATTTTCCACCAAGCTTTGAGATATTTTTGACATGGGTTATATATGGCCTAATTAATCATTGCTACTAAATGTATAAAATATATATCAGTTTTTTTGTAAACTTAAAGTATAGTATATTAATTGAAAATATTACAAAAACTGAATCAAAAGCATATTGGTCCAAAATTGGACAAAATTATGGTTTATTTCGGCAATTTAGCGGTGGAGAACAGACTTGGAAATAATGAAAAAAATGTCATTTGGCCTATGAATGAGTATATTTTGCATTGAAAACAAATGTCAAATATAAATGTCATTATACGCAGCTGTAAAATATACAAAAATATTTTAAAACACAAGTTTGTTCAACAATTTTTGTTCCTATTGGTTGTGTCGGTATCTTCACAGGGTGTGATGGTGATTATTTTACTGCAGTTTTCTGACATAGCTGTGGTAAATGATGAGGGGTGTAATTTATGTGCCAAACAGGGTTTCAGAATTCCTATAAACTCTTGTTATGTCTTTCAACATTAAAAGACATTTTTTGAATGGAACATTATTGAGTACGTTCGTTGATTGATTGTTTCCGATGATTGCCTGTAATAAGATAGATAGTTGCATAGTACTTCAAAGAGCTGAAAGTGAAAAAATAGACATTTATGAGATTCTTTAACCCAGTCAGCTTGCGGATGGTCAGTAGTGCTGCCCAGGTGCCGGCAAGTGTCTGGACGGACATGTAGGGTCTTCCTGCTCTGTTGAAAGCTGGAAAGTTGCCACAAGACTTGAGGTTAGTCAGACTAAACAACCCCTCCACCCAAAATTAACATAACAAATATTTTTGATCTGTATTGTAGGTGATGGAAAGTGTGTGATATGTGACTCATACGTGCGTCCATCTACTCTGGTGCGTATCTGTGACGAGTGTAACTACGGCTCGTATCAAGGTCGCTGTGTGATATGTGGAGGACCAGGCGTGTCAGACGCTTACTACTGCAAAGAATGTACAATAATGGAAAAAGATGTAAGCTTTTTAAAAATTCAAACACTGAATTGAGCTCTAAAATAACTTGTGAAATTGGGTTCAAAATTTCAGCTTTTATCATACTGGATAATGCATGCAGTAATATATAGCTTTCTAGCTTGAAGCAACTTAGTGTTGCTTATAAGAAATAAACTCAGATGAAATCTTTTTTCAAAAAGTATCTGTTCATTAGCAAGCTTCAGTGCAGAACTGAAAATTATACAAGTAATATATACTCTGGTAATTTGGCAAAGGGGAAGAACAGTCTTTACAAAAGTCAACTTTGGGGGAAAACTGCATGATATTTTCTGAGAGGAAGAGGCCTATATACAACCCTAGCTGTAGAAGAAAAAAAGCCTGCAGAGGTTGCCCTGTACTGCGTTAAATAGTAGCACTGAAAGTGACATCACCATTGCATGTATAAACTTCCTCAAATGTATGATATAAAGACGTGACAAAATGTAACTATATACTTAAATTACCAATAATAGATGTGTTTTGCAGTTTCCATAGTTTCAGATTTCAGCAATTTCTATAATTATGTGACCTTAGTAACTAGCTGTGATATTATTTGTCTTACAGAGAGATGGATGTCCCAAAATCGTCAACCTCGGCAGTGCAAAAACAGACTTGTTTTACGAGAGAAAGAAATACGGATTCAAAAAGAGATGATCAGCATTCATTGAAGTTCATTACATCAGTGATTTTAATTTCATAACAATTGAGGCAGCAATTAAACTGTGTGCTTACTGTATTAAACTGTCTAATAGAGGGAAAAGAGACTGCAGAAATGAATGTTGTGCTCAGGCCATTTTAATGAAATGTTCCCATAAAACTGAGACAAGTCATTTTAGTGATGTGGTCTGACTTACAAAACTTTCAATCTCTAATTTACCTCTTTTGACTTAAGGTGAATTTAAGTTTCGTGTGCAGTTGATATTTTGAGAGGAACAAAAAACAAATGAGCCGTGCCATGTGAAAACCAACATAGTGGCTTTGCTACCAGCATGGATCCAGACCAGCCTGCGCATCCGCGCAGTCTGGTCAGGATCCATGCTGTTCGCTAATGGCTTCTCTAATTACAATAGTCTTTGAAAGCGAACAGTATGGATCCTGACCAGACTGCGCGGATGCGCAGGCTGGTCTGGATCCATGCTGGTCGCAAAGCCACTATGTTGATTTTCTCATGGCACGGCTCAAATAATAATTTATGTTTGCCATAAATACATGAAATATGACTACTAAGTTCACTGGTTTGATATTTCATTAAAGGGCAGCTTCAAGGTTTATGTCATTTTTTAAATTTGAAAAAAAAAATTACATTTCATAGGGATAAGTTCAGTTAGAATAGTGAGCTCTTATTCTAGCTCTTGTGAAAGATACGTAAAAAAACTACCGGTGGTATCAGTCATGCAGTAATAATGTGGTAAAAATGGCATGATTTTAGCCTTATTTTAAAGAAGATTTAAAATGTCTTTTTTGACTTTGTGATATTAATCTGGAGGCATGTCCCTTTAAATTAGAAGGGTCTACATAATTATCTTTTGTTACTTTCACTTCAAATTTAGCTTTTGATGTTTTATTACGTCCTTGTTTATGCCCTTCAGGATAAGATTTTATTGTTTTTAAATGCATTCTCTTTAAATAATGGGAATGTAACAGGGCTAGGTTGAAATTTGTAGATTAAATCATAAAGGAATAATATTCCTAAACATCAAAAATAATTAACATATTGTCTTGTCAGTAATAGCTGTATTGTTATTATGTGAATTATGTTTACATTATACATATATATGTATACTGTGAAAGCCTTAATATTCGTGAGGGATAAAGATTTGTGGGTCATGTGGTTGTGTCTGTCCACGACATTCAATCCCAACAAGCACATAATGTCATTCATTTTATCTTCATAACTTAGAATTCACAAATTCATATTCTGTTTCGGCCAAACTACTAAATGTTGTATGCACGAAATTAAACGATTTCACGGTATACATTGTTGGGAACTAATTTTAGAGACAAAATAACAAATGGTAATTGTGATGTTCTATGTGCAACTGTCTAAATATTTAAGACAGTATGAAAATAAATCTTACTTTTAAAACTTGTGTTATTTGCCATATATGTTTGAAATAACATGCATGTTAAATTCTCCAACATGTTTTTTGCTATTTTATTTTATATACATACTTGCACAGCTTGTGTACAGTGTGATTGTACAAAAGGTTTGCAAAAGTAAGGTGAAATCTGTTGCAACAGCTTTGGAAATGTATAAAATATTCTATCTATCATGGATGAGTGCTGAATATAGGACAAAGTCTTCCCTCAGACAAATTACTGTAAAAGCAGAAGTTTTCACGAGGGTTAAAGTTTCGCTATATTCGCAAGGCCCTACATATCGCAAAAATGAATCCTCATGTAAATATTCACTATTATAATGATTCAAATTCAAGTAGGATAACATTTTTACAATTTCGCAAATATTAAACCTCACGAACATATTCAAAATTTCAAAGTTGCGAAATTTTGACCCAGCAAAAATATGTGCTTTTACAGTATCCCCTGTCCAATTCGACAAAGGCTTACAAAATCTCAACTTTGTTTAGCTTGACAAAGTGCTCAAAATGGCAGTTCAATACATGTGCTTTAGTACGAGATGGGGGGCTAAAGATCATGTCAGACCTTGTCTGGGCTAGAACTTGCATGGAGCAATCCTTATGATCACCCTGTGTGAGTCATCGAGAGTTTAACTGTTAACTCTACAGAAGTTACAATTTTGGTCCAATCTTAATGAAACTTGTTCATATTGTCTTCATCAATAAAGTCTTGTAGGAATTTGATAAGGAGTCATTTGGGATAAAAATCTAGGTCACTAAGTCAAATAATAGAATGATATTATTATAACTTTCAGGCTGACTTGTTAACTGTAGGGAAACATGTAAATTTAAGCTCGACTTTTCAAAGAAAAAGTATAGCTATTGCATTTGCCCCAGCGTCAGCGTCGCCATTGGTTAAATGGTTAAAGTTTTTGATAAAAGTCTAATATCTCTGTTACTATCAAAGCTTTTGACTTGAAACCTATAATAGTTATTAACTATCAAAGTGTACACCAGGAGAAACAATCCCCATAACTCTGATTTGAATTTTGACAGTGTTATTCCCCTTTTTAACTTAGAATATTTTGGTTAAAGTTTTTGATAAAGTCAAATATCTCTGTTATTTTCAAAGCTTTTAACTTGAAACCTATAATAGTTATTTACTATCAAAGTCTTCACCAAGAGAAACAATACCCATAACTCTGATTTGAATTTCGACAGAGTTATATCCCTTTTATTAAAGTTAGAATTTTTTGGTTAAAGTTTTATAAAGTTTTTTACTGGCAAAGCTCTAATTCAGAGTCGAGCACTGAGAAAAGTCCACTTTTTCCCAAAAACCTATAAGAGCTACAGCTTTGAAACTTTGCACACTTGTTAATCATTATTAGATGAGAAAGTAGACCAAGAACCATAACTCTAACCTGCCTTTGTCATAATTATGGCCCTTTTTGTACTAAGAAAATTTGAATTTCTTGGTTAAAATTTTTGTTTAGGTCTACTTAACTTGAATACTGTTAGAACACTACCTTTGTAACTTTGTAGACTTGTTTATTGTCATTAGGTGAGTATGTAGACCAAGAGCCATAAGTCTGATTTGCATTTTGTCTGAATTATGGCCCTTTATATACTTAGAAAATTTGAATTTCTTTTAATTTAGGTCCACTTCAATTTGAATTCTATAAGAGCTATAGTTTTGGAACTTTGTACACATGTTTTTATGCCCCCGGCATCTACTGATGCGGGAGGCATTTAGTGATTGTCCTGTCCGTTCGTTTGTCCATCTGTACGAGGTTAACCAAATAGGACCGTTTTGTCTAGCATCAATACCACTTACTAGAATGACTTGATACTAATGCAGATGTAACCTGTGACCATTCCTCATCTTCAGACATCACCTGACCTCAGTTTGACCTTGAACTTGACCTTGTTTTGGACTTAGATTGCTTTGTATCGACAAGGATGCCACCTGGGCCTTCAAGCGTTTATTGAATGCAGCTCCTTGTTTATCATTAGATTAGTATTTATGTCAAGAACCATAACGCTCTTTCGCATTTTGCCACAATTATGGGCCTTTTTAACTTAGAAAATCAGTATTTATGTCTCCCATGACACAGTTGTGTGGGAGACATATTGATTTACTCCTGTCTGTCACAGATCTTGTCTGCACTCTATTTCGAACATTTCTCATCCAAACTTCATCAAACTTGAACAAAATGTGTTTGCCTATAAGTCCTAGACCAAGTGTGATAACTAGCCAATTAGGCCCAGGCACTTCGGAATTATGGCCTTTGAAACTTGTGCTTGATAATCAAAGCACTGAAAGTCTGATAAGACAGTTGAGGTCTTGGTGCATGGTTGACTCATATACTACTATTTAGATGATAAGGCAGTTGTGGGAGACATGCTGTTTTCTCAAAAGCAGCTCTAGTTCTTGGTTGTTTTTAACTCACCTGTCACATAGTGACAGGGTGAGCTTTTGTGGTCGCCTTTTGTCCGTCGTCCGTTCACAATTTCTTGTGAACATGATAGAGACCACATTTTGCAATTTATTTTAATCAAACATGCACACAACTTGTATTGGCATAATATCTCGGTTCCTTTCAAAAACTGGTCAGATCCCATCATTGGTTCCAGAGTTATGACCCCTTAAAGGGCCAAAATTTGCTATATTGGTATTTGCAGCCATATAGAGACTTCATTCATGGTACTGGAGTTACGACCCTAAATTGAGCCCTGAAAGAGTCAAAATTTGTTATTTTTTGCCTTGTGAACACGATAGAAGAGACATTTTGCATTTGATTTTAACCACACATACACACAACTTAAGGCACAATAAGATCTTGGTTCCTTTCGAAAACAGGCTAGATTCCATCATGGGTTCTAGAGTTACTGCCCCTGAAAGGGGCAAATTTTCTATTTTGGCCCTTTCAGTGATATAGAGGTTTCATTTATGCCCCGATTTGATAAAAACTTGCACAGAATGTTTATCTTGATGATATCTAGGCCAAGTTCGAAACTGGGTCATGTGGGGTCAAAAACTAGGTGTCCACTCAAATCAAAAGAAAAGCTTGTAAACCCTCTTGATGCCATTTATGACTCTATCTTCATGAAACTTGATTAGAATGTTTATAGTGATGATTCCAAGACCAAGTTTAACAGGTGAGGGATATAGGGTCATCTTGACCCTCATGGTTTTGTTTAAAGCCCTGCTCCGCGGCTATTCAAATTCTATTGTGTGTATGCAACCCATGATTACAATAGGTAACAGTTAACGACTACACGCCAAACTTTAGCACGCAAAACCACAGGTATTTTATATAAAATTATATACAAAATAGACTCTATTTTGACAGGCGTCACTGACCATCAGGATTTTCATGCTTATTCAGTGACAATTTAAGGTTAAAAGGTAGGACTGGAGCAGGTCTTTAAGTTCACTTTTCTTGTATAATTTATATAGCTTTGAAACTTCATACATTTTCTTTGTCATCAATTAAGATGAGTAAGAAGGCCAAGAAGGTCATTTCTATTTTTAGCTCACCTGAGCACAAAGGTATTGTGATCGCTCACCGTTCGGCGTCAGTTCGTCCGTCCGTCGTCTCTGTCACACTTTCCTTTAAACAATATCTCCTCCTAAACCAACAGGCCAATTTTGATGAAACTTCACAGGAATGATCCTTGGGTGGCCCCCTTTCAAAATTGTTCAAAGAATTGAATTCCATGCAGAACTCGGGTTGCCATGGCAACCAAAAGGAAAAACTTTAAAAATCTTCTTGTCCAAAACCACAGGACCTATGGCTTTGATATCTGGTGTGTAGCATCATCTAGTGGTCCTCTACCAAAACGGTTCAAATTATCCCCCTAGGGTCAAATATGGCCCCGCCCCAGGGGTCACATGGTTTATATAGACTTATATAGGGAAAGCTTTGAAAATCTTCTTGTACAAAACCACATGGCCTAGGGCTTTGATATTTGGTATGTAGCATCATCTAGTGGTACTCTACCAAGATTGTTCAAATTATTCCCCAAGGGTCAAATATGGCCCCGCCCCGGGGGTCCTAAGTTTTACATAGACTTATATAGGAAAAAAGTTTAAAAATCTTCTTATCTGAAACCACAACACTTAGACCTTTGATATTTGGTTTGTAGCATTGTCTTATGGTCCTCAACCAAAATTGTTCAAATTGTACCCCTTGGGTGAAAAGAGGCCCTGCCCTGGGGGTCCCAAGTACTATATTATAGACTTGTATAGGAAAAAGCTTTAAAAATCTTCTTGTCTGAAACCATACAACCTAGGCTTTTGATATTTGGTATGATGCATTGTCTAGTAGTCCTCTACCAAAATTATTCAAATTATGCCCCTGGGGTTAAAAGAGGCCCCGCCCTGGGGTCACTTAGTTAATATGTGAGTTATATAGGAAAAATACTTAAAAATCATCTGATCCTATTTCCAGGACTGTTTAATTATAATTACCTGATGACCCCAAGTAATATGATGTCACTTGACTGAGACCTTGACCTACTGACCTACTTTCTTGTTAGCTCATCTGATTTTTTGAAAAAAAATGATGAGTTATTGTCATCACTTGATTGGCATCGGCGTCGGCGTTTCCTGGTTAAGTTTTATGTTTAGGTCAGATTTTCTCCTAAACTATCAAAGGTATTGCTTTGAAACTTGGAACACTTGTTCACCATCATTAGCTGACTTTCTTAATATTTTATCATCAGTTTGACATTTGAAACATGTAGCTCATATTACTCAGGTGAGCGATCCAGGGTCATCATGACCCTCTTGTACTAAGATAATGGCGATTCATGCTCTGACACGAGATCACGCGAGATTACCGCCAGTTGCCATTCTGTGTATTTTATACTTCTTTGTTATTATCCAGTTCTTGCAGACTAGCGATGGCACCTTTCCAGTCCTGTCAGTCAAAAATGGGGGATTCTGTTATAACTTGATAAGTACAAGTAAAACGATTTGTTGAATACACAAATTGTTTTATTTTAACCCTTTGTCTGTCTGTCTGTCTGTCTGTCTGTCTGTCTGTCTGTCCCTCTGTACATCCTTCAATCAAAAAAGGTAGTTCCAAAGTATAAGACTTTTTCATTAAACCTGACATATACATGGTAGGTTATTTGTAAAATATTCTGGTTCTCAAACTAAATTTAGATATTAAAAATGTGTTCCTATGGCAACATGAATGACAAATGCATCTTCTGGTAGGGGACTTAGATATTTGTTGCTTCTTGTATCATAACTCGTCACCGATGCATACTATGGTGACACTTACAATCGGAATCAGAAGTATGAACTTTATATTATAACGCTACTAAAGACTATTCTTTTGTCAATGATGTGCCTTGGGATTGAACTAAGATATAGTTTGAAAAGAAATATCCCTGATGATTTAATGCTTTCAAATTCCTGGCTTTTGTCTGTAAATGAAATACATGGAAATAAAATGTGGTTTATATTTAATGATTCTGGGTAACTGTGGGCAACTGTGTCACTGTATAAAACGGTCAATTAACTCGGTATGAACTATAAAACAATGCATTGTAAATTAAAGATTGTATTTATTCCTCATCATTTATATGGAACGGATAAATCAATAACTTCACCTGATACCGCAGACGCTTGCATGCGTAAAGAGAATCTGTGACAGAAAAAGCAAATTAATTATTGACAACATCGTATGGTTCTTTAAGTTGATTCTCGGCAGAAGTGTGAAATTCTGTCAAAGATAATTTACTGTATTTACCTTGTGCTTGAAGTAATGCATTTATGTACAAGAGTGATAAATAATTTATCATCTTCAGATTCTAGACAGTATTCTCTTTTTCACAGGTGTTTTCTTTTTTAACAAATGCATTGTGAATCAGCGTTCAGTTGAACAAAGAGCTGTCGGAGGTTAGCAATGCTTGGCTTTTCTAAAACCGTGTCACTTCAACGAAATAAGACAGAAAGTTGAAAAAAGGGACATAACTTATGAAAATGCCAAATAAGAGTAATAGAACTTATTATAGTCCTGTGCAGATCATGTCAGGTCACAGTGAACAAATGTGTGAAGTTTCGTTCCATCAATAGTGGTTATTGAGATACCAGCTTAACCAAAATTTGCAAAGGCAAAAAAAAGGGGCATAACTTTGTAAAATTGCAAAATATAGATATGCAACCTGTCAAGTGCATTTTAGGTAATCACAATGAACAAGTATGTGAATTGCAATTCATTCCCACAAGACTTTAGTGGGGGTAAAGACACCTGCTTATGTAAATAAACTCGAGTTGAAAAAGGGGGATAACTTTGTATGATTGCAAAATAGAGTTATTGAACTTATACAGTGATTGATGTTTATCATATCATCACACTGAACAATTGTGAGAATTTTCAATAGATGCCTAAAAGTGGTTGCTGCGATACAAGCTGTACAAAAACTTAACCAGATTGGGATGCTGATACTCACAAACAATTGAGTGTACTAGCTAGAAGAGCTAAAAGTTAAAAAAAAAGACAAGAGTTGTCCATAAGACAGCCAATGCTCGACTATTTGAATTGTTGTCTCAGAAGCAGGAATATTACCCTAAATGTTAAAATATATATAGGGTTTCAATCCAGTATCTGCATTAGTTTTGGAGATAGTAACTTGCACGCAAAACTTTAACCAGGATGTTCTAAGTCCAAAAGGGGGCATAATTTGGCCTAAATGCATGTCAGAGTTATGGGACTTGAAGCTATCAATTAGATTTATAACCTCTGAAGGCACCTCTAAAGTTTCAATTCAATATCTGCATTAGTTTTGGAGATAGTAACTTGAACACAAAACTTTAAATAGGACTTTCTAAGTCCAAAAGGGGGCATCATTTGCCCAAAATACATGTCAGAATTATGGGACTTGACCCAGTGAGGTTGGTTATTGACCTAGAAAAAGAAAAAATAAGTTTCAAAGCTATATACCTTAAAGTAATAGCTACATGTACTTGCATGCAAAACTCTTAAGTCCAAAATGTGAGGTTTCAATTCAATATCTGCATTAGTTATGGAGATAGTAACTTGCACGTAAAATTTTAACCAGGGTTATCTAAGTCCAAAAGGGGGCATAATTTGGCCAAAATACATGTCAGAGTTATGGGACCTGTCCTAGTGAGGTTGGTAATCGACCTAGAAAAATAAAAAATAAGTTTCAAAGCTATATGCCCTTAAATGATAGTCATATGTACTTGCATGCAAAATTTTAACCAAGGTGTGACGCTGACACTGACAGAAGGGTGAGTAGAATAGCTAGACTATTCTTCAAATAGTCAAGCTAAAAACATGACATTGCACTGTTTTACAATTCCTGTTAATTTTCATATTGTCCTTTGGGAAAAGAACAAACATGTTACGTTACTTTGATATCTTTCCATTCAACAGCAAAGAATTTTTTTTGGTATTTTTTCTGCCTTGTATAAAGAAATCGAGCTTATTTTAGTGAGGTGTGTAATTGGGATGTACAGAT
Organism: Mercenaria mercenaria; assembly: GCF_021730395.1. Classification (NCBI taxonomy): domain Eukaryota; kingdom Metazoa; phylum Mollusca; class Bivalvia; order Venerida; family Veneridae; genus Mercenaria; species Mercenaria mercenaria. The sequence goes on from NC_069362.1 coordinate 48,682,461, forward strand.
CCAGTCAAATGATTTTTCGTGGAGTTACAGCCCTTGCACTTACCAGTAGCCATTTTTTGTTTTTGAATTTCATGAAGATCTAGTTCTTGTCTGATGATTTTTAGCATGTTTATGGTCCTTGTACTTTCTAATATAATAAATATATACCATGGAAATTTTGTCACACTGGCATTTTATGCTGTTGTCACAAAAATTGGTCAGTTGACCTAAGACTCTAAATTATGTCTCCCCCAGGAGACATACTGTTTTTGCCCTGTCTGTCCGTCCGTCCGTCCGTACGTCCGTACGTACGTCACACTTCATTTCCGAGCAATAACTGGAGAACCATTTGACCTAGAACCTTCAAACTTCATAGGGTTGTAGGGCTGCTGGAGTAGACGACCCCTATTGTTTTTGGGGTCACTCCATCAAAGGTCAAGGTCACAGGGGCCTGAACATTGAAAACCATTTCCGATCAATAACTAGAGAACCACTTGACCCAGAATGTTGAAACTTTATAGGATGATTGGTCATGAAGAGTAGATGACCCCTATTGATTTTGGGGTCACTCCGTCAAAGGTCAAGGTCACAGGGGCCTGAACATTGAAAACCATTTCCAATCAATAACTAGAGAACCACCTGACCCAGAATGTTGAAACTTCATAGGATGCTTGTACATGCAAAGTAGATGACCCCTATCGATTTTGGGGTCACTCCATTAAAGGTCAAGGTCACAGGGGCCTGAACATTGAAAACCATTTCCGGTCAGTAACTTGAGAACCACTTGACCCAGAATGTTGAAACTTAATAGGATGATTGGTCATAAAGAGTAGATGACCCCTAACGATTTTGGGGTCACTCTGTGAAAGGTCAAGGTCACAGGGGCCCACACATTGAAAACCATTTCCGGTCAGTAACTTGAGAACCACTTGACCCAGAATGATGAAAATTCGTAGGATGATTGGTCATGCAGAGTAGATGAATCCTAACGATTTTAGGGTCACTCTGTTAAAGGTCAAGGCCACAGGGGCCTGAACATGGAAAACCATTTCCAATCAATAACTTGAGAACCTCTCGACCCAGAATGTTGAAACGTCATAGGATGATTGTTCATGCAGAGTAAATGACCCTTATTGTTTTTGGGGTCACTCCATTAAAGGTCAAGGTCACAGGGGCCTGAACATTGATAACCAGTTCCGATCAATAACTTGAGAACCACTTGACCCAGAATGTTGAAACTTCATAGGATGATTGAACATGCAGAGTAGATGACCCCTATTGATTTTGGGGTCAGTCTATTAAAGGTCAAGGTCACAGTGGCCTGTTCATGTAAAATCATTTTTTGGAAATAACTTGAGAACCACTTGACCTACAATGTTGAAACTTAATAGGATGATTGGACATGCAGAGTACATGACCCCTATTTATTTTGAGGTCACTTGATCAAAGGTCAGGGTCACAGGAGCCTGAACAGTGACTTGAGGACCACTAGGCCACGAGTGTTGAAATTTAGCGGGATGACTGGACATGCCAAGTAGATGATCCCTATTGCAGCCAACCATCAGTGTCTCTTTGACTTTCGCTCCTGACCCCTATTGACTTCTTGCCTATAGGACTTTGCATTGGGGGAGACATGCGCTTTTTTACAAAAGCATTTTCTAGTTAGAAAATCATTCAGACAGTTTTGCTTCACTGTTATGTGGTTTCTTAGATTCACAGAAAAAGAAACCTTTTAAAAATGGCTCCCTCTCATTGACCACTTGAGAAATTTTTTCTAAACTTGTTGATCTGTGTTTCTACTTGCATTATTACAGTTAAAAAAGAAAAAGCTTTAGCATCTACATTTTTATACACCCGTCTCTGAAAGAGAGGGGCGTATTATGTGAACACCCGTGGCGGGTGGGCAGTCGGCGTCCAAAAGCATGTCCGCTCTCTTAAGTCAAACAGTTTTCATCCGATCTTTACCAGACTTTGTGACAATCTTTGTGGGCATAATATCTCGGCCAAGTTCGATAACCAGCAAAATTGCCCCAGGCACTCTTGAGTTATAGCCCTTGAATTACTCGAAATCTGCAAATTTAGCCTTGTCCGCTCTCTAAGTCAAACAGTTTTCATCCGATCTGTACCAAACTTGGTGACAATGTTTGTGGGCATAAAATCTCAGCCAAGTTTGATAACCAGCAAAATCACCCCAGGCACTCGTGGATTATGGCCCTTGAATTACTCAAGAAACTGCGAATTTAGCCTTGTCCGCTCTCTAAGTCTAACAGTTTTCATCCGATCTTCACCAAACTTGCTGACAATGTTTGTGGGCATAATATCTCTACCAAGTTCGATAATCAGCCAAATCGCCCCAAGCACTCTTGGATTGTGGCCCTTTAATTACTAGAAATCTGAGAATTTAGGCTTGTCCGTTCTCTAAGTCGAACAGTTTTCATCCGATCTTCACCAAACTTGCTGACAATGTTTGTGGGCATTATATCTTTATCAAGTTCTATAACCAGCCAAATTGCCCCAGGCACTCTTGGATTGTGGCCCTTGAATTACTCGAAATCAGAGAATTTAGCCTTGTCCGCTCTCTAAGTCGAACAGTTTTCATCCGATCTTCACCAAACTTGCTGACAATGTTTGTAGGCATAATATCTCGGCCAAGTTTGATAACCAGTCAAATCGCCCCACACACTCTTGGATTATGGCCCTTGAATTAGACCAGATTCGATGACGGGCGTATTTTGTGACAGTCTGCCACTCTTGTTTCAGATGAAGAACTTTAAGATACAACTTCTCTAGGCCAGGGCATAACAGTCATGACCGTTATTCACCAATGTTATGGGCTTATCAGTTTGGAACATTTGATCCCAAAAGTATATATTTTATAGACTACATGATGCATACTTAAACGTTCACCAAACTTTTTTATTTTTTAGCTCATCTGATTTTTAAAAAAAAAATGATGAGTTATTGTCATCACTTGATCAGCGTCGGCATTGGCGTCAGTGTTGTCTGGGTCAGCTGCTTTTCTCCTAAACTATTAAAGCTATTGCTTTAAAACTTGCAACACTTGTTCACCATCATTAGCTGACTCAGTACAGCAAGAAACATAAATCCAACCTGCTTTTTGCAAGAATTATGGCCCCTTTTGGACTTAGAAAATATCAGATTTCTTTGTTAGGTTTTATGTTTAGGTCATTTTTTCTCCCAAACTGTTAAAGCTATTGCTTTGAAACTTGCAACACTTGTTCACCATCAAAAGTTAGACTCTGTACAGCAAGAAACATAACTCCATCCTGCATTTTGCAAAAATTATGGCCCCTTTTGGACTTAGAAAATATTAGATTTCTTGGTTAAGTTTTTTGTTTAGGTCAGCTTTTCTCCTTTACGGTCAAAAGTATTGCTTTAAAACTTGGAGCAGTTATTTGCCATTAAAAGCTGACACTGCACAGCAAGTACCGTAACTCTGCATTGCTTTTTGCAAGAATTATGGCTCCTTTTGGACTTAGAAAGTCATGAGTAGGTCAATATTTCTATTATACAGAGACAAAAAAATCAGATGAGCATCTGCACCCGCAAGACGGTGCTCTTGTTTACTTTTTTTTTTAACAATTACTGAAAATAAACATACCGTCTAAATTTAACAAAAGAAAAGGATGCACGTTTGAAGCCTCTGAACTATTAAGGTAATTCAGTAGCTTTACTCATTTGGCTTATCGGGATGACTTATTTTATGATCTGATATTTTATAGTTGTCAAAAGTTATCACGCTGTCCCGAAACATCCTATTATTCAGATCAATTTTTGTTCTACAATGTAGAATTTATCAAACCCTATTTTTTCAAAATTTAAGACTCATGTAAAATTTGGCAAATAAAAAAACAGGGTTGTTTGCTTATTTCTAGCTAAAATGGACCTAGTGTAAGTTATCTTAAATAATAGGAATGTATGGAAAAATCACAAATTTTGTTTTGACATTTTCACAAACAGAAATTTTTTTGCAATGTAAATATTTTATTGTAAATCAAATGTATAGGTCTTTGTGCTTACCGCTATTTTTGAGATATTTGATATTTGCACATGATATAAGAGATGGTTGGATCTGTAAATTTCACACAACATTATTTTAAATTATTTCACATGTCAATATTTTATCCCCCCAATTACCCCTTGGGAGCGGCATATAGTAAGTTTAGTGTCTGTCTTTTCATTTGTCCCACATTTACGTCCATTCTATAACTCAACCATTGATCAAGGGAATTCAGTATCACAAAAGTCAGTTGTGTACAGTCCATAATACTGTCATTCTTTAAGGATTTTAAAATTACCTTGCACAAATATATCCAATGATAGGACAACAAAATTTGCATAACACTCAGACCCCTAGCCCAAAGGTTACACTCAGAGGTCAAAGAAAATAGGTTTGTTTTCCAGTTCGCTCCATAAACCTGTCATCATTGAAGCAATTTTAATATTATGGTACTTGGCAGGAATGTATCCCATAATGAGACAATGTGTCATGCACAAAACTCAGACCCCTAGCTCAGAGGTCAAGGTCACACTTGGAGATCAAATGTCAGTAGAGTTTTTTCCTGTTCGGTCTGTAATTCTTTCATCCTTGAAGGGATACTTAATATTTATGTCACAAATGTATCCTATAATGTGACCAACTGTCATGTGCAGCAACACTTACACCACTAGCCTCAAGGTCAAGGTCACACTCAGAGGTCCTAGGTCAGTAGAGTTTGTTTGTCCTTGCTGGCCCATATCTGTTATCCATCAAAGGATTTTAATTTTACTTGACACAAATTATTCCCCATATTTAGTCTATGTGTCATGCCCAACACCATGATCCCTATCTCAAAGGTCAAGGTCACACTTGGAGGTCAAAGTTCAATTGACTTTTTTCCTGAGTTGTCCATAACTCTACAACACTTGTGTACCATCATCATGTCCAGTTTTAGGCAAGAGTACATAACTCCATCAAGGATTTTGTCAGAATTATGGCCCCTTTTAACTTAAAATCTTGGCTAAGTTTTTCATACCGGTTCATAATTTGTGTAAACTGTTTGACATATCAAGGGCTGAGCATGAAACTATTGTATCTTGTTCTTTATTTATATACAGTTACAATAGTTTCGCGCTAAGCCCACGTTATGGCTTTGAAACTTTTATCACTTGTTTATTATAACAGTCTCTATATGTAGGCAAGAGTACATAACTCTGTCAAGTATTTTGGATGAATTATGGCCCTTTTCAGACATGGACATTAGTTCAGTTTTTGTACAAGTCCACATTTTGACATAAAGCTATGAAACTTTCATCTCTTGTGTACCATCACTGTGTCCAGGTTTAAGCAAGAGTACATAACTCCATCAAAGTTAAGTTTTTTGTACCAGTTCATATTTTGTGTAAACTGACAAATGGCTTTGAAACTTTTATCACTTGTTTACTATAACAGCCTCTATCTGTAGGCAAGAGTACATAACTCTGTCAAGTATTTTAACTGAATTATGGCCCTTTTTGGACTTTGAAATTGATTCAGTTTTCGTACAAGTCCATGTTTTGTCAAAACTATTTGACATCTGGCTTTCAAACATTGAACACTTGTTCATCGTCAAAATCTCTGTTTGTAGTCAAGGGTATGTAACTATTTCAAAGATATTTGGCTGAATTTTGGCCCTTTTTAGCTCCACTATTCAGAGAATAGGGGTGCTATTCTACTTGCACCGGCATCGGCGTGTCACTTTCTTGGTTAAAGTTTTTTGGTCACCTTTTTTTCCCTGTCATATCTTTGTTACTGTTGCTTATATCTTACTGTAACTTCACATAATCGTTGTCCAGCATACAAACAAAGTATGTGCAGGGGCTGGGCCCATTATACCCAAGGTCAAGGTCACCAAGGTGTTATACCTAGGTTATTTTTAAGGTTAAAGTTTTTTCGGCAACCTTTGTTTTTCTGTCATATCTTTGTTACTATTGCTTATATCTTACTGTAACTTCACATAAACATTGTCCAGCATACAAAGTATGTGCAGGGGCTGGGCCCATTATACCCAAGGTCAAGGTCACCAAGTTGTTATACTTTGAATTTTTTTCATGTTAAATTGTTTCTAAAACTTCATTTATAGACATATCTTTGGTACTTTAAAAGATAAGACTTGAAATTAAAAATATTTCTTTATAATCATCATCTGCATGTGTGTTTACAATCCTCATAACTCTAATTGTATTTTTGACCGAATTGTGCCCCTTTCATACTTAAAGTTTTTTGTAATCTTCGCTTTCTGGATATAACTTTAGTACAGTACAAGATAATGACTTGAAACTTAAAATGTGTCTTTATCATCATCATCTGCATGTGTGGTAACAATCCCCATAACTCTGATTTGTATTTTTGACCAAATTATGCCCCTTTCATACTTAAATATCTTTTTTATACGTCCGTTTGAAAAACGGGACGTATTATGGGAACGCCCCTGGCGGGCGGATGGGCGGGTGGGCGGCATCCACAGACCTTGTCTGGAGCATATCTTCTACATGCATGGAGGGATTTTGATGAAACTTGGCACAGTTGTTCACCATCATGAGACGGAGTGTCATGCGCAAGAACCAGGTCCCTAGGTCTAAGGTCAAGGTCACACTTAGAGGTCAAAGGTCAAATTCAAGAATGACTTTGTCCGGAGCATATCTTCTTCATGCATGGAGGGATTTTGATGAAAGTTGGCACAATTGTTCATCATCATGAGACGGAGTGTCATGCACAAAAAACAGGTCCCTGGGTCTAAGGTCAAGGTCACACTTAGAGGCCAAAGGATACAAGAATGAAAAATTCAAGAATGACATTGTCTGGAGCATATCTTCTTCATGCATGGAAGGATTTTGATGTAGCTTGGCACAGTTGTTCACCATAATGAGAGGGAGTGTCATGCGCAAGAACCAGGTCCCTAGGTCTAAGGTCAAGGTCACACTTAGAGGTCAAAGGATACAAGAATGAAAACTTTGTCCGGAGCATTTCTTCTTCATGCATTGAGGGATTTTGATACAACTTTGCACAAATGTTCACAAGCATGAGACAGAGTGTCATGCGCAAGAACCAGGTCCCTAGGTCTAAGGTCAAGGTCACACTTAGAGGTCAAAGGTCAAATTCAAGAATGACTTTGTCCGGAGCATATCTTCTTCATGCATGGAGGGATTTTGATGAAAGTTGGCACAATTGTTCATCATCATGAGACGGAGTGTCATGCGCAAAAAACAGGTCCCTAGGTCTAAGGTCAAGGTCACACTTACAGGCCAAAGGATACAAGAATGAAAAATTCAAGAATGACTTTGTCCGGAGCATATCTTCTTCATGCATGAAAGGACTTTGATGTAGCTTGGCACAATTGTTCACCATCATGAGACGGTGTGTCTTGCGCAAGAACCAGGTCCCTAGGAGTATGGTCAAGGTCACACTTAGAGGTCAAGGATACAAGAATGAAAACTTTGTCCGGAGCAATTCTTCTTCATGCATTGAGGGATTTTGATACAACTTGGCACAAATGTTCACAAGCATGAGACAGAGTGTCATGCGCAAGAACCAGGTCACACTTAGAGGCCAAAGGTCAGATACAAGAATGACTTTGTCCGAAGCATTTCTACTTCATGCATGGAGGGATTTTGATGTAACTTGGCACAGTTGTATACCATCATGAGACGGAGTGTCTTGCACTGGTCCCTTCTTTTGAATTACTTCCCTTTGCTGTTACTATAAATAGCTTATATTGTAACTTTTTCATTACAAGTCGTAGGGAAAAATCGAGACCACTTTTCTGTAGTACAACATGCATGTTACATCCAATTCTGAGGTGTATTTTGAGCTATCTCTACCTGGTAAGGATTTTTGTGCGGACTTGTAATTTTTTTTTGATTTTTTTTTTTTTTTTCTCTTTAAAGATTAACTTCCTTTAGTTGTTACTATAAATAACTTACATTGTAGCTTTTTTTATAATTGACCGTAGGGAAAAACCAAGACCACTTTTCTGTGGTACAACATTGATGTTACTTTCAAATTTTGGGTGTATTTTAAGGTATCTCTACCTGGTAAGGATTTTTTTTGTGGAATTAGAAAAATAAAAGAATTACAATAATTTCTGAAAAAAAAACAACATTGTAAACAACTAGAAAATTAAAATTCCGTTTTGCAAATACAGGTGCTAGTGTAAAGAAATTTGCTGTGACGGGCATATATTGTGACATTCTGGCACCCTTGTTTTAAATTGAGACATAAATTCATTTTACTGTCAAATCGCCAAAAAGTGGAGCACGCTGTCTTTATAATGAACAGCTCTTGTTGGACTTAGAAGCCAGTTAAGTTTTTCATACCAGACCATATTTTGTCTAAACTGTTTGACATATGGCTTGGAAACTTTGACCACTTATTTAACATCATAACTTCCATATGTAGGCAAGACTACATATTAACTAGGACAAGGAATTAGCTCGTTATTGGCCCTTTTCTGACATAGAAATTACTTAATATTTTGACCCCATACTCACATCAATTCTTCAAATAGTCAAAGGCGCTGTCAACAGACACCCCTTGTTTGAAAGGTAGTGTTTACTAGTAGTTCTTATCATTTTATACCTTTTGAAAGAAAGCAATGTTGTTAGCTCACCTGAGCAATGCTCAGGTGAGTTTTTCTGATCGCTCATATCCGGCGTCCGTCGTCCGTCGTCTGTCAACATTTAGCTTGTGTATGCGATAGAGGCTGTATTTTTCAATTAATCTTCATGAATATTGGTCAGAATAATAACCTTGATGAAATCTAGGCCGAGTTCGAAAATGGGTCATCTCGGGTCAAAAACTAGGTCACTAGGTCAAATCAAAGAAAAACCTTGTGTATGCGATAGAGGCTGTATTTTTCAACTAATCTTCATGAATATTGGTCAGAATGATAACCTTGATGAAATCTAGGCCGAGTTTGAAAATGGGTCATCTCGGGTCAAAAACTAGGTCACTAGGTCAAATCAAAGAAAAACCTTGTGTATGCGATAGAGGCTGTATGTTTCAATTGATCTTCATGAATATTGGTCAGAATGATTGCCTTGATGAAATCTAGGCCGAGTTCGAAAATGGGTCATCTCGGGTCAAAAACTAGGTCACTAGGTCAAATAAAAAAAAAACCTTGTGTATGCGATAGAGGCTGTATTTTTCAATTATTCTTCATGAATATTGGTCAGAATGATAGCCTTGATAAAATCTAGGCCGAGTTCAAAAATGGGTCATCTCGGGTCAAAAACTAGGTCACTAGGTCAAATCAAAGAAAAACCTTGTGTATGTGATAGAGGCTGTATTTTTCAATTGATCTTCATGAATATTGGTCAGAATGATTGCCTTGATGAAATCTAGGCTGAGTTCGAAAATGGGTCATCTCGGGTCAAAAACTAGGTCACTAGATCAAATCAAAGAAAAACCTTGTGTATGCGATAGAGGCGGTATTTTTCAATTGATCTTCATGAATTTTGATCAGAATGATTACCTTGATGAAATCTAGGCCGAGTTCGAAAATGGGTCATCTGGGATTAAAAACTAGGTCACTAGATCAAATCAAGGAAAAACCTTGTGTATGCAATAGAGGCGGTATTTTTCAATTGATCTTCATGAATTTTGGTCAGAATGATTACCTTGATGAAATCTAGGCCGAGTTCGAAAATGGGTCATCTGGGGTAAAAAACTAGGTCACTAGGTCAAATCGAAGAAAAACATTGTGTATATAATAGAGGATGTAGTTTTCAATTGATCTTCATGAAATTTGGTCAGAGTGATTGCCTTGATGAAATCTAGGTCGAGTTTGAATATGGGTTATCTGAGGTCAAAAACTAGGTCAATAGGTCAAATTAAAGAAAAATCTTGTGTATGCGATAGAGACTGTTTTTTTAAATTGATTTTTATGAAATTTGGTCAGGATGATTCCCTTAATGAAATCTAGATCAAATTTGAATATGGGTCATCTGAGGTCAAAAACTAGGTCACTTGGTCAAATCAAAGAAAAAACTTGTATATGTGATAGAGGCTGTATGTTTCAATTGATCTTCATGAATTTTGGTCAGAATGATTGCCTTGATAAAATCTAGGTCGAGTTTGAACATGGGTCATCTAGGGTCAAAAACTAGGTCATATCATAATCTAAGAAAATGCTTGTTTTATCACAAGAGACCAATTTTTTGGTCCAATCATAATGAAAATTGGTCAGAATATTAATTTTGTTTCCATGAAATCACTAGGTCAAACATGTTTTACACTGTTATGGTGTGTTTCTTAGGTGAGCGACCTAGGGCCATCTTGGCCCTCTTGTTATAAATGTACACACGGGATGATATTTATATGTAGGACAATGTTCCTTTCTTTATGCTGGGTCCATCTTTTGTTCCATGTTATTCAGGTACATGTATATAACATTACATAATGGGTTCCAGTTTATCACACGTGCAGAACTACCTTAGTTTGCTTGTGTCTTTAAAGAACAAAATGGTTAAGTGTCGGCCATTTCCATGAATCTTTTTAAAGGCTGTGGCTCATATGATAAATTGCAGGGTGCGCCTTGAAAAAAGCATTCTTTGACAACTCCCTTGAACAAGTCAACCAAACACCAATTCACTTTGATCAAATTGATTTAATTTAATATAATGTTGATGAATTAGGTAATTAAGTCAAATAGAACACAAACTTTAAAGGGCAGATGGTATATAACCAGTGAGCATAAATTAATCAAACATGCCTTTAAACTGCTTTGAAAGCAAGAATCCCTTAGATATGGTCAGAATTGCTAGTTTTATCAAGTTAACTGAGAAATTCTTTAAGAGACAGACCTCAATCAACAACAAAAAGCAAGACGTAAACATCCTGAAAAACAGATATTAATATTGTTACATCAGCTCACAGTGACCCCTTCCTTACCAGGCTGAGAAAGAAATACAGTCCAACTTGCTTGAGAGACTCTTGCATTAAGAGACCACTTTTTTCAGTTCCCAGTTGTGTTGTTAAAGAACAAATTATGTTGTATTAAGAGACCAATTGTGTTAAGAGACCACTTTTTGTCCTTCCCATAGGTGATCTCGAAATAAAAGTTGTACTGCAATCCTTTAAAATTGTTAATTTTCATAGGGAACTGAATTTCATAGATTCCATGGTTGCATCAATCCACAAAATAAAATCCAATTTATTCTATTTCCAGAACTGAAAAACCCATGAATTGATATCCCCACGAAATAGCCTTTTTGACTAAAATGACAAAATTTTATGTTCAAATTACAGTTTCCTGGGTTCAGTTAGGAACAGTAAAAGCGAATAGCAAAACTTGCATTGCCTAGCAATTTAAAGGTTACAATTCAATAGTTTGAAGGTCAGCCAGCCCAAAAGCCCACTAGTCTGAAGGTCCACCTGGCAGAAAACCTGACATTGAACTTTTTTACTCATTACTTACTCAATCCTCTTAGCACATGAGTGGATGTAGAGCCTTCACTTCTGTCCTCCATTCAGCTGCTTGCTTCACTTTTCCCCATGATAACCTGATTAGCTGAAACTCCTTCCACAGGTTGTGTCTGGTCGACCATGTTTCCTGTGACCTTGTGGGTTTCAGTGCTTGTCTGGTGTTGTTGGATTCGTCCCTCTGCAGAATATGCCTCATCCATCTACACTTGCGTTCTTTGATGGTGGCAAAGACTGGTTTTTGTCTGCTCCTTCTCCACTGCTTCTGGCTGGAAATTTGGTCTGTCCAGTGTATTTTCAGTATTCTCCAGAGACAGTTGTGGATGGATACCTGTAGTCTGCTCTAGGTTTTTGGTATGCTTGCAGGTTTCTTTGCCATACAGCAGAATTCTCTTCATATTGGAGTTGAAGAGCTTGAGCTTTAATGTGAATGTTCAGACTTCAGGACTTGTGGGCCTTTTGACTAGTGTGCTTGATTGACAGATCTGCCATAAATGTTGACTTTAGGACTTGTGGACCTTTTGACTAGTGTGCTTTGACTTACAGATCTGCTATGAATGTTGACATTAGGACTTGTGGGCCTTTTGACTAGTGTGCTTTGACTTACAGATCTGCTATGAATGTTGACTTTAGGACTTGTGGGCCTTTTGACTAGTATGCTTTGACGGACAGATCTGCTATTAACGTTGATTTTAGGACTAGCAGGCCTTTTGACTGGCATGCTTTGACTGACAGATCTGCTATTAATGTTGATTTTAGGACTAGCAGGCCTTTTGACTAGCATGCTTTGACTGACAGATCTGCTATTAACATTGATTCAGGACTAGCATGCTTTGACGGACAGATCTGCTATTAACGTTGATTTTAGGACTAGCATGCTTTGACGGACATATCTGCTATTAACGTTGATTTTAGGACTAGTAGACCTTTTGACTAGCAAGCTTTGACTGACAGATCTGCTATGAACATTGAATTAAGGACTAGCAGACCTTTTGACAAGCATGCTTTGACTGACAGATCTGCTATAAACATTGAATTTAGGACTAGCAGACCTTTTGACTAAGCATGCTTTGACTGACAGATCTGCTATTAACATTGAATTTAGGACTAGCAGACCTTTTGACTAGCATGCTTTGATTGACAGATCTGTTATTAACGTTGATTTAAGGACTAGCATGCTTTGACGGACAGATCTGCTATTAATATTGATTTTAGGACTAGCAGACCTTTTGACTAGCATGCTTTATGGACAGATCTGCTATTAACGTTGATTTTAGGACTAGCATGCTTTGACGGACAGATCTGCTATTAACATTGATTTTAGGACTAGCAGACCTTTTGACTAGCATGCTTTGACGGACAGATCTGCTATTAACGTTGATTTTAGGACTAGCATGCTTTGACGGACAGATCTGCTATTCATGTTGATTTTAGGACTAGCACACCTTTTGACTAGCATGCTTTGACTGACAGATCTGCTATTAACATTGAATTTAGGACTAGCACACCTTTTGACTAACTTGCTTTGACTTACAGATCTGCTATTAACATTGATTTTAGGACTAGCATGCTTTGACTGACAGATCTGCTATTAACATTGAATTTAGGACTAGCAGGCCTTTTGCCTAGCATGCTTTGACTTGACAGATCTGCTATGAATGTTGACTTTAGGACTAACAGGCCTTTTGACTAGTGTGCTTTGGCTTGACAGATCTGCTATGAATGTTGACTTTAGGACTAGCAGGCCTTTTGACTAGCATGCTTTGACTTGACAGATCTGCTATGAATGTTGACATTGTATAAATGAGGTATACATGATGTGAATGTTGAACTAAAGGACAAGCTTGCCTTTTGACTACAAGGTGTGCTGTCAATGACAGATGTGGTTTACTATGAATGTTGACGGCTTTTTAATTAACAAGCTTTGAATGATAGATCTGCTATGAATTTTTACTTTCAGACTAGTGGACCCATATCTTATCAGGTCCTCGGAGTACTAGGCAAAGCTCAGCTTTAAATCCAGACACTGTTACCAAAAGCAACTATCAATACTTTAGTCAGTTTTATGATTCTGAAAAGTTGTAACCATAATAAACTAGCAAATGTTTTGTCTGTTTTATTACTCAAGAAGTTATATATGACCCGTTTATGACCTACACCAACCTTCCCTTCTGCACAGTAATCTGAAACAATAAAACTAACCTACTATATGAATGACTGTTGATCATTTATCTTGTGACAGTAAGGAAAATGTCATTAATGCCGCCTGTGGTCATGGCCAGCTGGATGACTTTTTTTTCTCTTGGCATTTTGAGGAGATTTTTTATACAAAAATGGCATTTTACTGTTCTAGATATAAGTACAGTTCAAGGTTATAATGTAAACTGTTTGAGGCATAGGATAAATGCACGCTGTGAAAATATTTTACTAAGTTATATGTAACATGACTATGAGATAGCTTTGTGTGCATGTGACCATATGTTGTTTGGACAATTTAAAAAAAAACAGGTGTCACCTCCTGTAGATTAGTATCATAGTATATATATTATACAGTGTAGAATTCTTTAATGTGAGAAAAGCCATCCAACTGGCTTACAGTAGGCCAGTGGTTCTACCTTAGGCTTAAAAAAAAAATTGTTTGTTTCTGGTATCCCGACCTACACTAAATTTTTGGCCCGACCCTAAATGTTTTTATGGCCTTGGAGAATATTTTTTTCAACTTTTTAATGAAAAGTTGCAAAACTGCACTTTTTATGCTTTAAACATGGTCATTTATGTTAGAAATCAACTTACTGATGCTCCAAGGGCATAACCCCCTTATTTGTATTCATTTTTGACACAAATATAATTTCTGAAAAGTCTCACTTAAATAAAAATAGTTCCAAAAAAAAAAAATTCCGACCTACCTACCCTAATTTTTTTTAGCATGTTACCGGAAAAAAAGAAGTTTTAGCTCGACTATTCGAAGAATCAGTAGAGCTGTCCTACTCACCACGGCATCGGTGTCGGCGTCACACCTTGGTTAAGTTTTTCTTACCAGTCCACATTTTGACAAAGTCTTTTGAGATCAAGCTTTGAAACTTTCAGCACTTGTTAACCATCACCATGTCCAGCTATAGGCAAGAGTTCATAACTCCATCAAGGATTTTGGCTGAATTATGGCCCCTCTTGACTTGGAAATCTTGGTTAAGTTTTTCGTACCAGTCCACATTTTGACGAAGTCTTTTGAGATAAAGCTTTGAAACTTTTAACACTTGTTTTCCATCACCATGTCCAGTTACAGGAAAGAGTACATAACTCCATCAAGGTTTTTGGCTGAATTATGGCCCCTTTTGACTTAGAAATCTTGGTTAAGTTTTTCGTACCAGTTCATATTTTGTGTAAAGTGTTTGACATATGGCTTTGAAACTTTTATCACTTGTTCAGTATTATAGTCTCTATCTGTAGGCAAGAGTACATAACTCTGTCATCTATTTTGGCCGAATTATGGCCCTTTGTGGACTTATAAATTAGTTCTGTTTTCATACAAGTCCACGTTTTGTCAAAATTATATGACATATGGCTTTTAAACTTTGAACACTTGTTTATTACCATAATTTCCATCTGTATGCAAGAGTACATAATTCTTACAACTATTTTGGCTGAATTATGGTCCTTTTTGGACTTGGAAATCAGTTAATATTTTCATACCATTCCATATTTTGTTTAAACTGTTTGACTTTGAAACTTTGAACACTTCATTACCATCATGGTCACGTACACATTGCCATTTAGTGCAAGACTTATCAAAATCAACAAATACATGAACATGGTTTGTCTCATCTATTTTTTTCTTTTGTCTGAAAACCTGTGGTAATATTTTGGCCCCATTCTTCGATCAGATCTTGGAATAGTCGTGGGCACTGTCATATGACAGCTCTTGTTTTTTTAGGCCTTAGGTACTCGCTCATGCCTGAAATAATACTGAAGGGGTTCTTGGGATCTTTCTCCTTGATGTGATGTTAAACCCAACAAAAAAAATTTAAGCAAAAAAAATGGATAGACAAGATGATGAAGTATTCCATAAACATGTACAGAGTCTCTGTCATCCATACGAAGTAATTTCCCAAATGGAAAACAGCTCATATATAGTTAAAATGTTCATATATATCTTTTCTGCGGCCGTAACATAATAAAACGTATTGGCGTCTGACGGCCCTTTCACAATTCCGTAGAAAAGACATTTATTATATGCAATTAATTTTGAAAATATTTCTGAAATGTCTAGGTCTGCAGCTCTCAAATACTAAAATATCATACATCCGAGGTATATAATGACACTTTCAGACAACATCAAAAAGGACCTTTTGAACGATTTGACGAAGTTCCAAAAATCTCCATGTTACTCTTGCTCCGTTACAGACCCCTGAGGGATTTGTGTTTATTCCAAGTTCAAATATCTTTTTGTAGATAAAAAAGTTGACATGTCGTGCTATTAGAAAGTGCTGAAAATTGACTCTCTATTAGCAAAAAAAACCAAATCAGAATCCATGTGCATACATTTAGACGGGGGAGACCCCTGCGCATGACCCCTGACTATAGACCAATGCAAATGCGACTTTGGTTTTCAAGTTTAGCCTGTTTACCTTCATTTTCTGTACTTCCGGAAAAAGCTGAAGTTCATCTGACATCATTTTCTGTGTTGTCAAAAACATGTATGCCTGGCCTAAGGATATAAATATTTCACACCAGTCCTGCTGTCTAGACCTTTCTTGTTATATAATAATGTTTAGATATTAACTTTTTAGAAATTAGAAAATTACTGTGAAAGAAAGATTTAGACTAAGCTTCAGTGTTGAAAGTAATAAGATAATTGATAAGTCAGTTATCAAGAAAACAATTCAGAATTGAATAGATTTTTTCTATGATATGACAGAATATGATTGGCAAATCCATGAAATTTGCAAGAACTCAACAAAAAGAAAAATTCTTAATATATCTACATTATATTATATTTCCTTTCCATTTGGTAACAAGTTTTTCTTAAAACTGTGCATATTTTATGGTATTTTACTTAAGAAACAGCTTCCAGGATATTCAGTTCACCAGGCAGAACAACTGTGATGTCATCTAAGAAACTTTCTCCCTGACTAGGCACGGGCATCATCAAAACAGTGGTAGTTGTCACTTAGTGGCGTTGTCATAATTTTGGCACCTTTTCTTATGCATTTCAAGCAAGATAGATGTTATTATTATAGAGAGAATGTAAATATTGTAGTATTACGACAATGAATTTGATTATAAGTATAACAATTTAACCAAAATTTAAAAAAAAAACCCAACATCCTAGTCCTTTTTTAGTTCATCTGAACCAAAGGCTTGGTATAGGCAGTTGGTCTGGCATTGGTCATTAATCTTCAGTCATACACAACTTTACTGTTAACACTCCAAATGTCACAATTTTGTCTCAATCTGAATGAAACTTGGCAAGAATGTTTTCCTCAATAAAATCCCAGAAACATTTGTGAGTGGGTCATCTTGGGTCAAAAAGTAGATTACCAGTAACTAGGTTGAACCATACAGTTAATGTCATTAGCCTCCAATGTGCTAATGAAGATAGAAATTCCTTTGCCCACTGCCAAGCTGTAGGCCTTTAATACAGTTGTTACTATGATGATAAACATTCAAAGTCAGACAAGTCGAAAGATTTCCTGCGGCCAGAAGTTATACAGACCAGAAATTGTTGATAGTAACTTATGGTTGAATAACGTACTTGTTTTGTTTTTTATTATACCATTACGCTTTAATGTAAGAAATATTACTTCATTCTACATGATTTACAAGTAGATATGAACTATGTATTTCTTAATTCTGAAAGTTATTGTTTTGAGCAAAAATAACTATATTTCCCTTTCATGTATAATATAACTTTTAGCTCAACTGGTCGCATTCCTTGACTATTGAAATACTTTACTAGAGCTTTCACAAATGTGATTCATGCTTCACCTGGACTTGCTTGACAACACAGGACCATAATCTAGGAAATTTGAAGAGCAATTAACATAAAAACCCTTATGCACAACAAGGTATGAATATTGATCATTGCTGAAAGTTTGAATAAATTATATGAAATAATGAATGAGGAATTCAGGTCACAAACATTTCTCTATATATCATATAGAGTGCTAGCGATATTGCAAAAACGGCGTTCCATAAATGCGATAAGCCAATCGCATATTGGTAAAAAGTCACGTGAAATCACCCAGTCCCCATGTGCTATACTACTTGTTGCATTCCAATATACCTGCGGCCTTCAGGGCCGCAGGTTATGAGCACCATAGGGTCAACAGAGTCTTCTTGTTGATTGCCTTATAAATATAGTTTAACAAAATTTGTTGTTTTGCACTGTACCTCATTTTACCAGAAAAACTGATTTTGTTTTGAACCCTGCTTTTTTTCTCGCTCTAATTATGATAAGTAAAAATAAGCAAATTATTTGTTACTACAATGACCCATTAATACTGTTGCCTAAATGTTTGTGCTAATTTAACCTCTGCAATGGGATTGTTGTAAAGGTCATGACTTGATCTTATCTCTTCTTTTGTCCATTTCCATACATGACCATTCAAAATTTATCAATTTATGAAATTTGGAGTATACTTGAGAATTGGAGAATATTTGAAAATTGTTTTATATCTATGTACATGCATGAAAGACGTATTGATCTGTTTGTTTAAAAAAAATAAATTTTTTTTACAGATTTTATTGACATTTTTTACAATTAAGTATGGAATATCAGTGAGTTAGAGAAACCAATATTTTTCATTATTGTTCATTGCGAATGTATGGATAAATAGAGAGGCATATCTCTCCTTAGTCATTTTAAATGCTATATAATTCTTGTTAACAGCACATTCTGAAAAAAAAGTATCTCGAGTCTCTGCCTCTAAAGACTGGGCAAATGCTGAAATGATTCTAAAGAGAAAAGGGGTCTTCACAGAAAATTTCAGTGTCCTTACGAAGAATGAATAAAATATTATTAAAGACTGTTTAATTTCAACAGACTAGCACATTTAATTCCCTTTATTTGAACTTTAAGGCACACCTTAAATACTTTAACTTGACATTTGAAACTATTAGGCAATATAAATTTGATTAATGTTGGCTTAATTGAAAATCAGACAAACTGGTATATTATTAAATTGTATAAAATATTTCGTGTCGATTAAATGCGCTCAAGTCAACCGTGACGTACCGGTGCGGAGGAACATTGGATCATCGATTTTCATCCGGGTATTAGCGCGTGTAAAAAGTCAACAACAGCAGTAGAAAATACTACACAAATTTCGGGTAGAAGTAAACACAGGTGAATTCAAACGTCTTTACGGATGACATATATGTTATTGATATAAATTGACATTTTGTATACATCATGTATAAATGACTGACATAAACAACTGTTTGTGATTCACACAAATTTTCACAGTTTTCTTTAAAATTAAAATGCATGTCAATGGAATGAGTCTTTATTCAAATGGTTTAGGAATGGGAACTTTTCAAGTCATCGGTGTTCAATCTTATCCACAAAAGATGGTACAGGCAGACAATATTTCTGAAATGAAAGTTTTAGCTGTAAAATCTGATGTTACTGATGCGACGGCTGAAGCAAACAAAGAAAATGAGGTAAGAATTTCACCAAAGTTCATAATTATTATTGATTGAAATTTGAGTTAGAAAATATTTTCAAAATCAGTCTAGTAGATGTACATGTAATTATGAAAAAGAATTATGTTAATTTCATAAAAAGACAGCAGTGTTCGTTACTGTACTAGTAATTTACATATTTTAAATGATGATGTGTACCGGTACTTGTGTTTTAAAACTCGCTTTATATAAATATAAATACAAATTACAAATACACCAAAATCCTTCAGCCTTATTACTTGAAAAGAAAACAGTACTTGATAATAAACATTTATGTTTACTAAATGACACAGTATCTTGAAAAGGCGTGATTACTTTGTATGATAAAAGTCTGTAGAAAGTGACCATCTGTCAAACTGACTGGGTAATGTTTTATTGTATGCTAGAGGGGTAATTTTCACTTTGAAAAATGGTGCAGAGCTTGTTTGGTGACAACTGAATTACAAACGTTTCTATCATTTTCTGTGTATTCTTGTGGTGTATGGATGAGTTTTGTCTATAAATCGTAATTATTGATGTTGGGTATAATCAGGTTAGTTCCGATATTTATTAATAATTCATAAGTGACATTTTCATATAGATTTACTTTACTCAATGTATTTAATGTTTGTCATTCAGATTTCAGTGTGTGTATATGCCTGATGTATGGATACATGAAAGAAATTCTGTACAAATTTAGTTAAATAAAAAGCTATCAACAAGAATGAAATGCCTTGCAACATGCTTTTGTGGTGATGTTGATATGAAAGGCTTTTAAGTAACTTACAAGTGCTTTATCATCAATTATGTCGCTACATTATCTAAATATTTTAATAAAAATGTGTCCAGACTTTAATTGTCCTATTAGAATTGCTTATGATATCATAATGTAATTGTTGAAAGAGCTTAACAGAAATCCTTTTAATTAATTCTTTACTGGTACATTTAGTGAGTTATGACAATATTTCTTGGGATGGTGGCAGAGGTGAAGTTTTAACTTTTATCCTGGACTGCCAATTTTCACATGTATCAGGGATGGAGGACTAAATGGTTTCAGACATGGTATCTTCCATCAGGTCATTATTATTATATAATGGCTTAGAACGTATTCATTGCACGGGGATCAGACTGACGACCCCACAGTCCATGAATCTATGCTCTATTTCTTGAGCTAAGCAGGCGAACGGGTTAAACAATGTGTGTTTATCCTCTAAATGTATTGAATTTCTCATATGACATTTTCATTTATTCATACGACTATTTTGACCTGAAGTTAATTCTTCAAAATCCATTTTTTGCATTCATTGTTTTGTCTACAGAGTTTTGTTTAGGTCACAGCTTTTTTTCAACTGAAATCAAAATAATTTTCCTTTTTGTTTGCACTGTAAACCTATGCAGTTAATATTTATTGGATTTAATAAAAGTATTCCTGTTGCCAAAAAATGTGTAGGCATTTCAATACAATGTACTTTTCATCGACTGTGGTTTTCAGTACATTCATTTTGTAGCAGATTGAATCTGAATACTAAAATGGAAGTAACCACAGTTTGTTTGACTTTTAACACCATTTTATACAACATTGGTCACTTAGTCCATCGATATTAGTGTTTCTGGGTTCAACACCAGTGCCCAGGCCTGTTCTCCGCAGGTAACGACTTCTCCACATAAATTGCATGACTTTGTGGAGACCTAGATAGTCCCCATGGAGAACATTTGAGCCATGCCATGAGAAAACCAGCATAGTGATATAGCATCCGCGCAGTCTGGTCAGGATCCATGCTGTTCGCTAACAGTTTCTCCAATTTCAATAGGCTTTAAAAGCGAACAGCATGAATCCTGACCAGACTGCGCTAATGCGCAGGCTGGTCTGGATCCATGCTGGTCACAAACCCACTATGTTGGTTTTCTCATGTCACGGCTCATTTGCTGTTAGGGTTGGATATTGCAGCTGACAGTCATATCACAATTGTGATGTTTTGGTCTGTACTGCAGTGCATACACACTTTATTTTTCAGATCATAGTCTACAGAACTGTGTCTTGTTTAACAGGAAAATAGTCTTCATATTGAAATTTTCTGGCTAGATATTAGCAGCAAACTTAGTTTATCTCACTGTGTCTTGGCTCAGCAACAAACGAAAACAGTCCTACATGATACATTGTCACATTTTTGTTGAAATAACATTTTGAAGTAATATGTTGTCGATACATGATTTGCTCAATGGCATAATGTACCATAAATGGGTACACCAGTGAATTATACCATGCATCCCTCTTTGCTATTGAATGGGATCAAACTCGTGACTTCAAAATCTAGCCTTGTTGTACAAGACTTGAGCATCACCCATGGTGTTGTATAAATTGATAATCATATTATGCATATATTAAGTTTTAAAATGTTTTTCTGTTTGCAATATCATAATTCTAAAAAATCACAGTAAATGATGCAATTGTCTGGTTGGTTTTATGGCTATTTTTATTACACAGTAATTAATTATTCCCTCTTATAGGTACAGAAATGCTTGTACCAGACTGTATGCAATGTAGACATAGATAGATGTATAAACTATCGCTGCGAAGAAGGGCCCGAATTAGATATGCATACTTTCATTAAAAATTTAACAAAAGAGACAATAGTACATATGGGAATGATGACCTAATTTTTTGTGGACCATCTTCAGGTTGAACAAGAACTGGATTATTACAGTATGTCAAGTATCTAAAAGTCATTGTATTATGCTCAATGGAACCCTTCTCTGAAAAGCAGCAATCTATTGTGGTTCCCAAGTAGAACATTGGTAGTGGCGCTTATTGACCCTTAATCTGAATGGAACAGATAAGTGACAGTATTTGACAGGTAATGAATGCCTGAGAACAACATTTAGACATTTTATAATTATGTGATAATTTGAGTACTGGCACTGTATCTAGAGTTAGTTTATCCTGTCATAGGAAGTTGTCGTGTTGTTTGCAACAGTTTTGTACTTGCGGACAGTACAAATTAGTTCTGGTTAAAGATCTTGCAGCATTGTTAAGTAATTAAGGCTGACTAAACTTGTCTCTATTTACCAGACAGGACGGTCTGCAATTTGAGTACTGAGCGCGAAATTGTTGTAACTGTACATAAATAAAGAACAAGATACAATAGTTTCACATTCAGTCCTCAGTTTGGGGATTGTGGTTGCGGCACATAGACTGCTCTTGTTTAGATGAAGAACGAGTTACTGCTTGATGTATAAAAAGTCCGAAGTCTACGTATATTACATGAATATTTCACCTCCGGTGGAAAAGCACCTGTATTAAATTGTAATAAAAAGTCAATCTTGCAGTATCAATGGCTAAGAAAGCAATAAAATTTGTCAAATAATTTAAGAAAGTCTCCGTGCAAAAGGATATTTATTCTGGAGCACGAACAAACTTTCCATTCTTTTCTGTGTTTGAGAAAGTTTAATTGTTTTCAGACTACATTTAACTTCATAACAATGAGCAATTATTTTGTTGTAACTTTTCATTAAAAGATTGGCGATAGATGTTAAAGCGATACCCTTTTTTCATCTGTCAAAAGAACAAAATCTGGGTATATATGGGTTTATTTACATGCTAAGATATGTAATCGAAACCTTGCCACATTAGACGCAGAGCTGCAAAGGAATATAGTAATAGAAACGCCATTAGTGGCCTCGTGCAAATATTTGACTTTGTTAAGAATTGTTGATTTTAATAACCCATTGTACTTACAACAAGATTGCTTGCTTGATCAATTAGATTGTTTGCCATACTTTGATATAATTTGGAGATCTTAATCGAGCATTGTGTACATTATTTTATTACCCTACAGTTTAAAATATCCATAATTTAAACGATTTGATGTTCAAACTTTGAAGTTGGACAGGCTATTTATGGTATTAAATTGACATTCCTGTAAATTGTTCCTGCTTAAAACGTCTTAAGGGCCCTGGTAAAATAGAAAGTAGATATCTTAAGACCTTTAAGGGCAAAAAGTCAGTGGCATTAATTATTATAATTTTCATGCACACATAGGCTCAGTTGCGTCTTAATGCATCCTTACGAAACAGATAAAATGAAGTTTAGGAAATTTGTGCAAAGAAGCTAAAAGATGGTTAGAAAGAAACTAAGGCACTCATGTTTTTAAACCTGTATAATATGTCTTTTACCTTGTACACAATTCCCCTTTTCACTGAAATGTAATGTTATTTTGGCACCAGTCTCGTAAAATTTAATACATTTTATCTTGTCCTGTATGAGATCGCTCTTTCAAAAGAGTGCAAATATTGTTTACCTTATGGGTGAATGTCCGAATCCTGGTAAAAATGAAATTATTTTGGAGAAAAAAAATCAGTGCTAAAGTTTTCTAAAGTGGTTATATACTTTATTATGACATTGGTAAGATAATATTTTCATTTAAGGTACTTATTACCAATATAAGCTTAATTACTTAGTGTCATCAAGCTGTACTATATATATATGAAAATCAGGTTTTAAGACCCAGTGTTTGGAAGTACTTTTATTTAAATGTTTTCCTATCTAAATCTTCACGTACTGATAATATTGACAGAGCTTTTTATAATCTTATTGTGCTTTGAACAGGATATTTTATGGAGTGGGATTTTATAACTTTGCGACTCTTTTTCCCTTATCAGAGGTTAAAATTGAATTTCCTATTTGGTCAACTGATCCAGTTCCTCTTCAGTTTATTTATTTTATTGTATTTTCGTTTTTCTATTTTAAGAACAAATATTTTACATGAAAAAAAAGAAAAACAAAAAATTTAATTTTGTTGTTTGAATTGGATTTTATGTTGTCTTAATGTTCTAAGTTTGCTCATTATGCTAATAATACCTTAAAAACACTTTCCCCTCCAAATGTATGGGTTTTTTTTAAGTATTTCAGATCAGTTTCTTTTAAAATGTAATTGTTTTATTTTCCCTTTCTAAGGAATTTTGAATAGATATGCTGTCTTGCAAGCTAAGGATTTCATTCGGAGTAAAAGCTTACATTTTTTCAAAATCTTTTTTTTTTATCACCGGGCAAATTCTTTAGTTTTGTAGCATTATATGACAATGTTTGCGAATGTCTCAAATCATGTGTATTTTTATGTAGTTTTAATATAACTAATAAACCACAGTGTTTGATATAGCAAATATTTGCTCGTAGCAACCTCTATGTCCACATGTTTATGACAGATCGGAAAGTTAATAAATTATTCTGGAGCCATTATTGTATACATTGGTAACACACTTGTACTGTACAACTGAAAGATATTCGCAAATTTAATTTTCTAAATATGTGAGAAAATATATCGCAGTGTATTTCCCTAAGCGAGTTGATTCAGATGAAATATTTAGTTAGATATGAATATTTTCACCGATTATGTTATAAAAAAATGTGACAGGTTAATTAAGATTTATATTAAAGGTAGCCTTTTCAGCTTGCAAAAATAATCAATGTTACAGTACTTTGTGTCTAAATATGGCAGGTTTTATATATTGGACCAATGTTTGCCTTCACAAAAGATGGCTTTAAAGTCATTATCTATGTTTATCTTGAATTTACTTTCAAAAATGATTTGTACTATTCATAGCACGGTGCACGAAATTTGCATTGTACCACCTAGTGTACATCAGCGTTTGATTTGATCTGTTTAGATACCGAGTACTGAAATCACAGATTTACTTCTGATCCGTCTACGTCTCCCCCCGTCTCTGTATTCCTCTCAAATACCAGTCTGAGTCATTAGTACGAACATCTTTTACAATAATCTCTAATCTCATTAATCTGACATACAAAAGACATAGATTATAACTGTATCAGTTATGTATTGTCTTGTATCTATACAAATGCAAGCATTGTCAAATAGGTCCCGTCATATTTACAAAATTATAAAAGACGACCATTTTTTCGGGCCATTAAACATTTATTGCCGAGGTTTTGGAATGGGGTATAAGATTTGACATTACGTTAAACTTGTCAGTCGTAAAGCTATTGTTAAACGACTCTAGCTACTGTTATGATAAAGTTTTTGTTGTTTTTCAATACCCTTTAGTATACGCAAGCTTGTAGGAAGGCATGGCATCGTGAAAAATGCCTGGGAAGATATCATTGGTCTTTGACCAGTTGCCAGGGTTCCAATGACAACTGTTATTTGAGATTCCCAGGGTAAATTCAGGTTACTATAAACAAATTAATTAAAATGCATCAGAAGCATTATTTCTGATTTAGTAACTGATTTGAGCCCATGGTTGCTGTTCTAGTTCATACTTCGTTAGTAAAAACCCATGCTTGGATCACGTTCCTGTTAGACCGCTGCTTCTAAGTAGACAGAACTGAAAGTTAATGCAAACTGAATTTTTCAGAAACTTTAATGTTTAATCCTGCAGTCAGGTTGTGAGTTCCCGCCTTATTTAAGTTTGAGTCACAATCACACCTGTGCTTTTGATGCCAGTTGTTTTCCTGTCGGAAATTGATACTTTTAGATTTTTTACATTTAGTGGACTTTACAAACAATCTGTAATGACAAAGATGTTTAAACTGGTCATTTAAATCAACAATAAGTATAATGCTGCATATACATAATAATATGTATATTATATTAAAAACTGTTGATGGGTGGGGTATCAAACTTTTAATCACAGATTGACGGATAGTCTAGTCATGGCCTGCTTTAGAATATTACTTTGACCTACCTGTTATGGTAAATGTCGTTACAACAATTTTACTAGTCCATAACATGATTTTAAGTGTATATTTGGTTGGAGGACATTTTATTTTCTCTGGCAAGATGAATGATTTCACCCATCAAGAGTTTTTATTGTAACTGATGGTATCATGTATCAGTAGCTGAGTTACAACTTTAAATGCAGGAGCAATGATCTACCCATTAAAGTATGTGCGGTATTTTGATAGAAACCTATGTGTTTAGAATAGGGTAGCTTTATTAAAGGGCACAGACATTTTTTCCAGCGAAAACAGATTCAAGCTTTCCATGAAATGAAATAGAAATACAAGGGTGGATCCAGGGTTTTAGACAAGAGGGGATAGGTTTGCCACTGAGAACTGGAGGAGGATAAGGTAAAAGGTTGCAAGTAGCCTAGCTGTGATCTCAGTTGCCCGCACCAGTATCGAGCAACGTTAGTGGAAAATTGCTCCACAATTCCTTAGATCTTCATTTTACATCTAACCACTTACTAAATAGACACAATTTGTATGTAAAGCTGTGTATGAACTTAGCAAACAAAAAAAATTGAAATTCATTAGAAAACCGCAGCAACTGATCCAGCAAATATCTTAAGTGAATTTAATTGTTAAACATGCTGTTAAACCACACAATTGGAGAATTATGATATTTTCGGTATTTAAAGTGCTAATGTTGTAAACAATAATTGTAAAGCTGTCTTTGTTTCCGTATTTGGCTAATTAGCATGCACAAGTATTAAACTTGTTCACTTCAACATCAAACTTTGAACTAATGAGAAATGTCCAGATGGCCTAAAGTGGTAAAATGAGAAATTAGTCTCTGCTGCCAAAAGCAGGCCTATCCTAAGCTTGAGGCATTTTAGGGCAGTCACTGTTTGTCAAGTCATTTGAATTACGACACATTGCTCACTTAAACAGTGGTCATTTGATCGATCTGAATGCTTCTATGTTTTTGTGTGATTAATACAGCTCAAGTTCAGCTTTCCTATTTTTCTAGTAACATTATAAGAACTTTTTCTCAGCAACATCATTTCAGGTTGACCATTTCATTTGTTAGAGCCTTTGCAGTAGATATCGAGGGCTTAGAGCGAAACTAGTCTATCTGCTTCTATTTCTATATACAGATAGACCAGTTTCGCTCTAAGCCCTCGATATGTTAACTGATGTTAATCCAGGGTTCGAATTTAAGCTCGCATACTTGCGAAATGCGAGTGCAAATTTCAAACTGCGAGGTGAGATTTCAGACACCAGCATTTTTTTGCGAGTGAAAATTTTTGTCCCAATAATGTGCATTTCTAACGGTTGTCTCGATCTTACACTGTTCTTTCTTTAACAACTCGCGGTCATTGCAGCGCATTGTCATTTGCAGAACGAATTTCGGAGCACTCTTTCATCTTTCGTCGTAAATGGAAGTTTACACTCGATACATGTCCCGTGTGCATGTCTTTTCAACTGCTGACGAGTACCTGTGCCAATTTTGATGACGTTAACAGCATC
This sequence comes from Mercenaria mercenaria, assembly GCF_021730395.1. Lineage (NCBI taxonomy): Eukaryota > Metazoa > Mollusca > Bivalvia > Venerida > Veneridae > Mercenaria > Mercenaria mercenaria. The sequence goes on from NC_069362.1 coordinate 48,709,772, forward strand.
CGGTGGGTTTTTTGGTAATCTATAATAAGTTACTATTTATATAGCGCAAATATGATTGGCTGGACTCGTCACATTGATGTTTGCGTTAATGTTCTAATAAAGTGACAAGTCGCGGAAAATGCAAGTTGTTTTTTCATTTAGCAAGTTAAAAAAAATACCACTTGTGAAAAAATGCAAGTAGAAAATCTGGCTAAATTCGAACCCTGTAATCTACAGCCCAGGTTTTGTCAGGCTCAGTCAGAGCTATAAACAAAACCTTGCAACTGCAAGAGGAAAGACGATATAATTCTTTTAGTTTTGTACACTGCTAATCCTTCCTTGGTCTAAAACCCAAAGATAGATTCAAAGTATTTTGAAACGATTTTTCTTCAGATGTAAATGATAAAAAAATTTCAGTCCACAATGCTGATGTACACTTTGTATATTGCTATAGTACAAGTTGTACATATGAAGTAAAAGGACTAATAAATTGTTAGGTTGTCATGGATATGTTGTTTTTGCTTGTTTTGCCTCAACAAACGTTAATATCATGTATTCATTTAATGTCAAAGCCAGCTTTCTTGTTTTGTCCCATTTTCCCTGCGGGCAAGTATAATTTTCATTTGGACCTTGGCTACAAATCAATTCGCCACGGTACTAATGATGTTGGTTTTGGTCCAGAAATAGATACCCATTGTCGTGTGTACACATGTGACACACATTACAGGGCAGAGGAAGGTCACTGTATTTTTAGACATGCATAACTAAATAGGGAGCAAGAGGAGAAAACAGTCTGAATGTCATTTAACAACAAAAATCTGACACCTTAAACTGACACTTAAGATTTCCGACTGACAGTCCTTTTTCGTTAAGAATGAAGGTAACCAAATGTTTGAGATGTGAATTTTACTGATAGGATCTAACACGGCATAAAATTTATGAAAAAAAATCTGCAAAACTTAGAATGTAATATCAAGAATAGTAAAATTCTGACAGAATCAAATAAAGCATGTTAATATTGCACAGGCATTACAAGTATCAAATATTATTATAACATGATTCTTTTCATAAATCAACGGTCAACAGTTTGTACTACTGTACCGATCTGTAGTTTGACACAAAGTTTTGTAGAATTTTGTAGAACTGAAGTCAGACTTGAAGAAAAAAAATATGAAAATTGATTTCAGATGTCATCTAATAATTAACACCTATTGAATGGCCTGTTAATAGTCAGACTTTTGATCCTCAGCCTTTCTGCCCGGGACAACAGTTGTAACTATTGCCTGGCACATGGTCATTCAGGCCTTGGGCAACAGTAATTTGAGTATATATCGACCAGCAAGCTATTTAGTAAGTGTATGTACTATATCATATTGATAATGCCCAAGAATATTCAAATTATAGAAAGCAATTGGTACAGAGGTGGAGGTCGCTTTTATATGCAAGGTAAATTTAAATCTAATAAAATTTACAACACAATGCCTTATGATTTATAAATTTTGACATTATGGGGAAAAATGAAATTAAATTGGTATACTTCTAATTTATAATGGTTATATATTTTGTGTTAAAGGTAAAAGGCCATTGAAGCCATAAAACTTAATAATTAAGGGATATTTATAAATAGCAAAAAATCAAAGACAGTTTAAACTGCGCTGAATGTTTTCAGCCACCATTAGGTCATGCTTTTAATTGATTTTGTCCCGTTAAGATATGAAAATGACTCAGTGATTCATTTCTGCATGGCTGCAGTTACATGTATGTCATGCGGTTATTTTAATATGAGTTTAGTTGTAAAACAGTACAGTGGTGCAAGAATAGAGTGTCAGACTTCTAGATCTAGTCACAGGTTTGAATCTCAGTGAGAGCAGAACCACAGTCCGTTAATTACCAAAGAATGAGTTGCAGTCAGCTCAGTGTTGATAGCATGAACTTCCTCTACAATAAATGAAAAATAAATAACTTTTAACCAACATACTTATCTATGTTGCAGAAATAACTTGGACAAACTTGTTGGGATGATGGGGTGGGGGAGGGGTTGGGGACGGGAATGGAATCAGAACAGTTGTGTCTCCCTGATTTTAGATGATGACAGTTTTGTAATTAGCTTTTGTACAAAAGAGTCAGAACAGCATCACTTTTTGTGAAATGATTTGGAGAACTTAAAAAGTGTAAAAACTTCTGTCTTGATTGTGAAGTGTTGATCCAAACTGACTCACACGTGACGTCTCTCCCCCTCCCAACCAGACATAAGTAAGCATGCTCTCCCCACCTTAAACGTTCTTGTAATCTAAGAGAAAATGAATAGCTCCTGCTTTAACTACTAACCATTTACTCCTAAATCGGGGCCTCAGTGGCCCAGTGGTTAAGGTCGCTGACTTCATATCACTTGCCCCTCATTGATGTGGGAGCCTCACTCGGGGCGTTGAATTCTTCATGTGAGGAAGCCATCCAGCTGGCTTATGGAAAGTCGGTGGTTCTACCCAGGTGTCCGCTCGTGATGAAATAATGCAAGGAGGGGCACCTGGGGTCTTCCTCCACCATCAAAAGCTGGAAAGTCGCCATATGACCTATAATTTTGTCGGTGCGACGTTAACCCAACAAAATATATAAATAAATTTACTCCCAAATCGAATTTGAGCCTTCGGTTTAATATAGTATTTTGCATGCATATAAGGAATTAATCTAGATTTTGTCAGTCAGGCTGAATGGAGTGCCATGCTGAGAAAGGCACTTGCACTCTTCCTAGATGGTTTTTGAAATAATACAATATACTCAGGTATGTTCCTTAAAAAGGTAGCAGTCTAGGATCCTGCAGTTTAATATTCTGACCTTTTAGACTGCTGGTGGCAAGGGATTTTGCCTTTGCAGCCAGTGCAGACCAAAATCAGCCAGCAAGGACGATCATGGTCTGCATTGTTCGCTGTTCAGTCAGTAAATTTTCAGTGAACACCCTTTTACATAATAAATTTTACTGACCAAATTGAATGATGGACCAGTCCACTTTAGAAATTTAGCAGGGTAAGGGTTAATATGAGCCCAACAACTTATTTGATAGAGAGTACATATTTATGGCTTTTGAGGTAAGGAGTTCGATCCTGGAAGGGACGCTTGTTCTCTGTGAGGATTTGATAAAAGACATTATGTCTGAATTAAGCAATTTTGTACTCCACGTATGATTTATACTGAGAAGTTAGCAGTAATACTTGCAGAGAACTGGTTAGTACAGTTACTGAAACATTGCCTGACATTATAAAACTGGAATATTGTTGAAAACATGGCGCTAAACCCAAAACAAATAAACAAAGTTCCAAATTCATAATATTAAAGAACATACACAACTATTAGTACCAATTATTTTTGAGATAACGTACTCCTGAAAAGGAAAAAAATATATATTATTATGTACATAAATGAAGAGTATCATTACAAAAACAATATTTAATTATATGTTTTATTTACTTTATGAAATCCATTAATGATGTTGCTAATATTTCAGCATGTTTTATTGATTATACGGTAATCATTGCACATTGATTTTTCCATCCCAGGAGACAAGCAGAATAAATTATAACAAAAAAATATAGCAGAAAGAAAAAGCACCTACATCGACTATAAACCCAATAATTTTACACTTTGTCAATTACTTTGTGGCTTAGCATAGTAATAAATTGCCATTTGTAACACATTTAATAGGATACCTGAATGACCCATCTTCTATTGTCATTCTATTGTTGGACCAATGAACACCTGTGTCAAGGGGTGTCTGGACGCAAATGGAAATTTCTACACGACAGAATATTGAACTACCGTTTTATAAGGTAAAGGCAAAACACGCTATAAAATACATGAACCAGTGTTTTATTGCAACTCTAATTCATTTCAAGTTGTAAGTTGATATAAAACTGTATATATCAAATTTTGATGACAGCCTTTGTCCCCCATTTTAAGATAATGGATCGGTTCTTGATGTAGATTAGTCTATACACACCTGAGACAAACTTCATTGATTGTTGGATTTGAAACAGACTGAATGTATTGATACAGGCCTTAATGATGTAAACAAAGATGTCAGTTATTTCCTTGGCTCGGTATGTCGGATAGATAGAGTGAAATAGAAAGAAAAAAGTGAAAAACCGAGGAGTTAACGGACAAACTATGAGAAGATGCTGCTCACCACACAGATAATATCACCTGTAAGTCTTATTTTAGAACTCCGCTTTAAAATTCAATTTTGTCGTATTAAATTCCGTAGATTTTTTTGTATTTGTAATTGGATTAGGGTCGCTTGTTATTTTCATTTGAAGTACTACAACATATTTGTGTCAAAAGTGAATAATTTTGGGATGATAAGTTGAGAATGTAAACAGAGGTTTTGTACCGTAAAATTATGTTTTCAACCAGCTGTATGTAGGTATTAAAGGTAAGTGAATGAAACTTACTTTTACCGATCAATGTATGAAATGGTGTGAAATGAGTTAAATCAAACGAGGAAATGTTATTGCCCTAGGTGGGTATTTTGATGAATCATTATTTAATATTTTAATTGCAAATTTAGAAATTTTTGTTAAATTTCATTACAGTAGCTACGACGGTTCATACAGTTTTATCGATAGACTGGATAAGATCTCAGTGTAATTATTAAGTAATGCATGTTTGTCGATCAAAAATAAATTAGAATTTATAATGAAGTTTATATAATAAGGTTTCAAAGGAGGGTTAAGTTAAACAAAGGACTGCATTATAATCGTCTCAGTGAAATAAATAACAACCACTAAGGACTCCGATCTGACATGCTGCCTCTTCCTCCACCCTCAATCCCCATGCTCCAGTGTAAAGTTTGTATGCATTGGAAATACTCTTCAATCGACCCTTTATTATTCACCCAGGCAAACAGCTGCTCTCCAATCATTCAATACATGTACATAAAATGTTGAACACTCAGTTGACAGTCGTTATGCGCAGTCACATTTTACACAATAATGGATTCGATAAAGGACCAACACTTCAGCTATCAAAGTCAATTTAGCTGTGTTCCGCATTAAGTTTCGTTTGTCAGATTTCGTCTCATGTACACAAGAAACTTGAAGAGGCTGTAAATTTATTCATGTTTATAATCGAAGGTTGTAAATCGACTTGATAAGGCACACAATGTTAACCCCAACCTGATTGACACGATTTGTCTCTTGATTGAATTTTGTTTGTGACTTTAGACAGAGGTATTCATTTCTATACTGAGAAATCACTTTATTTCCACGGGCATTAAATTTCGTGGTTAATACATTTTTAATTGGGATTTAATTTCGTGAAATGACGCAACCACGAAATCCAAGAAAATTAGTCCCCCACGAAAATCAACGATTTCACAGTATTTGTAACTATGGTTTGGTTAATGTTCAGTTATAATTCAAAAGAATAATGTAAATTAAGAGTTTTCTTTCAAAATTGTTCTGTAAACATCTGTTTTACTATCGGAACCATCCTTTCAGAGCGTAGAAAACAAGCAAGGAATATGATAGCAGACCTTGTTTGTATGTAAGCTTATTTCTAATCACCACCTATAATCCATATTGGCGACTGCTCTTCTCCTTATGTGAGCATTACCTAGTTGGAGGAGTAGGGGCTCAAACTTATGACCCCACTGGTTTGATATGATTCCAAAGGGCTCTGTGGTCCCAAAACGACAGGAGACAGTACATCAAAAAGAAAACAGCAAAATATATTTACAAATGATACTTTTCCATAAAGTATGACTTAATGCATTGTTGTTGTTTAAATTGCTCTGAATCCTAAACTTATTACTTCATTGTTAAAATTTATTGCATTCTTCTTTCCTATTAATCATAAAAGCATGTCATTAAAATATATTTACTATTTAAACCATCGCAAGTTAAATACGCAAGTCAAGTACATCTTGATACAGTTGATGACTTCAGTGTTTGTGAGGCTATGAACTATGGCGAATAAATTTTGGGAAACAATTAAATCTTTGAAGTTCATGGACAGTACTCAATATTTTATGTCAAAAAGAGATAATAACATTTTGAATTGGTCGATGAAGTTTTAAGATATGAAAATGCTACACTTTGTCCAAATTTAGGACAGACTGGACACTGTGCGACATTTACGTCATTAATTCTGACCTTGGATACAACCTTAACCCGATAAAATTCTATAATGAACTTGCCCATTTTCAATTTGGACAGTGCCATTAACTGCTAAAAGGGATGCTTAGCAAAAAGATACTGACTGATGAGCAAACAGTGCAGATCTTGATCAGACTGCATGGATGTGCAGGCTGATCATGATCTACACTGGCTGCAAAGGCAGAATCAATCGTGTCCAGTATTATAAGGGTTAAGATCATTGTAAGGATATTATTTGAACAAAATGACTTCTGTATTCTTATGAAAAAGCAGGTTAAATTTCCTAGCAGCGCCGTTTTTAGGCCATTTTCATCATCAATTTTAGCATAATCGTCAGCATCTTTAAATAGTACTGAGGATACTCAGAGTAACTCGCTCTTGGTTTAGCTGTGCTCTAGATGCTCGGTGGGAATCTAATGAACAGAAACAGATCAAAACAAGTAAGTGTTTAGTCAGGTCAGTCGTCACAACAGCACAATACAGCAATCTTAATGATTAGCATACACATGTGGAAATGTACAGTGAAACTGTGAATGCAAAGGAGAGACTTTCAAGGCCAAGTGGTTAAGGTCGCAGACTTCAGATCACTGAAGTGGATGGGATGTAGAATTCATCTTGCAAGGAAGCCAACCAGCTTAGAGACGAGTGTGAGTTTTGATAAACGCAATATAAACGGAGTTGTTCAGAAACTGGATAGCTAAAAGATCTAATGTTTGCAACTTTAAAATCCGCTCCATTACATTGTGGTACTGCATGATAATCGCATTAGCTAGACGTTAAGATTCCGATATGTACCATTTCAAACGGACTTTAAAATAGACACTGTCTGTAAAAAATTAAATTGCAGGACGAGGACAAGTTGCTTTCGAAGAATTTGTCAAGCACTGATTATATAATAGAAGCAATATTCTAACATAAAATTGCTGTTCTTGTCATTTTTCGAGTGAGTTTTAACAGAGAGAAATGACTTCAACATTAAAACAACAACGCAGATATTCCCGCGCATTTCATGGAAATTTTATGACGAGGGATAATTTATTTGTTTATTAGTTTTTTTCCGCATTTTATGTTAGGATAGCGTTAACGCATGTTTATTTTGTGTTATAACATCTTCAGCATTCCTAGGGAAATGTTGGTACCCTCGCCATACTGGGCTAGGGCACCATCCAATCCCTCGGGATTCTGCAGAATGTTATAACACGAAAAAACATGCGTTATCCCTACACTGAAAGACATTCTTTGTAAGAAATTGTAAAAACAGTACCGTTTAATCAATTTCATATTCTGTATGGTCTGTTTTAGTGTACCCTTTGAAAAACCATCTCTATTTATGCAGAACAATTCAGATATTGTTTAGATTAAACAACAAGATATTTCAACAAAATTAAAAAGTATATAGGGAAAAGATTGAACCTAAGATAGCCAGTGCATTTCTTCATCAAATTTTACCCGAGGGTTGAATAAATGGCTGTGTACTTTTGTAAAAAAGCGAATTAACTGGATTTATCAATCAGGCTCTAATGTATATTAGTGATTTTTTCCCCCCGTTCTTGGTATAGTTGTCGCTATTAAAAGCCCAATTTGCGGTAAACATTTTTCTTATTAAAGTAAATAGTAGAAAAAGATTGGTATAGCGTTTTGTCATTCAGTGTTGTTCCTAAGTGACAGTGACACTGAAAATGAATGTATCCTAACATGTTAAACAGACAAAATTGCCGTACCATACTTATTCTAAACATTTCAGAAGTTTGTTTAAATTATCAGTTATATTTTCTTGTGTATATTTATAAATTAAAAAGCTTGATACAGTGGTTTCATTGGCATTTAGCTTATTTCAGTGCAATACTAAGCTGCAGTTGTATCGTAAGCATTTCTATGAAAAGTTTGTTGTATATTCAAAAAGCTAGTTGCATTAAAGTTTAATAATGTTTTACTGACATTAAATGTTATAAATTAGGCATAGGTTTGTTACTTCATTCATCATCTACTCTGCATTGTTCTCAAATTCATTCCATATTTGGGGTATTATTATTACACGTCAGCCGTACATGAAAGTATCATATATTCCACAAAATGTGTAGTTATGACTTTTAAGTGAAATTAGTAATGCTTAAGAGGGCTACAAAGCATTATTATCAAATAACATCTTTTCTTATCTCGTCTTATCTCAAAAAACGTAAAATGCAGATAACGTCTAATACATTCAGATTTTTTTTTAGCGTATTTATGGTAAATGTGTTATGTCCAATGGCCTAAGGACACACATGAAACATGTATGTATGTCAGAAACATTCGCTTTAGTTATTTTATACCTGCAAATTATCTCTATAATATTGATGTGTTTACCTGACATATGTCGAGAAATGAAAGCTTTCCATTTTTTTCTTGTCTTCAAATATGTGACTTAGTGTTGAGTGTATAACGTAAATGGATGCATACTGACATTTCGACTGAATCTACATTTTGTACTGTGTTTTTGTTAACTTGTGCCAAGTGAAGTAAAAATTTTCAAATCGAAAAGGAAAAAAGCCTGTGAAACATTTGTGAACGTGGACTTTTACTTTTAAGCAGAAGATTTCCAGTATTGGAGAATGTTCTTGGTTTGTAACCCCTTTTAACTTGTACGCATGACTTATTTGCAATAATTTCAGTGTTACAGAACTTGTTTTATATTTTTGCAGGAAAAGTGTTCATGGCTCCAGTGGAATTGTTTCGAAAGTCTATTTAAGCATTTTTTTGTTACCTCTGAAGTTTTCATTTGGTTTCACATCTTAGCATAGGCAAGTACTTGGTGCATGATTAACATTCAGTAGGCTTAATTAAGTTCAATATCAAATGAATAATATAAATTAAAAGTTACAAAATATAAAAAAAAAAAGAACTCAAAAGGGTTGACGAAACTTAAAGGTTAATATGAGCTGAGTTAAAATGGTTTCGAAAAGTGATTGTAGACTTGTTATTTTTTGCAGCATCGCTAATGCACAATGAAGCAGAAACATTAACAAAGTGGTTAGGTTTTCACCTGTAGTGAATGATTGATTGTCCTTTCCCTTTAGCTTTCCAATCTCCATTACAAAAGATCTATTCTGAAAACACAAGTAATGTCGGAAATCTAATCATATCGGAAGTTGTGAATAAAAATAATGATTCACTTAAAAGTTTTTATTTTGTTGGAAACATATATAAATAGTAGTGTTTTGTTTACTGAAAGATCGAAAGTTATAACTTTTGTTTAATTGATTACCTCCCTTTCTAGGATTTTTTTTTAAGTTTTCTGAAAAATTTAGTAGTGTAAGTTTAAAAAATTATGTTTTCTATTTAATGTTAAGATAGTAGACAGGATGGCAGTTTTTTTGTTTTTTTTTGTTGTTTTTTTTTGTTATAATGTCCTGTTCAGATTACAGGGTTAAAATAATTTCCCTTTTTATTTGTTCTGCAAATGGAAGAAAATACTCGTATTTGCAGTAGCAATTTAAATGACTGTAGATTTCAGGAAATGAAGATTATATGGTTAAAAATAGTCAAATTTCTTTGCTTATTCTGATGACAAAAAGTAAAGGTGTGAAGTAAATGGTTATATGCTTGTCAAGATCAGAAAAAATTACATAATGTTGTGTCTAAAACGGTCCTTGTAACATACAAACATGGCACCTGACATGTCGATCTGTACACTATAGTCTTAGACAATATGCTGCTCTACTTTTCAAACGACTTTTGTTGTGTCTAAAAGATCAGAAAAAATTACATGATGTTGTGTCTAAAACGGTCCTTGTAACATACAAACATGGCACCTGACATGTCGATCTGTACACTATAGTCTTAGACAATATGCTGGTCTACTTTTCAAACAACTTGAGACAGAAAATGTAAGAAAAAAAAAAGAAATTAAAGAATTAAGAGTTTTAAAAGTATGGCCCTGTTTAATTAAGTAAATTGTTCAAATTTCCCAGTGTGTTACGTGTTGTCACCTAGTCTTCCATTGGTTCTGTTGTAAGTATGACTCTATGTAAATGTTTCTTTTGTGCCTTTTTGTTCCTAAACTATTTCTGTTTTGTTTTGATGATCGACTCAACATTCGTCTCACTATATTGACAATTGATCTTGCCTTTAATAATGCTGAGCTGAGGAAATGCTGAAGTGACAGATGTTACAGGCGTTTAATTCATCATGACAGAAAGGACTCCTGACAGAACAAAAGAAGTCATTGCTGTAAAACGGCATATTTTTTTTCATTTGCTTCCCTGTTAGTATTTTTTTTTCCAGGTTACCAAAATGAAAATGACCTTCAGAATTTCACGTCTGAATGGAACTGCCTATATGTCCATTTATATGACATTTTCTGTTGCGTTGATTGAAACATTACTTTTATTAGTATTTTTCTTGCCGATCTCTCTCTGAGAGCTACTAGAGAGCTAAATGACACAAAACAGATGAGTAAAATCATTTTCTTTTTTAGTGGTAATTGGACCATTTTTGCTACATCAATTTAGTTTGACATTAAGCTTGTCTGTCATGGGAATGTTTTAATTCCATTGATGGAAGCAGGACTTAATTCTTAGACCTCATCAAATAGTATTGTTCTAGTGATCATGTGACCAGACTTAGATCCTTGTCAAGTGGATGCTTGGAGATTGTCCCTACAGTCAAACGACAGCTAGAGACTGATTGCGGGGTATTAAAAGTTTGTCAGCAAATTGAATTCATTGATTTCGCGCAGGAAATATTTCTGTGTTTTCTGACTGATAATTGTGATTGCTGAGCAGTTAGACTGTACAAATGTTATTGATAAAGTTTGCACATTGAAATATGCTGTCATAACCGTTGATTGCATTTTATCAATAATTCTTTTATTATTAATAATCTCCGCTGGATCATTTAGCGAGAGGTAAGCTTTTATCTGTAATATTGTTCAGTTTGTGTCGGATTCACTCAGTCTTTGTTTATTTTATCTCCGATCGTGCTGTTGAGAAACACTTTTAGTTTCCTACTATTGTATCGTTACACAATACCCAGTGTTTGTACAGGGTTGAACCGTTTAATATTGAAACATTTTCAAATAAAGATATCATGCTTGTCTAAGTGACTTTCGACTCTGTTTGAAGGATGTTTCAATTTGTAAAGTTTGAATAGAATGTTTAAGTGAAAATTTGAATGAAGTAAATCGCAACAAGGAAATGGTGAACGACAAATGACTGATTGGGATTGATTTTTGTGATTTGAAATGTTATATTGTTATATTTGCAAAAGAAAAAGGGAAGAAAAACAACAAATTACACTGCAATTCGGGGGCCTCCGTGGCCGAGTGGTTAAGGTCGCTGACTTCAAATCACTTGCCCCTCATCGATGTGAGTTCGAGCCTCACTCGGGGCGTTGAATTCTTCATGTGAGGAAGCCATCCAGCTGGCTTACGGAAGGTCGGTGGTTCTACCCGTGTGCCCGCTCGTGATGAAATAATGCACGGAGGGGCACCTGGGGTCTTCCTCCACCATTAAAGCTGGAAAGTCGCCATATGACCTATCATGTGTCGGTGCGACGTTAAATCCAAAAAAAAAAAAAAAAAAAAAAACTGCAATTCAAAAATTACAAAAATTGAACATAGAACTAAATGTTAATTCTGATACTGTAAATTTTGTACATTAAATTTTGTGATGCAGCAAAAAAAATTCCAAAGAAATGTAACAGTGTTGAAAAATAGTTTGAGGTATTTAAACAAGAAAAAAAAGTTAACATTCATGATAGAGATGTGGCTCACATAAAACCCTAAAGCATGCAGTTAATGATGGAAAATCTGAATGTCGTCAGTCGAAATGTCATTAATTTTTAATGCAAATCGTTAAATAGTATTCCCAGGTGAACTACTTAACGGTATTGGATGTTTTTAATGATGAGAGTATGTTTCGTTGTTAGACATGAGCAGTGTGTGGTATAAAAAAGCAACGGTAAACATAATATCAGTGACATTTGTATTGATCAGGGAAAAAATACAGAATTCCGTGTAATGTGGGCTTAACCCCTCTTACACTGTTTGATTGCTTGTTGTAAACAGATAATGCTAACAAGTAAATATACCCTGTTTGTATATGATAAAATAAGCCTTACAGGTTGTTAAAAACGTCAAAAGTCAGCTAAAGTGATATATTATGGTAGATATAGTAATGTGGGTAAAATATGTTAAAAACATGATAAATGTTAAATTTTTCTTTTTTTTAACCAGGGGAGACAACTGTTATACCTTATGGTATCAAACTCTACAGGTTGTCTTTCTTGAATAGAGAAAAATATATTAGCTCTTTTTCAGGTTTTCTGTTTTTCAGCATTGTTTTCAGTAGATTTTTGCATAAATGTTAGAAATAATGCTAATAATCATTGCAGATTGAAAGGGGCGTTTTGAACTCAGCTGGATTGAGACGGACAAGGTAGGTCCCTGGATTGGAGATGTTATGCATCTCATTTTGCATGAGGAATGATTATGTCCACACAATTTTCATGTTGAATATATTGCATGATATTCTGATTTTCAAGAATTTGTTTTATACTTGGTTTTGGTTTAGATGCTTGAATTGGTATAAAATGTTTGTATTTTTCTTTCATGTTATGATTTCATGCTATTTTATGGTTGACTAGAAACTGTGTGCTAAACTGGCATGGCCTATTTATAACACCGAAACAGTAATGGTTTCCGGGTTACATGTTTGCTTCTGAATGAATATTCCACTGCTAGCCTTTGTGTAGTCAGAAGACCTAGTATATCCTAGTCTGAAACTAATCTGTAGGTTTGCAAATTTATCCAAAAGTATGCAAAATAATAAAACTTGAGCACTGTCTGCATTGTTATGTTATTGTCCTGTTTTTAACATTCACTCTTTCTATTGACAGGTTCTATTTATAAATTTTCTTGTATATTTCACCTGTCAGACTCACTCATATCTAATTTTATTTTTAGACTTTTGTGTCTATTTTAGCACCTGTCAAATTGTAATTCAGGTTGACGTCTGCTACAAGTACAAGTTTATCAGTTGTTTTCATGTAATCAGTTTTTCATTAAAAATTAATTGTGTTTACACATGTTTTTACTCATCTGATGGCATGTACCCTATATTTGAACCTGGGCAAAAAATATTCTCAGACAACAACAGGAATGACTGGGAAAACTTAAACAGGGATCTTTGGGTATGTACAGATGACAATATCATGAGTGTTGTTATGCTATTTCATGGATTGCTGGAATTTCTTTTCTACAAAGGGAGGCAACTTTGGTATGACTGTTACAATGCTTATAGTGACTACTTTCCCTTTATTACTTTTGGAGCAGATAAACACTTTCCCCACCCACTACATGAGATAGATATATACACAGGATTTGAAGTTACCTCAGATTAGTATCTTCTTTTTTTTTTCAAGTAAATAGTTTCATATTGAATGATGTTTTCCAGTGATTCAGTGCCAGTGTCTGCCAAGTAATATCTAAATCAGATAAGGTTCACTGCTTACCTTTATAAAAACATAACTCATCACAAGCTACTGCTTATCAGCATCTGGCTTGCAGAGAGGATCTCAATAGGGGAAAATAATTTTTGTTATAAAGACTAGGAAAAGAAGAAAAGTTTTCAGTATAGCTCAAATAGATTGATTTTTTCATAAAAACATTTACCCAGATTCTGTGGAGAAATATATTTTTATTTACAGTTTTGAATAGTTTATTAGTCAACATTTACAAAAAGTCATTTTTTTAGTCAGTACAGAGTTCCACTTTCTGGATGAAACATGATAAAAATTGCTGAACTTGAGCCAGACTTTGGTATAGCCTAAACTCCCATGAGGACTGTATCTTCAGCTTGCTGCAGAAATGAACTATTTCCTCAATATAGATTCATCATTTTGCCTAATCATTTACTTCTTAAATGCTGTTTATATATTGATTGTGAGGTCATAAATGTTCCTTTTCAAAAAGTGTGTAATTGCTAGTGAGTGTTAAAATACCCATGGGTAACCCCTCCGCCTGTTGAAGTGGCAGGTTCAGAATTGTGTACCTTCTGATTGGGTGAATTCCGATACCATCTGACCCCCAGAGAGGTAGATGGGTCTAATTCATGCCAGATGCACGCCTCTCCTACATTTTCTTCTGAAACATTTGCTTGTTTGTTATAGTATATCGTTCTTGTGTTCATTGTTGATAAGCCATTTGTTTTCTGATGCTGGAAGAGGACAGTTACCTAGGATTTGCTTATGATCCTAACATGTCTGTGATGTGGCCAGCAGGGACTTTAGGAGCTAAACCCCTGGTAAACTTTTAAAAACTTTTTATCTTCTGTTTTCTCAACAAAGTTTTCCCATGTCAGACATCTTGAATTTGCTAAATTTTGAAAAGTAGGTCAAACAACTTATTCTTTTTTGTAGGTTTTGTTCTTTGCTTAAGAAATGATTTTTTGAAAGTTTAAAATAATGTACTTAAATTTGTTAATAAAAGTTTTCAGAACTGCAAGAATAGAATTTGAGTGGTATGCTTTAGTAGAATATTTTTCAAAGGTACTTCCGACTTTTACTTGGGAAGAATGTAGCAGACTTTCTTTTTCACTACTAGGCTGATGCTGTTCTAATGGAAGTTATTTGGATTTTACAAATGAAATACCTTCTTGTGCTAGATATGTGTGTGTTAATTCTGTAAAATATTCTGTACTTTAATATAATCAGATATTTGCATGATATTTTAGTTAATCTACTACTGCAATCACACTAATAACTGTAAGCAGTTTAATCACAGTAAGTTGTTTAAAAGGTAATAGAAGTAATTTGTGGAGTCCATATTTGGTCATACAAATTTTTAGAAATAAAGATGCTCAAAAAGTGAAAGGGGTGAATGTGGCATTCTTTTAGTTTGTCTTTTATGGGAGATAACCCATTCTGATAATTTTATCTATTATGGGAGGTAATAGTGTGATTGCTGTCTAACTGTTAGTTTGTTTTTATTCTCTGCAGCACCCCCTACACCCATGTAACATAATATAAACAGTAACTGGATTCAGACTGCATGTTGGAAATCTGTCAGTTCATATGCTTGAATTAATAGAATCATCAAAAAATCTGTAGCCTATGAATCACTTCCCTTTAAACTTGTTCGTTTGATTTATACTTACAATAATGGAGATGTTTTCTGATAACTTACAGTATAGTTTTTCTTAATATATTTTAAGGTTTAAATTATTTCAAACAAAAATTGCTGTTACAGAAAAAGTATGATTTATTTATTAAATATCGGTAAGTCTCACACATTTACTGACATTTGATGAATGTCACTACTATAACTGACCATTATCATATTAGTGTTGCAACCATAGTTTTTAGTACGGAAATATTGGTAAATAAATTTATGCTGATAATGGTTACAAAAGAAGATGCACTGTCAATTGGCCATGGTCTCACACATACTTACAGAATATTGGTTTCCTAGGCAACCATTAGAAAATCACAGAGAGGCAGAGAATCTCTTTTTAGATCAATTTGGATTCTGCCATTCACAAAGAAATGGCAGGCCTGTTAAACATGTATCTTACGCTATTAACTCAAAATAAAAAGCTTGGAATTCCGACCGTAAATGGCGCATCTTCAGCATTACAAATTCAGGTTAGTGATTTTGTTAATTGTTTCGCTCTAACGTTGAGTATCTGTTACATTGCTATCGTGTTTGTTATTTGTCTTCTATTTTTAGCAGTAGGTCATCTGTGTGACAGTTAATTACGAAGTGGGAATCTGGGAAGAAGATAATGCTCATTACACACACACACACACATTGATATTTTATGTGGACATGCAGGATCTAATCAAAACATGCATGGCATACTGTATCGCGTGTTGATGTGTGTGTAATGTTTTCAGTCACAAAACCACTTGGGAAGTCTCTTGTTAATGCATGTTTGAACTGCAATATATTACTGTATGTTTATTTTTCATGACAGTTTAAGGTCTAGTAACAATTCCCTAACCATACAAAGTTCAAATTTGGTTTTGTCACAATAAGTAGAACTCCTGGTTAATATTAAATTTTTATCTTCTTTTTGATACAGAGTATCACATTTACATTATGTAACTCTAAATGCTGTCTAATTACATGTCAGTATTTTTGGAACTGAATTGGATTGAAAGTTTTATCATTATCAAATAACAAATAATTTTGACAGGTAACATAATGACTGAGCAGAACCAGTGTTACCCCAGCTCACAAGTCCCCATCCCTGCCCACTCCCATCTTAAAACCATTACCTAAGTACCAGGTTTCCCAAAGAATTAACACACTTGTTACAATGTTAATATTGCTAATATATGTCTTCAGTTAAAAGTCGAATATTCCCTTCATAACAGCAGCAATACTGAAGAAGAAAGCCTTAAAGTGATGGGTTTTGGATGACATTCTGTAGGAACCATTCTTGCTTATAAATAATTGTACATACTTATTATTTTAAAGAGCTCAAAATATGAAAGTACTAAGCAAAACAATCAAGTCTGGATAGGAAGTTTTCCTTTTATTTTCCTACTTTCTGTTCTGATAGTTGCTTGCAATTTTGTTATTATTTACTGGTTCACACTTTGTCATATTTCAAGTAGTTTCTATGACAGAGAATCTGTTAATTCGGTGGTTCAGTCTGGTGACACCTTAGGAATTGCCAGTAATTAGCCTTAGGGCCATCAAGGGGGGCCACTGATTGCAATATACATGATGGCATCTGGTATTACATAACAGCTGATTAGCCTAGATGGACCAGGCTGATCATATAATCTGATAAGCTACTACCCAGCTTCCATGATCAGTTTGTTACTGAAAACTTGACCAGATCACTAGTGCAGTTTTAGTTTTAGAAGTCAGTTTTTTAATTTGTTTGAAAATGGAAGGAATGTTGTTACAGCAAAGTGTACACCCCGAAATTCCAATGGAACAGTACTGCTTTCCAGGGATGGGACAGGTATAATATCATTTTCTTTGTGTTAAACTTTTAGCTTTTAAAAATGTAGACTTTGATGGATTAACTTTGGAGTTTGATTCAAAAATATTAAGTGGTGCCATCTTCTCTTCTCTTTGCTGCGACTAAACTAACACTTTGGCAAGGACAGGAGCAGTTTACATTTGGATATTTCCACATTCTTTATTACTTTTCTTTGCTGTTAAGTTTGACTCTTTTAGTAGATATTGATTTAATTATGTTAGAGCACTCAGTTCAAGATTAATCTACAGATTTCTAAGTCAGTCAGTTGAAATTGGAAGTGCCCAAACATCATGTTAGAAATTTCCCACTGCTTGTCCAAGAGAAAATTAGAAAGCAGTAGACCCAAGTTGATAAATTGGACCAGACATTGTTGTCTTTTTGTAAATATTCCATGTCTTAGATTTGATTGATAGTTTGGAACAAGTTCTTAAGATTTCTCTTATCGATTTAATCCACTGTTACTGTTCACCTCTGTATCTTCATTTATTCATGCCCTGATATCTAAGATGCTGACTTTTAATTAAGTCAAAGACATTGTAAACAATGGCTGGCTGATGAATAAATAATTATGGTTGGGATAGAAGGCAAACAGAAGCCAGTAGGAAAATGTAATTACCCTTCCTCATGCTAATTGCTTCCCTGACTTGCAGTTACAAATATGGCCAAATTTTGCATTATGCATAGTTCCCTAAGGATTTTTTATATTGATTGACTTTCAGGCAGTAAAACTTTTAGATTAATTGGGATAGGAATGTATATGATCATGATTTCTGGTATATGTTGTCTATTGTTACGATGTACTCAGTTGGAAGAAGTCGACTTTAGGATGCTTAGTATAGTGGTTGCTCATTTAAAAATGGAAAAAGATGTTAACATCGGAAAAACGTCAGGAGATGATACTGAGGTTGGTCTTGGATTTTCAGTGCTTGATTTTATGGAGTATTCTTATAAATTACATGGAAGCAGTTTCGCAGTTACCCATTTCATGTTCTGGATATACCTTTTCTTGTCTAGAAGTGGAGTAAATATAATCATTTGGTTGTGTCGAGTTTATCTAGAGGCTAAGCATTTTTTGCTTGTATTGTTTCTTACAGCATGCAGATACTGTTCAAAGTGTCTGATCAATATCTCTAGAAATGCTTCAAACAAACTGTAATATCTGGAAATTTCTCTCACTATGACCAGACATTGACTTCCGAATCTTACCCACATCCAAACAAATTCCTTGTTTCTGATGTCTGCTTGTTTATTCATGTATTTCTGAACATATTTCTTATTTATACAGTAGCTTGTATGGGAACACATTTTGTTCAGTGGTTCGGAAATGTCAGACATTTTCCCGGAATATATCAAAAAGCAATTTACCCAATTATCAGAAATAATTTTCCCTACATCATGAAATGTCAAATATTTGATGTTGAATATATTCTAACAAAGGCACTAAGCATATAAGGACTGGCTTTTGGGGTCTCCTTTGTGATCATAACTAATTCATGTCATTTAATCTAATTTTATCTGGAGATAATTCCGTTTGGCCTTTCCACTTAGTATACATGCTACCATCCATTGTCTAATTGAATTAGTCTGTAATGGTCCAGTTTACGAGCATTTAGATATTCAGCTTCATATGGCAATGGATTACATTCTTGTGTTTTTGTCATAAATCAGCCAGAACAATAGCACACCAGGAGTTATGTGGGTATGTTTCTTTAAACCTAATTTCAGTGTTTAGAAGTGTTTTCATTACAAAGTATCAAATATTTGTAAAGTTGGTTTCACAGAGAAAGTCGTTGCCTCATATTGACTAAAAAATAAGTTTAAAAACATGAATATTGTAAGTGTCTTATGTAGGTTTATATAATCAAAGTATATAATGAAGTATTGTGTGATTATTATTCATTATGAAGTTATGAAAATAATTGAAGGAGCTCAAGTGGTTTAGGGAAGTCAGTGTAAGATGTCAGGATCTCAACAGGATATCACATCTTAGACAGTGTACATGTGTCCATATACTTCAAGCCTCTTTGTTAGTGTTTTAACAGTATTTGTCATTTTGTGCTACAATTAAGCTGTAGCTTTTTGAGTTGTGTACCACAGAAAACAATGGAAATTCAGGGTCAAATTGTATGTAGTAGAAAGTTTTTGATTATTTACAAAGTTACTGTTGTTGGTAGTTTTGCACTAACAATTGTTAGTTTTTTGTTGTATTGTACTTGGTAAATCTGATATCTATGTATATATTTATATATATATATATATATAGAATGTGAAAATGTTTGTTGATAGATTTATCACAGTTTGATATTTGTTGAATGTGTTTTTGGCAGCATGTTTTAATTGAAGTAAACAGTTTTATTAATGTTATAATATTGTGAATAAGGTGTTAGTGCCGCACTTTGCATGGTTATTATATTAATAAACATTTTTTATATGAACTATTGACTTTAATACTTGGAATTTACATTTTTAGAAGTAGTAAATGATCTTATGTTCATTAAATTAAAGAGTTGTTATGTAATGTAAATTTTTGATACATGTTTTCTAAAGTGCTGAGCTGTATGGTAATTATACCTATTTTATTTTCACTTGTATTAAATTTCTGTGTAATATATTTCATTATATTGCTAGTTTTCCAAGAATTTGAACAAAACAGAGACTTGTAACATCATATATAGGATTTCAAAGAATCAATAATGAAACAAAATTAGCATCTTCGAAATTTACACACACATTTTGCAGAAAGTCGAATGTCATGGAAATAGGGGAAATATGATGAAAGTCTGATATTGGAGTTTTCTTAAAGACCTTATGTGAGAGTTTTGTTATATCATAGCAGACATATTAAAGTTACAAAAGGCCATGTCAGTTCCACAGTTGAATAACCTACATCATTTTCAGAGCCTCGCCGTACAGACGTCTTAGAGGACATTGTTTTTAACCCCGGAAAGGGAGGATGGTACTGTAGTTTGTGTTAAGATTTGAAAGCCCTGTTTCATTGAATTTATTTTTGTCTTTGCAGCACATGGTGCAGAATCAATTACCCCCGACATACCAGTATGCTCAAACCCCTGGGCTTGAAGAATATCAACCAGTCATGGTGCAAACACCAGTATCCTCCCTTCCAGCAGAGTTCAAAAGCGACCAGTCCGTGTTCACAACCACAGCCATCACCTCGGTGACGGCAAATGGGGGCGTAGAGCAGCAGACGGTAAGAGCCAGGGGAAACTTAAATGTACGTGAAGTATTCTGATAATTCTAGGCATGGCTTGCGGTGGTGGACTTACATGGTGGCGGCATGTAATTAGATAGAAAACTAATAATTTGAGGTTCATTCATTTTGTCCTTGATTCATGTTACTTACATTACTGAAGTTAGATGATTTTTTTTTTCTATAAAGTACCATAGTTGACAATGCAGTTCTCTGAAGTTCCGGGAGTTTTCCAGGAAATAGTCTGGATTCATTACGGTATTATGTCATTGTAACAGGAATAAGTATGATTTCATAAGATTGTAAAAAAAATTCTTACATCAGAATATTTTCTTGGCTAAATGGAACCTCATATACTAGATATATTGTTGCAGTTCTTTCTTTGTTTACTTACATTTATGTACGTTGGGTTTCCTGCAATGACTTCAAAATAGTGTTTACTCTATTGATTAAGCGAATTTCTCTCAAAGATGAGGGAACCATTTCATTAGGTCTGTGTATTGGACTATATAATGATTAGCTATGAGACTGGGAATTTGTTTTTCGCCAAAATTACATCTCTTGTGAATGTCATTGTCTGATGTTCCACTACAGGGAAATAACAGTCTTTTCTGCTTCGGCTGTTTCATTTTTGCTTCAGTTGAAACTTGACATTAGTTTGAAAATTCTCTGTGGAATACCAGTGACCATTTATGGTGTTGATTTCTCACCGAAAGCAGGCTGAATCATGTGGTCAATCTTCCAGTAAAGATGGTTTGGTAATATTCTTGATCAGATGTTAGATCTCACTAGGAACTCACCCAGTTTTATGTACAAGCCTATTAAAACGTCAGATGTTTGCTGTGAATTTGCTGTGTTTGTTACATAAATTTTTTTTGGTGTTTGCCCCTGTCATTCAGTAAGATAAGATTTCTTGTCTCCGGAAGTGGTAAACTGAAAAACAGATAAATGGACAGTTTGTGGGGTTTTTTTTACTGGTGATTTTCAAGGTCTGCCAAGTAGCATTTTGCTCTCTATTGATTTAAATTATCTTCCTTATTCATCCTTATTAATTTATTTCCCCAAAATTTGCTTTATATGTCTGTTTTTGCTTATTTTCTCCCATCAAAATAGTAAACAAAAGACAATGTAGATGACTGTTATGATATAAAGATTTGAGAGTGAATTAATATCCTGTACTATGTTTGGTGAAGTAATTAGCTGGTATCAGATTGTTGCTGGGGGCAGATTAGCTGCTAATTATGACACATCCTGGAAAACTGGGTTGACACTATGGTACCATATGTTTACTATAAGCTTATAAATCAATATGAAGTGTGATACCAGGATCTCATCCTTTAATTGTATCACTCTCATTTTATAGTCAACTATTTCCATTGTTCACATCTGTTTTAGTCTCTGTCATATTAACTATACAAGATTTAGTTGGTGTATTAACTGTACTAGGACTTTTTTTAAAACCAGGGAATGTTATTTAGTTGGAACAGTACTAACCTTGTGTTAAAATGTTAATATTAGCTAACAGATGAGCTGTTTTAATTAATACATGTACATCATCATACTGTGGAGCTAACATTGCTGATCTAGAATTAACATCACTCCTAACCATGCAGTTGAAAGTAAGAAGTATTTTTTTCTTTTTTGTTACTTTATTTCTGTGTATATATGCATTTTTAGCTCGACTATTCGAAGAATAGTCTAGCTATTCTACTCACCCTGGCGTCGGCGTCGGCGTCGGCGTCACACCTTGGTTAAGTTTTTGCATGCAAGTACATACAGCTATCATTTAAAGGCATATAGCTTTGAAACTTATTTATTCTTTTTCTAGGACAATTACCAACCTCACTGGGTCAAGTTCCATAACTCTAACATGTATTTTGAGCAAATTATGCCCCCTTTTGGACTTAGAAAATTTTGGTTAAAGTTTTACATGCAAGTTACTATCTCCAAAACTAATGCAGATATTGAATTGAAACTTCACATGTGTCTTTGGGATTATAAAACTATTTGATAGCACCAAGTCCCATAACTCTGACCTTCATTTTGGCCAAATTATGCCCCCTTTTGGACTTAAAAAATTCTGGTTAAAGTTTTGCGTGCAAGTACATACAGCTATTACTAAAAGGCATATAGATTTGAAACTTATTTTTTCTTTTTCTAGATCAATTACCTACCTCACTGGGTCAAGTCCCATAACTCTGACATGTATTTTGAGCAAATTATGCCCCTTTTGGACTTAGAAATCCTGGTTAAAGTTTTACATGCAAGTACTATCTCCAAAACTAATGCAGATATTGAATTGAAACTTTACATGTGTCTTCGGGGTTATAAAACTAGTTGATAGCACCAAGTCCCATAACTCTGACATGTATTTTGGGCAATTATGCCCCCTTTTGGACTTAGAAAATTCTGGTTAAAGTTTTGCGTGCAAGTACATACAGCTATTACTAAAAGGCATATAGATTTGAAACTTATTTTTTCTTTTTCTAGATCAATTACCTACCTCACTGGGACAAGTCCCATAACTCTGACATGTATTTTGGCAAATTATGCCCCCTTTTGGACTTATAAATCCTGGTTAAAGTTTTACATGCAAGTTACTATCTCCAAAACTAATATAGATATTAAATTGAAACTTCACATGTGTCTTCGGGGTTATAAAACTAGTTGATAGAATCAAGTCCCATAACTCTGACATGTATTTTGGGCAAATTATGCCCCCTTTTGGACTTACAAAATTCTGGTTAAAGTTTTGCGTGCAAGTACATACAGCTATTACTAAAAGGCATATAGCTTTGAATCTTATTTATTCCTTTTCTAGGTTAATTACCAGCCTCACTAGGTCAAGTTCCATAACTCTTAACATGTATTTTGAACAAATTATGCCCCCTTTTGGACTTAGAAAATTCTGGTTAAAGTTTACATGCAAGTTACTATCTCCAAAACTAATGCAGATATTGAATTTAAACCTAACATGTTTCTTTGGGGTTATAAAACTAGTTGATAGCATCAAGTCCCATAACTTTGATATGTATTTTGGTCAAATTATGTCCCCTTTCGAACTTAAACTCTTTTGATATTTAACATTTTGGGTAATAATTTCCTGCTTCTGTGACAATATTTCGAATAGTCGAGCTTGGCTGTCTTACGGACAGCTCTTGTTATGATTGTATTATATTTCAGTATGCTTTGTGCAAAAGGATACTTTTATATTTTGTAATTTCATGTAGTTTCATGATAAAACTTCCTTTTGTCTAATAATAATATTTGCTATTAATATTTGAACTGGCATTTTTCACTTCATTCAATTATCGTGTTTAGTGCTAGTTGTGTCAGAGTAATTTGAGAATATCTTTGACATTTGGTGGCCATGGGAAACAGCAATTTGTATTTGGCATGTATATAACATGATAGTTTGACATTTTCTGTAATGTGGTACTTATAGAAACATGTTAATAACATGTAATGTATAACTGGTTTGTTATATGTAGAGCTTTGGTACAAAGTGCTTTTGCTTATAAAACAACAATAAGAAGAAAAAAAGCTCTGTTCCAAGTATATAAAAATTGTTTTACTAAATGCAGAATTAAAAATTTTATCAGATTTTTTGGGCTTCTATATAAAATATTATTTGATTTTATCTTTTCACAATGCAATTTGCAGTGTTTTGCTTATTTTTTTTCACGTGTACAAGAAAACTGTTTTTTCATATTTAAGTGTTTTATGGCATAAAGTAGGAAATACAGACAACCCACTGCTTTGTGATTAGATTCTCACATGCAAGCAAGCCATAAAACATGTCTAATGGAGAAAAGTGAAAAATTAGATATTCATAATGTGTTTTATGTAAAGGTTAATAATTTTCCCTGTTAATTTCTTTGTGTAGAAAACATTTCCTGGCACACCTATGTATTGTTTTATACTTTTCAATTATTTATAGCAGACAGATCTAGTCGAGGGCGAGGCAGTACCACAACAGCAGAGCCCAACAGAAGCCGGTTCCAAAGTAGAAGCCGTGTCACCCGGAGCAGCACAAGGACCAAAGAGATTGCATGTGTCAAATATACCATTCAGATTTAGAGAAGCAGATTTGCGGAATTTATTAGGGGTAGGTGAAATACAGTCATGCATTTTTTGGCAGAACGGAAAGTGTGAATTGTATAATATGTGAAACTAAACTTTTAACAAATGGCAATTCAGCTCTTGTCATAAATGTCATAAACAACAATTTATATCTATATGTTATAGAAATTCAGTTTTACTTAGTTCCTAGCATTAAAACTTCATTTTAATGTGAAAATTTAAAAACAGTAAATGTCTTTTGTAAAAGTGGTCTTTTTTCCTTTCTTTGTTGATTTTTTTGTACTGGATGTCAGATTTTATAGTATCTCTTGAGATTATGATAACATTTTACATCAAGGCCCTATGACCACAAAACATTTTTTTGGTCTAAGCAAGTGGAACTCCAGTCGAAACTGACCATCAGTAATGAGAAGTTGCTTGAAAATAGTCATTAACTTAACATTTAGTTTCAAACATGCAATATAGATATAAATGACAAATGAGCCACACCATGAGAAAACCAACATAGTGGCTTTGCGACCAGCATGGATCCAGACCAGCCTGCGCATCTGTGCAGGCTGGTCTGGATCCATGCTGGTCGCAACCCCATTTTGTTGATTTTCTCATGGCAAAAATAAAGATTCATTATCATTCTCAGCGGAGACTAAAAATGTTTTATGAACAGAGGCCAGAAGTTACTAGCCAATAAAAAAGGAATTGCCTTAATAATTTTGATATAGGATCTAAATTCTCTCAGAAATAATATAATTTCTCTTTAATGGACTGTATTGGTCATGTAGATGGAAGTTTTTTTCACAGAAATGTAAAAAATCTTTTGGTCTTTTGCTATGCCATTGTAGAAAAAGTTTAAAAGTAAAATTTTCAGTAGTTTGTGTGTTGCAGTAGTAAAATGATTATTTTGTCATTACAGCAATTTGGGCCTATTTTAGATGTAGAAATCATTTTCAATGAAAGAGGGTCTAAGGTAAGCTTTATATTGTTATGTATGTGTTCATTTGTCTGTCTTAATACATGAGCAAAAGCAAAACAACTTGCCTCCAGAATGGTCCGAAGGTTTTTTGCTGACAACTGGTCCCCCTGAGACAGTCTGAAATAAAAAAAAGTTGCTTGCTCATATTGAGACCAGGATTTGAAGGAAGTAATTTATTCTGCTGGTTGTTATATATGTATAGTTCGGCAATTCTTTACACTGAATGGAACAGAAGGGAAAATTTTGACATATTCTGTAATGTTGATTGAAAATGCTCATTCTGGGAGCCATTTTGATGCTTCAAAAATAAGTGCTATCGCAAATTTTTTAACCGTGTACTAATTACTGTAAGAGCTTTATATTGACTTTATTATGAGGAGGGATACTGTTACTTATAGTTCTGACTTTGCCAAGACGAGCATAAAATAGAAAACAACAGCAACAGAAATGCTTAAGTGCCAAACCTTAAGCATAGAAAATAGTTAAGTCCTACCATAGAACTATTGAAGGCAGAACTATAAAAGTATGTCCTAATTTTAATTATTACACAACTTCGTATAAGTCGAAAGTCTATAATTTGTGCTGTATGACCAGTCTATATTTAGCACGTTTTCTGGTCTAACTAAAATATTATAAATAAGACTGTTGAAATTAATTTTTCGATGTCATTTAATAAATCACTTACTGAATGGCTCGCCAGTCAAAAGTCAAACCCATTTGACCTCGGTCCTTTGGACCTCAGGCAATAGTTTCGACTATTTACTGGCTAGCAATTCAGTCTTTATACTGATGAATGCGTATATACATATGTAACAACAGCTGCATTTAGATATTTCATGTTGTGTGAGCAGTGTAGATAAACTCTTTCTACACTTATGATGGTCGTTTGTTTCATTTTGTAATGAAATGTTTCTAATTAATATTGAAACACAATTATGTTCTGCTCTAGTACTTCATTTTTTTCAAATAAATGAATTGTAATATTGAACAATTTGGTTTGTATACACAGATATTGAAATTGTTACAGGCTTATAATAGCAGAACTTAAAAAATACTTTGATTTATTCAAATTTCACTGTACATGTAAATGATAATTGTTAACTGGTTGTTTAAAGACATCAGTTTCGTAGATAATTCCTGTTGTAACAATGTGTGCTGTATTAACTGAAATGTGCTTTTGATTGGAGACAGAAAAAAGACATACCATTGTTTACAGCAGTTGTACAGCAAATCTGCATCATTGATGTTTTTAGACAAACATTTGTTCTATGCAATTTATATCACATTCTGCACCTTACCTCCACACCTCTTTTCTCCAAAATAGAAAGAAACCAAATAATCAGAGAATAAAACTACAGTCATCAAGAATCAATTTGGAAGCCACAGATTTTCTTAGATTAGTTTGTCTGTGTTGCTGCAAAGATTCCTGTTTTCATCTGATAATTGTTGTTCACAGAACTAAGAATGTAATTATTTTCTTGCATTGAATGTGATATAATTTGCTGATCCATTTGCAAAAGTTTTTGATGATCTTTCTGTGATTGTTTTTGCATTGTTTTTGTCTGTGGTATGTTTCAGCTCCTCTGTAGGCCCAATAAAATAGTATGTTTGTTTTGGAAATGAAAGTGTTCTCTATTGTTTAATGGTTTACATAATAAAGATTTATGCTTAACATTAACGGTACTTTCTTAGACTTGAAGTAAAAGTGTTTGGAATGTTTCCAAATGTGATGGTAAATTCTTACAGAAGGGTCCTAACTGCCACATTTAATAATGATGCATATGAGAAATTATTATGTGATATTTTTTTCATTAAGTGTAATACTTTTCTATGTGTAAGCTATTTATGTGTGAAAATACATGCCATATCACAGCAATTGTATACTCTCTGATTGTTGTTAAGCCTGCAAGTACCAGAATTAGATATGTGATGAATGTATACCCAAGATGCTGCACATATGTGTTTCTGTCTATGTGTATATGTGTGTGGATATATGTGGGAGTGTTTGTGGACAGCGTTTTATATGTTTTGTGATGTTTTCAAATCCATGTTCCAAATTTAAAAAAGATTGCGCTACATGTTAAATGTTTTATATTACACTATGCTTATGTTATTTTGGAAAAATGATTTTATTGGCCATTTTGAGATTAAAAGTAAGCCTGGTTTGGAGTATGAATTTAGCACGTAAATGAGTAAAGATTATTTTTTGAAATGAACTAAGGTATATCAATTGTCTGTGGCCGAATGTTTGTCCTGGTATGTGTGTGAGTGTTTGTCCATATGTTTGTTTGTCTGTGTTTGTCTGTTTGTGTGTCTTGCAGCTGTTTCTCAAGCATGTAGATCGTGTCGCTTACTTAGGCACTGGCATGTTCGAATTGTCATGTCAAATCAATGAGATTCATGTGTCTTATCTATATGTTACTCCTTGTTTAACTTCAGAAGAGTTATGTACTGTCATGTATTATACAAGCAGAGGCATGTGTAATATGTTTTAATTTAAATGACTGACTATGATTATTACAAAGATACATGTATTGACAATGATTCGTTTGCACGAATTTTAATGCATGTTCCTTATTTTTTTCCTTCGTGCATGTAGGGATTTGGTTTCGTAACTTTCCAAAATAGCGTGGACGCTGACAGAGCACGAGAGAAACTGAACGGTACAGTGGTTGAGGGACGCAAAGTTGAGGTGCATGTATATTCATTATTTTGTCGTAGCACAAGTTACACTTAAAAGTCCTTTTATACCTTAAACCTGTGCAGTATAAAGAAATGCCTGTACATCGTTGTAAGTGATTGTTGTATTGCCTTGTGTGTATGAAAACTATACGCAGCTCGTTGGTTTTCAAACCCCAATGTCAGTGAAAAGTTTTATGCCTTCTTTTTTATTATTATGATCACCTAGGCAAATGTATGGGTGCATTTTGAGTTGAAATCACCACTCGTGTATTGAGTATTTTTCTTGCCAAAAATTGCCTTCAATGTACTACTGAGTTTTGTTGGGAGAGTACTGTTTTATTTAGTGAAATTGAGATCTGTGTGCATTTTGGTTATGGACAGTAGATGTTTTGTTTTCCTATATTCATGGCTGTATTTGGCACCAGTATTTCCATTTATCTATCCGTGTTACTGGAAATATCTTTATATATCTGTTACCATGTGATATATTTGATAGCAAAAAATTCTGAAGTTTTTTTATTTTCTATGTGTGTTATGGCATTTCTTCATTCTGTGCTGTGTCGCAATAGTTACCGTACATGTTAAATAATCGAAAGGTTACACTACAACAACACTTACAATACGATTTTATTTATAAGGCAATACAATCCTAAGTTCTCTGGTCGTACACTATAGGAGACGTCAAGTAGGTAGGTGGATCCACATTTTCCATACAGTTTTTATTTTATAGACCAATACTTAAAATGGAGATCAGATATTTCAAACAACAAGATGACTTTCACTGAAATTCTAAATTTCCTTTCTTAGAGTGCTGTAAACTTTTTGAAAAAAGGCTCGAAAGTGGCTTTATTTAGTTCATCCAGTTTCATGCTAAGTAGCAGTAATTCAATAAATTTATTAAATGTAATAAAATAAGTCTGCTTATTAGATTAGAGGAAGAATCTGTAGGGACATGTAACAATTTCTTTATTACCTCTCAAGAGGATTTTTTTTATACCAGACTAGTGGATTTTATGTGAAATAATTATAATATTATGTTAACTTCTTCTTAAGGGTTTTCTTTATATCCTAACCAGATTCTTCTACTCCAATAGGTCATCTGAAACCCGAGTGCCTACCCTTACCTGTAATAATGCAGGGGCACCTCAGGTCTTCATTAACCATCAAAAGCTAAAAAGTTACCATACGACCTGAAATTGTGGTGGCATAAAACCCATCAAATGACTAACTAAACATTCTCTGGAAAGTTGGAAACACTCATATTTATGAAATCCATCCTTGCTTCCACCATGAGTGCCTCTAATCATTATTTCCTATTTGAAATGGAAAAAGAAGTGTTTCAAAACAGAAAACATTACCGGTACATAAACATTTCTGGTCAAATGTAATTATTTTTGTATCCAGATAGTTCCAGCTATGTAAACTGTAGTTATTGCATGTCAAGTACAAATGCTCTGTTATTGATTCCAAAGAAAACTGTCTATAACAGATGGATCTATAGAATGCTTCCCAAAGGTGTTGTGAAACAGATACATTAATTTTAGCTAATATTCAAACATTTAGTACCTCCAGGATATTTCCCTAGGGTAAAGCAATGGCTGTATAAAACTCCCAAACAACGGCATCTGCTCTGTAATTCACTTCTGTGGAGGCCTATATTTTTGCTTCTGTTATTTCGGATGATAAATCTATATTGCAAAATGTTACTCTAGGCTGCCTTTCATATCTATCTTGGTTGTTTCCTGAAACTAATGAAGAATAATGGGGGGACTTTATTGTAAGACTGTACTATAACGGAACATTATTGATAATGAAAGTTTGGCACATGGTGGTAACCTTGCCACTTTTTATGTGAGACTTACCTCCCTTATGTCTGGCTCCATTACGTCACATTTTGCGTAGGAAAATTCTTCTGTGCTTTCCTGCCAGGAAGCAATCCAAGAAAATGTTGCTTTTAGATCTAAATACACATAAATAGTTTCATCTGTAAGGTTTATAGCGCTATAAAACATTTCAAGACATCTTATAAACATTCCTTGTACAAAGGTATATGCTATGACTGCCCATTGCATTTATATCACAGGATTCTGTTTTTTTCTGAACTTAAAGGTAACATGGAACATATGGCATGTGGTTGGGGATGATAAGAAGAAAAAAAGTTGTTTGAAATATCTGTCTCCCAGTCTAAATTATTTACATAAAACTGATGTTATAGAATTGCAAACAGATTTGTCTTATGAAAGAGATTTTCTTATATCTATCTTGAAGTTTTCATGGCTGAGTCATAAGAATTTGCTTATCTGTTGGCAAGAAGCATAAAATTTAGAAATAACTCTGTAGGATTTGTATACCTCTAGTATTATCCCCTTTATACTAAGAACGTTGGTTTTCTTGCATTGTCATGAAAAGTGTAAATCTTTATACATGAATGCAGAAGGTTTTGCAAAATTGAGATTCTAATAGTCATGGAACTTTTGTAGAACTTGCCTTTCTTTATGATGTGCTATCAGAATTGTTGTAGGAATTCTACATTTGTTATCCTTCTTCAAGTCCATATGGTAATGAAGAAACTGGCCATAGTCTGTTTTCGATAAAATATGAAGTCTACAAAAGTCTTGCTAGCATAGCGCTTAGTAGATTTTGATTTTTCAAGTAATCAACTTTCAGTCAAGTCAAACATCAAGTAAAATGAATTATTTGTTCCCTGTAGAAAATACAGCTTATATGTGTCTCTAGTTACAAATTAACAGTACTCATTTGCCTGTCTTTCTTTATTTGAGGAACTGGGTGAAGAAATGTAGTTATACTACAAAATCAATAGAACTTTGAGAAAGGAAGACACCATACTGTGGGTGGGATATTTGTAATTTGATTTCCAAAGCTCATTTTCGAGGTATTGAGCTCATTTTTTCACATGTAGTGTGAATATGAATCAGTGATTTATTAGTTTGCCTGCAACTAAATTCTGATAGCAGACCCTTTATCCAGACAAGATTCTTGATTTCTGATAAATCTGTCAGAGAAAGGAAAATTGAAGATCTGAAAACCTGTTTTATTGCAGATTAGTGTAAATTGATTACTGTTGTAGGGGTTAAAAAGAAACAGTTAAGAATCAATGAATATTAGATATACAGTGAAACACCGCTCGCTCGAGGTCGCAAGGGGATGAGCAAAATGCTCGAGTTATCCATGGTTTCGAGCGACCCAAACATTGACCAACATACGAAGAAAATTGAAGTTTGTTTTACCAATTGTCACCTCGAGACGATTGCAGAGAAACGGTGATGCGTAATAATAACACCTCGTGACATTTCAAAAAACGTATTACAAACGTTATTATGATAGATCGTAAATGGCACATGTGAAGAAACAGCTAAACATTATTTTTTTTGAAATACTGTAATCGAATTCGCAATTTTCTTCCCAAATTAAGATCATATAATTACGTCTCTATTTATGAAAGGCTATCTATTTCCTTTATTTGCATGCAAACAACTGTTGATTAAAATATTAGATCTCATAATTATCTTCTCGATCCCGCAGAAAAAAGTAATAATTAATAACAATTTGATCAATAAAATTTTTCTTCCACCTTCATCAATAATTGATCTCATTATCAGATCAAATATACCGACAAACAAACTTAAGATAGTAGGGAATAGACCCTGCAATCTCACGACGTGCGAAAATTTTAAATTAACCAATACATTCTGACCGCCGAAGTGTGAAAAATTTTGACACCTCTGCTCGATTTGCCATAAGCAACAAAGAGTAAATAATACACAGGGACCAGGTGTCAATCTCGAGCGATCGAGTTATCGACCGACCCACCATGGTAATTTCATAAGAAAATAAAGGAAATGGCGACACATGATTGCTGAGTCGAGGATCTGATCATCGATGTTCGAGTGTAAGAACGTTGAATCATTGTATTATTATTTTATTGGTTCATTTATATTTTTCTTGATATATTTAGCAGTTCTTGTAATAAATTCTGGCATTGTGGGTTCATATTTTTCTCCTTTTATAGTGTTTGTTTTACTTAAAACATCAGTCTTTGAATTAAACCAATTAAACTACATATTT
This sequence comes from Mercenaria mercenaria, assembly GCF_021730395.1. Taxonomy (NCBI): domain Eukaryota; kingdom Metazoa; phylum Mollusca; class Bivalvia; order Venerida; family Veneridae; genus Mercenaria; species Mercenaria mercenaria. The sequence continues at coordinate 48,741,902 of NC_069362.1, forward strand.
TTTAAAGGAAAGAATTAATAGTTCAGAATGTCTGGAATAAAGGGTAAGATTGGCAAGTCCTCTTCAGACAAGAGAAAATTAATATCTTGGCTTTATGATCATAACAAAGAAACTTCCATGAGAAATTGCTAATTTACAAGTACTTTTTGCAATTTCCATTTCTTTTGCATAACAATTTTCATGAATGAGGGTATTGTATAGCTATCAGCAAAAGTTTCTTCATCAAATTTATTACATTCTCATGAAAACTGTGACACTCCCTTTTGGTTTCTGAATGAATTTATGCTACCAGTTGAGATAAAGGTAAAGAGTATAAGGAGGAGTGCACAAAAAATGCTTTGGCTACAAGAGTTTCAGTAACTCTCTTACCTAATTTTAAAGTATTGCCACTGGGGGTTAAATGTGTAGGATTTTGTTCTTATTACAACATTCATACAAGCATAAGAATTTGTTTATCAGCTGTCAAAAATTTAATGATCAGTATCAGAATACAGAAAATGTGGGTTATTTGATAATCTCTTGGGGTTTATATTTTCCTCACCAAGTAAAACTTCATGAGAAGGCTTGAGTCAGACACCCAAGACAAAGCTGATATAACATGATTCAGTATTTTGCACATTATGTAAATGAATGGCAATTGAAGATGAAGTACATTTTGTTGATAGCTATATATGTGTTATAGATTCTTTCCCAGTGTATTCCCTTGTTGGTTTCAGTCTTCAAATAGATAATCATCAACACCAGCTTATTAGACATTTTGGCTAGCTTCTCTTTTTGAAGCGAATATGTTTACATATTTGTCTAAATAAGGTTTTCATAATTTCTTAAATTTCTGTAGTACTATAACCAGATTTTTTTCATATCTAAAACAAGTTGTATGTCTGGGAAAGTTTTTGTGACTGCACTCTGTACAACTGGGAGAGCCTGTGTAAAACTGCACTAGTTTCAAAAGTATGCACATATTGCTACAAAGAAATAGAAATTTAGATACAAGTTTACTGTAGAATTAGGCAAACTGTCCGCTACATTAATTTTTAGCGCATTTCTGTCTTTAGATCGTAAAATCATATTGCGTCTTTGTTTGCTTTTATACAGGTTCAAATCTAGATACATTTGACCTGTCCATGAATTCATTCTGGTTAAATGTTAGACATAACTTTACTGTGACTGATTTCAAGAAAGAAAGAAAAAAAGAACATTTTTATTAAGATTTACATAGCCAAACATCAGAACAAACAGAAAAAACGAATGAATGATTCCAGTTGTGCAAAGTAAACACACCCCCTCATGTATATGTTGCATCTTATGTTGACATGTATGCTATGTTTGTATGTACTCAGATTTCCTTATTGCTAATGTCTTACCATCCTTCGTCAGGTCAACAATGCTACTGCTCGTGTAATGACCAAAAAAACTGCTGTTGCACCTACTATCCCAAATGGTAAGACATCGTATTCATGAATGTTTTTATTATTTATTTTCAAATTATTTGTGTGTTTGTATAGAGGAATTTTTTTTCATTCGCCAGCAAATTTCAGTATAATTTAGTGGGATGAACCATTTTTGAGCAACTTTGATTTAATATTTACAAAGAAATTTCCATTTAGAAGGTAGAATAAATGTAACAAGACTAAGAGCAAGATGGTTGCTTTTCTAGACTTGAATTACAAGAAATAACAGAGGATCAGTACTAGGCCCAAAAATATTTTTTACGGAAAAAGCATAAGCTTGATTATATGGGACTGGTATAACCTCATGTTCATTAATTGCACCATTGAATCATGCACATTTTCAAATTTGGGCCTGTTCAAATATCGGAGGAAAAACCTTTCATATATAAAACATATCAAACAAATTGTACAAGATCATCAAATAGGGTGAAAAATTATCAGCTTCAGAATTCAGGAAGAATGAACCTTCCCCTTACCATTTTACCTGCTGCTGGAAGTACCAGTTTGATTGGAGAATCATGTTTCTGGCTTTTTATTATGAGAAGTTCCAGAATTATGATCAATTATAATATGATTGACATATGAGCCTGTCGGGCATAAAATTTACATAAACGTCAGCCAAGCCAAAACTATATATAATAGCAAGAAAGAACTAAATTCAGTAGTTATTAATTCCGCACTATTTCCTTCTCAGAACATATCTAACGCAGAACAGAATCTACTGGGAGTGATAAATTATATTATCGTAATATATTAATAAATCACCATTCCTTAATTTTGGGAAGTAGACAGTTATTGATAAAATTAGGGAGAAGTATGGTTTGTAAGTTCCACAGTCAGATATGTCAGTGGAGGTTTTACAAGAGCTCTGAAAACATTTGCTTTTTGCCTAAGACATATGGTAGCAGGAGGCAGGGTTGTTGTTTTTTATATTTGATTGGGCTGCTAATGTCAGTATTAAATGTGTCTGCAATAAAACACAGATGCCTTCTGGGAATTTATGGGAATGTCTTATTTTTAGGCCAGTTCTACCTGAGCTTTGGCTTTTGCCCTGCCTTTTTCCTGTGACAATGTATTTGCTGCAAGTGACAATTTGACCACAGACATTGAGTCCTGGGTTTCATACTGCCTACTGTGGATATGGAGGCCAGGGTGGCCATTTTGTGACTGACAGAACACAAATTTAAAGTAAACAAACTGGTATTTCTGTCTGTTAAAAAGCAAAGACTTATGGCTTGGATAAGTTTCTGTTGGAGCAACTTAATTATAGATTGAAAGTTTAATGACCGGTAAATTTCTCCAGGAGGAAGATATTTTTTGATGGAATCTAAGATAATGGTTTCTGAAATATATGATAACTTCCCAGCATGAGCTAATTCTGTTGGAAATTGGCATAAAAACCTCAGTAAATATTTATGAAGAGAGAGACAAGACATACACCCCCCTACATACCATTGTTGCTTCATTGGAAAATGGCCATAAATAAATAGCTCCACTGCCATATGTTTGCCAGAGAATAACAGCTACTGTTCAAATATGCAAGACTGAGAAGAAAAATGAAAGGAGTAAGATATCTTATTATATTATCATACCTTAATAAAGATAAGATGTTCCGAATAGGTCAGTATGGGGGTACATGCCAAAGCTATTTAGATTAACATATCTCAGTCCAAAAAAATCTTTGTTTATACAGAAGTTATTCTATAGGAAGACAAGGAAAGATTATTATCTTAATTTTACCTGATAAATACCTGATAGATAGTAAGTAATACAATTGGACATCTGTCAAAAAAATGAACCAAATATCTGCCAAAGAAATTAACAGTAATACTATTTCTTGATTGAAGTACAGTAGGTGAACTTCTAAATGTTTGTACTAAAATCAAGCCGATTGGATTAGATCAGTAGGGTACTAAAATCAATCCTGCAGGCAGAGCACAAGACCATGAATTTAGAGTTGAGTTGGGTGTCCCAGAGCAAGTTTTTTGACAATTTGATAGAAGGTGATATGAATGAAATCATTTGTCAGTCCACTTTAGATTCATGTGGTGAAGCTGGGGACAACACTGTAATGGCATAAACAGCCAGCAAAACTGGTTAGATTAAAAGAATGTAAATGAATAATGGAAAACCATAACAGAAACTGAAAATGATGAATGTTGAAATGGGGAAGATAAAATGAACAATCTCTACTTTATTTGCTTTTAACACATAAACAAAACAACTAAAGGATAAAGTTTCTCCAAGTTTTTTGACATGTTTACTGGATATATCTTGGAGAGAATTGGCCTAGTATTTAATCTTGATTGGCTGGAATTTAGGAGCATCACACAACATGAACGTGAGGAATTCATATGGTATTATCTCCAGAGGAAATTGTCAAAAGGAATAATTTAAGCCCTAGTAGAAATCTTCTAATAGTTCAACAAGATTGCATGCAAAGCCCTTTAAGTGCTTGAAAAAATATGACTTGTTGGCTAATATTGACAGTATTGTGCAGGAAAAAAAGTGATATATTGAGACTTAGTGATTCCTCGGGGGATTAGAATGTATTGATTTTGCACTCCCTTGGCCTCAATAGCATGTTGTATGCTTTCTGAAAAAGTATGTTGTCAGAATTGCAAACGATGATCGAAACAATGACAAATAACAAACCAACTGGAATCTTGTGCATGGAAATGGGTTTTCGGGATTTTTACTTTATTTTTTATGAAAGCATTGCATTGTAGACATTGCTGAATTAAAACTACCAGAAGTCGGAATCCTCTGTGCATTATATGTATATATAATACTTGATGTTGATTGATGAATAACCAGAATGCAATTCTTAATGTTCTGAATATTGACGTAATACTGAAATTGCTCGCATCCCCGACTGGGCGACCTTAATTGAATAAAACTGCAATTATTCTTGTTTGAGTAGACTTAATGATTCTTAGACTTGCTAATTTTCTCCCCACCCCTCCAATAATACATTCTAAATTACAAAACTTGGGAATGTAGTAAAACCATTGCATTAAACAGGAAATGCATTTGCATACATGTGCAAAAAACTGCTATGCCCTATTGCAATAACTTGCCTGAATTTTTCTGATATATCTTTTTTGAAAATATTTTGAATGAATGCTGTTTCACATTTCTTATTTGATGTCTATTTATCAATGTTATGCATGACTGTTTTAGATGAATTTTCTGTACGTGATGATGTTTTGCTTGTAGTTATATCGCCAGTATCTGCAGCCGCGCTGCGAGGTGTGGCGTTAACAAGGGGTAGAGCTACGGCCCTGGCGGCACGTGGAATGTACAACGCAGCAGCAGCTGCTCAGCTGCAAGCTGCAGCACTCCGACAACCAACTCCTCTTCCTACTGCCACAGCTTTGCCATATGCCACGTAAGTAACAATATTTGAAGGGGGAAAAAAGCACATACATAAAAATCCTTTATTTGACAGATTATTGATAGAAACAATCATTTCTTGCTTTAGAAGATATGATATTTTCTTCAGTGAATGATAAGATAAGAGGGCCATTGTTATTTTTGAAGATTTAGACATTATATTTCTCTTGACTCATCAGTTTTAACATAGATGTGTTAAACACCAGAAACTGCTTTAGAAAATATTTAAATTTGCAGTAGTTAGAATGGCTTTGTCTCGTAAAATCTATAAGAAAGATGCTTCTTGTCAATAAATATTGCCTCAGCTTAGTCTGTTTCAACTGTTTAATACATATTATGTCACCTGAAGATATTTTATGCGCTTATTTTTTGTTGCTACTTCTGTGTGACAAATAACTTTATCTCTGATGTTGACATAAAATAGAAGAATAGTAAACTTGTACTTTATCATGTAATAGCATTGAATAAACAGTAATTAACACTTACACAATGAATATCCTGCACATATTCTGTTTGGACACACTGAGTAAAATGCCAATTGTATGTGCTTTATATGTAGATGTTGTGTCAAGCCTCAAGTCTAGCTCCCTTTGATAACAGATAGGTTACTTCATTTTCAAATTTGTCAAAATTTTGGTGTTACTTTCTTCACTAAAAGGGTACAAATGTACTAAATTCAACATAAAAACTAGCTCAGTTTTTGGAACAAGTGCAATTACATACTTTTTAACATCTTTATCTTAAAACTATGTTAGGTGTAGCTTTTAGTCAATGAATCTTAGTTGTTTCATTTGGCAAAGATACTTTTCAAACTGTCTGGTAGCAGGGATGGGGGCTTAGAAATTCCAACTCAGGAAGCTAGACTAGCAGAAATATAGAACCTTTTAGTTTTCTGTTTGAGAGACTCCGATATTTTATGTTGTTTTATCTCTTTTGTTCTCTATGCAGTCAGAGGCTACAGTAAGTCAAGACTTGTTGTGAACAGTTACTATACTGTCATGGTTTTTCTTTTCTGCAATTTTGATGTGCATTTTGAGCCTGGCCTGTGTAGTAGCAACTTAAAAGGGGAAAAGAATGCCTAACAATGCAAATGTCCAGCAGTCCACTTTTTTATTGGGGGGCAAATGTCCTGGGGGGCAAATGTCCGGATCCCAAGAAAATGCCTAGCTGTGGAGGCAGTTTATAATGTCATCTACACATGATTATTTACAAGTATACTTCATTTCTGTAGTTTAAATCTTGTTTAAAATGTAAAGCATGATAATTTCTTCCAGCTTAGTTAGGAAAATGGAGATACTACTCTTCAGAATTAATGAAATACAGTTCAGATAAAAGTTAAACAATAAGTTAAGTCCGCCATTTTGTTTTGTGTTGCCTTTGAAACAAAATGACTGCCATTTTTGTATCAAATATTTAAAGGTTCATAACTTTCTCATCATTAAGTGGATTTAGAAATACTTTCACTAAGGAAGGTGCCTTACCCTTTAAACAGTTGAAAATAAAAAAGATTTATTACCTTAGATTTTCTTGCAGTGTTTTACCCTTGAAACTTAGCTTTGCATGCAATGTATGTTTTTGTTTGAAAAATGTGGGATCATAAAATAAGTTGGGTTTTTTTCCATCATAAACCAAAAGGCTTCTCCATGCATTGCAGCGGACAAGAGAAGGATTAAAAAATGCTGTCATTAACAAAACTGTTACTCTTGGTAAATAATTAATCATAGCAAATTCTTTGTTTCTTGGGCAATCTGTCATTCATTTGTGAAAGAATTGCTGTATTAGTTGGGTAATAATATAGAAATGATTATGATGGTGCATGGGATGCTGTTAAAAATTTGTGAGAAACCCAGGAGACTATTCTGTCTGGTAATACTGAATAAAGTTTAAAGAGGCTTGCAGAGATTGTTGTGGAAAACAGTTTATCAGAAATGTGTTGCCTTTGGTCTAGTTTTGTGCAAAATAAACCCCAAAGCAAGACCAAGATTGAAAGCAAGAATTTATCAATCCATAAATCATCACAGTGGCAAGAAATTGTTGAAAGAGATATTTGGAAAAGATTCCTAGAAATGAGATGAGATGATACAGAATGTCTTGGAGCTATTTTTGCTTTCCAAGTTCCTAACAGTGAAGTAGTGTACAGCAATGATTAATGACTGCCAGGATGTCTGTCTAATCCAGTTTTGTGCCTCTTAGATGACTTTAATATTTTCCTTTGAAGTAAATCAACAAAAATAAACATTCAGTTCTTTAGGCTGTTTTTTTGTCTGATAGCAAATTATTTCAATGTTATTGTTGTAAAAGATGAGAAAAACATGTAGCATAACAGAATGTGCTTGTTAAGAGACATTTCCAAGTTCAAGGCAGACAAAATATTGTATACATGATTTTGAAACAGAGTCAAATTTTTCTAATGATATAGATATCCCAGCAGATTTGTTTTGGGACATGACAAGGGGAGATAATCTATGTGCTGAAAACCATTTATATCCATGTTTTATTATTTTTTTGCTAATATCTCAGTTACACTGTATTATTAACTCCTCAAATTTAAACTATTCATTGATAATAACCAGTATTATGTATCACAAATCTTTCAATGGGAGTAATGTTATTCTGTCAAGACTGTCAAATTACAAAAAGTCGCATAAAATTACCCTATCAATTCTGTTAGTAGTTTTCTCATGAGGGGAACTTTGTGATTAAATCTTATTTTGTGAGGCCATCATGTATTGTATCTTTTAGATTATAGAAATTCTCACATGAATACAGTGCTGATGTGTTGCAAGTTTGATAACACCCATGTATCCTGTAATTAGATGTAATGTGCATTATGTATTGATGTTAGCTGTATAACACAAGCAATATTTGCTGTGGCTTGAACAATAGGGCTTGATCTAGGTGTCTAAAAGAACAGAAATTAACTCTTGCAAAATTACACAAAGAGCATAAAGTGACTTACTGTTTGGTATTATAGAGAACTGCTGGCTTATATTGGCTATTTCTTAGACAAGCAAAAGCTTCATGTGTTGTATTAAGATCTAGCTCGAGCCCTGTGTCCAGCTACTGTACTAAGTTAAATGTGCATCGTTCTTTATTATAGATACTAACAAAACAGTGCATTTCTTCAAGCTTTATTCAGATCTTATGTTCTTCACTGCTCACTGACTAAAGTATTAGTTTTATTTTCATCTTGTACATTTAGTAGCTGTTTTTACTTAGAGAAAAACATCCTTATTTTATTTTGAATGTTTAAAAGAAACTATGGTATATACAGATTTGTTCTTTTATTTCAGCATGCAGTATGCAGCCATGGATCCAGCATTATTAGCGACATATGCTGCTGCCGATAGGTATCAGCTAGTCACCTCACAGCCATTGGCAGCAGGTGTTCCTCTGTCGGCTGCACGATATGCTGTCCCTGCAATTGCCGGTGCTGGTGGTGTTACATACGCAGCAGCAGGGTATGTAACTCATGTTGCATTTTAAAGTTTATCTGTTGCGATTCTTAATGTGAAAAGGCAGATACAATAATTTGTCAATGAGGCAACAAAATAGTTTTTCTACTCACCCTGGCACTGGTGCAAGGCCGTATCTCGATAACTGTTGCACATATTGGATTGAAACTTCATGACTTCCCAGTTATCCAGTAAGATTAACTTTTGCTAGACATAAACATAAATTAAAGTCTTTTGTTGACTTAGAAAATTTGATTAAAGCTTTGAGTGCAACTACCTGTTATTGAATCTCAGTAACACTTTAAATATATTTGATTGAAACTTCACACAAGGCTTTCTAGCCATCAGGCTTACTGAAATAACCAAGATAAGTCTTGCCTGACAAATGTGATAAAAGATATAATGGTTGTTTGGCTAGAAATGGTCGACGGGTAGCTCCTGTTTATTTGTTAAAGTAAAACTGATGTTTAGAGGTTGTAAATTGAAGTAATTACAGTCCTGTAAAACATATTACGAAATAAACTAGAATTTAAGTCAAGTTTTAATAAATAAGAAAAGATATATATATGTCATTAAGATTTTCGAAGATAGCAATGTAAATATATCTTAACACATATTCTTCAGTCTTGTACTTTTTATGTTGTTTCTGAAGAAATTGTCATTTTGTAAGAGGATCTATTAAATGTGACAGCACTCCTTGAAATTGAGAGGAGAGCTACTGATGGAAGGAAACATTATATAAGAGATTGCATCATAAGCAGAAAAGCTTTCTGATATTTGGTTGTGACATTAAGAGCCATGTTGAATTTCATTTTCTCTAAATAAAAGCAACTTTCCATCAAAGACTGGGATTTAACAGATATTGAGTTAACACATTACAGCAATAGAGGCTGTGCTTTGTTGAAAGTAATCAATTTAACCGATTTGATAAATTCGTGAAATTATTCTGTTCCATTAACAGACTATTGCAGATAGATCTTTTATTGTTTAAATTTCTCTCCTTTATTTTCTGTTGGTGCAATTTACCCTGAAAATGGCCATTTAACAATGAGGTTCTGCTGTACATTTAATATAGCTTTATTTGTAGACAGTGATTAGTTTAGATCTTATGGAAATTGTTACGCAGTGGCGTTAATATGGATACAAGTTTCTGTCACTGAACGTATTTTGTATAAGAAATTGATTTTAAAACAATAACAAAGTATTTTCTCAATAGGCTTACAGAAAAAATTTCAAATCAGAATCATTTTACCACTCACTGTTTTCACATTTTTGCTGTATAGTAGTAAAACATAACAAAAGATGAGTTTTGAATGTAAATTATTTATATGTTACAGGTACACAGGCCGTGAATTAGCAGCGGCGACAGCAGATCCTCTCCTTGGGCACAGTATTGGACCAGTCCCTGGATACGGGGTAAGTTCTTATTGCTCGATTGTTCAGTCTGTTCAAGTATTCAGCCTTATGGAGACCATGCAGGTATTCACTAAGTCTTCAGTACTAGGAATATGGCATATACAAAATTGTCTACCATCTTGGGCTGAAAGATCAGATATTGTACAAGTAATAATTGTCCACATTTTACATTGACCATCTTCATTATTTCTGCTTTGTATACTTTCATAAGTTTAATCTGTTTTGAAATTCATAGTTCATTGTTTGAATAATTTTTTTTCTGTTAATCTGCATTGTTTATTTTGGTCTTTTCCTCAGTATATATCTTGTGTACCGATACTTTGTTAGAAATGAAAAGAGACTGTAAATTAAATATGATTTGCTTCTATTTCACAGTGTAGATCTAAAAAGCAACAAATAAACAGTTTATATTGTAAACTCTTTGTCAAAGTTTTAAGAATAGTACATGGTTCGATCATTTAGACAACTTATAATTTAGACCTCATGTTTGCTTTATATATTTATTTAACATTACCATTGTTTATTTGAAAAACAGGCAACAGTTTACAGAGGTGCATACCAGAGGTTTACTCCATACTGATTGGCTGGCACAAGTCATATGTTTGATCTAATTGACCAATAGAATTCTCCAGTTTTGGTCATGTGATCCAAAGATCTGTGATGGATGGAGGAACAAAAAATGCTGCGAAAGTGAAGCTCATAGACTTCAAAAAACAAAACTTTCGCACACTACTCAAGTATTATTACAGAGATTTGAAAAGACGTGCACAGTGCAATTAAAGTTTTTCTTTTAAACAGTGCTGAATCGGTGCTCTGACGTCCTTAATATAATTTATTAACATTGTTATGAGGCACTGTTTATTGAGATTCTATGAAGATACACAAAAAAGCTGCCATGTATTGAATGAACCCATTGATACGCAAACATGCATTTTTCTGTTAAATAAAGCCGTTTGAATGTACATATAGAAAAGCAATAATCAAAATGCCGAGCAAATTCTTGATGTACAGGTTACAGTTATTTATTGTTTAGCAAGGGGAGATAGTACACACACATTTTAATAGAACAGTAGATAAGATAATATTTTTGGAGTAAAAAAATTTAACAAGACACAAAAGAGTTACAAATGCATTTTTTTTTATTAAGTATTATTTCTGTGAAAGTAGATCATTCATGAATTATTTTTTAATTTAAGTTTCCTGAAAAAGTACATAAATTTTTTATGAAAACCAAGAAAAAAAATTCAAACAACAACATAGTATTTTCTCAATACTCAGATGGCAGACTTTATTCAGAACAAATACATCTAGTCAAATTTGTATTTATATTTTCACCGTACCTCGTGTAACTTTTTACAAGTTCCATACTTCATGTATGTACAAGGGTTTCATTATTGTCATTTATTGATTTTTTTTGCTCTTCTTTATTTTTTTAATATATAATCAATGTATAAATTATATATATAAAAAAAAACATTTTCAAAGAATGCTTACAGTTCAACTTAATCAAAATTAACAATACATAACCACCATTAAAACAGATTTTTTAGGTATTTCTTGTACATATTTTGAGTTGACCTTGGTGTAGTGGTACGGTAAATGACAGACACAAATGTCACTATCAATTTAGAATTTCCAGAATTTAGCTGCCAATTATTGACATTTCTGTCATGTTCTTGCAGTCATATTACAGTCAATTTGATTGGATTGATAGTTTATATAATTTGAACCATTAAATCAATAAATAGCAGTGTGATGGGGGAAAATAAACACTTCTTTAATAGGGTTTAATGTAGAAATGGAAAAGAAATGGTGGGGTGAATTGTTAGCATTCTCTGATAGTGTTTTAGATACAGCTGAATTTGCCATACTCTAGTATTCTAATTTTAAAAAGTTTGAGTGGGAATGTCTGAATGGAATGTTAAAGGTTCAGGGTAGTGAACTTAAATATAATCAGGGAAGATGAGATTTTAAAAACTAAGGGATAAGTAGTTATGTGAGAATTTATTTTCAGGAGTGGCAATCTCGTAGGATTGGACCCGAAAAAAAGAAATATATTTATAACACTCTTTAAGTTTGATAAAGATTTAATTTTTTTATACATGATAATTTGCTATAACTTGTTGCTTTGAAATGCAGTATTGACTGCCTTAAGTTCTAGACATTATTTCAAACGTAACTTATCCTCCATTTTCAGATCACTTACAGAATTATTTAGTATTTATCAATGTCTAGGGGTTGTTTTAATCAACAATTATGTATTCTTAATTTGGAGGAATTGTTAAGAACCCCGGATTTTAGCAAACATATCCCAGGAATTTAAAAGTATACAAGGAACCAAGTAATATTGTACAAACAATAGTACCTGTTCAGTTTTAATCAACATACAAAAACATAACACATGCTAGCTATGTGGAGAACAATTTTTTAACATGGCTTGAATGACAGTCATATAGTCATATGGTGATGTTAGAAAGTCATTGATCGCCAGTCCCGGAGTATACGAGATTGCTATCTTTTATATGTCCAAATTTGATGGGAAGCAATTATGGATATTGATCTTTTGTTCTGCCTGCGAATCTCGATTATGTACAGGAATAGGATAAAATCTCGCCACTTTATGAAATCCTTTTTGTGAATCATTGAAATCAAAAATTTCTGTTCAGTATTTTTATGTTAATGAAACCTGTGTTTTTATGTTTGGTATATTTTCAACTCTGTTTTTGATTTTCTGCACAAAAATGCAACAGATTGGTTATTTTCGATTTAACATGATAAATTTAACAGTTGGAAAGAATTTATAATCATCATAATTTTATGTTATTCAGTCAATTTTAATTGGAATTTCCGTCAGTTTTGCTGATTTTTTTTTTTTTTGTTAAGGTCTGTGTTATATAAGCGTTCTTTTGTGTTACATTACTTTATATAGCATTTGCCTGTTTCTTGTCTTGCATTGGTTAAAATTCACAATGCCATAAGCATTTATTTATTATGAATACAGAATCTTCCATTTTTTGTGTGTGCGTTTCTTTTTCAGCAAGAATGTGATTATTTTTTTTCTCTAGTCTTTTTTTCATAATAGTTAGTCAGCTGATTTTAAAGTTAGTTACTGTCTCTTACTTTGAATAAAAATGTAAGGGAGGTAATCGGCTAAAAAAAGCATTAGAACATTATTTCGAAATAAAAGTGTACTGTTTTCCAAAATACTGCCAGCAGAAAAAAAGTTTGTGGAAAGGATGATTTTAATAGTGTTTAATATATTTTCTTGGTGTAATTTTCTATTTGGAAAAATCAAGAGACAGTAACTGATTTTTAGAGGTTTTAGAGATCACTTTCTTGCCAAAATATCTTGCCTCTAAAATGAATGTCTGCCAGATCATGTAAACTATATATGTTTTAATCATTTCATTATTTGTTATTAATATTATTATGGGGTTGTATTTTTGCCCCGGTTATTGAATCTCTTTTTAAGTGCTAATCTACGCATTTGCTTTGGAAACAGCATTAGTCAGATGTTTGGAATTCTCTTTGGCATTTTAGCAGTACTATCAATACTGCAAGGTATACTTGAGTGTGAATTTTAAGTTAAATGATGCCGCTATTTCAAATTTACATTTAAGGTAAAAATATTTTATACGAACATGTCTATAAAATTCCTTTTCAAATCAGTTAGTGCTTTTTCAGTGAAACCAACTATAAACTGACTGAATTTGAAAAAAATTCAATGTGTCATCTAAACTCAATAGTTTCAGTGCCTAAGTGTAATACAGATAAAAGTTTTACTAGTTGTCACTGTGCAATATCCATAGATCTCTCAAAAGGCTTTTTGTGCTCTAAATGTCAGTGTTATATATGACTCTTCAAGTGTTCTGTAATTTTTCATGTCATTATGTAATTACGCTATGAAAATTTTCCTGTTGACAAAAAAATACTTCCTTGAAGTCTGACTAATACTGTTTCCAAGCCTTATTGTTTGTATCTGGAGTTTGAAACTCACAGATACTTCCTGATTATAGACTGCAATTATTGATTTAACACATTTTAAGTACAAGTTCTGTATATTAACCAAAAATTATTCAGTTGATTTTATATTTTCTCCTACTTAGCATCAGACTACAATAGTAATGCAGTAACCACACATTTCAAAGATGACACATTTTTTTTAGCTCCCTATCACGAAAGCAAAGGAGCTTTATTGGATTTACCCTTTATCCGACTCGCTAGACGTCGTCTCCAGAATACCGTCCAGTCTTTTGGTCCGTTCGTCCGTCAGACAATTTGACTTTAACAACTCTAGGTCAAAATTTTTGGCCCAATTTAATAAGAAACTTTATCATAATGTTACCTCCAAAAAATTTTTGACTAAGTTCGATTTGGGTAATCTGGGGTCCCAAAAATATGTCACCAGGTCAAATCAAAGGAGAAAGCTTGTTAACATCTTTAGGTCACAAAATTGGACCCAATACTTAATGAACTTGTCAGAATGTTACCCTCATAAAGTCTTGGACAGTTTGAATTGTCATTTGGTTCAAAACCTAGTTCACCAGTCAAATCAATGAATTGCTTTGTAAACACATCGAGTCACTGTTTGGCCAATACTTGTGAAACTATTAATCAGAATGTTAACCCTTAATTATAAATTCTTGACGAGTTCGATATTGTGTCTACCTTGTCAAAAACTAGTTCAACAGTCAAATCAAAGAAAGCTTGTTAACATCAAAGTACAATTTGTTGGCCAATCTTAATGAACTAAGTCAGAATGTTATCCTAAAAAAGTTTTGGGACGATTTGATATTGGTCTCTGGGTCAAAAACTAGTCACCAGGTCAATTTAAAGAAAAGCAATGTTAACCACGTAGAGGCACATTAGACTTTACCTTCATGAAACTTGGTCAATGTTAAATTGTATCATCATCCAGTTGAATCTGGTCATGTTAGGTTAAAAATAGGTCCCTGGTCAATCAAGGAAAAGCTAGTTTATCTGTAGAGGCCACATTTATGCCATATCTTAATGTAAACATGGCAGAAATGTTTATCTGAGCTCTTTAGGCAAGTTAAATCTGTCACTGGGGCAAAACTAGGTCACTAGGCTAAATCAAAGGAAAAGCTTGTTAAACTCTAGAGGCCACATTTATGATTATATCTTCATGAACTTAGTCAAATATTAAACTTGATGATCTTTAGGTCTAGTTCGAATCTGGGTCATGTTGGGTCAAGAATTAGGTCATGGGGGCAAATCAAAGGAAAAGCTCGTTAACACTCTAGAGGCCACATTTATGACTGTATCTTCATGAAACTTGGTCAGAATGTTAAACTTGATGATCTTTAGGTCAAGTTCGAATCTGGGTCATGTTGGGTCAAAAACTAGGTCATGGGGTCAAATCAAAAGAAAAGCTAGTTAACACTGTAGAGGCCACATTTATGAACATATCTTGATGAAACTTGGTCAGAATGTTAATCTTGATGGTCTTTAGGTCAATAGGTCAGGTGAGCGATACAGGGCCTTCATGGCCCTCTTGTTTTTTATATAGCCCTTTTTAAATGTAAAAAATGGACATAAATCTAGAGGTTGACCCTTTAATTAAAACAGAACTTGCATTTAAAATTGAGGTTTATAATGATATTTTAATTGGTAATGTGCCAGTTTTTTTTTTGGAGACTTTTCTCCCCAGCATTATCTTACTTTGCAATTTTTACATGTGCAAAATTGTCATCCTTTTAAATAAAGCAAAGTCATTGATAATCAAAATAATGAAGTTTAAATGTATTTCTCAAAATACATTCAAAAGTTTTATTTAAGTTCTTTGCCTTTGTTGTGAATTGTGTGTTAGTTCCATATTGTAAAAATATGACACACTTGTGTGTCAAAGTGCTAATCAGAATGGACAGAAACTTGTAGTTCAATTTTACGGTGATAAAATGGACAAAGATGGGACTTGACTGAACTCGTGCAGAGTTAACGGCTCGTAAAACATTTTGTACAGTTATGTTAATCATAATAATGTATTCGCACCTTTGCATATGTTACTCTATTTACTATTTTCCATGTTTTTTGCTTTTGTTAACCCACAATGCATCCATCTTGTAATTTGGCACTTATAGAAATACTTGTGAAACCTTGCACTTTTCAAATTGTTAAAAAATGTAATTATAAACTTTTTTTTCTTTCTTGAGTTCTAGTTGCTTTGTTCATGAAATAACAGCATTGATAAATTGTTAGACACATTCAAATTGTTAGAGAATCCAAAGACTTTGATGTTGTAAGTTTGTATGAAGCAAGGTTTAGCAAGTTGTAACAAATATTGTTGGGCATGACCTGGATTGCATACAGGACTTGGAAATGTATAGATGAAAAGACCAGATGGTTAATTTTAAACATGCCCTCTAACCAAGTAAACCGCAGGTAGAGATGCAGTTTTTCATCTCAAAGACATTTTTATCTCGAATCTGATAAGGAAATTGGTTGGCAAGTTTGAAATTTATCACCTGCCTGTGAATCATTCAGTTAGGTGTAAAAGTTCCTCCCTGTTTTAGGAACAGTTATGCTGATGCTGAATGCTTGATTTTTCATGGCATGACATTTACTGAGCATGTTTAATACAATAACAGACAAGTTTTTGGGTTTGGAATGTTACTTCCTGTCTTCCCAGCAGCTGCTAGCATGCCTCCAAATGTGAAGAGCTCATGGCAGAAGGGAGATAATTGTGTGTGATGCAGATGGCCATGATTTCTGGTTTGTTTAGACCTGTATATATTATGTAGAATGTACTCTGTATATATAATATATTTATCACAACTTAATCATATTCAGCTTAGATCTTTGTTGTTGTGCTATGTATTTAGCAATGTAGTTTACCCTTATTTAATCTGCAGTTTTTTTTGTGAATTAAAAAACACTAAATAACTTTGATTACCCAATGTATGGGACATACTTGATTCTTTATTAAACTTACTTTATGTTTACAGCCAAAAATTCAAAAGGAAACTGAAAAAAAATTAAAAGCTAAAATTATGATTTTTTTCTAGCATTGATAATGGATTTGTTTTTTATCATGAAAAAGTAATATTTTTGGTGTGTGTTTAATTTCGTTTGCACTTGTTAGCAGAATCTGTCCATATTCTGTGTGTATTTTGTTTGGTTAATTTCAACTGGCTGTTATATTCAATAAACTGTTGTAAAAACAGAAGCTCTGTGCCACCTTTCACTCTGTTTTATTACCTGTTGTGCTAAAAACAACTTCAATCTGACAGTAAATTTGATACGGTGTGCAGGAAATTATGTATGCATTCACTTCCGTAGGCAGACTATACACCTGTTTCAGATTTGCTGTAATGTGTGTTTGTTTGTGCATGCCATTAGATTGATGGTTCAATCTCTCAAGTGTACCAATTTGTGATATTTACTCTCTTTTTTTCTGTGGAAATCCTTCAAATAACAACTATTTAGTACAACTTAATTTCAAAGCAAATTTGTATTTTCTTTTGCGTCATTCAAATAAGATGGATAACAGTGTCTGTAAACACAGCCTTTTCTTATTAGCTAAATGCATTTCTTATCATAAATTTACTTGAATAGTATATTAGATTAGACATTTAATGGCAGATTTCTTGCATTACCTGTTTGACTGATAGAAAACAGCTTCTGGCGTCATGGGAGGGGTATTTATATAAATTCTCAGGCTGTTCTGGCTGAAGTTACAGAATTGCACTTTAAAAAAAACAACAGCAATACTTTCTGTGATTTCCATAGTTATATTAGAATTTATTTCACAAATGGTTTCTTGCTTAGAAATTACTTGTTTTGCATGTTTGCTGGGACCTTGGGAACTTCAGGAATGCCAAAAAGATATACTCCTTAACCTGCTGAATTTAGTACACAAAAATGTGCCTTTCAGTTAAGAGAGAAATTTCTTGACACAAATTATAACTGATTTGGCACATGCATTTGCCAAAATGTTCTAGATTTCGATTTTGATATGCTTGCCCAAATGCAATGCAAGTTTTTGCTTCTAAAACTTCTCTTAAAATTACTGTTGAAGTCGATCAGTGATAACGTTTTGAAAGTGATTTTGTTTTCTGCACAAAAAAGCAAAGGCACATTTTAAACACATTTTGTGTACATTCTTTTAGAATGAGAAATTGCATGAGAGTCTGTAAATAATGTATTTTAGAAAACCTAATATCACTGCAAATGCCTCCAGTCAGCACACATTACTAGATGCTTGACAGTGTCCATTACTGTTCATAATCATTGTGGTAAACTTTTTGAGTTTTGGCATCATACTGGTGTGAAAGTTGAAGAATTTTCCATACAGGTAACACTTCTGCTTATTCCCTTTTTAGCTCGACTATTCGAAGAATAGTCTAGCTATTCTACTCACTCTGGCGTCGGCGTCGGTGTCACACCTTGGTTAAAGTTTTGCATGCAAGTACATATGGCTATCATTTAAAGGCATATAGCTTTGAAACTTATTTTTTTCTTTTTCTAGGTCAATTACCAACCTCACTGGGTCAAGTCCAGTAACTCTGACATGTATTTTGAGCAAATTATGCCCCCTTTTGGACTTGAAAATCCTGGATAAAGTTTTGCATGCAAGTTACTATCTCTAAAACTAATGCAGATATTGAATTGAAACTTCACGTGTCTTCGGGGTTATAAAACTAGTTGATAGCATCAAGTCCCATAATTCTGACCTGTATTTTAGCCAAATTATGCCCCAATTTGGACTTAGAAAATCCTGGTTAAAGTTTTGCGTGCAAGTACATACAGCTATTATTTAAAGGCATATAGATTTGAAACTTATTTTTTCTTTTTCTAGATCAATTACCAACCTCATTGGGTCAAGTCCCATAACCCTGACATGTATTTTGGGCAAATTATGCCTCCTTTTGGACTTAGAAAAGCCTAGTTGAAGTTTTACATGCAAGTTACTATCTCCAAAACTAATGCAGATATTGAATTGAAACTTCACATGTGTCTTTGGGGTTATAAAACTAGTTGATAGCATCAAGTCCCATAACTCTGACATGTATGTTGGGCAAATTATGCCCACTTTTGGACTTAGAAAATTCCGGTTAAAGTTTTACATGCAAGTTCCTATCTCCAAAACTAACGTAGATATTGAATTGAAAACACGTGTGTTCGGGGTTATGAAACTAGGTGATAGCATCAAGTCCCATAACTCTGAAATGCAATTTTGCCAAATTATGCCCCCTTTTGGACTTGGAAAATCCTGGTTAAAGTTTTGCATGCAAGTACATATAGCTATTACTTGAAGGCATATAGATTTGAATTAATTTTTTTTCTAGATCTATTACCAACCTCACTGAGTCAAGTCCCATAACTTTGACATGTGTTTTGGGCAAATTATGCCCCCTTTTGGACTTAAAAAATTCTGGTTAAAGTTTTGCCTCTGCAAAACAAATGCAGATATTAAATTGAAACTTCACATGTGTCTTCGGGGTTATAAAACTAGTTGATTGCATCAAGTCTCATAACTCTGACTTGTATCTTGGGCAAATTATGCCCCCTTTTGGACTTACAAAACTTCTAGTAAGTTTTGGTTGAAACTCTATTGGTATTTTAACATTACTGGCTAGCGTCCTACAACCGGACACTTTTGTAATATTTTTTCACAATAACTCGGGAAATAGATATATCTGATGGATGAAATTTCACGTGAACAAAGCTAGGTTCTCCTTCAAACTAAAGAGCTAATTTGTTTACTTCTAAAATTCATCACGCCACTTCCGACTTCCCCCGAAATGTAAACATGCTTCGTGAGTGCAGACGATATGAAATGTAGCATTTATTGTAAAATACTTAAATTTAACCTTTGTAACTTTGCTGAGTTGTTGAAAATCAAGCTTCCATTTAATCGTAAACAGATGAGCAAAGTTAACGACCAAATTAAAGCATTTACGGGCCTGTCCGGTTAGGTGGTCGTCCGGATTTGGTGGTAGCTAGCCAGTAGATTAATATTCCTGCTTCTGTGACGACGATTCAAATAGTCAAGCACTGGCTGTCTTACGGACAGTTCTTGTTATGTTGAGCAATTTGAACAGGTATCCAGTCTGTAAGATGGGAAATGAAGTGCTTTTCATGCAGAGGGCCTTCTTGATATTTTTGCAAGATGTCAACATTTCAGCAATTTTTATGGAGAAGTGTGGAGTTTTGAAGTGGTAAAGAATCGGGCTGGTATCTATTGCATGTCATAAAAGCATATTTTCCTGTCAAATGCATCCTACTTGGTCGGAGCATTTATCCAGAAGAAAGGAAGTTACTGATAGAAATGTTACCTGAATTGAAATTTTTCGCATATTTTACCACATGTTTGGTGCCAGTAAGTTTAAAAGTTTAGCCACACTGATAATACAAAAGGTAATTTAAAATATGAATTGTTGAAAAAGCCACCCTTGCCCCATACAGTCATATACAGTCATAACTGATTGGGTATATATTGAACCTAGGAATATAGACCTAAATGGTACAGTCCATAACTTTTAAGATGGAAATGTACATGTTGAACATTTTGTACCAGAAGGAATGTTTTCTTGGGCATGGCTCGGTGAGAAAAGCATTGATTGTGCTGTTTCAGGAGGCCTTACCTAACTTTGATAAACAGTTTATAACAATAGTGAAAAAAATCGGGACACTGTCCAGTGGTTGAAGATAATTTTCTAAAAGGAAGCCGCTACCAGAAGGAATGTTCATTCAAAGTACACACATCTTCACAAACTGAAGAAGGAAACACACAAACTTACAAAGGGACTAGAACATGATCATTCTTAACAAAATTTATTTAAGGATTATTTAAGGTGTTGTGTTACATTTCCATTAAGTCAATTTATGTTTCTTTTTCAACCCCTTAAACAATTGTTCTTCATAATATATACATGTATACAAAATTGTTCAAACCTGTTTGGGCAGGCTTTCTAGAGAGACTTTACTAATGTATATTTTGACTGTCCACAGCCTCTTTGGGAGAGAACTGTCAGTCTGTCCGTAATTTTCGTGTCCAGTCCATATCTTTGTCATCGATGGATGGATTTTTAGCTCGACTATTCATAGAATAGTAGAGCTATTGGACTCGCCCATGCGTCGGCGTCCGCGTCCGCGTCCCGATTTGGTTAAGTTTTTGTATGTAAGCTGGTATCTCAGCAACCACTTGTGGGAATGGATTGAAACTTCACACACTTATTCACTGTGATAAACTGACTTACATTGCACAGGTTCCATAACTCTGTTTTGCTTTTTTACAAAATTATGCCCCTTTTTTGACTTAGAAATTTTTGGTTAAGGTTTTGTATGTAAGCTGGTATCTCAGTAACCACTTGTGGGAATGGATTGAAACTTCACACACTTATTTACTGTGATAAACTGACTTACATTGAACAGGTTCCATAACTCTATTTTGCTTTTTTACAAAATTATGCCCCTTTTTCGACTTAGAATTTTTTGGTTAAGGTTTTGTATGTAAGCTGGTATCTCAGTACTCACTAATGGGAATGGATTGAAACTTCACACACTTGTTCACTGTCATGATCTGACATGCCCAAAGCAGGTCCCATAACTTTATTTTGCTTTTTTATAAAATTATGCCCCTTTTTCAACATAGAAATTTTAGTTAAGTTTTTGTATGTAAGCTGGTATCTCAGTATCCACTAATGGGAAAGGATTGAAACTTCACACACTAGTTCACTGTCATGAGCTGATAAGCACTATGCAGGTTCCATAACCCTATTTTACTTTTTTACTAAATTATGCCCCTTTTTCGACTTTCTTATTCATTCAAGCGACAAGGCTGTTAAATAGTCAAGCGTTGCTGTCCTCCGACAGCTCTTGTCAAATAACTTGGCATGAATGTGTACCACAGTAAGACGACGTGTCGCGCGCAAGACCCAGGCCCGTAGCTCAAAGGTCAAGGTCACATTTAGACATTAAAGGATAGTGCATTGATGGGCGTGTCCGGTCCATATCTTTGTCATCGATGGATGGATTTTCAAATAACTTGGCATGAATGTGTACCACAGTAAGACAACGTGTCGCGCGCAAGACCCAGGTCCGTAGCTCAAAGGTCAAGGTCACACTTAGACGTTAAAGGATAGTGCATTGATGAGCGTGTCCGGTCCATATCTTTGTCATCGATGGATGGATTTTCAAATAACTTGGCAAGAATGTGTATCACAGTAAGACGACGTGTCTTGCGTAAGACCCAGTTCCGTAGCTCAAAGGTCAAGGTCACACTTAGACGTTAAAGGTCATATTTCATGATAGTGCATTGATGGGCGTGTCCGGTCCATATCTTTGTCATTCATGCATGGATTTTAAAATTATTGGGCATGAATGTGTACCACAGTAAGACGATGTGTCGCGCGCAAGACACAGGTCTGTAGGTCAAAGGTCCTAAACTCTAACATCAACCATAACTATTCATTCAAAGTGCCATCGGGGGCATGTGTCATCCTATGGAGATAGCTCTTGTTTTGTAAGAATATGATATGAAAATTTTCATGGTGTTTGTTATAGTTGAACATTCTTATCTAGGTAGTGTTTATAAAGATAAAAGTATTTGATAGAATGGCAGCATTTTGTAATTTTGACAGTTCTACTTTAACTTTAAGTTTAAGAAGTTTGAAACTCTCACATTTTCACAACTGGAACTATGTAGAAAAACTGCTGGACACACAACAAAAATAATATCAATACAAACAGCTTCTGTAGAAAGTTTAAAGAATTGTGTGTATATTTTCTGAAGAGCAATAGTCTGAAAAATGAACTTCACCCTTCTGTACAAGAGTTTCGCAAACGTGTAACATGAACCTTAAAATGAGGAAAAAAGAAACTACACACGTGTTCATATATCATAGCGTAAGAAAAACAAATATGTCAAAAAGTACTCAAAACAGGAGGAAAATATAAACCATTAATTTCATCACATGAAAAACGACAAACATGCTCCATAAATTGGATGGTGTAACATGATTAATTATAACAAAAATTCAATTCACACATGATACGATACTGCTCTCTCTGACATTACACAAAGTAATATTTTAAGGTTTCAACAGGAAACTGTCGAAAATTGATCTTTAACTTTATTATGTTTGGAGGCAGAATTTAGGTAAACGGTATACTTTCCAGTGTTTCTTGGAGGAAGAACCACAGGTGCCCTTTTTTGGCACTTTTACAGGCACGTTTAGGCACTTTGCTAGTAGTTCACACTCTGGATGGCTTCTCTCATGAAAGAATTCTATTTCCCTTACAGAGTTTTTAAACCGTGTCAGTAAGGGAAAAGTGATGTGAAAGGGGTTGGAGGCAACTCACAAATAAAGGCCCATTTTCAGATTAATAAGTTAATAAACCCTCAGCAAAATTAAACATTAAACAAAATTTTGCACTATTGAGAAATAAGTTCAATGACCATTATATTATACTTAACTTTATGTAGTAAGATGATCTAGTCTGTTTGAACCAGGTCAGTCCTTGGGCTTTTTTAGTTTCTCCATGATTAGTTTTAATCTGACCCATTTTCTGTTGTGTGTGCTAAGGAACTGAAGAGACCAAATTTGATACTGAACAAGATAAAATATGTTCGTATCTTAAAGTAAAAATATTTACCTTACGATACATTTTAATAAACTCCTTTCTGTTAACTTTCTGAAATATTTACAAAAGGATGTAGAATTCTTTTATTTGAGGAGGCCATTCAACTGGCTTATGGGAGATCAATTGTTTTACCCAGGTGCCTGCCCGTGCCTAAAATAAAGTCTGAAGGGGTGACTTGGGCCTTCCTTCACTATGAAAACCTGGTAAATATGACCTATTGTGCATCTGTGTGATTTTAAAGCCTAATGAAACTGACAAACACACTTGTCACTATCACTTAAGGATTTAAACCAGCTTCAGCTAAGAATAAGCCTAGGATTTTCAAAGTCATATTGAAAATAGATCCAAGGTTTGTCATATTGGTGTCTAGGTAAGTGTGGGGCTAAGGCCAAACTCTGGTAAAACAGAATCTGTTACAATGCTATTGTGAAAACAATTATATTACAAGTCATGATCCTTCATAAATAAAATGCCTGAGAATAAGGTAAAATCTTTTGCATATATAATGGGCAGCGATATTTTAACTGACTATGCTGTGTTCGAATCCCTGCTTGTGCCAGACATCCTTAAACAATGCTAAGGTTATGATGTAATCAAAGCTACTGGTATGTCAATTCACAACATTCATTTAATGCATAATATATTCCATCATTTACAAATAGAGAAACACCTAAGAGGGAGAGAAAGAGATTGGGAACTCTGAACATCAGCAACATGGAATCCAGTGTATAATATGTAAGAAGTTTTCCAGTTAAAATGTCCCTTACCAATGGCACATTACAAGCACTAACTGTTGCCAGTGTGGGTAATTGAAAAGACCATTGAATACTTTAATAAAGAGAACATCTGTGGTTGGATATTACTTGTGCACCAATTAATATCTGAACATGAACAACACTTGAAAAACTAGCTGTTGGGAGATAAAAACAGATCAAAGACGCATTGATATGGACAAACATTAACAGTCAAGGAGGGTAGTTTTGACGACCTATTTCAGCAGGGAAATAATTTAAAATTGCCCAGTGTTGGTATTTTCGGATAGATTTAGTGCCGTAAAACATAAATATATTGTGAGAACGAAAAATGCCATAGGCAATACCAGAATACTCGTACTGCTCCAGACTTAACCCTGTCATGCCAGAGAAAATTGTCTGGGCTAACTTAATATTTACTATAGTTGTGCAAGTCTATAAGAATTAGGGAAATCTATCACATAAACTGAGCATCAGTGTGGGCATAGTTCTACAGATCAAAGTAATTACACCTTTTTCACACTGATGTTGTGACATTCTGCATCACTTGTTTATAAGTCAATTCAATACTGTCCTATTTGCATGGTAAAATGTCGAGTGAAATAGAAGATTTAAAGACACTGCAGTTTCTTGTATGAGAGATGGGGCAATAATTTCCCAATAATAGAATTTGTTCAAACTTTGTATATGAACAGGGTTTCATGTTAGAAACAGAAAAATGCAAAAACAAACAGGTCGCTGTGCTTGTTTAGGAGTTATCTGCCCTTAAAACTGGATTTTTCTTCAAATTCGCATATTCAAGGGCAGATAACTCCTGAACAAGCATGGTGACTTAAGATTTGTTTCTCATAATTCTGCTGTGTTCATATACAAAGTTTGAACAAATTCTATTAGTAGGAATTTTTTGGCCCAAAACTGCCGCAACCGTCCTTAAAAGTTTGATTTTTCTGTAAATAAGATCACAGAAACATCTGCGTCAGTTATAGAAGGATAATTATATGGTAATTGTCCTAACTGTGACAATCAACAAATATAATGAAGAAAACTGTTTTCGTTTATTTTCTCAATTAAATAGTTGTATTAGATCTGTCAGGTATTGCCTCTGGTATGTTTTCATATGCTACTTCCTCATATAAGTACATAACTTGCAAGAATAGCCATTTTTTTTGCGATTACAGTTTATAAAAGATCTATGAAATTAGTTTAATAGAATAAAAAGGACACAGAAATCAATTTCTCAACTTTTTATTATGTTTCTTTTTTTAAGGAACTGTTGTAGATTCTCAATTATTCAGCCTTTTATACTACCATTGGAGATGAAAAACAGAAATATCCAAACATTAAACAATTACAAAGGTAGTAAATAAAGTAGACATCTGTCAATACCCATTTCTTAACCCCCTTACTAAAATATAATTGTACTTGTGTGCCAATGTTCACAGTGATTTTGATTTCAATGGTTGACGATGATGAATGAAAAGTTATGTGCCATCAAAACTATCCAATTATTCTTAACTCCCTTACCAAGACTATTGGCTATATTCATAGACGTCACTCAAACTAGCACTTGACTCAAACTTGAGTAAGTATCACTCAAGTGGACCTCGAGTAGACCTTGCGGGAGTGTGAGTGGGGTTCGAAAGTCATATTCATAAATTCCACTCAATCTTAACTTTCGGAAGGACAGCTTGAGTAATGGTTTCATTGTACACAGTGGATTTAGAGGATTATAAAGGTTTATATGACAATAACATCAAATATGCAAAAGTGCTGATCATTACTTTTGTAGTTGGAACTTGTCATTTTATTGCACGTCTGTATGTTTATCCATCCGTTTGTTCGTCTATTTGTTTTATAATACGTCCTTCCGTCCGTTCGTCCGTCCATCAGCCAATCTACTAATCTGCATTAGTAGAATTTAATTAATACTTAGAAATATAGCGTTTAACTTTCTCTGAAATTGAAATTTATTTAAACAACTGAATTATTAACTCTGCCAGAACTGTTGCTGTTTCCCGAATGCCAGTCCGCGTATTTTTTAAAGTGCAATTACTAAAAACATAATTGAGCCGCACCATGAGAAAACCAAAATAGGGCGTTTGCGACCAGCATGAATCCAGATCAACCTGCGCATCAGTGCACTCTGCTCATGATCCATACTGTTCGCTAATAGTTCTCTAATTGCAATTGGCGTTGAAAGCGAACAGCATGGATCCTGACCAGACTACAGACGCACTATGTCGGTTTTCTCATGTCGCGGCTAATATCTTTTTGTATAAGTAAATGTTTCCGTTGTCATTTAAACAATGAGATTTAATAATGATAGGCTTGTGAAATGTAAATATCTATTACTACGTCGTGTGTTTCTGGGAGAAACTGATGAGCCCCGTTAGGCTAGGTTTCATAGGTGTATATTTGAATTGTTGGGCCTTTTTGCGTTTTTAGCTCATCTGATTTTTTGAAAAAAAATGATGAGTTATTGTCATCACTTGAGCGGTTGTCGGCGTCGGCGTCTGCGTCGGCGTTGCCTGGTTAAGTTTTATGTTTAGGTCAGCTTTTCTCCTAAACAATCAAAGCTATTGCTTTGAAACTTGGAATACTTGTTCACCATCATAAGCTGACCCTGTATAGCAAGAAACATAACTCCATCTTGCTTTTTGCAAGATTTATGGCCCCTTTTGTACTTAGAAAATATCAGATTTCTTGGTTAAGTTTTATGTTTAGGTCAACTTTTCTCCTAAACTATCAAAGCTTTTGCTTTGAAACTTGGAATACTTGTTCACCATCATAAGCAGACCCTGTACATCAAGAAACATAACTCCATCTTGCTTTTTGCAAGAATTATTGCCCCTTTTGGACTTAGAAAATCAGTTTTCTTGGTTAAGTTTTATGTTTAGGTCAGCTTTTATCCTAAACTATCAAAGCTATTCCTTTAAAACTTGCAACACTTGTTCACCATCATAAGCTGACCCTGTACAGCAAGAAACATAACTCCATCCTGCTTTTTGCAAGATTTATGGCCCCTTTTGAACTTAGAAAATATCAGATTTCTTGGTTAAGTTTTATGTTTAGGTCAACTTTTTCTCTTAAACTATCAAAGCTATTGCTTTAAAACTTGCAACTCTTGTTCACCATCATAAGCTGACCCTGTACAGCAAGCAACATAACTCCATCCTGCTTTTTGCAATAATTATTGCCCCTTTTGGACTTAGAAAAATCATTTTCTTGGTTGAATATTATGTTTAAGTCAACTTTTCTCATAAACTGTCAAAGCTATTGCTTTAAAACTTGCAACAGTTTTTCACCATCATAAGTGGACACTGTACATCAAGAAACATAACTCTCATGCTTTTTGCAAGAGTGATGGCCCTTTTTAGACTTAGAAAATCATGGGTAGGACAATATTTCTATTATAAAAAAAAAATCAGATGAGCGTCATCACCCGCAAGGCGGTGCTCTTGTTTTATCATTCTCAACAACATGTATTAAAAAAAAAGAACAATATATATTTTCCAAAATACCTTGCACAAATATGAACTTCCGCTTTAACATGACACTGTTATCTTACGTTCAAATTAATAAGATATTGTAAATTTATCATCTAAACTAACATTATGAGACCTTGAGAAACACTCAAGGGTCCGCAGAACCTCCCTCAACAGTCACTCACTCTTGGGAGTTGACTCGACTGTCACTCACCTTTATGAATACAAATGGAGTATTTCCTGAGTAAAGACGTGACCGTTAGGCAATTTATTTGAGTGTACTCAGTGAGTGGTGTTGGAGTATTGTCTATGAATCATGGGCGTAGGAGCGAGTTTAACTTTGGGGGTGCCAAACCTTTTCGACCGGCGGTTTGTGGGGGGGTGTGTGTTAGCGGCAAGGTATCCTCGGTGCATTATTCGTGACAAAGCCTCAAAGCCTTTTACAGGCCATAGGCCCCCTCAAACCTTTATGTTTTAGCAATCATTGAGTTATTCTGATGATACACATACGACTAGGCACTGAACTGTCTTTTAATCAGTCATATTATGTATTGTTCTAATTAAGTGTGCCATTTTTTTTACATTCTTCTGTTGAAGCCCTGGACATACAATCAATTAGCACTGCATTTGTCTAATTGTGGTATAAAGTTGTGGAAATATCATTTCCCTTGAATGGACAATGAAAAACAAAAAAATACATAATGTTTACATGCGTAAACAGGCTTAATAGTTAGGCCTACATTGATTTTGCAGACGCTCAAACCGGAACTGTAGTGATTGCGCTCAAAGATATATTATTTTTATAAAATGTAAACAATTCTTGGCGTGGCGCGTACAGATTTCAGTTCTCACACTACGGAAAGAGATAAGTCAGAATACAAGGAAAGGCCAAATGCAAATCAGAAATCAGGTTGAAAAGAATTATATGATGCTAAGTCCTAGCTTTGGGGGGGCCTGGCCCCCGCTGGCCCCCCCTGCTCCTACGCCTATGTGAATATAGCCCTATGTCAATTTGTATTCCATTACCACTTCAGTATGGCTGTATATCTCAGCGGAGACAAGCAAATGTACAAAATAATTAGATTTATAAGGCTGCCAGATGGTCCTAACGGAATAATAATAGAATAATAATAAATAATACACCAATAACAGAGATGTAATTTAGAATTAATGGGAATGATAAAGTGATATGGGAAAGCTAACCAATCAATATGTACATCTATTACTAAAAGCCCCAAAGGTTTTGAATATGTCTACTGAAGTTTTGACCTCTGTTTTATCCGAAATTATGTCGTAATTATGTTGTCTGTTGTCTTCAAGAATACATAAGCCAAAGGCTATTCAGATCTTGAATGATCCTTGGCCGCATATCATGTTTCCAAGTTAATTGTACATTGCTATAATAAGAGGCATTGTATTACAACAACATGTATTTAACCTTCGAACTAATGGTATACCTTCAGTGTCTTCTTTTGCCGGTATCTTTAAATTTATTGTTCGATATGAACTTTATGTAAATTTTCAACAGTATTTCAGCTATGTACAATATAACAATGGTCAGCTAACACAACTGGTGTTCTGACTTTTGCGCCAGTACCAACTTGTTCTGCAAAAGTTCCAAGTTATTCTCCATCATGGAGAAAATACCACAACACACGATCGAGGATCAAACTTGAGATCTCTCATTCCATAGTCTGGCTGCCGACTAGATAATCTTTTTTTAGCTCACCTGTCACATAGTGACAAGGTGAGCTTTTGTGATCACCCTTCGTCCGTCGTCAGTCCGTCCGTCTCGTGCGTCTGTGCGTCAACAATTTCTTGTCTGCACGATAGTGGTTTCATTTATGATTTTATTTTAACCAAACTTGCACACAACTTGTATCACCATAAGATCTCGGTTCCTTTCTTGAACTGGCCAGATCCCATTACAGGTTCCAGAGTTATGGCCCCTGAAAGGGCCAAAATTAGCTAATTTGACCTTGGCTGCACAATAGCAGCTTTATTTATAATTTGATTTTTACCAAACTGGCACACAACTTGTATCACCATAAGATCTCAATTCCTTTCTTAAACTGGTCAGATTCCATTATGGGTTCCAGAGTTATGGCCCCTGAAAGGGCCAGAATTAGCTATTTTGACCTTGTCTGCACAATAGCAGCTTCATTTATGATTTTATTATAATCAAACTTGCACACAACTTGTATCACCATATGATCTTGGTTCCTTTCCTGAACTGGCCAGAATCCTTTATGGGTTCCAGAGTGATGGCCCCTGAAAGGGCAAGAATTAGCTATTTTGACCTTGTCTGCACAATAGCAGCTTCATTTATGATTTGAATTTAATTAAACTTGCACAAAACTTGTGTCACCATAAGATCTCGATTTCTTTCTTGAACCGGCCAGATCCCCTAATGGATTCCAGAGTTATGGCCCCTGAAAGGGCCAAAATTAGCTATTTTGACCTTGTCTGCACAATAGCAGCTTCATTTATGATTTCATTTTAACCAAACTTGCACAAAACTTGTATCACCATAAGATCTTGGTTCCTTTCTTGAGCTGGCCAGATTTCTTCATGGGTTCCAGAGTTATGGCCCCTTAAAGGTCCAAAATTGGCTATATTGGCTTTTGCAGCCATATAGAGACTTCATTTATGGTTTTATTTGATACAAACTTCCAAAATATCTTCAACAACAATAACTCTTGGATTCCATGACAAATCAGATCCATTTCGTCACCTCAGTGCAAGAAGTGGATAACTGCATTGACTTAAAGAAGGACTTATTCACTTGTTGCGCTAAGGTGACGATTTGTAGGTTCCAGAGTTATTTTATATCTGATTACCTCCCCTGATTGTAATCAAAATGGATTTATATCAGTAAGTACTTATAGGACTTATTTGAAATTTCATTATCGTCATTAGTTGGACTGAGCCAATGAGGGTAGATAACAATGGACTTATTTTATGTCAAATTACCTCCCTTTATTTCAAATTAAAATGGGTATATCTCCGTAACTAATGAAGATACTGATTTGAAATTTCATTTATGTCAACAGATTTATTTGGCAGATCCTTCTTTTGATAACTTACAATCAATTTTTTTTTTAATTACTTCCCTTTTACGTTACTATAAATAGCTTGTTTTTAGTAACTTTTTTATTATTGGCCGTAGGGAAAAACCGAGACCACTTTTCTGTGGTACAACATGGATGGTACCTCCAAGTTTTAGGTGTATTTTGACATATCTGTACCTTGTAAGAATTTTTGTTTCTTTTTGGTTTAATTTCTTGCCTTTGTTGTTCCTGTCCTTTGGACTTAGATATTTTTTCTGAGGACCTTCTTGTCCTCAAGTGCAATGATAACAGGTGAGCGATATAGGGCCATCATGGCCCTCTTGTATTTTTTTTCAGTCGTTACTTTTATATATTCTGACCATGTCTTTCTTGGCTCGGCCTGTTTATCTGTTTAGAGAAGAAAAGGGACATAATTATACCCTAGATCTCAGTGGCGACTAGCAAAAAGATAAAATATTATGCCTACCAAGACAGATGTGAGGTCAAAAATGTGACGCGTTAAAAATCTGATGTCTCAGAAATGAGGATTGTTGTGTAATGAATGCACAAGTGTCTGTTTGTTTCACATTTTGATCAAAGTTTACTGTTAATATTTCTTGTGAGGATTTAGAGCATTTTTGTGTTATGTATGGAAAAAAACAACAAAGCACCACAAGGCACTGTGAGTGAGTATGGATAAAGATTAAAAGGAAAGTAATGTGTCAATTTCTTGACTATTTTAAAAGAAGGCAGTGTCTCAAGCCATATCCTCTTTACTTCTTATCCATGGGAGAAAGTTGCTATTTATCTACAGGAAAAAGGGTACAGATCAACAATCCAGGAACACTGTTACAAACAAGGATTAGTTCCAGACTGAATTAGAATAACTGTAAACCAGTTTGATAGACCTGGGTTCATAGTCATGTCAATTACATTTGTTCATTCTTGTATTTTAGTCAGCAGTGACCAATAAATGAACTTGCCAAGGTAACATATTCCATTTCTAGGAGATAATTGGGGCCAATTTCAGTTTGAATTATTTATGGTAAACTCAATATGGTCAAATATCTCTCGGGTATTTTTACCAAATAAAATATGTATAATTAACATGCTTATTTTTGTTCCCCCCAGTGTAATGAATTTTAAGGGTAAATAAGGTAGATCACTTGGAACATAGAGCCTTGAGAGTAAATTAAAGGGTCATAACTCTTTGGCAACTGATTATTTGGTGAAGTGATTTCTCTCGAGTGTTATCATTATACGTGGTTGTATTTGTTGAAAAAGGGATGTCCCTAGCTGACTCCAAGTGTTGTATCATTTTATGAGCTGTTGGAGAACAGTGCTAGACTATAAAAAAGTGTGTCACTGCAGAAAAGTTGAAGTAATGAAAACTTGGATTTAACTAGTACAAAATGGGAAACAATTTGAGTCACAGGACCACTTTTATAATGCTATATTATAAGATAAAAGATTACACCAAGAAAAATTGCAACACAAGTTTGTGAAAAAGCAAATAATAGAGCTAAAGAACCTGTGCACTGCGATTGTAGGACATCTGCCCCCCCAGGACATTTGTCCCCCTCTCCCCCATGAAAAAATGTATTACCAGACATTTGGCCCCCAGTTGAAATGGCAGATAGGACATTTGCCCCCCACTTCTTATTTTTAGAATGGACATTTGCCCCCCAATATTTTTGTCCTATGTGCCAGTAGATATACTGTGTTTTATTATCAAAATTACTCTAAAAGGCAATTTTCAGTAAAAAAAAAACAATTTTATTGCTAAAAATTTGATGATGTTAATTACATTCAGGTGTTAAGGTAAATAACAGCTAGCCTATTACTGAGTTATAAAAGTGCTCATAACAATGTTATTATTTTTTAATTTGTAGAATGTTTTTAACACTCAAACTTGTTAATTTGGCAATTATCTACTAGAAATATGTACCAAACAAAGACAATGTAATATCTGCAATATGATAATTATTTTCTACTAAGTTCCTACAAGATCACTAGGGGACAAAAATATTGGGGGGCAAATGTCCTATCTACCATCTCAAGGGGTGGGGGTGGAAATGTCCAGCAGTCCACTTTTTTATTAGGGGGCAAATGTCCGGATCCCATGCACTGCATGCCAGATTATCTAAGGGAACTAGTGTGTGAAGTTTCTGTTCATTCTCACATGTGGTTGGTTAGTTACAGTATATACAAAAAAAAACTTAACCAAAATTTACTATGCCAAATAAGAAGCATAACTTTGCAAATGGGCAAAATAGAGTTATGGAACCTGTGCACTGTATGTCAAATTACATGTATTCCAGTTAACTAGTGTGTGAAATTTCATTTAATTCTCGTAACTAGTTACTTTATACAAACTGGAAAACCAATGGGGACAAACAGGTTAGTGCAATAGCTCCACCTTTTCTTCGAATAGGTGAGCTAAAAATAAGTATGTAAGTTTAGCTTTGTTCAAACATGCTAAGGGCAGTCACGTTAACAACAGTCAATCCAGCAAGAAAAGTTAATTCCTTTTTTGTAGGTGTTTCACATGCATTTATAAAGTATTGAGGGACTCTCGTAATATTTTCTGGGAAGATAGTTTGGGTTATACAGAAAGGTATAATTACATCCACATACAGCCTGGAATTTTATTCTAGGCATGATTATTTTTATTGGTCATTCATTTTTAGCTCGAAGAATAGGTAGAGCTATTGAACTTTTAAAGTAAGCTGGTACTAATGGGAATGGATTTAAACTGAACACACTTATTCACTGTGATAAACTTACTTACACTGCACAGGTTCCATAACTCTATTTTGTTTTGTTACAAAATTATGCCCCTTTTTTGACTTAGCAATTTTTATGTAAGCTGGTATCTCTGTACCCACCACTGGGAATGATTGAAACTTCAAACAGTTTTCCACTTTGATAAGCTGACATGCATTGTACAGGGTCCATAACTCTTATTTTGCATTTTATCAAAATTGTGCCCCTTTTTCGACTTTCATATTCATTCATTTTACAAGGCTGTTGAATAGCCGAGCTTTGCTGTCCTCCCACAACTCTTGTTTTTAAGAATGACCACACCAGAATTTAGGTTTGTTGCAAAGACTGAAAGATAAATTCATCACAGTTCCACAAGGACGAATATTCCCAACAGAACTGGTAGAACAACAAGCAATACAAACAACAGATGATATTTCTTTGCATATTCATTGTCTGTTACATCCCTTACAAGTCTTATATGGTAAATAATTGCTATAGATCATTACAATTACACCACTACTCAATTTTCTACATCATGTGAATTATTCAATATTAATTTAATTTATTCATAATAAAACCATGTTAATCCTGTCATATTGGTGCTATCAAGTTGGTTTTAAATTTAGATGTCTTGAAAACAAGTTAACACTGCAGACTGCAGCTTACTTACTTTTAAAAATTAAAAGGTTAGGGTAGACTTCCCGGATAAACAGAGTACAGCAAACACACATAGCCATGAAGTTTTGTTCAAAGGGATTTAACTCTTTTAGAAACAAATGTAATCGCTTCGCATTGTTACTTCCCCTGAAATAATCAGATAGGCTTACACATACGCAAGTTCACTGATACAAAGTAACTTAAAGGCACTTTGTCTTCATCATGACATAAAAACGGCCTTTAAATAATTAAGTTATAAAGAAATATAATATGACCAAAGTCAAAAAATAATGTGAAATAATTTATATTCATGGATGAATAATTTTTGTAAGTTTACTGTGAAATGGGGGACTAATTTTCGTCAATCCACAAAATTTAATCCTAACAAACAAATAAAATTCCCATTCATTTTATGTTCAAAAGTTGAAATCCATCAATTCATATCTCTACGAAATTGCAGTTTTGACCAAAACCATGAAATTTCATGCCCTTGAAATTAAATTATTTTACAGTATACATAATTTGATTTAGGTTGATTGTGAAGGAAGTTCTACAACTTATATTAATCACTCACGACACCTCATTCCTGATGGAATCCATTGCCACGAGAGCATGAGAGAAGAGGCCAGTTTCCCTTTTTTAATGCTGAGCATCAAGCAAGGGTGCTACTGGCATCCTTTTTCATGTCTTTTAGTAAAGGCCATTTATGAAAAAAGGGGAAAAAACTCGCAAAGAACTGACTTTTGGTGAAAGCATTATAAAATATGTATGTAACAGCATACTAAAAGGATAGAATGTTATCATGGTGCAAAATGCATTTTTTGGGGTAAAAAGTTTAAAAATATAATTGAAACTGAATTTCTGGAATCGGCCCATAATGATGTCAATATTTTTATTAAGAAAGCGAAATTTTGCATAGTATATAGAGAATTATAACTCAAAAAAATTAAGCTCATGACTATTTTTAAAAAATCCAAGATGGCCGCCAAAATCCAAGATGGCCGCCATTAAATTCTCATTACACAGGAAAACCGTTTAAGCATTTCACAAAGTTCAAATAGTGTGAAAAATGACCAGCATCATAGAAGATACACACATTTTATTTCAAAACACACAATTTTCAGTCTTAAACAAATTCAAGATGGCTTCTTAATTCCAAAATGGCTGCCACAGGGTCATTTAGACAATACAGACCCCGAATAAGAAAATGGCGCTAATAATGGTTTGACTGAAAATATTTTTCTTGCACCAAACATGACCCCCATTTTTTTCTTATTTTTATTCAGCACTGACAATATTCATCAAGAATATGTAGCCTTGATGTGTGCTGCAGTCATTGGAAATATGACAATTTTATATAGAATAATGAAGAACAGCTGTTTAGTGTGCTGTAACATACAAGGGAACATTGGTAAAAAATTAAATCTGACCAGATGAGGATGGGAAAGGTCTACTTTGACTAGAATTTGATAGATGACAAATTTATTGCAATTTTGCTTTAAATATTGATAAACACAAAAAGACCACATTTTCAATGCATTTGTGTGTATGCACAGTATTTTTTCTCAAAACTGCATTTTGGATTCCTAACGATTGCTATTTTCTAGTAGTTAGAGGTACAGTTGAACATATTTTACAGTTTAAATGTGTAATATGCCCTGACAGTGTAGCAGATCACAATAGAAAATGTCAAAACAGGGCAAAAGTAGGCTACAGTTATGATAACTGATTGAAAATTATGTTGTGACAGCTATTTTTGCCAAAATTTGAGTTGTCACACGTTACTGAAATTGCCATAAAACCTTAAAATTGTTGGTGTAAACTAAAACCTTGTATTTAGGTTGTTTGCATGTATATTTCAACTGAAACTGGCACAATCTTGGGAAAAAAGTTTTTTCTTATAGGCATACAGACACTTAATAGGAAAATGGTCAAAAAATCATAGCCACATAATGACGGATTCACACAGTCCTCATTTTTGGCTCTTTAGAGCTATTTTCCTTATTTTCTTTGCAATATTTGCTGAAATCAAATGATAGATCTATGCTTGACATGTAGGTAGCATTTTCATAATAAAATATTAACACTACAGAATGTGTCATGTTGTCTTAGATCATACACAGCCACTATAGTTTGGGATCTCACTGTTTAGCTAATTTTGCAGTTTGTGTGTTTGACTGAAAATATTTTTTCTGCATCAAGCATGACCCCTGCTTTCCTTTTATTCAGTATTGACAATATTCTGTAAGAAAAGATGAGTTACAGACATTTAAAATAGGTCCTGATGTGCACTGCAGTCATTGGGAATATGTGAATGTTATAAAGAATGAAAAAAAGAACAGCTATTAAGTGTGTCATAACCTTTAACAAAAATATTAATTGAATACATTTTACTAAAGTACGATTTGCAGTAGCATAGGAATCTATATCATAACAACACTTCCACATAGCATATGTAAATATCAGTATACGAGTTATATGACACAGGAAAATGCTTACGCCTTTAGTATCTTGAACAATGTAATGGGTCCAATCGCTATATGTTGACTGTCCTATGTTAAAACTTAGAGCTGGTGAGACCATATACAGTACCTTATAAATATTTTTTTCTCTGGCTACCTCGCCTAAATGATTTATGACTGTAATGATTTCAGGAATCGGGCGAATCACTCAATGTCAAACTAACAACCTTCAACTAATGATAATCAGCTCAAACTCCTTTAGGCCGGGAATACTGTTTGACTTTTTTTACGTTTCTGTCAGCCAATGTCTTTGAATCGACAACATACGAGTGTTCTATCGCATAGATGTTCAGGCGGTGTTCTCTTACATGAAGCTGCAACTCAGTATGATTGCCATAACTCCTGGATGCTCAACACTTATATGCTATAAAATATAGCATTAAAATGACCCCAATGCCTTGGATGTACTTCGCCGATAACGTTGAACCTCGTTCTCTTACTGACTCAGACGATTACCAAACCAAACGTATCTGCCTCAAATTTCCGATGATCAGCTTGTATTTGCTATCGTCTATCCCGTAAAGGTTTAATTTCTATGCGCTGGCCTTAACGCTCGAAACCTTGTTACAATACTGCAACTCTTCTTTAGTCTCAAACGTCTTTTTTATATAATTTATCTGCCCTGACAGTGTAGCTGCAACAGCTCTTTTTTCAAGGTACTGGGATAAATTATAAGTTGAATCCTTGATGTGTGGATACAGAATGACTTCATTGTAAATTACTAATTCATCTACTTATCTATACCCTAGCAGAGGTGTGCTTTGACTGGTGCTATTTGTGGAACTTGTTTCTGGCTGGTCCAAATTCGAACATATTTTACATTGAATACACGAGTACTTGATCTAACAAATAGTTGGTTCTCTTTTACTATACAATTGTATTTAACATAATGTCGTTACACACTAATAGCTGTTCCTCTTTATACTATATAAAATTGACATATTTTCAATATCACACATCAGGACCAATTTAGAATGTCTGTAACTTACATTTTCTTGAAGAATATTATCAGTGCTGAATAAAAATCAAAAGAAAAGCGGGGGTTATGTTTGATGCAAGAAAAATATTTCCAGTTAAACAGACAAATTGCAAAATCAGCTGAAAATGAGACCCCAGATTGTAGTGGTGGTGTACGATATAATTTTCCATGACAAATTCCGTCATGTTATCATTTCATTGTGAAATGCTACCTACATGTCAAGCATGGATCTTTCATGTCATTTCAGAAAAATTATTTTAAAATATAAGGAAAATAGCTCTATAGAGCTAAAAAGAAAAAGGGAAGAAAAAGGCTGTGGACTATTTGAATCTACCATAATTTTCGTGCTATTTTCCTATTTAATGAAAAAGAAAATTAACTGAAAACATCTTTTGTAATTTTGCCTCAGAACCATGATTATCATATGGGAAATGATCTTGCTAAGAAAGAAAAGTACCCATACTCATATGTTTTGGTAATAAATAGGGAAGTTATCCCAGCTTTACGACAATTTCTACTGCCGAATGACTCGGCAAATTTGTCTGTATACTTCACTATTGCCCCGTATTGAATCTGCTGGCAGTATGTTTTCCATCTTGGGTAAACTGCATACTGTAACTAACAATAACCAGCTTATTATATGTAAAAGCAATGATATGAGACAATTTGACATAAAATCGACGACAATTCTGGTTTAAATGTCGTTTTTATGGTGGCCATATTGGATTTAGGACGCCATTTTGTTTTCTTCTAAATTTCTAGTTAGTTTACATTTTGCACAATATAGTAATCTAATGTAGTGCCAAAGCTGGACCTCGTTAGATGCAAAAATCTATTGTTATGAGTCGATTCCAGAAATCTGCAGTTTCATTAATATTTTAAACACTTTAACCCCAAAAATAGACATTTTGCATCATGATACTTTTCTATACTTTTTATATGTTGTTGCATACATCTTGTATAATACTTACACAAAAAATCAATTCTTTGCGAGTTTTTTCCTTTATTTGGCATTTTGGCCATAAATGGCCTTTACTATTTGGTATGATGCGACTGGGGATCGAACCCACAACCTCCCGCTCTACCACTAGGCTATCGAGGTGGTTAATTTTTGTGGATTTTGTGGTTGTGTCAGGGTTTGCATTAAATCTCCCGCATTGATTGTACTCACACATTGAACGTACACTATTAAACCTATGTTAAATCTAACCCTAACCTTTAGTCAGTATATAGTACACTCAATACATGCCTATATCCAATTGGGGTGATTTAATGTTGGTGGTTGTGTCAGTCTGCAAAAATATATCACAATGAATAATGAAAACTAGAGCTGCTTTTGAGAAAAGCGCATGTCTCCACAACTGCCTAATCATCTAAATAGTAAGTCAGTCTTTATATACTGTTTACTTAGAGCACATGCACATAAAGGACCCCAAAAAGACTCCTATACTACTGGAGCACATGCATATTTTTGACACCAAAAGGACTCCTATACTACTTTTATAGGGGTCCTTTTGGTGTCAAAAATGCGAAAGAAATCTGAGCGTTTTTTGGTAATTCAAGGGCCATAATTCCGAAGTACCTGGGCCGATCTGGCTAGTTATCGAACTTAGCACTTATTGGCAAACATATTTTGTTCAAGTTTGGTGAAGATCGGATGAGAAATGTTCAACTTAGAGTGCGGACAACCTTGTGACAGACAGACAGACACAAACACACACACAGAGGAGTAAATCAATATGTCTCCCACATCACTATATGGTGGTAGACATAATTACAGTAGATATTGTATCTTTAACGTTTCAAATCCAGGAATTTATGTCCTAACGAAGTAGCAGTTTTTGCTGAAACTGGCAGATTTATTCTATTGTTGTTAAAGATATTTTGCAAGTTTGTATCACCCTGAAGAAGGCTCTGAAAAAGCCGAAACTTTGGTCTATCATAAAATTGTTAAACTAAACCTGCTTTGATTGTGCGGTTACATTACACTTTGGTGTCAAATCAAACCATAATTGAAGTCTCTATATGGCTGCAAAAACCAAAACAGTTGTCGAAAGGAACCAAGATATTATGCCATTGTACAAGTTCTGTGCAAGTTTGATTAAAATTGATTGCAAAATATGCTCTCTATGTGTTCAGCAGAAATTGTGGATGGACAATGGATGACGGATGACAAAGGGTGATCAAAAAAGCTCATCACTACGTGACAGGTGAGCTAAAAAAAGGAAAACATATTTTAGTGTCTAACAAACTGTTTACTTTATGTTGACATAAAATGTTAAAGAACGGGAATGACAGGAAATCAATATTTTTAACAGTTTGTCCTTATTCTGGTCAAATGTTATCTTACAAACAGAAGGTGTTTAGTTTGGTTGTTGTTTGTTTCGAAATGTATTCACTATTAATAAAAACCCAAACCACGTCAACAGACAGAAAAATATTGTCAACAACCACAAAAACAAGACAGGAAGATGAAAAGAGATGTTATATGTTAAATGATAGTGAAATTGAAAATAATCTCACTTAAACAAAATACTGTAAAATCATACCGTTTTACAAAGAATTAAATTTCTTGGCTCTGAAAAAAGTTGAAATATCCACAAATTCATACCTGGTATCACTATGATAAGCTGTAAAAGTACATATTTTCACTGGGTCAAAATTTCACGAATTTGAAATTTTGAGTATGTTCGTGAGGTTTCAGATGTTGGGCTAACAAGAGCTGTCTCCGTAGGATGACACATGCCCCCGATGGCACTTTG
This sequence comes from Mercenaria mercenaria, assembly GCF_021730395.1. NCBI lineage: Eukaryota > Metazoa > Mollusca > Bivalvia > Venerida > Veneridae > Mercenaria > Mercenaria mercenaria. The sequence goes on from NC_069362.1 coordinate 48,782,201, forward strand.
AATGAATAGTTATGGCCGATGTAAGAGTTTAGGACCTTTGACCTATGGAGCTGGGTCTTGCGCGCGACACATCATCTTACTGTGTCACACATTCATGCATAGTTATTTTAAAATCCATGCATGAATGACAAAGATATGGACCGGACATGCCCATCAATGCACTATCATGAAAAATGATCTTTAATGTCTAAGTGTGACCTTGACCTTTGAGCTACGGACATGGGTCTTGCATGTGACACATCATCTTACTGTGGTACACATTCATGCCAAGTTATTTGAAAATCCATCCATCGATGACAAAGATATGGACCGGACACGCCCATCAATGCACTATCCTTTAACATCTAAGTGTGACCTTGACCTTTGAGCTACGAACCTGGGTCTTGCGCATGACACGTCGTCTTACTGTGGTACACATTTATGCCAAGTTATTTGAAAATCCATCCATCGATGACAAAGATATGGACCGGACACGCCCATCAATGCACTATCCTTTAACGTCTAAGTGTGACCTTGACCTTTGAGCTACGGACCTGGGTCTTGCGCACTGCACGTCGTCTTACTGTGGTACACATTCATGCCAAGTTATTTGAAAATCCATCCATCGATGACAAAGATAAGGACCAGACACGCCCATCAATGCACTATCATTTAACGTCTAAGTGTGACCTTGACCTTTGAGCTACGGACCTGGGTCTTGCGCACTGCACGTCGTCTTACTGTGGTACACATTCATGCCAAGTTATTTGAAAATCCATCCATCGATGACAAAGATATGGACCGGACACGAAAATTGCGGACAGACCGACAGACTGACAGACCGACAGACAGACAGACGGTTCAAAAACTATATGCCTCCCTTCGGGGGCATAAAAATTGTGTCCTACTTGAATTTGAATTATACTTGATATGGAGAATATTTATGCAAGGATTTATTTTCGTGAGATGTAGGGCCTCGCAAATATAGCAAAAATTAAACCCTCACGAAAATTTCTGTTTTTACAGTTGCCATTTTTGGCAAAAACTATGAAATCTTGTAATGATATGTATAAATTTTAATGACAATGTTTGATTTTTATAATCTTTAAAGGGGACCTTACAATATATCAGAATGTTAAAAATCAAAATCTGATCAATTGTTTACAAAGATCAAGTCATGAATCTCTTCATTTTAAGTTATGGCTAGAAGGAACACAAAAATTACCCACTTTTTTTTTTACATCAGATTCCAGTTTTTACTGTGTGACTAACCCAGTATATACCTTACATTTTTTGCTCCTTTGACTGGCTGCCTTATACAGGTAACACTGTAGACTGACAATCTAAAGCTAGCCTTCATGAAACTGTTCTGAATATATTTCTGAAACATGTCTGAACGTTTCCTAACATAAATGAACCCTGTCTGAACAATTTTTAGCAGTCTGAATCTTTCTGAACAGGAGTTTCTGTTTTGAACATTTCTGAACTTGTACTGAATTGTATCTGGAAGATTCAGAAATGAATTCAGGTAGTTTCCTATGTAATTTGTTCTAGTATGGCAGATAAGTTTGTACACAGGTGGGTGTTATGTGCAGGTAGATATTTTGAACACTCAGTTAAAATGACTGTTAAATGATGGAGTTTATTGTGTTGCAGCTTTGCGTACATTGTGGCCAAGTTAAAAAGAAATGTTTAAAACAACATTGAGAATAAGCACGTAACTGTGGTTAATGAAAGACCAGTGAATTACATCATCATTCTGTCTTGGAAAACAACTGCCCATTTGCAATTTAAATATGATGTGTCATACACAGTAATGATTGACGCTGTTAAAGGCAACACAAAATCTGTCAAACTGAAGACAGACACATTAAATTTAAACAATAAAAAATTAATTGCCATGTGTCTTCTTACTTTTAAACACCAGTCCAAATTCCTATAAATCCATTTTTCTGACTTGATGAACCTTTCTTCTTCTAAAAAACAAGAGTGTCATGATGACTCTGAATAGCTCACCCGAGTAATATGAGCCACATGTTTAAAATGGCAAACTGATGCTAAAATATTAGAAAGTAGTTCAATAGGTCACAATCATGGTCACTGAAAGTCAGTTTTAAGATCGGTGTGCAAAACTGTACATGTCATCCAAATTTCAAGGCTGTATCTTAAAAAAAAAAAAGAAAGTAGGTCAGTAGGTCAAGGTCACAGTCAAGTAACCCCTAATTGCTTGGGGTCATCAGATAATTATAATGTAACTGTCTAGGAAATATGATCTGGTAATTTTTGAAGTATTTATTTCTATATAACTCATATAACAAGTGACCCTAGGGCGGGGCCTCTTTTCACCCCAGGGGCATAATTTGAACATTCTTGTTAGAGATCCACTAGGCAATGCTACACACCAAATATCAAAGGCCTAGGCCTTGAACTTTCAGACAAAAAGATTTTTTCCCCCTGTATAAGTTTATGTTAAATTTGGGACCCCCAGGGCATGGCCTGTTTTCACCCCAGGGGCATAATTTGAACAATTTTGGTAGAGGACCACAAGGCAATGCAACATACCAAATAAGCCTAAGCCTTGCAGTTTCAGGCAAGAAGATTTTTAAAGTTTTTTCCTATATAAGTCTATGTAAAACTTGAGACCCCCTGGGGCAGGGCCTCTTTCACCCCAGGGGCACAATTTGAACAATCTTTATATCAGAACCGGTTTTGGACAAGAAGATTTTTAAAGTTTTTCCCTTTGGTTGCCATGGCAACCAGAGTTCTGCATGGAATTCAATTCTTTGAACAATTTTGAAAGGGGGCCACCCAAGGATCATTTCTATAATGAACTTTTATATCAAATGACGGATATTCCCAATACATTCATTCATTATATTTCAATTGATAAAGTACTGTGTTTTATCAGCAAGATATAATCAGTATCGTCTGTTTCCTGTACTCATATTTAAACTTGTTAAAAATGCTTATTTCAACGTAAGTAAACCCTAAAATATTTTTTTTCCATGAATGAATACATCTTGCCTCTTAGTGAGACAATTATCCCATTTTGACTTGTGCCACACATACGTGTAAATAAAAAAAAGTTGTTTCACTTCTAGGTGAAATACATTCAATATTGATGTGAGAAACAAATAAATATCCCCTATGTACCATCTTACTCTTATGCAAGGTTTTTGCAAAAATGAATAATAATTCTATCTGTGTCAAATTAAGAACAAGAGTAAATGTAAGTCAGTGATTTTCTATTTAGTTCTTTTAAATATTCAAATAAATTTTCTGCTATTTTTTACAGTTTTTCTTTGTTTGCAGATATTCCAATATTCTGCATTGATATATCATTGACTTGACCACACTGTCAATGCTTTTAATAACAACTCTTTTTATCCACGTTCCGAAAGGCGAAGGACATATGAGCCGTGCCATGGGAAAACCAACATAGTGGGTATGCGACCAGCATGGATCCAGACCAGCCTGCGCATCCGCGCAGTCTGGTCAGGCTCCATGCTGGTCGCTTTTAAAGCCTATTGGAATTGGAGAAACTGTTAGCGAACAGCATGGAGCCTGACCAGACTGCGTGGATGCGCAGGCTGGTCTGGATCCATGCTGGTCGCAAACCCACTATGTTGGTTTTCCCATGGCACGGCTCATATGGTCTCCTTCCACAAGTCCATCCATCTGTCAAATTTTTCATCTGGAAAATAACTCCAACACTATTCAAAGGATTTTATTAAAACTTCATATAATGACAGAGGCCATTAAGAGAAAGTGCAGTGTACAAGAACCATTACTCTGCCTTGCTTACTTTTTGAACTATCTCCCTTTCTATGAATTAATCATAACGCTTTTTGTCAGTCAACTCCAAAACTATTAAAAGGATTTTGTTAAAACTTTACAGAATAACAGAGGTTGTTAAAAGGAAGTGCAGTGTACAAGAATGATAACTATAATTTGCTTCCTTTTTTAATTATCTCCCTTTACTGAATTTACTTCTACAAGCTATTTCTCTTTAAGTGCTGAAGGGATTTTATTGACACTGCATATGAAAATGGAGGATATTGAGGGGAAGTATATTGTATAAGAACCATACTACCATACTTTTTTTAATTACCTCCGTTTATTTTACTCCTAAAACTTTGTCCTGAGCACAACTCCACAGCTACTGAAACGATTTTGCTAAGAGCTGTGCACAATAACAGACAACATCAAGAGAAAGTGCAGCAAACAAGGACCATAGCTCTACTTTTCTTTCTTCTTCAGGTATCTTTGTTTAGTAAATTACTTAAAGTTTGAAAGGAATACATTTAAAACCTTTAGCCTGCTGGCGGCAAGTGATTTTGCCTTGGCGACCAGTGCAGACCAAGATTAACCTGCACATCTGTGCAGGCTGATCATGGTCTGCACCGTTCGCTATTCAGTCAGTAAATTTTTAGTGAACACCCCTTTGAATATTAAATAGTATTGCCCAAATTGAATGATGGACAAGTCCATTTCAGAAATTTAGCAGGCTAAGGAGTGAATTTAAAAGCATAGCAAAGAACAGGTAAGAAACTGCAGTGAATACATTAACGTACAACACTCTTTTTTTCTTCTCAAACTCATTTGCATACAATTCATTATTTCATAATACATCATCTTCTTTGTCACCTATAACGGGAAACATTTGCTTTGGCAGGAGATGGCCATGACTAACATAGCTCTCGTTTCCAGGATAAAATCATTAGAATCCTGCAGAAAAGCCAACAAGGAACACATAGGTCTAGTGAAACCTGTATATAGTCATGCTGGTGAGAGCCAAAATATTGTCTCTCTTTTAACCCTTAGTCTGCTAAATTTTTTATAATAAACTTGTCCATCTTTCAATATGGACAGTGCCATTGACTGTTAATAAAAGGGGTGCTTACCAAAAATATACTGACTGAATGGCGAACTGTTCAAATCTTGATCAGACTGCATGGATGTGCAGGCTGGTCAAGATCTACACTGGTCGCAATGGCAGATTCAATCGTGTTCAGCATGATAAGGGTTAACTGGCTTTTATTCACAGGTAAAACAATACTGCAAAATATTGAAAATGGGATATGAAACTGTTAACTTTTAAACCCAGGGTTACAGGTGGGTAATTTTTAGCATATGTTTGAATGTTCGCTGCTAATGATTTGGATTTTTGCCCCGACTTGACGATTTCAGGGACAGGTGGGTTCTTAACTGAAAAAGTTATTAGAAACCATCAAACCAACAACGTTTTGTGTAGTTTATGAAGAAAAATTATTTTCATAGGTCCATTTGTCATGAACAGACACAGCCAACACATCCTCTCAAATCTGTCAGGTATGCATTTTATATGTCCCTAAAGTAATTTTTGGAAGAATTTTTGGCTTGCAGTAGGAGAGCTGCATATATCTGCATAAATACCAACCCCTCAGATATACCAATCATGCCCACCGCCCTAAATGGCAATATACAAAACAAGCAATGAAATTTCCCTCAAAATATTTTATTTTCTGCAGTTGCAAATTTCCTAAGCTAGAATGAAGATTTCAATTCAAATGAATGTGGTATAACAACACAAACAAGCGCTAATAATAATAATAATAATAAAATGTGCATACACTGGAATGTTAAACAGTATTTTATTGAAATGGTCATAATTTGTGCAATAAAATCTAACAGAAATCTTACTTATGCTTGTGTGAAATATTTTCTAGATTATTCATCCCCTCAAACCTATCAATTTATAACTGCTCTAAAAGTTTGAAAGAACAAAGCTCAGTTGTACAACAGTCAATGAATGAATTTACAGGGGTCTAGTGTACTAAATTTCACAGAGCAATGCAATGCCCATTTACTGGATATAGGTCAATTCAGGCACAAAAAAAAACCCTGGAAAAAAAATGATGATGACTATGATGATGATTGTGCAAAGTGGATATTGTCTGCTGATGTCTTTTTTTTTTCAAATTTCCAAAAGCATTGTCTCCCTCTGCCTGGGCAACATCAATCATTGCTGTCCCAGATACCATGTGACCATGAAAGTCACATGTCAGGTACAATTATTTTCCTATTTTCGATTTTATTAATCCATAACATAATCATCATTCCCCTTCAATTTCAAGGTTTCAATTACTAAATTCTAATAAGATATGACTGGGGAAAAAAATCTAGTTAAATTATTTGTGGTTGCATAATTATGTCTCTTTACTGTTAAGGGAGATAATTAAATAGGAGATAAATGGTGTCTATGTCAGACAGAAGCCTAACAACTGCATTATCCTTGCTTGGCTGACTGAAAATAATTTTCTGGTGTAAATGTTTCATTTTACAAAACTGTATAATTCGCCTTAATTCACACTTTACTATTATCATAAAATTCGCAAAAATGTTTAGTAATTATTTTCAGGTTTTTTTTTTTTTTTTTTTTTTGACAATTAGGTTAATTTAGCATAACACAGAAATTTTAAACAGAAAACACACAAATACAACCTCATTAACCTTTAACCCAAAAGCATAATAAAAGTTCATTTCATTTTTTTTATTATTTCATTTCCATAATCTTAAGTAAAAGTTCTTTTGGCAAGCATAAATATAAGAAACAGGTACATCAATCATAAAGAAATTTGAGTAATTAAACCTTTCACGGTTGCCACTTAAACCAGATTTCCTAGTTTCCAGCTTTTTTTATTTGAAGTACTGTGAAATCATTAATATTCATGGGGGACAGATTTTCATGGCTGTGTCAATCTAAATGATACAAAAACCTTAAACTTTCATCTTTAAACTTCTAAAACCACAAAATTTAAGTTCCAGCAAAATAACTATTCTTTCAAAATCCAAGGAATTTTGTGCCAAAGAAAAAGTAATTTCAGTTTACCAAAATAAAAACAATTCCCTATTCCTCATTTTGAAAGGAAAAAAAACTATTTTTCATTCTGGAAGGAACATAAAACTGTTTCTCATTTTGGAAGGAGAACTGTTTAAAAGACAAATAATTTCTCATTCTGAATGGAAAACTATTTCTTATTTTGAAATTAAAACAATTTCTCATTTCGAAAAGAAACTACCTGGTATTTCTCACTCTGAAAGGAAACATTTCTTTCTAATTACACTTGCACAGTTTAATTTCAGATTCTAAAAATTGACGAAATCAATAATTTCTTTGGACATGAACATCATTAAAATTTTTGCTGGTTTTCTCTGCAAGATAATTATGCGCATTTCACGTCAAAAAAACTGGCGATAATGATGGAAATACTAAAAATGATTACTACAGTAACTGTTGTGAACAAGTAACAAGAAATTCATAAAAGCTCTTTTTCTGGCACTGAGGCAACCATCACACATTCTTCTCTAGCAAATCTAATTTTATCAGAACCATATAAATGCCTATAGTGCTTATATGATTAGATTAGAAGAAATTTCTGATGCTGTGACCTAGAAATCACTAAACGATATGCATCATAACAGTTTCCACGACACTGTTACTTTCAAATACATGTATGTAACAAAGATGTAAAATAATCAGCTGACTCCATGATGCAATTAAGAACAGATCAAAGTAGTAGACTCAAATTATATAAAACTGAAGACAAATTAACACAATATCATGAAAGCAGATAATGAAGTTTGTACAAATTTGCATAAAGAATACATTAGTATTGTATACAAATATGCAAATTTGGTAAAACATATGGTTTATACATTTATTTTATACAAAACTGTCAAAAGCAGCTGGCATGTACTGATATCAAAACCTTCACATGATTAGAACATCTAGAAAACATGAAATGTTACATTGTTATCGTAAAACATTCTTTTTTTATCAACTTTCAATGTTTACAACAATAGCACTCAAAATTCAAACTTTTAGACTTCTTGTTTGTTGAAATACCAATAAAAATAAACAGTTATATTTATATTAACCAGAAATTATTTATTGAAAGTAATTATATTACTCCTAAAAATTACAGATACAGAACTGATATTATTTCATGGAAGTAATTGCATAAATCCTTAAAATTACAGATACAGAACTGATATTACTTCATGGAAGTAATTGCATAAATCCTTAAAATTACAAATACAGAACTGATATTACTTCACGGAAGTTATTGTATAAATCCTTAAAATTACAGATACAGAACTAATATTACTTCATGAAAGTTATTGTATAAATCCTTAAAATTACAGACACAGAATTGGTATAACTTCTTGAAAGGAATTATTTTACCTGGTAATCCTTAAAATTACAGAAACAGAACTGATATTACTTCTTGAAGGTAATTATTTTAATCCTTAAAATTACAGAAATGGAACTGATATTACTTCTTGAAAGTTATTACATTAATTTTTAAAATTACAGAAACAAAATTACAGAAACATACAGATATTACTTTTTGCACTAAGACATAACCTGCTTGTTTTGTTGTTCCTGTTATAAAGAACAACAGTTACTGCAAAATGAAGACAATTTTTCAAAACAAAGACTTTCACAATTTTTTCTTGTTATGTTATTGTAACCCTACAATGGCTGCCAATTTTCCAAAAGGAGGCAGTAATTTATTTCTTTATTTCAAATCACAGGAACTACTTTTTTTTTGGAAACTCAGCTTCATATCATGTGCCAAATTTTTAATTGTAGAACTCTTTGTTTAGAGCCGAGAAGCTCTACATAATTATTACATAAAATTCAACCTTACTGATTTTGAACGATTTAAAAAAAATCCTGCAACATCATACAAAATAAAAGATAACCCTGTAAAGACAGCATAAAAACTGAAGTTTTCACAGCCAGTATCGATCTAGCTTTTGTAAAGAAATATTAAATAAAATATCCAATAAATATGTAAATTCAGACAACAGAAAGCAACAGAAAATCAACAAAGAAATAAAACTAACTAAAGCAAAAACAACATAATCTGCTAACAAAGATTGCAAAACAATTTAAAGAAATATAAATAAGTAAAAATCTTAAGAGATTAGAGAAGAAGATTCTTTTTAAAAATCTGTAACTTGTTATGTCAAAAAGGCTCATATGACCAATTTTTGTTTCTACGACTGCAGTTTCTGGTAATTTTTTTATTTCTCTGTGGAGAAAAGACTTTTTTTTTTTTTACCTTGATGGGTTGTTGTTTATTTCTACTATTTGTTCTTAACCTTTACCCAGCTAAACTTCTATAATGGACTGATCCATCATTCAATTTGGGCAATACCATTTATTATTCAAAGGGGTGTTCACTGAAAATTAACTGACTGAAAAGCTAACAGTGTAAACCATGATCAGACTGCAAGGATGTGCAGGTTGATCTTGGTCTGCACTGGTCGCAAAGGCATATTTTGCCACCAGCAGGCTGAAGGTTAAAACAAGAAATTGAGAAACTCACACAAGAAACATTTAACATCAATAAAATTTCCTTAAAACTGGTAACATCATTTCTCAACAAATGCTGGTCTGAAAAACAATCCTTGTGACAACACATAACTTTATATACTTTTTTCCCCATAAAAACTGATTCTTTAGAAAAATATTCTTCAAGGAAAAATACACCACAAGCAAAATTTAAAATTCTTCTACAAAACTCCCCAAATTCTGTCATATTTTTTTGTCTATTTCATGCATTTACAATGTGAACTTAAATAAATAATACTGATGTGAAAAAGATATCCGACATATGTTGAAATTTCTAAGAAAGCAGCAGCTGCAAATTGGTTTATCACCGTATCTATCGATTCCCAAACAGAAACGTATTGACCCGTGTCTAACGGTTCCCCGATAGAAACGTATTATACCGATTAACGGCCATTTGAACAGAATCGTTTTATCCCGTGTCTCATAATCAATCGCTTTATTTGCGTTCTTTTCCTAAAGAAACAAATTCCGGATGTTTACTAACTCAAAATATGGGATTTTGTCATCATTATTTACGTAAAAGATCAAGTGGTTACTATTTAAATTTATCGAGTACTTTGCACAGAAAGACACCGGGGCTTTTTCCTACATGTGCACGACGCTACGTCATGGAAAATTACTGAGAAAACTGCTTGCAACTAGCCGTTTCGCGGGGCTTTCCTCGTTCTAAAAATAACAACCATTTGACATCAAAGTATTTTTAAATGTGTTAGGTCATGAAGGTCACGCGTGATACATGCAGATTTCCCCTAAACAACAATTTGTGTATACGATGGCTTGAAATTTATGGCCTTACATAACGGGAAGTGTTAATCAAAACAGAAGGACCGCGGCTTTCAAATATTTTATGACACCCATAGAGTTAATTGCAGCGGAAGTCACCCGTGATGTACCGACGTTTGATCATCAAAATATTACGTAATATTATCTTAAAAATATTTAATTTTTAGCACAAGAATACTGTAGTTGGTAACGAGTCTCGATCTCTGCGGTCTTTTTGCACTTTCAGAAATTTTACGATCCGTTATTTTTGTAGTGTTATTCAGTTTGATGGTTGTTTTTTATATAAATACTTACCAATTCCGATTCGGAAGATAAGTCTATTAACTATAAATCAAACTTTCAAACATCAAAATGAAATTGTATATGAATTTCAATGTGAAAGTAATCCAAAACAGAATTTTATGCCTAAAAATATATATTCCCGTACTTTAACACTTTATATCTTCGAAACTCAAAGAGAAACTACAATAAATTTTGTATCATCGGAAAGAGAATTTAAATTGCTATAAACTTTATATCGACAAAAATAATGTCAAACTTACAGAAAATATTAAAATAATGACATTTTTAACATAAGTATGTGTAATCACAAAATAATGCCAACACCTCTGTTCAGATAAGACAGTCACCTTTATCAGCCATATACCGATTATTGATTATTGATTATCACTTATCAGTGTTATGTAAAAGAGGTTACTTTGGCTTCTGTTCTGTGTGGTAAAGGGTTAAGAGCTGTCAGGAAGAAAAAGTGGTCTATATATAGCTTACATTATTAATAGAAACACACGTGATTGGTAATCAATCTGAACTGAGAATAGAAAATTTATCAGTATGAAAGAGCAGCAGCTGTCTGCCTAGAATTTTTCAGGCATCACTTACACAACTAACTATGTTTGACAACTATTTTTTGAAGCAATTAAAGAACACTTAAAACAGGTTTCCTTTAAAAAGTGATTCATATTTTTTGTGTAAGTAAAAATCCTTTTAAGATTACTCCTTGTAAAACATGTCATCGGTATAACTTAATGACTGAAATGATTTTTTTGCAAAGTATGCTTGCACTGCTGGTTTGTTTGTTTGAAATTAACAGAACTAACACTATTTTTCAGCAGTATTTCAGTCCAATGACATAACCAGTGTTCCTGGATTCTGCACTATTAATAACTGGCTCTATAAGTATAAATTTTTTTCACAGCAGGGAAGTGTCTGAGATGCTTTTGAAATGAAGAATAAAACTGATATTTTACATGAGTTTTTACAAATATTTCAAAGAGGTTTTCTACTCTTTTTTTTTTTCTTTTTTTATATTTCAGATGTGAGATATATGTTTTTCATATAGTCTTGTTAACAAAGAAATATCTGTTTTTACCTAAACATTTTTAAAGAGAATAAGCTCATGAATGCAAAATCAATATTGAGACACAAATTTTTTTATGTAGATCTTACATCTAAGGTGGCGGATGTAAATGTAAGGACAATTGGCAATTTCAAACAAATTAGATACTGTAAAATCAAGTATTTTCATGAGGCTAAAAGTTTGCTTTATTTAAATTTCAAATTAGTTTGTGTGGTTGAATATTTGTGATAAATGGTCAACTTTTGAAATACTGTGAAATTATCAAATTTCGTGGGCATGAAATATCGTGATTTTGGTCAAAACGGTAATTTCGTGGGGATATGAATTTGTGGATTTCAAAGTTTTGAACATAAATGCATGGGAATTTAACTTGTTCGTTGGGATTAAATTTTGTGGATTGACTCCATCACGAAAATTAATCCCCCACGAATATTAATGATTTCACAGTATAGGGCTATTCACAACAACAGATACCATACTGCCAGTATCGATTTTCATGAATACTGACAGCTAAAAATTTTTTATTTTTTTTTGGGTGAAAATTACTGATTTCTGGTATTTTCAGTCTGTGATTTCAGAATTCTCTTATTTGGACAGAAAGCCATTATATAGTACTCGTCAAGCTACCTTAATGACTAAATAATGCTGAAATTGCACACAAGAATATGTAATAAAACTGAAATTACCGACAGTCCTTTCGGGTCTTCCTCCTTAAAGAAGGAATAAAATCCAGATTTATACAAACTAGACATATTTCAAGCACCACTTTCCATACTGTTTTGTAGGTTAATGTAAGTTAAAGGAACTAATCTTAAAGGGGCAAACCTCCAGACTTAGTAATGGGTCAAATGGATTGAAAATTATGACATAAGTTTCATGTCTTAGTAAATGTACATGAAAGGAAAGATGAAACTGGTTAGTGTTCTATTACAGTCTGTGAATTATGAAAAAAAAAAGCGACCTATTGTGTAAGCCATGCAGTAGAGCTTTTGATGTAAAGTTAAAGAAATCTTGATATATTGTATATCTTACACATGAACGATAAGCTAAAAAAAATACTTATTTCTAATATCTAATCAACCACTTTTATCATCAATTTTGAAAAAAAAATGTGATATTGTGATTTTTATTGGGAAGCAAGCCCCTTTAAACAAACTACATGATATTATCTATACACTGTTTATATAAATTGTGTTGAAATACAGAAAGTGTTTGTGCCATGATATAAGCTTATATATGCTTAATAAATGTGTTGAATTATTTGGAAATGTCAATGACCCGTACACCCTGGTGATTTAAAAATGTGGGTTAAATTTGCTTGTTTGTCTAATGATTATGTCTTACTATTTATCTAAGACTAAGGCAAGTCAGTGCTTCTTTGTATAGTGCGATTAATCCACGTTCAACAAAGTGTTATTAAAATTATGCCAAAAAAATAGATACACAGTACAACCTGTTTAAAGAACACACTTCTGAAAATGAAACACCTTTCTATATAGACAGACATTTTACCCTCTTATTTAAGGTAGTGGACCTGTAATGAAAATCTGCAATGTTCATGCGATTTTGTATTCTCAACTGTTATTTCTGCTTTCTTCAGCCATAAAAAAGAAGCCAACACAAGCAATGGCTTCCCTAATGACCGGAGAATGTCGAAATCGAATAGAGAGAATTCGTTTTGGAATGGAAAATGCAGACTGTCATTACTAATTCACCACCTTAAAGGCACTGACCTCCAGATTTGGCTAAAAATAATCTTTCTTTCAAACTGAAGTTTGGTCATATTATGAACAATAGAACATGAGTTTTTGTTTCTAAAATGTTTAAAAAATTCCAAATCAAGAAAAAAAGATGACCGCGTCGGGAATCAAACCCCGGACCGCCGCGGCAATAAAGACATTTTCCAGTCATCGTAACCAATAGTGCTATAGCGGAGTTAGTGAATTATGACTTCAAAATATAGATATTTATAACTGAGACAGTTTACCTGGAGTAAAGTGTTACAAATACTTTTCAATTTTCATCATAAAAAGTAGTAAAAACAGCAAATTCTCATGTGTTTCCGTAACATATAGTTTGTCAGTAATTAAGTTTTAAAGCCTTCTTAAGAAATTAGCATTTGTTTCCAGATATCTAAAAACAAATTTTGTTGTTGTTGTCGAATGATGTGGAGGCCAGTCCCTTTAACCTTCTGAGAAAAATAACCTCTGTACACCAAACAAAATCAAGTCTTTCCAAAGGTGTTCACTCTGTACAGGTTACACTGTATATAGATGAGCAATGGAATATAACAACCTAAGAGTTCATATGTACTTCTTTTCTTCTTTTCAATTTCATTTATTAAGACGAAGAATGGTAGCCTAGCAACAATAGTTAGAATATCAGCTAGAAATTCACAAAGGCAATATTGATGTTTTTGTATATTCTTTTAGAGGCTGATTTAAGGAACAAACTGACACACGACACAAAGTTAGATCTCTGTTACAACACTCAAAATTAGATCCCACGTTTGATTAATTACATGAAATTTTGTAATTACCTCCCTTGAATATAAAAGTATTCAAACAGCGGACTATTTCCTTTGATTTAAAAACACTTCCTAGTTTAACATAAGTTTATCTTGATTTATCGTGTATTGAATAATAAATGTATATGCAACTAACCATGATTTCAGAGTTCCAGTATTGGCATTCAAAACGAAGTTGTCCCTCTTCCTGATATGCTAAAAGCATAATGTACTTTTGAAATAGATGCATGTAATAGAAGTGCTCAATTCTCAAAAAAAATTTGTAATTGAAAAAAGTGTGTATCCCACTTTTTTACACGGTGCCACCTATGCTGCTTTTCCTGAATGTAGGGAAACATGATCTTTTAGCAGTCATATACACTAAAAAGCAACCTCTTTTTCTATATTAGGCGTAAATAAAAAACTGTTTGTTTCCGGTATCCCGACCTACCCTAAATTTTTTCAGCCCGACCCTAAATGTTTTTATGGCCTTGGAGAATAATTTTTTCAACTTTTTGACAAAAAGTTGCAAAACTGCACTTTCTATGCTTTAAACATGATCAGTGATGTTAGAAATCAACTTACTGATGCTTCTAAAGGCATAACCCTCTTATCTGTATTCATTTTTTGATAAAAAATAATTTCCGAAAAGTCCCACCACCTACCCTAATTTTTTTAGCATGTTACCGGAAACAAAGAATTTTTTTTTTAGGCCTTAAAGTCCTTTTGTTAGATTTATATTAAAGAATTTTCCTCAACGTTAAACAAAAAAAGATTCTGTGAGCAAACACTTATAACAGACAGGCTGGAGGGGTATTTCTCCCACTTTTTATACTTTTTTTTGAAAAAAAAAAAAAAAAAAAAAATTACAGGACTAATTTATTTGCACAGAAATAAATGAAACTTGTAAGACATATCTTGCTGTTACAGAAATAATCTGCTTTGTGCAGTATTTTAAACAACTACATTACAGGGCTTTAAAGTATCACAAAAACATACAGTGCTAACGTATCACAAAAATAAATACAAAATGTGTACACTGTAAATAACTAAATAAAAGATCAAATTGCTTTAAATGCACAGTAGTCACTATAAAAATCACAGAACAACAGAAGTATAGACAAAAATCATCAATATTTAAAATGGATTCCAGAAACAAATTTAGCCTTCATGATAAATTCTGCAATATTTGCAAGTTTTCATGATTAAGCTATAGCACTCTGTAAAATTCATTCTTTGTACATATATATATATATATATACATATCCGTAGCATATATATTTTACTCCTCAAAATGTGCCTGTCTCTTGCACGATTGTAAACACATCAAAATTCGTCCGCCGTTCCTCTTCAAGTTGGGCTTGTTTTTCTGTCATTCTAATGATTCCCTCATGATTTGCTTTATCCCGCTGCGATTCCGAGATAGAGCTTACGAGTATAACTTTGTTATACGTACGCCATTTTTTGCACAAAGTCAGATACATTTTACACTGAACATACATAAAGACCACACCACCGGTAAAACCGATTGCCACCACGATTAATTTAGTCCAGAATGGCCAAAGTAGCGAGCCAGCCTCTACTTCCTCCGTTGTTCTATCGATTAGCACATACAGGGACCATACAACGCACGTAATCGCTATCACATGGAATGTTACGCTGCATACAACCTTACGTCGTTCAGCAGGCGTCATATCCAGCCTCTCCCACTGAAACGATACAAAACATATTAAATTCTCTACGTACTGAGTGCAGACAACCAGGCAAATATGGTAAGTCTATTTCTGGTTAGTTCATTGACACACTTTTAGATTATTCTACCATACATGTTATCCCAGATATTTTGATACTTCTATGCACATCAACATAGTTATTATTTACTATATCTGGCACCATACATGCACCATGAAATTGTGCATACCTTTTTCATCTGCTTGTTCACATACAACACATATAAGAATCAAAATTAAATATAGCAGGATCATACTGTAATATATCTAAACACTTGGTTATAATGTCGCTTGTAATAATTCACTTGGGCTACACCCACTCGATATTAGTCTGCAGGCATATATATATAGTTTTTGTTGGGTTTGACTTCACAAAGACACAAATATGTCATATGGCTACTTTCCAGAGGAAGACCCTACGTGCCCCTCTGGCATTATTTCATCACAGGCGTGCACTTGGGTAGAACCATTGACCTCCAGTATGCCAGCTGTATGGCTTCCTCTTTAGAAGATCTCTAAGACCCAAGAGAGGCTTGAACCTATATTGGTGAGGGGCAAGTGATTTAAAGTCGGTGACCTTAACCACTTGGCCATGGAGGCCCCTTCCACAGACATACGACTTCTTCATATTGTTTAGGTATATCAAAAACAAGAGCTGTCTGATGACAGCGCGCTCGACTATTCGAAGAATTGATTGAAGAATGGGGTCAAAATATTTCCACAGATATTCAGACAAAAGAAATAAATAGATTAGACAAACAATGTTCCTGTATTTCTTTGATTTCGATAAGTCTTGCACTAAATGGCAATGTATGAACCAATTTCAAAGTCCAAAAAGGGCCATAATTCAGTCAAAATAGTTATGTACTCTTGTCTACAGATGGAAATCATAATGATAAACAAGTGTTCAAAGTTTAAAAGCCATATGTCAAAAAGTTTTGACAAAACGTGGACTTGTATGAAAACAGAACCAATTTCAAAGTCCAAAAAGGGCCATAATTCAGCCAAAATAGATGACAGAGTTATGTACTCTTTCCCACAGATAGAGAATATTATACTAAACAAGTGATAAAAGTTTCAAAGCCATATGTCAAACACTTTACAAAAAATATGAACTGGTACGAAAAACTTAACCAAGATTTCTAAGTCAAAAAGGGCCACAATTCAGCCAAAATCCATGATGGAGTTATGTACTCTTGCCTATAACTGGATATGGTGATGGTAAACAGGTGTTGAAAGTTTCAAAGCTTTATCTCAAAAGACTTTGTCAAAATATGAACTGGTACGAAATATTAACCCAGATTTCTAAGTCAAAAAGGGCCATAATTCAGCCAAAATCCTTGATGGAGTTATGTGCTCTTGCCTATAACTGGCCATGGTGATGGTAAACAAGTGTTGAAAGTTTCAAAGCTTTATCTTGAAAGACTTTGTCAAAATACGAACTGGTACGAAAAACTTAACCAAGATTTCTAAGTCGAAAGGGGCCATAATTCAGCCAAAATCCATGATGGAGTTATGTACTCTTGCCTATAACTGGCCATGGTGATGGTAAACAAGTGTTGAAAGTTTCAAAGCTTTATCTCAAAAGACTTTGTCAAAATGTGGACTGGTACGAAAAACTTAACCAAAGTGTGACGCCGACGCCGACGCCGACGCCGTGGTGAGTAGGATAGCTCTACTTATTCTTCGAATAGTCGAGCTAACAATAGTTCTGCTAAATATTATTTCTTAATCAAGTTCTATTTCTTTATTTAACCATAAAACATCAAAGGCGGATTTACTAGGAAGAACATGATGCTTCTGCTATAAAAAGATCCAATGGATAATAATTTAATATTGTTAGAATAATAGAGCTGCCTCACAGAGCTTCATCAGACATATCAAAGATCAGACATATCAAAGACATACTTCATAACAACTCTTGAGCCAACTGTGATAGCATGGCTTATAGAAAAGATTTTTTCCAAAGAATTTTCAAACAAAGAATCTTGGTTAAAACTTATTTACATAAAATTCAACAGAAACATTTCCTGTATTAATTTGTCTATTATTTTGTTTTTATAAGGCGCAAGGCCTTAATTCTCTAGGAAATGTTTCAGGCATGACCTGGGTTCTGTAACGCTGCTGGATGTCTAACTAAATAGGAACAATTCTGAATCCCTTGGGGGTGTTTCTAACCCCTAAGGAAGAAAGTAAGGAAGAAAGGAAAGTGCAACCTTGACCATTCTGCCATGGAGGCCACCCCTAACCCCCTCTACCACATGTTATTTGAAAAACCTCATAAAACTGTCCATATATATAGTTAGACTGTAACTATAAAGAAAGCAAATGTCAAAATCCACCAGAGAGTTTATATACATTATCATAATTTATTAATAATAATAAGCCAACTCAGCAGAAATTTGCTATGTACGACAATTGATTTATTTGTAATTAGCAGTTACTGTGACAGGTCAGTATAGGTAACATAAAGCCAAACCTGCTGCCCACCTGTCCTGTCACATTTTTGCTAATTACGCCCAAGTCATTCCCTTTACATGTACCAAATATTGCACACATAAAATACTGTATAGAATGCAGGTCGGTAGCTACAAGTAACTCAATTTCCATACAAAATTAATAAGAAACAAGAGCTGTCACTATTAGTGACAAATGCCCCTGAAGCGTGTCCAACAAAAATAATGACTGCAAGCAGAAAACTGATATGTCAAATTGTGACATTGACCCAAGAGATCCGGGTCATTCACATGACACACCCTTGGGATTAGATGAACATTTGTGCAAACTTATTTCAAAATCATTCCATGTGCCAAAAAGATATGGACCAGACACGAAAAAAAAATCAAACATCATTTTGTGACATTGACCTGAGACACCTGGGTCATAAGTATGACACACCTTCTCAATATGGTTAACATTTGTGTCAAATTATTTTCAAATCCCCCTATGAATGTTGAAGTTATAGACTGGACAAGAATTCATACACACACACGGATGGACAGTGAGATTTTAATATTCCTGCCTTTGGGGGCATAAAAATATGCTCGGGCAAAGGTTCATGTTTAATAACTTCCTGCTTCACTAGCAGTTAATGTTTTCTTAACTACATATCAGACACCTACACATTTATATTATTAGTTATAAATGACCAAATACATGGAGGCATCAAAGTTCGATCGTAAAATAACCGCAATATATTTATTGTGAACCGCTAAAATGATTATTTACATGTTTACCATAAATATAATAACATCAAAAAGAGTTTATTTTATTTATCAAGCAACTGATGTCATCCTTTGTGATGTTTACAGGCAAAATGTTTTATTACCGCCACATGTCACAGCCATTGCTAATGACAACGTTTATGTATAATTTTGCGATAATAAAACCATTTATTACTGTTAATATGACTCCTAATTGTTTACGTGTAACTGAAAAAGGTCATTATCATAGCATTAATTGTTTGTTATGCAGCTTTGCATTATCATAACCTGTTGGTAACCATTAAAGTTCCATAACGCTTTCAGTTTTATGTTAAAAGCAGATCAAGAAGCTGTCTAAATAAATGTTATGCATAATAACAATTTTAGACAAGAGCTGTCAGAGAACAGCAATGCCCAACTTTTTTCAATAGCTTAAAATAATATCATTTAAAAAAAGTTTACGGAATTAACACTAAAATCGAAAAAGGGGCATAATTTTGTTAACATGCAAAACAGAATTATGAACCTATACAATGCATGTCAGATCAAATGCTTACGTCATAACCAACAAGAGCACCCACCGCCTTGTGGGTGCAGACGCTCATCTGATTTTTCTGTCTCTGTACAACAGAAATATTGTCCTACCCATGATTTTCAAAGTCCAAAAAGGGCCATAATTCTTGCAACAAGAGCCATGTCAGACATGGCTAATCCCCCCACCGGGCAGCTGTATTTGCAAATGGAATGTTTATTTTGTGGTTGTTTAGTAATCATTGTAAGTCTTTTGTTTTTTAAAGTCCACAAAAAAACTCCTTACTAGGTAGAGATACCTTATATATAATAAAATTAATAAAATACACCTAAAACTGGAGAGTAACATCTATGCTGTACCACAGAAAAGTGGTCTTGTTTTTTCCCTAGGGTCAATTATAACAAGAGCTGTCCGTAAGACAGCCAAGCTCGACTATTCGAAATATTGTCACAGAAGCAGGAAATTATTACCCAAAATGTTAAATATCAAAAGAGTTTTAAGTTCGAAAGGGGACATAATTTGACCAAAATACATATCAGAGTTATGGGACTTGATGTTATCAACTAGTTTTATAACCCCGAAGAAACATGTTAAGTTTCAATTCAATATCTGCATTAGTTTTGGGGATAGTAACTTGCATGTTAAACTTTAACCAGAATTTTCTAAGTCCAAAAGGGGGCATAATTTGCTCAAAATACATGTTAAGAGTTATGGAACTTGACCCAGTGAGGTTGGTAATTGACCTTGAAAAAGAATAAATAAGTTTCAAAGCTATATGCCTTTTGGTAATAGCCGTATGTACTTGCACGCAAAACTTTAACCAGGATTTTCTAAGTCCAAAAGGGGGCATAATTTGCCCAAAATACATGTCAGAGTTATGGGACTTGGTGCTATCAACTAGTTTTATAACCCCGAAGACACATGTGAAGTTTCAATTTAATATCTGTAGTAGTTTTGGAGATAGTTACTTGCATGTAAAACTTTAACCAGAATTTTCTAAGTCCAAAAGGGGGTTAATTTGCCCAAAATACGTGTCAGAGTTATGGAACTTGACCCAGTGAGGTAGGTAATTGACCTAGAAAAAGAAAAAATAAGTTTCAAATCTATATGCCTTTTGGTAATAGCTGTATGTACTTGCACGCAAAACTTTAACCAGAATTTTCTAAGTCCAAAAGGGGGCATAATTTGGCCAAAATACATGTCAGAGTTATGGGGCTTGACCCAGTGAGGTAGGTAATTGATCTAGAAAAAGAAAAAATAAGTTTCAAATCTATATGCCTTTTAGTAATAGCTGTATGTACTTGCACGCAAAACTTTAACCAGAATTTTCTAAGTCCAAAAGGGGGCATAATTTGGCCAAAATGAAGGTCAGAGTTATGGGACTTGGTGCTATCAACTAGTTTTATAACCCCCGAAGACACATGTGAAGTTTCAATTCAATATCTGCATTAGTTTTGGAGATAGTAACTTGCATGTAAAACTTTAACCAGAATTTTCTAAGTCCAAAAGGGGGCATAATTTGCTCAAAATACATGTCAGAGTTATGGGGCTTGACCCAGTGAGGTAGGTAATTGATCTAGAAAAAGAAAAAATAAGTTTCAAATCTATATGCCTTTTAGTAATAGCTGTATGTACTTGCACGCAAAACTTTAACCAGAATTTTCTAAGTCCAAAAGGGGGCATAATTTGGCCAAAATGAAGGTCAGAGTTATGGGACTTGGTGCTATCAACTAGTTTTATAACCCCGAAGACACATGTGAAGTTTCAATTCAATATCTGCATTAGTTTTGGAGATAGTAACTTGCATGTAAAACTTTAACCAAAATTTTCTAAGTCCAAAAGGAGGCATAATTTGCTCAAAATACATGTCAGAGTTATGGGACTTGACCCAGAGAGGTTGGTAATTGACCTAGAAAAAGAATAAATAAGTTTCAAAGCTATATGCCTTTAAATGATAGCTGTATGTACTTGCATGCAAAAACTTAACCAAGGTGTGACGCCGACGCCGACGCCGACGCCAGGGTGAGTAGAATAGCTAGACTATTCTTCGAATAGTCGAGCTAAAAATGTTACAATATAAGTTATTTATAGTAACAACTAAGGGAAGTTAATCTTAAAAAAAAAAAAAAAAAAAAAAAAAAAATTGCAAGTCCACACAAAAATCTTTATCAGGAAGAGACTGGTCAAAATACACCTCAAAATTGGATTTAGCATGTTTGTTGTACTACAGAAAAGTGGTCTCGATTTTTCCCTATGACTAGTAATGAAAAAGTTACAATAAAAGCTATTTAAAGTAACAACAAAGGGAAGTAATTCTAAAGAAGGGAACTGCACATGACACTTCGTCTCATGATGGTGTATAATTGTGCCAAGCTACATCAAAATCCCTCTATGCATGAAGAAGAAATGCTTCGGACAAAGTCATTCTTGTATCTGACCTTTGGCCTCTGTGACCTTGACCTTAGGCCTAGTGACCTGGATCTTGCGCATGACACTCCGTCTCGTGGTGGTGAACATTTGTGCCAAGTTATATCAAAATCCCTCAATGCATGAAGAAGAAATGCTCCGGACAAGGTTTTTATTCTTGTATCCTTTGACCTCTAAGTGTGACCTTGACCTTAGACCTAGGGACCTGTTTCCTGCGTATGACACTCCGCCTCGTGGTGGTAAACATTTGTGCCAAGATATATCAAAATCCCTCCATGCATGAAGAAGATATGCTCCGGACAAATTTTTTTAAGAAAATATGATAAAGGGGAATAACTCAAAAAATAGGCAAGGTAGAGTTATTGTTCTTGCACACTGCACTTCCTCCCAATGTGTTCTATCAGTGTATGAAGTTTGAAGAAAATCCCTCCAGTACTTTTGGGGTTATGCTCCGGACAAAATGTTTTAAGAAAATATGATAAAGGGGAATAACTCAAAAAATAGGCAAGGTAGAGTTATTGTTCTTGCACACTGCACTTCCTCCCAATGTGTTCTATCAGTGTATGAAGTTTGAAGAAAATCCCTCCAGTACTTTTGGAGTTATGCTCCGGACAAAATTTTTTAAGAAAATATGATAAAGGGGAATAACTCAAAAAATAGGCAAGGTAGAGTTATTGTTCTTGCACACTGCACTTCCTCCCAATGTGTTCTATCAGTGTATGAAGTTTGAAGAAAATCCCTCCAGTACTTTTGGAGTTATGCTCCGGACAAAATTTTTTAAGAAAATAAGATAAAGGGGAATAACTCAAAAAATAGGCAAGGTAGAGTTATTGTTCTTGCACACTGCACTTCCTCCCAATGTGTTCTATCAGTGTATGAAGTTTGAAGAAAATCCCTCAAGTACTTTTGGAGTTATGGTCCGGACAAAGATCGTTGCGGACGCACGGACGGACGGACGGACGCACGCACGGACGGAGAGCATTTCTAATATCCCCTTCACCTTTGGTGGGGGGATAAAAAAGCAGGATAAAGTTATGTTTCTTGCTGTAGCCATACCTTTAATAGTTTAGGAGAAAAGCTGACCTAAACATAAAACTTAACCAGGCAATGCCAACGCTAATGCCGATCAAGTGATGACAATAACTCATCATTTTTTTTCAAAAAATCAGATGAGCTAAAATTGGCTAAGTCAAAAAAGAGACATAGCTTTGTAATAATTTAAAAACAGAAACAGTTATGGAACTGGTAAAATGTATGTCCGATTATCAAAGTGGACAGGGGTGTGAAGTTTCAATCCATTCCCATTTATTAGTGGGTACTGGGATACCAGCTTACATACAACAACTTAGCCAAAAATTGCTAAGTCAATAAAGGGGTATAATTTTAAAAACATGAAAAATAGAGTTATGGAACCTTAGCAACACATGTCAGATCATCAAAGTGAATAAGTGTGGAGTGAATCCATTCCCACATTAGGTTACCAGCTTACAGACAAAACTTTAACCAAATTGGGCCGCTGATGCGGAAACAGACACCTACAAATGGGTGAGTGCAACAGCTCTATCTATTCTTCGAATAGTATACAAAACAAAAAATTTATCACTGGTCGAAGGTGCAGATGAAAATAAATGGCATTTGAGTAAATGTTGTTGCGGCAACTCAGAAGAGCCAGGTTACCATCAAAACAGATACACTTATTCTAGATATTTCAATCTGCACCTTTTCAGCCAGAAAAAGATTCTTATATTACAATACAACAATAACAAAGGTAATTTTAATTTTCGTAGAATAATCATCACAAATCTAGGTCATCAACAGCTAGATGTCGTGACTTGAGCAGACTGGAGTTTACCGATCAATTATTGCAATGATGCTTGCTGATTAATACGCCCTAATAACAGCATTTAAGTCAATTCAATTCCACTGGCTATCATGTAGTACTCAGCCTGAACTGAGAAATTAATTAGAATTTTCCTATGTGTGTATGACAGTTTATATAGTCCTGATAATTTTCCTTTGTTCTTTTTAGTTATATAATTTTATTCAATAAAAGAAGTATCTACATGTCTTCGATCCAGGCAATGCTATAAATCCTATAAAGAAGTCGTATAAATCCTACAGACTTGTAAGTAAAATGTAATTTATACTTCTTCATGCAAGAATACCAGACGCCTATAGAAGCCTTACAACTTGGTTTGCTTTCCTGAGGGTTTCAACAGCATATCATTTTTTTCTCTTTTAGTTAGGTTCAACGTCACACCAACAATATAATAGGTCATATCGCGACTTTCATATAGGTCATAATTATGACGACTTTCAAGCTTTTAATGGTGAAGACCCTAAGTGCGCCTGCAGGCATTATTTCAGGAACAAGCCAGCATCTGTTTAGAACCTCTGACCTTCCATCAGCCAGCTGGATGATTTCCACATATTAAAGATTTGTACACTCAAACCAAGGTTTCAAATCAACAGTGGTTAGAGGCAAATAATTCAAAGTCAAGTGACCACCTGGGCATGGAGGCCTAGTAATTTCTGGAGTCTTGGGAACTAATTAATCATTTACACAAAATTTAACCTTTTAAGGCTGAAAGCAACACACAGAATTGTCTCAAACCCTCTTATTACTCAGACTTCAGCAATGGGTTTCCAGAGATGCAAATCTCAAATTATTGAAGACACATGACCGACCCACGCTGAGTTTGAACTCTAAACCTTTGCAAAATTTCCCCCCCCCCACAAAACTGAAATTGAAAAGAAGGATTTTAATAAACTGTTATTTTTTATATTCGTACTATGAGACATTTCTTCTTAACAAGTGTTTGAGCCGCACCATGAGAAAACCAACATAGTGGTTTTGCGACCAGCATGGATCCAGACCAGCCTGCGCATCCGCGCAGTCTGGTCAGGATCAGTGCTGTTCACTAACTGTGTCACTAATTGCAATAGGCTTTGAAAGCAACCAGCATAGATCCTGACCAGACTGCGCGGATGCGCAGGCTGGTCTGGTTCCATGCTGGTCACAAATGCATTATGTTGGTTTTCTCGGGAAGGGGTTCAATTTATTAATCCTGTAAGATAATACCTCTCGGAATGGTTTTGTTTTCTTTGTCATCTGGTACTCGAACTGACACAGTTCACATGACATCTTGTCCGAGCTTTTTATCCATTTCTGCAGACAAGCCTGATGTATAAACTTGAGGCTGCCGGCGCACAGACACGGAGACACTAGCGGAGACTCTTTCTGGATTTCACAAGTATCACACTGACAGATTCGACACACGTCCACATTTGACATCGACGAGTCACATCGTTCTGCCGATATTGGCGTAGGCGAGTTAGGATGAAGAGTTTCCTGAAATAGTCAAAAAACATTGACACTGTATACAATCAAAACTCTTAATAAAAAGTCAGATATGAACTGTGAGGACCCTAAATCATATCATCATATCCATTATTTACAATGTTGTATAGTAGCAATTTTTTTTATTTCATTTGATTTTGAGTCACACTATTAAGACTTTAGTCATATGGTTACTTTTCAACTTTAAATCCAAAGATCCTTCTTTAGACTTTATTTCCAGCATTTTCAGTCACCATCAAAACACTGACCTTCCTCAAATCATCTGGAATGCTTCCTCATACAAAAGACTTCTACATCCTAAACCCAGTGAGTGGCAAGAGATTCCATGTCAGCTACCTTAACCACTTAAGTGTATGCACATGCTCTTATGTATGTTTATGTATATCGGTTAACCTGGGTTCCAGACTGTACAAAATAGAGTTTGGGGACCAGTCTCAAAATACAAGCAGCTGATTGGTTGAGCCTGACTTGTCTCTTGAAACTGGCCAATGAAAAGGGTGCAATCCCAGACTGATCTTCAAACTTTGAAAAGTACTGAACTAGAAATTTTAAACAAACTGAGACTTAGTAAGCACACATATGGATGTTTCAACAATGTTTCTAATGTCTTTAAGGAAAAACAAGTTCAAAATAGCTTTATGATCAGAATGCTTTTTATCTGATTAAATATGCCAACATCAGCTTAATATTTGCTCCAAGGCAACATTGCAATATTGATATACTGGACGAAAGATAGGGCTAATACTCTTTAATTAGTAGGCACAGACAATGGGTTTGGCAAAGAGCAGTAATTATGTCAATAACATAGGCAAATACAGTACAGTTCATTGACTGAAAAAACAAAACATAATGACTCTTCTATTCTCCAGCCTTTTCCATCTTTTCTACTTTTAAAACTAATAATTTTAGAATTTCTGGATATTCCATTAAAGTTATTATTATGCCCCAACAGTTCAACTGAACACTTGATACAAAACTTGGACTTATTTTGAAAACTACATTTTGAACAACATCAAGGAGTAGTAATTGTTTCCAATAACAACTGATCGAGTGTTATTCATTTCCAAAATATCACTACGAACAAGCATCCAGGCGACTTACTGTAGACACTTGTTGCATGTGTTTGCCACCATGTTACAACTGAAAAGTTTTAAAGCTAACTTTTTATATTTTATTCAGTACCTTAGAATGTGGTTTTCGGCATAATAAAAGCAAGTAACAGAAGCCAATCTCTGGTGAAATGGGACACTATCAACCTTCAAAAAATAATAATACTGTCGCCTAGTGCCAAGGGTGTTATTACCTTCTCAGGTAAACAATATCCCTTATCACCCTAGCTGACTTGCATGATTATTTAAATAATAAATCTCTTTTCACGTATTTTCATTTTAAGCCTCCTATTATCTGTGATTTACGTCATATTATTTAATAAAGCTGTAATTTACGTCATTATAATAAAGTATAATAAATTCATAATCACAATATCACAATAGCTATTCTCTGAAAGCTGCCATATCTAAATTTCATAAGCTCGAATGAGAGATAATGATATTTATTTCATAATGAAAATCCCTGATTATGTTTATAATTAAGCTGGTTAGGTAATTCCAAGGTATGTCTAGCTATTCGTCTGTGAAATAAAAAGGATGGCAAAACATTCTGTAAATCTCTCCCAATGGTATACTGTGAAATCATTAATTTTCGTGGGGGACTAATTTTCGTGGATTTTGAAGTTGAGTCAATCCACGAAATTTAATCCAAACGAACAAGTAAAATTCCAATTCATTTTATGTTCAAAAGTTGAAATCCACGAATTCATATCCCCACGAAATTGCCGTTTTGACCAAAACCACGAAATTTCATGCCCACGAAATTAAATGATTTCACATTATCATAAATTCCTGCTGTTGGTAGTAGCACTGATATTCAGTTTTCTATTTAAACTTTGACCTTTAGAAATGATCTTGACCTTAATTGGCTACAACTTAGAAGGTGAGTTCTCTTAGAACAAAATAAATGAACATTCATATCAGTCAATCAAACAGTTTCTAAAAGATATTTATGGAATGCACGCCAATCTTCCTGGGCAGTTCTTATAATTATGTACTCCGTCTCTACTCCGGGATAGGGCCATATACCTAGAGCTGTTAGTGAACAACAACACTCCACTATTCAAAAGCGTTGCCATTAAAACCAAGCTTAACAAGGCTGCCAAAGACACTGATACATTGGTGAGTGCAATAGCTCCAACTACTCTTTGAAGAGTCAAGCTAAAACTGTAAGTGTCAAATATATTTGAAAATCATTTTGTCTAAGCAATGGTTTCAACAATCAATCAATGTGTCATTAATAATTATTACTTCAAATAGTTTATACTAAAGTGCACTGTACTTTAATTATTCCTTATTTGGTAATAATCTTTCAAGGAAGGCTCTCTATATAGATGATGCCCGTATATGGTTGCCGTTTTACAATACTGTAGTATGTTTAAATGTACATGCATTTCCTTTAAATATTTAAAAAATTTCATTAATTTTGTAATCTTGTTTCGCTAAGGAAAGCTCTAATAATAAATCTTCTTCATTGTGACTGCAATTTTTTTCACAGGTTCTCAAGAAAAAGAAGATCCCAATAACCAGGGGACAATTTAAATTTCTAAAAATAAGGACAGACAAATCTGCTTATGATATCACTGAAACCTACTCTAACTTTAATAAGACTTTTCAATTATCAATTTTTAAAAATGCTTATCTATCAGGAAGTCTAATGTATTCATTTTATATATTTGATAGGATTTATGTTTGCTTATAGTAAACATTAGAAGCTTCGCTCAATAAACTTTAAAATATGACTTGATAGAATACAGATCGATTTTCAACACTACAACATACAATACTTTTATCATTAATAACCACTCAGAAGCACATGCACTGGCGTCCTTCCCTTTTTGGCACTTAAGGTACGTGTCCACATATTGGGCATACTGTGAAAAATAATGAAGCCACAATGATGTCCTTACAAGGTACATCTGAACCTGACCTTTGCAGCAACTTGCATTAAGCACTCTCCTGTCTTATGTAGCTAGTCGGCTAACTTCCCCAATAGACTTCTGTTACAATTTTAACTTGCCTTAAGCAGTTACCTGCCTCAAGTAGCCGGACAGTGCTGCTCCCATGGCTGATTGCTTATTACAGGTTTCACTAGAGCCCCAACACCCCAGAATGCAGCAACAGAGATACCAACACTCAACACTAATAGGGAGACTGCAATACACTAGGAGGAATTTGTACCTGACAACCATTTATATAAAGCTTTATAAATTTAAGGCAAGCACTTTTTAATTTTGAATGGAAACAATCGTAGAAACAACTTAATTTTCGTGTGTTCCTGTAACATATCTGTCAGTAACTAAGTTTCAAAGTCTTTTTAAGAAATAAAGCAATAAATTCCTGATATCTTAAATTTTTTTCTTGTCACAGTCATGATCTACATGTACAGGTAAGTCAGTAAAAATTGCTGGTGAACATTTACAAGATAGAAGAAATAGGAGACTTAAGTAACAGGAGACTTAAGTAACAGGAGCCTTGGTTTGAGACATTTTGGAACTGTCAGTCTGACTTTTTAAATAAATGAGTAGCTGTAGCCTTTATTAGCTTAAAAATTTATCTTTTCCATTATCTGATGTCCTACTTTTTGTATACATTTTTGAAAATCGATAGTTGATAAATCCTTATCTATATAACATGTTAACCTTTTTCATAAACTCAATCGATTTTTTAAAATGTGTGTTTTTCTATGTTCTAAATTTAACTGATCCATTTTTGTGATGGCTGGAAATTACCTTAGTTCATGCATACCTTTTAAAGTTGCGACCTTAACATAAAGGGCACTATGGATAATGGCAATTTTAATTATTGATATGAATTTGATTTAACTTTGTCTTTAGCACATACCTGTGTCCCACTGTCCTTTTTCTTGACTGGCGCAGGTTTTTCTTTTTTACTCGACTTTCCTGTGTTACGAGTTTGTGATCGTTTGTCGCTGTTTGTAACGTTTCCACTATTTGATATGTCTGAATTTTCGTTACTCTGTGTTCCAGTTCTAGGACGAACTACCTGTACATGTACAAGAGTGTCTGTCCCGCCATCTGACTGTTTGCCTGTATCATCAGACAAAGAATCCGAGTTCATGTCTCCAATTATCACAGTATCGGCAACAACATGCGTATTAACGATTGCACCAGCTGCCGCGTCACTAAGCGCGACATCGTTCGCTATATCAGTATCACAGTTTAAGGCTATATTTTGATCACATTCTGTCACATGACAGTCATCCATCTCCACCTGGTTCCTGCCAGGTGCTCCGTTTGCTCCATTTTCTGTCCCACTCTCTGTCTTTCTGATCCCTGAGTTATCCATACTTTTATTACACGGCGATACAACAGCTATCTGCTGTACGGGCATGTCACCCTGTGTAAGGCCGCTAAAATACGGAAAATGCAACAAAAGCTGCGCCTTCTCCTAAAAGTACAAATCTGTCTCTTGTGTATTTAAACCAAACTCTCAGCTCGTGATTCTGACAACTCCTTAAATGCATCCATGGTTCCAACGTAGTTAAATGTCAACCTGCAGAATAGAAAATCACGAATTATTATCCAATATTAATACGATATTCTCTCTGCGTTTTGTCATCAAGCAATTACAGGTGACATTACTGACTTTTTAATGATATTCCAGTCTCCAAGAACGCTCAAATTAATTCCTATATTTCTAACTAAGGATATCCTATTTATCATATACCATAATATATAAATCATGAGAAAATGAAATAAATTTTTGATGTAGAATCATTAGGAAACAAATTATCGAACGATTTCGCACATATACAAAGCCAATATTACTTCTCCTTAACACTATCTCAAATATCACTGGCTTGTAAAATGTCATATGAAGCAATATTGCTTTGAAAAAATGATAATATCCAAGGGAAAATCTCACCAGCAGCAATTATGCCACAATACCTAGTAAATCGTCATGCTCTATTCATTACAAGGCTTTCAGCCTTTTGTGGTAACTACAAACTGACAGGTATGAAAATGACCTTTGAAACACCTCATTAACATACTACTGACAGCTGGTCAAAAACAGTTCATTATGATACAGCTAATATTATCTGTAAATTTGGTACTTTTTTATGTTAGTTTCTTTTAAAAGGTTAATTTCTCTATTCTAGTTAAATATGGATTTAAAGAGCTGACATTCATAACTCCTTTTAACAAGAGCTGTCCATAATACAGCATGCTGGACATTTCTCAGAGCTTGACTCTGAATTAGAGCTTTGCCAGTAAAAACTTTAACCAAAAAATTCTAAGTTAAAAATGGGCATAACTCTGTCAAAATTCAAATCAGAGTTATGGGGATTGTTTCTCTTGGTGTAGACTTTGATAGTAACAGAGATATTAGACTATCAAAAACTTTAACCAAAATATTCTAAGTTAAAAAGGGGCATAACTCTGCCAAAATTCAAATCAGAGTAACTGTTGTTGGGATTAATTCCCCTGGTGTAAACTTTGACAGTAAATAACTATTTTACGTTTCAAGTCAAAAGCTTTGATAGTTAAAAGAGATATTTGTTTAACCAACGGCAACGCAGATGCTGGAGCGAGCACAATAGCTCTACTTTTTCTTCGAAAAGCCAAGCTAAAAATTAATGAAAAAAGTACAGATGTCTTCAAACACAACACCTTTTGTCAAATTACGCTATAGAACCTCTTGTACATCCAGGCGCGTAGCTACCTATACTCCAGTACGCCTGTGAATCCACATAATTTTGCCATTTTTTTTACATGTTCTTTATCCTATCTAGACTGGATGTGTTCCAAATTGTAAATAGTGTACTATATATGATAAAAGGGGCCTTAATTCAAAGCCCGGGTGTTAGTTTTAGAATATGTCTGGGTATTGGTGGTGGTATGATTGTTTTGCTTTTGTTCCAAATTTTAAATAGATGTTACAAAAATGTTTTAATACTGTTTACTGCAAGTTATTAATTTATGAATGCATCCACAAGGATACCCATGGTTTCCCACAAAACATCCAAGGGGACAACTGCCATGCCATAGACAGTCTATAGTCTTTTTGTTTACAGTAACTAAAAAGCAATAAGATAAAATGAACAAAGATTCATTTAAAATTTATAAACTTAACACGCTCCGTTCGATAAGTACAAGGCAGCTTTATGTAATTTAACAGAATTTTATTTGACAACGTATTTTGCCGCTTTTTAGTTATTATAGCTTTTTTCTATTCTGTTTTTTTTTTTCATTTTGAATCTTCTGGCCGAAAGTCTGAATTTTATGCCCGTAATATTT
Organism: Mercenaria mercenaria; assembly: GCF_021730395.1. Taxonomy (NCBI): domain Eukaryota; kingdom Metazoa; phylum Mollusca; class Bivalvia; order Venerida; family Veneridae; genus Mercenaria; species Mercenaria mercenaria. The sequence continues at coordinate 48,813,855 of NC_069362.1, forward strand.
TGCATTTATTTACGATAAAAACGAAATATAAAGGACAAGAAAATAGAAACGATCACGTTGTATGAAATATTACGGGTATATTTTATAAAAATCGGTTGTTTCTATATATATTTTTGCTTAACATTCTGCCATTATCTTATCAAATTTGCTATAGAATTCAATTCGAGGTATGTGTATTTTCTAGCGGTGCAGGCGATAATATCAAATAATGAATGCACTACACGCGTTTTTTGTGTATGTAACGCCTAAATTTCGCGGAGCTTTGTTGAACTAAAAAATACCTATTTCATTGTACTTTATTTACCTTCTTCCTGACGTCGTCTGGTTTTGTACTGTACATCATCACTACTGGACTTTTCTATGGCGGCCTCTTTCATATACCTGGTGTCCCGGACCGTGAGCTGTATGCCACCATAGGTCCTTAACACTTACATAAAAGAATGCTGGCTTAACTTGTAATGTTTATTTTGCAATGTTCTTAATTGTATCTGTTATAAAGTTATTTTTGAGGCAATTTCTATTAGTTTTATTTAGATTAAAGTTTAGATTGACAAAATATCTTTAAAGTTCTATGCTACAATTATAGTTAAAAATGATTTAGTAAAAACCGGTAACCATCTTTACCGAAATGTAAAATTGATGCAAGGATTTGTCTCCAAATGTTTAATATTATGCTCTAAAAATGGCCTATATATGACATAAAATTTGTTTATGTAAGGTTTCTTCAATTACCATGGCATAACTTATAAATTTCAATCAGTAATGTCAACAATATCAGCTTGAAATATTATATAATTTTCTATGAACCTTTTTTTCGCCGGGGGGCTTTGCCCCCCTGGGCCCCACTACCAGGGCTCTGCCCTGCACCCGATGGGGACCTAACCGGTCCCCATACCCCTCGCCTATTTGGTGAATCCACTATATTTAGGCCTTCCTATGCGCCTGACATCCATGTATTAAACTCACAATCACCTAATCACCCTTACCCGTACATCTATCAGATAGCATATAAAGCTAAAGATATTTCTAAACCATATAGAGTTTAAATGATTAAGTTCCCGCTGGCGGGCCTAATGCATACTATATTAACTTCTGAATACATTCTTTTATGTATTTGTCAGAAAAACATTATAAACGTATTATTTGGTTTCCATAGCAACTTTGAACTCACTTCCTGACAATAATGACAATTGACAAGTCATATTATATTTCTTGTAGAATCAGTTTATTCCTACCACTTCATTTATAGTATTAAGCTCATGCCTGTCTCCAAGGATTTATCATGCTGACTGAAGGAAAATGTCAATAAAGGCTTATATAAAATTATATATCACATTTTGACGTTGCAGGAGTGAAATAAAGCCATTACATAAAATTGATAAAACACAAGTGTAACAAGAGCTCGTCGAACACGAAATGCCCCCCTTGATGCATTCAGTAACTGCACAAGGAACAGAAATTATATGCTCACTGTAAACAAAAGATCTACCATTCTGGTTTCATCTAACCTTGACCTTTAACCTATTAACCTAACAAGAGAGTGATCTTGGCGCCATTCACTGAGCCTTTTTTGAATGTTCCAAATTTCAAGACTAGCTCAAGGTCAAAATCAAGGTCAAATTTCATTTTGGTATAAAACAATGTGTATGTGGTCCAAATTTGAAAGCTGTGGCTTGAGAAATGTGAAATCTGGTCACTAGATCAATTTCAAGGTCAAAGTTCATTTCGGTAGACAGAACTGTGCATGTGCTTCAATTTTGGAGGCTGTAGCTTGAAAAATGTGAAAGTAGGTAATAGGTAAAAATCAATGTCAACTTTCAATTCAGAACACAAAAATATGCATGCTGTCCAAATTTGAAGCCTGTAGCTTCAGAAATGTGAAAGTAGGTCACTAGGTCAATCTCAAGATCAAAGTTCATTTCAGTACACAAAACTATGCTTGTGGTTCAAATTTGAAGGCTTTAGCTTGAGAAATGTGAAAGTAGGTCACTAGGTCAAAATCAAGGTCAAATTTTATTTTTGAACAAAAAACTATTCATGTGGTCCAAATTTGAAGCCTGTACCTTCAAAAATGTAAAAGTAGGTCACTAGGTCAATAACAAGGTCAAAGTTTTTTCGGTACACAAACCTATGCATGTGGTCCGAATTTGAAGGCTGCAGCTACAGAAATGTGAAAGTAGGTCACTAGGTCAAGATCAAGGTCAACTCATGTCAAGGTTCATCTTGCCATTTAAAACTATACATGTGGTCCAAATTTTAATGATGTAAGTTACGGACATGAAGATTCTAAGTTTTTCCCTATATAAGTCTATATGAACCATATGACCCCTGGGGCGGGGCCATATTTGACCCTAGAGGGATAATTTAAACAAACTTGGTAGAGAACCACTAAATGATGCTACATTACAAAATATCAAAGCCATAGTCTTTGTGGTTTGGACAAGAAGATTTTCAAAGTTTTTCCCTATCTATGTAAACCATGTGACCCCCAGGGCGGAGCCATATTTGACCCTTGGGGAATAATTTGAACAATCTTAGTAGAGGACCACTAGATGATGTCATATACAAAATATCAAAGCCATAGGCCCTGTGGTTTTGGACAAGAGGTTGTTGAAAGTTTTTTCCTATATAAGTCTATATAAACCATGTGACCCCCGGGGTGGGGCCATATTTGACCCCAGGGAAAAAATCTGAACAATCTTAGTAGAGGACCACTAGATTTTGCTACATACCAAATATCAAAGCCCTAGGCCCTATGGTTTTGGACAAGAAGATCAGAAACTGTTTAACTGTTCCTGGCCAATGTGACCTTGACCTTTGACCTAATGACCTCAAAATCAATCGGGGTCATCTGCTGGTCATGGCCAACCTAACTATCAATTTTCCTGATACTAGACCTAATCGTTCTTGAGTTATTGCCTGGAAACCATTTTACTGTTCCTGGTCACTGTGACCTTGACCTTTGAAATACTGACCTCAAAATCAATAGGGGTCATCTGCTAGTCATGACCAACATCCCTATCAACTTTCTTGACCCTAGGCCTAAGCGTTCTTGAGTTATCATCCGGAAACCATTTTACTGTTCAGGGTCACTGTGACCTTGACCTTTAACATACTGACCTCAAAATCAATAGGGGTCATCTGCTGGTCATTACCAACTTCCCTATCAACTTTCATGATCTTAGGCCCAAGTGTTCTTGAGTTATCATCCGGAAACCGTTTTACTATTCAGGGTCACTGTGACCTTGACCTTTGACATACAGACCTCAAAATCAATAGGGGTCATCTGCTGGTGATGATCAACCTCCCTATCAACTTTCATGATCCTAGGCCCAAGCGTTCTTGAGTTATCATCCGGAAACGGATTGGTCTCCATTCCGACCGACCGACCGACATCAGTCTGCAAAACAATATACCCCTCCTTCTTTGAAGGGGGGCATAATAAAGCTTTGACGCTGACTTTGTTTAAAGTTTAGGAGACGCTGGTCAAATTGACTTGTTTATAATAGAAAGTAGATTTTTTGGGGTTTCGGCAGGAAAAGCTAACATGTGATAAAAAGAATATTACATTTGTGACTTTCCATATCAATTTATTAAACTTGTTGAATAAAATTGATAAAATGCTCGGCAGAGACTCGCATTTTATTATTTTATTCAACTTGTTTAATAAATGAAATATGAAAAGACACTCGTGTAATATCCCCTACATACTTGAAGATCGAGCCGTCCTTCTTAGCTTGTCCACAGTCGTGAGCTAGTTGCATGGCACAGTTGCCAGTGGGACAAAACTTACATGCAGCTCCCTTTCCCCTTCCCTGCATTATTTTAATTTCTCAATCTAGAAAATTAGGCAAAAGTGCTTTGTTGGCCCTGATTTCTAAGTTTTGAGCTTCAACATTGGTCATGACACACATTCTCATCAGAAAAAACATTAATTTTTGTAAGGTAAAGTTCTCGTTTTCTTTTGAAATTGATGCCATTTCTGATGTTTTGAGGTTCTTCTTTATGGTTAGGGGTGTGCTTGATTTGATAAAATATAAATTTGCACTATAATCAAGCGAAACATGTATGCACATGTACGCGTATCAGTTTGCACTGGTCAGATTTTCAACATGTTTATAATGCATGGCAAATTTCAAAACGAATTAATCAAATATGCAGCTTATCTGGAGATCTGCATGCTGATGTAACACGAATTTCAACACTTAAGGCAAGTTTCCATTTAATAACAAACTCCCTCAGAGGTTTACTAATATATTGTATCCATAGATGTATTCCATCTGACCTCAAATAAATTCATATTCTAAAGTACCGGTATACTTCTTATGAGACTATGTTATACCTTGAAGGTGAAATGGCAGACATTAGAATGACCTAACAGAGACTGATCATATACATTACAATATAAGTATGCATATCAATTCTTACATTTTCATAAAACCAGATTATTTGCATGAAAAAATTTGCTTAAAAAATTTGTCACTGAGTGTCGTCTATTTCCCATGGCTAGTTCTTTTTTTTCTTTTTTTGTATGAACACATGGTGGGTTGTTAAAGACCCTGATGTGGCAGTAGATTTTTCCATTATATTAAATGTTTCATGATCAAGCCCTAATGTGTTTTACAGAAAAATTCCCAAATATTAATATCAAAGAATTTTCGAAAACTAAGTTGCCATATTCTGGTTTTTAAACATGCTCATATGAATGCCTGTACATTTTTAAGTTGGTTACATAAGCTTTTAATGTACAAATATTAACTCTGATAAATACTGCAATTCTGACTAAATTCAGGGGCCATTACTCTGGTGATATTAAGGAAACCTTGCCACTAATCCAACCTGCTGGAGACATTGTAAGCCTAATGATATATATTTGAAGTAATTTTCATGATAACTGCTATTGAAATATCTAAAGTGAAATATAGCACTCTTTACACAACCAAGGTTCCTAACTCTGGCGTTCTTATTCAGTAAGTATGCCTGTCACAGAATGTGTCTGATCTTACAGAAAATTTAGGCGAGTTTTAAGAAAACTGTTTATAAAATGTGGTCTCATATAATAATTATATATAGAATATATCATATACCTCTGAATAAATGCCCCCCTCCCCCCACCCCCACCCCGCAATAAAGTACAACATTAGCAACTGATATATAGCATTAGGTATCATATACCTCTGAATAAATGTCCCCCCGCCCCACCCCCCACCCCCACTCCAACACATTGTACACCATAAAAGGGGTTGTTTATTATGGAGGATGTGTGTGTGTGTTCGGGTTTAACGTCTTTTTCAACAATTTTTCAGTCATATAAACGACGGTGCCTACTTGTAGCAGTGAGCACAATGCCAAACTTTATATTGCTGCCTTAGACACTGGAATATCACGCCGTAGACACGTGGCATGATACCCCACCCGGTCACATACTGACACCGAGCTGACCAGTCCTAGCACTATCCTCTTAATGCTGAGCGCTAAGCGAGGAAGCTACTAGTACCATTTTTTATGTCTTCGGCATGACACGGCTGGGGATCGAACCCACGACCTCCCTCACTTGAAGCGGACGCTCTACCACTAGGCTACCGAGGCAGTTTTTATGGAGGATGTGTTTACCTTAGTGTATGCGGAATATTTTGATGTGTTTACCTTAGTGTATGCGGAAGATTTTGAAAAACTATGTGAACTATAATCTAGCAAGGAAGGTTTAGAGAGTATTTCAAAACTGTAGTAATATGAAGTCTACCCCCCACAAAACACTTGATTCAATCAATAGTTTAAAGTGAGCCAAAATTCTGTCAAATGCTTAAAATTCTTAATTCATAAATAATGTTCGAAGTTCCTTGTGTTATCTCTACTGTTCAAATCAATAAAAATTATCTCCAATTTTTTTTCTCTTCATTTCCTTCAAGATCAGCTTTAATCTTGATAGTCAGTAACTTCTGTTTAAAGGTGGTCATGCAGTCACATTTGGGCAACGTGTTATGATGATTTTTCAGTTTTCATATATTCTGTTAGAGATTTATTTTACCCTTTGCCTGCTTGACACGATTGATTCTGCCTTTGCGACCAGTCCAGTGCTGACCAAGATCAGCCTGCACATCCATGCAGTCAAATCATGGTCTGCACTGTTCGCCATACAGTCAGTATGTTTTTGGTAAGCACCCCTTTAAACAGTTAATGGTACAGTCCAAATTCAAAGATGGACAAGTTCATTACAGAAATTTAGCAGGGTAAGAGTTAAGCAACAGAAAGACCCATTGCATTGAGCAAGAACCCTAATGGAAATGTATATTTCATTACTTTTCGTGAAATTTTGTAATTACCTCCCTTTAATATAAAAGTATTTAAAAAGTGGACATTTTTTTGGATTTCAACAGAATTTCTTGTTTTACATTTGCATTTGATAAATATTGGAATATTTCAACTACCTGAAACAAAAGGCAAGTTTAAATTAGTGTGTAGCTTCCCAATTCATCTATTTTCAATCTCCATCTTGGTTGCGCAACCGAAATTGGCAAAGGGAGGGAATATCAATTTCGTAAACTTGCATTTCTAATGAATTTATACTTGTCAAGGCTAACCTCTGACAAATGTAATACAATTGTACTTATATTCACATTATTCCTTTATTAAATTTATACTTATGCTAAAATAACGCTATCTTGGTTGGGCAACCATGATAGGAAAGTCAAATTTTAAAACACTTTCAGTGAAAATTTAACACATATAAAATCTCAGTGAACACTAATAAGTGTAAATGATTAGTTGTGAAAAGTTTTGAATAAATCCATTCATTAACAAAAATATGATTAACCTAGCTGCGCACCTTTAAAAATCAACAAAGATTCAATATTGTAAGTTTTTGTTTGTTGTACTGCTGTTTTTTAAGAGTATGTCACTTAATAATATACATGTATCTTTATATGATGATCAGTTAATTTTGCTTGAAATGTTTCATGCAAGAATGATAATCTAACCAAGTTCCATGAATCTAATCTATGGCTGGGGTTCAACGGAATAAGTTGCTTAAATGTTTTTAAGATCTTAACTGCACGCCCTAGTGTGGACCCGAACTATTTGAACCAAGGCTTACAGAAACATGCTTATGACCAAGTTTGGTGATGAAGCAGTTTATAAGAGGTGATTTATCTGTTTACCTATTTTAAGCCCTGTGCCGCATAATCTCAGGTACTACTTATGCTAAACAGAGAAAGGTTCATTCAAGAATGCTTACAACCAACTCTGGTGAAAATCCTTCTTCCCTTATAGACCACACCTCCGATAGTTTACATAAGAACTAGAAAACAAGAAACACTTGTGTTTTTGGTATAAGCCGTAGGGAACCGACAGACCGACTGTTTTAATTTTTCCATCACAACATATCATACACTTTTCCAACATTATTTTAAGATAAACATAAATCATTATGTATACATGACAATGCTCAACATAATCAAGAAATTACGACAAAGCATTAATATCAAATGTATCAAATTCATATTGAAGGTAACACATCTTTCAGCCCTTAAAAAATATAAATGTCTATCGTGTTCTGTTCCCAAGGCTGAATGGAAAAAACTTACACTCTTACACGCACGAAAACTTCGTGCAGAAAATAATACGACGCCTATCGGAGTTACTGGACAAACGGAAATAAATTTTCGTCTAATTCATCACTTCAAACGACGAAAATTACATTATGTGCTACAGATCTTTTTAATCAATTTTACAAAATTTAGTAAGGTCCATGCAAAGGTGCTTACAGATATTTTTGGTAAACATCCTTTGCCTGGTTTATGACAAGTTGATTACACTGTAAACAAGATAAAAGGTAAGGGTACATTTCCCCGGAAGAAAAAAAGTTGAATTTTATCTTAAAATTTAGTTTGTACCATCAAACTCATAAATCCCCAAGGTAGGACCGCTCTTGACTCAAGGTTCATGGCTCGGACAAGCTATAAGAATCAGAATAGATGCATATATATTTTTGTATATATATAATTTTTTTACGTTGATTGTGAAGCAAGTTCTACAACTTATACATTGTATTAGTTACTCTCGACACCTCATTCCTGATCCACTGTCACGAGGTAGTCTCTATAGAGAAGAGAAACCAGATTCCCAATTAATGCTTTCTATATATACATATAAGAACAATAATTAAGTCCTTCTCATATGCATGTCAATGTGAATTGTAGAAAACCCTATTAGTCTGTATGTAATGAGCAGATTTTCTAATGGATTCTGATTTCCAATATTTCTGAAAGACCTTTGGGAACAAATATAGCGCATGTTAATTAAAGAGAAGCTATGGAAAAATACAGATGTTACTTAATAACAGTACAAAAAGCCATAGATACTTGGGTCAGGGATGTGTTTTATTACTTTAGAACAAACTGTGCATAGACTGTGCTCATTAAACATACTTTGATACAACAGTACGTATGAGATTCTCGCCTGGAACACTGTAATACTCTGATTCTCGCTATGTATTGCACATCCCATAAGTTTGCGAGGCCAGGTACCAAAATTAATGCTTGCACTTTACAAGATGTGCTCAGTCCTGAAATCATGTAAAAATTGGACAGAAGTGATGATCGAGTTCAATGAAGTTAAAAGCAGTCTAATCGTCTTGGAGAGCATATGGCCCAGCCAGGATCGAACTTGAGACTCCACGATCCGTAGATCTGCGCTCTCCCCATTGAGCTAAGCAGGCAGGTAACAGAAGCAAGAATAAGAATGCAAAATCTGTCACAATTATATGCCTGTCAAATCAAATTACTTCTGACTTTACTATTCTTGTCAATTTTCTCAATATTGACAAATTCAAGGGACATAACTCTACAGAAACATAGTAGACTAACCCACTGGTTATAGAGTTTGGCCAAGACAACATGCCAATAAATATTCTGAGTTTGGTGGACATTGGATAAGAACTGCCTAGTCATTAAGCAGACACTATCAATTTATTGCAATTTTATGTAGTTCAAAGGCCATAACCCGAGAAAAAACTGGGACTATCTGACTGCAGGTTATTGCCCTGTCAGAGGTATTACACTCATAAATACTGTGACTAAGTTTGGTGAAGATTGGATAATAACTACTGACTTAACAGTTTTATGTTTAATAGCATGGAATCGACAAAGCAAAAATGTTAAAGTCGCAGTTTTTATTTACCAAGTATTGTAGCTATCTATATAATGGCTGTCATACAGTAATTTATATTAAACAGTACTTTATATCATTCTGACAACAAGAGCTATCCATAAGACTACTCGGCGATTTGACAAATTGACAGTAAAATGAATTTATGTCTCAATAAGAGACCTCTACTTTAAAAGGAATATACACAAAGATATAAAAAGACCCTACTACTCGGAGGGGTTAAAGGTCAAGTATAGAAAGAGTACTGATATTCTTTATTTTGATGGAATTAAATTATATTAGAAAACTAGAAATGTGTCAATGGGACACAGATGCCCCCACTACATGACAAAGGACACAAATTTTTTCCTAGGTCAGGGGCCATAACTCCTACAATACCGAATGAATCTGGACGTGAAACCCCAGGTGCACATCTGCACATCCTGACCAACATTCCTGTAAACTTTGGTGACTTTAGGTCAAATACTTTTGGAGCTACGCGCTACACAACATTAAAATGACAAATTTTTAACTAAGTCAGGGGCCATAACTCTTACATGACTGAATGAATCCGGACGCAAAACCCAAGGTGCACAACTGCACATGCTGACCAACAATCCTGTAAACTTTGGTGACTCTAGGTCAAATACTTTTGGAGCTAGGCGCGAAACAACATCAAAATGACCAATTTTTAACTAAGTCAGGGGCCATAACTCCTACATGACTGAATGAATCTGGATGCGAAACCCCAGGTGCACAACTTCACATACTGACCAACATTCCTGTAAACTTTGGTGACTCTAGGTCAAATTCTTTTGGAGCTACGTACGACACAACATTAAAATGACCAATTTTTTACTGAGTCAGGGGCCATAACTCTGAATGAATCCGGACTGGAGCCCAAGGTGCAAAACTACACATGCTGACCAACATTCCTGTAAAGTTTTGTGACTCTACGTCAAATACTTTTGGAGCTAGGAGCGACACAACACTAAAATGACCAATTTTTACAAAGTCAGGGACCATAACTCCTAAATGACTGAATGAATCCGGACGCAAAACCCCAGGTGCACAACTACACATGCTGACCAACATTCCTGTAAAGTTTTGTGACTCTAGGTCAGATACTTTTGGAGCTAGGCGTGACACAACATTCTCGTAAGGACGGATGGACAAGGGCAAATCTATATGCACCCCCCAAAAGTGGGGGCATAAAAACAGTCCAAGAAACTACATGCACATATTTAGTATAAAGACTTTGCTAAACTCAAATTATATTTCAATTTTTTTTATTTTATTTTATTTTATTTTATTTATGTCATTTATTGTTATAGCAGACGATGATGATAATAAAGATACATTTTAAGTTTCAAGTCATTATCTTATTTTGTACTAAAGTTATATCCAGAAAGCAAAGATTGCCAAAAAAAACTTTAAGCATTGAAAGAGGCATAATTTAGTCAAAAATACAATTAGGTTATGGGGATTGTAACCACACAAGCAGATGATGATTATAAAGAAATATTTTTAATTTCAAGTCATTATCTTTTAAAATACTAAAGATATGTCTATAAACAAAGCTTTGGAAAAAAATTAACATGAGAATAATTCCAAGTATAACAACTTGGTGACCTTGACCTTGGGTCTAATGGGCCCAGCCCCTGCACATACTTTGTAAAATTTGTTTGTATGCTTATGTGAACTTACAGTAACATATAAGCAATCATAACAAAGATATGACAGAAAAACAAAGGTTCCTAAAAAATTTAACCTTAAAAATAACCTAAGTATAACACCTTGGTGACCTTGGCCTTATGTATAATGGGCCAAGCCCCTGCACATATTTTGTTTGTATGCTGGACAATGTTTATTTGATGTTACAGTAAGATATATGCAACAGTAACAAAGATATGACAGAAAAACAAAGGTTGCTGAAAAACTTTAACCTTAAAAATAACCTAAGTATAACACTTTGGTGACCTTGACCTTGGGTATAATGGGCCCAGCCCCTGCACATACTTTGTTTGCATGCTGAACAGTTACAGTAAGATATAAGTAATAGTAACAAAGAAAAACAAAAGTTGCCAAAAAACTTAAACTAAGAAAGCTCACGGCAACGCCAATGCCAACGCAAGTAGAATAGCACCCCTATTCTCCGGATAGTGGAGCTAAAAATTATCTACGAAGAGCTATTGACCAACTTTGTTCAATGCGTAACATCCCAAAACTGTATGAATTGCTGTAAGTTCTTTCAATAAATTCTTCACATCAAAACCAAATCTTGATTTAAAAAAGTCCAAATTTATTTTAAAAAAAACACAACTTACCCACATTTAAAAACATCCCAAAACTCGACTTAAAACCATAAACTGTATCACCTACATGAACCGATAAAAGATGCTTATTTGTACATATAAATTACATACTACTGTATAATATATATTTAATGACCAAGGAACCATATAAGTTTCTGGAAGATATCCAAAATGATATACAAAGTATAAATGGAGGATGATAATTTGACAGCCATTACATTATATAAACCAAAGAGGAGTTGAATGACCTGAATTTAAAGGTATTAATTAATTTTCCTTTACCACTCTGGGTCATTTTCAATAAATGTAATTTTTTATTTATTTTGTCAGATTTAATGCTAAATTAACGACACATTTATTGATCATAACATTATAGTGACTTTCCAGCTTTTCATTGTAAAGGAAAGACCCCAGGAGCCCCTCTAGGCATTATTTCAGCTAGCTGGCTTGAGAGTTTCCTCACATGGAAGAATTCTACACTTCCAAGTGAAATTTCAAACCCTGGTGACTGTGGTGAAACTGAATCGAAACTGGTGACCTTAATAAACCTAACCACTCAGCAAAAAAGGAACGCACAACAAAAGTAAGAATTTTCTGTCACTATATAAAGGGAGATGTAAACTTTACACCAACCATTTTTATTCATTTAGACAGACCATTTCTACAGCTTTGACAAGATCATAAACACAGTATGGTTTCCCAACGTTTTCTTAGTACATTAATTGCAAACCTCAGAAAACCCACTGGTAAATTACCTCCTCTCAATCTGAAATGCACCTGATTTCTTTTTCATTCTTTATATTGACTTTCCCAGAGTTCATTACTCACCAACTTATCATGTTGTATCTGTACCTATTGGATTATGGTTGTCCTTGATACCTTTTTATCAAAAACAAAACTAGAACAAATCTGGGGCGAATGTCTTCATGGTCTTAAATTTAATTTTATATAGGAACATTATTATTATTAAATGATGTTATGACTGAGTTGAATTCAAAAGCATTTAATTAATATGAGCCGTGCCATGAGAAAACCAACATAGTGGGTTTGCGACCAGCATGGATCCGGAACAGCCTGCGCATCCGTGCAGTCTGGTCAGGATCCATGCTGTTCGCTTTCATAGTATATTGAGAAACCATTAGCGAACAGCACGGATCCTGACCAGACTGCACGGGTGCACAGGCTGGTCTGGATCCATGCTGGTCACAAACCCACTTTGTTGGTTTTCTCATGGCATGGCTCAATTATAGTAACTAAGCTACTGAGAGGACTTATTTTCAAGGATTTCCAGGCAGAGTCAGCCCATGAAACTGAATTCCCATGAAGCAATATAATTCCCATTTCTTATTTGTCCAAAGACTTATATCCCCACTAAACAGCTGTCTTGGCCAAAGCCACGAAAATATGTGCCCGCTAAATTAAATATTTTCTACTCTTAGTAATTTTTTTTATCTTAAAGCAAAATTTACATTAAACAAGAGCTGTCTCCATAGGAAGACATATGCCCCCGATGGCACTTTGAATGAGTAGTTATGGCCGATGTTAGAGTTTAGGACCTTTGACCTACGGAGCTGGGTTTTGCGTGTGACACGTCGTCTTACTGTGTCACACATTCATGCGTAGTTATTTTAAAATCCATGCATGAATGACAAAGATATAGACCGGACATGCCTATCAATGCACTATCAGTAAAAATGACCTTTAACGTCTAAGTGTGACCTTGACCTTTGAGCTACGGACCTGGGTCTTGCGCACGACACGTCGTCTTACTATGGTACACATTCATGCCAAGTTATTTGAAAATCCATCCATGGATGACAAAGATATGGACCGGACACGCCCATCAATGCACTATCCTTTAACGTCTAAGTGTGACCTTGACCTTTGAGCTACGGACCTGGGTCTTGCGCGGAACACGTCGTCTTACTGTGGTACACATTCATGCCAAGTTATTTGAAAATCCATCCATGGTTGACAAAGATATGGACCGGACACGCCCATCAATGCACTATCCTTTAACGTCTAAGTGTGACCTTGACCTTTGAGCTACGGACCTGGGTCTTGCGCGCGACACGTCGTCTTACTGTGGTACACATTCATGCCAAGTTATTTGAAAATCCATCCATCGATGACAAAGATATGGACCGGACACGCCCATCAATGCACTATCCTTTAATGTCGAAGTGTGACCTTGACCTTTGAGCTACGGACCTGGGTCTTGCGCGCGACACGTCGTCTTACTGTGGTACACATTCATGCCAAGTTATTTGAAAATCCATCCATCGATGACAAAGATATGGACCGGACACGAAAATTGCGGACAGACTGACAGACCGACAGACTGACAGACCGACAGACAGACAGACGGTTCAAAAACTATATGCCTCCCTTCGGGGGCATAAAAAAAATTGCTAAGATGAAAAATTGGCATACTTTTCTAAAAACTGTGTAATGTAAGTCAGTTTGTAAGTGTGAAGTTATACCAAATTACATACAAAACCTTAATCAAACTGGGACACTGATGCAGATCCCAACAGACAGGTGAATCATGTAGCTCTACCTATTCTTTGCATGTCTCAGAACTTCAGCATTTAATTGGCCAATTCTGAGCTAATTTTTTAAACTGATCATTGAATGTCAAAGCTACCCTTTGACAACTGTCTCCAAACTCAGATTTATAACCTTGGAGCCCAGGGGACTGGAACCTGTGTCACCTGTGAACTGACTGGCTTACACCTTATCCTAGTGGTAAACTAGACTAGCTCTGCAGACTACTGATATACGAAATGTATATATTTTGTTCACAGTAATTTTCTTCTGCATTTTAAACAAGGCAGTCTGAAAGACAGCTACATGTATATCCCCTGCCGCTGTTATGGATAGTGAAAGGGTTGATGGTATTGATGAGGGATCATTTAGGAAATTGAAGGCTCAAACATTTGAGTTGTGACCTTGACCTTGAGTTGACATGGGTGAATTTTGAGTTCTGCACATCGTCTTGAAAAGGGGAATATTACAGCCAAGTCATATTAAAATCCTTCTAAGGGTTTAGGAGATACAGAGCATACACAAAATGGAAGGCTCAATCCTTTGACGTTGACTTGTGACCTTGAGCCAACATGGCTGACTCATGAGTTCTGCACATCTTCTTGATGAGGTGATAATTTGACCCAAGTTTCATGAAAAGTCTTCAAGGGGTTTAGAAGATACAGAGCGGGCACAAAATGGGAGGCTCAAACCTTTGACCTTGAGTTGTGACCTTGACCTTGAGCCAACATGGCTGACTCATGAGTTCTGCACATTGTCTTGATGAGGTAATAATTTGACCAAAGTTTCATGAAAATCTTTCAAGGGGTTTAAGTTATATGGAGCAGACACAATTGTTACATGATGTTTGTGATGAAGGGAAAATCCTATCTTATGTCAGAAATCAATGCTGTTTTTTCTTTGGTATTTCCTCAGAATTATTAACAAAGGTTTTTTATATACCAACTCATTAAAAAAAAGCCTTAATAAAGAAAGCACATGCCAGAATGAGAAAGCGTGAATTGCATCTTAGCGTAATTCAGCATAATGCTACTTCAACTTAGACAAATTAGATATTTAGCATTAAAATAGCAAAATGTATAAAAAACATCACTGTCAACCAGGTCATAAAAAAATGAAGAGAAAATGAACTATTACCATAGGTATCAAGAACAAATAACATATATATACACAAACTTTTATCAAATTCAACTTATTCAGTTCAATATGCGAAATGCTTGCAACTTTTAATGTTAATTCAGTTTATATATATGAATATGCGAAATGCTCATCGACAGATACTCAACAACAGCATTGTTTTCGCAACAATAGATCACAGTATTGGTAATCACAACATGAAATGTTAGTTCAAGTATTTAACAATGGTTATAAGAATGATAAAACAAAGAAATGCATTCTAAACATTTAAATCAATATGCTTCATCAATAATTAAACATATCTAGCAACAAAGAAATAACTCGCATAAATATACACTCTTGTCACTTAAAGGCTAATAAATAATCCCGCTGAATATAAATCAAATATATCAGTTCATTTTACCTCGTGTCCCCAAAAACTTTTTACACCTTATCTTAAATCCATGTCTTGTTATTCAAAATTTGAAAAATTCTAAAGTCCTTTTCTTTCATCAACACGTCTTTTGTTGAAAACTAGGGTAAACTTATAACTTGCAAGATCACAAACTTTATATCAAAACACAAAAAACGTGAAGATTTATTTACGTAAACACTGCTGTAATGAGGGACACTGCCAAAAATAGATACACTTGCACGACATTAAAGGTAGACAGATGTATGAACACATACAGTCCAACACAAAAAGAGTAAATATATGGTCGGTCGATGACACATTACCATCATTACCTTATTTATACCTATAAATTCCATTTCATTAGCTGTTTTTACCATATTCATACCACTGAGCCCTCTAACATACCAAAATACTTATTACCAAAAGTCCTAACAGTCCTTTCAAACAGCATATATATTTTTTCATTATATAAACAAACTCATGCCAGAGTGGTCTGTCCCACCAGCAGAATATATAGTCATTACCCAGGGCTCTAGCAAGTGGGCGACTTGGACGAGAGAATTGCTTTGGAGCTTCAGACTTAAATTGCTCAAATCTAACCTCCAAGGGAAATTTAAGTTGCCCTTAACTATCGCTAATCAAAATGAGTTGAATACACGCCACTTTCATAATTTAAGCTTCAATTACTGATTTGATTTTTGCGAGAACTGTGAAAATAAATAAAATTATTTACTACGCCAGAGTCGATTGTAATTGCAATTTGTCAACATGTGCGAATCCATGCAAACACAACGTTTTGCAAACAAATTGTTGATTAGCCAAGCATCATGATTAACTGGCACTGCTGCACAATTATTTTGTCTCCATGGTTAAAAAAAAAAGCTGCTATTTTGAAAGTATTCATACAAATTACATCACGTTTTATTTCATTTGGGGAAGTTGTCAGTTGCTTAGAAGATGCCAGTACTGTCATTATTAAGGGATCCATAAAATAAGCTAAAGTTTATAGATACTGCTGAAAAATGGCATTCTTAAATCTGCGTAATTCCGCAGTACTTTTCAATACCCATGTTTTTAACCATGTATGCACGAACAATCTATCTAGTAAGAACCATCTGCTTTCTACTCTTTCTACAAAGAGATAAGCCTTCATGTTCCTAACGTGACAAATAACGGCATTACATAATTACATCACTTTTTTTCATTGTGTGAGGATGTGAATCATTCTGAGACAAAAACACAAAAACTTGTGAACACAAACATACATCAGTTATCATGTACTCACCACAATCTATTTATAATTCTAAATATTACTTTTTTGAAGCAACATAATACTTAAGATTACGCAGCAATTAATAATCACAAAGTCTAAATATTAAACTATTAAAGTTTACAAATATGAGAAAACAAAAATCTCTTTCATTCATTTCAGAGTCACAAGAGCACATCTGCACCATCCTTCTGATTCGATGATCACATTAATCAAAAACTTCTGCGTATGAAAATTAGCAGCAAGTAAATGAATACAAATCGGTTAACAAATCAAAGAATCATGTCCACATTTGCAAAATGTTTGTAATAATTGATCGGGTCAATTCATAACGTATCAAGCAATTTTCTTTATCACTAAAATTATAAGCAATAATTCATCTGTCTATTTCCTCTTGTTTAAGTATGATAAATTACCCACTCAAATTCCATAACACACAATCGAAATAATTTTAATTAGATAAAAAAATGGCATAACTTACATTTCTACATATTTCTTCAAGGCCTGGAAAAAGAACCGTTAAAAAATTTAATAGTTGTTGTTGATAACAATTATCATGCTGCCCAATAAAAGGCAGGTCAACAAGAATTTTCGGAGCCTGTAATGAATCCTTTTAATATGTAAACTTATTCGACTAAAAAGGAGCCTAATGCACACTGCTCCACCCAACAAATTGACCTTTTTTTGTTTGAATTAAAGGTCCATTACTAAAACCCGAAAGAGTATTATATGAAAACCAGAGTTTGTAGCTGAGACTTCCTATTTACTGAAAATATGGCCCACTGCATCGGTTCTGACCAAATAGTCATGAATATGTTCAAGAATAACTAACAAATTAACAAAAAATGTTGCAAAACGAAAGTATGCTTTCCGACTGCTTACGAACCCGTCGAGCATCTTCGGACTTTTTCGGAAGAATCCTCTGAAACGAGGCTATAAATTATAAATAGATGCAAAATATATCATATGCCCAAACGATAACGTGATTTTTACAAACTTAGCACATGGAATTCAACAATTTTGTAACTCACAAAAACTTCATGAAAATCATTCTTATAATACAGGTAATATACAGCTTTACTACAAGTTTTCATAAGGACAATTCAGGCCCTTCCCGAATAAAAGTGTTTTACAACTTCGTCTGTAAACTTTTTCAGTTAATCTCTTTTCAGTATAATTTTAAGAATATAAATAAGGAACTGTCTTACACTGCAGAAACAAAGTTACCTAAATACACTTATTTATGTACACATGGCTACATTAATTTAATAAGATTTTAGACATTAAACACATTGTCTTGGCCTAATATATGTCACTGTCAATTTTAAATTTAAATTTTGTACATCTCATATTTTTCGTGCAAGTCGTGCATAATTACCATCATGGAAATACAGTTATTTTGTTGCGCGTCTTAAATGGATATTCGTTTGAAACAATTTTAAAATCACATGATCCCGAAGAATTTCCGACCGATTATGGAAAAGCGATAAACAGGAAAGTAGGACAAAATGACCCCCCATGTCAGTCTAAGAAAATACAGAAACAATCATTTGTTTCTCTGTACATGTGTTGATTTCAAGGGAATATTGCACGGCTATCGTAATGTTTAATACTACATTTCAAAATGTGTAGTCTTTTTTCTAAAATTTATGTCTATTCATTTGCCTTTATTTTGCACCTTTAAACAATTAACCAAGAACAATGATCTGGAATTATAGAGCGCAGGGTTTCAGAAATCCCATGTCTGGAGCCCGGGGGCTACCAGAAAATTCTGTCGGGCTACTAAATTTTTTCAGAGCGTGCCCGGCGGGCTACCTTGAAACTCCGTTTCGAGTAGCTGGAAATCAATAATTTAGTCTTCAAATATAATTTTGATAGTTGTCTATAATCCCCTTGTTTATCAAGGGATACATGCCTGAGGCTTTAATTATCTTAACACCTACTGTCTAAATCGGCAAACAATTACCCATTTAATCCTACCGCAGGCAAATGTTTACAAAAACATGTGCAAGACTGAAAATAGACTGATCCAATAACATCAAAGTTGCTGATAGGTATTGTTTAAAACAATATGCAAACCAGTCTTAAAATTACGTCATTTTAGCACCACCTGCCAAAGTGTACTTTCGGTTTTGCTGACCTCAATATTTATCGAGCGATCAGAAGGAACAAATATTTGATTTTGAGGCAGTTTAGTGCCTACACTGATTGTTTATGCTTTTCAATTTAAATACTTGCATAACATGCAAAAAAATCGACCGTGATTTTGCAAAATATCAGAAAGTATACAGAATTTTGGACAAACATAAATTCAGATAAGTGAATACACAGTGTCAAGAAACTGAGATACGCTATATACGCGGTTCTAGTCTGTTTACTAAAGCAGGAAGATGTTTAGATCAGACAGGATCAACTTTAAATAATTTTGAGATAAATTACAATTCATACAGCTCTAAGTTAGTAAGTTCTAATGGATTTGCAAGTTTATAAAAATTGATTTGCATTACTCTTTTATTGCCATGTTGCTATAACAATCAGGAGTACTCCTGATGATATTTCTCAGTTTAAAAACATGTAGTTTTATGTTTTAAAATGAGAAAAAGGAGTAATGATAATTACTATTTAAGAGAACAAAATTAATAACAATGTGCGTACGGCTAAAATTATGAAACCTCTAATAATTTATCATTCCATCCACTGTAGTATAGAAGCACATAGTAAATAAACCGAAATGGCCATTGCCAAATAAACTTAAATGTTCGGGCTACCAGATTAAAATTTTGGTAGCCCAATGGGCTACCAATAAATTTGCAGATTTCTGAAACCCTGGAGCGGCAGAAAAAAATTGCTTATCAATGGTTTCGAACCATTCAGACACAAAATATTAAGAACAAGGAGCTGTGTTCAATAAATGATTGATGGCCCCGGTGGCATCCATGTCGATACAAAGCAACCCAAGTCCAAAACAAGGTCAAGGTCAAAGTGAGGTCAGGTGATGTCTGAAGATGAGGAATAGTCACAGGTTACATCTGCATTAGTATCAAGTCATTCTAGTAAGGGGTATTGATGCTAGACGAAACGTTCCCATTTGGTTAACCAAGAGATGGCCCATATAAAGCAACCTAAGTACAAAACGAGGTCAAGGTCAAACTGAGGTCAGGGGATGTTTGAAGATGAGGAATGGTCACAGGTTACATCTGCATTAGTATCAAGTCATTCTAGTAAGGGGTATTGATGCTAGACGAAACGTTCCCATTTGGTTAACCAAGAGATGGCCCATATAAAGCAACCTAAGTACAAAACGAGGTCAAGGTCAAACTGAGGTCAGGGGATGTTTGAAGATGAGGAATGGTCACAGGTTACATCTGCATTAATATCAAGTCATTCTAGTAAGGGGTATTGATGCTAGACGAAACGGTCCCATTTGGTTAACCTTGTACGGACGGACGAAAAGACGAATGGGACAATCACTATATGCCTCCCGCATCAGTAGATGCCAGGGGCATAAAAATAGTGCTTCACTCAAATTCACTATAATAACAGTAAGTGATAACTGTACAAAGTTCAATCAAATAACAAAAAATAAGGACACCATTATACAAGATTTTCAACATGTACTGGCATTCAAAACCAACTAATTTTCTTCCATCAGTCCTCCATCGTCTTGACCTTCGCCCTGCTAAATTTCTAAAATGGACTGGTCCATCATTCAATTTGGGCAGCACCGCTTATTGTTCAAAGGGATGTTCACTGAAAATTTACTGACTGAACAGCGAACAGATGGACGTTCTGGGACAAAATCACTTGCCGCCAGCAGGCTTAAGGTTAAAGGCATGACAATGAATGTTAAACTAATGATTGTTATATAATCATCAGTCAAAAATATTTGCTTTAAAGTGAAATCAAAACAATAGACCACATAATGTATGACCTCCTCAAAATGATTTAATACTGTTAAATGTATTAAAGTCTCTGCAAGTAAAGATACATTTTAATCATTCAAAAAATGATTCAGAAGGCTGAAACTCAATCTTGTTTTATCATTTCTAATGCCCTATCTTTCTTTTTTTAGATACTTCTTGTAATCATATGTACTATTGTATTTGTATGTTTCCGGGTTGGATTTTAACTATGCATACTTATGAAAATGCAGTGAAAATTAAAACACCCACATGTTTATTCAGTGAATTTATATTACCGCCAAACAGATAGTTTGTGTGAATGGGGGTGGGGTGACTGGGGTCAAAGATACTTTAATTCCAGATATACACAAGTTATGTGTAACAGTAATGTGCCATGGTTTGTTTGTTCTTATGCTTTACCAAACCAAGGAGAAAACTCTACCCTATAGTGATCTATACTTGCAGCTGAAGATCCATGAATGGGTTACTTTGTTTTGTGGGAATTTATGAATTTATGAAACAAGAGGGTCATGATGGCCCTATATCACTCACCTGTTATCATTGCACTTGAGGACAAGTAGGTCCTCAGAAAAAATATTTAAGTCCAAAGGGCAGGAACAACAAAGGAAAGAAATTTTACCAAAAAAAAAAAAAAAAAAAAAATTCTTACAAGGTACATTTATGTCAAAATACACCTAAAAATTGGAGGTACCATCCATGTTGTACCACAGAAAAGTGGTCTCGGTTTTTCCCTACGGCCAATAATAAAAAAGTTACTAAAAATAAGCTATTTATAGTAACATAAAAGGGAAGTAATTAAAAACAAGAGCACCGCCTTGCGGGTGCTGACGCTCATCTGATTTTTTTTGTATAATAGAAATATTGTCCTACCCATGATTTTCTAAGTCTAAAAAGGGCCATCACTCTTGCAAAAAGCAGGATAGAGTTATGTTTCTTGATGTACAGTGTCCACTTATGATGGTGAAAAACTGTTGCAAGTTTTAAAGCAATAGCTTTGATAGTTTATGAGAAAAGTTGACTTAAACATAATATTCAACCAAGAAAATGATTTTTCTAAGTCCAAAAGGGGCAATAATTATTGCAAAAAGCAGGATGGAGTTATGTTGCTTGCTGTACAGGGTCAGCTTATGATGGTGAACAAGAGTTGCAAGTTTTAAAGCAATAGCTTTGATAGTTTAAGAGAAAAAGTTGACCTAAACATAAAACTTAACCAAGAAATCTGATATTTTCTAAGTCCAAAAGGGGCAATAATTCTTGCAAAAAGCAAGATGGAGTTATGTTTCTTGCTATACAGGGTCAGCTTATGATGGTGAACAAGTATTCCAAGTTTCAAAGCAATAGCTTTGATAGTTTAGGAGAAAAGCTGACCTAAACATAAAACTTAACCAGGCAACGCCGACGCCGACGCCGACAACCGCTCAAGTGATGACAATAACTCATCATTTTTTTTCAAAAAATCAGATGAGCTAAAAAAAACTGTTGAAAGTGAACAAAAGAAGGATCTGCCAAATAAATCTGTTGACATAAATGAAATTTCAGATCAGTATCTTCATTAGTTACGGAGATATACCCATTTTAATTTGAAATAAAGGGAGGTAATTTGACATAAAATCAGTCCATGGTTATCTACTAGGGATGGGAATGAATATTCGAAAATCGGTCGAATATTCGAATATGAAAATCAAATTCGAATATTCGTAAATAATTGTATTTTTTTTTTCAAAGTAAGTATCATTGATTTTGGGCAATATGAGCATGCTAATTCTACAGAAAAAAACATGTCAAGTTTGTTTATCGCGTATCAAAGGATGTCCAATTAACAAGAAAATAGCAATGCATAATTGGCAGGGGCCATCGTTACTGATTAACAGTTTGCAACAGGCATCAATGAGTCAGATGCATGTCAAAATATGTCCAATTAACAAGAAAATTGCAATGCATAATTACCTGGGGTCATCGCTACAGATTAACAGTTTGTATTAGGCGTAAATGTGATATCTTTTTATCTTTTGTTCATTTTTATTGGCGCCTGTTTTATGTAACAAGTTCTAGATTATTTTTTTTGAAAACAATACCAAACTTGTAGATACTGTCGATCTTTTTTTTTACAATATTTTGTATGACGTTTCAGACCATCCGCAGAATCGGTTTTCATCCGCAATCGGCCGTATTCGAATTAAATTTTGAAGTACTTTATAATAAAATCAAGAAATAAAATATGATTGATGCATAAGTTCATAATGAAGGAGGTTTAAGTCTGCCTTACTTGCTTTTTACACGACAATTTTTACATGCCAATTGAAAATTTTCAAAATGGCGGTGGTAATACAACAGCGCGTCACATGTTTAAATGGGACGACCTGCTATTTTTAGATAAAATTGCGACGGTCTAATTTATAATCGTTTTGATTTTTTGTATCATTCTGAAGCTAACAAACTGAATTAGTTAAATATGTTCATGATTATACTGACATCATCGTGAAATAAAACGCTAGGATCGACGGGTTTTGCTAGGTAGGATCGAGTTACCCGAAACAAACATTTTTTGGCCTTATTACGTACGATGATCCACGCATTAAACAAATGAATACGTTGTGTATATGCCAATCACTTAATAAGAATTCAAAGCTTCCATTAAAACAAACCGAATATTTGAATATATTCGAATCTGGCAAACCGAATATTCGAATATTGATTTCAGTATTCGTTCCCATCCCTACTATCTACCCTGATTGGCTCAGTCCAACTAATGACAATAATGAAATTTCAAATAAGTCCTATAAGTACTTACTGATATAAATCCGTTTTGACTACAATCAGGGGAGGTAATCAGATATAAATATCCTACGATTGGATCTGATTTGTCATGGAATCCAAGATTTATTGTTGCTGAAGATATTTTGGAAGTTTGTATAAAAAGAAACCATAAATGAAGTCTCTATATGG
Organism: Mercenaria mercenaria; assembly: GCF_021730395.1. Classification (NCBI taxonomy): domain Eukaryota; kingdom Metazoa; phylum Mollusca; class Bivalvia; order Venerida; family Veneridae; genus Mercenaria; species Mercenaria mercenaria. Next base: position 48,837,531 of record NC_069362.1, read on the forward strand.
CTGCAAAAGCCAAAATAGCCAATTTTGGACCTTTCAGGGGCAATAACTCTGGAACCCCTGATGGAATCTGGCCAGTACAAGAAAGGAACCAAGATCTTGTGGTGATACAAGTTGTGTGCAAGTTTGGTTAAAATCAAATCATAAATGAAGTTGCTATTGTGCAGACAAGGTCAAAATAGCTAATTCTGGCCCTTTCAGGGGCCATAACTCTGGAACCCATTATGGGATCTGGCCAGTTCAATAAAGGAACTGAGATCTTATGGCAACATAAGTTTTGTGCAAGTTTGATTAAATTCAAATCATAAATGAAGCTGCTATTGTGCAGACAAGTTCTAAAGAGCTAATTCTGGCCCTTTCAGGGGCCATAACTCTGGAACCCATAATGAAATCTGGCTAGTTCAAGAAAGGAACTAAGATCTTATGGTGATACAAGTTGTGTGCCAGTTTGGTAACAAGAGGACCATGATGGTCCTGAATCGCTCACCTCTTCCAACATGACCAAATTTTGAATATGACCTCGTTTTTTCTATTATTTGACATAGTGACCTAGTTTTTGAGCTCATGTGACCCAGTTTTGAACTTGAGCTAGATATTATCAAGATAAAAATTCTGACCAATTTTCATGAAGATCCATTGAAAAATATGGCCTCTAGAGAGGTCACAAGGTTTTTCTATTTTTATACCTACTGGCCTAGTTTTTGACCGCACGTGACCCAGTTTCGAAACTGACCTAGATATCATCAAGGTGAACATTCAGATCAATTTTCATGAAGATCCATTCAAGGGTATGGCCTCTAGAGAGGTCACAACGTTTTTTTTCATTATTTGACCTATTGACCTACTTTTTGAAGGCACGTGACCCACTTTCGAACTTGACCTAGATATCATCAAGATGAACATTCTGACCAATTTTTATGGAGATCCATTCAGAAGTATGGCCTCTAGAGAGGTCACAAGGTTTTTCTATTTTTAGACCTACTGACCTAGTTTTTGATGGCACGTGACCCAGTTTCGAACTTGACTTAGATATCATCAAGGTGAACATTCTGACCAACTTTCATACAGATCCCATGAAAAAAATGGCCTTTGGAGAGGTCACAAGGTTTTTCTATTATTTGACCTACTGACCTAGTTTTTGATGGCATGTGACCCACTTTCGAACCTGACCTAGATATCATCAAGATGAACATTCAGACCAACTTTCATACAGATCCCATGAAAAATATGGCCTCTAGAGAGGTCACAAGGTTTTTCTATTATTTGACCTACTGACCTAGTTTTTTAAGGCACGTGACCCACTTTCGAACTTGAGCTAGATATCATCAAGGTGAACATTCTGACCAATTTTCATGAAGATCTCATGAAATATATGGCCTCTAGAGAGGTCACAAGGTTTTTCTATTTTTAGACCTACTGACCTAGTTTTTGACCGTACGTGACCCAGTTTCGAACTTGACCTAGATATCATCAAGATGAACATTCTGACCAACTTTCATACAGATCCCATGAAAAATATGGCCTTTAGAGAGGTCACAAGGTTTTTCTATTATTTGACCTACTGGCCTAGTTTTTGATGGCACGTGACCCAGTTTTGAACTTGACCTAGATATCATCAAGGTGAACATTCTGACCAATTTTCATGAAGATCTTGTGATATATATGACCTCTAGAGAGGTCACAAGGTTTTTCTATTTTTAGACCTACTGACCTAGTTTTTGATGGCACGTGACCCAGTTTCGAACTTGACTTAGATATCATCAAGGTGAACATTCTGACCAATTTTCATGAAGATCTTAAGAAATATATGGCCTCTAGAGAGGTCAGAAGGTTTTTCTATTTTTAGACCTACTGACCTAGTTTTTGACAGCACGTGACCCAGTTTCGAACTTGATCTAGATATCATCAAGATGAACATTCTGACCAACTTTCATAAAGATCCCACAAAAAATGTGACCTCTAGAGTGGTCACAAGCAAACGTTTACGGACGGACGGACGCATGGACGGACGCTGCGTGATCACAAAAGCTCACCTTGTCACTATGTGACAGGTGAGCTAAAAATTAAATCATAAATAAAGCTGCTATTGTGCAGACAAGGTCAAAATAGCTGATTTTGGCCCTTTCAGGGGCCTTAACTCTGGAACCCATAATGGAATCTGGCCAGTTCAAGAAAGGAAACAAGATCTTATGGTGATACAAGTTGTGTGCCAGTTTGGTAAAAATCAAATCATAAATAAAGCTGCTATTGTGCAGACAAGGTCAAAATAACTGATTTTGGCTCTTTCAGGGGCCATAACTCTGGAACCCATAATGGGATCTGGCCAGTTCAAGAAAGGAACTGAGATCTTATGGTGATACAAGTTGTGTGCAAGTTTGGTTAAAATAAAATTATAAATGAAACCACTATCGTGCAGACAAGAAATTGTTGACGCACGCACGCATGGACAGACTGACGACGGACGAAGGGTGATCACAAAAGCTCACCTTGTCACTATGTGACAGGTGAGCTAATGAAACAAGGGCAATAACTCTGCAGTTACTGAAGAGATTCTGATGAATGATATGCATGTACCACTGCCCTTTAGTGATCTATATTTGTTTAAATTTCATGAAGATCCATCAATGGATTACTTTATTCTGTGGGAATTTATGGATTGTTAAGCTTTAAAAATTCATGAAGATCCATCAAAATGTTACTCTGACACATTCTAGCATAAAACTGCTGTTTTTGTCACTTTTCGGGGGTGTTTTAACAGGAGAGAAAACGTGTGTTAACAGAGAGATTCTCGCGCTCGCATGCTGTTATAACACCTTTTTATATATGCGAGTTCCGTGGCAAAGCGTAAGTAAACGTCATTCGGCCCCAAAACGGATAATTCAAAACAAAATGACGTCAACGTAAAAAACAACTCAGACATTCCCGCGCATTTCATGGAAATTTAATGACGTTGAGGTAGGATGTATTCATTTATTAGTATTTTTCTGCGTTTTATGCTAGAATAGCGTTGTTCATTTCGTGTTATAACGTCTGCAGAATCCCGAGGGATTGGTTGGTGCCCGAGCCCGTAGCATTATCCCTACAGTCAAAACCCTTGTTTCACAAATTAAATCAAGGGGGAAAACTCTACTTTCACCACTTAAGACCGCTGTATCATATGATGTAGTTATTTAGGTTTAATAAAGACTGTGCCATTTTATATCCCTTTATCAAAATATGCTGAAGCTGGATCCATGTACACTGTATTCAAGAAAGAAATACACAAGTTTTCATGCAACTAATTTCTCATTTTATATGGAACATCAGCACAGGACTTTATTAGCTTTCTGAAATGGAAGTTTTCAAAATACTGACTGATTAAACAACTAGTCCTAATATGTATATTTAAACCCATACTGTGAGGATACTCATGTCAGTTGTTGTCCACAGATACTTGGGGTCAGAAACCTCTCCCTAGTCACCCCATATCCTCTGCCCTTGCCAACTGTTAGCCAGTATCATGCATTTGATGACTTCAACACAAAATGACCATAGAACATGTTTTATAACAAGAGGGCCAAGATGGCCCTAGGTCGCTCAGCTGAGAAACACACCATAACAGTGTAAACATGTTTGACCTAGTGATTTCATGGAAATAAATAGTCTGACCAATTATCATTAAAATTGGAGCAAAAATCTTGAGTATAAACAAGTATTTTCTTTGATTTGACCTAGTGACCTAGTTTTTGACCCCAGACTATCCATATTCGAACTTGACCTAGATTTCATCAAGGCAACCAATCTGACCAAATTTTATGAAAATCCAGTGTAAAATGCTGCCCCTATTGCATACAAAAGGTTTTTCTTTGATTTGACCTAGTGACCTAGATTTTGAACCCAGATGACCCATATTTGAACTTGACCTAGATTTCATCAAGGCTATCATTCTGACAAAATTTCATGAAGATCAGTTGAAAAATACAGCCTCTATCGCATACATGAGGTTATTCTTTGATTTAACCTAGTGACCTACTTTTTGATCCTAAATGACCCATATTCCAAATCTATCTAGATTTCATCAAGGCAATCATTCTAACTTAATTTCATGAAGATCAATTGAAAAATACAGCCTCTATTGCATACACAAGGTTTTTCTTTGATTTGACCTAGTGACATACTTTTTGACCTCAGATGACCCATTTTCAAACTCGGCCTAGATTTCATCAAGGTTATTATTCTGACTTAATTTCATGAAGATCAATTGAAAAATACAGCCTCTATCGCATACACAAGGTTTTCCTTTGATTTGACCGAGTGACCTACTTTTTGACCCCAGATGACCCATATTCGAACTTGAAATAAATTTCATCAAGGCATTAATTCTGACCAAAACTCATGAAGATTAATTGAAAAATACACACTCTATCACATACACAAGATTTTTCTTTGATTTGACCTAGTGACCTACTTTTTGACCCCAGATGACCAATTTTCAAACTTGGCCTAGATTTCATCAAGGTAATAATTCTGACTAAAACTCATGAAGACTAATTGAACAAGGAGCTGCGTTCAATAATCGCTTGATGCCCCCAGTGGCATCCTTGTCGATACAAAGCAACCTAAGTCCAAAATGAGGTCAAGGTCAAACTGAGGTCAGGTGATGTTGGAAGATGAGGAATGGTCACAGGTTACATCTGTATTAGTATCAATTCATTTTTGTAAGCGGTATTGATGCTAGACGAAACGGTCCCATTTGGTTAACCAAGAGATGGCCCATATAAGCAACCTAAGTCCAAAATGAGGTCAAGGTCAAACTGAGGTCAGGTGATGTCTGAAGATGGGGAATGGTCACAAGTTACATCTGCATTAGTATCAAGACATTCTAGTAAGGGGTATTGATGCTAGACGAAATGGTCCCATTTGGTTAACCAAGAGATGGCCCATATAAAGCAACCTAAGTCCAAAATGAGGTCAAGGTCAAACTGAGGTCAGGTGATGTCTGAAGATGGGGAATGGTCACAGGTTACATCTGCATTAGTATCAAGTCATTCTAGTAAGGGATATTGATGCTAGACGAAACGGTCCCATTTGGTTAACCTCGTACGGACGGACGAACGGACAGGACGATCACTATATGCCTCCCGCATCAGTAGATGCCGGGGGCATAAAAATACAGTCTCTATCGCATACACAAGGTTTTTCTTTGATCTGACCTAGTGACCTAGTTTTTGACTCCAGATGACCCATTTTCGAACTCCGCCTAGATTTCACCAAGGTAATCATTCTGACCAAATTTCATAAAGATCACTTGAAAAATACAGCCTCTATCGCATACACAAGCTAATTGTTGACAGACGACAGACAGACGCCGGACAATGAGCGATCACAAAAACTCACCTGCTCAGGTGAGCTAAAAAACTCAGCATGTTTTAAAAACACGGTAACTTTCAAAAAACAAGCAATTTTTTTTCCACGGAACACATCTTTGCGAATGGGTATCTGCTTAACATATGCCATAGGTCAATGGAGCCGCATAGCAAAATTGATATGCTTTCAACAATACTGGACAGGATAATTACTACAGGAGGATTTTTTACTATGAACGATATATTAAAAGTTTTAGTAGTTTAAGTTTTAGAAGAGGGGGCATCCCAGGCGTCTAGCTAGGTCCAATATTTTGGGAGAAGTCACTTCTCCTTCAAGCTGATTTAGGGAGAAGTGGGGAGACTTTTCCTACCGCAAGGCTGTTGAGTGATTCGAAAAAAATTGTAATTTTCTTGTTTCTGGATAAAGAACATTGATGTGACCATTCATTTTCTTAGTTAGATCATTTCTCATACAGTGATTATTGTTTCATTAAAAAATTCTGAAAAAAGTTGTTGCTGTCATTTTAGTGTAAATCTAACAATGTTCAGCTTGAGGGAGAAGTGACTTCTCCGAAAAAAATTGGACTAAGCAAGACCCCTCATTCTCTTCTTATCCAAAAAGTCAGTTGTCAGGACCGGTGTCATTTGATGAAATTGAAATGGTTACAAACCCTTTTTTTGTTAATATTTAGGGAATTAGTTTAGACTGCAAGATCCACAGGGAATCAAAGGCCAGAGGACTGGGATTTCCACAGAGCTGCTACACTAGTCTAAAGCCTAGCTACTTTATAATGTCTTTGGTATGAAACAGCCAGGAATCGCACACCAGACCAAAAGTGACACTAGTCAGGTCAGAGAGATGGCCTGTTTGCACCAGCTGGTTCATTGGAACCAGGCTGGTCCAATTGACCCACAACAAGACATGTACACATGGGCCTAATGAACCATATTCATTCAGTTTGTACTCGTAGGCGGATATCGACAAGTCAAAAAAATATAACGATATTCAACTCTCGAGTACAATTATTTGGACTATGTCAGCTCAAAAAGATTCTGGTATCTGACAGACTGATAGCGAAATTAGTGTAGGTATATTCTATAACTATATTCCAACTTCAATATTTTTTTTTGCCCACAGCTATGCATGAAATCACCACAGGAGCCTGAAATTCTATCCAAAAGCCATAAAAAGTCTGTATATGAAGAAAGACCCCGCTTCTATATAATAAAAAACACCAGGAATGAAACGCATTGTCACCCCACCCACCACGAGAAAACAAAAAAAAAAATCAAAGCAAGCAGTGCGAGTGTTCTCGGGTGTCGTAATTATCTAAAGGCAACTAAAATATATGCGGGACTGTGCTTACTGGCCGCTTCACCGTATTAACTAACACGAAATCAGTGAGTTCAACAACACTTCGTTCATCGTCCAAACCATTGCGTGACAGCACACCTTCATGTATATTTCTGCGCCGGAGTTAATAATGCATTTGTGTAAATGCCAGAATCCGGTCCGATCCGTACACAATTTAGAACAGAACAGAACAGCATCGTGTAAACAATGTCATTTGTCATTTACAACACAATTAATATTTGATATCAGAAAACTCATTCCGTATCACAAAGCGTAGCTGAGCAGCCATGATATTCTTTTTTCTGTTATGCGCTGCTTCCGTCAATGGTTGAGTTACTTCCCCTCTTTTGTCAATGCTAGACTTAGTTCCCATAATGGGTTTTTTCCAACGTGATATGCCTAATTCTTTTATTATTTAATGGTTATAGAAATTCAAAGATGTAATATTTATTGAAAGAAATATTAATAATAAAACATGACATATACAGATATTTTTTACCTGGTTCTTGAAATTATTTTTTATTCTCTCCGGCGCAGAAATATACATGAAGGTGTGACGTCACGCAATGGTTTGGACGATGAACGGAATGTTGTTGAAATCGTTGATTTCGTGTTAGTTAATACAGTGAAGCGGCCAGTAAGCACAGTCCCGCATATATTTTAGTTGCCTTTAGATAACTACGCCATCCGAGAACACTCGCACTGCTTACTTTGAAATTTTCTTGTTTTCTCGTGGTGGGTGGGGTGTGAATGCGTTTCATTCCTGGTGTTTTTTATTATATAGAAGAGGGGTCTTTTTTCATATACAGACTTTTCATGGCTTTTGGACAGAATTTCAGGCTCCTGTGAAATCACAAAAAAACTGTGACAAAAATATCCCGAACTTCGAAGTCAAACAGTGCTGAATATTTTTTTCAACAGTTCTGATCATTATCATCCTTTAACAAAGTAGATCTAGATATTAAATAAACAACATATTCGTTCTAATGAACTTACCAATAATAACAGCAGCCTCTGTCAAATGTTAAAACAAAATTGGAACATTTGTGTTCCTAACATCAGCTGTAAGGTCAAGGACGTCTTGTATGAAGCGCCCTCTGGATGTTTACGAATAGAACTGAATTAAAAGAAATAGGCGTCTTTTCAGCGGAAAAGACTTATTTTACAGATAATAGAAACGTATTGGCTAATTACCTAGATTAATGCAAATAATTGATAAGTCAATAAATAAGTAAATAAACACAAAAACAACAATAAAACTATCTGACAAGCTGGGGTGTAACGGTGTTTACAAACCTTTGTACAACCGTGCTAAACTTTGTGACTTTGCAGGACTACAAAGAAGTATAAAATACATTTTTATAGCTCGATCTTTGGTTAATAAAACTATTGCCTCTAGCAATATCTTCCAGGTTTCTTTAAAAGATATTTTGTACTGTTAGTTAGGAAATAATCCACCATTTGATACTGAGCGAATAATGGAGATAATAATGTTCGTTCTGATACATTAAAAAGTTGTCTTCAACATAGAATGTGTACATACAAAGTTCATGAAAAAGAGCTTTTGTATTTTTAAGTTATAGCATATTCAATTTTTTTGCCATATTTTGGACTATTTGTTGCTATAGCAACAAAATAAAAGGGCGTGCTTATTCTCATATTGTCATCTGGCCATATACAAATTTTAATGAATAAGAATATGTTATACTTTTATTAAAGTCGTCCGAGGTTCCATTTTAGACACTTTTTGTCACACCTTTAGACAATTTGTTGCCATAGCAATCAGAGTTTCTTTTGCCATATCAACAAAAAAGGTCGTACACATTTCCTTTATTGCCATCTATCCATGTATATCAAGGGCCGTGAAATGATATCTTGTACTTTGACCAGTTAAACATGTGTTTAAAGCCTATATACGTTGTCGAAATAAATGAGACATTGTACCCCTTTCATGCAAATTTTAGGAAAATGTATATCCTGACTATTTAAAAAAGATTGCACCAAACACATCACTATTTACAACTCATCTCAAACCATTCTCGCATACCAGAGGTCTACCGTGGTTTCCGGATGTCTCGGGATTTTGACGAACCTCTGATGGATGAGAATGATCTCAAACTGACCGCACTATCTTTTCACAGTAAATGAAAGTATAGAACAGTATTTTGTCCGTTCTTGTTTTATATTTATACAATTCTAGCTTCTGTTTTTCTTGTTTGGATATGTATCTGTATTCTGAGATTCACGTTTCGTTACTTTAAAAAGGGGTTCAGTGAATAGGCAAAATGCGAAAAAAAAAAAAAAAAAAAAAAAAAAAAAAAAAAAAAATTCAAAACTCTCATAAACCATAGACGCATGCAGTCCAACTAGTGACGTAATTATCACTTCTATTCATTTCACAAAGAGCTGGGCTAAGTTAGCCGGACAAGCCTTATCTTAAGGATTTCTTTCTCTCTGTTCTGGGGGCTTTCTCTCGCTTTGTCCTTCTGGTTATATTGCTCAGTGTCTGTACCAGCAGAGGATGAATTTGGCACCCTGAGCGGCTGCCTTTGTGCTGTGTAAAGCGCCTTTGGACGTGTTTATCATGAAAATGGAGGACTCACTGTTGTTAAATTTCTGGTCCTTTTGGGATCATGGTGTACATTCATTTCTACAATAATAGAATTCCACATAAGCCAGTGCTAGGGGGCGTGAGGGATGTTGCACATTTCATTACCCCCCCCCCCCCCCACACACACACACGAATAGAAGTAGTCAAACCGAGTGTGCTATTATGTTGCTTGGTTGCATTCTATGCTTCCAAAAGGATCCTTTTACAGATTTTATAAATCTGGCAATAATAATAACGCACTCAACGTCTTTATAGACGGGAGAGCAACAAGAGAATATTATGAAAGAGATTGTATTCACGTTCTACATAATGGTATCTTTAGCTACAATCTATATCGGGTAAAGATCGTGCCAATTAATGTTGGATAAAAAACTTTTTACTGTATTATCTAAAATAAATTACTGTCGTAAAGGATATCATGAAAAGTTATGCTAACGAGTGATGATGCTTGACGACAAATGGTATTACTGTTGCCTAGCAGCGTCTGCCTCCCCATTCATAAAGTGTCAAAAGTCAATGTTATAATTCTGGACACGAAGTCTGCGGGATGTGGACTATGACATGCTCAAAACTAACGTATTATAGAATAAGATTCCAGAATCGTATAAAAAAATAGTAAAAGAATTACCTAGCTTTTTAAAGTCTTCAGTAATTCTTCTTGCTGGTACACTTTCAAAGTCTATTGGGCATTCTGTAGGCAAAATAATCATACATTTCTATTACCAAAGAAAATTAACTAATGAATTATATAACCATATTATTCAAATATTTTCTACGAAATACACATCAGAAAAGGGCTCCGAAAAGTTAATATCCTAAAATATTAGTACTAAACACTTAATTTCGTTTATACTAATTTGTTTAATTGTTACTAAGTAATGTGTTTTGACTTGATCTTGCTGAAAAAAACCTTCAAGCTTATCTGAATATATCTTAAAGTACAACTACATTGCTTTTTGTTTACTTACCATTTACCGCATTGCTAACGCAGCAGACATCATACTTGTATAATCTAAAGTGACTATCACAAAATTAAATTCGATAAAACATCCTCTTTTCGTTTACTTTAATTGTCTGGGTAGCACAGATAAATCATGGGTCTCGAAAAAATACTCGAGTATCTCTTTAATATAAAATAGAAGAAAAACGTATGTAGTCTTTGACTTATGGATGCTCCTCCTATCTGTATACGTTGCATTTTTCGCTGTAAATTAGTCGATCGTTTGTATCACTTTACCGTGCCTGCAATTTGGTCGAAAGGACACCCGAGACCTTCTTCCACAAGCATTTAGGCGAAAAGTCGCCATATGACCTATATTGGGACGGTATAACTTATCAGTTAGCTCAGGAGGTTGGGTACAAGAGTTCGAATATTGTGAGATCGTTAGTTCCGATCTTTGACTAGACGTTTGCACTCCCTGCTGCATTACCTCTGATTTATGTGAGGACCGAGGAAGCTGTCAGTAACTTGCGGAAAATGGGTTATATAGGTTTTGTCGTATATAACTTAATATTATCGAAAAGAGAACTTTTATTTGAAAACAACAGTTAAATGTATTATCATATCGACAGGTTTCTGGTCAGAATCCGTTTAATTAAACACTAATAAATTTTAAGATCGAAATTCATGTTCCTAGAAAGTCTGTGGCATATTTATTGCAGAGAATGGTTTGGGACACTAAAAAGACGTGCATGTAATCTTGTGAGACAAATAAGCAGGTATTATACGAGTTTATTCCCTTTCACCTCTGTGTAATATTCCGGATATACGTGCAATTTTTGTCAAAAATCTTTTTTTTTTCGGTTTCTGTTCTGAATGTTTATATTACTTTTGTTATTTCTTTGCAGTACGGAATTTTCGACATTGCGTCTGAAATCATTAGTCCCCCACCTCTGATTCATGTGGGGAAGCGGAGAGCAGGTTAATGTACTGGTACAGAATCCAGGAAGACTGGTTAGGTTAACTGCCCGCCGTTACATGACTGAAATACTGTTGAAAAACGGCGGTAAACCGAAAACAAACAAACAAACAAAACGGAATTTTAGGTTTATGTTCGTTTGAAACTGATCAACGAGAAAATATTGATTAGTCATAAGCAAACAAAGTAATGAAATTAAATTGAAAATAACCGTTTCCTGTCTGAGTTGTCTTAAAATAAACTCAGATTTAGGTGGGAAACGTGTTTTCTTTGGTCAATTGGTTTTGACAAGAGAATTGGCACACCATGTATACTAAAATAGAAAAAGTGGATACTCCACAGGTCGCACAACACGACAAAAACGAAAATGTTGCAGGCTCGGTTTCACGGGGGAGGAACTGTTACACGAGACTCGGTTGTGGAGGATATCATGTTACAGATTTAGGATGCTTTTGTGCTGTATTCCTGGATAACGTTACAGCATTCGGAGGATAATAATAGCTGTCGGTATTTTGTTTGCCAAAGATGTGGTAAAGATTTATCTCTTTTTCCAAAAAAAAAAAAAAAATAGTTTTTCTAGATAAGTGATATGCACGTCTGTTGAGACATGGCTTAACCTGCGAAACACAGTATATTGATGTTAATCAAGCGTTTTATGAAAAAAATCGAAATTTTGATAGAAAAATTTCTAAAAGAAAATTGATTAAAAGATATTCAAAACGTATCTCATGCAAATTTGCATTGATTAAAACCCTCTTCAGGCATGGACTTATAAAACGAGGTAGAAAAATTACTGTTGATCTAATATTTCGTGGTTTTATAGAATGTTGCAGTTTAGCCGGATATGTTACAGTTGTGGGGTGCTGCTTTTGAATGTGTTACAGATTTAGGATGATACTTTTTCCTTCTTCAGGATTCTGTTGTTAGATGTAAATACTGCTAAACAACATTTATTTTGTCATTTGAGGCAGCCAGACATGTACTAGAGTGGCGTTGCTGTAACGACGTTTAAAACACAGGAAAGTCCACCTAACGGGAGAAGATGTCGGTTGTGATATGTCAAGAATCACATATGATGAACAGTTGATGATACAAGTTATGCAGAGCAAATCTCCCGTCCCTTTTCCATGCAAATTGACCGATCGTTTGAACAATCTCTAATTACATCAGTTGTTAAATGTTTTTCCATAACCTCTAAATAAATCACCAAAGATATCGCGGAGCGAAATCGAAAAATGTTTTAAGTGGTGTATTTATTTATATTCACATAGATTAATTACTTTCGTTCAAATCTAAAAAGAGAGTGAGTTACTATGTTTTATAAGGTAACTCCTAATTTTCGAACAACCCGAATTTAATGTGCTCGTGCTCGCGTTTACGCAATGCCTACAGTCCTGAGACATGCCTTCTAATGGCACACAGTCCTGAAAAGCCCTTGCCACCGTCATACACACAAAGACAAAGACGCATATACTTTTAGATGAAAATCCTGAAACATTATCCATTTTAATTATGAATTGCGTATAAAATCCTCTGTTAAAAGATTTAGGCTCCTAACTGTGACCAAACAGATTCAATGCTTCAGATTAGCCTATTTGATTGTGCATGCTTGCCAAATCATCATTGAGCAGATGCATATCTGCTTGTAGGCAGCTACGCGCCTGCAAGCAGACTATGATTCGATGGTTGTTCCTACAGTAAACACGTATACATGTTTAACAAAAAAAAGAATCTTCTGTTTTTTGAAAAAATGTTTTATTGCACATGTGCGAGTTGTCGTGAGAAAAGCCAATTAATTTCTTAAGTTCTCCATTACCGATTCCGAGAGGATATTTTCTTTTAAGCTTATTAGTAATTGAAATCGTTGATAAAGACACGCATTGCCAAGCTCTTCTGAAGCTAGGACACATCGTTTGCTAGCTTAATACATGTAGCATAAACGGGTACTATTTATGAAAGAACAGCTTATTAAATTGCAAACGACGATTCAATGCGAATTGGTGATTATGGTATCATATACATTAGATATAGAACACTAGCTTTCCATTGAAAATGTTTATATATCATTTTATTATATATAGCTGTTGAATCAGATTTAGAATTTCGAAATTAGAAACAAAAATGCACTTGGTATAATATATTTGTTACATCTTACAAAAAATCCCGCATAATTCATGATATCTAAATTTTATTTGCTATCCTGGTATTGTATATTATCAAAATATATTCTAAAAAGTATCATCCTAAATCTGTAACACATCCAGAAGAAGCACCCCACAACTGTAACAGTCTATAAAACCACGAAAAATTAGACCCACATTGATTTTTCTACCTCGTATTATAACTGCATGCCTAAAGAGGGTCTTTATCGATGCAAATGAGCATAAAATATGGTTGAAACATATTTTAATCAACTTCTTTTGGATAATTTTCTATCAAAATTTCGGATTTTGTCATTAAACGCTTGATAGACATCAATATATTGTGTTTCACGTATTAACCATGTCTCAGCAGACGTACATACCACTGACCTAGAAAAACAATTTTTATTTTTGCAAAAAAGAGATAAATATTTACTATTTTTTTGGCAAACAAAACACCGACAGTGATTTTTATCCTCCAAAGGCTGTAACGTTATTCAGGAATACTGTAACAGTAGCATCCTAAATCTGTAACATGGTATCCTCCACAACCGAGTCTCGTGTAACAGTTCCCCCCCCCCCCCCCCCCCCCCCCGTGGGTTTGATTGAGCCTGTTCATGTACAGTAGTGGAAATGCATGCTACCGTCCACGCCCACCGGGTTGAGCAGAACTCAACATTTACACATACTACAAATACAATCAAAGCCTTGAAATGTCTGATGGTTGCGGGTTTTTTGGTAGATTTATTTTCTGTTTAAATGTTAGTCTATGAATATACATGAATGAGAAACAAATACAAATTTAATGTGCCTCATATCTAAGATGAACTCTGCCTGACTCAGCTTGTGATGTAACCATGGGCTGGAATACCTTATCATTGATAGATCTTATTGTCACAAATTGACATACGGGCCTTATTTTATCTGTAGTGTAAATGCAGGTATTGCATCATCTTTTCGTAAATTTTTGAGTTATTGAGGTAAATGTCAGATTTCACGCATGAAATACCTCTCATGTTTTTCTGTATTTCATAACTTAAATTTCCATGTAAATTTCATTAAATTCTGTTCAGTAATAAGAAAGTTGATATTTTATAAACTTCAGTAATTTATGTTTTTATCCCCAAAACCACCATAATGGGCCTCAAATTGTCAATTTAAATTCGCGCCAAAGTAGTTAGATTCCCCGGCTATATCGTGAATCCCGTGAAAATGACAATAGTCGGAGTCCACGGCTTAGCCGTGAATCCCATGAAATTTAGTATTTGGCGGGACATTATCCTTTAAATAGACTGGACTAGATATGCCTTGCGCACACCACCTTCCGACTTTATAGACGAATCTATGTCTGAATTATTTTCTTGCTAGAAATTTATGCTCGATCGAGGTAAGAAATTTATTTGTTAGATTTTTGTATGATTTTTGCATTACGACTTTTATTTGGTAAATTTTTGTGCATTCTACAGAATTCTGTAACATTTACTTTTCGGCATATGATTTTGGCTAGTTTCGGTATGTCAGGATGATTTATTAAATTTTTCAGACTTTTGTAAATTATTTAGAAAGAGGAGTCTAAACGTTTCGTTTATATAAGATGTTAGATTTATACTGAAATTTGTATCGTGATAATTGTTAAGCACTGTTTCAAAAACTTATGTCAAACATTTTGTTAATTATGGAACGCCATTACTGCATTGTATGGTTATGTATAAATCTATTTGGCAAGTCTAGTACCATGTATGTAATATATTATTGTAATATGAAATTGTGTGACAGTCTATTGCATACACATACAATGTCCGTTTTAGTATACGGCATTAGATATTATATGGATGCCAACTATGATATAACGTTTGATTTATATTGAATTTTGTTAATTTGTAGTTGTAAATAATAGCTGCAGTTTATCATGTCCGTATCTATAATGTTTCATCATATACTTTTCATATCTTTTTCATACTTTAACTTTAGTCTTTTAAGTAAGTAATCTTTGTAATAATGGAAGTAATTAGTGACGTATTTTAATCATGTGACGTTTGAACTTAGTAGCACATATGTTTTGTATAAGTAGCACGTATTATTTATGGGAGCCTACGGAGGTATGGTGTAGCCAAAGGAGCAGCTTTATGCCCTGACTTATTTGTTTTGCTATGGTGCTTACCATATGTTATATATTTTAGCTTCTTCCGCCAGACGATTTTACCTGGTGATGTCATAACCCGGAAGTACAATGCCCGAGGTTCACTTGTCTTCACTCGCCTGGATGTGATATTCCCAGCGCAGAGCTTTCGTCCCATGGTTGTGCCGTAAACCGCAAAGACGATGATTTTTGTTATCCTCTGAAGTCAGCTCAGGGATGCAATCACCTACCACCATAGGGAGCCAACACGGAATCAACGTATTCACGGTTTAAAGGGACTGAATTTAGAAGCTATGTTTTGTTTGTGCTACTTAAAGTTCACAATTACATTAAAGACCTGTGTCACGTCAGATTAGAATGGACTATAAGAACTTTTGTATCTAGAGATACTGAACTTTCTTTTTTTTCTTTCTTATAATCAGTTTTTTTTCTTTTCATATCTATTCATTGTTAATAATCATCTTATGTAAATAAATTTGTAAATATTGTAAAGGGTGTTGATTTGTTTTGATGGTTACTGTCGCCGGTACGGCCTTTCCTGTCACACTTATATAATCTAATAGGTTACATTCTACCAATTCAATTCCTTATTTATTTCATATTAATAACAAAACATTCAGACCTCATTTTCAGCACTTTAGAGCATTTCAATGATATGAAAACCATATATGGTCATTTAGTATAACATGTCTTCTTATCAAAAAATAGAAAAATATTGACATGTTATGTTGTATATAAGAAAAATAATCTGTTCTGAGAAACATCACCCTCTAAAAATGCCCCCATGAAAACAGCCGTTTAGCAATTACGCGTAGGTAGACATTTTTTCGCAAAGAATAAAACTTATTCCAGGAAATTTACAATGAAAATGGCCTAGATCTTTTCTCAATACAATAAGCAATAAACATAAGCCAAAAATTTAACTGTCACCTCCTCATGTCACCCATTATACCAGATTTCATCCATAGCATGGAACTACATTTTGGACTACTTCACATGTAACACTAAGTAGTCACTTCCGCTTTGGTGTAATCCGTCCTTAAATGGTCAGTGTGAGTGGATACTGGTTGAATAAGAACTGCTTGTTTATTGATAATTCATCCACACTGTTCATGAATGGGACTATTTTGTGTAGCACATGAACATCCTTTGGATGTGATTCGGAATAAAATAAAGATGCTATGATTGTCAGAAATACACTTTAACTTTGGTAGCAGGATAAACCCGAACCCGCAACCAAAAATCCATTTAGAAACATCCGCAGATGTATTCATACGGCGGTGCACACTAAACATTCCGTTTTAGCATCGGGTTTGTGCAACAGAATCAGCATTCGCTCGATATTTTTCACAATCTGACCACGTTGTTGGCCCACTAACCAGAATTGACAGTCATACAGAAAACAAGGTATATAAATGACTCGTATATTATTACAGATAATTAACTTAATTCAATTCTTGATCAATCTTGCTGCGCCATTAAATAGACATTGGTTGAGTTTGCATCATTTTCTGACCTTCATTTGTTTTCATTCTAAGCATGCTTTGTAGACGCGAGCCCGGAAAGAGATACAGGGGCAATTTTGATAACTCACTTCAATGTGTTTTAAAATACTTTTTAAGGTTGATAATATCCCAAATTCGCCCCGTGCTATTTCTTTTACATACACAAGCTTCGTTTTCATCTTTTCAACATACCGATATTAGAAACCTACAGAAAGGAAGTGAAAAAATAAAGTCTAAAAAGTTTGAGGCGAAACAAGCATCGCGGCGACCTCTTAAATCTAAGAACTTAATTAATAACATAAATAGTGCATTAATAGCTTCGGTGAGAGCGTTTGAACAGTACTATATTCTCTGTAAGATCAGAGGACCTGTCACTTTATATTTACTTTCACGTGGATACATGATAATGTAAAGCGACAAAAAGAGAAAATAAAAGCAAATCAAAGTGAAAATTATACATAAATCCTATTCATTGTGTACGCTACCGTCTATCGCACTGACGCAAAGAGTGACGTCACGCTCTATGTATAGAATGAAATCCTACTGGCTTAATTGTCTTGTTTCTTTAGGCACACATGCTGCTTACATGTATAATTTGACAAGTATTTCTGAATATTTCTCCAAAACGATCTTATTTAAACATCACCGGATAAGCAATATGACATAAAATATAATATGATTGAATAGGTTGTCAATATTGTTGATATCCTATTTCGTTTGGTGCTAGAGAAGCATTGACTGTCAGAAGAAACATTTATGAATATATTAAGTAAAAGGAAGACACATTTTCGTACATAACGTTATTTTCTTTGATAGGTTTGTTATCTAAAAAATGGGCGGTTTTCGTAAAAAAAATATATATTTCTTTTTCTCATGCGATATACGGAGGCATCTTATCAATGCTTACATGACGAATATTAGAATGGTGTTTTGTCACTTTTATAATTAGGAAATGCTTAAAAGCTTATTATTTGGTGATTACACAAAACTAACTGAAGAGAGTAATTATTATCTTTCTTAAATTTCAATATAAGATAGAACATTGATTTTACACTTAAAATTGATATTCTATATATCCATACGATGTTCATTTGCAATCGTATAAAGTCTTTTTTTCTTTTCATTTTTGAATGAAATATAGGAAGGCAATTCCAAATTTCAAACATTTTCTTGATTAGCTATATTTGCGTATATCCCTGGAAAAAGAAATAACTTTAATGAAAGACAGATTAGACAAACATGAATCCAAATGGTCTTATTTAATTGAAATGTAACCACCCCAAAAATTTCCATCTTTTTAACTGTACTAATAAATCGAATACAGTTTTTCAATGGAAATGGAAACGATCTCATTTTTCCCCTTTCTTATTTTCCCCCTTCCTTTTTCATCAATCAACATCACACCTTCCTTTAAAAAAACAACAAAACTTTCCTCCTACATACATATGAAATATTATAATCAAATCGATACATATTTGATAAATATGATCGAAAAACTGAAATTTATATATATTCATTCTATATAGGTATATAGGACATTGTGTTGTTTGCATTTTATTGCATTGCTTTTGTTTACTGGATTGTGGTATATGTGTATGTAAATGTTTCATGTATGTAAAGGAATAAATGGGGTCACCCATATGGGGCCTAAAAAATGTTGTTGCTTTTTCAAAATGTACGGTATCGATCCAGTTAAGGAACACATTCCTCAAATCTTGCAATCATTACTGATAATGAGCTTCCTGCTATCATCAGACAAAAAAAATATTTAAAAACATGTGTTGTTTGAAATACATAAAGTTGCAATGTCATTTTGAAGTTATAACATAAATAAACGAAACATTTTCCTATCATTATTTGGTTAGACGTGCGTTTGAGTAATACTTTTAAAATTTACTTTTGACCTTTGAACTAACTGATATTTCTTTGCTATACGCTTTGATAACCACAGTCTAAGGATTTATTGCACTAACACTATTGCATGGTTGTATTTTAAAGGATGTTACCTCATATGATTCTGAAGTTCTCATCCCTTTGAACAATGCTGCAATAAAATATTGTCAACCATAGCATCTATCTCAGATTAGAGTTAGTGTATAAACGTTTTATACGGTAGTTAATTTGTTTAGCACTGTTGTGAATCTCACAATTCCTTAATTCAAACTACATGTTCAATGCGTGGAAATTATGGCAATGTAGGTTTACATATTGTTCAGCGGTCTTTTTGCCAAAGGTTAAATGCGCATGCGCATTAAAATTAAAACATCCGGTAAAACAACGGGGCAACCAAATTTGTATATTTATTTATTTTTCTGGGTTTAACGTCGCACCGACACAATTACAGTTCATAGGTGCCCGCCTATGATGAAATAATGTACGGAGGGGCACCTGGGGTCTTCCTCCACCATCAAAGCTGGGAAATCTACATATGACCTATAATTGTGTCGGTGCGACGTAAAACCGAACAACATAAACACGTGTTTTGAATTACTCACCTAATCGTACAGACTCTGCTTGTTAGTAAGATACTTCACAATTTAGAATCTAGCGACACCCCTTTTTCGGCGAATGCCGTTCTAAGAACGAATTCGTGACCTTGACCGACCCATGCCACGTGACTTCAGTTTGCAAATCAGACTACATGATAACGTATTATAGACAATTTATCAAAATGAAAGATTTATGCAACACTCTGCCTGATTGGACGAGAGTGTCTATTTGTTTCACTCTGCTGATTGTGCTACGCTGAGTGAAATGTAGACAAAGCGTTTATCCTAAATGACGTTGTTCACAGTTTTAAAGCTAAGTTTCGCTCAGTATATTTAGCAAGAATATTGATATATCTAAAAAATGATAAGTAAGTTTAACTCATTCTGCCCGCGTGACGCATAAATGCGTCGGCCGATTGTTATCTGTATACCGCGTGCCGCTTCTAGGCGGTGTTGTTATCTATATCTGGAAACTGCACGCCGCATAAATGCGTCTTACAGTAATAGCTCTGAATTCCGCGTGACGCTTTCAGTCGTCACATTTCATTGGTCTGGAATAAAATCTTGTAGTTCTTTCTAAAAAAATTGACCAAAGTTTTTATTGCGTAACATTTTTAAAACATACTTAGATAAAACCGGATGTTGTAAAAAATAAATGCTTTCGTTGAAGAAAGCTGTAAAAGCGAGCATCGTCCGAGTTATAATTTGTGAAAAGAACTAAAATATTTTCTTTTACATGTAAGATCTTCCACTCGTGCACACCAGACCTTACATTTTACCTATGCGATATGACAATGCTCATGTGCGTATGAAAAAGTAAAATCATCTTCATGGGTATATATTTATTCATTTCTTTTTTATTTATTTATTTATTTATTTATTTATTTTGTTGTTAAACTTTAAACTAAATTGTTTCTTTATCTATATAATAAAGTGTAAATAATAACTCAATTATTTCGACAGCTTGTGTGTGATACTTTAGAAACTCTACAACCTTTAGGTGTTTCAAATTTCAAATTTTCATAAAGTACTTGTTTTCTGAAAATTAGTCCAAAATAATCTTATTTTCAGCACAATAGTTTCTATCTAAAATAGTTAAAATATTCACATATTTTCATTTTATTACATCTTCATTCTAAATACTTACACTATGAGAAATAACTTTATTTTGATGCGTTTTGATTGTCTTAGTAAAAATTAGTGTTAGAAAATGACAATAATATTTATTTATAATCATTTTAAGAATTGTTCTAATTTGTTATTTAAATCTGTGCATGATAAAATTTAGCATTTTATAAATGTTGTTTAGCCAAAACAAATTCTGATGAGAGAATACGGTCATTTGTTTTTTGTCTTTAATTAAACAGTCTGTTGAAATGACTGTACTGTACAGCTGCAAGAAATTAACATTGTTGCGTAGCTTCTTCAATGTACTTACAAAGAGTGCAAATTCTATACCTTTTAGCACATATTTGATGTCATATGTCACTAATTAACTACAATATCCCCCGCAAAAAACTGCAAAATCAATGTTATCTCTCAAAACACCTCTAGGTATTCAGGGGTAGATTGTCTTATCAGCCTCCTAGGTGGCTGAAAGATAAATATCAGCAGAGTAGAAGTGGAGATAACGCATTAGGGCAGAATGAGTTAATAAATATGATAAAAACCTGTTCAAATACCAACATATATCAAATTACAGAAAGAGCTGAATACGGTCTGCGTATCACATGAATAAGGGTGTTAGAGTCTTCTTTGTAGAGAAGTACCTTCCAGACCACTGCTGTAATTATTCGTCGTAGAATAAACGAAACAAAATTGCACACCTACGAAACCTTTGTGGACAATTAAAAGAGAACCATTTTAATTGTTAAGTGTTGTGTTTAGTTTTGCTATTTGCAGATACTAGTAGATGATTAGAATAACACGATATGTAAACCTCATAAACTTCTTGTCTTACTACAATTCGCCGACAATCTTTTTTAAAGATTTTTCTTGTTATAACATAATACTGCATCAAATGTATTCCTATTACACACTTTTCTGATCGAACTAAATGCTTTCTTTCTTTGATTTGCAAGATAATTTAATACTAAAACTGAGAACTATGATTTTATCTCGAGAATGGCAGCTCAATTGTCTATTTGCAGTAAAACTGTTTTATTTTTTGTTTTATCTGCGTTGTAATTATTATTTTCTTTATAAAAAATTGACTAAACAGCCCAAATGTTTACAAACTTTACCTTTTGTCTCTTTTAATAAACACATTAAATAAATGGAATAGAAATTGCGGTAACCCTCGTGAGTATATTACCAATTGAGTACAAGGTCGGTATGCGGAAGTTGCGCCTTATTGGCCATTTGTGCAATTCAAACAGAGACAATCGTGCAAGAAATTCATGTTGTCGAGGAGATGAAATAGCAAAACATCTCGATAATGCAATTACCGCTTTTTGCGAAAGTAAAAAGCAAAATACTTCTTTCTTTCCAAAAACAAAACCATGTGCGTCAGAACCTGATAATCATATCGTGATAATTAGTGTACCATAAACACAAAATAAACATAATGATAAAAAGGGTTATAATACGATAATTATGATAATTTGGACAATAACATGACATTAACTACATGTTTTCTATATTTAATGCAATCGGGTCCACCTTTTCCACAACAAACATTTTTCCTCAAAGGATGTTAACACAAACTTTTATACTAGTCTTTTCAAATCATTTTGATTACTTTTGAATTTATCGTCAGAAATCGAGTTTGATTCTGGTATTTTCAACAACAGAAATAAAAGAAATCATTTTGACTTTCTTTGTAAAGCATAGTCAGCATAAAAGCAACGTTTCCATGTAAAACCCCGGTAAAATGTCCATTTTTGCCATCAAATTGTCATTGTTAAAGATATCTTAAAAATCAACGAGACCCTTCTTACACCCTTACAGTCCTTTAGAATGCTACATAGTTTATATCTGGATCTTGTAAAGTTAAGACGGCATTCACTAAAAACCCTACTCCGGATTAGGTGGATCAAATATAAGGTACCGACAAGCAGACCTGTTTTTATGCAACGACGACAAACAACAGTTAAGAGAGTTCTCGACTCAGTGTTATTATATTTTCTGGTCCTTTGGGATCATGGAGTACATTCGAATTTTGCTATGAGAGAGTTCCGCTTGTAAAGTAAAAGCGACATTCACAAAAAACCCTACTCCGGATTATTAGGACCAAACATAAGGTACCGACAAGCAGATCTGTTTTTATACGGTGACGACAAACATTAGTTAAAAGATTTCAGGACTCAGTGTTATTATATTTTCCGATCCTTTGGGATCATGGAGTGCATTCGAATGTTCCGCTGCGCTGGAGCTAGAACGAATGAAGGGTTTTGCTAAATTTATTACCCTACTTCATTAACTCGCGAACAGACTCAGTCAGGTCGACTCTGCATTTGTTTTGCTTGGGTGCGTTTAGGCTTCCAAAGGATCTCCAACATATTTTATTCTAAATTATCAGACGTCATTCTAAAGCTGCATATTCCGTTACGTTTTTTATTTATTTTTTTTGTTTGTATAGAATTATAAAGATTGACATTAAAGAGCTTGAATATATGCAAAAATAATACACAATAGTAGTTGCCAATTTATGCTATTAATTGACCTTCTCAGTTGAAATATGAGCCGCGCCATGAGAACACCAACATAGCGCATTTGCGACCAGCATGGATCCAGACCAGCCTGCGCATCCGCGCAGACAGGTCAGGATCCATGCTGTTCGCTTTCAAAGCCTATAGCAATTAGAGAAACGGTTAGCAAACAGCATAGATCCTGACCAGACTGCGCGGATGCGCAGGCTGTTCTGGATCCATGCTGGTCGCAAATGCACTATGTTGACGGTTTTCTCATGGTGCGGCTCAATTATAAACATAAGAAACAAACTTAACAATAGTTTGTGCATATCTGAAAACATAACTGTTCTTGTTCGATCAATCAAAATTTAATGCATTTTTGTTTCACAAAATTTGCCATCATATACATACTGTGCACCAAAAATCAAAATTTAATGCTTTTTTGTTTCAACAAATATACCCTCCTACGTACCTGTGCCAAATTTTCCTATTCGTAAAAGGGTACGGCTTACGACTGCAAAGTTGTATGGAAAGGTCTCTATGGAAAGCGCATAGAATGAGCTAGACGCACCAAAGTATGAATTCTTTATTCTTCTACTGCATCTCTGTAGGTAGAACTTCATTTTTCACATCAACCTTACTAGTTTTGTTATTAACTCTGTCAAGCATTTTGGCTAAATTATGTCTCTTTTTGGATAACATTTTCGTACAAGTCCATGTTATGTCAAAAACTATTTGACAAGTGGCTTTGAATCTTTGAACAATTTGCAATTTGCAATTGTAATTATATTTATTATTGTAAATAATGGAATGCTGCCTTAATGAAACGAGATTTGTATAAGGCCTGAATTACAGATAAAGGCCAAAGACAAGTCAGTAAAATTAACAGAATGCTAGAATCTAAGGAGGAAGTACCGTTTATGAACGTATGTGAGATTTAGAATTAAAAAATACGGGGAGTTGGCGTTGGGAGTGTCATGAAATGAAACAACTTGGAAAATTACAAATAATAACACATATTTATCACAATATCGAATGACATTTTCAGTTGTTTCTATAAATTAAAAGGCGAGTAAATTATCGGTTTCAGGACACTAAATTTAAGGCGAAATTGAGGCAAACTGAGCGCCGTGTAAGACCTGTCTCGTAATTTGTGCATGTTACTGTTCTATAGCTAATGCGTAATTTGTCAGTCTGAGAAATTGACGTAGGAAGTGGTGTTTAGAAAAAATGTCTTTTGTTCCTTTTTACGTTAGGTTTTCGCAAATGTGACCTTAATCTAGAAAGATTTATTCGATTCCGTTTTGACTGGCTTCAGATACATCAGAAAATATTTTAGACGTGTCCTACTCTATGGCAGAAGAGAGAACGATAAAAAGATACTCATGCTTGGAGATCAACATAATTAATAGTGAGATGAATATATATGTCTATGAATGACCCTCATCTCTGTAATTAAGAAAACGTACACGCGAAATTTCACTATACTTTAAAAGGACTCATGATTCCAAAGTTGTATTTAACTGTGAAAGGTCTCTATGGAAAGCGCAAAGAATCTGCTAGACACAGATACGTTTGATTTGGCGCTAAGCAAAACGGAAACTCTAGTGTAGTCTCATGAGTATAAAGCTCTTATAATCATGAATGTGAATTGAAAATTGTAATATTATTGTAAATAATGGAATGTTGCGTTATTGTAACCAAATTTGTGTAAGACCTTATTCACAGATACAAGCCATAGACAGGTCAGTATAATAACTAGAATGCTAGAATCTAAGGAAGATTTACCGATTTTTAACGTATGTGTAATTTGTCAGTTTGAGAAATTGACGTAAGCAATGGTGTTTAGAAAAATGTCTCTTTACTTTTTACGTTAGATTTTCGCAAAGGTGACCTAAATTTATTCATTGTACACAAAATATACTCATTCTTGGAAGTCTTTTATTTCATAAACATAATTAATCACAAGATGAATATATAATGTCTATAAATGACCCTCATCTCTGTAATTTAGAAAACATACTCGGGCCAATTTTCTGATTTAACTGTGAAAGGTCTTCATGGAAATTGCATAGAATCAGCTAGACGCAGAAATCTTCGGTTTGGCGCTAAGTAGAAATGAAAGCCTTTGACAGCCTTTTGGGTATAAGTCCCTCATAAGCATGGCTGTAAACTGAAAATTGTAAATGAAATATCACTGTAAATGGAATGTTGTATAAGGCCTTATTTAGAGAGACACGTCATAGAAGTCTATGTCAGTAAAATTAACAGAATGCTAGAATTTAAAATTGAAAAATATGGGGACTAGGCATTGTGAATGTGAAAAATCCGCTAAAATGCGTTGATACTATTGACGGAAAAATCATGAAATGAAACAACTTTTAGAAATGATAACACATATTTGTCACAATATCGAGTAGCATTTTCAGTTGTTTCTGTACATTAAAAGGCGATCAATTTTAGGATACTAAATTTTCAGGCGAAAATGAACCAAACTGAGCGGCTGGTATGACCTGTCTCGTAATTTTGTGTTTGTTATATGCGTAAATTGTCAGCCTGTGACTTGTCTCTTTAGTGTTCACATTAATTTTTCGAAAATGTGACATTAATCTAGATGGATGATGATTCGATTCCGTTTTGACTGGCTTCCGATACATCAGGAAATATTTTAGACGTGTTCGACTCTAAGGTGCCATTGTAGAGAAATCGTTGAAAATATATATTTATTTTACATAAAACATACTCATTCTTGGATTTTGTTAGATTCATAAACATAATCAGTAGCGAGAAGAATATATATGCCTATAAATGTCCTCATGTCTGCAATTCAGTAAACCTTCCCGGGTCAAAATTGGCTGTACATATCTGATGATTGCCAAGTTGTAGTATGCGTGATTTATCAGCATGTGAGGTCGTTTAGTGTTTAGAAAAGTCTCTCGTAGTTTTTTTCGATAGTTATGTGACCTTAATCTAGGTAGACTGTGATTCGATATCGTCTTGGCTGGCGGCTCTTTGGTGGACGGATAATCAATAAAACTTTTATTTATTTTACACACAATACTCATTCCTGGACATTCTTAGTTTCATCAACAAAATTAATAGGGAGATAAATATATATTCAAACCTGTTCAGGCGAAGTGGAACAAGTACACGCGAGTTTAAGAAATCGAATAGTTTCTCAGTCTGATTTCTTTGAATATATTCATTTTACAAAATAATATCTTGAATGTACTTTGAATTTAGGACTGTTTGTTCATATATTTCCAAGGTTTATTCATTTGAGATCACTATTCGGTCGTTAAACATCAGCATAAATGTCAGCAATGCTACTCTCTGACTCTAAGAGATATTCAACAACTTTCGTTACTGTCTACAAAAATTAGATCTCAGTTCTGTTTTCAAAATAGAATCTATTGTTTAATTTCTTGCACTGCCCTATCTTAATGACCTTTGCTCATTGCTTCAACAGCCTAAACATAAAAAAACAGGCAACAGTTAAGACAAACTCCGTTCGCTCGAGCTCGGATAATATAATTTGTGCAACGCCCTTCGCCCGAACTCATCAGCAGGTCCCTGCAAATATTTATATAACGTATATTATTTTTTTTCTATGGCTCGAACTACCAATAACTAAAATAAATTTTACTTGTCCATTCGAGAGTGAGAAGTTCGATTGTATATAAGACAAACGCGTTAGACTGCAATAACATAATTAAGCCGTGTCATGAGAAAACCAACATAGTGGCTTTGCGACCAGCATGGATCCAGACCAGCCTGCGCATCCGCGCAGTCTGGTCAGGATCCTTGCTGTTCGCTTTCAAAGTCTATTGCAATTAGAGAAACTGTTAGCGAACAGCATGGATCCTGACCAGACTTTGCGGATGCGCAGGCTGGTCTGGATCCATGCTGGTCGCAAAGCCACTATGTTGGTTTTCTCATGGCATGGCTCATATAACCTTTTATGGCCATGCTTTCCTGTAAACACAGATATTGTGACATTTCCCTGTAATAAATTCACAGAATGCTTTCCTTTCTTTGCCTGTATGATACCAGTGTTGAAGATGTCGTAGGAGAGAATAACGGTTAAAATAAATCCTTTTATTGTTTTAGTTCATTTTCTCCGTCTATGTCCAGTCTGAATTTCTGTACTTTTATTGAAAACTACAGTATTTAGATATAGAACAAGGGAAATAAATTATTGCCTACTAATATATATTCATGTGACTTATTGTAACCAATCACGATCCGGTCAATTCAAAGGTCAGTGTTTGGAAAAGTTTACATTTTTACTCCTTATTTTAAATAATTAATTTCTATTTCTGATATTTATTAGATCTACATTCTTATTACTGACTCAAGATTATAATCATAATAGCAAAACATATCATTGTTATAAAAATGTTGATCAAAATTTAAAAAAATTCCTTAAAATTACGTATGGATTTCTAGTTTGATTTCAAGTGATCCTTGCGAAAATGGTTCAATATGTCAGAAAAAAAACATTTTCACCTGTATTGGTAACGAGTTATTACTCATCAAAACATCAAAATGAACTTGCAGATCAGTTTTGACTATAAAATATTTCCACACTTTCATGGCTTAAGTTCTTAAGTTCAGAACATTGGCAATATTGTAGGTTTTGAGCAATTTGTCATTTCTAAAACAAACACAATTATGTTTCTTCAAACAAGTAGGTCTCTTCAATTTAAACAATGCTCGAATAAATACATGTCGACTGCACTTGCGACCAATTAAGCTTGCTCGTATTGGATATCGGATTCTACACACGCATTTGATTCTGATAGTGTTTCAATATTAGTGAAACGTAGCGAAAATGGTTCAAAGACGTAGAAAATGACACATTTATCACGTGGTTATCTAGTTCTAATATGTTTGTCATAAAAGCATTTGATCAGCTGTTCCGTGTGAGTAGTAACAAATAAAAAGACATAATAAGTGACATGTTAAACACGCGTTTTTGCTTTTTATTCGTTTCCAAGACACAATAAATGACATTTTTATCACGCGAGATGCTAGTTCAAACTACATCTTTTTTCGAACTTTTGTCGTTTATCTCGAACAATGTATTTAATAGAATTTCAGTCAACTAAGAAGTTCTTCTGATTCATGAATACTTGATCAGTACTCGTTCCGGGTCGATTTTACCAACCTGTTTCATTCGAAGATAAGAAATTCTTTTGATGAATGAATATGTAATCACCATTCTTTCCGGGTTGTTTTTTAAAAATTAATTTCATGCACGGACATAGATAATGCTCAAAATATGAATGGAAGTGACCTTAACACGTCAGTACTGGATGTTGAGAGTCTTTCATATACTGGACATGTACTCATTGGAACAGTGCTTGTCATTGTTGGTAAGAAGTACAGCTGTTGTTATCAATTTTTTAGAGATATAGCATGTTTACCAATGTTTCTTAATAAAGATATATTATGACAAAACTTCATATTTGAAAAAAAATAAAACTTACTACACAGTATCGATACGAAACCAATAATGGTGTGTAAAGACAACATTGCGTGTTATATAAACATAGTATACAATTAATGAATGAGTAACTTACCCCGGTATCCACAAAATTACGGGCAGTTTTGACTGTTACTATATAACATTGATGCAAATTTAAGCTGTAAACGTTTTAAAATGTACGTGAAAGACGCAAATGTATAGTTTAACTGTTGAAAATTTACATATTGTGATAACTTGTATTATAATGTTTGAAAAGTTCTTGGCATATTGCTAGTTACCATTGCATACGGTATATGTGGTGGTTTTATACATATGGACGCGTGCTTAAACATTATTCAATATATTGGTGGGAAAAAACAGAAATGTATTCAATAAATGGTTATAAAATAATTTGAAAAATCTCGAGGTTTTATGCACATATTTAGCATTAAACGTTCGTTCTGATTTAAAGAAACCCCTTTACTTGTCAAGCTCATGTAAGAATATATAGCCATTTAAAACAATGTGCGGCGATTTGTCCCACACTTCTATTAGGTGTCACGAGTTGTTAATGCGACAAGAGGAATATTTGTTTGCGTTCTCCTCGGTGTCCCATATTTGAACGCAAGTACTCGCTTTTTGAACAATGAACGTAATATGAAATGAACAAACTTTCTTTATACTCAATTTACTAGACTTAAATGTAGGCTATAAAACTTCTGGTAAACATTTACTATCAAAGTTGATATTAAGGAGGACAGCAAATCAACACAGTTCTACATGATGTTTACAGTTGGCGTTATTAACGCGTTATATAAATTTTTATTAATTTTGTGCATTGGACAAGCCACATTTTACTATTTTTACTGATAAATGCTGCCCACAATTTACTGAATAACTACGTTATTTTTTTATTTCGATTACTAGCAAATTAAAGCTAGTGTTTTACTGAACTGTAAAGCTATCATATGCTCATTTTACACTTAAATACTTCACTTTAACACTTTATCTAAAATATGAAAACATCATAATTACACAAAAATAAGATGTTATTTACTTCGCTGAATATAAAGAAAATGAAAAGTTTTTACTTGTCTAAATGGACAAAAGCAAATATATTTTACTTGGCTAAATACATAAAAACACAGTTTATCTGGAGAGCAATTTTAATAATTGTGACACCTCCGACGTTAAAACGCCCCTTTATTCATAAACGTATAACATCTTTGCTATATCAAAAAGTTTTAGGTCGAAACTTTTTCTACAATATCTCTAAAAGATAGCACATTTTGTAATATTAGCCCATTTTTCTATTTTATAGAATTTAGAGTAGTAGATGCTTCGAATCGAGTCTTGACCGAAGCATTAACTCCCACCAGTAGGTTTCTCGTCAGTAAAAAGAAAATAAATGACTAGTTTGTGTAGTTTTTATCAAGTAGTTCATATAATATTACGTGTATAATTTTTCAAGAAATGATATTTTCCAGTAAATTATTTCGGCATCTACAAAGACACTCGAGCCATTGTCACTGAAGTAAATGGAAAAGAATTTTCTGTCTATTCCATTTACAATTTGTACATTTAATGCTGCTTACGAAAGAATACACCACCATCCAAACCAGTTTAGTTAAACTCTAATGGGTACGAGCGGGAGTCTCAAATATTTACATTTGAAAATAAGCAGCGTGACGTTTTTGTGTGTATATTTACCTTTTAGTAAAAGATATAAGCCTTATTTTTAGCAACTGAGTCGCATGTTAAAAACAGTCACAACTAAATTAAATCTATTTTGTACAGTCATGCCGCCAAATGCATTAATGTTGTTTTTCTAAACAAGTCACAATCATAAAATATCAAAATGCATAAACCAGTACGATTTAAAGAAATAGAATTATGCACAAAAATTGCATGTGGACATCAGTGAAGCTGACTCTTTCTGACTAATTTCTATTATATAAAAATTATTATCAAGTTAGCTGAAAAGATATTAGATATCTCTAGCTACTGTCTACAAATCGGACTTCCCATGTGTTATCAAAATTGTTTATTTTCGTGAACTGTCCTGTCACGATGTTCTTCGCTCAATGCTTGAACACCTAAACATATAAATATGTAAAATATTGAAATAAGGGAAAACACTAGGGGTGTAAAGATACATTGAAATATCGATGCATTGCGATACTGAGTGTCCCGATAGTATGCATCGATAGAAAAGTCACGATCCAATAACAGTCGCCAATAGTTCCTTCGACTATCGATAGTTTCGATATTTTTGAAATTTTAGTAAATACGGAAATAATTAATAATTTACAAACCAAGAAACAAAGCCAGCTTTCATTTGTGCCTCGGAAAATGTTTACGTCTCCATTACAATAATTACCCTCACGGAATTAAACTACCATAAAGGACTGATAAGTCTGGGAGATAAATAATAAATTTAGTTTCTTAGAAACTTTGATTAACTATATTTAATTAACCTAGAAAAAGTACTATGGACATGGAGAAAGTAGGCTACTTGTATGATACAGCAAACTGTTCGGTAGGGCCCTTCATTTAGTGCTAGTATACTTTAGTCCGATCCGTCAATTTTTTCGTCTTTTTCGATGTTTTGGGTTATTAAACACGTTGACATTTGCAACAAAATGGCCAATTCGTTTGAGTATACCTTGCATAGGTTTATTGTTTCAAAGCCAAGGAAGGCAAGAAATAGAAATAATTTTAAAAATATTTAATGTTAGATTTATTTTTGTCCATTTCAGTTATACAAACATCTCAATGCAATGTGTATTAACAGCAATTATAAACAGTGCCATATCTTACACTGCGTAATAATGGCAGTTGGTGGTTTTACAGTATAAAACATGGTGGCCGATAACTATTGCAATAATATCGCAATAGTAACCTGCAATAGAATAGTATCGCAATAGTTTTTCAGCAATATCAATAGTATTGCAATAGTCAAAATTGGCCTCAAAAGTCACCCCTAGAAAACACATTAGACTGCAATAACATATATATAGGCTAAGCCTTTTATTTTCTAAGCTTTCCCTGTAATAAATCCACAGACTGCTTACCCTTTTGCCTGCAAGATACCATTAATAAAGATGTCGCAAGTTAAAATAACGATATATAGAGGATATTTGTTTGTTTTGAGTGAATATGGAATATATCTCACTGAGAAGTGAGAAAATTTCAAATATTTTCATGAGCGCGTAGCGCGAGTGAAAATGTGAAAATATTCTCATTTTGAGGTGAGATATTCTATATTCACGGAAAACAAACAAAATTTCTTTTTATGTTATGCTTAATTACGTTGAGATATGCATTTTGCAACAAATTTTAATCTCAGCGCGGGAAACAGACACGCGTAAACGAACATGACGTCAGACGTGTTGTGACGTTAGAAAGACGCACACGACATAAAGTTCCATTTTATTTTATTTCTTGCTGCATAACGTTATGAAATTCTCATTAAGTAAAATACTTTGAATCGAGAAATATACTATAAAGAACAAAATGCGACCACATTCTTCATCCTGTTTTAAGCAAATAATTTAAAATTTATACACAATGTACAAGTAGATCGGCAAAGCTATATAATTTACAGTGAGTGATATGGATTATATGTCACTGATAAAACACAGTATTTCATCAGTTTGCATAAAATAAAACACAGTATTTCATCAGTTTGCATAAAATAAAAGTAAATCCTTTTAATGTTTTAGTTTTTTGTTTTACTGCTTTTTCTTACGCTTATAAACAATGTACAATGTAATGTGTTTTATGCTTTATACAATTCGTATTCTCTATTGTCCAATCTAGTGTTCAGTAAGTCTGTTAAAATCATTTCAATTTTTATATCGGTATATGGTTCAAGGGAAAAAGTCGCCTCCTTCTGTATTCTTACCAAAATTTATGCATGTGACTTATTTAAACCAGTCACGATCTGGTCAATTCAAAGGTCAATGTTTTGAAAATTTAATCTTTTACTCTTTATTTTTATTAATTAATTTTTATTTCTTATATTCATTTCATTCTTATAACTGGCTCATCAAGGTTACAAGCATAATAACTAATATATCATTATTATAATGATATTGATCAATATCTTTTTTGACCTCCATCTTTTAAATCACATACTTTTTTCTAGTTTGATTTCAAGTGGAACCTGATATGTCGGAAATAAAACATTTTTATTAATATTGTTATTACTCAAGCAAATAAACATGCCGGTACCAGTTTTGACAATACAACGTTTCCACAGTTTCATGGCTTGGAATGAAGAACATACTTTCATTACTAAAGTTTTAAAATAACATTTACACTATTGTAGAGTTTTCGGAAATGTACCAGTTAAAAAACAAATCCAATTAGGGATGTTTCCTCTCTTCAATTTAGGCAATAATGTCGACTGCACCTGCAACATAAAGCTTGCTCATATTGGATATCGGAATTTGTCCACACTTCTACTCGTAGTTAACGTCACACAATCATTTGATTCTGTAAGTGTTTCAATATTAGTAGAGAAACGTAGTGACAAAGGTTCAAAGAGAGAGAAAATGACACATTTATCACGTGGTTTTGCAGTTTTAAGTAGTATCAAGTAGTAAAATGCTTGCAAGACATAATTAGTGACATTTTTATCACGCGATTTGCTAATTCGAAGTACGTTTTTGTTCGATTTTTTGTCGTTTATCGAGAACAAATTATTGAAAAGAATTTTAGTCAACTTAGAAGTTTGTTTGATTAACGAATACTTATTCTTTATACGTTCAGGGTCGCTTTTACTAATTAGTTTCGTGTGAGGACACAGGAAGTACCTCTGATTTATCATTACCAGTCCAGGACCGTTTTTACCAATTATTTTCATGTTCAGGATCTTGGTGCTGTGTGCGAGGACATAGATATTGCTCAAAATATGAACGAAAGTGACCTTAACACATCAGTACTGGACGTTGATAGTCTTTCTTACACTGGACATCTGCTCATTGGAACATTGCTTGTCATATTTGGTAAGAAGTGGTATTGTTGTTGTTTGTCTGGTAATCGGTGCTTCTTCTGAAAGATGTATTATGAGAAAATGTCATATTTTTGAAAAAAAATGCTACCAACACAGTTTCAATGTACACATAAAAAAATTATTGGTGTGTATTAACGGAATTAGATGAAATAAAACATTTTCTAATATGCTTGCCTTTGTTAAAACACTCTTACGCTAGAATGACGTCACGTTAACGTGCGGTGACGTCAAAGTTTTTGTTGCGTCAAAGAAAGAGCGCTTCTATATTTTATCTACTGTTTTAGATAAAGGGCATATTAGAATCGAAATACTTTATAGCAAAACCGTGTTTTAACACTATTTATTCACTCGGGCGGTAAAACGTCGTACAAATGATTTCACTCGGGCTGCGCCCTCGTGATATTATTATGCCCGACGTACAACCGCCCATCGTGCATAAATAGTGATAAAACACTCTTTTGCTATAAATTATTTGTTAACTACACGCTTCATAAATGTGTAATTAACCACGGTGTGAATATGTTCTATCACTAAATCAGTTCTTGACTGTTAATACAAGACACTGTTACATAATTAAATTGTACAAGTTTCAAAATGAACATGAAAGAATCAAAGATAAAATTAAGATCTTGAAAATTTATAACAAAAAATTACACTGTACATATTTGGGCGCAAGAACTCGTTAGACACACTGAACATATCCGTGATGGATTGCTAAATTTAATTTTAGGTTGCAAATCCTCAAAAAAACATGTAACGACACTAAGTTGGAAATGCTCCCTATTAATTATTTGCAATCAAAATTGATATATATATAAAGAACGGCAATCAACTCTATTCCTTTACCAGGTTAACGTGATGAACACGTTACATGAACGTTTGCTTTTTTGTTATTTGCAAAGCCACACGAGTATTTGTACTAAAAATACTGCCAAGAACTTCCTGAATAATTTTATTATTTTTTGTTTCGAATACTTACAAATCAATGTGTTTTATTGAATTGTAAATATATCAAACACTCGTATTACACTTAAATACTTCACTTAAACACTTTCTCTAAAATGAAGAAAATTTTCGTCAAATGTATTTTATTTGGCAAAAAGTACAAAAATCAAATGTAGTTTTGGCTGAATATACACAAATTAAGTTTATTTTACTTGGCAAAATGTATTGTCTTAAATCATACTGAATTATGAATTTTGATAATTTACAACTGTTGTGACCTTTTTGGGAAAAAGATAGTTATAATATTATTATAACATGCAACTCAATCGCAAACAAAATGACAAACGTTTTACTAACAAGTATACATTTACAAAAATGTCACGCGTCTTTCTTTTGAATGTAAGTATTTGAACCTCCCCTTTGTGGCCTCTCGTTCCAATGCAAACTAGTAAAGGGGTATGGCTGCTAAAGATGGTGGCATATTATTTTGAAAACAGTATCAAATGTAAAAAAAAATAAAACTCTAGGCCAAACAATATAACAGACAGAAAAGTGTTTTCTAATTAGTTCAATGCAAATGGCTCGAGTGTTTTTGTACATTCCGAAATGAATTATTGAAAGATATCATTTCATGAACACAGTCATTTACATAATATTATAATTGAGCCGCACCATGAGAAAACCAACATAGTGCGTTTGCGACCAGCATGGATCCAGACCAGCCTGCGCATCCGCGCACAGTAAAGTTGGTAGGCAGTTGGTAGTTGGTAGCTGAACATTCGAATAACCAACTACGTACTAGTTGCCAGTCAGTTATTCAAAATTTATTGGAAACTTCTACTACATTTTAAACTCAAAATAAAACACAGTCTTGCAAAACTCAGTTTGGAGGTGTATGGTTTTCAATTTCGCATGAGTATGCAACTTCTTACTGAAATGTAGCTAGTTATTCAAATTTTGAAAAGATCCATACCTATTATGATTAGACAAAATTATACAATTTAAAACTTAATTTGCTGCAAGATATCAGTATCAAACACTTAATGTATAGATGAGCCTTGAAAAAACATTCAAGAGAGCCAGTTGCCAATTCGCATGTGAATAACCAACTGCCTACTGGTTCGCAGTTGGTTATTCGACATTTTTCAGGAAATCATTTTTTGTCAAAAATGATGAAATCATTCAACCAACATTTCGTTTGCTCTAAAATTTTAATATTCAACACTTTCAATGTATTTAGCAGTATTCATGAACATCAATAGAGCCAGTTGCCAATTCGCGAGCCAGTTGCCAATTCGTAAGCGAATAACCAGCTGCCTTCTGGAAGGTAGCTGGTTATTGAACCATTTTTGAAATTCCGTCTTTCTGTTGAAAATGATTTATTCTTTCAAGTCAATCACTAGTTTGTCTTCAAAATTACTATTAGTATATTTAACTATCGAAATGCATTCAACAGAGCCAGTACCAATTCACAACATGGTGTTTTAGACGTAAAAGAATAAAATCATTCAATTTAACATTTCAAAATCTGTCCTAACTCTTCCTTACCTAACAATTTAAATATTAAGATGAGTCTTCGAAACATTCTACAGAGCCAGTTACCATTTCGCGTGCTAATAACAAACTGCCTAGTCTCAAGAAAACTGTTTTTCGTCAAAAACAATAACATCATTCAGTTTACTTATACTATTAGCCTTAATTTTAAGGAATAATAAATATGTTCCTATATTTTATCAGTTAATAAAATATGAGCAGGAGTTAGGATGCGTAATAATTAAATCACGAGTGCTCACCACGAGTGATTTAATCATTCGCATCCGAACGACTGCCCAACATTTTATAAACTGATAAAATCACAAAATGATACTCCTGGGAATTCATGTTATGGTGCTGCTAGTAAGACCTTGTCAAGAGTAACAAATGGGGTTAATGTCTTCTTCAATAGGCAAATAAAAGTACTTACAATGAAAATTATATGTTTTTTATTATTGTTATCATTAGTATGGTGAATTTACTTGAACAAGTCAGTTGTACACTTATTAAAACAGTAATATATTTAAAGTAATGATTATAGAAAATACATAAACGTATTTTATGAATTTTATATTTCATATTTTATGAATTAACAGTAGACTTATATAGTGAAAAAATATATATTTGAAATTCAAAATAATAAACAATTCGGTATAATGGAGAGTTATGAAAATATATGTCACAGGGAGAAAAATGCTGAATGCATTTAAAGGAATAAGTATTAATATCTAAGAACAAAACGATGGTTTAAGTAAATGTTTTTATCATTTTCGACCAAACAATTGACTGTCTGGAAAATGTCGAATAACCAACTGCCAACTAGTAGGCAGTTGGTTATACGAACGCGAATTGGCAACTGGCTCTCCTAAGTGTCCCCAAGACTGATCTATATGTTGAAAGTGTTGGATATTGATATATAAAAACAAATTAAAACATAAATTGAATGTTTCTGTTATTTTATGTATGAAAATAAAGATTTTTTGAAACATATGTAGCGAATTGGAAACTGGCTCCCTTGGTACTTTTGAAGGCTACTGAATGCATCTAAAAGGATAAATATTAATATTTAAGAAGAAAAAGAAGATTAGAATGAATGCTTTTATTATTTTCGACCAAAAAATTGACTGTCTGGAAATTCTCGAATAACCAACTGCCTACGAGTAGGCAGCTGGTTATTCGCACGCAAATTGGCAACTGGTTCTCCTGAATGTTCCTAAGACCGATCTATATATTGAAAGTGTTGGATGTTGATATATAAAAACAAATTAAAACATAAATTGAATGCTTCTATTGTTTTGAATCATGTCGCGATTTGGCAGCTGTCTCCCTTAGTACTTGCGAAGACTACTGAATGCATTAAAGGTATAAATATTAATATTTAAGAACAAAACGAGGGTTTAAGTGAATGCTTTTATCTTTTTCAGCCAAAAAGTTTGATTTCTGGAAAATCTCGAATAACCAACTGCCCACCAGTAGACAGTTGGTTATTCATATGCGAATCGGCAACTGGCTCTCCTGAGTGTTCCCAAGACCGATCTGTATATTGAAAGTGTTGGATCAATGCTGTTCGCTAATGGTTTCTCTAATTGCAATAGGCTTTGAAAGCCAACAACATGGATCCTGACCAGGCTGCGCGGATGCGCAGGCTAGTCTGGTCTGGATCTATGGTCGCAAACGACTATGTTGGTTTTCTCTTCGTGTGGC
Source organism: Mercenaria mercenaria (assembly GCF_021730395.1). Taxonomy (NCBI): domain Eukaryota; kingdom Metazoa; phylum Mollusca; class Bivalvia; order Venerida; family Veneridae; genus Mercenaria; species Mercenaria mercenaria. Next base: position 48,875,336 of record NC_069362.1, read on the forward strand.
TTATATAAACTACCTGTTAGAAAAATCTGTAAAAACTAGCCATCTGCTGATGTCATTGATGCTTCGGTCAAGACACATCTACTAATGAATCAAATGGCATCTAAATTATATAAACTTAGTAAAATATGTGGCTAGTATCGACACCATTTGAGATCATGTAGAGATATGATGGAGTTTGACCTAAAACTGTATAATATATCTATAGATTTTGAGGTTTTATACGTTATGTAGAGAAGTTTTATTTTAATAAAAAAGCACCATATGTGTCACAGTTATGAAACTTGCTCTCTTGACAAACAGTTGAAAGCACAGTCCAGCTCGGCATTCTTTATGAGTTGTTAACGCAAGGGAGATCTTTTCTATCTATCTATCAACTATTAAGATATTTTTTTCTAAATAAATGAATGCTCAAAACTACCTACTAAATAGTATTGATTTTGTATTCTATTTTTCCATCTCTACTTTCTCAAATTTGTTCAATTTGCTGTAAGTCTAGAGGCTTGCTCCTTTCAAATGTTATCAGACTTTAGTAACGCATGCCCGTTCAAGATTTAAAGCGACTGGCCTCCAGATCGTTCGACAACAAAAAATATTTTTTTTTAGATATCTTGAAATAAATGCTATATTTCTTAAGAAGGCTTTAAAACTTAATTACTGACAACCTTTATGTTACGGGAACACATGAGAATTTGCTGTTTTTACTGCTTTTTACGATGAAAATCGAAAAGCTATTGGTTACGACGACGGGAAAATGTCTTTATTGCCGCGGCGGTCCGGGGTTCGATTCCCGACGCGGTCATCTTTTTTTCTTGATTAAGAATTTTTAAAATATTTTAGAAACAAAAATTCATATTCTAATGTTCATAATATGACCAAACTTCAATTTGAAAGAAAGATTATTTTTAGCCAAATCTGGAGGTCAGTGCCTTTAAGGGCATTTTAGTGAAGGCAATGTACACATAATCTTTACACTCATATTTTTGCTGTACAGCTTTTATTACTTTTACTCTAACTAGCAGACCTATAGTTGTGTCACTGCGACGTTAAACCCCTCTCCCAACCCACACCCCCAAAAAAAAACAACAACAAAAAAACAACAAAAACCTAGCAGACGATTTCCCATTATATAAACATGCTTGAAGTAAACAGAAGAGTATATTTTAATTTATTTATGCCTTAAGGAAACTTGAACAATATCGTTCTGTATTCTGATTTTTACGATGTATTATGATCTTAAATGTGCTCGACCAATATACAAATAAATTATCTATCATGCTAGTCAAAATGGATACATTTTCTAAAATATTTTTTATTTCAAAATTGCCACAAATCTAACATTACGCATATTAATCAGTATATTTCTACAAGGCCCCAGCAGTCTTCTGTTTGCAATTCTTGTTACATATGAGACAGAAAATCTGGTTCTGGTTTCATAGGATACATACATGCATCTTAGCCTAGTTCTGGCGAGACAAAGACTGCTTTTTAGCGACTATAATTTGGTTGTGTCTCTAAACTAGTGAGATGAAAAGGCAAGTACATATGAGCCGTGCCATGAGAAAACCAACATAGTGGGTTTGCGACCAGCATGGATCCATGCCTGCGCATCCGCGCAGTCTGGTCAGGATCCTTGCTGTTCGCTTTCAAAGCCTATTGCAATTAAAGAAACTGTTAGCGAACAGCATGGATCCTGACCAGACTGCGCGGATGCGCAGACTGGTCTGGATCCATGCTGGTCGCAAACCCACTATGTTGGTTTTCTCATGGCACGGCTCATATATCTGATGTTTTCAGATGGCTTAAACTGCTTTTACATCAGAAAGATAATAATAATACATCATGAATATGTTTCCTTGTCAAAACTGATTTCCAAGCATAGTGCAAAATGTGTGGTTTAGGACATAATGATCACTGTCATTTTACCACGAAAAGTTTTAACTTTTTCGATGTTGCCAAAGGCTTTAAATAAGGCATTTTTCAATGTTGGTCAAAGATGAAAGTTTTGATATCACATAGAATAAAGTTGTTATCTGGAACTTATAAAAATAGCTAAATTTATGTGACTTCTTTCAAATTATGTTCTCAATATTGTTAGGGGATACACGTCTCATACCAACCCCGTCATTGCCCCTCTCCCAATGTTAAGGGCTGAGTGAGGTGACTGGAAATGTCGCACAAAATGATAGTGCCACAGTGGAAATTTCAGCAGATTATCGTAAAAAGCAGGCCACTTTAACGCCAGCCTAACATTCCTACAAAAGAACAAGGGCTATCGAATTCTCAAAGTACCTGCAACGTGCCATCGAACCAGGATCGGGTAACAATTTTTATGTGCAACTATGCATTTGCGGGTCTGTCGCTCATGTATTAACACAGATAAATGGTCATCTTTGGCAATATCGCATACGCGAATCTACATAAGTGTCATAAGTAATAAAGACATTCTTGGCTACTTTTCATAAGAATAGAATGAAGCTAATCAAATTACTGATTATGAATATTACAATACATCATTTAAGCGCTTGGGAAAATGTTTTATTTCTATAATATCTAACCATTTACGAAAATTTAGCAGGCCATGCCATTTAATTAGGATGTTATTTAGTTATGACTTAAGAGTTTTAAAATTGCTATTTTGTGCATTTAAACCAAATTGGGACTTCTAGCAAATTCATGAATCGCGCAAACGATTCTTGGAAGATTTTCAAGAAGTCCTAGTTTGGTCTTAGTTTGGTCTATACCCGTATAAGCGCATCAGAAATAGAATTCAATTCTTATATTTACATTTTACGTTAGCTTGCTTCGAAAATAAGTGGTTTATTTCCATGAGTATCAGAAAATCAAAATAAATGTCTAGATATCTTTTCAACATCGAAAAGGCGAAACGACCAGCACAAGTTTAATTGTAATTCGCGTTCCGGTAAAAATTCAGTTCCAGCTTTTATTTAAAATATCGTTAAAATTCCAGAGAAAAATCGTACAGTCTTGTCAATTCAGTTGGAATCTACCGTCAGAAAAATATTTTTAGCTATAATTCAATGTTTGTTTTAATTGTTGGCTTGTGGGAAGACAAAACTCCTGTACGACAGACCTGTGGTTACTTGCACAGATACTAGGGATCAGGAACCCTTCTCCTTCGTCCCTGACAACTGCTAGCATTTGACGCTGGTAACACTTCTTTTCGCTGATACTCGCTCTGTATCACGAATACCACAGGTACCAAAACCATTTTGCATGCATGCCTTCATTTTAGTGCGTGTCAGTGTAGTACTTTATATTTATGTCAGTGTTGTCAATCAGTTTTGTTTGGGCTACTGAATTAATTCATAATATTTATGTATTGTTGATATGTGTAGATACGTATTTAATAAAAAGATCATTTGCTTTGCTTCGAGAAATAAGCACTCTTTCTTTTTGCGGCATAATACTGCACTCCTGAATTCGCACTATATTTCCCTGCAGAACTTGTGCATAATTCTCGACTACAAATATTTTACTGTTTTCCGGGGCAGCAGAACAAATAACAAATTCCTATCACATACACTATTTCATAGCAGAATTTCTGTTATATTCATCGCGTCCGTGTTATTGTTGTACTTCTTTTACATTTTACTGCAATTGTCATTCTTTTGTTCGATATGAGGACATTAATTTGCAAATGCCATGGGCAAATGTTGAAATTTGTATATGTGCTGTCAAATATTGAATTAGCTTCCTGGAAGCATGCAAAGTCAGAAGCAAAAGCTATAATTATCTAGTAGTATTACAAATCATTAACAAAAGAATTTCTTTGCAAAAAACAAAATTTAAAAAACTATGCATGTGCACTGGAAATGAAAAACAACATACATAAAAAACAACAACAACAGTACAACCTCTTGATAGTGATTTCAAACTATCGTAATAGTACACACACATTTCAATGACGGCAATTCGAAAATTTAAAACAAAGTTCATTCATTCAGATAATACCTACTTGAGTACTGTGCAACCATTCTGACGTGTTTTTCTACGCAACAAAAAATGTCGTCCGTTTTTTGAAAGTACAATAAAATGTGAAAATATGCGGGATACTTCCATAATTGTCTTTCGGATGTGATTTCAGTTATTAGAGTGTAGGTGCTTTTTACATCTCCTGGCATGTGGAACTCTTGGAGTAAGATCAGCTTCTGTAACGTACAATATCCTATAAATATTGACGTCTTAGGTTCTACATGTACGCAGTGAATATGTATACTGGTGTAATGGCTATCCTGCCGTCACAAGTTTTGTTAGTATCGTCGCATGATTTTTTGGGGCGTTGGACTCCTTGCTTTGGCTACAATAACTTAGCGTTGTTGTATAAGAATAGCTTCTGTCAGCTTAGAATGATTACAGTCACTTTTCCTGACTAGATCAATTACGAATTCTGCCACTACAGCTGACCTCGAACAATCTTTTGAGCTTGTTTTGATGTTTTCAGAAATGTTCTACATTAATATAAACATATTGGTTAGTTGTTCTTTTTGCAGAAGATAATTAAAGCTATATACAATGTAGCTATATAAGTTTTGTCTTAAAACATGAGCTGCTCTAAATCAGGAATCATTTGCTCTTTATGATTTAAATGCACATGCTATATTTCATCTTTATGATTAAAGGGCATATGATATAATGTCTTTTTGCAGTTAGAACGAGGTATCACGAGTTCAAAGGAAACGAGCGTGTTACTTTGAGATTATAGCTGAACATGTCTGCATGATATTTAACAATTAATTGACATGTCAAGAGAAGCAAATTGCATTGTATTTTATTCTGTGTAAAATGCAACAAAATATGATTAAATCAAAGAATTGCTTTTGTAAAGTGTAAGAGTTATAATTGTATGGATGGATTAAATGAATAAAGACTGACTATGATAATATACATTTTAATGATCAGCGACGATTGCATGTTTGTTAAACTCTGATAAAGATCTTACTCATACTACAATGAAATATAATATGTAGGCGGAGCTTAGAGAGTCTGGCTTTAGATTGACAGATAAACTCTACTACAGTACATCTCCTCTTCACTTGAATTAAAACTTGCATAGTAATGTGAAATTAAAATTAACAACATAATATTGGTGCTAGACAAATTCTGTCAAAGTGTCACTTTAAAATACCAGAACATAATACTTTAATACTGAAAATATCACCAGTTAATATTGATAAGTTTACATCCTGTGTGTTCTGCACGTATCCTAATATTTGTTGATTATACACCAGTCTATGTGCCTACAATAAATCTGTAATGTAATTAAATGAATGTCAAAAAACTAGAGTCAATTACATTCTCTATTGATGTATTTTATCAATGAAATTCCAGAGTTAATTGTTGTGAGAAGAGTAAGAGCAGTGCGTTAACAAAATATCAATGTTTCTTTCTGTCTTCTTTTTAAAAAAAAAAATGAAATAAATGCACTTGATTCGTAAAACTGATAACATTATAGATAAAATGAAATTTATATACACTATATACACCAAGTAATTTCAAGTCAGATGTTATCCTTTTAGATCGAATCTGATAATATAAACTTGCACTATTTTTTTATCTGCTGGATTATTTTGCCAGCTTCACAGCACTTCATACATATCACGTTTAATTAATTAAATTCCAATTGTTTTGATGCGTTACATAATCTTTGAGGTATTCAGGTGGTTTTCTTTCACGCTGACTTCTTCGTACAGGTTGTGAGTTGGTTGAATCGCGTGTCAGTGACGAATCAGAATTATTTCTAGTCGGTATGTTGATAATGTTGTCGTTATCTGTTGATGATGATGATGATAATGGTAACGGCGGTGGATTTTCTACGTTTTTGAATTCTGACGAATCTCTAGTAATTTGCTTGTCCTCGCGTTTTGCTGTAATCATTGTTTCTTTTTTAGAAATGATTTCATACGGACGCGGGTCAAATGGTGGTGTTAGTTTATTGTCCTTCTTTTGTTTGACAAGTACTGTGTCACCAATTTTCAGATTTGATGGTTTTGCATGATGTCTAGTATCAGCATAAGACTTCATTTTTTGCTTAGCCTTTTTGTCAGATTGTCTTGCTTTCTTATGTTTTTCTCCTTGTTTTCAAGATATTTGAACACTCGGTATTTTGATGTTTATTGAACGTCCATAAAACAATTCAGCTGGTGAAATGTGTGTGGAAGCATGTGGTGTAGCACGATAATTTCGTAAATATGAATACATGTCTTGTTTCCAAGATGTACCCTGAGCATGGGATGCGCGTATTGCTTTACCTATCGATCGCATGAAACGTTCACATTCACCATTCGCTTGCGGCCATAATGAAGTAATTTTTCTATGTTTGAATCCCATATAATTCGCAAATTGTGCAAATTCGTGTCCATTCATTGGCGGACCTTTATCTGATTTTAGAACTTCGCAAATTCCAAATTCTGAGAATATCTTGTCTAATACAGGAATGACTGTCTTTGAAGAGGTTGAGTTAATAATTTCTACTATTGGAAACCTTGAATATTCGTCTATCAGAACAAGTAGGTATTTCCCATTCGGAAAAGGTCCTGCAAAATCCAAGCTAACATGTTGAAATGTATATTCTGGCATTTCACTCATATTCAATGGTTCTGACGAATTTGTTTGCGTTGCAGCAAGGCATGGTATGCAACTTTTGCATTTCTTTTCGACTTGCTTATCTATTCCCGGAAAATATACTTTTTCACGTAATAGCTGTTTCGTTTTCACAATACCCTGATGTCCTTCATGGGCTATATTAATTACCTTATCTTGTAATGATTTTGGTATCACGAGCTTTGATTCATGAAGTAATACTTCACCATCTTCAAGGTAAACTACTGTCAGAGCATTTTTGCATCTTGCAGATGTATCAATTACACTGTTTTGCGATTTTATCCACTTCGAGCTTTTGGCATTTGATATGACAGTTTGTAAATCACTGTCATCGCGCGTTGCACTTATAATTTCCTTCATTGTTACTGCCTTCGGAACACAATGGTGAGCAATGAATGAGATGTGTTCTTCCGCATGTTTTGATTGTTTTGACTGTTTTGAACTGGCAGCATCTGGATGTCGACTCAAATAATCGGACATGTTTGATTCTCCAGATCTGTACTTCACACGAAAATCATAAGCTTGTAGTCTCATTCTCCAACGTTCAAGTCTTGCAGGTGGTTTCGACTTAGGATTCGCGTATATATGTTCGAGTGCTTTGGCATCACTGATTAAAGTGAATGAATGTCCATACAAATAGATATGCCAATGTTCAATAGCCCAAACAATGGCTAGATTTTCTCGTTCTGTTTGGGAATAACGTTTTTCTACGTCAGTAAGTGACTTGCTAGCATAACAGACAACTTTGCCATTCTGAAGCATAATTGCTGCAATTCCAACTGGACTGGCATCGACTATTAATTCAGTTTCGGCTTTTGGATTGAAGTAGGTCATTACAGTATTACTGCTTAGATTGTTTTTGAGAGTTTCAAATGCATCCTGTTGTTCCTTGTCCCATTTCCAGTCTACTCCTTTTTTGATCAACTGACGTAGTGGTTCAGTTATTGTCGAATAATTTGGAATGAATCTCGAGACATAGTTTGTCATTGCCAGAAAACTACGTACTTCTGACACATTTGTGGGAGCTTGAGCATTTTTGATAGCTTCACATTTCTTTGGATCGGCAGAGATTCCATCTTCACTAAATACATATCCAAAGAATTCAATCTTGCGCTTGTTGAACTCACACTTCTTTTTGTTAAGCGTAAAGCCTTTATCTTGGAGTCGTTTCAAAACAGCCTCTAAACGTTTGTCATGTTGTGCCTGATTTTCAGCATACACGATGATGTCATCGCTGATGTTTCTTACGCCATCAAGTCCTTCTAGCGCAGTGCGTAGTGTATTTAGGAAAATTTCAGCAGCGCTATTTATTCCAAAACTTAGACGTTAGTATCGCCTGATTCCAACATGTGTTGTGAATGTCGTCACATTTCGAGATGATTCTGAGAGTTCCAGCTGATGATATCCTTGATTTAGATCTAGTTTTGAAAACACTTTTGCTCCATTTAAATCAACTATCATATCATCCAATGTAGGAATGATGTGTTTTGTTCGTTTGATTGCTGTATTGGGCAACCTCATATCAACACATAATCGAATTTCATTTGTTTTTGATTTTGGTTTTGATGTTACCATTATCGGTGAAACCCAGTCTGTAGCTCCTTCTACCTTTTCAATAATGTCCAAGTCTTCTAGACGCTTCAATTCCTTTTCGACTTGTTTCCGTTGATGGAAAGGTATTCGTCTATGCGGTTGTGACACGGGTTGTACATCCGAATCGATTATTAGGTCAATCTGCTTATCCTTGTATTTCCCAATACCAGTAATTACTGAATTGTAGTTTTTGCAAATTTCATCGACCTTACTATGTTGCAGTGTTTGAATTTCTGGAATCACTTGTAATTCTACTGATGTAAGATACGATAACAGATAACCGCTTTTGCCTTCTGTCACCAAAATTTCGGCTGTAGTGTACTTTTGTTTTGTTTCAACGGTAGTCACAAATTTCCCAAGAAGTTTGACATGAGAATCAGTGCCATATGCAAATACTTTCAAGTTTGGTTTTTGAAGCTTTGGTTTCGGATTCATTTGTTGTACGTCTCTTGATCTAGTACATTAACTGAAGAACCAGTGTCAATTAGGAACTTGACATTGTGTCCATTAACTAAAGCACTTACGTATGGTCTCCTGGACATGGCATTTACAGTTAGTCCAAATGCGTAATTGTCACTTTGGTCGCTATCATCACTCGATGAATAGTCATTTAGATTGTGAGTTTTCCTAGATTTCATTGTTTTTGAGCGGCACACACTTTCAAAATGTTTTTTCTTGTGACAATATAAACATTCTTTAGCTTGCGCTGGACATTTTGTCTTGTGAGGGTATTCAAATCCACAGTTTCGACATTTTCTTTGTTTTTGCTTAACATTTTGTTTGTTTGCAGTAATTTTCTTCGGTGTGAATTTCCTTTTTGTAACATTGTTTGCACTTTCACTCGTACCATGTTCGATTTCGGAAGCATGTTTGTCAGATAATTCCAGTGCACGAGCTTCTTGAATCAATTCATCCAAAGTTATATCTTGTTTCAGCGCTTTGCGACGTAACCTTGTTGACTGACATCCTTGGATAATCTGTGATTTTATTTCCTTGTCTTTTTCGGCAAATTCACAGTTTTCACAGAGCTGTCGTAGCCTTGTATGATACGTGTCAATTGTCTCACTTGACTCTTGTTTTGTTTGGCGAAATTTGTACACCTCGTACTCTGTGCATTTTTTCGGTGCAAAGTATTCCGTCAGTTTCAAAAGAGCAGTCTTATAATCATCACCTGTCTCGGATAGTGTATCGAAAATATCATTTACTTCTTCCCCGGCATAATGTAGAAGTAAGGCTCTCTTTCTCTTTTCATTAGTTATGTCCAAACCAATTAGTAGATTCTCTAGACGTTGACACCATTTTTTCCATCTAGAGTCCACAGCAAGCTCGTTAACAACAAAATTAGAGAACACTGGTAATCCCTGTGCCATTTTAATAGTAGTAAAACATCAGTGTTTCATGAATGAATTTCTACAATTATGTCACTGTTATTCCAATGCTGTTTATTAAACATTTAATCCAATATTTTGTTGCTATCCTCGTCGCCAATGTAAAGTGTCCGAGTTATAATTGTATGGGAAGATTAAATGAATAAAGACTGTCTATGATAATATACATTTTAATGATCAGCGACGATTGCATGTTTGTTAAACTCTGATAAAGATCTTACTCATACTAGAATGAAATATAATATGTAGGCGGAGCTTAGAGAGTCTGGCTTTAGATTGACAGATAAACTCTACTACAGTACAGCTTTCATCCTACAATTTTCAAAACAGCAAGGTGTCCGTCTTAACTGTCTGTTTTATATTCTGATGTATTCTGTATAAAATGCATGAAAATATGATTAAATGAAACAAGTTATTCAATGCATTATTTTTCGCCATACATATTTCTAACAAGCAAAAATGTCCACCTTGCACATTTTCATTCAGCTACATTATCTAAAAGATGTCTGAAACTTTGCATTATCAAATATATGATTTACATTTACATTTTCAGATGTATTTTATCATGTTTATATAATTCATACATGATCAAAGATATAATTGGCATTTTAGATTTTTAGGTTTTGTATTATTGTTTCTACACGATCAAAAATGTGACTGGTAGTTAAGATGTATTGTATTATTGTTACTATATAATTATTATTTTATCAATATTATAATTCCAGTTTAGATATCACTGTATCAGTTTTTTTGTAATTTGTACATGATCAGAGATATTAAAGACACTTTAGCTGTTTTGCATCATTGTTTAAAGGGAAAGTTGTTCATATGTTAATTTCGTCTGCTAGAAATTCTTATATTTAAAGAAGTGCAAGAATTTTATTTTCAAAGTTAGCGTAAAAATGAGAAGGTTATTAACATTTAAATATTTGATCAAATTGGCGGCCATTTTGTTTTCATGTCAACATTAAACAAAAAGGCGGATTTATGAAGATTTTAGATATATATTTGAATTGTATTAACTTATTTTATCCAGTTATAATGAAAGGAAATACAATGCTTTACATCTTATAGTCAAGAAAGTTAAACATTTTTAAAGGTTATTTTCCAAATAGAAAATTCAGCAGTTTGTATATGACGTCACAAAATCACTAAAGTGGTTGCCCCTAAAATCAGCCATTTCTTAAATTTCACACTGCTATATCTTTTTCAATAGTTGTCTGATATTAAAAATTCTTTCAGCGTTATGTAAGGCTTGAAGATGGCTTTCATATAAATTTAAATTATTGTCAGACATTCCTTTCCCTTTAAGTAATTGGTACATCATGGACATGACTGACAGACCTTTTAGATGTATTGTATAAGTTTTGCAAAATGGAGTTTTAAGTTTGTTAAAACATTGAAATTCTCGCGTCGATAAGTAATGTTTTTAACTGTAGCGGTTGGTAAAAGCTTTATCGCCTTTCATTACTAAAGGATGCTGTGAATCACAACCGACAACAAAGGTAATTTTCATTTTTATACTTTCCTGATGTAAACTTCAACCTGAATTTTTTTTTCAAAATATAAAACCTCTATCAGACTATAATTAATATCAAAATTATCTCCTATATGATGAAAAACTTCACTACAAACCCTATCAGTTTCTAGTCGTCCACAACCTAGTAAGCGGCTCCAGCAAAAAGTTTTGTTAGTAATGGGATTCCACAGGTTTGTCCCAGGTATATTTTAAAACAATTCATTGCCCTTCAATCCTGTTTTCAGTTGGTATCGATACGCGTTTGTTTCGTGAAAATTACGTTTTCAATGCCGGACATATCTAATAAAATCCACAAAATAACATTTGAATGTATAGAACACAACCAAGCAAAAGAATAGCAGTGTCGATTTGTTTACTTCTCATCAGAGGTAATGAAATGTGCAACACACATATAGAATAGTTGAAGATACTATGCGATCCCCATGGACCAGGAAAAAACAAAAGTTTGAAATGTAAGCAGTCAATTACAGCGACCACTTGTACAAGTCACTTTGTAACGTGGAAACGTGAGCACAAAGACTAGGCTTGGTATAACTGCAAAGCAGGTACTTGATTAAATGTGTGATATAGATGGACCTCGGTCCATTCCCATGCGCACAGTATTTAGATGTGTCAAAGCTTTTAAATCTGGGGAACTGTTAATCAAAGATGAAGCTTTCCATGGTAGTCCCAGAATATCTATTACAACATCGCTGCTGTAAATGGTGTGGTGGAAAAAGATGCTATAGTGTTGCTGGGAGAAATAACATGTGGTACTGGAATATCAGAAGAAAGCGTGCAGACGATTCTGAAAAGCGTTTGCATCTTAGAAAGATTTGTGCCAAGTAAATACCTTTTTTTTTGCTCACGGATGAGTAATAGAAACAGCTTATAAAATTACTTGAAGCTATTTTATACCGACGCTAATACAGACGTAACAGTACTTAAGAAACCAGCACGGCAGCTTATTGAACGCTTACTTTTCTCTTGGGGCACAAAGGCTATGTTATGTTTCAATCTCATTGTGAATGTATTTTTCACATTTTTGTAGAAGAAAGAGGTTGTATTTTGGTGAAGTGAAACTAAAGTTTAGTTTGAATAGTTATACCAGGACACAACAGAGATTTTGACGTGATTTTGCAGTAAACCCATCTCTTCATGTTATGACAGTCTTAGGTTTTTCAAAATGAGGTAAGGATTTGCAGTCTGAAATGGGACAAGTTATGTGAAGCAGCTTTGTGAACACTTAGAAAAATGTCTAAGATGGCGTCTTATTTTTCTGCCAGCCTTGTTCCAGATATTGGCCAAGTTGACTGAACCAGTCAGAACTTTAACCGCTTTCGGTTGAGTTGATTAGGCAATCAAATAAAAGGAATTTGGTATTGACATAGAAAGTGCCTAAAAGGAAGTACAATATTGCCGATTTTTTTTTCAATCCTCGTATTACTACGACAATTAGCATGATATTTCGGCAAATATAAATCAGTTGATTAATAGATCTCAAATTCAATTTGATCTACTTTCTTTGCTTTGGCTCAATAGTAAAGCTATTACTTCTTATTTTAAATTTAATGTATTTGTATTCAAAAATTTTATGAACATGCATTTTATATTTGATGCAGTAAGATACCTGTTGACACGTGTTCACAATATTTGATATCTTAAGATACCTGTTCAGAATATATCACGACACCGTGCCCACGTTATTGCGTTTTAGCTCGGAGACGGTTTAGATTTTCCAAGGTTGCGCGAGATAATATGAGCCGCGCAATGAGAAAACCAACATAGTGCATTTGCGACCAGCATGGATCTAGACCAGCCTGCTCAGGATCCATAATGTTTGCTAACGGTTTCTCTAATTGAAATAGGTTTTAAAAGCGAACAGCATGGATTCTGACCAGGCTGCGCGGACGCGCAGACTGGTCTGGATCCATGCTGGTCGCAAATGCACTATGTTGGTTTTCTCATGGTGCGGCTCATATAGTCTGCAAACTGAAGACAATTTCAAATCGAATGTGAGAGCTATATTTTTCCAAATATGTTGTGCTTCAGACATACTGACTTAAAAACCGAAGAATATTTGCATCACAAGGAGACATTAGATCGACACATTAGCGTTCAGCTTACTTGCTAATGGTTGAAACAAATTGAAAAATAGTGATTCTTATTTGATACCCTAGAAGAGTGTATTCAAAACATAATAGAAACGGTCAAATACGAATATATGATGGTAAATCGCAAACAGAGTTAAGGAAAATACGCGATAATTGCATATTAATGGATAATAATCGCCGTTAATAATAACTATAGAATTACGAGGATTTTATGATATTTATGAAAATGTATGATATTGTAATAATGTACAGAATTGTAATTTTATCATCCCTTGTTAACATTAATACTTTTATGGTTAGTTTTATCATGTTTTACTCGTAAATTCCTCCGATATTAGAGGACTGTTACAGTAACTGATCATATAAGGGTCCATATAATGTGACATTCGTCACAAAAATTGATTTTCTTGTCATCTAACTCTCGCGCTATCCAAAATATAGGACTTCACATCATTTGAAGGGTTATCGGTGTGATATATCTGACAAATGATTTTGAAAGCTGAAACGCCAACAACTAGTGTAATACATGCGCATGAAGTATAAATAAACTTGCTTGTATAGGAAAAAAAACATCAACTATATGATTATAAATTTAAATAGTATTAAGTTTAATTATTTATTAAAATTAATAATGAACAATAACAATATCGCAGTTCGCTTGCTGTCAGTATTTACATTCGATACATCTCAATTATCATCGTCACGTTCAGCTGACATCTGGAATTTCTACCGACTATTTTCGTTGAGTGTTCATACCCGTAATTCTATGTAAATTGTTCCATAACAAATAGCATTTGTTCAATGCGGGGTCCTCCTGGCTAATATCAATTCATTTATTTATATAACAATCTTTAGACCAAAACATCTACGATTTTCGGACCACTCAAAATGCACGCTATAATTAGCCAGATTATTATGTATAAAAAGATATACTTGCCTATTAAAAGCTGACATAGTGGTCCAGTAGTAATATATTTGATTACAAAAACACGTGTCGTAAGTTCCAGACCCTGCATCTCCAACTAGATCTAAATGCCCGTGTATTTGTGTTTTACACCAGTCGGGCTCAAATACTGGGAAGTTTCTCGAATTTGAGCGTCTTTTGTAACCTGCTGTTACAATTTCTACACTTTGTAGAAGAGACAACTAATATGGGCAAACGTTACCGTTGGCATCTATACATAACCGCGCTCGCACGAGGACATTCTTTGGTATCTGAACTCTGTTTACGGAGTGTTTTTCATAAACATAGTTTGTCTTAAACACGACTCAACGATAACGTACATTTACATTATTACTGTATCATATACAAAGTTTTTGAATAATAGTAATCCATCCTTTGTTTGAGATAAATATGTAATATTGACCAGACATAGTGGTTATACTATGGGAGTTCGAGAAAAGTATCGGGACCAGTGCCATGACTTTTTAATGTTCCAATGGTCTTCGTATCTACATGGGATATACACTGAGCATACAGGAATCAGGGCAGATACATACTGAGTTCCAGTTTTAGATTAGAAAGACACAGGTTGAACGTCCACACAATACGGCCTGCAAGTTGTTGTTTAAAGGAAATTCATAAGTAGGTCAGCGAAATATAGTGAGCAATGAAGCTGAGTATATTTGATAGTATGTTCTTAGTTGATTGAACCCTGAAATTGCTGAGTTTGCAATATAGATCTTTTTGAGGATCATATGTGCACGAAACATTAATGTAATGTTGTCTCAGAAATGATCTAATATCATGAATGTAAAGGTCTCGCCACCTGTGCGGTTTAATAAAGGGCATTCGACATAGCGTTGTCTGGCTAGTCTTAGACAATTACTGCATTACATATATAGGCGTTGGCACACCTACGGGTCATATATCCAATATCTTGACATGTTCTAACTTGTACATTTCATATCTATTTAGCTAATGCAGGCATCGTTACTTTTGTAAATCAGCCGTTCAAGAGAAAAGAAAAAACAACAACACCAAAATAGACACAACGTGCTTGAAACACAATAAAGAAATTTTCTTTCGACGTATACTTTCCCGGCAAAACAATTTATTGTTCTAGAAAACAAAATAATGAGAATACATTCAGTTCGTTATTGCAGACGCATTAATTTTACACCAGTTATAATGTTGAAAATTGAATATTTAAGAAAGTGAACTCATCTGATGGTGCTTTACTTTTTTTGCAAATTTTATTTTGTGCTGAACAAAGTAATATGACAATAATTCCAAATTTGTTTTGGTGTATGAAAATAATGAATAGTTCAGACGTTTACTTTATTACTGGTACAAAAAGGGTAGCATGCTAGTACATAAGGCTCAATCAAACCGAGTCTGCTATCATTCTGCTTGGTTGCATTCTATGCTTCCAAAAATTTATTGACTATCGCAACAGTTATCTTTAAGTGCCATGTGGCAGCTGTAAAATGTCTTCCCATACTTGGATTCAGTGTTGTGATATTTTCTGGTTCTTTGGGATCAATGGAATCAATACTATACTTATGTAATAAAGTTCCACTTAAGCCGGTGCTAGGGGGCATGAGAGGTATTGCACTTTCTATTACCTCTCATGAACAGACTCAATCAAACCGAGTCTACTATTATTTGGCTTGGTTGCATTCAATGCGTCTAAAAGCTCTTCTTACAGATTTTATCAATATAATAACTCATGTGGTGATCGTGTTTAACATAGTTTGGTTGTCTCCAATAATGAAACAATAGTTAAAGGCCCTTTCCATATCATACGATATTTGACCAATTTTGAGGACCAGTAGCACGAGCGAATTAATGCTATTTTATTTTTCAATATTTTGTCACGTAATAGATTCATTCGAACTTTCTGATCATTTACAGTTTTTTATGTTCACTGGGTGCTTAATATGTTATATATTAACTGAAAATATTTTTTATTTATTTTACTTTTTCTATTATGGATGCCAAACCAAGACAGAGATTTTACTAACAAGTATAATTTTAAGAGATTATAGTAGTATAAGAGCAGTTAAATTACCTTTCAAATATTTGTATTCATAAGCATATTTTTAGCCAAAATTTACTTGCCATTTGATTCAGACTGTTGGAACATCTTAGTATCTGTCAAACTGAAATATAAAATAAGAAGTTATACCGAAATGAAAAATACCCATTTTTTAAAATACTTTTATATTAAAGGGCGGTAATTACAAAAAGTATGACTGACAATAAAGCATAGGTTTCAAATAAGAATCTAACTCTATGTTACGGACTGTTTTTGTTCCTTGAATAGATATCAAGATATATAAAATAAATAATATAAAAAAACGTGTTTGTTACAAAAATGTACCACTGACAATAAAGCATACATTTCAAATAAGGATCTAACTCTATGTGACGGACGGTTTTTGTTCATTAGATAGATATCAAGATATATAAATTAAATGTATCTTTAGCAGGATGTTTGAAAAAAAGTACGAGTTTGTTGCAGTTTTCACGACTAAATATTCGATGGAATATCTGCATCTTTATTTGTCTTGCAGGAAATTATCTCTTATTGGTATTCCTAAACTTCAGGTTTTCTGTTATAATGTTTATTTACAGAAATAATTGTCACGGATGAGAGTGTTTAAAATTACTACGACTTCTTGACATTTATGCGAAATGTAAGAGATGCAAAAGAAACTGCGACAAGGAGTCCATCCCCTTTAACTTGTAATCTAATTAAGATACAAATCGCGTGATATCCATTTGTACTATAAACAAGACCTCTGCATTCATTCCCAAACTGGAAGAACTTAACCAGAATTTATATGTTTACAGATTTGTTTTTCTTCATTTTTTCATTCATTGACATGATATTAACTGAAACTATGATATTGTCAGCTATCGGCGCCGTGTTGAGAATAGCAAACATTTAAAGTCACCTCACTGAAAGAGAACGCTTCCCATGGATAACGTCCGGTAAAATTTAAGAATTTCATATTAAAAGGCACAAACTAGTTTTCAGCAGGCCTCTTTTATAACATTCTGACGTGTAAAGCCGAAGCATGCATGTCTTATCACATGTTTAAGAATATTCTTAGTTTCACTAGAAAAGCGACCACAAGCATTTGAAAAATGACATCTTACTTGAGAATCTTTCACGTAAATGATATGACCTTTTGTTAACATCAGTACATGATAGGAGAAAAAAACATAAAATTAAATGCACCTTTTTTAAAAATGTATCCAAAACAATTTTGTCAAAATAAATAATGATATGATTGAAAATCCGGAATGAAGGCCGAATTTAAAAAAAAATAAACCACTACCAACAATAACAACAATAAAATAATAAGGAAAAAACATTCTTGCGTTTCTTTACGTAACCGACCAAACGCTTGCCATATTGCCAAGAATACATTAAGAATACTTTATTCCTAGTATATTTCCTGCACCTCTTGAGTTATCGGTCTCTGGTCAAATGACTACGTGGTACACGAAAACAATTAGAGCCAAACGGGCTTCGTTCCACCTTTACGTGATGTTGTAGCTCTTAGAAATTGTAAGCAAACTGGTCATATACTGTAGTAGAGATAAAGAAACAATAGAAGTATAATCGAATGACAACGTGAATAATAGATTTCATTCTAAAATAAATTTAAAATTATTGATTTATGATATTTTCGTAAAGACGTTTCTGATCAAAGAATTATATTGCAGTCGTAATTTGGAAGATAGTGGCTAACTTATTTATTAAAGTAAATTACGTTAACATACTAAAGGTTGTCACGGAATGCATCTGATCTTTCTAGGTCTTTGAGATAATTCAAAAAGCACTTGAAGAAACCTCTTTAAGGTGTCTGCAGATATGGTCACTTTCCATAATCACATGTAATTCAGAAAATATCCGTACTTAGCTTTTTTCTGGTGGGTAATGGATCTGTAGTCTGAATTGTAAGTAAATTTTGTTTTAAGAGAACATCGATATTGGCACTTAATGTTAGCATATATGCATCAATTTTACTCAAAGTGTAAGATTTGTACACTTACGTACGTGATGATACGAACGTATTGTTGTTGTTGTTGACAAACCTTGACGGTTTCTTATTTTGTTTTTCAAGACCAAGTTTAACTTACTAAATTTGTTTCCATCCTGATGATCGACTCGGATACCATAAACCATTAATTTAGGTCTAAAGAAATGAAACCGAAAAATGGCGCGAAATAGATGTGGACGCGTAATCATGGTTGATTTAAGTTTTCAGAATTTTTTTCTCTGTTCAGCACTTTCATTGCTGAAATATATGTCTATATATACTTGATACTTTTGAAGCATATTCAAAATAACAAATTGATGCTCCTCATACGTCTAGCACTTTCAATGTTCTTCAAGAAAATGTAAGTTACAGACATTTTTGAAAGGCCCGGTGGATGACACACCTCTTAAATGTGTTGTTATGTCAATGTAGAAAAAAAGTCCGACTATTATTTTGTGTTTATGCCTTAGGCATCATTCAACTGCAATTTCCGTGTCATGTGTATCTGGAGACAATTTCAAATTGAATGTGAGAGCTATATTTTCCCAAATACATTGTGCATCAGTATATCGTTTTCAGAACCGAAGAGTATTTGCATCACAAGGAGGCATTAGATCAACACATAATCGTTCTGCTTACTTGCTAATGGATAGAAAATGTTGAAAAATAGTGATCCTTATTTGATACTTAAGACGAGTGTTATTCAAATGATGGCAATGAAAACGGTCAAATGCGAATATAGGATGGTTAGCCGCCAACAGAGTGAAGGAAAATATGCGATAATTGCAGACTTGGCTATTAATTATAGGTATAGAATTACGATGATTTAATGTTATTTGTGAAAATATATGATAATTGTGATAATGTACAAAATTGTATTTTTACATCCTTTGTTTATATTAATACTTTTATAGTTTTTTCCATCAATTTTTACTCGTAAATTCCGCCTATATTAATGGACTGTTAATGATCATATATGGGTCCAAAGAATGATTATAAGAAACATTTTGAACACGGTAAACATGCACGCTTGTTAGATATTATATGCATATTGTATCTGCACAAGAAAAATAATTACATAACACATCATATTGAAAAGCTGAAACAATTAAATTAATACATGTTTATGAAGTATAAATAAACTTACTTGTATAGGAAAAAAACATCATTGACAACTAGATAATTATAAATTTACATAGTATTAAGTGTCATCATTAATAATAATGAACAATAATAATAACGCAGCTCGCTTGCTGTCAGCTATTTACAATTATAATCGTCATTTTCAGCTGACATCTGGAATTTCTTTAAATGTTCATACCCGTAATTCTATGCAAATTGTTCCATATCAAATAGCATTTGTTCAATGCGGGGTCCTTCTGGCTAATATCAATTTATCTATTTATAAAACAATCTTAAAACAGAACATCTACAGTTTTTCCAACACTCAAAATGCACGCTATATATGTATAAAAAGATATCCTTGCCGTTAAGGACAAAAGGTCGTGAGTGCCAGACGCTTCACCTTCTACTAAATCTAAATGCCCGCGTATTTGTGTTTTACACCAGTCGAGCTCAAAAAGAGGGAAGATTTTTGAACTTGAGCGTCTTTTATAACCTGCTACTACAGTTTCTAAAATTTCGTAGATGAGTCAACCCCGCACGCATGAGGAAATCTTTTGTTATTTGAACTCCTTTGCGGATTGCTTTTCATAAACATAGTTTGACTTTAGCACGACTCAACGGTATCGTACCTATATATTAATACAGTTACTTGTACAACGTTTTTGAATAATAGTGATCGATCATTCGTTTGAGATAAAGATGTAGTATTGAACTGGCATAGTTTGTTCTGGAAATATCAGTACCAGTGCCATGACTCTTTAATGTTCCAATGTCTTCATATCTACATGGGATGTACACTGAGCATCGAGGAATCAGGGCGGATGCATACTGAGTTCCAGCTTCAGATTAGAAAGACACAGGTTGAACGTCCATACACTTCGGTTTGTAAGTTGTTGTTGAAAGAAATACTCATAAGTAGATCAGCGAAATATAGTGGGCACTTTGGTTGTATGTTCTTAGTTGATTAAACCCTGAAATTTCTAAGTTTGCAATATAGATCTTTTTGAAGATACAAAAAACATCAAAGGCACTGGCCTCCAGAACGTACGACAAAACAAAAACAGAATTTCAAAAAGAAAATAAAACGTATCAGGAAAAAAATGCTATATTTCTTATAAAAGCTTTGAAACTTAATTACTTACATACTATATGTTATGAAAACACGTGAGAATTAATTGTTTTTACTAATTGTTATAATGAAAAGCGAAAAGCGTTTATACTCGAGGTATACTGCCTTAATTACATATATATCTTTATTTGCGCGGGCATTTTTTTTCTTGATATGGCATTTTCACAATATGACCATACTTCAATCTTATAGAAAGATTATTTTTAGTAGGTCAGCAAATGCGGTCTAACACCTTTGCATCTAAGATATAACAATATGTCTCACCGCCTGTGCGGTTCAACAAAGGGTATTCGATATAGTTTTGTCTGGCTATTCTTAGAAAAATTACGCCAGAGAAAGGAACAGTTTTTTTTTTGCCCTACATATAAAGGCGTAGGCACACCATCGGGTGATTTACCCAATATCTTAACATGTTCTAACTTGTACATGTACATATCATATTAACAATGCAACATCAGACATCAGCTACATCTGAAACTCAGTCGTTCAACAAGAGAAAAGAAAAATGACAAAAATAACCGCATTGTGCTTGAAACACAATAAGACAATTTTCTTTCGATGTATGTTTTTCAAAGAAAAAAAAAACGTTTTTGTTATATAAAACAAAATAATTGGAATGCAATCGGTGCATTTTTGCAGACGTATTTATTTTGTACTAAAACAATTGTTAATAAATGGAAAATTCAAGATATTAAACTCAACTTGAATAACATCTCTGCTTTCGATTAAAGTTATTTTCCTTTTTCTATTGTTTTTGCTGAACAAAATCATATGAAAATAATTCCAAATTTATTTTGGTGTATGGAAATATTGAAAAGCTCAGATGTTTATTATATAACTGGCGTAATAGGGTTAGAATGCTGGTAAATAAGGTTTCAATATAATATCCCCATCGGTATTCGTGTTTAAACATATTTGCGTTGTCTCCCATAATGAAAGAAAAGTTAAAGGCCTTTTCCACATCATACAGAATTTAACCGATTTCAAGAACTAGTAGTGCGAGCGAGTTAATTTTATTTTTGCTTTTTTTGATTTTGTTATATAATAGATTTGATCGACCATTCTGATCATTAACAAGTATTTATATTCCCTGGGCGCTTAACATGTTACATAATAACTGAACACATTTTCATTTTTTTGTCCTGGATGACAAACTAAGGTTAGATATTTTTTAACATAAGCATAAACTTGATGAAGATGTTTTTACCTAAGGGATTACATGAATATAAGAACAGTTATATTACCTTTCAAATATTTATATTGATAAGCATATGTTGAGCTAAAATTACTTGGAAAGCTTGCTTGTAAATACCCTTTTGCCTCTCTTGATTGCACACACGCACCAAAAAAAAAAATAACATAAAATTAAAAAATAAGAACTGAAATCATACAAAATCTGAAGCAATACACAGTCTTAGAACTTGCTAGGTAGGAGAAAAGAATAAAATCAAATGCATCTTTTTTCAAAACATATCAAATGCAATTTTGTCAAAATAAATAATAAAATAATTGAAAAGCCGGGAATAAAGGCCGAATTTGAAAACTTAAACTCGGACCATTCTTCCGTTTGTTTACATAACTGACCAATCAGGATGCCATATTCCTATATTTCTGGTATATTTCCTAACGGTATCTGGCCATATAACTACGTACACTAGAGACACGTAAACACTCGTAGCCAATCGGGCTTCGTGACAAGCAGAATGTTCCGCTTTTACATGATATCGTAGCTCTGAAAAATTGTTAGCACAACGGTCATATAGAGTTATCGTTGATAATAAAGAAAGTGCAATCAAATAAAAGCATGCTTATTAAATTTCATACTAAAAACAAAATTTATTATCATTCTTTATTATATTTCTTAAAACGTTGATTACTTATCAAAGAATTATATTTCAGTCGTAATTTAGAAGACGGCCGCTTAACTTAAGTGGCAGGGGCCAGTTACGCATTTGGCTCGGGTACGTTTTTTAAATAAAATAGATAGATGTACTTTACAGGCATATATATTCAACTGGTTATTTATGATGTTTATTGAACTAAGGATTCCTGCGTACGAGTAATTATTGTGTAAAATAAATATGTGCTTGAATCGATTTTCCTAGCTCCGTGTAGACGGCCGGGTCTAAAGTCTTACCTGAGGTAACGGAAGTCAGACGAAATGGAAACGGTCATCCATCCATCAAGATTCAGCTCAAATTTGCGGAAAAAGTAAACGGTTAAGAGACACTTTTCTTCCACCATTATTGTCGTCTGGTCACATGCTTTAAAGATATACATGTGTTTTAGGTTAGTCATTTGCAGATAATATGGTACAGGTCGCGCAAGGTGTGCATTTTGAGCCATATTTTTGCCTCAAAATTTAGTGTCCTGAAACCGGCGTTTTACTCATTTTTATCACAGAAGCAACAGAATCGGCAAGCTGAAAATGTCACATAATGAAGTGTATGCAATACATCCGCTCAAATTTATCAAAATTGGATAAGGAGGCAAGGGACAGTAGATTTGAAAATTCCACATATCTGCGCTGGTACCAGTGCAAAAAAAAAATCATAAAAAATCCAATTTTGATAAATTTAAGGCAAGTGTTGAGATGTATTGCATATACTTAGCACTTCATTATGTGACATTTTCAGCCTGCCGATTCTGTTGCTTCTGTGATAAAAATGCGTAAAACGCCGGTTTCAGGAAATTAAATTTTGAGGCGAAAATGGCTCAAAATGCACACCTTGTGCGACCTGTACCGTATTATCTGCAAATGACTGACCTAAAATACATGTATATTTTTAAAGCATGTGACCAGACGACAAAAATGGTGGGAAGAAAAGTATCTCTTAACCGTTTACTTTTACCGCAAATTTGAGCTGAATCTGGATAGATGGATGACCGATTCCATTTCGTCTGACTTCCGTTACCTCAGGTAAGACTTAAGACCCGGACGTCTACACGGAGCTAGGAAAATCGATTCAAGCACATTTTTATTTTACACAATAATTACTCGTACGCAGGAATCCTTAGTTCAATAAACATCATAAAAAACCAGTTGAATATATATGCCTGTAAAGTACATCTATCTGTTTTATTTGAAAATCGTACCCGGGCCAAATGCGTAACTGGCCCCTGCCACTTTAAGATTTTTCAATTTATGAACAAAAGCGGATTTTACTGGTGCTGAACTTTCATACATCTTTGCAAATTAAACCAGACAAAAATAATTGTAATAGCATGAAAAGATGTCTGTATGTGAGCGTCTAAACTTGCCAACCCTCTCGCGCTAAATGAGCCAAAAATAACAGTTTGTCGCTACGAGACAGAGACTGTTAAACACGTCCGTTTTTATCATTTTCTGGCGTAATTTAACGTATTCCGTCATTAAGAATGATATAAGGTCATTTCCGCATCATTTTGCGAAAATGAAATGCCCCCACCCCCTATTTGTCTATTTCATGGGGTCCCCACCCTCCAGGCATCCCCCTGTTTGACGAAATGCATAGCTGATTGGCTAGATATGCGCTACGCGGGTTAAGAATAATGAAAATGATGCTATTTTGCTACTAAAACACTGTTAATGGTGGTAGAATTTTAAAAAATCGTATGTGTACATATTGACTTTCATACCGTGATGTGTCCTCACCGTAACATTTTTGAGCTGCTATGCCGTCAGTTAGCGTTTTAAGTACCCAGAAAGTTTAAAATATCAATCTAGAGGTTCTGAACTATGTAAAGCCGCACAAAATTAAGAGCTTCTTCGAAATTTAATTTTGGCCGAATTCACTTATTCATTAAAATAATTTATGGTAACATTACAAATGGTTATAATACAGAACCACAAGTGTTTCCATTAATATATAACTAAATTAATCTTATCGCATAGTGCGGCAGTTTTCCTTTGATCTTTGCAGTATGTTAAACATGGTAACACACATTAATACTACAAAATCTGTGCTGATATTTTACAAAACTGTTACGATATATGTCAACACAGAAATCTCTATAGAGTTTCATTAGAGAAAAACTGTTGCGATATATATCAGCACAGTAAAACTGTTCCGATATATATCGCAACACTTTTTTCTCTATCGAGGTCCTATCTAGGGAGTATGATTTTTTCCTTTCAAAGAAAAGATGATTTTAGCTCCAATTTACAGCTCACTGAGAAGGAATTATCACAAACACCTACATTAATAAAGTAAAAGAATAAATAAACTAGACTATTTCAAAAACTTGATAGTTATCGCCAAATTCAGAAATACATGAAATATATGAAATTCTGAGTTTTCTCAAATGTTTATTTTTCTTTGATTTTTTTTTTACAAACAAAACAACAAGTTTTACAATTTGTTTGGCCATGAAATGCAAAGATTTAAAACCAATGCAGAAATCTGTTGGACACTTTTATCTGGGGAACACATTTTCTAAAACAGAAGTTTTAGTGTTTCAGTCACAGGCACGGGTCCAGTGATTTTTTGTTTAATATAAAAAAATCCCTTTTTTTTCACACAAATATTCTTTTGATATGTTAGTCAAATAAAAAAAAAAATGATGACAAAAAATCCGGTCACAGTATCATTCAATGTAAATGATACTGTGACCGGATTTTTGGTCATCAATGTTTTTTTTTTCATTTGACTAACATATAAAAAGTATATTTATGTGAAAAAAGGGATTTTTTTTTATATTAAACAAAAAATATACACTGGACCCGTGCCTGTGGTTTCAGTCAGCGAGGCGCAGAAAGAGAATCAAAAGAGTAAAAATAATAATAAACAAATTTAAATTAAATAATATATAAATTTTAATAATAAAACTATGCGATAAAACAGTTATAATATGTAATGCTCGTGTGTTACGAGGATATATCAGAGCTAGGGGTACATCTCGGTATTTTTCTCTGCACATATCTGTCTCGGCCTACCGGCCTCGACGATATGTGTAGAGAAAAATACCCTCGATGTACCCCTAGCTCTGATATACCCTGGTAACACACTCTCACACATACTATAACTATTACATAATCCATAAGAGTCAGCTTTAATACAACAACGGAATGCTTCTTATCGTCATTGAGTCATTGAGATAATTCATAATGCACTTGAAATTACAGCAAGAAACCTCTTAAAAGTGTCTGTAGAAATTGTCACTTTCCATAATCGCATGCTATCCAAAAATTATCCGTACTTAACTTTCTTCTGGCGGATAATGGATCTGTAGTCTGAATTGTCAGTGAATTGTGTTTAAAGAGAACATCGATTTGACACTTACTGTTAGCATATCTGCATTAAAGCCTCATAATGTCTTTGCTTAAAATGTGGCTGCCACATTTTCTGATACATGTATGAGCATAAAACATTTTAATTTCTTGTTAATTCCTATTGCCGATAATTGTTTTCTCTAATATCTGTCAAAGATTTGAATATTGATGAATAGTGTAGAAAGTTATACTGAATATATTGTTTTATTATTACCTCCCTTTGTAGCTGAAACATTTCAAATTCAAGAACTAGCACTTTTCTCAAAATGTAATTATGTATAACATCTATTTGGACATGCGCTTCATCCCCTTTTAACACAACATTTAAAGCCTTGTTGACCTTTAAATTCACTCAAAATGTAAGCTTTTCGTACGTGATAATATGAACGTATCGTTGTTGTTGATAACCTTGACGATTTATTATTTTGTTTTTTTCAAGCCCAAGTGTAATTTAGGGTAAAATGGGTCTTCCTCCTGACAGTCGAGTCAAATACGCAAAACCATTAATGAGGAACATTAGCCTGTTACTTTCCTCGAAAAGTTATATGATAAAGCGCAAGGATAACCAAATGTAACATTTGTCCTTTTCGGTTGTATTCCTCTGACTTTTTTGTTATAACCTTTGTCCAAGATGTTGCGGTTGGTCAAAATAAATATGCTTTTTATGTGTAGGTTTCTAAATAAAAATGATTAATCAAACCTAAATTTAGCACAGAGCCACTAAAAGAAAACCTGTCCTTAATCATTTTCCAATCCCAGATAATTACAAAGAAGTCAACGATAAAAACAGAGGAAGGACCAATCTACTCCTTGGACATAATCAGGGGAAGTAACTGGCTAATGTTCCCCATTAAGGCTATATACCAATAAAAGAAATTGTTCTTTGTTTCATATAAAATTCAGCTACTTCAGACCAATTTTGTTACAGTTTCTAGATTTTCACTCCGTCGTAGACCTATTTTCCACAAGATATCCATACATTTGCTTCAAGAAAACGAAAAGAAAAAGAGTTGTTGAATAGTATGCAGTGAAATGCAAGTCAATTGAAGTCAGGTACCCTCATATTGCCGCATTTCAGAAAGCGGTCCGCAGAATAAACATCCTACTTTCGTTTTCAAGTAAACAACTCAAAAACATGCGAGTATTAGCATGAAACGTGTCCTATTTTATGTAAAATTCATTCGACGAGTGAAATAATGCCCATTTGGCCCCCGATTTACGCGCAAACGTGCGCAAAATGGAAAAAATAGGATCTATTTATTAGGGACTTCTTTCGACTACACCACGGAAGCACATTTTGGACCAGATAACTGCATTATTACCTTAAGAACAGTCAAATGGGGCGAAATAGATTTGGTCGCGTAATTGTGGATTCAAGTTTTCCGACAATCTTTTTTCTCTGTACAGCATTTTTCTTATCTCTTGCAATATCTTGCTGAAATATGAGTTATGTCTATATATACTTGATACTTTTGAAGTATTTTCAAAATAACAAATTGATGCTCCTTATACGTCTTCTGGGTTTTTATTTAGCACTGATAGTGTTCTTCAAGAAAATGTAAGTTACAGGAAAATTTCTCAAAATGATGTAAATATGATGATAATGATCCTCTTCATAAAGATTTCGCGTAATGATGTAAACTATGGTCCTCTTCATGATGATTTCGCGTAATGATGTAAATTATGATTTGCTCAATGCCCTCTAAATATATTTGTAACAAACTTCTACATCTCCAAGATTTGTGAAAATAATCAGGGATATAAATACTGACCAATCACAAACCTAAACTAACATCATGATTGTGATGGTCATGCATTTGTAAAGAAGAAATCTAGGTCCGTCAGTGATGGGCAAATTGGTTAAACCTTCCAACTGATTAATCAGCATACTCAGATAAGACAACCAATGCACTTAATCGGACATAAACAGATTATCAGTTACTCTAGTCGGGAATTTCAAGTACGGCTTCGAACACGCAAAACACATGTTTTTTTGAATCGTTCTTTCTGGGGAAGTATTAAGCATATGGATACCTCGCAAAGTATTAAAATAAATCAAATACTTCAAAACAGTTTACAAATCTTATCATTTCATTACGATCTTTATGATCACCGACCGAAAGTTAATTTAACAAAAATAAATGGTACAATGATACTAACAATTTAAAATAGTCTTAATACCGGTAATTCATTAATTGTCAGAGAACTATAGGAGGGCCGGTGGTCTAGTGGTAACACACTTGACTGTCAATCCAGAGGTCCGGGGTTCAAATCCCGCTCTAGGCACTGGAAATTTCTGAGATGCTCTTGAGTGTCTCCCACCTAACTCAGAGGCCTGTACTGGTTCTTCCCAGGAAAGACGGCTTCGCGTGTATCGGTGCAATGCACCGGGCACGTTAAATAACAAGACTGTCTTTTCGCAAAGAGCTAGGCTATGTTAGCCGGACAGGCCTGTATCTTAAAAGGATTTCTCTCTATCTGTTCTGGGGGCTTTATCTCACTCTGTCCCTCTGGTCAGATCGCTCTGTGTCTGTACTAGTAGAGGATGAATTTCGCGCCCTATGTGGCTGCGTTTGTGATATGTAAAGCGCCTTTGAACGGGTTTATCATGAAAAGGGCGCTATATAAATCTGGTATAATAACAATAATAATAATAATAACTACTGACTTGTTTATAATTTCACCATCGCATAAAAGTAGGGCTAATGGCAGATTTCACAAGTCGCCGTACTTATTCTATTACTAGTATACCATGTAATAAAAGTTAACTTTGTACTCGAATTAACCGCCATTTGGCGAAGACGAAAATAAATTAGTGCGAATGTTTACAAAATACATGTAATAAATAAACATAGCTTAAACATGTAATCATTGAATTATAAAATAAACTAAGGTACTGATTTTGTGAATGAATAAAATCTGAAAAGTAGATCCCTCGGAAGCACCGAGAACAAGGCAAACAGTGAAATTTGCAGACTTGGTTTGATTGAGTCTGTTCATAAGCAGTAATGGAAAATGCAACACTGCCCACGTCCTCTAGCACCAGCTTAAGCAGTATTCAATCTTCAAACTAAAATGAAATGAAATCAATGATCCCGAAGGACCAGAAAATATAACAACACTGAGATGAAGTCGGGGTGACTTTTTACGGCCGCCACACAGCACTTAACACCCGTTGTTGAGAAGTAAATAAAATCTGAAAAGTAGATAAGTATTGTTCAATCAGTAGAGTTAAATGGCCAAACAAAAAGAACTGACTCGGCCGACAACCATTTTTTCGTCAGAATTTTGGTGTTTTATTTTTCTTTCTCGAAAAGTCTTAAAGTAATGCTCTATCTACAAGAAATAATGAAGCTTTAAGCATCTAAGCATTTAAAAACTTTTATTGATATAAAAAATGCAACTCATATTTTCAAATATAGATGAAGGTATGAAATGTTGAAGAATTTAAAAAGAATTGAATTAGTAATGAGATCGCATAGAATTCCAAAACTGGGCACAGGGCCCGTGTGAATACCGTTGTAATGCCAGTGACTGTTCGGGTGCCCATACGTACCCTTTATAAATGAAACTTCAAGTTCATTAAAAATAAGTATTTATGCCGGTCGTAAATTTCAGTTAAATAGCCACAAAAGAGAAGCTGTTTTGTAGCAGAATGAATTAACATAAGTAAATTTAAAATGAAGAAATAAACATCAAGAATTTATAAAAAATAACAAAATGTTAATAAAGTGACAAAAAGTATATTAATCCTAAAGTAAATTTTGTTCAATACGTTCATATTGCGATAAATATGCAACGCTTTTATAGTATTTTCTTTGAGCGGGTTATATTTGAAAACGTTATTTTTAACAATTACAGACTTTGAAATATACAGCGTATATTTTGAGATAGGAATTTGAGAAACATACGAAAATACAGTATAGAATATGAGAAACATACAAAAATACAATATACATTGTAAACGTTGAGAAACATAATGAGAGTGAAGAGAACTACAACTCTAAACTCAATGCGTAGCATTGGCGAAACATTTGACTTTCGAATCACCAATTTTAAAAGTCGCAGCCTGTTCAACCTTAATAGTATTAATTCCATCCCGTAAACATTCCATAGAATTAAGGTATGATTAATTAGCAAACTTATTAATCACAATGATGTTCCGTAAAGAAACCAACATAAGCCAACATCATCAGGGAAATCATTTCAGCATTATCGTAACCGTCATTTTCTTGTTTGTCGAAGGGTTTCGCAGTTCCAGACCATGTGATCTAAGAGGACATTAGGCGGCTGGTCAATTAAATCAAGATTTGATCTAAATACATTTAAAGAGGTGCAGCTTTATATTTTCCCATAGAGCACTATACCTTTAAAATAAATTGTCATTATTTTCAAATTTGCTCTATCACCAATGTAAGATTGTTTATTTTTAACAAAAGCACCGCCTGCGGATGCCATCGCTCGTCTGAAAGTGCTGGACAATATGCAAGAAAAGAGTTATAGTTAAGATTTTCTAAGTACAAAAGGGGTCATATTTCTGAAAAAAAATGCAGCTAAGAGTTATGGTTCTTGACCGACATAGTCACATAATGATAATAAATAAGTGTATAAAGTTTCAAAGCTGTAGCTCCTGGACCTTAACAAATAATTTAACCAAGATACTCCAATTTTCTATGGACAAGAAGGGCCATAATTCTGATAAAATGCATATCACAGTTATAGTTCTTGGTATACTTAGTCAACTAATGCTTGGTGATAAAAAAGTGTGCAAGTTTTCGAAGCTGTAGCTGTTATAGTTTTTAAGAAAAGGTGGACCTAAACAAAAATGAGAGAAAACAGATGAGATAAGAATGAAAGCACAATGTTAATAAAATCTTACATATCTATAAAAACGTACCATTTGTCATTGTTTTCACCCAGAATTGGAGGAATTTAGCACACGTTAATCTATGGAATAGGTTTTCCCAAAACGTTGAAAATAGAAGATATAGTATCATGCCATATGGCCTATAGGAATTTATTTTAGTTTAGGGCGTTGAACTATAAATCATTCACAAGCAAGCAGATCAAAGAATTTAGTTCGAGTCGAAACCAAAGCAGTCAGCATCATTGCGTTTATTTTCAAAGGTGACCGAGAAATACTCTAACAAAAGTCTTAGTATACTCTATTTAGGACTATATTTTTCAAAATAACGTGTTTCTCTAATGCATGCGTATGACATTTGTTTAAATTGCGTCGTCAATTTTAAACTATATCAGACATATATTCTGCACATTTAAATGAGTTTCTTAATAATAGAAACACGCACGGCAATAACTAATTGTTTTGAAAACCAAAAGTACATTTTATATATTTAAAGAAAGGAACTGTGTTATATTTTATATTCGTATTACACTCGAGAATGGTTTCAGACTGAGAAAGTGTCCATTAAAATGCTACTTAAAATATATAATGTCAAAATGGTATATGACAGTGTTTACTGTCTGGGATAAAAAAAAAATGAGTACATTAAAGTCACGTAGTCTTGAATTTTTGAAAATTGAGAAGTACTTTTATGTCAGTCTTCATAATAAGAAAATTGCAAAAGATTTGAAAGGCAGTTATAATAATCGTTCATACGTGCCAAGATATTTTCTAAAAGGCTTGCATGAATTTCAAACTCTTGATAAATGTCGTATCTCAGAGTATTGTATTATGTATTGCTAGAAATCATATATATGGTTACTTTAATAAATATCATAATATGGTTATAGGTTAAATGTCATATAGTAATACTGTTGATAAATAAAACAAAGTGCTAAAAATAGCTCCAATCAAGAATGATACATCTTAACATGCAGTGCTGCAAGATTACAAAACTATAATTTTTCCTCGTCCAGGTTTTCCTTGTTTTTTTTCATTGTACGTCAGTAAAATGTAAGAAATTGCAAAAAGTTGTATGCATGTCATTTTGATGAAAATACAGGAAAAAATGTATTTATATTTCTAAATATATCATTTTCATTGATGCTGGTTAAATACAAATCTTGCAGCAGTGTTTTCAAACATATAAGAAATATACGTAAATCTACTACATTAACAATGGTCAGTCCTGTACTAAAGCTAAAGGCAGTACATTATCACGTCTCCATAGTACCATTTTCATTACATTACCACAAAATAAGCAAACGTGCAGTAGAACATGTCACACATGTCAAAGGTTGTTTGATCTCGTTTAATGGCTTAGGAGAAAATGGGAGTTTGCACTTTGAATATCAATGTAATCTGATTAGACTTACTTTCTGAAAATTTTAGATCTTAACTATATGAGCCGCGTCATGAGAAAACCAACATAGTGGGTTTGCGACCAGCATGGATCCAGACCAGCCTGCGCATCCGCGCAGTCTGGTCAGGATCCATGCTGTTCGCTAACAGTTTCTCCAATTCCAATAGGCTTTAAAAGCGAACAGCATGGATCCTGACCAGACTGCGCGGATGCGCAGGCTGGTCTGGATCCATGCTGGTCGCAAACCCACTATGTTGGTTTTCTCATGGCATGGCTCATATAATGAATCTTTCATTAGGTTGTATCAAGCAGATTGTAAAATTAAAGCAGCATGAACATAAGTATGTAATTAATTTGACTATATGAAATGCCGAGTAAAGCTAAATTGCGTGCCACTTTCACTAGGGGAAATTATATTAAAATACTGTTCGAGACTAGCAAAATACCTGCAAGCTACGAGAGACATGTAAGTGCATTAGCACTTATTCAAACTGCACTCGAATCAAAATTCATCATAGTTCTAATGGGTGCAGTAGACACTTCCGTGGAATTTATTTATTTAAGCAGAGGTTTAGTTTGTTTCCATTCTTGTATTTTGTTAAACACGTTTAAATTTCTTAAGTTAAATATTATGTATGTTGCTCGTTTTACGTGTAAATACCTAAAATTATACAGAAGTACTTAATTTACATCTTTTTTCTTTCATTATGACGTGCATCGGTAAAAATGTAAACAATATAATTATTTCGAAGTCAAAGAATTTAAAAAAATCGCTAACAGCTACCCGGCGTTTCCAAGCGTGTCGCCATTTTACGACCGCATGGTGTTTTACCATCGTCACGTGATTTGCTTGGCGTTCGTGGAGGTTGTGCTTAAATGTGATATTTGTTGAAAACAACCAGGGGCGTAGCTGGCTTTTTTATACGTTGCAGGCCCGGTAGATCGAGAGCCTGAGGCGCAAGTTTGGTAGGGGGGTATTGGGGGTATGGGGGTATCCTCCCCAAGAAAATTTTGAAAAATTAGAGTGTCTGTGGTGCATTCTGAGACATTCTGGCGGATTAAATCCGATGCTAAGCGGAGGACTTCAGGTCAATAAAAACACATAAGAAACGATCAAAATTCAGCTTGTGATTAACTCAAAATAACTGAGTATGACTGGTCCAACTTTAATTTTATTTTCTGACAGCATTTACAAAGAGGCCATTTACCGTTAAAATGTGACACCTCTGGTCCATAAATCTTATTATTAATCTATTGACCAGACTGACGCCTTTTCGCCCTTAATTGCATCACACAGTACCGGTATTAAGCATTTTACTATTATTCTAACACGACCCTTCACATATACATAAATACATAGAAGAACCATCTACACGGTGAGTATGCATATCAGATGCCTGTCTGTGGTAAATGAAAAAAGGATCCCTCTCTGTTCGCGCACAAGACCTTCTATGTGGTAGACAATGAACTCCAACGTCGCAGCTTTATCAGGGAGCTCAAAAAATCGAAATTTTCGTCCTGAACAAAAGCACATGAACTTCGGGAAGACGTAGCTGCATACCCTTGCCTTTTAAACGTTATGTTTGTTTTGTCACTCGACACAAGTCCAAACGAAGATGGAATGTAGACGGAGGGTACTGGCTCCAATAAACACCGTGCGCTGTTTATGCAACTAAAATACAACTTTCCTTTGATATAGCAAGTATCTAGTACCTTAGATGTGAAGCCGTTGATCCCATTTTATTTGTAAATACACTTTATGACTTGTGGCTATTTCTATCATGTTTAAGGTTTAAAAACTTCGTTTATACTCGGGATCCCTCGCAATTGGCGCAAGTGTGCCTCTCAGGATCCCTCTTGACACTCGGCCCGGGAATCCTCTTGGACACAATACTTTATCGGCACCGGCACCCTCTCAATTTAACTTCAGTGTTAGAATTATGAGATGGTATTCGTATTTGAAAACAGCACAATGATAACACAGACTTGCGTGCCAGGGCGGACGGGAGTTCCTATATTTGTTACGGTACAGATGTGAAATGCCCCCACCCCCTCAAAACTCAACACCTGCATGAATAGCCTCTTTGAATCAAATTCTAGTTGAATTAAGTCATTACAGTATCATTCTAACACTTTAAGGGTTTTTATTGTAAACCAAGAAGGGTTTTACCGAGTATTGTCTTTTTGATTAAAACACGTTTTGCAAAATGACCTATTGATGGTAATGCGTACATTAAAAAGGATTCCAGATAAGTATCATTTCCTTGTGTAATTCTTACGTGTAAGAATGGAAACATATTTTAGTTTTTGCGTTCTTTGGTTCAGATGTGTCGTAATTAATTATCTGTCTTATCTCCTGGGCCAGGATAAGGCGCGCCAAATGATGCAGTTTTCAAATTTGATGCTAAAATACTTAGCAATGTCTATTTGCAGACATTAACAATGTTGCGGGGTGGTGGCATACGAGCAAAAAAAAAAAGCAAATAAAGTACTGGTATCTGTTTTATTTTTTCAATCGTGGAAAAAGTATCAATAAGCTCTAGTGTCTCCTAATTACAAAGTCATGTTCAATATTGTTTTTACGATTATTAGTTCATACAGCCTAACCCCCCTTACCCTTCGATTTTTATTGCATATTTATCATTTTTATTTTTTCGTTTCCTCGGATAATCTGCAGGCCCGGGCCTGCAGTTCCTTTTAGAAGCTACGCCACTGACAACAATGCTGTCTTTATTATCAAAAACAAACATTATATTTCAATTTATTTGTTTATGTTTAATGTTCTTCATAAAAGCTACATAAGTATAATATCAACATCAGTAGAACCAAAATTGATTTTTGGAAGCATTCTGTTCTTAATTAAATATTATAACTACCCGAGACACACATATTCACTAATATTTACAAGATATTGTGTTTTTTTTGTCAGTTAGTCAGTTATGTTATGAATAAAAATGTTTTTCAGCAAACACTTATCTAGATAATAACACTGTTTGGTCCTTCTCTACCTCGTGGCATAATCCCGAATGGTGTAAGTAAAAACTGAGGTATTGCACACATATGTTTCGAGGTCATCTCTATCGTCTTAAAAACTGTATATATTTTAGCTAATTGGCTGCCCGGAAAATATATATATCCAATTCTTTATGTGAATATGTGGTGGTAGTAGTGGGCATTAACAGGCAAATAAAATGATTATCTTGATAGGTTAGGTACTTTTTATAGGAAACTGTGTAGATGAATAAATATGTAATTGGCAGAATTATGCCACAATATGATCATTTTCCTTGGAAATCTGGTGTGTTTTTTATTTGAATGACTTCCGTTAAAATTGCAGATAGCCTGTTTCTATATGAGTTTAGTTTACTCTCGGTGCTTGATCATGCGTACCACGTATGGTTTCAGTGTCACCATTAGTGGAACGTACATCCCGTACGGAATTCGCCTTTAACGGGTCAATAGATAGTTCACCAAATGGGGTTGGTGGAATAAAGATGAGTAAAACCTGAGTCTACATCATGTAATTGAATCTCTTACACATCATCTTGCTACCGGTGGGAAGTGGCCATTTGACCTAAAATTAGACACCCCTCCTCCCCCACGCCCTAAAAAAAGTTACCACGCAAATATATATATAAATGTATATAAATGTTGCCGTTGGTAAAGGAACCCCGTCGCCTGAGACGCATTTAAAGAACTAGCAAAGAACTTCTATTGTGTCTCGCACATAATTTCACCATTATAAATGTAACAGAAGGCATTTAACATCACTGCACCTTAGATATCAAAACAGACTCTGAACTACTTAAAGGACAAATATCCGTTTATAGCGAAATTTTTCATTGTTTACGCAATCGGAGCGTATTTAACGAAGACATAAGATAGTTGCACATGTGCAATAAAATGGTACTCGCATTGAATTACGCTAGGATAATTTTAGAAGTTTAAGTATTCGAAAATGTTAAGAAACTAGGACTTAATACGACACAATGTGCTTTTTATTAGAGTTACACAAAGACGTCGAAAATCCGGAGCAAGCCAGAGAGAAATGTCCTTCACCGGGCTGTACAAGTTAAATATGTACAGCAGATATACAAAGATACAAAAATCTTCTAGTAACAAGAAACAAGGATATTAAAGGAAACGGAGTTCTTTGTATCTAAAGAAGCATCGTCAAGTTGAACACTGAAAGCATTTGGACAATCGGACAACAATTGAACTACTATACGGCATTTTAAATCGCATAAAATTGTTGATCTTGGAGACTGCAATTTAATTAAGTATGCTCTTGACGTCACTTACACACTGCTGAATTATATTTTGAGCAATACACTTGTCTGTTTTGTTAGGCGCTTTGTTGTAATTGGTCTGGCGTATTGATTGTAGTATTGTTTTGTTCGTACAAACTCTCTCTCTCTCTCTCTCTCTCTCTCTCTCTCTCTCTTTCTAACATGGAGGGAAAATTAAAGCATCGTTCACTTCATGCAGTATTAAAGGCGAACACGCTAGTGTATTTTTGTGTATATATTTCGACATTCGATACCAGCTGTGAACAAAAATACTTCTATACCAATTAGTAAGTGAAACAGCCAATACATTAATATTTGCAAAGAAAAATTTCGATAATGGTCATATGTAAATAAGGCTGACATTTCGAAAATGTTTCTCTGTACTGGGGTGAAAGCAATATTAGTCTAAGTCATTAAATGCTTGTTAGCAATACAACAAATGTGCGATAGCTCATGCACAGTGACAAGAAGTTGACAGTTTTACGTGTAAGTTGGTTGTAGATCACTTGAATCTTTTCTATACGCGAAGCTAATCTTTATTAGATTGTTAGTGAATAACTAATACATTGCCCCGAAAAGGCGAAATTGCTGCAAACATACTGTCTTTTAAAATATATATCATTCGCTGAATTATTCATTTCCATGACCTAACCACTGTAGAGCATGCATCTAAACAGAAAAAAGAACAGCTTGATAGGAATGATAACACAGAGGAATTTCGAGTATAGAAATATATGTGCAATGTGATATTTTCATTTTGCATCGAACGAAGGCAAACTTTTGACTGAGCCTAAATTGATTTGCTGAAAAGAAAATGACAATTTACTGTAAACATGACACGAGTGTCATATAGAAAATGGAAATGCACAGACCAATGTGAAAACAGCCGCAAATGAAATAAATAAGAAATCAGTGGGTTACTTTTGACAAACGAACTGTTGCAATTCCGTGTAGATCTCACTGTATTATTAAAGATTATTATTTTCAAATCTTACTATCTCTGAAAATCAGTAATAATTTCAGTTCTAATACAGAACTGATTCTAATCTCTCTGATTTGCTACTGAACTTTGTTAGATGTAACTACTTTCATTTACAGGAATAAGTACAGTTGATTACAAGACGTGAGAGTTTTATTTTCTATCAGCCCTTTTTTACTGCACTATTACTTCTGATTTCGTGAATTACAGCTATAAAATAGTCTTCTTTTAAAGGGCATTTTAGGAATATGTTACTGCGCAACCTTTTGTTCAGTTGCCGGTCTGTTACTTATTGATTCTCCTTTGGGTTAAATTTGACGGACCTATCGGACAATTCAAGTTAACTGAAAATGTTTCAGCTGGTAAAACCTCCGCTTTATATTTAATGGAAAGGCCAATGTAATTAAAAACGATTGTCTAGTGGTAACACGCTTGACTGCCAATCCCAATCCAGATATCTGGGGTTCGAAATATTGAGAAATTAGAAATATAAGGTGAGCCAGTAAAATACGCCAGAATGAATACCGCTAAGTACTCTTCAAGAGCGTTCTCCGACACTTTGAACGTAAAACATGAAACTATGCCATGATATGTTTTGTTATCAAATATCTTTCCTCATCTAACTTTTGATTCCCAATATGCACCCTTTATAGAACAGGAGAACAACAACAACAGCAACAACAACAAATCTTGGCAACCGACAAGGTTACACATTTAATAAACGCATTATAGTGCGTCTGAAAAAATATAACATAATCTGTTCAATAAATTCGAAATATATAAGGATCATTATTCCATATGACATGTTACTTTAAATCATGATAAAGTCTCTTTTGAATCTGTCCTAACAGCCCTGTCCCTCCATTTCTGAATAATAAAAGTATGCAAACATTCTTGATTTTGCATACTGAAAGAATGTCTGCATACTGATGATACGATACGGATGATTAGAAGGAAATTTAGTCAGCTTACTCCCATCCTCTCCCCTGTATACTCTACATTCCGGTTACAATGTCTGTTCTCTTCTTCACAGTTGTGTAAAATACACAAATAAAGAATTTTGACGAGTGTTTCTCAGATCTTGACATAGTTCTGGATATTCCAATATTGCAAAAATATCTCGTACTTTAATGTCCTATTAAAAGATGATTTCCATTGACGGGAAAGACCCCAGCTGTTTAAAGATGAGAGTAGTCATAAGATAATGAAATAACGAGACTTGTTAAGTAGCACATAAAAGATGATATTCCCTCTGGAACACAGATCTATGTGCCGAATAAAGAATTTGAGAGTGGTATTTCTCGTCTACGAACGTGCGTAGTAGTCAACAGCGGATATTTTGATGGGATAAACTAAATTTGAAGTCTGTACACAGACTGTGTACCATTTTCCAAAACGGTTGTCATAATTTATTACAATGGCCGCAACAAATGGAGAAACATAAGTGTCGCGTTTGAACGGTCCGTCAACGCCAAAAACGGCACTGGGGAAAACCAGTTTCAGTGTCTATATAGCCGAATTGATATTGTTGACATAAAATATTTCATCCAATAATTTTGGCATTCAAGCACGGGCCTGAACACAAAATCTATATTTTTCAGTGTTTAACGTATAGATTGAAATATCTTTTGTAAGTTTTGTTGTCTTTTTCACAAAAGATAATAATATACCTTTTTGAAAAATAGTTATATTCACAGACGAAATGGATGTAGATGACTGTTACATGAAGGTTAAATTGTATGTTGTATAAATGTTAAACATATTCATAAAACCTAAAAGGTAAGGGTAGATTTCCGGGAAACTTAGAGGACAGCAAGCACAGTAAGAGCCATGCACCGCAAAGTAGGCAGTTAACAGATAGAAACTGTAGTGGAAACATGTAACAGACATGTTGCTTCAAAATATAACAACAAGTACATTTTAATTATATGAAAAATGCAAGAATAATGAAGGGTTAGAAAAAGGGATGGATGTTAGTGGAAGTAAATATTAAACACGGAAAGCCTAGCTCCAAGAACGCAGTCTTCTAGTCGGCGACCCTTCAATCACCAGTCGTGCTTACAGTTTGAATTACAAAGTTGTAATCCGTCTTGAAATCCATTAGCTTAACAAAAAAACTGCAACTTTCTAGAAAATGAAATCTCTTTGTTACATTTAATAACATTACAAAATAACTCCATAACCATGAACAGTCTACAATTTGAGTGCAGTTACGGCTCAATACAAAGTGACATCTACACAAAGTTTGCGTATTATTTTCGCATTTATTTATTTATTTACATACAAGTATCATAAGTCATACATATTCTACATGAACTACTCAAGGGATAAGAATACGGCTTTAAAATAATACGATATTCCGACTTTACGTAAAACATGTTCCAGAACACTTAAATTATAGTTCTTACATGTTTTAGGTTAGTAATACATTCATTGCATCAGCCACAGAGAGAAATTCTGAAATAAACGAGTTTTGCATAAATTCTACATATGTAATATTGCTCGAAGCCATTGCATTACTTGTAAGCAAAATGTCCCCATGTGTACCTTCATCTAATTATTCTGCATATGAATTTGCTTCTTTTCAATCTAGAATAAAGCAATAAGACAGAATAATTTCTGTATTGTTTTTACTTTCAGCAATTGCATCTGCCATTGGGAACAGTTTGGTACTTATATTGGTATGGCGATTTAAAACGCTGAGAAACAAAACTACCATACTTATAATAAATCTAGCCATTGCAGACCTTGGAATCAGTGTGTTTGGATTTCCTATGTCTGCTTCTTCAAATTTTGCACACGGGTAAGAATTGTGAGGACCATATATTTTTAAAAATATTTTTGCTTTATGCAGGTTCTTTAAATGTAATGTCTTGTGCAGGAATATACATATCTGCGTATGCACTTGTTTTTCTTTTGTTAACATTCAGCATATAAGGTGACTATACTTTGAAAGTAAGTTACGTTTTAAACAACGTTTTCTTGTAAAATAATGTTTTACAGCGTGACAACACATATTTGTATGTAATTAGAGCAAATGACACTTATTTCTAAACTGTTTCCAAGAAATGACACATTGGCAAGATATTTATAGATATCCGGCTCACGGCTTCCTTTACAATTTTCCGTAAATATTACGTATCCATCAAGGAACACAGAAATAATACGAATATCGTCACAGAAGGCTTTTCAGCATGCTAAAGATATGTATTTCTGATTAGTAAAAATCTTGGAGGGTATAGACAGAAATAATAGACCAGAAGAAATATAATAATTTTAACAAAGTAATTTCATGTTGACCTTTTTTTTGCCCAAGGGCTGTCGCACTGGCTTATTTATTCATTTATTTTGTTGGGTTTAAAATCGCACCGACATAACTATAGGTCATATGGCGATTTTCCAGCTTAGATAGTGGAGGAAGACCCCAGGTGCCCCTCCGTGCATTATTTCATCACGAGCGGACACCTAGGTAGAACCACCGACCTTCCGTCAGCCAGCTGGATGGCTTCCTCACATGAAGAATTCAATGCCCCGAGTGAGGCTCGAACCCACATCGATGAGGAGCAAGTGATTCGACAATGGCTTCAGAACGAAGGCTTATATGAACTGACTTAATTAACACATTTTATTATTCAAATTTCGAATATTGGCTTCGTTAATTTACGGCATTTGAGCCCATTCGGATCAAAATATTTTAGATTCTTTTTTATTAAACTCGAAAGCATCATCATTAGATTGGGTTGTGTATAAGAGCGTGTGATCAATTTTGAAAGATATTGTGATTTAATCAGCGATAATGTGAACTTGGAATATTCGTTTACTGTAGTTTGGAGTCGATCATATGGACTATTATATGAAATGCTTTTGAATGCTATTTTATTGTGGGCTGATAGATAATGAGAAAACAAAATGGAGCCAGTTGGTGAAACTAAATTCTCGGGATTATACCTGTCGTTTAAACCCAGCAAAATTCTTAAAATCCTATATTGACTCTGTAAATTCCTTTATTGCCCCTGTTCTACTTATTGGCTTTTATTTTCTCATTTAGCCTCAATTCAATTTGGTATAAACTCAGTCATTATCATTTACTTGTTAGCAAGTGTTCAACTGTTCTACAGCTTACTAGACGTATAATGGATTTTGCTATGTAAAAGAATTAATACGCATAAATATAATAACATAATTCAGTCACAATATTTGTGTGTAATTTATTTTATTTTTTGCTGTAATTGTTTGCACATATATACACGTTTTCTAAAATCAAATGTAATTTGACTGACATCTTTCAACAGTATTTTAAACAAAGGTTTGCGGTTTGTTAGCAGTCCAGATTTTTTCGATTCCTTCATTGTATTAATTCTGTACCACTAATAAAATAAATAAATAAATAAATAAATAAATAAATAAATCCGCATCATCTGGTTCTTGAGTAATTGTAAGAGTGTTGTATTCGTATTAATCATTTCATTTTGATATCAACATGTATCAGAATATTAAAGTTTTTTTCAGATATCTGACCATTGTTAATCTTAATCTCGTAATTTTAGGTGGCAGATGGGTCAAGTAGGATGTCAGTGGTATGGATTCACCGGAATGCTGTTTGGTATAGGCAACATAGGTCTACTGACAGCCATTAGCCTTGATAGATATTTGCTCACCTGTAGACATTCAGTTTGTAAGCATGTTATTACCAGCCAATCATATGTTTTTTTTTTCTCCCACGTTATAAAGTATTCTGATATTCATACAATATTTGGTAAGCGTGATTTGAGTTATTTTCCATACGAGCAGTTTTAGTAATTGGTAAACATAATTTTACTTATATATATAGAAAACATTTTATATACTATTTATTCTTTATAAACCAGGGCACTTGGTTTCATGTATTTTAACTGGTTCTTTTTTTCAAAATTGAATACAAGTAAAAATACACAGTTTTGCTAATGTATAGGTTTATTTGTGTTCAATTATATCGACAACAGCGTAAATTAGTCTTCGATTTTTCTGGGTTTGCCAAGCAACTCATGTCAGTATAATTACGTTTTAAGTTCGTTACGAAAATTCTCACAGACATTTGGAAATAGATGTTTAAAATAAGTACTCAATATAGCTATGGTGACACATGCTGTGATAAAGTAAAAAATAACCTTTTGTGATGTTTCGTAGTAAAAATATAATAAAGTATCATTGTGTAGGATTACTTTTATCTAAGAAATAATTTATAGTAAAATCGTGTTTTAACACTATTTATACGCGATGGGCTGTTATACGTCAGGCGTAAATATTTCACGAGGGCGCAGCCCGAGTGCAACTATTCTTTTACTCACAACGTATAGCAGCCAGAGTGTATAAAAAGTGTTCAAACAAACACGGGTTTGCTATTATTATAAATCATTTCGATTATTATATGTGTGTATTATAAAATTTAGATCAAATATGATAGAACCGTTTCTTGGCGCATGTATGGTGCCAAATGGTAGGTCGTCACGCTCTTTTGTTTATACACGTCACGTCAGGACCTGAAATGGTAATACGTTTTGCGGAGTAGTTCCATTAGGGCGCAAATGATGGCGAATTATTCTACACAGCTAATAACCAAGTCAGTGTATGTGTAAATTAATCATGACAGTTATGCTATGTCATATTTCGTTTTAAACATGTTTTAAGTTAAAATATCTTACTAAAGATTTATTTCTCGATGAGTACATGGCGCTCGATATCACGCCGACGTGTCGTCAAAATAATATCGTAGTTGCTAGACATATTAGAATATGCCTATTCTTAAATGAATGATGATGTTTTTATACTGTTGTGCTGTTATGCATACTGAATATGATCGCTAGATACATTTATCCTATCTAATATTCTTCTCCCGTAAATAAGCTGACTTTTTACGACCTACCTTTGTAAAAGTATCTTTAAAAATAAGACCGGAAAGTAAAATCCATTAATGAATGTTTGAATGTTTTGACATCTATTATACAAAGAGCAGTAACGAAAACACGATTACATTTCAAAAAGTTACTTCAACAGAAATGGTGTAACTAAATTGTATTAATTGTTTTACTAGAATAAGTTTGTTTTCAATGACGTTTTTCATTTCGAACTAATGAATGATTTAAGTGTACTAAAATAAAGGCGACGTGCTCCGAAATGTTCTCTGTGACTTGTTTTAAAGCAGACTTTGAAACGAAAACTTTAAAGCGACAGATACGGATAACGAATCGTGTTACAAGTGACGCTTATCTCACCGTAATTTTAATTTTAAAAATAACCCAAGACTTGTTTTGAATAAATTACATATTTTACAATGAACAACGGTCAAGAAATATATCAAGTGCTAGACAACGTATTTATATTTCAGTTTTACAACTTTCTGTGTACCACTATATATTTCTTGTCTTGATTGTGTGGGGAAATGCGCTATTCTGGGCAATGACACCTTTACTTGGATGGTGCAGGTAAGGATATAAACTAGCTCCTGTTTTGTTATGGTAACGGATTTCGCAACTTATTACCCCCCCCCCAAAAAAAAAATCATAAACTAAAAATTGCCTGATTGTTTGAGGACGAAACATGTAAACTAATGAAATTTAGTATACATTAGATCTCTCATTTTATTTAGAATGGTCCATGGTGATAAAGATCACACCGATTAATGCATAAAATG
The DNA here is from genome assembly GCF_021730395.1 of Mercenaria mercenaria. Classification (NCBI taxonomy): domain Eukaryota; kingdom Metazoa; phylum Mollusca; class Bivalvia; order Venerida; family Veneridae; genus Mercenaria; species Mercenaria mercenaria. The sequence goes on from NC_069362.1 coordinate 48,919,278, forward strand.
TTTGTTAACTGTAGTAATCCTATCGAAAGGACTAGTCATTTTGACGCATGAGACACCTTCGCACTGTGAACATTTACAAATCCTATAACTTAAATACCAGGCATAAGGTATGAAGCCAAAATATAATTCTTTAACTTGCTGGCGGTTCATCAACCGGGAATATCGGAAAGACCCCGGCGGGATGTGAACCGTCGACTTTCCGTCACCCATATGGTTACCTGAACCAACAGGCAACGATGCACGTCTTATAATGATATAGAACAGAATAGAATATCTATTTTAATTAGAAAATAAATAAAAAATAAATCAAAACGTTTGGTTTTCAAATCAAATCTTAAATAAATGAAACCCGACTTTGAACTCGATGATATTAGAGAAAATTGATCCGGATTTACCACCACGGACACCTACCTCCCATTTCGTTATGTTTGGTATGAAAACTGCCGCAAAAACTGATAAGCCATGAGCCAACTTCATCGATTAAAATTTCGTTTGCCGAAGAAAGCAACAACATTTACAATTGATACAAAAGCAGTTTACTTAACATTGAATTTATGTAAAAATACAATGAGGATAAATTTATTATCCTTTCCGACTCACGTTCTGCTTTGCAGTCAATTCATAACCGAAATATAGACAACCCTTATTTTCAAAATGTACTGCACGACTTTCTATCATTTTTCATTCCAAGTCCTGTTGGTATAAATGGAAACTGGAATGATGATATTATAGATATACATTTCATTACCGCAATTTAATTCGTTTTAAACATTTACTAATTTTAAACCAGTTGTTAAAACATATTTTCTTATATTGCTTGCTTTTGCTATGGTTTGAAGTAATTTACGTAACAACAATAAAAATGTTCAAAGATCAACCCTTTTCAATGCGTAGTTCATGAGGACGCATACAAAACTAAATAAATTTATTGCCAATAGTACTAAGATACTGTACATATTCAAACCCTAGCTTTAAATTCTTGTAATAAATAAGGATATTGATACCTCCTAGGTCTCCAAACCTGTAAAAAATTGTCAATTGATCGTTGTGCAAAATTCGGCAAAAAATATTTGAATGTACCTGCATTGATGTTTTCCATGTGGACAGAAATCAATTTGTGTACAACATATCTTTCACTTTAGATACCTAGTTTGTTTATTTCTATTTAGCGAGCCACTTAACAGCAAAGAAAATATTTTCTTTGCCACACTGTTGGTTGAACTGACTACCTTTATTCAATATTTAACACTTCTGACTAGTCTAAATGACATCCCGATTCAACATTATTACTGGCAGATAGTTTTATATCTAGAAAGGTCTTTTCTGCTAGACCATTCATTTTCTTTCTTTCTCATATTTAATATTAAAAGATTCTGACAAGATGTCAAAACACTCATAGAACACTTTTCCTATATTATCTTTCACTTGTTTCCTTTGTTTACTAGAAATATCTCCAGAAAACCCACGGTTATTTCGTCTTTATAAGCTTTCTTTTTGCCATTTTTAACAGTCTATATTTCATTTCTGTCAGCTTTTGTAGTCACGTTCCTTTACAGTGCTTCTCTTATTCTTATTTTCATCGACATGTATTAATACCTCTAGTTATTTCTTCTGTATCATAACACGAAACATCGAATTAGGTCGAGTCTTTAAAGATTAGCCTCTTGTTCAAAAGAATACGTTTTTGACTGTTCCCAGGCATTTCTCTCAGCAGCGCTGTTTTTCAAATTGAAAAACAATCAAAACAACAGACGTTTCATCTCTTTTTCAAACAAGCTGAAATAATTTTGAAATGAGACAACTTCTCAATTTGTCCCTTTTAGTGGATCCAATTTACATAATTACATGTCTCATGATTTATCTGTGTTTTCCGTCTTATTATTTGCAACGAGATACACTTATAAAACAGTATGATCTAAGATGATATTAAAGTCTGGGATGCAGTTAACATTATTAAAAATGGCAGTAGTTATATCAAACGAGATGTAATCAGGTTTAAAGACCACGAGACATTTCCCCAGTCTCCATCCCAATACCTGAAACTTAAAAAAACTGGCGTTATCTAACAATTCGAAAAGTTGTGGTTAACAAGATAATGTAGGCCGGGGGGTCCTGACCCCAAATACACGCAGTGCATACATACATGTCTACCTTAGTATTGAAAAACGTAATGTCAAAATGGATCCAAATGTGTGGCATACGGGTTGCGTGCAAATTAGACACCAGCGTAGATTTCAATTTTACAGAAAGACACGATAACCTGACTACATGTACATGCCTTCATATAATGGAATTTCCAAAACTAGTTATGTGTCGCAACATTGTAAATCTTCGTAACTTTTCTATTTGCATAAGATTCTATCAAACGCATCACACTGTCTTTTGATGTTTTACGGCAAATGAAAGTCCTCGTCTTCCTGTTTGTCCCTTGTGAGGCAATTGCAATAAAAAAACCACTTTCGCGGTAACTCTTCGTTCTACAACCATTTGAACAGTCTGTGTACACTGCATCTCCTACCATTAGCTTGTTGTATTTTACGTATGCATGTCTTTTGCTTTCATTGCTTTCTTCAAGGTGGATATGAGCTTTCTTCTCCGGTGAACACTCATGCATAAATAGAGTCTACATTCTAACTAGAAGATTTAACAAACCATTTTAGATTTAAGGTTTAAAACGTTACAAGAATGTTTGCATAATTTTTCAGTTTCCTGACTCAAATCTTGAGCCGTAATGTCATTTTCTAGAATTTTCAAACTATCTTTCGTATATTTCTTGACATTCTTTTTTGTTTTTCTGCTGATTATTCGCCTGCAGTTTCTTTTACACCTCCGATAATAAAGTTCATTATAATTCCTTTGGGGGGCCTCCGTGGCCGAGTGGTTAGAGTCGTTGACTTCAAACCATTTGCCCCTCATCGACGTGGGTTCGAAACCTCATTTGGGGCGTAGAATTCTTCACGTGAGGAAGCCATCCAGCTGGCTTACGGAAGGTCGGTGGTTCTACCCAGGTGCCCGCTCGTGATGAAATATGCACGGAGGAGCACCTGGGGTCTTCCTCCACCATTAAAGCTGGAAAGTCGCCAAATGACCTAAAATTGTGTCGGTGCGACAATAAACCCAACAAAATAAATAAAATACATATAATTCCTTTGGGCTGTAAGTCAGACACTTTCAAACAAAATCAAATCTCATCCCAGGGATTAGTCAATATTAAAATTGATTAAGTCTGTAAATATTCACACTAAGTTGATATAGCTCTATAAATCAAGAGTCACATTTGTAATGCTCTTTAAATTTTCCGCTGTCTTTGACCGCAACTGTCATAAACATCTGATCACTTACTATGATACTGACATAAAATTTGTAAATAAAATAAATATTGCTGTTGTGTTAATGGTAAATCAATACCTTATACATACATTCACTAAATGTTTTGTTTTGAAAGAAAACATTTCTATCTTTATATAAGTAACAATGGTGTAGCAGCATCAAATGCTTTCATGGAGTTACACGCACGCGCTCTTCGAACATTACACGCAAACATTTAAAAAAAGCAATGAATTTTTCTGATGAAAAGATTTAAATAGAATCGACACGGACATACGACTTCCTCCTGGATTTAAGGTTTTTTTTTTAAAAAGTAAAGTCAGGAATTATATTTTTATTGGAAGACGAATTATTATTTGACATGGGCTGTTCTGTTAAGATGTTGAAAAAATCGATATGTTGACGTTTATTTTGATATTCTGATATTAATGGAAAGGAGACCATTTATTTTTATAGCAAGACACTGTAAAAACTGATAAAAGCATTGCATACTATTTTTGAGACGGGTATGAACCACAATGGGACTACTTGCAAATCATCCAAACATTGTTGCCACAAAGTAGTGTCAATATCGTTTACACCCATCTAAACGCACAAAAATAGCATTCAATCTTGAAATAAACGAAAACTTACAAAACTCTATCGTCATCATGTTTCTTTAAAGCAGGACTTAGGCTGGTCCTGCATTATTACAGTTGTCATGAGACAACACTTTGTAAGCTGTACGATCTTTAAAATTATGCGCCACACTACTTTCATCATTCATAGAAATATCCAGCTTAAAATGCACTTGACTATTGTCAAACAGTTAGTGATACAACAATAAAAGAAAAGCAAACGAGCCGTTTGACACTGAGAACAATAACATTTCTAAGCCGACATTTCACACGAAATGCAGTTACTATGTTGATCAACAGCTCTCAGATAACCACACAATTGTTTCAAATACGGTATCAGTGTCCTTTTAAAGATTCAGCATAAAAATCACGGAATCAATGTTAAAAAAGTAAAAAGAACAACGACCATCCCCAAAAGTAATTCATTAATAACAGTGAATCTGATGAGTTATATTGAAATGACGATGTTTTTATGACACTATTTATTCTGTGAAAAATATTATTCACAAGATTTTGATTTATTTACTTTATATAGTGATTATTACATGTTAAGATCAAATGCTTCTTTTGTAGATACGCTTTAGATCCTAGTGGCACAGCGTGCATGGTGACGTGGACAGATGACACCCGGATGTATACGTCATACGTGATGAGTGTATTCGTATCAAGCTTTCTCATACCCAGCGTAATTATCGTGTTCTGTTATGTTAACACCTGGAGATTCATCCGCTCTGTTGGCGACGGTGGCAGACAGGAAAACGTAGAATGGACGCATGAGAAACAAGTAGCAAAAGTAAATATGATCCGCACCATGAGAAAACCAACATAGTGCATTTGCAACCAGCATGGATCCAGACCAGTCTGCGCATCCGCATGGTCAGGATCCATACTGTTCATTAATGGTTTCTCTAGTTGCAATAGGCTTTGAAAGCAAACAGCATGGATCCTGACCAGACTGCGGGGATGGATCCATGCTGGTCGCAAATACACTATGTTGGTGATTCATCTAAACAATTGCGTAATTTCAAAGTTTTAAATGGTGTTTATTTGCATCTTAGTGTTTTATTTTATCTTAAATATATACAGTAGTTATTTATTATATTTATTTTGATACAGAAATAAGAATTATTTGCTTTAATGTTTAGAAAAGTGTAATTGTCATGTTTATACTACCTAAACATTAGATATGGTAAATAGATTTTTTGGTCCCCTATATACACCGTAGTTCGTGTCGAGATCATCTTGATTTTGATAACAAGATCACATAATAACATATATTACACAGTTGAAACTCGGTATCTCGCATTCCAAGGGACTTGGCATTTTACTTGGAAATAACAGAAATTCGCTTTAAAATGATATTTTGTGCACGTGTTTTCTGGACGGGATCTGAAAATGTCTTCGAGAAAGTTTGAATTTTGATATTAGCGAGTTCTAGCTATCGAGTTTCATTTGATCTTCGCCCGCTCGCTTAGCTCATTAGGGAGAGCACATATCTACGGATATCGGGGTTGTGAGTTCTATCCCCGTGCAGGGCGTATGTTCTCTTTGACGATATCATTTGTCCTCAACCTTTGATTCATGTGGGGAAGCTGACAGTTACTTGCGGAGAACAGGTCTGTACTGGTACAGAATCTAGGAACATTGGTTAGGTAAACTGCCCGCCGTTACCTAACTGAAATACTGTCGAAAAATGGCGCTGGGCTAAACTCAAAACAGACAAACGAACAAATCAACTGGTTTTCAGTACAGATGTATTGGACACCTTATAGCTGTCTTACCCCAACTCAGTTTGCTTTCGGATGCCAGTGAAAATGCAAAGATGTGATGACGAAAGTGATTTCATAGCGAAATGGCCCAGTATAACCGCTAAATCAGCTAGACATGACTACAAAATATGAAAGTGAATGAAAAGTTTAATCAAATCTTTATTCAATACAATGCTTCCAGAAAGGCCAAAAACACTGATTGTATTTTTTCTATGTTTCAAAATATATGTATTTATTTTTCATCGAACCAATATAAATATATGCCTTCTTAATTTAAGCTAATGGTATGGAAATTACTTTAAATAAAAAAAAAACGTTTTGACCATGATTCTATCTTTATATTGTTAGTTATATTATTTTTTTTTATATTTCTATGACAGATGTGCGCAATTGCTGTTTCTCTGTTTCTGTTAGCATGGACGCCGTATGCAGTTGTGTGCATCTGGGCTGCAATCGGAAATCCTCGGACTATTCCGCCATTACTACTCGTGGCACCCACTGTGTTTGCTAAGTCGTCTGCCTGTTACAATCCAGTTTTATACGCTCTTGTAAACAAGAGGTTCAGACTTGCAATGAGAAAGTTAGTAGGCCTTGGTAAAACAAGAAGAGACAAAGAAGAAATGAGATTGCATCACTTCGAAGGATGAGACAGTGGATTAAGTAAAGGACATGTCATTATAGTAATTATGAATAGTTAAAAATATCATTTCTATCCAAGTTGTAAAAGTTTGAGAACAAATAACAGTTTGAAAGATGTTTGAAACCATAATTCTAAATTAGTCTTTGTTAAGTTCTACTTTTTTGTAGGTTTTATGTCACGCTGACCAATTATGATAGTGTGCTTTGTTGAATTAGTTATCGTCATATATTTGCAACAGACAGTACATTTGCAGACAAAAAGCGCATTATCAAATCTATACAAAGATCCTTCGAAAGCCTGGAAAGCGGCCAAGCGAAATAATAGCAGACTAATTTGCAATTCCAATTACGTCCTCCTCCATGATCCGAAAGGAGGAGAAAATGTTACAACATCGAGTCCATATTTGCAAAACTCAAATCGTATTGACTGATTTATAGACTACTTTTATTCATGGATATTTCGTCTGAACTGGAAATAGCAAACTTTCACAGTCATCATGACGAAGACGCACCTTTATAAAACTTAAGTCATTATTTGATAGTGGAAACGTATCCGATTAAGTTTCATTTAAGATTTTCTCAAAAGAAATATTTTTGAAAATACTTGCTACAGCTTTTCCTTGTTACATGAATAAATGATACCGATCGTATTAGTAATTCATTGAAAACCATTTTTAACATTTGTTCATATCTAGGAAATGTACTTCTAGGTCATTTAAATGTTTACATACTTAAAGAACATTTGTTCTCATATCTTAAGATACCATTTGAATTACCATTTCACTCATTGCAACACAACAAAAGTTTTTAATACTCTGTATGAAAGGATGTATTTTTGGTTTCATCAGATTGCTGAGTTACATGGACATGAATAATTGCTATTATGTTTGGTTGTGTACAGCAGTATATTTTCTGTTGCTGATAAAATACTTAAAAGAATAGATCAAGTGTATTAACTGTCATTACTATTTTGTATAACTGCTTTTAAACTTCATGCGTGACTCTGCTGTAATTGTGATTTTGCAAAGTTTCAAATAAATGTGCACTGCTTATCGCGCTTAAAGTTTTTATGACATGACTTGAATTCATCTTGATTTTAGTCAGTTGGTTTGTTGTCTTTAATGATCTATACCAGAGCTTCATATACTTTATATCCAAGACGCCAATATTGAAATATTATGCATTGCATCGTCATAAATAGTGTTACAGGCGGTGGTGTTATGCAACGAGGCGTTATCTGCAAGCCTATTTGCTGTACATACAGCTGCATTAACTTAGAATTCTAACACGACCGGCAAATAACCTATATACACTTAGGAGAAAATCAATCAACGGTTATTTTGCGATAATCCATGCGCGTGCAAAGTAGTGACGTCATCGTCTATGTATTGAATGATCCAGGTGCGTAGCATGAAGTGTTGTTCATGTCGTAAAAAGTAGTTACTATTTTTTCTAACACTGTTGATACTAGTATGTCGTGTTACAATCGAAATAACAAGTTCCCAAGTATAATTTATCGCAGAATAACCCGAGTTTTTCGTTTGGGGTGGGCCGAGCTGTGAATATAGTATAAACGATACATATTAAAGTTTTATTGAAACATAAAAAAGTATTTTATTCTATCTTCTATTTATAAACAATTATGATTGATTTAACAACCCGTTTACAGACAGTTTCTGAGAGCCATGTCAATTATTTTCCTATATCGTACTTAACACAACCGATCTACAAACATGTGTGTTTATGACATCACAGTATGTTTAACTGTTAAAAGGTGTAACACTTAACAAACGACATCAATTCATATCAGTTCACACTGCTTTGGAAGTATGAAACACTCAATATTAAAATAAAATCATGAAGATAGACAGAGTGTAAAATGTGCGATTGTTGTTTGATAGTTTACAAAACGACCAAGCGTCGTTGGTGTTTGAACAGTTTAATAAAATGAAAAAAGGTATGTGTTCACGGTGTATTTTTCGGAAATTATCTTGTAAATTTTCATTCATGAATTAAAAAGAAACGTCGTCTTTTGGGGGAAAAAGGACGCCACTTCGAAATGCAAGTGCCTACGTTTCCTCAACAAATGCGGACTGAGTCACTGATTTTATACGTTTTTAACACTTATTTGAGTAACTTAATGAAACGAGACTATTAGTATTAGACCTCTGGTTAAAAAAATAAATCAACTTGAGCATCTGTTTTTAGTAGAACTTCTTGTTTGCATTTATCCTACCGTTGACTGAAAGTTGTCGTATTCATGTATAGCGCTTCCGTTTAAAATGAGAAGAAGGCGTGTGTGCGTGTCTTTTATCCTATTTATTCCCATTCTACTAATAAAGGTCTGACCAGTTCTAGAACTATCCCTTTTATACTGAGCGCCAAGCGAGGACTCTATCGGTACCATTCTCAGGTCTTTGGTATGACGCGGTCAGGGAGCGAACCCACGACTTCTACACTCGAAGCAGATGCTTTACCATTGGGCTACCTGTACAGTACAAAAATAATAACAAACTTCAAAAATGCAAGAAACACGAGCATCTAAACTAGGGATTCATAAAATGCAGTATTTCAACAGTCAAGAATAATTCTTTAGCCAGTAGCTGGAACAGTCAATTTTTATAATGTCTGGATAAAAGTTTAATATGTCGCATAATAATATTCAAAATACAACAGGCAAAATGATATCAGGCAAATCAAAGTCTGAAAATTAAATAATTTTCTCATTTTACGTGGCACTTCGCGAGTACAAACAACTTCCGCTAAATATATAAAATCAGCATCTACGAGACATTTGTTTGCAATATTTATACTGCCAAATAGCAACCAAATTTATTGCAAAATTTACGAAAACATTAGCGAATATAGCACAGTAGTTCGTAATATTGTATTAGTTATTTCCACACTGTATCATTACAGATCAAGTACAAAGTTACGAAACCCTGTTGAATATGACGCATTCCGAACAGACAAATATGACAGGCTTGTTTCCAAGATCTAGATTTAATAATTACAATTCCGTTTTCCGGATACTCTACCCGATCTGTGATTTTTGGGAGAATATAATAGACATACCAGGACCAAATTGCTTGAAGAATGTTTTAATCGGCTATGCATAAGAAAAACTTCTTTTATACAATGTTTAATAACAGGATTTATTCACATTCATGCGTTTCTGATATTTCGCAAGGCCAGAATCTCTTCAACTTCTACTACGTCAAACAAACTATGGATCAATAGACACCGCTCTCTAAGGCTGACATCCAGCAAAACAAGAATACTTAGCTAGGTATATTGGACGTCCTTAAAAAGTTTATGAAACAAGGGTGTCTGACCAGGAAAATTGGACTGGACTCCAAATTTCATAAAAAAAACAAACGTGTTGGACTTTTGGAGAGTCGCTCTTCAACAGTATTTCAGTTATGTAACAGCAGAAGTTAACCCGTTAACTGTTCCTGTTCAAAGCCGCATGATTTCAGACACAATGCAATTTCATCAAATTGAAATGGAGAACATATGTCTAACATTTGGATTGAATTTGTGACCCCTCAGTATGTTTATTTGTGCCCTCCATACTAAGATAAGCGGGTAAGCATACGAATGTTTGTCGCATTAAAAAATTCACGAAACAAGAATGTCTAGCCAGGAAAATTGAATTGCTTTCAAAGGTTCATGGAAGAAAGCTTTCTAACCAGGAATGTTTGGTTGCATTCAAAAGTTTATAGAATAGAGACATCTATCCAGAAATGTTGGATTGTATTCAAAAGTTTATAGAATAAAGACATCTATCCAGGAATGTTTGGTCGCATTTAGAAGTTTATAGAATAGAGACATCTATCCAGAAATGTTGGATTGTATTCAAAAGTTTATAGAATAAAGACATCTATCCAGGAATGTTTGGTCGCATTCAAAAGTTTATAGAATAGAGACATCTATCCAGAAATGTTGGATTGTATTCAAAAGTTTATAGAATAAAGACATCTATCCAGGAATGTTTGGTCGCATTCAAAAGTTTATAGAATAGAGACATCTATCCAGAAATGTTGGATTGCATTCAAAAGTTCATAGAATAACGACACCTTTCAAGGAATGTTTGGTCGTATTCAAAAGTGTATAGAATAAAGATACATATCGAGGAATGTTTGGTCGCATTCAAAAGTTTATAGAATAAAGACATCTATCCAGGAATGTTTCGTCACATTCAAAAGTTTATAGAATAGAGACATCTATCCAGGAATGTTTGGTCGCATTCAAAAGTTTATAGAATAGAGACATCTAGTCAGAAATGTTTGACTGCATTCAAAAGTTCATAGAATAACGACACCTTTCCAGGAATGTTTGGTCGTATTCAAAAGTTTATAGAATAAAGACATATATCGAGGAATGTTTGGTCGCATTCAAAAGTTTATAGAATAAAGACATCTATCCAGGAAAGTTTGGTCGCATTCAAAAGTTTATAGAATAGAGACATCTATCCAGGAATGTTTGGTCGCATTCAAAAGTTTATAGAATAAAGACATCTAGTCAGAAATGTTTGATTGCATTCAAAAGTTCATAGAATAACGACACATTTCCAGGAATGTTTGGTCGTATTCAAAAGTTTATAGAATAAAGACATATATCGAGGAATGTTTGGTCGCATTCAAAAGTTTATAGAATAAAGACATCTATCCAGGGATGTTTGGTCGCATTCAAAAGTTTATAGAATAAAGACATCTATCCAGGAATGTTTGGTCGCATTCAAAAGTTTATAGAATAAAGACATCTACCCAGGAATGTTGGTCGCATTCAAAAGTTTATAGAATAAAGACATCTATCCAGGAATGTTGGTCGCATTCAAAAATTTATAGAATAAAGACATCTATCAGGAATGTTTGGTCGCATTCAAAAAATTGATTTATCTGAACTAAATTTCTAACGCGAATAAAACCTTTCATTACTCTGTATCTATCAGATATGAACACTATTTCAGATATATTTAATTAATTTGATTGGTAGAGTGTATCATGCCAGAAAAAGCAGAGATAGCAAGCTTGGCCTTGCCGATAGAAAAAAATAATCCCATAACATTAGACAGGGTATTATTACACAATGGTAGCTGTAAAAGATTACTTTTGACTGAAATTTGCATTTCCTCTTCAGTCATGAAACTTTCTTTCATTTTTCAATATGTAAACCAATGGTTCTTGAAAGAGGTCTAGAACCGTAATTTCGAAAGAAAGAATGTTGTTCTAGGAAATTGTTGTTTGAATAGCTTATGAAATGATTTAGCAGATTAAAATCATAAAGAGATACGAAAAGCAATTACCGAATTCTACTAGAAATATGAAAGCTTACCAGTGATTCCAAAATGCAGGAATAATGAAACGTATACGGAACAATTAATTTATAAATGTTCTGTTCTGATGACTTAATAGAACACGTTAACAGAAGCAAAATACAGCTAAATATAAACAGAAACATATTATAGTTTTCAAGCGCTAATGAATACTACCAGCTTTTCATAATAACCACGTTCAAGGCGCATACAAGTTATTTAATGTTGTTTTTTACAATATGGCGATTATTAAAAATCAAAGGCGAATATCCTGAAACAAACTTAACAGTTGACATTTCGTTTCAAAAGGGATCTCCCTCATTCTTTCTAACAATATTAATTTTTGAATGGAGTTTTCTGGTGTTTCTGGTAGTTCAGCGTGACCCGTTAAGACTTATCCTCGAGATCTATCTTAAAACCTGAACATGGGGTCATAAAAACCATCAAAGTGTCTTTTAATGCGAAAGAGTCTTAGATTTCTGCCAAAAGCAAATATTTGCGCCTTTTATATGTGAATAACTGGAAATCTCTCCCCGAATAAGTAGTTTTACAGTATTGGAAAAAGCCTCATGATTCCGAAATCAGAGGCTGAATGAAAAGATTTGAAAACAAACCCCACAGAACTTCGGAAATTATCAGCATTTAACATTCTCATATAAGTGGCATGTTTTGCATCGAATTTGACAAGGGTTTGTCCAAAATGAAAAAGATTCAACCAAATGGTAATATGTTGCAAAATTATTTTAGGACTTCAAACGGCGATTAGTCCTATTCATTCCTTCACCATTTATGGCAAGGTACACACAATGCGGAATGTTGAAATTACTTGCTGTCGTGAAAGACTCTTATCATGATAGTAATTAAGCTTTAGTAGGAAGCTATTCTTATCCATCTGAGGGTCGTCAGATTCCCGATACGAAGGAAAACTAGGTAATCATAGTAAACTTCTGGCATGCGAGAACGGGTCGAAGCAAGTAAATACTGTAACGCAACTATAAACTATAACATGTTTTTAATGATAACGCTAAAATTAGAAACAACAGCTGTCTCCATAGGATGACACATGCCCCCGATGGCACTTTGAATGAATAGTTATGGCCGGTGTTAGAGTTTAGGACCTTTGACCTACGGACCTGGGTCTTGCGCGCGACACGTCGTCTTACTGTGCCACACATTCATGCGTAGTTATTTTAAAATCCATGCATGAATGACAAAGATATGGACCGGACATGCCCATCATTGCACTATCATGAAATATGACCTTTAACGTCTAAGTGTGGCCTTGACCTTTGAGCTACGGACCTGGGTCTTGCGCGCGACACGTCGTCTTACTGTGGTACACATTCATGCCAAGTTATTTGAAAATCCATCCTTGGATGACAAAGATATGGACCGGACCACTGGCACCAGATCAGAAAGAAAATGCCTCCGTACGTGTTATACCCTACCCCTAGGTATTCTATAAGAACCATGGTCGTGAACGGGAAAATATACTAACCCATTTCAATCGCGTATTTCATACCTAAAACACGCAGTTCAGTAAATGTGTACTATTGATATTAAACAAGCGATAATTTATCTTCCATCGTGCACCAGTCACATTGTCTCAATATTCCATATTGCAGAGATGCTCCATATATTTTATGCTTTAGTCAACGTTACAGAAAAAACTTGCGTGAACTCCCTTAATGAACATCCGGTCTAGAGGTCACGGCAGTGTGCACATGTTAAGCGAAATGTAAACAAACAAAAACAGAATGCAATATATTTACAGTTTTACGATAAGACTCGAAATGATGAATGAAATTCATCTTGTATATGATTTTGAATTTGAAATCATACATTGGTATATATCTATTCTGTTTATTTAATTCATTTTGCACATTTATGCTGCATATAAACATTTTAGCGTTCACGTGTAGTAAAATGACGACTGACATACATTTTCACATCAGCCAATCAGAGTGTGTCTGTAATCTAGACCGGAACTTCACCAGGGAAGTTCAAGCAAGTTTTTGTGTACCTTTGAAAAACTGTAAACTACACGTTGTTTTTCTAAGATAAGAAGTATTGAAGAAATATAACCGGTACACAACGGAAGATAAATTACCGCTTGTTTAATATCAATAGTACACATTTACTGAACTGCGTGTTTTAGGTACGAAATACGCGATTGAAATGGGTTAGTATATTTTCCCGTTCACGACCATGGTTCTTATAGAATACCTAGGGGTAGGGTATAACACGTACGGAGGCATTTTCTTTCTGATCTAGTGCCAGTGGACCGGACACGAAAATTGCGGACAGACCGACAGACGGTTCAAAAACTATATGCCTCCCTTCGGGGGCATAAAAATGTTGTTAACTGTATTTCTTTTTGCATATTTTAGTGTAATATGTGTTTTCTTTTTGTTTTGAAACATCCGTATAAACAATTCCATGAAGAATTCAGTTAAGCACTACACAATGTCTTATTGTGCTACATTTTGACATTATCAATAGACTTTACACTGTGAAATACAAACCTTATGTGGAATATATCGGTGAATATTACATTCAGAAAGGTACTACATTTTAACGTAGCCTACATACCTAGGTCTACAGACATTGCATAAAAAAGAAATAAGGTCAGTAACTCGGAAAAGTGATGTGCTTCCGAAAGAAGTCCAAAGTTAATAGATATTAGTTTTACCATTTTTTGCACATTTTCATGTAGAATGGGTCCTTTGATCAAACTTCTTCACTGCCAGAATGCCTTCTGTATAAAATGTGATGGCTTTCATGTTTATACTCCAACGATGAACAGTTCTTCAAATTGAAACCTAATGTTTACTTGGACACGAGCAAAAATGCGTCTTTTAATCATGTAGCGGACCACTACTGACCGGTATTTCACTAGAAACGATCAAACCCCCTATTTTATTTCTATTTTTCGTCAATGTATGACTAAACATTCGTAAAAAGTAGGTTTTGGAAAGAAATTGAAGGTTTATAAAAGTACGTCAGCTAGATCTCAATGTGTCATTATCGCATGAAAAAGAAGTACTTTAACATAAACTCATGATGTAACTCTTTTCTCATTGTGAAAATAACTTCGTGACATACGACCAGGCCTTCACGACTGTTGACAACATTTCTGTTTCACTGGTTCGCTGGTGACTTCGAAATATAAAATATAATCTTTAAGTGTCAGCTTCTCGTTAAAAATGATATTTTCGATGAAATATATTCATCGCATTCTTATTAATACATGTACTGTCTAAACATTAGAACTAAATTGAGTGAACAGTGAGTGTCGTAACTATGTTATTGTAGAACATAATTATCTGCTATTTTTTTTTTTAAAATCTAAAACAATGATATTTCTCCGATGCTTGAGGGTCTGTATGAGGTTCTTACAGTTTGTCCATGAATGTAATAAATATGATATAAGCTGTGTAATGTTCAGATGCATCCTCGTGATATTGTTCCTTCACACCTGAACTCAAAATAATGATATTGGCAACGACAAATCACTGTTTGAGACATATTACTTTTTTGGACGTTTTTTTTGCAAATTAATAAACTTTAAAACCTTGACTGATTGCCGACACTAGAAGATAAAGTTTTACTTTATTCAGACAACAGGTTTGAAAATAAGTTGCCAACGCTATTTGTGTAATATTAAGAATGATTTATTTTGACAAATGATCAGTCATACAAACTAAAATAAAACTAGTCCTTTCTCTACATACAAAATATCGTAGATGTATGTTTTAACGAATGTGTTTCCTTCAGAAGAAAAACGTAGTACATGTATTAATATAGCTTTGGTATGTGCTATATATGAGAAAATGCTAGGACATTGATGTTCTTCGAGCATGCAAAACCTCTTTGTTTACGACAGCAATATTTGAAATTTTATCTTTGCCGTATCTGGCGATGACGTATGCGGTATACATGTGTACTCAGCTGGCTTTTTGTATTTTTTGCTGTTATGTAAGTATATATAGCAACGTGTTCGATGGAAATGAGTAACTTTATATACAAGAGACAGTCAAGTTCAAATCATTTATGAACCAATCCCTGAATTTTTATAAATGCAATTAACAGTTTCTACACATTAAATTAACATGTCTACGTGTACTAATAGTGCTATGAATAAGATTTAAATTTCTTTTAGCGGTTGAATGTTACTGCAGGTCACTTAAGTATGAATGCAGCTCTATATGCACAATTAATTTATATATGTAGTAAGGTTAAATGCGTTTGAAGATATTTGAAATAAATTATCCATCATATCTGTCATAAAAATAGCGTTTTAGGATTATTTTATGACAGATATGATGGATATCTTTGAACGTTACAAAAAAAATAAGCTTAAGCCTTAGTAATGTTCAGTAAGCATTGATATTCACACAGATAAACAACAAAACATAGCAAATGAGTCGCACCATGAGAAAACCAACATAGAGCATTTGCGACCAGCATGGATCAAGACCAGCCTGCACATTCGCGCAGTCTTGTCAGGACCCATGATGTTCGCTAACGGTTTCTCTTATTGCAACAGGCTTTGAAAGCCATGCTGGCCGCAAATGCACTGTGTTGGTTTTCTCATGGTGCAGCACATTTTTAATTATTTTTATGTAACGTTATTGATTGAGGTCGCTGTCCGATATCGTTATAATTCAAAGGCGTTCGTTCAGTACAATTACAAAGCTTTTGGTTTTTTTTATCAGACAACCGTTTCATTATGTTATTAATGTTGTTCTCATATTAGAAGCACATGAAATGAGTGAAATAATTGTAAAATAGCAGATGTTTTCATGAGGAAGAATTATTATAGCCTATCATAAAACTTCTTAAGGATGTAGGATCGTTTCTTTTCTACCGTTAAAATTATTTTATACTCCATGAACTTGAAGAACATTAGTTTCTACGATAAACAAGAATGTAAGCCCTAAAAGGACTGATAGCCAATGCTTATTGAGCGCTATTTCAACCGATACATCTGAAGAATCAACATTTCATTGTGCATAGACCGGTCATGATTTGAAAAATGTTGGTAGAGGTCCACTAGACAATGCTACATGCCAAATATCTAAGCTCTGTGCATTGTGGTTCAAGACATTGTCAGGATTTTTTAAAGGTTTTCCTTTTACAACTCTTTGTTAAATTATGTTTGCCCAAGGGTGGGACTTATTTCAACTCTTACCCCAACGCTAAACCCTAACCCCAAATCTTTGAGCTAAACCCTAAAAATAACCCTAATCCTAACCCCAAAGTTAGGTGATTCCGGATATTTCGAATGTGAATATAAAGTGGATAATTTTTCTAGAATCCATTGCTGCTTGTTTTTGTTGTTTTAAACCGTAGTCCTTAGTTGCTCACACACTTACACAATACTAAAATTGAAAAAAAAATACTGTGAGACTATTTTTACATGTCCAGAATATTTGTGCGATGCGGTCACATAGAAATTGAAGTAAAACTCAAACGACGCGAGGTTGAAACATGCCATAGGCAGTTGCTAAAGCACTAGCTAAAAACACAGGTCATCGAACTCTTTTAAATCTTATAAGGAATTCTTTCACCCACTGTTTAAGCATTTAAATTTCGTCAAATGGAAAGAATGGTGGTACTTTATAAGACAAATTATATCCAATGTAATGTTTAGGTGTTTCAGGTTTTACAGATTACTATGAAAACAAGGTGACATCAGCATTATTTAAGCATAACTGTCACTAACAAAAGCCAGTTTTGCCTGATTGCATTCTATGAGCCAAAATATATTTTTATGAAATACATATAATCTATTGACTAAGTGTATTGTTTATTCGTGGTTACCATTAGGGATACTTCAAACATGTTTAAATACATGTCATCTTCATAAGTTTTACTCATCGAGAATGATAAACTAATAATAAAAAATGCAATTGAAAGTTGGGTCAGTGGGTGGAGAAACGAATGTATTGTCAGTGTTAAGATGGCTTGCAATATCCGGAAAAAAAGGCGTTCTTAACCATTATACCTTGTTGACTGACTTGCCAATATTGTCAACATTTTTATTGTAAGAACCGTGATTTGTCAAGGAAATGTTGTTTTATGATTAAATTTCATTGAAGTGAATTTATAGTGAAATTTAATTTATTTGTATATTCTTAGTGAATTATGTTTTCTTGAAGTGAATTTATCTCTGTTAGGGCTGTTAGGACAACATCCTTCTTGTTTTGACATAATTATGTAAGCATGGCTGTTTTGGATCAACCGTGCTGTTATTTGCTTGGTTGCGTTCTACACTTCTTTACTTCCAAGATCACGTCGAATATTTTATTAATTTCAAGATTTAGTTAAAATCAAAATATAAAACCTTCAAGCAAATCTTCACAAATCTTAACGATTACGTGATAAATAATGTTCGATACGTTAGTAGTAACAATAACTCATTGTAAGACTGGTATATGATTTCAACTTACGGAAAACGAAAGATTTCAGATGTTTGCGGAAATAATATAACATGACAAGACTAACAAGTGTCAAACGCCTACGCATTCTGCACATATCTTTAATTAAATAATTATGTGGTAATTTAGACTTTATAAAGTAATATTCCTTATGGGTCAATATAAAAAGAAAAACGATATGCGATTGAGAAAATAGACACATTCGGCATGTATTTTATAATTGCTTTTACAAATAGGAACCTAGTCTGTGTACTGTTTTAGATTTAGTAATGGACAATTTTTTTACGTTTGTTCCAGGAAATATTAGATAATTTGTACTTAGATTTTGCAAACACCAATTTAATAAAGACACACAACTGTATGAATGCACCCACCATTCAGAAAAGAGAGAGAATATATCGGCGATTGTTATATAGATATACATGCATAGGGCCGGTAAGCAATGCATGCCAAAAATGCAAAACTAATCCATAAAACAAACCTACATCTAAATACACCAAACATTCACAAAAGCCACTTGCTTTTACATTCTTAAAGGGGCACTCGACACAGCATTTGACTACATCTACAGAAATACATATTTAAAAGAAATATGTCTCATAATAACACGTAATTAAAGCGTATACCTTAATCATACAACAGCATTTCCTTAACAGGTCACGGTACTTACATTAAGAAAATTGACAATATCGGCAATTCAGTCAATATAGCAGTAAGAACATCATTATTTTTCCAGATATTGCAAGTAATTTTTACACTGACAATACATTCGTATCCGCAGACAACTAAGTTTCCCCACCCACTGAACCAATATCTAATACAATATTACAGTTCAATCACTTGTTCTATAATTTAAGAGTTATTCATGCTTCATACAGCATTCATCCGATTAATAGATAGTTTGAAAATTGCCGTTAAATTAACAGATTAAATGAAAACGGATTTAAAAGAAAAAAAAACAAATATCTAAGCTTTGAATGTCTAGATATAAACCGATTGAAGAAAAGGCGTATTTATTCCTGGTACTATTCTGTAAAGAATCCAAGCAACGGAAAATTCCCAAATCAAAGTAGTCATAGATGACCGACGGTTAAACATTTCAAAGGATTTGTAAAATATCGGTTAGAGCATTTATTCTGTTACGAACTGTCACGGACGTTAACTGAAAATTGAGAAAGACTATGCACTCATTTAATGATGCACGAAATGGCTTTGTTTTGTATCACAGACGAATTTCATCAAAGGAAATGGCAAATTACCCATATTTCTAAGCCATAAAGCTGTTATATGATAGATAGAAATGCGTCACTTGTCATGAAGTCTGCGACATTTAAGAGACAAAGTGGCATAAAATTTATTGTGCGTTCAATGATAGTCACTTGTTGAGGGAAAACAACACTATACTTTTGAAAACCAGAATGATTATATGAAATGCCAATCTTATTTCGTTTCGATGACTGCAAATAACACAGAATTTGTCCTGGAATTAATGACGCTTTGCTCAGAAATCAGTTATGTACACAGTGATTTCGTAACTTTTCAGAACAACAACCATTAAAGATATTTTAGATCCAAATTTCATATTTAAAACATGAACAGTTACTTCATTTTGTGTATCGAAACATAGTATTTACAAGTTTATGTGTATTAATATTTGTGTATTTACAGTACTATGCGTTAGATTTACAATAGTACACACTTCATACATGTTTAGATATACACAGTATAGAATGTACTGCCACAAAAAAAAGAAAAAAGAACTGGCTGTATTTTTTAACAATCATCTTTTACTGTATGAAGTTTTATTAAAAATGTGGCTCTATATGCAAATTTAATTTATGCATCTAGTCAAGTTTTTTACATTTGATGTGGATTTTATAATTTTGAAGTAAATATCTGAGTGAAAGATGACCATTGGATATCTTTAAATTAATGGCGCACAAACTCATCTATGTATGGAAACATTCATTGTAATACACAACTTCTTAAGAAAGAAACAACCTCTGTTTACTTATACTATGTCTTATGGTTTGTCACAAGGATATTGTAAAACTGTTTTAACCGAAGTGGTTTATTGCCGTTACGAAGGCATACATAAAAAGCCATTGCCGGCCTCGTTTGTAATCAGTATTAATTAACTTTGATAATGTGGCAAATCAGTCCAAGAAGTCCAGGGGTGTTCAAAGATAATCCGTCACAGATCGTTTGCAAAGCAATTATTGGATTAACTTGTATTGGAAAGTAAACAGTGTCGGTTGTATTGAGGCCAGCTGCCACATAATCAAAGTTTATTAGTAACTAAGTATAAGTTTCGGTACAGCATAGAGAAATCGGAGGAAGATACGAAGGAAAATGTCAGGCGTATATGCAAGAGTTTTGTCTTCAGAACTGTTATTAGAACTGCAATGGTTTCATATAACATAATTCTGCCACTCAGCACGTTCTGTAGACGTTAAGTAGTTAAACTTTCCGGAGAAAAACCTGGAAAATAAAGAATTTGCATCAGAATGCGCAAGTTGCTGATTACAAGTACAGAGCGACTGCTTTAAATACACGAACGATGGACCATTACCAATTGAGAACTGAAATTCTCTTATAGGGAAAGGAAAATAAGTCGGAAAACACATGCTGTTTTTATTACATATATTTTTGGTCTTAGTGTTTTGATGTTATTTTATTTTATTTATTTATTTTTTCTTAAATTATAATGATACACACTTTATTAACGATTCTAATGTCGTAGATAAAATTATGCATTCTATATTCATTTTCCAAACACCGCAGTAATTGGAAAATAATTAGAAACAAATGTCGTCCATTTTCATGGTAAGGAATGCAATTAAAATAAATTAATGATATATATATATATATATATTTCAGAACATAGAAACGATTCATTGTGTTTTTGTGTTTTTGTAATAGAACTATTCTAAAAAATATTCTCGTACAAAATATTTGTATAAGCTACTCAAATCTTCTTTAGAAATAATTTCATTTAGCATTGAAAAAAAAAACAAAACGAAAACGACCATTATCAAAATTATTCTGATCTTAAATAATTGAGAAGAAAAAATTAAACAACGAATTAAAGACAATAATTATGTCGGAAAACCCTTCAGATTCTGAAAAAAATTACATTTCATTTTGATAGAAGGACTGAGGGAAAATGACTTAAAATCTAAATTGCACAATAAACGGAATTGGTAAAGGTCTCTGACTTCAAATCACTTTCCTCTCATTGATGTGGGTTCGAGCCTCGCTTCGGTCGTTGGATTCTTCATGTGATAAAGCTATCCAGCTTACTTACGGTGCGCATTGCGCATTCAAGGTGTAAGCGATCAAATACAAATGGCGGCTAAGAAACGCTTGGCAACAGCTTCCATTACATCCAGGAAAGCATTTGATCTTTTCAAATAAATATAAGTGATATCTCGTCGTTCTAAGTACTGATAGATGACAGAAGAATAAGGACGTTTCAAGTAAATTATCCTTCAGAACAAAAACATGTATTATTAATATTACAGATGTAGGACTTTAAGATGTGAAGATTCATTTAGATTAATTCGAAAGGCTTCTGGTAATGGCACTTGGAGTCGGAAAAATGTAAAAGAAATTTACACAAAATACTATTACGGAAAAGCTGTATCTAAATGCAGTTTAATGCTTTTACTTTTGTTTTGTTGAGGTTTACGTAAAACCGACAAAATGAAAGAGCATATGGGACTTTCCAGGTTTGGATGATGGAGTAAGACCCCCGATGCCCTCAGAGAATTATCTAGGGAACGGATGCTGGCATCTAAGTAAGAGCACCGGCTTACTGCAAGTTCTATACACCGAGCAAAGATGCGAACCCATATATGTATAGGGCAAGTGTACAAAACTCAGGAGAATTCATTAACGCACAACATTTGTAAGTATACGTGCGTCATACCTCTGAAACTCAAGAGTTTGATTTAATTTTATTGGATAGCATAAAAATGTGACGAAGAAGAAACAAGGTATATGAAGTTAAAAGATAACAAAAGGATATTCAACATCATGTGACAACAATTCGCCATGGCCATGTTTTGTCGGTCCCAACAATGAATTATTTGTAACGACACAATAACACACTTTAGTGAAAATACCTTGTATTAATCAGTTATTCTTCAATTCTTGAAACAACTTTAAGTGTTTTGTTTTGGCTGTCAAAATCGTATGTGTTTGAAACAGGGTATGTTACTAGTACGGTGTTAATACTAATACCTTAAACATTAGATATGTTGAGACAATTGTTTTTAAACTTAAGATATATGCCATTCACTTTCTCAGTAGATGATTTCTAGAACTATCTATTGAGGTCGAGCAGAAGGCTTCTTTGATTAAACAGAGGACTTTTGGGAGAAAAACTTACTCTCCGTCCGATCGATATGTTAAGGAATTTAGAAGATTGATTTAATGTTTTCTGCGTTTTATGAAGAATAAAATAGTAGACACCTGACAGGTAAGGTTATAAGCATTTTCTCTGTATTAAAACAGTGTACCAGGAACTTTTTAGAAGGTAACATGATTGTGTATACACTTATTTTAAACTGTTTTCAAGTTGAAACAAGAACATGGTTAAGAAGTTGAAACAAATACTCTGTTTATAAGCTGTCACACCTTTTTAAACTGTTTTGAAGCAGAAACCAGTTTATACATACATTGAATTTTTTTGCACTGTTTTGAAGTTGAAAAGTGGAGCAGAAAGCCTCTGGCGCAAAGGTAAGAGAGTGCTCTAGAAGTACTTTATTATCACATTAATTCATTTTACTGTATTAAGCAAAATGTTTATAAATAGTTTAGCAAATTCTTTCTTTCTTCTTCGTCTTCTTTGAGAAGTTTAAAAGAATATAGTTGAAATTTATCAGGATTACTGCAGAGCTTGAGAACTTCCTTACAACTGCTAATCCAAACATGAGAATTCTATATTTTAAGATTGCAGGCCAGTCAGTGAAATCTTATTACCTTAGGAAATGTCATTCAGTAGAAATTGGGAAGCACATTTGAGCCGCGACATGAGAAAACCAACATAGTGGGTTTGCGACCAGCATGGACCCAGACCAGCCTGCGCATCCGCGCAGTCCATCCGCGCAGTCTGATCAGGATCCATGCTGTTCGCTAACAGTTTCTCTAATTGCAATAGGCTTTAAAAGCGAACAGCATGGATCCTGATCAGACTGGGCGGATGCGCAGGCTGGTCTGGATCCATGCTGGTCGCAAACCCACTATGTTGGTTTTCCCATGGCGCGGCTCATTTGGTAACAACTAGTTCATGGTATGTTCACTCTTTAACCAAAAGCCAAGTCAAACTCCTGTGAGAGACAAAAGTATGGTTAATGTAATTGTTAAAATGGTCTTAGGTTAAATACATTATCCCGTATTGGTGTTTGACTGAAATTTTCAATTTAGCACTTTATATACCCAGACATCTGTTGCATTATTAATAATATGACTTAAAGATATCATAACTCTATACAATATACGGCAAATAAACGTTTATATTACTAACAGCGAGAGCGAAGCAATAACAGTAATACTTCTTTTTAACTGACATGATAATAAACACGCTTAGTTTATACTAATTTGTTTTAGCTCGATTGTGATGAAAGCTTCAAGCTTATTGTTAACGATAGAATCAAATTTCTGCATAATACTTAGAAGGAGAAAAAAAAATGTTTTCTGAATATTTATGAAATCAACGTTTGGCTTTCTTTATTTCCCAAAACAAGGCATTTATTCCTGTTTTGTGGATAGGAAAATGTAAACTGTTTTTGCAATATCTGACAATTCAGCAAAATCTTAAATAGGAGGGTCTGTAATTTTCAACATGGACGACTCAGTGGTGCGATAACTGCCATGATACATTCTTTTGAATTGAATCAAAATGTTATTTGTAAAAGCTGTTTTTATGTTTGAAATAGATTTGAAAACTTAATGCTCCTGTTCTAAATGCAATCAGGCTCTCTTACTCTTTCCAAAAATTCCATCGCTTAGATATTCGAGAAAACAAAATAAATTTGAAGTACACCGTATTTTGCATTTTGCACACGGAAAATCGAGCTATGACTAAATACTACAATGCACATTCTTACTTTTATGTCAAGAATCAAACAATTTAATACACTATTGTCATAAGAAATTCAAGATTGAACACCTATAAACACTTCTGAAGACAGCAAGTCATTCTGTATAAATACACTACATGTACAACTAAAATGCTGTTCGTTTTGGTGTAGTTTTCGTCACGGTATGATTTGTTTACCTATAGCCGCAAATGTAGGCATATGCTAACGTTTGATACTCTGACATATTTGATATTATATAAATATTGCATTCCTGAGAGGGTAATATAAAAAATTTTCACCGCGAGATATATGAATATTGACCGAGGCGCCAGCCGAGGTCTATATTCATATTTCGAGGGGTGAACATTTTTCATATCACCCTCTCAGGAATGCAATATTTATTTTATTATACCGAAAGCTTATAAAGGTCAAAGCATTAACTGGAAAATCAACATAATGATTTATTTAACATTAAAAAGTAATTACTAACCAAATAATGAAGACAGAATTAAAGAGTGTTTACTTGTTAGGACTCGTAATTTGTGGCGACTTTGCTGTAATAAGACTTTTTTGATAGATTTAGTCGAGACGTTTACATATCGCTGACCCCTATATTTATTCTAATATTTCAACATTGCGTCAATCAGTAGCATTCGAAAAACGGCGATAACTTTCTTTCTCTAAATGAAACATAAAAGTGTGAGCACTCATTTTCTTAGATAGATCATTTCCAAGTTTATTGTTGTAGTTTCGATTCAATATTTGATGAAAAATTGTTTTCGAAATATTTTGCACGTAGCATAAAAAAGAAAATAATCAATGCGAAAGTATCAATCTCTCAACGGGTGATATGAAACAATAATATCACATGCGCAGGAAAAACAAAATAACGCTGTTGCGCATGTGATATGAAATTATGGATCATATCACCTGCGCAGAAATTGAAAATAACGATTTTGCGCATGTGATATAAAATCACTGGGGAATATGATATATTATTCAAGTTAAACTAAAAGGAAATTTGCATTGGACATTTATGTGAGGTATAATAAATAAATTTATCAATAGACTTTTGTGAATAAATAAGTCGACTTTCTGAATTTGGAAATCTCGCATGAAATCAACATGCCAAATAATACACACTTTAGCGGAGGTAAAGAAGTATTGATGAACTAAAAGTAATCCTATTACAAGCTTTGAACAGCTTATAGTGACGATGTAAAGGGAAAAAAGATTTATAAAAAATGCTTCCATCAATCTGTTACTAAGTATTAACGAGATAAAGTGACACGAAATGCTCTGGCAAAATAATTAATGAAAAGGTCTTTGAACCTTTTCAACAGATACAGTTTCAATAAGTATCTTTAAGATGATATAGATATAGAAATCTTGCACATTGCCTTTGGTTTAAACAATATTTTATTCATATATATTTACAACATGAAACATTACATAATTACAGCATGAAGGATTGAGTAGAAAGCCAAGCTTATTTGAAACTCTCTCCTTGCGTATTTTGGTATTTTGTTTCGGTAACATGTTAACTTTACAATAAACAGTATTGTATGTAGACATAAAATGAAAGAAAATAAATATACGTGTGTTCATTTAGTATTTAAAGCAAATGTAAAGACAAAAACATATCTATGAGATCGTACAGGAAAGAAAGGACAGAAAAGCAAGAAGCAACAAAAGATAGGTTGTAGTGGTCACTTTAGAGCACTTGGTTATGTTTGACGGACTTATATCATACTCATAAAGGGTCTGAATTAAGAAATTAGATAGTTTGGAGTCGTGTTATGTTTTAAATCTGTTTGTTTGTTGTATGTATTTTTGTACGTGTAGAAAGATAGAATTATTATGTGTGCTTGTGATTGATGAATTACCATATAGCAAAGTATGTAGTGTTATGTTGGAAATTAGTTGGACGCTGTTGAATAATTCCGTGCGCTCTCTTGTGTAAATAGGACAGTTGAAGAAATAGAGGTATGTATTTTCAACCTCGCAACATGTACATAGTGGATTATTAACGATGTTCTTGGAAAAGAGGTCTTCATTTAGAGAACTACAATGTGTTCTGAGTCTGCAATGGAGAATTTGGTATTTGCGGTCTCCAACATAGTAGTGGTCGGGGATTTATGTCCTCCAGAAAAGAGTCTCCTTTTAAAGATAGCAAGTGTGGGAGAGTTTCGAAGATCTAGTGGTAATTGATTCCAATCGGTTATGGTTGATGGTAGGAAAGAGTTAGCATATAGTTGTGTATGACACTGAAAGTTTCTGATATTGTTTGCATTTCTTAGATTGTATACAGATGTTTGGCCAACGG
Source organism: Mercenaria mercenaria (assembly GCF_021730395.1). Taxonomy (NCBI): domain Eukaryota; kingdom Metazoa; phylum Mollusca; class Bivalvia; order Venerida; family Veneridae; genus Mercenaria; species Mercenaria mercenaria. The sequence continues at coordinate 48,945,802 of NC_069362.1, forward strand.
CATCTGGAACCAAGGAAAAGAGATAATGCGGAGTCAGAAGATTAGTCATTTTATAGAATATGATTAGTTTATGTTTGTTTCTCCTGATTGTAAGGGGCTCAAATTCAGTATCATTGTACAGGTTCTCAAAAGAAACTACTTTGCTTGCTCCAGTAATGATTCTGCAGGCTTCCAGTTGAATTTTCTCAAGTTCAAATTCTTCCTGGTGGGTAATATTACTCCATACCACATCAGAATACTCAAGAAGAGGTCGTATAAAAGACAGATAGATAGTTTCGAGGGATTTGCGATCAAGAATAAACTTTAAGGTTCTCATGATACCGATACGTTTCCACGCCTTTTCCTTGATACTATCTATGTGTTCGTGCCATGTTCCGTCTTTAGAGAGGACAACTCCAAGATGTTTGTGGGATTCAACCTCATTGATCTGGACATCATGCATGGTTAAAGGAGGATGTAAGGGTTTATTAACTTTACGAGAGATAAGAAGAGACTCTGTTTTTCTTGGATTAAAAACTACTAGCCAGTCATTCGACCATTTAGTTATTTTTAAAAGATCAGAGTTCAAAGATTCAGCAGCAGATATTGGATTATCTACAATGATATATAGACTTGTATCGTCAACAAAGAGTTTGATGGTAGAGTGTATGTCATGAATAATATCATTGATGAAAACAATGAAGAGAAGAGGCCCCAGAATAGAGCCTTGTGGTACACCAGCAGAGATTACAACTGTATCAGAAGAGCCACCAGAAAAAGCTACTTTTTGTTTTCTTTGTGATAAGTAGTCACAAAACCAGTTTAAAAGACGTCCAGAGATACCTGTGGATTCGAGTCTGAAAAGAAGACTTTTGTGCCAGACGCGATCAAAGGCTTTAGAGATGTCACAGAAGACTGCACGGACTTCTTTTCCTTCATCTAGTGCTTGACAGAATGTATTGTATATCGAGACAAGTTGGTTTGTTGTTGTGTCGTTGGGGACAAATCCAGATTGGAGAGAAGAAATAAAGTTATTTTCTAAGAAGAAATTGAAAACATGTTTGTGGATGATTTTTTCTAATACTTTACAGATGGTGCTAAGTAGAGATATTGGTCTATAATTTGATACTAATTGCGGGTCATTCTTTTTCAAGACAGCACAAACGTGTGCAAGTTTCCAATTGTGATGGTAATTTTCCAGTGTGAAGTAACATGTTAAAGAGTTTGCAAAATGGATTTTCTAACTGCTGTGATAATTCCTTTAGGATTCTGTTATTTACATTGTCTGGTCCTGCTGCTTTTCCTGTTGAAAGTGACTTGAGTGTTACAGTTATTTTATCTTCTGTGATATTGATAGAGTTTAATGTTGTGTGATTTGGATTTAATTGTATGTGTGGCAGTGTTTTGTTATTGTCGTTAAGTAATGTTTGCGATTGGAAAACGTTATTAAGTAGGTTTGCCTTGTCATTGTCTGATGTGATAAGTTTACCATTATCATTTAAGGTTTGAACTGCTGGGTTAGTTAAAGGTGATATGAATTTCTTTAATATTTTCCAATAATCTGTTGGTTTGAGATTTTCATTTTTTAATTTATCTGACAGTTTTTGAGAATGATGTGTTTTTGCATTTCTGAGGAGCTGGGTTGTTTTATTTCTTATTTGTCTGTATTTGGTCCGGTGATGTTCGCTCTGTGTACGTTTTGCCTTGTCGTATGCTCTTTTTCTTTTTCTGATGAGTTTTCTTATTTCATTGTGCATCCATGGAAGGTCGGCTGGTCTAATTGTAGTAATTTTATTAGGAATATGCTTTTTTGATATGGGAATGATATGTTGAGTGATATTATTTGCATATGTATCAATATCATCATCTGCTAGGGAATCCCAGTTGGTAGATGCTGCCCCTAGTCTTAAGTTGTCGTAGTCATCTTGGTCAAATTTCCATACCATTCTTTTGTAAGTCTTTAGTTGGGGCTTAGAGTAGTTGAGACAACAATATAACGGACAGTGAAATCTGATATTTTGATCAAGGAATGGATCTCCAACACCTGACGTGTACACATCACATGAGGATGGAACAAGAAAAAGGTCTATGAGAGAGTTAGATGATTCAGTGACATGTGTGGGTTCATTTATTAATTGTGTCATGTTATTTTGTGTGGCTTTATTATTAATTTTTCTTTGTGTTCCAGGCTTGAGCATATCTAAGTTGAAGTCACCTGAAATTATTATGTTACTTATGTTCGTGTCAAAAGCAAGACCAGTTGAGTTTTCTATACTGGACAGAACAAGAGGAGTGAAGTTGGGAGGACGGTAGAATGTTCCATAAAGAAATGTCTTGTGACCAGTTCTAAGTTCTATCCAAATACATTCAATTTCATCCGGCTCCAGGTCATATCTTCGAATAACTGGTATATGACTTTTTACATAAACAAGGACCCGACATCGCCTTTGTTTGTTCGAGTCCAGCTCTTGGATTCATACAGCTATAGCTGTCTAACAGAAGATAAGCTGTTCGTGCTGAGGAACACCTGATGTCTTCCGTAACTAGTAAAGCAGAATAGTCGTCATATTACCTTAGCTTTGTCAGCAAGACTAAAAGCTGAACTCAAAATGCCGCTGAAAAATTGATACGTTTTTATATAATTCTTGAAATGCGTTTTATGTTCTTTCTGAAAATAGAAAACTTGAGTGACTATTGCCAGTAGGCTTAATGCTATGCTTAGTAAACTGAAACGCCATTATGCACCATTCTTCAGCTAACTGAACATGAGGGATGTATCAAAATATATTATGCATTTAAAGTACCACCGAACAAGTTTGATCAAATATTAATCAAACCTGTTGACATAGACATTTCAGCCATAATTTCAATATAACATTCATATAACAAATGCTGATTCTACGGAAGCGTTAAAGGATATAAATGTACTTTTTCTGAAGAGCTACATTCACAATAATATGTAACAGTTAATTGTTTATAAAAGTCTATTTTATTTGTATTGCATGTTTAATCTGTGCAGAGCTATACATGCATTAGGTGTATACTGATTTAAAACTAACACGCAGAACTGTTTATACATACAAACATGATACTGACATGTTTACGTAGTTTCTGTGACGTAATTGTTCATGTTTTTAAATATGTCCTATTAACTGTCTATTATGCTACACTGCACTGCAACATGGTTTTATAAATGAAATGAATTCCACTGTCAATATCGTTTATTGTGTTTTGTGTTTCCTCTATTATTATTTTTCAGGCGAATAAAGTAAGGAATATTATCATGGAAGACTGTTTATCAATTTCATACCTTTTCACGATATTACAAGTATATTTCACGAATACCTTATTTTTCATTGAGTTTAGAGTGCCATCGACACAATTAGTTTATATGGCGACTTTCCAATGTCCCACAACAAAATTTGCAAAAGCAAGCTGGATGACTTTTTTCACATGAATTTACTAATGAATGGAGTCATCTATTCTAACTGGCCATAGCACTTAAGGAAGGATTAGATGACCAGTTTGAATGGGCGGTGCCATTTATTTGTTTTCCACGCTTAGCCTAGTAGGTGACGTCACATATTCCAGTTTGCGATATCACCCATCAAAAACTATTATTGACGATTATAACATTTCATATTTGTATATTCACCTATTTTGATAATTCGATTCATGAAAGAAAGTATTAAGCTCAGTTTTGCTATTAAATGCAGATTTCTGATATCATCTATTTGGGTTGGCAAATATTCCATAGTGTATTCTTTATCAGTAGTGAAATTACCAATTTGAATATGTGATATTTTTCTAAGAAGATTCACATTTGTGTTTGTATTTGGAGGTTTCTTTTTAAGTTAAAATAACATAGTTTACACATTATTCATGACCCTAGGAGATCAAAACATCTTTTATGGTATGAATTGTTTTTTTTTTAAAAATGACATCACATAATTCCGCCCGAATTGCCCTACTTCAAGCAGACTTTTCTAAAGACATAAATGCTATATACTACGTAACAGTTTAAATAAATATCTCCCTGGGAAGCACTTTAACTTCCTATAAATAGGCTTAGTAATAAGAATGTCAGTGGGTGGAAAGGCTAGACACTTTACTTTCTGTTTATGGTTTCGCATTTAGCGAAGACTATATTTGTTGAAGTTTCCAGCAACGTAGGAGTAGTAACTGTATGCACCTGCATTTGCTCAAGTCAATTAACTTTATTGATCGTACTGATCGTGGGTAACTTGTTACTACAAACAACATGCGTATATAATGTACAAAATGTTTTAATGTGTCAATTTAAATATTCAGGTACATAACGAAAGTTAAAAACTAAACAAATAAGACTTGCAAAGACAAATAATTGACATAGAATGTTAAATGGCTTAAATTCGTGAGTTTATTTCATTGATAATACGGCATATTTTAAGCAACATCAGATAACGTATCTTATTGCATGTAAGAAAAGTTTGTCATTTATCAAACTGTTGCGTAGATTGGTAAGTAAAATCATTTGCACTGATTGAAGAAACCTTGCAATTATAACGCTATAATTGATGTTGATTTCGCCAGACTATTTTATTGACTAAAACATGTGTTTATCAGAGTTCTATAGTTTTTTTCAGTACCGTTCCATGTAAACAATTTCACATTACAATTTACATATGCTGATTAAAATAATGTCTGAAAAAAAAGACAGTTTTAAAATTCAATAAAGTCCCTTTGGCATTAGTTATAGTGTCTTTTAGAAACCACTCTGTTTTCTTTAAACATGTACAGAATCCGCATATATACATGTAACATTGTCAGTGGCTGACAAAACATTTCAAATACGCAGGGAATGTATAACCTCAGTAAAAAAATTCTTACTCAGCGAAACTTGTAGGTGAAAACAATTTATAACTTTGTAGGAAGGCATTTGCTCGACTGTAATGTCGTTAATAGACTTTCTATTATATATATTGATTACATACTTTATAATTAATAACTCTTTTAGTTACCAACTTTTGATAACTGATATATTTGCATGATGTATATTAACACGTCTCACTTTCCTTACATTATAAAACTTACAATTACCTTTTACTTAATACTATCTTTTAGAATGCAGTTGAAAGCTGGATGTCGATGGGAAAAGAGCATCCTGAACCATTTAAATGCAGACGATAATGATATAAAGCCATAAAACAGCAGTAAATATAAAGAAAGCCATTACCAGTCCCTTTAGCTGTCATCAAAGCTATTAAACTGCTTATATCTTTAAAAAGGTATACATGTGTGTAATGCACTAGGACAGACTGTGCTATCTACAGGAATAGTATTGACGCAGTTTCTCATTGACGAATATTGCCATAGTCAAAATACAGTTCTTTGTGCATTTTATGGCTGGTGTTAATCAACTATAAACAAAATATGACGTCATACACCAAACAAATTATGATTGTAGAATCTCAGTCTGCACTGTAAAAGTAAAAGTAGCTTTGTTAATATACAAAATGTGCAAATTATAGCATTACTAATCAGTTTGATAGTATTTAGCATGTGTCATTTTATTACCACTTTCCGTTTGATTGTCTAATTAAGATTTATTCAGAAAATACCGAAGTGTAGTGTAGTAGGCAAGATATGGAATTTGGTTATTAGTAATGTCTAAATTCAGACAATATGGCAGTAAAAGCTTGTTGGTTACAGGATACGGGATATACACTGTCTCGTCTGATATGGATTTTCGGGACAGCGTATATCCCGTATCCTGTCACCAACAAGCATTGTAACTAATAATATGTGTTTTCTTATTAAGTTTAAGGATGTGGAATACCTAGGGAAAGATAATTTTAGAAAAAAAACTATTTTACCTACAGAAATAATATTGACGCAGTTTCTTACCGACGAAATATTGCCATATCCGTATACTAATGCAATTATGCATATTTTTTGTTTGATATTGGCTGCCTAAAGGCGACAAATACAATGGTACCAGATTATATGTGTTTTCTCATTGTGTTTAAGGATGTAGAATACCTTATCCAGGGAAATATGATTTTAGAAAAAACTATGCAAATAGAGTTTTGACACCGACGAGTATTGCCATATCCATTTATTTTATCAGAAGGACATGAATATAAGAATTGGGTTTTACGGCGCACCAACACAGTATAGGTTATATGGCGCCAAACAGGACTACAAATGTTAGTTTCATATCTCATTTACATCGAAATAAAAACATGAGGTATGGAATCAAAATTTGCATATCTGCTGGAATCACAGAGTTACAGCAAAACCAAGTGTTAAGACCCTATTAGTCGCCTCTTACGATCATGCAAGGGTAAGACAGTGGTTCCAATTCTTTTCATACATAGAACCACATAAGAAGCGACAGACTTTCCCGTACTCTGAAAGGCACTATATTTAAACCATATATCAGTAAGAGTGGCCTGTCGCTTCTGACTATTGACAATAAATAACAAACGCTGATTGAATGGGGTAAGGTCGTGACTTTTATTATTATTATTATATCATTACAGAAAACGAAATATAATGTTCTAGAAAAAAATATTCTACCTGCAGATACAGTTTTGACACAGATTCTTACCGATGAATATTGCCATATCCATATACTGACGCAATTATGCATATTTGCTGTTTGATATTTGCTGCCTAAAGGTGACAAATAACAGATTATATGTGCTTTCTCATTGTGTTTAAGGATAAAAAATTATATATTAAATATATTTCTATGGATATAAAATTTTAGAAAGGAAAACTGTGTTACCTACAAAAAGAGTTTTGACGTAGTTTCTCACCGACGAATATTGCCATATCCATATATTGATGCAATAATGTATATTTGTTATCTGACATTGGCTGCCTAATGGCGACAAATACCAGTCTTAACATGTTTAAGGATGTAGTATACCTTATATGAGAAATGTAATGTTTTAGAACAAACTGTAACATGTTGTATTTTGACACAGTTCTTACCGACGTATGTTTGTTTGACATTAGCTGCCTAATGGCGGCAAATACCAGTCTCATAGTGTTAAAGGGTGTAGTATTGCCTAGGGAAAAGTAATGTTTACGAAAAAAAAACTGTTCTACCAGCAAAAGTAGTTTTGACTAATATTGTCACATCCATTTACAATTCAATAATGTAGATACTTGTTATTTTATGTATTTTGATAACTTCTTTGCGACAAATACCAATCCACACATGTTTTCTCACTGTGTCTATTGATGTTGTAATTCAGTTTTCTTTGTGTAACTCAATTGTTAGCTGCTAAATTCTCGTGCTTATTTATCTCTATCTTAATCCAGTGTACGACCCTTAAGGTATTGTTATAGAAAGAAGAAGGGAACTATAGATATTCAACACTTATTTCAGTTTTACTCTGAGACGAAATATAACTGGGCAATAATCGCCCTTCGAAAAGTCGACTTTCCTCGTACTTTGAACTGTGGATTTTTATTATGATATATTGCACATATTCGTTTTAAGATACATTTGTGATCAATCTTGTACAAAGTTTAAACTCATGGAGTCTTAAATCCTGTCGTCTGCATCTATTTTCCAAACTTAAGTTTTCAGAAGTATAACTACAAAATTATAGCACAAGTTAAATATCTGTCTTCCAAAGAAGTAGGTAAAAATCTTTCACTTATTGAAACTTAGAATTGAAATATCTTGCTCGAGGGTAGCTGTGTAGGCGTAACGAGGCTTTGCCAAGGTACCGCGAAACAGTTGCCCGAGAACCGGATATTTCCATCCGCACCTTCTTCTAGTGACAGCTTTATTTATTGACAGATTTATTTACTTGCTTACTATATTCTTCAGCTAGTGGAAGAAATAAAATAAAACGAAATACTTTTCTTTTATGTACTGTTTTATCATAGTAGCATATGTATTTACTCATTCATTCATAAAGTACAGTACAAGAGACAATATTTTACAGTGTTATTTTCATTATTAATGTTAAACATGTTTTAATAAAGTACATTCGCATTGGCATAACTTTATCGTATTTAAAAATGGATTCAAAGTTTGCGAATCAGAGGAGTTTATTTTAACAACGCATTCATACTGATTGGCAATTCAATTTTCCAAATAGACAAAATCTGATGATCTATATTCAACAACGGTTTGAAACGACAATCCTCAAAGTTAAACATTCAACGCATTTTTTTTTTTAATCGAAACATCCTTCAGAATATATAACATTACTCAGACTATCAATTAGAAGGACGTATTCATTTAAATAAACGGTTTTATAGGAGAATAAATTGAACGTTTTTTTAGTGCCTATGACAATCGTCCTTTGGCTTGTTCTCTATTTGAAAATCTAATTATGGAACAATCTGATTCAGTTTTTATTTCCCGATTTTCAGAAAAATGAGCACCTATTTGACATTGTATTATATTTTTGTCTTTCAAAAAATCATAAATGGGATAGGCTCTTATTTTAACCATTGGTATTGTATAAAGAAGAAAAACCGGAAACAAACCGTCCATTATGTGGAATGGATAAATCCAGGCTTAGCTTGCCAAGATCATACATTCTTTCCCAAGATGGACAGTTTGAGGCTTATCCCTGACTTTAAACAAGACCCTCATGAAAAAGTCAAGATTTTCGTGATATTATAGAATTGCAGAGTTATTGTCCTAAGCAAAGACAAATCATTGATTTGTGTCCCTTTACTAAACCAAAAAGCAGCTAAAGGAAGCTACATTTATTGCAATTAAAGGTTTTTTAACAATGATGATATTAACTGATAATTACTTCTTTTAAAATAGTTTCTCGTTTTGTTATACATTAGTATTTTAACTTGGCCTTGTGGTATGTGCATCAATATTCAGTTTTGAAATTAAATTAAAGTCAATTTTATTTCGGCTTTTGTAAGTCAGTCAGTCAAGTTGTTGATGGGAACCTTACTGCTTGATTTAAAAATTCTGTAACAAGATTTACTTTATGCATTCTCCTTTTTTTCGTCTACAAGAATCTAATAGAAATATGAATAATTCTAAACCTTCTCATGGGTAAAAGAATAACGTTTCTGAATTATGAAGAAATAAACAATCATTATATGAGCCTTGCCATGAGAAAACCAACATAGTGGGTTTGCGACCAGCATGGATCCAGACCAGCCTGCGCATCCGCGCAGTCTGGTCAGGATTCATGTTGTTCGCTTTTAAAGCCTATTGGAATTGGAGAAACTGTTAGCGAACAGCATAGATCCTGACCAGACTGCTCGGATGCGCAGGCTGGTCTGGATCCAGGCTGGTCGCAAACCCACTATGTTGGTTTTCCCATGGCACGGTTCATATATTGATAACAGATGTACTTTAAAAGCAAATTAAACACACATTTTTCAGACGTGTTACTTGTACATTTCACTTTTATAGCTGAAAATGTGTATGAGACTGTACAACATCAAATAAAACAAAAATGTCATTTTTAAGTGCATCTCTAGCGTTTACAATCTCAAAACTATAAATGTCAAAAGGATTCATTCGACAAAAATAAGCTTTTTAATATCCCAAAATTACGAGACCTTTTTTATCATAATTTCACGATAATGACTAGATTTTAAGAGGAAACATTTTTATTACAAAGTTTTGTAGCTATTACAATGATTATGTGACATAGAAAAGTTATTACGGCTATTTTTTTCTCGTTATTCCGAAAGTGAACATTTTGGGAAATTTTCTTTCTTCCACTTTGTAGTAGAAAGGCGAAATTGCACATTTCTTTAGGAGTTCGGGTAAGATGTACAATGTATGTTATGACAAATTGTATACGCACATTGAATGGGAAGAATATATCTGAAGTATTTGAAACAATAAAGGAAAATATGTTTTTGTACATTACGTTGCCAATGTTGAGCTACTAAGGTTGAAATGTCATTAAAAATATCTGACAAATATACTTATGGCATTTTTAAGCATGAAAATCTATTTCAGTAAAAATGTAAATTTTAAAATATTTTAACAATTGAGGTTGCTGTCATTTTGTTTTCTCAAGAAGTACGAAATCTAAAGCTAGACAGTGTGCAGGCGACAAGAACCTTATTACAGAAACTTGTGATACTTCATGTTTTGTGTTAAGGAGGAAACGAACTCAAAATACTGATCCACATTTTCTTTTGGAGAGATTACTTCATTAGCTTCAAAGTGCACTTTGTATTCTCAAGATATTTGTACTTTATTATGTCGTTCGTCTTAAACCTATTGATTATTAGTAAGTTCCAGGACATTTGTATCTGTTACGAAATTTGATATGCATTTTGTATTTACAAAGCGCTAAAATAACTAGTGACAAAAGAGAAATAACAGTTGACAAAGCTCTTTTGTCTGTTTCAGTTTAGATGTACTCCAAACGGCACACATCCTAATTTTTGTAGTTATTGTCTCGTATTGCATTGAAAAGAGTAAAGTGTATGCATGGAATTGCAATTTTTCAGCAGACGATATTATTCTATTCCGTAACATTCCTTGAGGCGGAAATAGACATTTCACACCAGCTGGTGTCTTTTAAAATAAATTAAGCGTGAGTTATACATCTTACTTTTTTAAAAGAGAAAGGCGAGTTTTGATAAATTATCCGACAAATGTACATATGTCAATTTTAAGCATGTAAAGCAGTTTGTAAAAAATGTATGTTTCGAAATATTAATAATTGAAATTATTTTGTTTTTGACACGTACATTTTTAGACTTCGTGACGGACGCAAACATATTCATATTAAAACTGTCATTTTTTATTTCAGTATTTTTTAGTATTTCACTTTATTTTTTTTAACTTTATCACCCACATTACGTTTAAATGACGATATATCACAATTTTGACAGAGATCTCTATGCTGTAAATTTAGATCACTGCGTATTAGATTAGTTATATGCGCATGAGGTTGGGACTTTCATGTCAGATACCGCTTCAATTAAAAGAAATAGTTAACATCATAAATATTAGGTTGTTATGTGCAGTTGCATGTCTGACTAAAATTTAGTTATGATCATTTTTTTTTTATTTCATAAGATAATCAAGCATTTTCAAGCAGCATATGTCGCACAATTTTGACATTATTCTTCGTTATGTTTATTTGCAGTGTATTACAAGATGAATTTCATTTTGGTTTTGAAGGTACATTGTATAATGATCTGAGGAAACAATATATCCCATTAAAATTCTGAAGACCAAATATGTATAAATTTATAGATTTGTTAAATAATGAAAATCAGTCAGTTGTAAAAATAATAGGAGTACATGTATACCATGCTTTTACGGTAAGGAATGCAAATATGTATCAGTAACAATATTTCATTTTCCCGTAAAATATTCCAGCCAAAACAAATATTGTTGTAATTTAGTATGTAATACTATGTACATTTTGCAGTAGTTATTTCTTGAAACAGAATTACGATTATCCAGTCTGTTGTTCCTTTTGTTTCGTTTCGTTAAGGATCAATCGTAATAAAAAGGCAGTAACTCCAACGCTTCTTCCTACTGGTTTCACTTGCTTAAGCGGAACTATTTTACAAAATGACTTTAAATTGACACGATATGCCAGAAACTGGCGTGTTGGTAATTTTATGATGTTACAGAAACAGCTTTAACTGTCTTTGATAGATAATACAGACTTTTTGTACCTGCTTAATAAGATTATCAGATATATTTATTGGGGGGGGGGGGGGGGGGGGGGGGGGGGGGGGGGGGGGGGGAAGGAGGAGCGTGGGGGCGGGAATGCTATAGACAGCTTCTCAAATAATTGCCTGATTCATACGAAACGTTAGGATATTTCCCATTTTGTTAATGAACAAGCATTACTCAAAGTTTGCCCGAATAAATCACCTAAATTCTATTCGAAAGAATAAATTATGTTCAAAAGAAAATCTGGCATTGCCAAATTTGGCCTAAAGCAGATATACAAATATGCGAATAGAAGCATAAAAGCCCATTTAGCCTACTTTCGAAAGGGTGAAAATACATTAAATTTGCCCAGCAGCACGGAAGCTAATCAATCACATGTGCACATTACAAATCAATTCAATATTAATTGCGAAAAGTCGTTTCGTACAAACAAACGGACATGATTTCAGACGGAGCAATAACACAATATGTCCGTATGCGGACAGCATATAATAAAGAAATGAGCAACAGTTTACAAAAAAATCACACAGTATTATTTTGAGAGACTAAACGTTATTGCATATTGTTAAGTGCAAGAAACTATATATTATTTTCATTAGCATCAATATTTTTATCAACTTTCCTGCGGTCCAAACTACAGCCATAAAATTATTTTCAGACAAATAATTATGTTAAATATTAAGCACCTGGCAGTTTGAGTAAAGATTAATTTAAAAAGAACACATTGTAGTGTGTAGGTTGAAGATCGAACTTTAATTCCTAAAAATCATACTTACTTTGTATTTTCCGCAAACTTTTTACAGAAAAAAACTAAGACACTTCTCTTCTCTCTCTCTCTCTCTGTGTGTGTGTTTGTGAAAACGATAAATTCATTTTTTTCCACATGATATATTCTGATATTTTTTTTTAATCGAGTTTATAAAAAAAAAATAAAAAAAGTGAATTTCTGCTTCTATTAGTAAAAGTATATAAGTGTTTCCTTAGGTATCAATATCGATACTAGTTTTTATACTGTGCGTAGGGAGAATCTTTACCAGTAATATCACACGAGGCTTTAAAGTTCTTTTCCTTGTAAAAGGAAATAAATCAAATTTTCTCATTTGTAATTTTTGATATTTTGATATTTGTCCAGTTTGCAAATTCATGTACATATCTGCTTGTACTTCTTGAAAGAGCCACACTATTTATTTCTATCAAACAAAGCCTTATTTTTGTTCTGTTTGATTGGGAAAAACCGTTGTCTAGACCAGTTAAATTTCTTACAGAAATTCATACTGCGAGGTGTAAAATTAATTTTGCGGCTAGGAAGAAAACTGAACATAAAATCAAATAATGAGTTAAGACTGTTTCCCCTGTGTTTACATCGGCATTATCTTTTATCCATGTAACTTCCCTATTGGTGCAGTCTGGTGGTTTTTACCTAAATTTATTCAAAGATCTGAATTCACAACCGTTAATGATATTCAAGGAGTTTTTATTACAAAGTATATTCAATTTAAAAATGAATGCCAAATATATGATATTAGAAGTAGTCTTCATATGTTTGTATCAATGGCCTTTTCCATTTAGTTTAAAGGTTCAAGATTATATCAGAATGTCATTACACGAAAATTAACAATCGAAAACTATTAGTAATTCTTTCCAATTGCCCGCCCGTGCCAGAAATAGTGCTCCTCCCAAACAAACCACCATGGCTTTGATACATATCTGTAGAAAATTAATTTAAAACTGCAATCAATGTAGCGGAGGCACTTTTTATCAAACGTTACTTCCGAACTGAACCTGTAATTACAAAATGTGACAACTTTGAAATATAAGAGAATATCAATGCATAGTTATTTTATTATTCTTCATAGTATTACTCTCATAAACTTTCATGAAAGAGTTGTGTATTGGCGAAGAATGCAAGCATTAATGTTATAAAGGTTAAAAATGTTTCACTATCATAGTGAGAGAAACGAAAGTTTGTTAGATTTGCATAAAAACAGAGTATTGTGATCTTGGCATATGTTCAAACACGCCTGTACTTGCATGTAATGTGATTATGAAGTAAACAGACTACACCAGAGAACAAATTAGAGAAGTAATGCAGCTTTTTGCTGAAGTGTAACAATACAAGGTCCTTCTCAGTTTGAAATATTATCTTTGCATACGAAATATATATGTTGTTGAAAATTTTGATTCTTTTCCGTAAAACTAAAGATTGTTTTAAACGTGTCATGAACGTATATGAGCTGAGCCGGCCATGTACTGTTATTGCCATTTGTGTTATAGACGGGTCATAACGGTTGTGGGACAAAGAGTGAGGTTAGGGCACTATTAACTTGTTCAGTCCTGGTTTCCTCACCTCCCGTTCCGAGGCGTTCTTTTGTTTGTTTGTTTTGTCTGTAGCTGCCAGTTTGTCTTACTTTGTCTATGTGTCTGTGTGTGTATTGTTATAAGATACAGATACATACATACATTGTTATTACATGTCTTCTTATCTAAATCGCCAGTCAATAGTTTGTGTCGTTGACCGGTCTGTAGTTTAACACAAACATTTGCTAGACTCAAGTCAAAATTTGAAGAATTTATTTATGATGTAAAGTAATAAAACACTTATGAATGACTTGCCAGCCAATAGTCAGGACTATAGACAAACGGTCCTTTGGACCTCGAACAAAAAAATATTGACTATTTACCGACAAGTCATTCAATAGATGTATAATATAGATATTCAGTGTGAGCGCAGCTGTTCTGATGACTAAGCAAAACTATTGCAATGTACTTTATGCTTTATTCTTTTATACTTTCTGATAAAACCGTTAAATGAGGCAAAACGTCGGTTTTACCCGTTACATAATTATATTACATTAATTATTCATAGGAGTGTCAAGCTCACAAGAAAGTTAAGTGTTGTCGTGTGTTACTGTAAGTTAACTTATTGCAAATAAAGCTAATGTGATAGACTAATTTAACACCACATGGACGTACATATATATATATATATATATATAGGAAAAATATGAAATTACACCAAGCGCATTTACACTGTCTGGTTTAGTTATACATATATAACCCTGTGAAGCTCTCATGTCCGATAACATATCAGCTAGTTTAAAGACCTGTCTTCAGTCTGGTTTTCATGTACATGTATATTTAAATAAAACAGGGTGTAGATGATTGCAAGTTTATTTACGTACAATAAAACATTGATTCTTTATGTCTGACTGATGTAACTAAAAACGTTAGTCAAAAATGTGTTTTTTTTCCATTGTATAATCATGAGAATTTGAACTTGAAAACCGCTCCACTTTCTGTAGAATGAACCAAGTCCTTTATGCACAAAATGAGAATTTAGAATCTTTTTTTTTCCGGCGGCTTCACAAAGCATATCTTTGACCAAACTACAGACCTTGTTCCCATGTCTCAAATATTGATAAGAAATATTTCAGCTATTATACAATCAGGACATTCCTAAGGTTATTATGATATGTTGTTTGATAACTTAAACACTATCAAGACATACATTAGTATAAATATCATCTCGCCAATAAGCATTTAAAAGGTGTAATCTATGTCATAATTATTAAAAAACGACATCTGTTTCAAATTTAAAGAAAGCAGCTAAGTGAAGGTATTTCTTTTCGACAATCAGTTAAATGAAATTTTAATCTTTTTGATGAAAAACAATATATGGGATAGTCTCCTGGGTTTGGTATGTTCAGAAACTAAAGTTCTGATAGGGAATAATTTAAAGTTATGTTATAAATTTTTATTATTTTTATATTCAAATTAAATCGGAAAAATATTGATCCTGTTTAGAATCCATTCTGTCGACCAAACATTCAAACCTTTAATAACCAACCACCTGCCTTAAACAGGCAGTCAGTAATTTTCCAAAGTTGCTTTTCGGTCTAATTTCAACTTCTCTGAAGTACAAATATGTTGTATCGCTTTCTCAGCTGACTGCTTAATATACGGTTGACCGTACTTCAATATTTCAAAATATTACAGTGACTTTTGCAGTTTGTTTAACTTAACTTAGTACTTTGTATTTTGTAGGAGAAATACAAGCTAAGATTTACATCCTTTTCCGTGATTGCATACTGATAAAGTAATTCACGTCAATTCTCTTGTGGGTCTAAGAACGACGAAAACTTATATAATCTCATTATATTTCATACATTTCTTTTTATGTGTAGGAGGAAATTGATTCAAATTTCCCTTTTCATTGCCTGTTTTTTATTTGTAATAAATTGAAAATAGCATACAATATTGCAACCGGAGATATCTATGCAAAAAGCAGTCTGTCCATTGCTTTGTGTGTAGGAGGGAATAAATTAAATAACTGAAATTAAAGAGTTTTTCACCCGTTTACATTCACGCTAGTACTGTAGTTTTCCTGTCAAATAATGTTTAAAGTTGACTTATTCATTGTTGTGTATAAGCTTTCTCACTTGTATTTGTAAACGCCCGCTTCCTCAGTTCAATACGGATAGCGCGGATCTATGGATCACGGGGTATTGAGCTCAATCCGTGGACGAGGCGTATGTTCTCTGTGGCGATTTGATAAAAGGAAATCGTCTGAAATCATTTGACATCTACCTCTTATTCATCATACACGGAAGTTGGCAGTTACTTCCGGAGAAAAGGTTTGTACTGGTACAGAATCCAGGTTTACTGGTTAGAATAACTGCCCGTCGTTACTTAACTGAAAAACTGTTACAAAACGGCTGTAAACCCAAACAAAAAACAACAACAACAAAACAACAACAAACAAACAAACAAACAAACTAACTAACTAACTAACTAACTAACTAAATAAATAAATAAATAACTTATATGTATGTATGTCTTCTGTGCCTTGCGCTATCCTCCATCTAAAAATAAACAATTTTCAGAGGAGTCGCCCATATGGATTTCCTGTAGCATCTATAAACAAGCCGACAAACAAGCAACTGGTAAGCAATGTGAATGCCAAATCTATTCGTAACAGCAGTTTTGCTTGTTTGTGGCAAAATGGAAATTAGTACAACATTATTGATTCTGAATTAAAAAAAAACAAGATAAGCAAAAAACAACCAATTTACAAGCTTTAAAGAGCTAAAAGCGGCGATATAAATGCACAAGAGAATTATCTACCATTAATCAGAGTCTTAGCGTTATCAATGTCTTTGAGAAGAAGTATGATATAATGATCAGCACTGTTATGGGGTGCTGTTTTGATTTTTATACACTTCTTTGTGGTGATATTCTGAATTCATTTTGACACAATTATGATTTCATATCATTAATCATTTAAGGATGTCACATCTTAAAATATCATTGATCAAGACTGGACATCGTTAAATGCATCTACATGTTAAGTTTCATAATATGACATATACAGACCTATAATTCAATTATATGATATCTCAAAATCAGTGTAATGATAACATATCCTTAATTTGATATATAAATATTCTTATTTCAATTTTATGACATTAGTTAATAACTTTTGATGTCAAGCGTCATAAAATAAATTTAAAGTATCATTGAATATATTAAAGCAAACACACCACAGAATATTTCTTGATATAATACAATCCATTTTATGATATATTTAACTGAGTTAATGATATTATTCTGGAGGAGTCGCCAATATTGTTTTCCGGTGGCGTCTGTAAACAAGTCGACAAACAAGCAACTGGTAAGCTATGTAAATGTCAATGCTTGACTGTCAATCCAGAGGTCCGGGGTTCAAATCCCGGTCCATGCACTGGAAATTTCTGAGATGCTCCCGAGTGTCTCTCACCTAACTTAGAGGCCTGTACTGGTTCTTTCCAGGAAAGACGGTTTCGCGTGTATCGGCGTTATACACCGGGAACGTTAAAGAACCAGACTGTCTATTCGCAAAGAGCTAGGCTAGCTTAGCCGGAGAAGTCTGTGCCTGAAAAGGATTTCTCTCTATCTGTTCTGGGGGCTTTATCTCGCTCTGTCCTTCTGGTCAGATAGCTCTGTGTCTGTACTAGTAAAGGATGAATTTCACGCCCTGTTTGGCTTCGTTTGTTATAAGTAAAGTAAAGTGAAGTGCAGTGAAGTGAAGTGAAAGGGGAAGGAAAAGCAAAAGCAAAAGCAAAGCAGAGTAAAGCAAAGCAAATATTTATTATAGTGACATGTACATAAAACAGCAAATATTATTTCATAACATGACAAAACAAAGTTACAGTACCCGGCCCAATGGACCTATATGTCACCTGACTGAAATAACTTTAAATATATCACATTTAAATCGCGTATTTTACAGTTATATTGGTATCAATGGTATGGCAGTTAGATAGATGTTAAGTAGTGCAAATTTGAACATTAAATCAGCAATTTCATACAATATCAAATTACAACAATAGTCAGTATGATGAAATGAGAAGAAATGTTCACGAATACAACGCCGTTCTCCTACGGTTATAAGCTCTATATACGAATTTAGCGGTCTTTCTAGGGTAATTACACAATAATGACTGTAATTTCCGGTCACTTGGCATGTCAATAAATGTATTGCTAGCTATAATATCACCGAATATATTTGTTCTAATCTCTCTATATAAAGGACATTCTAATAGAAAATGTGATTTGATCTTTCGTTGTGCCTAGATCACAAAATTCACAAAGTCTATTTTCGGGGGGCTCACCAACATATCTCCCTGTTTCGATTCTTAGTGGTAATATACCAGACCTAAACTGATATAAAAGGGATCGCTCGATCAGTCTTGCCTAAGTTAAACTTGACATACTCTTCACAGTTAAAGACAGTTTTAAATACTCTGCATGTTCTCAATTTATGAACTGACAATATATCCTGTGACCATTTCTGTGTATAATGTTCCTTAGACAAAGTCTTTACAACTGGGAGATTAATAACCGTTTTACTGTTATAGTGTTCAACCAGGCAAAAAGAGTTAATGATTTGTTTTACGTCACTGCTCAAATTGTTGTTGTTAACGGAGTAATCATAGTTAAATATACGTTTAGTTAATCTGTCATTATCCATATTAAGCGATTCCAGTAACGTATTACATTAGACCATCTACGATATAAAGGCGGTATTCAACCGGAGTCTTCGTACAGTGCTAAGACAGGCGTAAAACGCTGCGCTCCGGAAGTAAAGTAGGGCTCTGCGTTGTACATTGTATATTGATTGGTACTGCTTAAAACACCATACGGGAGAACATTAGTCTAATATTGGGACTACACATGAATTATACAGATTTTCATATGAGCTGAAACAGAAGTCTTTGAGATTATGTATCTTGCTGCTTATGCTTCCAAGGGCACGGCTTTCCAGCTGCTTTAGAAAGAGCGTCACAATGAAACGCACTGGTTTAAAAAAGGAGTTCGTGCCAAGTCTAAAATCTTTGCAATTAATTTATCATCAATAACGCCAGACAACGTCATTTGCTTTACTATCGGAACTTCCCTTAAGTCCTTAAAGCTAGACAGTTGCATTTAGATTGTTAAATATTCATAGCATTGTCAATGCCATTTGCAATTGTATTAAGGCCTATTTCAAAGAAAGCTAATACAATAGACTAGACAATCAGCGCCTATCACATATTTAAGGCAACACTAAACGCATCAACATTATCTGAATGTCAGTACAAAATCAAACACTTTACATACAAACATCAGTACACATAAACTCTGAGAAAAACTGATAAAAATGCACACATTTCAACAGAGATAATAGCATTGCAATTCAAAAAATCAAAATTCTTTTGGTTCGTTCTTTTTTTTCTTTTCAAAAGAAGTGGAGAGTGACGTATATCGGGTACAATTTCTGTCAGTCAGAATTTCCTATATCAAAAGAGTTCAAGTTATATTCCTGTCCAAATTTACCTTTGAAATTTATAAACATAACACATTCACGTTGGATCTTGGTTCCATACCACCTCTTTAAGGCAATGTGTTTTTGGTAATTTAAAACGGATTGGGAATTTTTTATTGGTTGCGATTATAAAAATATTTGTTATACTTCGAAGAAAAATACATATGATTACTGCCATTTCTCCTATAAATTTTTTTGTAAATAGTCACTTCCAAAACAATTACCATTTTACAAACTTTAAGGATGAGGGATCAATTGTATTTTTTTGGTAATGTTGCTATTAAACAGTGATAAGGTAAACACATGCCATTACTGCATAATTTGTTTTGCCGCGGTCGTACAACAAACCCAACAGCATCGTAACATGGTAGAAAGGATTTCAGACCATCTTTCAAAATTTCCCCTCAGTTGTATGATAAAATTCTGAATCGTTACATATTTGTCACCTAATGTCTTATTACCTTTTTATTGTTCATTAATTCAAGGACAGAATCTCTGAAAATGCTAAATCAAGTCTAGCAGCAATTGCAGAGAAGCTAATAGGAATAAATACAAATATTCAAACAAAGAATTCTTTGAAAGTGACTAACTAGTACGAAGATTTGCCTTCTTAGGAGAAAATGCAGTTTTATCAAAGGGCAGTTACTCCTGTATTATTGTAAAGATTCTGACTTTTTGAAGAAACCATCCTCTAATTGATAAAAAACATTAACAATGAACATTTAGAAGGTATGTACAACATGGACTAGAAAATGCTATTTTTCAACTTAGTATGAAATCAAATATAATCCATAAAGTACTGGACAATGTCTAGCAACCATTTTAGAATACACCTAAGATGCTGGTGATAAAGGAAAAGAATAGTTCACACATGCGCATGCCATACATCTAGGTTATCGAGATGGATAATGACGTAAACTATAGTGACGCTCAATTTCATTTCTTTCATACTTAGCTTAACATATAATAATTCATACAAAATTTTTAAATTGTCCAATATGGAATATATTGTACTGACACGAGGTATATGCAAATCGCTGACTGGAAAAGAAAACAAATCGGTTTATGATAAAAAGTAAAGTTCATGTAGGATATATATCTACCAGTTGTTTATTTTCCATCAACTTAGCAACCACAAGTCAATACAAAAATGTCAGACTAAATAAATTACTACAATAGTGATGTGGCTGTGCAAGGATAATAGAACGGCTGTACGAGTGGAAAGACGGTCAGACATACGACAACGTCGATGTTTGTCGTAGAGAACAAATAGCAGAGTGAGTTAACTGGTATGAGAATTGCAAATGATGAGGGTATGTGTATAAGGGCGATTCAAGTATACATTATCTTCTGTCATAACTTCAGTATATACTTCTACCATTGTAATTGACACTAGCCGAACAGCGTGCATGGTTATGCTGGCAGGAAGCTTCTGTTTTGTTTGGTTTAACGTCACACCGACACAAACGAAGGTCATAAGGCAACTTTCTAGCTTTTGATGGTAGATGATGCCATCGGTACATTATTTCATTACGGATGGACATCTTGGTAAAACCACCAACCTTCCGTTAACCAGCTGGATGGTTTCCCGGTATGAAAAATTTGATGTCTCAAGCGAGGCTCAAATCAGCATCTACGAGTGACATTTACTATTTGGCCAGAGAGCGGGCAGGATATATACTTTAGATATGACGAATGTATTTATATTGAGCTTTCTTATACATGTTCTGTAACGTAAATACATGGAGTTTCGTCGGTTCTGTAGGCGATCATAGGAAATTGGAAAACATAAAAAAATCTTATGATAAATCAACACTTCCACTGACATTTTGCTATTGCTATCACGCTTTTCTAAAACAAATGAATTTGATTTCTTGTAACATGCTCCCTGCAAGACATTTAGCCTTTATTCGAAAAAGCAACACTTGGTAGCGGTGGAACACTTTTGTACTGTGCTTAGGTATACATATAATAGGTGTGTAGTTTTTTTCAAACCTAAGTCGCAGTACTGTTGTATACACATAAACATGTTTATTCTAGTATGATATAATAAATACTATGAAGTAATTATTTATATGTTCATGTGTGAATTCGGGTCTAATATATATTTCACTAATCTAATCTAGAATACCAAATATCTATCCTGCTTCGTCAAACCCTTTATAGATGAAATGGTGTTTTAAATTACACA
This sequence comes from Mercenaria mercenaria, assembly GCF_021730395.1. Lineage (NCBI taxonomy): Eukaryota > Metazoa > Mollusca > Bivalvia > Venerida > Veneridae > Mercenaria > Mercenaria mercenaria. Next base: position 48,967,456 of record NC_069362.1, read on the forward strand.
AAGTCATAATGTTAGGTAAGAATTACATTGTATATATAGAGTATAAAACATTACAATAGATATATTCAAAGTAAATATGTCTTCTTGTAAAATTATGAAAAATCTTTCCTTTAGTTGAACCGTTCTTAACAATTCTAAGTATGTATTCACTGTCTGGTTCAAAGGAACAAACCGTTATGAAAACAATGAGATTTTAAACTTGTTTTACCTGTTAAAGTTTTGATCTTATATTCATTTATATTTTACTACTGTCATTAAGCGTTAGGGAAAATACTGTAGAGACTACGTTATTGTCTGAAATAAGATATATTTATATGGTGTGAGGCTTAGATTCTTATATAAAATATATTTATATGGTCTGAGGCTTAGATTCTTATCTTTATTAGGATTTTTTTATGACAACCAAAGAGTAAAAATGATTAACGAGCTTAATAATAAGTTTTATAATAAGCTGATACCTGGAACAAAATGTAGTAATAAATCAAGAAGGTTGAACAGAATGTAGGATATAGAAGTGGAGCTCGTTGAAAAGAGTTCATCAGATATCAACAATTCTCTTAAGATAGCCGGTAGCCTGAATACGACATTTCCTTCGTATTGCTATCATAATCTGTTCATAATAAACAAAGCGTCGAAATCAAAGGAAAAGCAATGTAATTGAAACTTGCTAAAATCACAGTAAAAGTTATTTGAAAAACATTTCCTTAATGACAAGACCGTCAAATAAAATTTCTCGACTTGAACAGAACAGTTATACCTTTATGTTGAAGTCCAAAAGGCGTCCTTGGTGATTGGTTTAGTTAAGCTTACGAGTTGAAGACTTTGGACTGCGCTGCTTGAAATATTTTATTTTATTGCCAACGAAACAAACCGGTTGCCTCCGCCATCGATTTCTCATTTCAAGTGCGCATGTATTGAAAAAAAAAATTAGCCAGGAAGACGAGTCTATTTCTGTAGTTAGAGAAGTATATGAATAAGTAATATTGGTAAAAAGTGGACTTTTGGATATGGTTAATATGAAGTTCATAGGATGGACAATAATATGAGGTTATTTAACAGTGTTTAGTACAATAATAAATTATACTGGACGAGTACACAGCAGTAATAACCTATATTTGGACGTCCGAATCTGGGTTATTACTGCTGTGTACGATTCCAGTTGAATTTTCAATACTGTACTCAACACTGTAGAAATACCTCTTTATTTAACACCATAATATGATAGACGTAAAAAGCCCCAAAAAGTAAGCATTTTAACTGACAATCAACAATGCACATTTTAAAATACGTTCTTCTCTGATAATACGAGTGTTAAAATAATCGAAAATAACTTTTCTTTGAAATGTTGAACCAAAACCATAATCATTGGATAGGAAATGTTCTAACTAGGAAATTGAGTACTTACACTTACATGTTCCTTTCGAAATTAAGAAGGTTTTGTTTAAAAAGTTTACTTCTGTCGCTACATTGTAAATACAAGGAAAGTGATTCGAAAATGACTCTTTATAAGAAATCGGAAGAGTTGTCCCGTACAATATGAAAACAATATGGAGTGGAGTTTGTGTGGACTGTTGATTTCGGATGTTGCTATATACACTTAAGAAAATGTAAATGAATTTTAAATCACACAGTGTAATACTGGTTTCTATTGTATTGTCATATATATTTAATAACGACACCGTATGACGAATGACTGCATTTGACTTATAGCGGATCGGAAAAGTTTAAAAATATGCCTTTACATAGAGGCCATAAAAAGTCCACCTGGGAATATTGCATGCAATTTTCTGAATATATACCAATATGTTCGGTTTGAATCCTAACAAGCTGAATACAAGAAATGTTCCACGATAACAAAAAAAAAAAAAAAAAAAAAAAAAAAAAAAAAAAAAAAAAAAAACACGAAAAAAAAAAAAAAGAAAAGAAAAAGAAAAACGGTTATCAAAACCGGTTTTGCATGGTGACCATTGTAATAAATATACGTCCTGAGAGACATAATAAAACAGAAGTTTGAGAAAAAATAAATGTAATTAGTTTAATTCTAAAACAGTTTATCTTATTTGTTGTTAAAGAACACAAGCCACTATCATACTTATTCACCCGACAGACACAATGTAATACAAAGGGAGGAAAAAAAAAAAAAACAAAACTAAGTAAACAACATCAGTATCATTGCACAGTGTGTTGAAATTACTTACCACCTAAATGTACAATAACAGACAGATAAGTCTTTTGCGTAGGTTCAGTTGGCATTCAAAAACAAAGCATGCAAATACAATGTATATACACTCTTATGACCTATTATTGAGACATCGTTAAAAAGCATAATTACACGAGTAAGTTTTACTTCTCAAAAGAGGGATAGAAGTGAAGAATGTTTGCGTGTCACATATCAAAGTCATTTAATGAAATGCATGTGCTTGGCAATCATTTTAATAACGCTAATGAATTGGATTATTGATAAATACGTCGACGTTTTAAAAGAATAAAATACCGGTACTTCAAAACATAACACTCTTGAGAAGGCATCATAATAAAATATAGTTTCGGAATGACACATGAAAAGTTGCTTATAAAACACATTGTAACTTGAAGGTTTGGAAAAGCTTGCATATTGTGAATATCAATCTTACGTGATGTTGTATAAGGTAGCGTTTAACATAAAACATCGTTTTACAGTCAAATTGTTCCTTTTTAAAGATTAACATACGCTACTAATCAGAGTATTTTCGCACAGGTTGGTATGAGATGTTGAAGCATATGGTATATAGATAACAAGATTTGTGAAAAAAAGATCCTTTGAAAGTATAGATACCAACCAAGCAACATAATGACAAACTATGTGTGACTGGGTCTGTTCATGAGAGGAAATGAAATGTCCAACACCAATTACGCCCCCTTCCAGCGTCAAAAGCGGAATCCTAATTTTGTAAAATTGAATGTTCGAATTTACCCCAAAGATCTAAAAATATAACTGCACTGAAACCATTGATTACTGGACATGTTGTTTCTATTAGAGTAATCGATTCCTTATCTATAAAAACGTGACTTAACTCGAGAAATATTTACTCAATATGGACATAAAGGTAAGTGCTACAAAATTCTTTTAAGTTTCTGTCCATGATTTTATTACATTTATTTTCTTTCGAGCATTATCTTAAGTTCTGAGTTGGAACTGGATGTAATTCAGAACCGTTAATGAAAGCATATGGTTAGAAAAGAAAGACATTACCGAAGTACGAGGGGTGTTCAATAAACACCCGAAAAAGTGCTCTCCTTTCTTCATGTATCATCAAAAAAATGAATGAAACTGCTATAATATGTAAACTAGGGAATACTGAGTTGATATGTCAAAATTATATTTTCTTTGCATAAATAATAAGTAAATGCTAGACCCAATGGCAACGTCAAGCGACGTCATCAAGCCCAGTTGTGTCTCTTTTTCTATTTATGTGGACTTAACCATTACTTGCTACCTTGCTTTTTTTCAAGCTACATTTTTTTTTAAATTGGGTGAATATCAAAGTGATGTGTAACTTCAAATTATAGTTGTAACACCATTAAAATGTTTGGCAGGCATATTGTGTTGGTCCTCTCTTAAAAATTAGAGCTGAACGGAGACATGAGAAAACAATTTGTGATTTGAATCGAAAATCAAGGAAAGAGACACATGCTATTCTGCAATAGGTTTAAGGGAAAATGCCCTGAAGAAAATAAAAAAATTGTTAGTGGAATGGGATGTTTAAAACTGGTCTGGAGAATATTGCTGACGACTTGTGGTACCGACATGAAAAATAACGCTCAGTCACGTTTTATAATACGGCATCACAGTTCAGTGTCCCATTTTATTATTACTATTATTATACCAGATTTATATAGCGCCCTTTTCATGATCAATTTCACGTTCAAAGGCGCTTTACATAGTTCAAATGCAGCCACGCAGGGAGCATAATTCATCCTCTACTAGTACAGACACAGAGCGATCTGACCAGAGGGACAGAGTGAGACAAAGCCCCCACGACAGAAAGATCAGAAATCAGATACAGGCTTGTCCGGCTAACTTAGCCTAGCTCGTTGCGAATAGACAGCCCGGTTCTTTAACGTGCCCAGTGTATAGCACTGATACACGCAAGGATTGCCTGGGTTCCTGACCAGTAAACCTCTAGTTGGGTGGGAAACACTGAAAGTCGTTTCTGAAAATTCTTGTCATCAATACGACAAGAATATTGTATGAACAGTATTGATTTATTCATAGGAAAGTGTAGAAAATGCATTTAATGGCAATACACATTGAACCAATGGTATTCTTGAGTTGTATTGATTCATTGTATGTGCTATGACAGTGTCATAATAACGCTGGGCCGCTTGTGAGGTAATGGCGTTGACTAGGAGTCGATAAATAAATATTGTGCGTGTTCTGAAATCTGAAGTTTAGATATTTGCATTTAATATCATATCTGTCATAATTTAAAACCAAGTTAAGCAAAATTGGACCAGAAATAAAGATATTAGAGCACCTCTCGTACTTATGTTTTATATATTTCTATTGCGGTTGCCGCTTTCCTTTTCATAGCATCATGTACAATGTACTGGCACGCGAGTAGTCCCCGGACAGCAGTAGTCCCCAGACACCCGCAACGCTCTATTTTCGCGATTCGTCTACATATTTTTGTGCCTAATCATACAGACGCTTGTTTTGGAGAAGTTTATCAAGTTCATTCTTTCACAGGTAATCATTTGAGTATAATTATCGTGGAAATCCTACCCAGAGGTTACTTGTTTACATTTTCACTGGCGGGGCTTCCATTTTTAATGCGCATGCGCAAGAGAGGCCCCTCTTGACGGTTTAAAATTAAGGCTACATGTCTTTACTTCACGACTAGCAGACGATACATAAACTTTCAACAAGAAAAGTTATTTTCTTTGTGACAACAATACTAATTTGCCAAAATATTAAAGAGGTGTTATAGCACTACATTGTCCAGATATCTGTAACTTAAGCATAATTATTCTGTTTTCTGTTGTCGCAATTTCCATGTGGCTGGGACAAATAAATATGACGCAAACTTGTGATCTTTTAACAGTGATATAAAATATCATTTGTCTTTTTATAATATCAGCTCATATGGGCAGTTCCTGATAAATATATTCATGAAAAATTGGTGTCCGGGCATTACTATCGAGCATGCATAAAATCTGACGTTCTACAGACCACTTTTCGGGCCTCGCTAATCCCCCGCGAACGTGACGTCATTTCACAGGAAAAATCCTAAACTGGTAATACCGGAGCTAAGGTTTGTATATATGTAAATCGTTTTTATTCTTGATATTGGTTAAGCTTTTGAGGACGAAATATATGCGATTTCTGTCCAGGGACTACTCGCGTGCCAGTACCCCTTCATATACGTGAAAATGTTGATCCAGTAGTTGTATCATCACATGTAGAAGTTCGTTCCACGTTACGAAATAACATTTATAGGAAGACATCCTTAGATAAACGGGTCAAATGTCAGTTGTATGTTTTGTAACCGAGTACATTCTGTGTCTTTTCTGATGACTCTAACAGCAGTTTTACTGTATTATTCATGACTACACTACATTTCTGGGCGGGGTAGAAATATCAATTCAATTCAATTCAATTCAATTTATTTTATTATTTGTAACGTAAACAGATACTGTTTCTAGTTACATACAGGAAAACATATAAACATAATTATAGTGACAAGTTTACACATAGAACATCATAAATATCGTAAACCTTCAAAAATATGCTGAAGCTAACAATACGTGAGGTTGAAACTCAAAATATTTAATTATATATTGATGTAAGTAATTAAGCATTTCTTGAATTGGAATAACATAACATGGAACAAGATATATGATTGACAATATTGTGAACTAAGAAATAATCATTGTATAGGTATCCTTATTGGTTATTGTAATATTATATAAAGACAATATCGTACATAATACTAAGAAACTATGCAACAGCTAGTACATTCAACTGACGTAATAAGAAGGCATGATATACAAACTTTCCAAGTTTCAAGAGCGCTGAATGTTGCGTAGTGCTCATAAGTTCAGTAAATTTCAAAACACTTGGTCTTACATAGAAATATGGTTTGATATATATCTTTCTGATATCTCTGTAAAAAGGACAAATTATTATAAAATGATATTCATCTTCAATATCACCAGTATGACAAAAGTTACAAATACGTAAATTGCGGTCTATTCTATCAGCAACATAACGTCCAGATTCAATACGTAATTGATGGGACGATAATCTCAATCTTGACATAGCAATTCTATATTTATTAGGTAATAGATCTAAATATTTTTCAAACTCAAAAACACATTAAAAAGTTCTATATGCAAACAAAGAACGACTGTTGGAAAGGCTATTGTTCCAATTTTGAACAAAAACGTCGATTATTCGTTGTTTAAACTGTAAGTGGAAAGATTTCAAGTTATAATATAATGGATTATTCCAAATATATGAAAAACCATAGGTATCTAACAGCATCTTAACATTACAAGCCCAATTTTTAACTCCTCTATTACAACCATCCAACATTGCTTCATATAAATACTTAACAATAATGTTTTTAGAATGAATAATTTTGCACCAATATTTAATTATGCGTACATATCTATTAATAAATAGCGGATACCTTCCCAGTTCCCCATATACACCCATATTGCAAGATGATGTTTTAACATGTAACAATAGTTTGCAAAACTTAAGATGTATTCGTTCAATCTCTTTAGATTTACCAAAACCCCAGACTTCGCATGCATAGTTTAGTGTAGAGCCAACAAAGGCGTCAAATAACTGACATGGAGTTTTAGGTTTTAAGGAAAATTTACTTGTATTCGCTAACAAAACATTTAAAGCTTTTAATCCTTTCCCTGCTAGCGTTTCTTGATTTAATAAAAACGTACCAGTGTAAGTAAATACGGTCCCCAAATAATTGAAGTTATCGACAGTTTCTAAGGGCATATTATTATACGTCCATTGTTCGGTTAATTTCAATGGACCCGTCTTCCTAAATACAACAATCTTACTTTTGTCTGGATTGACTTGTAGATTCCAATTTTTACAATACACATTTAAAAGATCTAAACTTCGTTGGAGATCAGATGGAGTTTTACCAAGGATAACCATATCGTCAGCAAACAGCATCAAAATAAATGATATGTCATCCAAGGTTAAACCACTGTTAACACCCTCAAGTAAATATAACTCTTAATCCTCAAGGAAGAGTGAAAATAATAGAGGAGAAATTACCTCCCCTTGTTTAAGGCCCATTGAACATTAAAAAAAATCTGAGTATGACTTACAACCTCTTATACAAGCTTTCACATTGGAATACATATCACGGATAATTCCTAACTGATGTAGTTTGTACCATAAACCATTGCGATAGATACTGTCAAATGCCTTACTAAAATCAATAAATGCACATGCTAATCGTCCATTTTCACTAAGAACTTTACTAATTATAGCATTCAATACAAAAATTGCGTCAACAGTTGAACAACCTTTTCTGAAACCAAACTGCGCATCACTAATTATATTATTACTTTCAATCCAATTGCTTATTCTTTTTGTTTAAAACACCTGTGAATATTTTAGAGAAACAACTAACTAAGGTAATACCCCTATAATTATTAACATCTGAAGGATCATTCTTCTTAAATAATGGCACAATAATACCTTCCATCCAACTGTCTGGGAAAAAACCACTGCCTAAAATACCGTTAAATATGTCAACAAGATGAGACAACAAAATGTCGCAAGATTCAATAAAATATTCATTCAATAACTGGTCACCAGCAAACGACTTATTCCTTTTTAGATTACTTATCACCGCTTGTATCTCGGTCGCAGTAATTGGCATATCTAATTCATCATATACACAGTCATTACCTCCAAAGTCATGATTATCGCAGAATTGCTCAGCATCAATATTTCTATCGTTAGGCAACCGTGCATTTAGACCCGAAAAAATTTTGTAAAATTCATCTATACTAATACTGTTGTTTATATTAGACGTATTTTAAGGTGAAAAATGTTTCCAGAATTCTCTCGGATTGCAATGGCGTAATCTTTCAATATTTCTCATTTTATTTAATTCATATCTCCGTTTCTTAGTCTTAATACGATTTTTATAAGTAGTTTTATAAGTACACATTTCTATCCTATTGGCATCGTTTTTACACATATTATATTTATATATTTATTAACAGACGACACATAAATCTGTTTTGCATTTAAACACTCGTTGTCAAACCATTCAGCTTTTTTACATAAAGAATCACTCGGCCTTGGCCTGTTTGAAACTACTACATGTTTGCAAAATAATGGTTCAGCAACACATTTTATAATATTTGTAAAATTGACAATACATAAATTTGCTTCATTTCTACATGTAAAGTTAATATCTCGAGTAATATCATTCAAAGCAGGCAATTTTGAAATCAAACCACGTCTAAAACTATCACGTAGGTCATCATTCCATTTTATTTGAGTTCGGCAGTACGGAGCGTCATTACAATTATTCGCATTATTACATAAAATTGAAAAGGAAATGGGCGCGTGATCTGACCAGACAGAAAACGGTTCAATTTAAAAATTGTTTATACAACAAAAATCACAATCTCTTAAAAGCAAGTAATCAATAACGCTCGCTCCCATTGTACTAGCATAAGTATAATTGCCGACGTTGTAGTCACTACCTAATCGGCCGTTGGCGATACGGAATGAATTAGCTTTACACAAATCAAGCAGTTTTAATCCTTGGTTATTATGTACAGTATCCATCGAAACTCGACCTAAAGGCATATCTGGACCGTATGTATCATTGTTTATATAATCAATTAATCTATCATGTAAAATGTAATCCTTTCTATCCCCGTTACCTACTCGAGCATTCCAATCGCCAGTTAACAATACAATACCACGTGATTCGTACATATGTATGTCATTTTGTAATAAAGTAAATAGGTCGTCTGTAATAAAATTGTAGGCAGGTGAGTTTTCAACCCATATATATACACCTGCAATAAATACATCGTCTTTCATATTGAAAAACGTTTTATCAGCTTTGAGCCATATGATTGTATCATGATGATTTTGAACAATTTTAATTCCTTTCTTAACTGAATCTTTTATATAAATCACAATGCCACCACTACAACGCTTAGCTCTCCTATTTTGAAATTTCCTATAAAAGTTATAACACTTATAACCACTTATATCAAATTTAGATGTGCTGTGGGCCCATGATTCAAACAGGAATACAATGTCATATTTTGATATTTTATCTACAAATTCACTATCTTCCAACTTAGATCGGTTCAGTCCATTAATGTTCCACGATAGAACCGATAGTCCAGCCTCACCGCACCGCTACCCACGGCTATCACGCACTGGCGCCCCGTTCACATAGAGCGTGTCATAACTCAACCAGGCTGACCTACCCTCCCGTTTCGCCGCCTTAAGTTTGGGGATGAGTGCCTTTCTGCGCGCGACGATCTCAGGTGGGAATTGCTCGTGCAAAAAGAAGTCAAAGAACAACTAAAAGTTAGTAAGTAAAGTAAGAAAATGTTACACTTAACGAAAAGCTTTATTTAATAACAGCATAATAAGATACATTGATCCTACTTATTGCACTGAATAAATATTGCTTACAAAAAAGTGTCCACCATTTTTTTTCTGATAATGAATTAAATTAACGACCGTGATGAAATTCACAACGAGTCTTGTCATAAACAATCTGTGTAAAAATAACACCTGCGTAGTATGATAAAACAAAAGAACTATACTAGCCGAAATTCGAAACATCCCTCGAAAGTTTTTTTTTATTTCTTTGACGTAACAAATAATACTTTTGAAATGTCATTCATGTTAAAATAACATTTTCAAAAACATATCGAGAGACGGAATGGTACGAATTATTACCTCTACCGACTTTCAAAATGTCACAAAATACTCATGGATGTTTTGTTTTTCATAAACGTGCACATATCGCGGTTATAAAGGTACAAAATTATTTCTGATATTTTGTGATCAAATATCGGGCCAAATTTAAATTTAGTGCTATGATATGGCAGAGTTGAGAAATCGTTTTGCTTTCGTCATGACTTTCCTGCCTTGTAACGAAATTCATTTGATATTTTGTGACCTTTTTTGAAAACTGGCTTAAGGTAGAAAAATGAATTTAAAGATATCCTAACCCTATTCAATTTCATTGAAAACTTAATTTGTCATTTAAGATATATTGCTCTAAACATGTGAGATGTGTAAAAAAAAAGCTATTTATACATGCCACATGGAAGATACTGCAAAAATACCGAGGTACCTGATTAGTTTCGTTAAGTGTATCTAAGTTATCACACTTTTGGCAGTAACAAAATAACTCTTTCTGTTCAGCGGTAAGACAGTGTCAGGTTTAACATATACATTTATTGAATAAAGATAAAATCTACATATAAAGCACTGTTTATAAACAATTAGGTAAAAAATGAATGATGCAATCCAGGTTTGACCAATAATATTTTTAACGTTTTTTTCACATATTAAGTCTTCTGAAAAAGCTCCAGGTTTACTAATACTCTTGTCGTTACCTTGTGATGTATATCACCAATTTAATTTAAAACTCATCAACGTCACTTTCATCACAAACATTTCTATACATTCTTTTAATTTACGTAAACTGCACAATTACAAAATAAAAACAATCTGAATACATTTCTGTCTATATTAGTCATCAATACAAAATGATCAACAGAACGAAGATCAGCAATCAGCATACAACGATATGCTTTTAAATTTCAGTACTCTCTAAATCTTCAGAAAAGGCTTCATTTATAAATGCTGCAGCAGTGTTTGGAGAGTGAGATGTATCACCAAGATCATCATCATCGTCACTGATCTTGTCGAGACTTTCTTTAGATTTACGCATGGCATGAAGATTCAGAGTAGCACTAAGAAGATCTTCACTGGATACAGAGTGGAACGTATCATCATTATACATGTCGAGAGTGACCTCCCTTTCTTCCATACGATCATACACGGTATTCTGATCGTCGACAACGTTTTCATCCAAGTTAATGTCATCAGAACTAAAGAAATATAAGCAATAACAGTTAATAAAATTTCAATCATGTTAAAAAGCCATCCAGCTGACTTACGGAAGGTTGGTGGTCCTACTAAGGTGTCCATCTAGGAGGGGCACCTGGGTTCTTGCACCGCCATAATAAAGCTGGAAAATAGCCAAATGACGAAGTAGTTGTGCTTTGTAACTTTTAAACCATATATGACATATATTTGAGATTACTCTCAAATTTCAAATGCCTGCCATATAATATTATATTTCACAGTGCTTATACTGTGACATACATCATATTTTCATTGGAATATTAAATGGACGTATTGCATGTAAATTGTCTGAAACGACGAAATAGATATTCCTTTAAATAACATATTAAGTATCTACACTCAAGGACTATGAAACGCTTACTTCATACATTGCAAAAACATGTATGCAGATATTTGCATATTCACTTATTGTTATTCATTAAATCTGATCCACGTTAGTGATTTCTTCAACAACCCCCCTACAATATCTTACTCGTCATTTTGAATTATTCATAATATCTGTAAAAGGAGTATACAGTTGTCTAAATTCATGAAAATGGACCAAATGTGACTGCGTTATTCGACATTGAAATGGCTGATAATGCAGATAGACTCCATCTAAAACATTCTAGCCTTTTATTCTTGTCGAAAGTATGTTTCTCTTAAAACCGCGTCTTGGAAAGCTGTAAAGCCGTAGTCATACTATCAGGTATCAAGGACTAGGTATTACCAAGTTTTTAAAACGTAGGAAAAAAGCAATATACATAGAAAAAAGACGTGTAAGGGGCCGTTATACAGGTAACGATGCTTTCCCCAGACACATTTGTTTTTAACACCAGCACGTAAACGTAAAAGAGATCACGTCAACGTCTCATAAGTTTGTTTCACACCGTAAACTCGACTGACCATTCTATTACTGAAATTTGTCCATTTATTAGCGGTGTAACGACTAAAGCAGATATTCCTACAACAATATATCTGTACATCCAAGTAAAAGTAATCCAAATACGAGCTTTGTGAGCTTTACTCATGTCTTGTATAGCGCAGAAAACAACCTTAATACCCTTATTTACTATACATATTTCTTAGATATAGCTACTAGTACATAGAGAATTGTCTTCGATCAAATTTTGCAAATGTTAGATGAAGCGTTTTAAAGTCCTTGAGCGAATGTAGCCTATTATTGTCACCTTGCAATACTGGCACTGTCTACGTTAGCTTCTTGGATGTTATCACATGGATTGATATCAGCATTTAACAGGGGATTATTCCTGAAATAAAACATCTGTTATCTGTAGATTCAATACTTTTATAATATTTAGATATATTTAAAGTACTTGGTTATATTTTATATATTGTTATTATGAAGCAACTTTACTTCTTGTCTTTGGGTAGAATGTTCAATTTTAGATTTATTAATATACACGTTAATTATTTACACGATAAAATTGATAAAACATTCATGACTTAAAATGGCAGCTTATATACACTAAAATACACTTTTCGATCAAGCAATTAAGTACATGTATTATAAATTTATGTGTATACTGCTTGTTTTTAGTATTGACTTTCAGCCATCAAAGATATGTTCAATATAGACCAGTCATATAAACACAAATATTAACAGGTGACTTACATAAGGATTCATTAAATAAATAATAATATATAATCATACACAAAACTCTTTTGTTAGATGTACTACATTGCTTACTGTTTAGAGTATAGGTTGCTTCCTGGTATTGCTGCATCTTTTTGTTCATGCACATGCATTTCCATGTCTACAAAAGAGCAAAAAGTATTTAAATTTTACAGATGCAGTACATTGTTTTCAGTACAATTAAACTTATCTTTTGTTTAAAACTGTATGTTTCTTCGTTGTTAAGTGCAAAGTATTGACTTCTTTATACACTTGTAAAAAGTTGAGAAGGACTTTAAGTTATTACCATATTGTTGCGTTAAAACAATTAAAGTATGTACATCTATATTTTTCATACCATAGTTATTTTTCCGTAATCGAACCTTAGTGAATGTCTTGCCGGTCCATAGTCAACACTATTTGCCTAAGATCCGAAGGACCAAGAACTTATTGTTTTGACTGTTTGTTGGCAAGTCATTCAGTAAGTGTTTCATTACATAATATGTCATCAAAATAAAGAAAAAAAGAAGAAAAAAAGCAATACAGTATGGTAAAGGTCACGGTATTAGTTTTAGACCTATTATAGCTCTAAATGTTTACAAACAAAACAACCAGAAAAGGCAACATATCCTGTTATTTGAAACCTCGTTTTAAAACTCAGTCTTTTTGTCAGTTGGTAAAAGAATTTATTTCAATACTAAAGAATATTTCACAAGAATTAGAAACATGAAGAGGTAAAAAATAAGCTGAAAATACAATGTAATTAATTCTTCCTTCAGTGAAAAATGCCCAATATCACATGTGAAAATATTTAAAGGAATATATGGACAGATGTTGCTCAAAATAAATTCCACTCACTCACTCTGTATACTATAAGAGCCATAATCATGAACGTGAAAATCTACGATTCCATTTCTATCGCGCATTTCTCACCTAAAACGCGCATTTCAGTAAATGGGTACCAATAGAAGGATGGCATGTATATGATATGATGATAGAACAAAAGTATGAAATTAGATGTTACAAATCAATTATGTGTCCCAGATTACCTGATATAAATCAATTTAATCAAATTTGTAAAATAAGTATAGCATAATTCAAAGGTAACGGAATGGCGGAAAGTTTTAACCATCAAAATTCTCGGACTCTATGAACCTAAAATGCATGACTGTGATCAACATAAAATGTATGTGACAACATATAACAACCCTCACTTTTTCAGCTCTTATTCATTACCTGGTGTGTTGATAATGGCTGCCTTAAGTTTCCTTCTAAACCTGAAATTTAGATTAAAAAAAGTTTTAATCCAATTTCCGAGAAATTGCAAGGAAAATACGACATCAATAAGGATATTTCCTCATCGCAAAAATCTAACTAATTTTGTTAAAATCTTCAGTCATACTAATTAAACTCCAATGTTACCTACTTGGTTTCCAATTGTCACAGGAATGTCTTACACTTTTCAAAAAATTGAAAAATAATCAAGACAGCATAGTAGGATTAGGTGACTGTGCACATTAAACGGGACCCTATTTTTAAGAAAAATACTGAATTTATGCAAGAAAATTTTGTGAAATTCAAGACGGAACAAAGCAAACTCTAGGATACAACCACGTGCATTGCAACACGCTGGTCAGGTCAATCTGTCTCACTTGGTGATTTTCAATCTGTACACATAATGTTTCGGAATTTAGTAGGTACATATTTAGTTATTTTTTATGGGTGGTTAATCAGATTTAAGTCAAGTAATGAATTTATTTTAAACTTAAAAACTTACTTGTGTTCACCGAGTTCTTAATACTTGTTAGATTTTCACTGGAAGTATTCTTAAAACTTTATTTTCTTATCCTAGTTGCATAAATCTGATAAACGTACGTCACCCAAAGAATGATATTAATATAAGAACTATTGTTTTATAGCTGTCAAAATTTGCACTGATAATCATATATAATAATTATGTTAATAATATGTTTATTTACAAAAGCAAGTGTGTAAAACTATTATTTATCTTGGTTGTGCAACGATAGACAGGAAATAAATGAATGTGGAAGCTACACATGGTTTAAAAACTTGTCCTTTTGTTCAGAATGTTAAAATATCGCAATATCTACCAAATGTAAATGTAAATCGAGAATGAAAAGAAATACTCCGGTTTTCGAACGCTTTCATTTTAAAGAAGGATAATTACAAAATTTACAAAAAAATTATATTAAAACATATATTTGAAAAAAGATCCAACTTTATGCCATGGGTCTTTTTGTTTCTTTAATGAATCACTGAGAGAATACACGAAAAATTGCTTAAAAATGATTGACCACCTATATACATATGTATCATTCAAATCTATTTTAGAAGAAAATTTAGCTAGCAGAGATGACTGCTTACTTGAAGCAAATTATATGTTAAGTAGGATATTCTCAAATGAGCGGAAACATGAATTTATTAGCCCTGACTTATGTAGCTGAGGAGTACTAAGAAATAACCTATCATGTTGATTAACAAACTCAAAGCAATGATTACTTCCCTTAGCGCATACTTAATCACTATGTACAGTCATAAATACCACGTGACCATGAAAATCACATCACCGTTGGAAAGAAAAATTCAAATAATATTATCTATTTTAGACTTCATAAATTCATTTTATCATCCACATTATCCTTAAATCTATGAAATATACTAAAAAGATATTTTCATAGTTAAAATTTAATATCAAATGACAAGTAAAATGACTCATCAAAATCGTGACAAAAATGCTTCTTTTAGAGGCTTCTACACTGTAAGGGAGACTACCGAGTAAGAGGCTGGTTGATTAATTGCAGAAATGAAACTATCTGAAGAACGAGATTGAAACGCTGAAACGAAGGCACCATCACCTAATCCTCCGAAGAAATCTGGCAGACTCTACTGCAAGGCCGTATTTACAGGCTACAAGAGAAGCTTGCCCAATCAGTATTAACGATATCGGATGAAGAAGAAGCGTTAGATTTCTGGTCATTTTGGATCATGAATATGAATATAACGGTTTCGCTACAGTCGGTACTAGTGGGTATCGCAATTTCGTAGCGTCTTTTATGAACATTCTTATTCAAACTGAGTCTTCTATCTTCTACTTAAAAGGATATTCTTATAGAGTTTGTTCTACATAACTGAATAGATACAGCTACTAGATTTAATCTGAAAATGTATAACTCCGAAACGGTTGAAAAGACGTCATATTGCTCGTCCGCATTCTGCATATGTCTGCATAACATTTTGTTATCAATAAGCAATGGACACATCGTGCTACAAATACTATAGAAACATGCTTAGCAAAAATCGACGGAAAGGATAATGCGCAAGCAAGTAATAGATATATACAGTTACTGATAAAATTGAACTCACAAAGGGAAAATAAGAGGAAATAAGAGGAAATCCTAAAATGGCGGGCTAGCCGTTTTATCAGTATATTTACTGTCCTTCTGTGTAAAGTACTATTTACATAAAATGCATGGGTCTATTATATAAACAATACATTCTTACTTATTTCTTGCAGAAAGAGCTATAAATATAATGACTGTGATTATAAGTGCTTCTGCCACAGACACTGCAACCAAAATAAACGTCAGCTTCTTAGAACCTGCTTCTGCGTCATCTTTTGACATGGTTTGCTGAAATTTGATTGTTTCCGTTTGAAAAGCATCGCATGAACATCACAGGACTGTTTAATTTACGTTATAGTAAAATGAATTATAATATGTCAACATAAGCAGTTTAGAATGCACTCAATATTAACATAAATAATTCTAAGATGCCTTAATACGATCAAAATTTTAAGCTTCTTAAAATGTATTTTATGATTATTACTAATTCTAACTACAATTTTTACTTTCCATGTCTTATTAGCATAGATAATCTTCTACTCAAAGAATTTATATAAAATCTACATCGATCACATTTTATATGTATACTAAACAAAGTAGACTTACTAAAAACACATGATTTTCATAAAATCAAATTTCAAATCAGCTGATATAAACTTCTGCGCATTGAGATCAAGGCTTTTAAAATTGTACTTATACATATATACTCCAATGATTTATGCATTCAGCTGACTGTATAAATATTTTGCTTTAAATGAAACAGTTTGTTGCGCAGACAGTTTATGTATATTCCTATTTAATAAAACTTACTTGAGACACTCTCATCACATTGTACTTGTTTTGTAACTCAACCATCTTTCCGCTGTTCGCTTGCTTGTCAAACAACCTATCATTCGAAGTTCTTTGTTTTATCATATTCAGATCAAAGGGTTTGTCGCAATTTCAATGTTATATATACTCAAAATACTTTAGTAACAGAACATGAACTTATAAAAATGTACTTTTTAATAATTCCTTGTGCATATTTAAGTTGTAGTGAATTATTCTAGACAATTAATACTAGTACTTTGAAACTGATATCAATGCAACTGCCTTTACTTTAAGGGAAAATCTAAGTAAATTATTTCCGACCATTTTAGCGGGAAATGAAACAAAGGACTTACTCTATAGCTTCTTTGCCCGACAGAACTGCCTGAGTTTCCTTATCAACAACGTGAAATTTCAAATCTGAACTGCAAGAAATGAGTAATCGATAAATCAAACTAAAATACGGAACGTACCGAACGGTCATGGAAACGACTGACAGATAGTCCGTCGGCAAAATAAAATGTTCATAAAACCGTCTGAAGTAAGAAAAACTATAAGATTCTTTCACTAGTTGTAGGTGCAGATGGGAATATCTGGCTCGAGGGTAACTGTTTAGGCGGTAACGAGGCTCCTGCCGAGTTACCATCTAAACAGTTTCCCGAGAGCCAGATATTCTTATATGCACCTACAGCAAGTGATCGAATCTTTTTCTTGCATACCATATTCAAGAAATACTTGTAAAAATAAAGTCAATTTAACGTCTTTTTTGTTAGAACTATTTCTTATATAGTAGCGCATTTAAACAAAGCGTGGGAAACCAAAGTCCGTAAACAGGAAAGACGTCATAACGTTTCAAAAGACAAATGGCAAAGCTTAGTTCCGGTTTTATTTTATCAGTTGCAGAGTAACGTTATGATTTTTTGATAAATCGAGAAATATACTATCAGCAACAAAGAGGAACTGTCGAGGTATTGGATTTTTATTCCGTTTTATGAAATAAAATATAAATTACTACATAAATTTTCTACAAATATGTAGTTCGTTATACGTCATTTACAGCACAAGAGTCATCTTACACCCCGGGGTGTAAGATGGATTTTTCCAACACCGATAAAATTCCGGAAATCACCGTCTGGTATGCAAGAAATGATTTCGATTATCGTCTTGTCATGTAGTGATGAAACAATAGAAGCAGAGCATATCAATACTTAAAGATGTTTTTCGCAATTATTTCTAGCGGACAGAATTTTTTGTAACTTTGCATATTTATAAATTGATGTATGACAAGTTGAAATAAAAAATAAAAATGATAGGTACCCGTGCTTCTTTTTTCAATATTCAAAGTTTATTAAGAACACTAAATCGGTATTTTTGTCTGAAGAAACAATACATACATGTCATAATAAAACTACTGCAAACAACTATTTATTCAAAGTTTCACTCTGATGTTACTGTTTATGCATCAAAATTAATGAAACCACTATAACTATGCATAAAATGCCAACATATAGATATATTAACTCGGAAAAATTACTCTTGACAGATGTCGAAAGTATCTGAAACTGAGAAAAACACGAAGTATTTCTTAATGATATGAAAAATCTAGCGGACAGAATTTTACCAAATTTTATATTATGTAAGCTAGAACTAAGACAAAAAAAAACTAAACCAAAAAAAAAGAAAAAACAATATCAACCCGTGCTTGTTTTCAAGAAAAATTAAAAAATATTCACTCCACCCACAAAAGTATTTTTTCATTACCCCACCCACCTAAAATTATGAACATTTTTTTTTCTTACAAAACAAATTGCACAATGTTATTATCAGTTTCTTAACCAATTTTCTTACTCACATGTAGAATAATGCTCCTTTAAGGTTGCATGCCTCTAGGTCAAATACTTTTTGAGATACGTGCTACACAAGCTATCACATGCCATTTACGTATATATTTAACCACGTCAAGGGTCATAAATCTGTTTTTACTGAGTGAAACCTCAAATAAAAGCACTGGTGCACAACTTCGCATGCTGAATTTAATTCTTGTGTGGTTTCATGACTCTTGGCGCATATACTTTTGAGGTACATGCGACAAAAATGTTTAGACTCTTTATGTACAATTTGACTGTCAAGGGCCATAACTCTGGTGTCACTACGTGAAATGCAGGATGGGGCACAAAAAGTATAACAACATTTTTAGGAAGTCACATCTGAACTTGAAGGAGATAGATCTACGTTAAGATTTTCTGGAATTTTATTTGACTTGGAGTCGGCTGCATTATTACTGGACGAAATAGTTTACTTTCATATTGGCTGTCCACAATGTATTCGATTCGAGCACTTCCTAGGACTACTCCTCCAATAAAACACCATCACTTTTAAAGGTAAAATATGGATGCACGACCTATATTGTCAGTACATTCGATACTTTTTGCGCGAGTGCGCTGCATATCAGACAATTATGCACTTTCGGCGGCTAATCCTGA
Organism: Mercenaria mercenaria; assembly: GCF_021730395.1. NCBI lineage: Eukaryota > Metazoa > Mollusca > Bivalvia > Venerida > Veneridae > Mercenaria > Mercenaria mercenaria. Next base: position 48,986,890 of record NC_069362.1, read on the forward strand.
ACTTTACAGTGGTTATCGCTTGCTGCGCGATTGAGTTGCGCACAAAATATTGTGATGAACTCCTTTAACACACGCTGAACGTCTGGGGAGCAAAGAATGCCATGGCATATATGAATGGAAATACACTTTCTTGCATTCCGGACGGAAGGTTTTCAACGGTGCCGGAAAACTCCATCTTATCCCCGGGATGTAAGATGACTTTCGTGCTTTACATGACACGAAACTAACTATTCAGTAGATCGTGGACTTTTTTTTACGTATTTCTGTAAAACTAGATAAAAATCAAGTACCTTAATAGTTCTTTTTTGTCCTATCTAATATATTTTTTTGAATTTTAAAAATAAAACAACGTTATTTTCTGTAATTCCATTAATGTTACGCTGCAGATGATTAAATAAAAGCGGGACTCTATGCGTAGTTATACCAGACGTCTTTCCTGTTTACAAACGTATTACTGTGAGAGAAGAGTTTTTAATGATTACATTTTTACTACTTATATTGAATATGGCAAGCAAGAAAACGATTCTGTCACAAGTTGTAGATGGGAATACCTTGCTCTTGGGAACAGTTTATGCGGTAACTTTTCGCCTATTACGAGGGCTGATCAAAAGTAGCATAGACTTTTGCTGAAGTAAACATTTACCATCGAGCCAGATAATTCCATCTGCACCTATGCCAAGAGAAATAATCTTAAAAGTGTAAATACATTTTGACGCTGACGTTGTTTCAAGAGTAGAAGACGTTGTTCAAAATGACTTTTGTCTATAATTGGCAAAAAAAAAAAAAAAAAAAAAAAAAAGAAGAAGAAGAAAGTTCGAAGTTTCGGAAAAGAAACACTGACAGGTAATAAAAAGAATCTTTCATTTGTGTCTTTCCACGCTGACTATAATAAACTCTTTGAAAGAGAAAATGACAATATACTAGGAGGAACCTCGTATTTAATTGTATTATTCAAGCAACTCCATAAAATAATAGGGAAAAAACACTCATGCAAAATTCCGATATTTTGAAATACCTTTGCGGGTTTAAAACCCCGTTTTCTTTGTGATCCTCGAGACTGTCAAACACAGCAGAATATCCTAGTATTCCACTTAATTTTCTAAAAATAAGAAACATTTTACGTGTAAAACGTAACGAATAAGTAACAAGATATATTTCTTATTACATACTCGTTTCTATTCCCCGTTAAGTTACACTGGTACCGGAAACGTCAATATTTTTCCATATACTGACGCCTGGATTTCATATCGGGTGCGTGACGTAATTCAGTGTGTGCTGTTGCACTATTTTCTTCTATTTAGTTCAGTTTGTCAATCCTATTCAGGCTATTGAACAAATTTATGGTACTTACATTATATTTTTACGTGTAGATGAGTATGTAATAAAAAGGTTATTATCTGTGCATCGGGAAATATGCACTCGTTCTTCAGCGGAAGAATATTGCGCTCTTAAAGTCGCGCAATATTTTCGCTGAAGAACTCGTGCATATTTCCCGATACAAAGCTAATAACCTATAATTATTGTTCAAAGATCATTTCTTTCATATAGAGAAATTATTTTACAGAAATGAGGAAATGCTTTTCAAACAAAAACTAATTAATCAACCAGTTTTTTGAGGTTGCTTTTGAAACAAAACGGCTGTAGTTTTGATCAAATATTGAAATTTTTTCTTATCTTTTTAATTTTAACGTCAATTTTGGAAATTCTTTCATTCTCTAAAAATGGTATTTTAATGTGTTTGATACAAAAATGCGGCTACCGCACCCCTTCCCCTGACCTCAACTTCTTTTCAATAGCATTTTGACGTTTTCGATATTTTTTCTAACAAATCTAAAATGAAACTAATAATTATGCGATTTCTTTCTATTGCAGTTATTAACTAAATTTCTTACTTTTTAAAATAAAACAGATAGCGTGCTTCTTGAAATATCATTGAATCAAATAGACTTTTGTTTTCAATAAACAGTTGTTTTTGGGGGGTTTTTTTGTCTTTAGCAACTCTGACATAGCGCTTCGTTGCATTTAGATTATACGTAGGTTTACATTTCGATCGCTAAAATCTTTCATGGTTTGTATCTTTTTTATCACGGAAAAACTTATATATTTTTTGGATTGGTCTGCTAAAAATCTAAAACAAATGGGATAAGACATGTCACACTGCTTATGACAATAAGATATATAGGTAACTAAAATAATTAAATGTCTCGTTAATTTTGAATATGTCGTACAGCTAGGAGTGACATCCTTGACGGAAAAATTTTATTGCATTAAATTTCATAAAATTTCCATTGCTTTGAAAAACATCAAGTTGGTTTCTGTCTTCAGATTAGTCAATGCTCTTTTCGTGTGAAGCGGCAGTTGGTCATGTAAGGCCATTGAAACAAAACATTTAAGTCTGTGACACGGTTACAGCAGTCTCAGAAATATAAGGAACGCTTTTATTCAGATAATTGTACTTTAAATTGTCTTTTAAGTTTTTAACCAAACTTCAAATTCTGTGCATAAATTACGTTTAAAAATTTATGATCACATTACACAATATTCTATGTTCAAATTTCCATCAAGATCATAAAATTTGGTTGAAAAAAAATTATCGCATAAGTGTATTTACAATTATTAAACAGTTCATTTTATTTGAAAAACGCATTTTAGCGTTGATCACGCTGTGATTCCTGCTATAAATGTTTACTAATTAATAAAGTAAATTTCAACAAAGACCATATATCGCACCTTTTCCTTACGTCCGTATTACCGCATTGTACATTTAACTTCAAATATTTGCATATACTATTATTTTTCATGCCTCCAGTATACACTACACATTCTTTCCACAGTACATTCCGACCAAAATTATTTGTTTTGATGCTTATTACATTGCCTGTTTATATGATATCCCGTTTGTTTACACTGTTACAGCAACATAGAATCCATAATTATAGTAAAACTTGGAATAAAAGCTTGTTTAAATGTTACGCAAGTGACAAAGTCCAGTCTTCACTTCTTATTAATTTTGTAAATCTTTATGACATCTTACGGGAACGGTTGTAAATTTTGTAAAATTATTAATATAATTCTGTATGGTTTATATTTATGTATACTATATTTTTCCGTTACAGCTTCTATTGTTGTGATCCTACTTTGCGATACATGGCTATATAGTTGTGTCTGGGGTGCTCCTTCGGGAAATCTACCCTTGCCTTTTTCATGTTTGTTTGGTAAGCAAACTGAAAGTTGCCAATAAATGGGTTGCTCTTGATTTCAGGTAGGTTACGACCACTCTGTTTACATCGAAGATGTCAATGACTGTAGTCCAGAATTCCAAAATTTACCATATACTTTGGAAATACCTGAGGTATGATGTTTATTTTACATTTTCAAAGGGTTTCTAATACAACACGCCTAACAGACGAACAAAAAAACTAACAGAAAAATGTATCAAATGTATTACATGTAATTTGTATAACAGCCCTCCCAAAAGATGTTAAACAATTATATACAGAACTATATTAAGAAATTGTTAGCGTAACAAACAACTTGACAACACCTTCGTGTTTACATCTTAAAACTGTACATCATGGACATACAAATGTTTTAGGGGTCTTTTTGTTCCAATATGTCTTTTTAGTTTCATTACATTGAAGCAATCATTATGAAAATCATTTAGAAGCAAAAAACGCAAACAAGTCAATAATAAAACAACAACAAACTCAGCTTTTGTTACTTTGCTAAGAACAGGTGACGATAAGTGCAGCATACCTCAACGCTTTCTGACACGGACGTACACATTCTTATCACTTTCATATTGTTCAAATGCTAAGACCATTGCAGTGCATACACAAATGCTGCTTAATTTGTCTGTCTTGAGTCCACTCGGAAAAACTTTTAGCCAGAAATGGACACTAGATCAGGAGGGTGTAAGTTCGAATCTAGTAGCCGAGGTTAATTCCCTCCATAATTACTGACCATGTTCAATTATTGTGTCTAAGTTTATCAGTGTACGTCTTCTCCATGATCATAAGCGTACGTACTTAATTTTTATTTTTAAAGTATGAGAAAAAAACTTGCATCATTTTTTCATTTAAAAAAAAAAATCCAAAACATCATTGATTATCTTTGCGAATAATCATATACTATGCACTGTACTTTAAAGATTAAAATGTTTATTTCCAGTTACCGTGTAACAAAACGCCAGTTACTGTATATACGGATATTCACGCAACAGATAAAGACAGCAATGCAAATGGAAGAGTAAGATACCTGATGGAGGTATGTATAACACGTGATTAAGGCAGTACATTACTTAACTGATTGTATGATTTTTTTTTTGGTATTTTCCGTGTTCAATAAAATACATAAATTATGTTAATAGCATGAATACAAATATAATGTATATATACATATATATATGTTTTAGGCATATTTGTTGAAGATATTATCAAAAAAGATACTGTGAAATTTAATTTTGTAATAAATGGAATCAAATAGATACATTAATACAACGTAGGTGATTATGCTGGAAAAATGAATGAAATATCTCGAGCGCACGACATCTTATCTCGTGTGCAAGACATTTTATCTCGAGCGCACGATATCTTATCTCGTGCGCTCGACACTTTTCGCGAGCGCACGGCATGTTATCTGTTAGTGCCCTTTGTGTGTATTTCGGTCATAAGTAAAAACATACGGATACGTAGATATTTAGGGTTCTGCCTATTCGGATGTTAATCAAACTTTCCACAAGTACAAGTTTATCACATCATTTTGGAGAGCAGTGCACATGATTGGTAATCCTATTTTCAAAATTAAACGAACATAATTAATGATACTTACTTCATGCTAGAATTGCAATAAATCGCGGTTCGACTGATAGTATCAATTCTCACAATGAAATTGCAGGTATGAATAAAGGGGAAATTCTTTGATACATGGGCGAAGTACCCCAACATAACATACTACCCTGCAACCCCGTGAAACGAAACAAAAGCAAAAACAGTGGCAGTCGCACTTTTACTGATGAACTGTATACACACAAAGGGCTTAAAAATATATAGATAAGATTTCATGCGCTCGAGATAAGATGTCGTGTGCTCGAGATAAAATGTTGTGCGCGCAATATAAGATGTCGTGCGCACGAGATAAGATGTCGAGCGCTCGAGATAAGAGGTCGTGCGCGCGAGATAAGATGTCGTGCGCGCTGGATAAGATGTCGTGCGGACGAGATAAGATGTCGAGCGCTCGAGATAAGATGTCGTACGCGAGAGATAAGATGTCGTGCGCGCGGGATAAGATGTCGTGCGGACGAGATAAGATGTCGAGCGTTCGAGATCACATGTCATGCGCACAAGATAAGATGTCATGCGTTCGAGATAAGATGTCGTGCGCGGGAGATAAGATGTCGAGCGCTCTGGATAATATGTCGTGCGCATGAGATAAGATGTCGTGCGCACAAGATAATTTAATTGAAAATAATAAATTCATGTCCTAAACATACCACCGTACATACTTATTACCAATTTCGCAAGTTAAAATAGGATGCAATAGGTAAAATCCAGTTATAGTAAAGAGAATACGTTCAATTGGTTAAATGTCTCTCCAGGTTAAATTAACATAAATTCAAAATGTGAAGATTTTAAAACACAAACAATTTATTACGAGGCTAAATGAATATTTTTACCACTTTTTGTTTCTTTTAATATTTCTCATTCTTAGAAAATATGTTATTTTTTATTTCAGCCTAAAGCACAGGTAGGAAATGACATCTATTATCAAAGATAACGTAACATATGCTATTATCTCGGATACAAAGTAGACTTTAAGTGTTTACGACACCCCAGATTTTATAAATCACTGATATTTCTACTTAATTGTTTGTGATCTTTTAGAAAATATTTATTTTTAAGCTGTATCATTTACTAAGCTCAACATATGTCTTTTTTCAGTCATCCGAATCACGACAGAAGTACAAAGAGACCTTCTCAATAGACCCAGTGACCGGAAGTGTATCTTTAAACCAGTGTTTAAACTATGAAAGTAATAGTTACTATCAATTCATAGTTACAGCGAAGGTAGTTATTTTGTGAATTTATTTAATTGAATAATATTATTTTATGTCATATTGATTGTTGTATTCTAGTGTTGATATTAGCTAGTTGATATTATCAAATCAGTTTGTCAAACTTATGACAAAAAATATTGCACTTTGTAATGTCAGTGTACTAGACAGGCAACATATTGTGCGAAAACATAAGCACATGTGTGACATAAGCGTTAATTAAGTTTCACTAAGTTTGTTGAATTATGGTTTTAATATAGAATGATGAAAAATATAAATTGCGAGACTAGTTTCCCAGGCTAAAGAGATACTCTTTTTCAGAGAAGGTCCAAAGTATTGGACAATGTTTGTTTGCTTCCGTTATTGTTAATGGAAATTTGAACATTATGAAGTAATGAAATTACAGTATTGCATTCGGGGATGTGCTACAGGGAAATATTGTAATGTTTAGTCTGACGTGTATATTACGTCTTTTAAAATACATGTTATAACATAATAACTTACCTGTCATACCAGGACTCGGGGCCAGACGGGGGATTGAACAGTACAGCTGAATTCATCATTCGTGTTCAAGACGTCCAAGACAAACCACCGTTCTTTACTGGCATACCATACAGAGCAACTATCAAGGAAAATATTGGCACGGTATGATGATTAGAAGATGCATTGTATACACATCTAAGCGAACCCTTAGCACAGATTGAACGTCCGATAAAATGCAAAACCAAACATTAATAGATAAGAAATTCAAGTGTTTAGTTTTCATTTTTTTGCAACAATTAGCTTTTACTATACGAATGTCATCTTTCATTCATCAAAATGCATGAACTGTTATACATTATAAAACTTATGATAATCTTTTGTGAAAGGTGTGATAATGAACGAATGTGATCATTGAATAAGTTCATTTAAACCTTATCATGCTCCTTCAGTCAGTTAAGTGATATTTGCAGTGGATTTTTCCAGGGGAAATCAATCATAGGACTGAATGCTGAAGATGGCGACCCAGGTGTCTCAAACAAAGTCAATTACAGTATAACATGTAGGTTTGCTACAAGAAAGACATTTTTGTATTTTGTCAAAATAATAAGTATATAGGTTTAGAAAGCAGTTGACTAAGTTTGCCTATTTACTTGAAAAAAGAAGTTTGATGGTGTAGATTTGTAATATGTTGTCATAACTATTATAATTAGCTTAGTTTGTTTACTTAAATACAGAAAAAATACTGAGTGTAAATTCCAACTTCGTCTGCCCGCTTAACTCAATAGGGAGAGCGCAGATCTACGGATCCTCGAGCGAGGCATATTTGCTTCATGACGACTGATAAAAGACAAAGTGTCTGAAATCATTTGTCCTCCACTTCTGATTTATGTGGGAAGATGTCAATTACTTGCGGAAAACAGGTTTGTACTGGTACAGAATGTAGGAATACTGTTAAGGTTGACTGCCCGCCGTTAAATACCTGAAATACTGTTATAAACGGCGCTAAATAAAATATAAAAGCAAATAAACAAAGTTTATCAATTTCACTTGCATTTGAACGAAAGCGTTTAGAAAACATAAGCAAAATAGAATCAAATAGTCTACTAGTTTAGACGGCATGCTCACATTTTTAATCATAAACTGCAAGGAACCAAAAACTGACCGGTTTTTCAAGAAATTTGGTCCTTTAATTCATAAAGAACAATGCCTTTAAATCATAAAGAACAATGAAATCTTGCAATTGACTATCAATAAAATCCGTAAAATAGACTCTATTTTGATAGGCGTCACTGTTCAAAGTCAGGATTTCCATACCTTTTCAGTGACAATTTATGGTTAAAAGGTAGGACTGGAGCAGGTCTTTAAATCAGGAGAATATTAACTTGAAATATAGTCATTACGCTATAAATTGGACATCATCGAAATGTTTGATAGGCATATTATGTTGGTTATCTCTTGAAAACCAGTGTTGAACAGCGGAGACATTAGGTAACCTTTTGTGATTTGGATTAAAAGAGAAAAAAACAAGGAAGAAATGTTAAGCTTCATAACATTTAAGAGTTGAAGAAAACAGCATTTTACTAGTGGTACGGGAGGTTCTAAGGTGGTCAGGAGAATATTTCTAACGAATAGAGGTCCAGACGTCAAGCTCCTAGATCGTATCAGTGCATCACAGTTCAATGTCCCATTTCATCAACACGATGGTAATAACATATGAACAGTATTTATGTGTTCGTAGGAAGATGTAGGAATACATTTTATTGCAATAAACCATTAACTCATAATCTATAGTGATAAAGATTAATTGTTTCTCTGATATATGTGCGTCAAAAGGAAGTTGGGCCGCTTCGGAGGCAGTAACTTTGTCATAGGTTCGACAAATAAATTATGTGCACGTTCTGAAATCTGTTATTGAAATATTCACATTTAATATGTTCTTTGATATGTACTTATCTATCATTGTTAACAAAATTAGTACAACAAGACCAGAAATAAAGATATAAGAGCACTTTTCCGGGTATTTTTGAACACTCCTCGTATATATTTCATTTAAGTATGAATTTCTTATAATTCTATCTTTCCAAATTAAAGCTTTCATATCATTTTCCTATACATGCCTTTCTATGTCAATTTAACATATTGTTAAAGACCTCAATGGAAAAATAAAGTTTGTTTCTCTTTCTTTGTGTCGATCCTATGCGTGACGTGTGGTTAGCTCGGACTTTTACTTCTAAGATACAGCATATTTACATAAATCAAATTAAGATATTAGACCCGTAATAGAGTACCTCCTTTTGAAAAGTATTTAATTCCTACTATAAACCTACTTCGACTCAAATGTTTTTTTTTCTTCTTATTTTCCTTTTTTCTAGTAAGATTTTACTTTATTCAAGACTAATTATTGATTTATTGTACAAATTTGGATTTTTTTCCATTTGATAAGCGATTTATTGCTGTTCAAAAAGAATTTACCTCTGAAACAGAAGGGTCAGAATTAGACATCTTTAAAAATACTGAGGTACATGCAGTAAAAGTTCTCTATTTTGCCTTTACACTTTAGATTACATATTGTGAAAGAAATATAGGTAGGTTTTACTTCTGCCTGAAAGTTATTTTTGAAGGAAGTGAGCAAAATTTAAAACAGTTCCACAGGACTCAACCTTAATATTTCAATGTTACAGTTAGAATTCTGTCTCATTAAATCTGTTTACTTGAGACACCCTAGAAAAAATTATATTATCAGTTTTATTTTGTGTTTTATTATTGTTTTAACCAATAGTTTGATGTTTCTTTTATCAAAATTAATGGTATAATGAATTCCCTGCAAACGTTTTGGACAGTGGCCATCACTTTGAAATTCGTCTCGACTTGAGCTTGAGGAAATACCATAAATTATACAAGATTTATAAAGAAAAAACGGCACTATAAAAGTTGTTTAAAAATTGCAACACAGTGCGAAATACGGTCAACTTTAAAAATATACCAAGCAAATGCCATGTTTTAAACATTACTATTAGGGGTCCAATACCTTAATAATCTATTTAATTACTTAAGGCGTTATTTTTGGTGTGTTTTCTTCATTCTTTAAAGAAACTGATACATATAATTTCTTTCATAAAGTTACTCGATTTCCGAATTGAAAAACAAAATGAATAATATTGTTTGTACAAAAACACTTTTACAGATTTCTCCGAAGAAAAATCTGTAACATCACTTAAATGAAGCTTGACGTTATTTTCGTTGATTGTAGCTGATAAATATTTCAGAAAATGATTGTTTACACCTGCAAACAGTGCAATCGAAGAAAGTTGTTTTGCGATATGTTTAACGATTCATTTTGAAACATGGTACCATATATTATTGGTATTTTCTTCTATTTAAAAGAAACAAGGGGATACCATTGTTACGGAAAGGTGGACGAAACAATAGTGTTCTCTTATATACATGTGAAAGATATTAACTATTCAAGTGCATTGATTAATCAGAAATTCCATTCATTTTATTTTACGATACAGACAGCAGCTGCGGAAATGTTTTTAATATAGACAGTATATCAGGTGATATCACAACAGCGGGAAACATTGATAGGGACAATGGGATTGTCAAACAAGAGTCGGGGAATTGCATAATCACTGTGATTGTAAGTTAAGTCACAGAACATAGCTTTTTATGTTCTTTTGTTCTGTCAGTAATATAGAGAATATGTTTGTAAAAATGTTGTAACAGTCGTTTGTTAAAACTAGCAGTATTTAGTAGTAGTGCAAATCCATACTGTGGTTAGCAGTACAATTATTGAGTTTGATTATTTAAAACTGAACACAAGATTCTGTATATCCCCACTAAGTGTTTATTTCATGGTGTGAGGTTAATGTCACTTGTTTCTCAAAAAATATATCATTGATTTCAAAACTAGAATTCTAAAAACAATTGTGTGCTAAAAAATATCGAATACCAACAAGACAAGAAAAAAATACTTATAATTGATTGTTTAAATATAATGTTAAAATGTTTTTTTTATTTCTTTTTTATTATTTAGGCAAAGGAGATTCAAAAAGTAGGCGAGAAACAATACGGTAAGACAAATGCTTCGACGAATGTCACAGTTTTAGTTCAAGACATTGACGATAATCCACCATCTTTCAGTAAAAAATCCTACATTGCAACAGTAGCCGAAAACACACCAAGAGGTGTACCACTATCACTGAATACAACAATATCCGTTACTGACATAGACCAGGTAAGTCGTTTCATTTGAGGCTGTTTAAAGAATGGTTTTTGATCAAAGTTTTTCAGTAAGGTTAAATCAATCTACAGCATAATTATTCTATGTAGGTATTCTTAAGACTTTTTGGTACATCTGTTTATGATTAAAAAAAGTCGGTCATATCAGAGCAGATGTAGAGAACACGTAGATACTCAACAGAATATCATAATTGTTAAGCATACTTTAAATAAAGGTATTAACTAAACAATTTTACTACTAAAAGAAAAGAATACGAAAGAAACCGGGCGTTGGAACCCAATACATTTTTTAATATGCAATAATATACTACTATGTCTGTATTAACAAAATTGTAAAAAGGGTAACTAAAACATTTCATTCGGATTATTGTTGTTAAGGGTAAATGCCATAGTTGCCATACGTATATAGGGCAAAAATTTCCCTCCGGGCACAATTTCTTCAAATTTTTTGTACTGTCTGAGAATCAATTTTAAAACGGAAATATTTATAATAAATCATAGGTACCCAGACTTGATCTTGAACTATATGCCCTTGAAAATAGATTTGTTTAGTATTTTCCGACTTTCAAGGGCAGATAATTCAGGACCAAGGCTGGGTTCCTATGCTTTGTTTTATTTTATATTTCTGTTTTTATGCCCCTGAAGGGAGGCATACAGTTTTTGAACCGTCTGTCGGTCTGTCGGTCTGTCAGTCTGTCCGCAATTTTCGTGTCCGGTCCATATCTTTGTCAACGATGGATGGATTTTCAAATAACTTGGCATGAATGTGTACCACAGTAAGACGACGTGTCGCGTGCAAGACCCAGGTCCGTAGCTCAAAGGTCAAGGTCACACTTAGACATTAAAGGATAGTGCATTGATGGGCGTGTCCGGTCCATATCTTTGTCATCGATGGATGGATTTTCAAATAACTTGGCATGAATGTGTACCACAGTAAGACGACGTGTCGCGCGCAAGACCCAGGTCCGTAGCTCAAAGTTAAAGGTCACACTTAGATGTTAAAAGATAGTGCATTGATAGGCGTGTCCGGTCCATATCTTTGTCATCGATGGATGGATTTTCAAATAACTTGGCACGAATGTGTACCACAGTAAGACGACGTGTCGCGCGCAAGACCCAGGTCCGTAGCTCAAAGGTCAAGGTCACACTTAGACGTTAAAGGTCATTTTTCATGATAGTGCATTGATAGGCGTGTCCGGTCCATATCTTTGTCATTCATGCATGGATTTTAAAATAACTACGCATGAATGTGTGAGACAGTAAGACGACGTGTCGCGCGCAAGACTCAGTTCCGTAGGTCAAAGGTCCTAAACTCTAACATCGGCCATAACTTTATATTCATTCAAAGTGCCATCCGGGGCATGTGTCATCCTATGGAGACAGCTCTTGTTTTATTTGATTCTCTGTCAGTAAAAAAAGTTTAAAGAAGAAATTGTTTCTGTAAGAAAATGTTTGCCCCATGTCAATAAAGAGACTGTTGCAAAAGTCCTTAACTATGAACATAATAAAATGATACCGCAAAGTCCTAGTCTTTCCCCAAGAACCGAATTTCTTTAAACTTTGTATACAGACTGCAAATGAAGTCTGAAACAGATATAAAAATTAAAAAACACAGTTCTCTTGCCTTGGATTATCTGCTGTTAAAGATGGATTCTTTAATATTTTCTGATTTTCAAGGGCATATAATCCAAGCTCAAGCCTGGGTACCTATGATTTTTGATACATAGTTACGTCGTAAACTTGATTCTCAGTCAGTACACAAAGTGTAAAGAAATTCTGTCGTAGGAAAATTTTGCCAATATACATATAGGCAACTGTGGCATTTAACCTTTAACAGTATATACATTGAAATTATTCTTTAGGCGAACAACGCAGAGATGAATATAACACTCAAGTGCATGAATAAATCAACATGTGAAGACTTCATTGTCTCACAAACGGCTGTTCAAGGAACTGGAGCCATTTTAGTACTTGTCCAGGACACCAGTTTGTTGGATTACGAAAAGCGCAAGCATATAAAGATCACGGTTTAATTGTTATTTAGTAATTTTAATGATGTTTAGTAATTATTTTGTAAGGGTATATCATGTGCCATCATTTCTCTTCTTCGTAAATATCATTTTAATGCTTTTTGCTTTTTAATTGATTTTTGAAATGGTCAATTTCATATGATTTATTTACATCCACTTGGTATGTTTTAAGGTTATATACCTTCCCAAATGTCATATTTGGAAGCAAGAATGATTTCTAAACATTATCTGTTTTGCTAGGTTAATGTAGCATACACTGATACATTTATAGATAAACTCAGTATGAACATGGCCTACTACTAAATGCCAGATATTTTTACTTAAATGGCATTCGATTGTGACTGCAGCTCTATTTACACCATTAGTTGTATATTTAGCCTAAACTAAAAACATTTTATCAGACTTTATATATCTAAATTGAATGTCTAATGATAAAATATTTACTGAATAGTGTGAGATATTTCTTAAAAAAAGGACATTTTTATTGTGTTAAAGTATATTCTAAATTCAAAATAAAAGCAGGAACGTATGTACAAATTGCCCTTACAACTTTCATTGGTCGGGTGTATGGGTTCTATAGTCTGTTATTTATTACGACTTCTACTTCTGATAATCATAGAATGAAATCATTGCACTACGAATATTCAATTACGTTTAATGACAGGTTGTCGCAACAGAGACGGCAAATAAAACTCATATCGCTGAAGCTGTTATTAATATTGCTATCTCAGACGTGAACGACAATAATCCGAAGTTTAACAATACATCATATACACTATATGTCAAAGAAAATAGTCTAAATGGAGCAAAGATTACTCGAATAACGGTAAAATATTTCTTTTCGATTTAATACTTGACTACACTTATTAAAGAAGCAGACAGGAATACTGTTTGCGGAAAGCATGTTATGGGACACTGTTTTTGTAAGAGGTTATTTCTCTTTTACTTTCATTATGGTTGTGCTTTTTACATTATGGTAGAAAATGACCAGGAGATTGTTTTGGTGGAGTAAAACCCGGTGTCAGTATAAGAAGTTAGCGAAGCAATTATTATGTAGTTTTACAGTCATATATGTTACAGTAGTTATTAGGTTACCTGCTACTTAGTCTTTTTTCAAAGTATCGTCTGACTTTAGTGGATTTCGTTTGACCGTGATGCTTCTCGGAAGCATATCTCCAAAACAGTATAATGGATTGAGATGGAAGTCCGCCATGATAATACGGCAAAACTCTTCGCAACGTCGTGTAAATCGCTGGATGGATTTTCTGAAAACTAGCATCATTTACTTATTTCATCTTGACAAGGTGCAGACACACAAATCAGGTCACAAGTTCCAAGGTCAAGGTCACATTTGGAAATGAACGTTCAAATACCTTTATTTCTATATGTCTTGTTGATTTTCACAAAACCAAACCATGGTCAAACAATAGGAATCATGCAAGATTAAGTTACTTGGTCCAAGGTCAATGTAATTTTGTGTCCTCCCAATAACTTATAAAATGCTCGAAGAAATAATGGTTTAACTTATCAAGCCAATGTGCGGAGTGCTCAAATCAGATGACTGGGTAGAAGGTAAAGGTCATAGCTTTATTTATCTTGTTTAGTTCAAACTTCTAGTATTTGATTTTAGTAACAGTACAAGCACGGTATACGCTACAAAATAATTTAGGTAAGTGAAGTCAGTTTTTGTTGAGAACTTTGCAATATCTGACCACATAATAGTAGGCCAAAACATATTTGATATAGCATTTACAATGTTGCGAAAGAAATATTTAAATATTAATGCAAACAAGTAAACAAAATTATGTATTTTTGTAGATTTATTTGATTCTTCTACTATGAACAGTTATAGGTTCTTCCGTACTTCAAACTAATTTTGCTAAATAAATGAACACAATGGCTTATTGAATAAAAGCTGAGCGTTTATCAACTGAACGCTTGCCTGTGTGTGACACATTTTATGTAAGTTCGTGAGACTTTCTTTTTCAGGCAACAGACGCGGATATTTCTTCTAAATACAACAGCCTGTCCTACTCGATATCCGGAGGAAATGGAAGGTTAGGTTATTGTACTAAATTCTGCGATTTAATGGAGTGTCTTAATAAAATGATATGCTATATGTCTATTATTTTGATTTGTCTTTATTCGATTCATGTTCGTTTTAATCAACTTACTGTGTTTATTGTCTTAACAGATAAAAATACACTGTTATCTCTGACATGATATTGGCATTGATTACTCTAGATTTCGGTTTGCTGCTAAAGTGTAGAGTATCGTTTTAAATACACAAATTGAATTGTTATTTTTAACAGATATAAGATCAGTTCTAATTTTGTGTAAACGATGCCTTTTGACTAATGTTAATATCAAAAAATTGGCCTTTTTTCTATATTCACCTAAATCTCGGAAGTTTATAAAATCCTACAGAATGTTTCTTCTTGTTTTTTGTTCTTTTGGCTACATCTGTCAGATAGCTTTTTAATTGTATCATATTTCAGATTTAATGTTGATACGAACACTGGGGACATTCTAGTTGACTGTAGTGACTGCACTGCCGAACTTGACAGAGAGAAGCAAAATGTTTATTACATGACCTATACAGCTAAAGATGTAGATGGAAGGAGCGATTCTGCATCACTTGTTGTTCAGCTATTAGATGTCAATGACAACACACCTGTCTTTTTAAGCTCGTCATACAAAGTTATTGCAGATGAAAACGATGATAAATATGTGAGCAAAACACCTTTAATTAAGGTTGAGGTAGGTTAAAGTACATTCAAACCTGAATTTAACATACTTGTTTAACTGATTGTGTTTCAGTATAGATTTTGTTTATATTCATTTATGAATTACATATAATAAATAAGGAGCGTCTAAATTGAGCTGTAAAATCCGACTTATGACTCATTATTTTTTAGTTCATTTGTATTTTACGACTTGCCAACAAAGGTTAAGTTTAGTGACGCCATACATAAAATGTTTGCTCACCTATTTACATTGAAATAAGATATGAGGTTTAGAATCACAGAGAGACCGCGAAACGAGTTCAGACCTTACTAGTTGCTTCTTACAATCATGCAAGGGTATTTTCATAAAGAAGTTGACTCAAGACCACATTTGTGGCTGCAATGTTGTGTATATACTTGATGATCTTTCAAACAATAGCCTTTTTTATTTCACCTATTTCACCTATAACTTCAGAAAATGTCTGAGCTATGAATTGCAATTACAAAATGTGTTTTTCACAGATAATTACTATAAAGCACATATATCTTGTTATAGTGTTATAGTTCTAAGCTAAACAGCACCAAATATCGCTTCAAAAGCAAACGTAAGCAGTAAGAAGGACGCAACCAGGAATGTCATACAAAAGGGTTGTTGCGTGGCTGGTGGAACTGTTTAAAATCATCGAGTCTAAACATGATCCAGACAAGTTTATTTTGAACCTTAGTTCTGTTACTTTGAACGGTAAATTAGAACCGTTCATTTTGCACGAACATTCGGCCACACATCACAAATATTTCTTTCTGAAACAGTTACGCCATGCCCTGAGAAAAGACCTTGATCTAAATTTAACT
The DNA here is from genome assembly GCF_021730395.1 of Mercenaria mercenaria. NCBI lineage: Eukaryota > Metazoa > Mollusca > Bivalvia > Venerida > Veneridae > Mercenaria > Mercenaria mercenaria. The sequence continues at coordinate 49,003,275 of NC_069362.1, forward strand.
TATTATATTTAACAAGAATTACATATCTTTATGAAGCAAAGATTGTTCAATTCAGTTAAATACAATGACTTTATAACATATAAAAGCGTGATACTTAATTCAAAAAAAGCACAATTAATTAATTTTTAACGGAAGTGTTTTATGTACAGGCACACGACAACGACAAAGAAGGTACAAACAACAGTGCAGTTGTGTATGATATTGCAAACACTTCAGTAGCAAATTTTGAGAAAAACTTAACAATCAAACCTAACACCGGGGAAGTACATCTTAAGTCTACGCTGGATTATGAAAAACTAGTTAATTCGTCAGGTGTAATATACATTACTGTCCAAGCTAAAGATAATGGAAAGCCTCGACGCAGTAGCAGTGTAACTGTTACCTTAAACGTTCAGGTGTTTATATTTTCAATTACTTTTCCCATTAAGCTATTTCTAATTCACTTTCAGAACATTTTTTGATAAATGATTTGAAAAAAAATTAATAACTTTATTTCATTCAAGGATGTGTTTAATGTTTTGATACTATCATTCGTATAAACTGCTTCATGTTTTTATAAGATGGATAATATGACGGCCCTGTGTGCAATAATGCGATTATTTCTATTTAAACAACAGAGTTTAAGCGATTCAATATTTGTGATACTTTTGAAATACAATTTTTGTGTTATGAAACATTATATATTTTAAGGACATGAATGACAACAAACCGACGTTCAAACGCACCTTGTATAATGCCACAATTAGAGAAGATGCAACTTCAAATGAAACGCATTGTAAGCACATTGGATATAGAAAGCTGTATTTCAAGCTACGGCAGACAATATGTTTTCGAATTTTGATATATATTTAAACTGATATATTTTTTTCGAGCCGTATAATGAGTATTCAGAAATTCTTATTGAAAAGACTTTCGGATGAACACGATATCATGAACATGAATTAAATGATTACACTAACAAGGGTCGTCCCATTAACTCGTAGACATTCGAAATTGCAAAGGAAATAGTTGTGTCACTAGTTCACGAGATTTTCAGTCATTTAACACGGAATTTAGAAGTATATTCCGAAATTTATGATAAAATGTTTTTCAGAATAATTATTCGAAACAAAATTAAAGAAGACCACTTAAAGGCGACCGGTGCAGGTCGTAAAGCCATTGCATTCAACTTATGTTACCTCTTCATCATAATACTTTCCTGAATGCAGAATACATTTGTCGCACAGATACATGTAAAATTATCTAGCGTTAGTAAGTAGCCATTGTACAGTCATTCTGTAATTACAGATATTTCTTACGTCTTTTTCTTCCGCATATTATTATCATCGCAGCTTTTCAATAGTCCTCGAATCAAGGTTTCTGAATGCCCCGTAGAACCTCTGCGATCAACGTATAAACACATTCTGATGCCTATCAACATGTTATATCGTCTCCAAGAGTATACGAAGGAGTTATTCCGTATTCTACAAAGAATACGATTACTGTTCGATGCAACGCGGCATCTCCCGACGTCGCTGTTTTAGATGAGTTTGGTCACTCGTATGCATGAAACAAATACTGTTCAACTTATGATGTCAGAAAATTGAAATTAAGCAGTGTTACATCAGAATGACTTACGCTGACATATATATATGAACGTTTAACGAAACTGTTGAAAATAATTATCATGTTCGCGCTACATGGGTGTCGCCACTCACATAGATTGGATCTCAGTGAAAGATGAAAAATATTTTTGTAAAGTTATTTTCCGATTAAAAATCATTTCTAGTCTCTCGGATACGTTTGTGTAATATAATTGGAATCGAACGTCAATAAAAAAAGATTTATTCCCAATGTCCTCGATTCAGTGGGACAGCCCTTGTGTAAAAATTAATAAAAAATATCATGAAATGATAAAGTACGATGATCCCATGCTGTAAAAGTATTCAATGTAGTTTATCATTCTTTGCAGTTTTACTGACATTCAAAGACTTTATTCTTTTTCTTTGTTTACTTTGAGTTTCAGATTTATATTTTGAAATTTAAGTTATTACATTGTATAGTGTACAATAGTAAATAGACGTATTGTAACACTCGCATTGCATAATATACAGATTATTATTATCATGTATTAATTTTGTACATAAGCATAAGCATTTATTGCAAAGCTTGTCTTTCATGATATGACAAAGCTTAACTCCTACAAATTACACAGAAGATAAACTGAAATCTTTTGCTAGTTTACGTTAATCCCAGGTAAATAGGGCAATGCTAACACAACAACATGTGACATTTACATAACTGTTGCGTTTAAGTGGTCGAAGAAGTCCAGTGCAAGACTTTTTTCAGAATCTCCAAGATGTTTTTACATGAATGTATATTACTTAAAATCATTAATATGTAGATTTCTTGAACTTCATTAAAGCTGTGTACTGTATGTAATATGTGTTAAAATGTTTCAATCTTTTTTTCAAAGACGTAGAGTACAAAATCAAATATTGTATTCCATTTTCATAGACACACTGGTGAAACAAGTTTTTGCTACCGACGATGATGGTACAGAGCGGAACAACGAACTAAATTACATTATAATAAGGGGTGGATCAGATAGATTTACAATCAATGCAACCTCAGGATGGGTCAGTGTCCAATTAGGGGCAAGATTTGACAGGGAAACTGATTCGAACTATAATTTGACCATTTTTGCAATTGACCAGGGATATCCACCTAGAACTGGAACTACAACACTGTCTATTGACGTTACTGATGTAAACGATGTATTGCCAGAATTCAGTGAAAAGGAATATTCTGCTTCAGTTAAAGAAAACGCTGGCTCTTTATCGATTGTGAAAAACTGCCCGGCTTCAGATGATGACTTAAATGATATATTAAAATATAGTATATCTAATATAACGGCATCGGACGAGAAAGGAATGAAGGTTAATCAGTCACTAGTCTCTGTAAGTACATAAGATTTACCTGAAATAGTTACTTCCAAGTGAAATTGCTATATGAGACAGCAATTTATTTAAAACTGCCTCTTAAATAAATACCCTCTGACCTTTTTTTTTTTTTTGTTTTACATTTCAGAGCTTGAAACTCTACATGTACATGACAGAAACGACTGTTAAATTAAACCGTTAGATCATATTTTTTGATTCAATATGTTTATTTATTTCTCTTTCATTAGCATTAACAATACGTACAAAAGTCAAATGTTTCTACTGTTGGGTATTTTCAGAAATGAACATACTATTATTGATTTAAACAAACAAGCTCCCTAGTAATCGATCAATATGAGAATCACAATAAATGGTATTTAATATACACCTATATACAGGTAAAATAAACATCTCATTCTAATATGAAGTAAAGCGTAGTAAATTGCTGAAAGAAAAAAATTTGTTGATTCCCTCCTTTATTTCTATTGCGACCAGTCTCCATATTTAAGTTATGAAAATATAATCTAATTTTACTATGATATCCCTAAGCTTTGGGAATTCTGTATTGATATGCCTACATTTGTATAAAGTTAGAATGAAGGACATACTTACACTCAAGCTTGACTTTGTGTTTGATATATTTGGCTAAGTCGTGCTATTAAATAGAGGATATTTGTTTGTTTCAGTGAAATATCAATTTATTTCACAAGTGAGCATCAAAAACTGATGTTTTCACGAGTGGCGTAGCCACGAGTGAAATTGACTTTTTTGGTGCTCACGAGTGAAATAAAATTGATATTTCACTGACACAAACAAATTTTCTTTATATTTCATGTGTAAAACTCTACTTTGTTGCATAATTTATAACATGTCGAAAATCGCGGGAAAGATCAACAGAAAACATAACACAGATGATTTTAAATGACGTCATCGTCATTATGGTCCCAGGTATTCATCCCAGGTATTTGACTTCAATCGCGACGGAGGACCGGAACTAGTTCGGCAAAAACAGTGAAAAATAAAAATGAAAATCTACAGTTTCAAAACTATGGATTATCATTTTTATTTCACTGAGAAATCTCTATAATTCACTGGAAAACAGAATAAACTGGTATAAACTGTTCGGGGAATATAACTACATATCCCAAACCATCCGGCTTGCCAAATATGTCATACCTTTGGTGTCCTTAATTTTTTCCGTTCCTTGTTTCTCTACAATGATTTTTGTTAAACAGTTGTTTTGTTTGCGAACATTTAATTTTCACAAATATCTCATAGTTCTAGTTTTACAGTGAACATAACTATAGTGGAAATTAGTACTGCATATAAACACAGTGTATTAGCAGATCTTTCTACCGCCTAAACGAAAGTGCGTTTTCCGAACTTGACTAGCAGATATCGCCAGCCGAAATTTGAAATCAGTGAAATCGCTGGGGTTTTAAAGGGAACGGCAATGATGTTCTACTGTTAATTCTGTCTGCTAGAATTTCAAATCTGTCTAAAAATGAGACAATTATGAGTGTTTGAATATTGGATCAAATGTTTCCATGGTAACAAAAAACAAAATGGCGGATTTATTTAATTTCTAGATGCATATCTGAACTGTATTCACTTATTTCTGTAAAACAATTTTTCTTCTTTTTCAAGCTATAATGAAAGAATAACCACGTTTTGTATCTTTCATTCAAGAAACATACCAAATAAATCTATTTGAAAGGTTATTTGCTAAATAAATAATTCAGCAGTGTGTAAATGACATGATCAACAATTTTCTTAAATTTTAAACTGCCATAACTTTTTTTTCAGAGTTATGAAAGGCTTTCATATAAAATTAACTTACTTTCAGGCTTTCCTTGCCCTTTAGAAGCAGACAGCCACCATTTACAATTTTAATGCGTTCTAGGCTGTCTGCTTTTAAAACCCCAGCGATTTCACTGATTTTAAAATTACGGCTGGCATTATCTGAGAGTCAAGATCGAAAAATACACTTTCATTCAGGCCGTTACTATATAATCGACTACGAAATTCGATACATTTCTCACTTTCTGACATTTCTTCTGTTTGCACTGATTTTTGAAAATGATTGAAGAACTCATTTTATTCAATATTATCAGAGAGCAGATTACCGTGTTTTTTACACTTTCCAGAAATTTCTGGGACTACTACTACGCTTATACTGCATTTTCTTACTTCAATGTCTGTTAATTTTTTTTTTCTACAACAATATTGGTAATCTTTCTTCTTGTCTAACGATGCCAGATTTGTTTGAGAAAAAAAAATATTTATACTCGAACATTTTGTGTAGTTCAAATTTATTTTTACATTCATCTTTCTACCACTTTTGTCTGATATCATCTGTAGATGCAAACTCTTATTACAGTAATATTTTGTTTGAAGTACTATTCACTATTTGCAATATTGTATGAAAGCAACACAGGATGTTCAACATCACAACATATATAAAACGTCGGTTCTTATATCGTTCATGTATGATTCGCCACATTCTGGGTTCCATTTTCAAATAGGGTGTTTCATCCTAGTCACAAGAAAAGGACAATGTAACATGCTTTAAGAGCCCAATGAATGAATATTCTATGTTACCAAAGTTAGAAACTTAGTCATGCGCATATAACATTGCATGATTGATTTATCTTCAGAATTACTTTGACATTTACCCTAATAATGGAACCGTATATGTCAAAAACAAACCGGACAGAGAGACGGCTGAAAAGATCATTTTGACAATAATGGTAGAAGATACAAGAGCTTTTCATCCAAAACCTCAAAATGCATCAGGTAGGATACCTTGCTCATTGCTGCAGTTGTGTTCCCTGGAAATAGTCTGAAACGAAGTATAACTCCAAAAATTAAAGAGCACAAATAGATTTTTTAGACATATAGAGCACAGTCGGAACAAAGGTTAAGTAGGGCAGCTCAAATAGATGTAAACATCAAAACATATGATAATCAATATTAGTTGACGGAAAAAAGCTGGCAAGCGGATTTAGCTACGGTTTTTTCTATGGCACAAAAAATAAAGCTGGAATTAGTGAAATGAAACATTAGCATTATTTTGTAAAGGCTTGTGCCTATATGTATAACGTTTGTAATATGATTTCATTTCGATGGACGCTTCAGTCTTTCCCTCACATTGCGGACAATGCTGTACAACTTTTAAGCAGATAAATGTTCGATATAGATTATACATAACATAATTGAACTCCTAGTGATGACTTTCAACTTCATTTGACAATCACAATACATGTACAAAGTATGAGTAAAATATAACGACTTTTTCAAAATGCTTTCAAATTGTATGTTTAATCATTTATCTATAAATTACATGTCAGTCCTGGTGAAAACATTTAATAACATTCTTTATCCCATTCCTTATTAATTATCTTTCTCTTGTCTTTTTAATACTATAAGTCCATGATTACTATAGCATCAAACCAGCTTGTTTGAGAATAATTATTGGTTAAAACTGTCGACTGTATTAAATGCAATGCAAATTCTTCATAATGTTTGTACTTCCCAGCTTTTCTTTTCTTTCAGCCAAACTTACTATCACACTAGAAGATGTAAATGATAACAACCCAGAATTCAAGAATAAATCGTATTCATTTAGTGTAGTAGAAAATTCCCGAAATGGAACTATTCTAGGAACATTAAAAGCAACAGACAAAGATGTCAATAGAACAATAACGTACAAGATGACGAAAAATGGAGGCAGTACAAATGGATCTTTTAAGATAGATCCAAATACAGGTATGTATTTACTCAAATTTGAACTTTCTTGTAAAATCATGGAATTCATCAGTCTCAAACAAACAAAAATGTAGCCACGCATAAGTCAGTACTGTTGGATTGTCTTGAGCGTAGGTTGTTCATTGCCTTGAGTTTACCCTGTCAAAAAAGTCACCTAGTGATGGAGTTAATTGCACCCAAGAGGTAATTAACCGCAACAATTAGTGGATAGTTGGAAAGAACATTTTTACCAAAAATCGAGTAAGCGCATGCTAACTTTTATCGTGCGCAGAATATTTTCACACTGTTGAATGCAGCCTGGTTAAATTCTTTATTTTAAAGCCTTAGGTATACTTTTTTGAACGTATGAATCGAAAAAACTGATGGGAAAGTTAAAATATTATAAATAAACCATGTCTGGCAAAACTAATTTATCGAAGATTAGAGAAAACATACACACAAAGCTACAACATACAGATCATGCTTCAATCTGTTACCGGGAAAATGAATTAAAATATCCGTTATAGCCATTCTTTTAAGTCACGTGATTTCATAGAATACCAAACGTTTCATTTACAGTAAAATGTGTTGTTTCTCAAACAACACAGTACATTTATTTAATAGTAAAATAAATGCCAGTTACACTTAAGTTAAAGTAACAAACTTAAGTTGTTTGAAACATTGAACGAAATTTATGTACAAACAGTCTAATTTCAATAATGCGGAAAATTGCATTATTATTTTTTGAGGCCCCACAGAAGGGCAACCCTGTTTATTTTCAAAAGAAGGAAAATATACATTTATGTCAACTATTCAATATACATTATATATAAAGTATAGTGCGTAAAGTATAACTCGCAATTTAACTGTGAGAAATTATCAGTAATTACTCAAGATCGTACCATATTAAGTTTCGTTCTGTGTTTCATCAGGAATAATGTCTTGTTTATCCTACAGAAATTATTCAAACATCTATTTATTTTTCAAAACACAAAATTCAGTAAAGTTTCCTTTTAAAAAAGGAAAGGCTTGGCTGGTTTTGGCATAGTCTACATAACTGGACAAGTGGGGGTAGGGGTCATTACATAAGATTCTATGCAAAACATGATTGCGATTTTCTACTGCTGTTCCTATGGGAACGCCAGTCTTAACTTTAGAGGCAAGGGTATTGAACAATTCTTGGCGTTTTGGGTTTTGAACTACTCCAACTGTCCAACCTCCATATAAAATTTTAAGACTCTGCCTAAAGCGTTCTAGTTATTGGGCGGAAACCAATTTCCTTTACTAGGCCCCTGTGACTTCGACCCAATGACCGCAAAAACAACGAAAAACAACCCAGATTTGCCGTGGCATTCACCAGTAATTATAATACGAACACAGAAGTATAAACACTGATATACAAAATACGGTGGTATTGTGAAAAAAAAGATGGTTTAGTATACCTTGCAGACCTACTTCCTTAACTTGTTTTAAAAACACCCCCACAACAATAATCGAACCAACCATATAGTTCTGAGAAAAGGACTATTATGGTTGGCGGCAAAATGTCTTTTGAGACATCTTTTGGCAGGTTACATCCTTTCAGGGGGTGGAGGTGAATACTAATAATAATATAAACGTCAAAATTGAGAAGTTGAAAAAAAAATAAAATAAAATAAAAAAAAAATTGAGAAGTTGTCAGTTTATCGTACAGACTTATGCTTTATTGTATATTCAAAACAAAACAAAAAAAATGAGAAGTTGTCAGTTTATCGTACTGACTTATGCTTTATAGTTATATTCTAGGAACATTAAAAGCAACAGACAAAGATGTCAATAGAACAATAACGTACAAGATGACGAAAAATGGAGGCAGTACAAATGGATCACACGCTTGTACACTCCAATTTTAATAAAAGACAAACAAAAGAGCAACTGCAATCGGAAAACTTCCAATATTTCCGCATTGCGCAGCTTACGTCACAGGTCACTTGTTGCTGCAACCAATCACTGAATTCGTAACATATTGATCTCGGTTTGCGGCAGCATCCTGGCTTCTCGTATCATACTAACACACACTTGGGTACCAAAAAACCAAAAACAATACATAGGCTTGGAGCCGTAGCTCCAAGCCAAAAAGTAAGAAAGAATATGAGGGGAAGTAACTCTTACATCCTTATTTTTCTTGCATTACCGAGTTATACTTCTTACAATGTAATGTACTTAATCTCTTGAAATTAATATTTAAAAAAAAAAACATAAAAAAGGTCAAAGGTCAAGGTTAAAGGTCATGTATTTAACATAAAATATGTTTAATGCATTACAAGATATTTTAAAATGGAAGTAGAAATATATAGTGGGGCAGGGGTGCAGTATTGAGCAGACCAGGCTTTAAATAAAATTAGCAACTTAATTGTAATTGGTGTACAATGGTAAATATTAACTCCATTTTTGTCAAACTTAAATGCATTGTTGTCTTTTTTTGCATTGCACGACTCTATATGTAAGTTTAGAAACTTGACTTCTTAACAGCTGAGAACTTTGTTCCAAGTTATGTATTTTGCAACGATATATAGTATACTTGGCCAAAACAATTAAATTGATTGTTGTTTTATTGTAGTTTTCATTACCTAAAATTATATCTGTCAAGGACCAATTTACGTTTACTTGTGGACATTTTGAAACTGAAACCATTGTAAAACTGAGTCATTTATAACTGTAAAGGATCTGTAAGTATATAAATTTAGCTCATCACTCCATTTTCATTTGGAATTTGGAGAAGTATTGGATCTTATGACGTGGTAATAAATACCTCTGCATCCATTCTTTTGATCGTTAATTATTTTAACTGACAATGGTTGTAATGGAGTTTCCTTCTTTTTTGGCAGCATGTAAAAAAGGCATGACAGATAAAAAAAATTCCTCTGATAGACTATTTACAAGTATGGATAAGTTTGTGTATTCAGTCAAAGTTCAGCGTCAAAGAAGCAGTACAATAATGCATAATCATATCAGTTTTTGCCGAACCAAGATAATCAAAGCCTTGAAATGTCTCGTGGTTGCGGGTTTTGGTAGATTTATTTTCTGCTTAAATGCCAACCTATAGAAATACATGAATGAAAAACAAATACAAATTTGCCTCATATCTAAGATGAACTCTCCCTGAACCTCATTGATAGATCTTATATAATCTAAATGGCCAGTGTGAATGGATACAGGTTGAATCAGAACCGCTTGATCATTGATAATTCATCCGCATTGTTAATGAATGGGACTATTTTGTGTAGCTCATGAACATCTTTTGGATGTGATTTTGGAATAAAATTAGGATACTAGATGATTGTCAGAAAAACATTCTCGTTCAGAATGCTACCAAAATGTCAAGTATTGGTACACAATGAAATAATGTCACTTTGGTAGCGGGATAAACCCGCAACCAAAAATCTAAACTTTTTGATGTGGGCAATAATATAACTACAGTTACTTTTAACATAATGACCAAGAATTGTCAATGCTCAAAATTTTGTCTAAAAAGCATCATTTATTAATAACAAGGCTGCATTTTTTCAATTGTTGGAGGCATAATTTTGCCGATGTACCTGGGTCAGTATGCATCAGTGTGCATTGAATATATATATAGTTTGCCTTTCTATTTTGATGTGATAACAAAAATGTTTCTTAACTTATATTGACCAAAGAGTAAGCTTTTTGACAATATTTTCTGGTCCCAAACTGACGATCAACAGATAGATTTAAATATAGGTATTTATACAATAAACTTTTCTACCTTTAACCTAGTATTTTTGTCAATCTTCCTCCTTTACCACCTATATTAATCTGTATGGGTTTGTTAGCCTCCACACACAGCATATGAGATTTTTTTGCATTTTGCTCATGTTCCTTTCTCTGTCAGTTTAGAGTGCGTCTTAATATTGCTTATTAGTGCCCTTGATTTCTCACAAACATATATATATATATATATATGTTTGTATGTAAATTTGTCTTCGCCTTTTCTGCTCCATTCTTTGTTTCGTGGTTTTAGCTTTACAGATAATAATGAAATAAAAGTAATATCACTTACATACAAAATGATTGAGTTAAATATCATAATGAAAATTAAATGGCTACCAAAACCGCACTTTATTGTTTCGGTATATTCAATAAAGCAATTCATTATCCGTGTGAAAATGTCAACAGCTGTGCATGCATCTAATATTTTAATATACCTTGACTTTGACTTGACTTGAATATACCTTAATGTAAAAAGTAAACGTAATTTCAAAGAGTTTCGAAATTAGTCTTCATTTTTTAAAATTAATCGGACACGTTTGAAAAAAAAACAATTTAAATGAAAATTATATTTGTATTGTGTTATCTTAGTCAAAATTTGTTTCACTGTTACATACTTTCCATTGGAAGAAACTTTCTGACGTATAATTAGGACAGTAACATATAATGTAATCAATAAAACTAAATTTAATTTGATTACTTACACATTGCATTCAGTTCTAATTATCATAAAATTACTTTTTATTAAAAAATTAAGATGTAGTAATGTATTTCATGTTTTAATTTTTATATTTTGTAGTTTTCAAAAGTGAAACTGTATCTGCCTCACCTGTATGATATTATTTTGCCTGTGTTTATTTTCCGATTTTATTTTCAGAGCAGTTTTTGGCTGTACAGTAGTTAATCCATTTGCTATATGTTCTATATAAACTTAACAATCTTCCGAGCTTTAACAAATCAAGGCCCATTTGAAAAATATTAACCTTATGTTCTTAAATGACCTAATAACCACCAAAACACCAAGAAAAGTAGGGGACAGGTCATGTACCTTCTAGGATAGATTTTTTGTCTGACAAGTCAACACTCTGGAATATCTTCCAAACTGACAGCTAAAATGTGGGTATGAGCACACGAGTAATAAGGTTTGTTTATAGGTACACAATGAAATAACAAGAGCTGTCACTAATGGTGACAAATGCCCCCGCAGCACCTTGACCTTTGACCTGGTGTCCTAAAAGTCAGTAGGGGTCGTGTACTCAATAAGTACTATCAGCAATTGAGGTTTGAAGGTCCTAGGTGCTGTGGTTCGCGAGTAAATGGCCTTCATGCAAAAAGTTAACGTTGTGACGAACGAACGAACGAACTAACTAATTAACGAACGAACGAACGGACGGACAGTTGAAAACTAATATTCCTCCCTTCGGGGGAATAAAAACAGGAACTGGCTTACATAAAATATGAAAATGCCAGATTAACTGGGAATGTTTTCTTTCCGCTATTATCCGACTAGCCCGGAAATGCTGCTTGATTAACTATTTAATACTATAATACTATTGTATCTTTTTCGTCTGCTTCAAAAGGGTATGTTTTTCAATTAAATTAAACGACAGTCTAAAGTGTCTTTTGGTAGTACTAACAAGGCGCCAAATTCTTTAAATGGAACATTATTAGTAAAAATGATAGAAGCAAATACAGAACAAAAAATATAAGTATTATACAACTCATGTGTTGTACCTATTTGGATTATAGTGCTTCCGTATGGCGTTTCAAACATTTTCAAGCAGCTGATAGTGTTCAAAACCGCGCAATTCGTTATTTACATAGGCGTTCATCGATTTACACCGAAACTTGCACTTTTAGACGAAACAGGATGGATACCCAGTACCTATAGAAGATGGATTTGTATAATCCGATATTGAAACAGACTTGTAAAATTAAACGATAATAGAATCACTAAACGAGTATTCAATAAGGATTATCAGAATTCAAATATAGTAAATAACTGGTGCAACGAAGTGAAAACCTTTGTGACAAAATTAGAACTTATCACTCATTTTAATAACAAAGTAAAGGTAGCTATGGATTATGTTAAATCGAAAATTGGAGAATATTATGCACACATATTGAAAAGTGATTATGAAAAGGTGCCTAAGTTCAGGACATACAAAACATTTAAGACTCAATTTTCGTGCGAAAATTACTTGTCTTTAAATCTTAAGAGAAACGAACGTTCCATCTATGCACAGTTTAGATGCGGTATTCTGCCCTTAAGAATAGAAACTGGAAGGTTTGTCGGGGAATCTCCAGACCAAAGACTTTGTACAATATGTCAAACGGGATTAATTGAAGACGAAACTCATTTTTTAATTGTTTGTCCTGTGTATAACAATACAAGATCAGTGATATTTAATGACATTATTTCGAATGATGTATATATCAACATGACAGACAGTGAAAAACTAGTTTTCCTTATGAAAAATTAGCAGAATAAAGTTATAAAGTTTCTAGTTAGATCATATATGTTAGGAAGAAGCTTACTTTATGATAAGTAAATATAAGATACATGTACTTTGCAATTATTAAAACACAGTATTATGTAATATGTTTTTATCCATTTTTATCAGTGTTCAATTTATATATAGAGATGTACACTCGATCTCATTCATGTTTCACTCTTGGTATTGTTCACAACTTATGTTAAATGTAGTAATAAAGTGACTTATAGGTCCGATGGGCCGGGTGTCTTTTGATGTATTTGTATTATGTATTCGGAATTTATGTATACACAAGTCACTATAATAAACAATTTACTTACTTACTTACTTATAAGGGCAAAGATGGATGAAAAAGAAGTTTATTTTTAAACGTTGTAACTACATAAATGCTAAATACATAGTATTTCCTTCCAGTCAGTGGCAGAGCCGAAAAACATTTTCAGTCAGTATCGTACGTCTGCAGAAGACAGAGGAAATATTTTCGTGTTGTCCGTCCGTCTGGCCAGTTGTTTACTTCAAGAATAATGTATGAAATTGTGCATTGAATATTCTAGAACAGATAGCCATCTCACACTATTATAGTAATCAATTATACAGAACTCAGGATAAACTGCCACGAAATCAAAAATCAATCCAATTTTACAGTTTTCGTCAAATGTGAGAGTCTCAATGCAAAGTCAAAGAGGTTGGACTTAATATGATGCTCATACATGTAACACTGAGCTGATAATTCAATGTTTAATTTTTCCAGTCACAATCTAATTCACATTTCAGCCCGATACATTTATTATCTAGTCTCTATTTCCAGAAACCAACACATTGAAGGGTTTTGTCATGTAATTTGTCCCTGTACTTGTTTCTATATTTCGTGCCACTTGTGCCGTAAAAATAATAAAACATAGTTACGTAACATCGAATTCATTTGTTACGTCTTTCCAGGAACATGAGGAAGTTGTGTTTTCAAAACCATATCCGAGTGGTGTACCAGTTCTTCGTTATTTTTATTAAAAAAGATGTAATTTTCTCCGGAAGGAGTATTTGAAATAAGTTATCAAACTAAAAGGTGTGATAAAATTGTGCATGAACACAGGTCATCATTTCCATCTTATGCGTTTTTCAAGATTTTATGATAATTGTGTTTTGCAGGTGTTCTTTCAAAAACGGGATATTTGGATAGAGAAACAAATAGTATGGCATATCTACAAGTCACTGCAACAGACAATGGAATTCCCCCGCGCAACAGAAGTATTGGCGTTAACGTCACTGTGGACGATTTTAATGACAATTCACCAGTGTTTGTAAATTTTGCACGCAACGTTACTATAAAAGAAGATTCAACGAATGGGACTGACGTTATCACAGTAAATGCAACTGATAAAGATGAGGGTCCGAACAAAGATATTACATACACAATGGATGCAGATTCTCATTTTGAAATTGATAAATCATCAGTAAGTAACTAATTTTAGATAAGTTATAACACTAAAGCTACCTAAGTTGTGATGACGGTTACAATTAAGTATTTTCCTTAAGCAACATAATCTTATTTTATTTCTTCATAAGCATACGAATTAATCAAGACTAAAGAACTTATCAAAAAGTATAAACATTCGTTTTGCGAATGAACGTAGCAATTAAAGGTCTATAATGCTTTTAAATTTGAATCTTAAAAACAGATGAAACGGCTAAGCATTACTTTTAATATTGCATATGAACTGTTAAAGTTTGAGCCACAAATGGGCTTTATAAAAACAATAGATTCAATAAAACATTCTAGTCTATTCAGCAATATTCAAACCTTAGACAAATGTTAATGAAAGTAATAATCAGACATAGGATTTAACAACACATTTATGTATTTTATAATCATAACGTAAAGGATGGCAGCCACATTTTAAACAAAGGCATTATGAGCCTTTAATAGACGTGATAAAACTATGTACTAACCAATCTTGCAGGGGATTATAACTGTAGTTCAAAGCCTTGATCGAGAGACGAAAGATACATATAAACTGCATATTATAGCCAAAGATAATCCAGTTGATCAGAAGGAACAGAAAAGCACAGACACAACCGTAACTGTTAACATTGATGACGTAAATGATAACTGTCCAAACTTTAAACGAGCCAATTACAGTAAAAGGATTCAAGAGGATATAGACGTTGACACTCTTGTAATCATTATTACAGCGACTGATAAAGACAAAGGAAATAACTCTGTTATCACGTATGAGATAGACGATTCATTAAACAGCCCTCTGTTTTCAATCATTGAAATTACTGGTGGTATCTATGTAAAATCCTCTCTTGCGAATAAAGTAGGGAATTACAATCTGACGATAATAGCTTACGATCAAGGTATTCCACGGCTGAATGGAACAGCAAACGTTGTGATAGAAGTGACAGACGTAAACAGTCATAATCCAGTTATAACAAAGATCCCGAATGGAAACGAAATAAGTGTTTACGAGGTAACTGTCTTCACCTTATGTTCGCTTGATATTTCTTCAAACATAGTAATGTTTAAAATATTTTTGTTTCATTGCTTCTTAATAATTCTAAGGTAATTGTCAATTGTGCATGATCAAGTTTGAAATGATAATTCTTCGTGCCGTATAGGTGTGATTCTGTGGCTAAAATGTATTTATAGATTGTTTGTCAATCAGTTTTGTTTAGGTAATGGATTTGTTTTAAACTTTTACGATCATTTGTATTGATCACATAATACTGTGCTTACGTTATTTGCAATGTATCATGTGTTGAAATTTATGTAATATCAGATTATATGGTAAACATACTGCTCGTGGCCGTGTATCTTTTTTACGAGTGTTTACAGATAACTTTGGTGTTTTGAGTTTGTCCACAGCGTCATATTTCATATAATTTTTATATTGTTATTCTTGAATCCTAGATGCAATATCTTAGCAATATGAAACGATATTTTTGAGGACGTTTTCTGTATTTTATTTCATTACAGACTATCTATTCTGCAGAACAAGAGCTGTCACTAATGGTGACAAATGCCTCCGCAGCACCTTGACCTTTGACCTGGTGACCTTGACCTTTGACCTGGTGACCTCAAAGTCAGTAGGGGTAGTGTACTTAATAAGTACTATAACCATGTGAAGTTTGAAGGTCCTGGGTGAAGTGGTTCGCGAGTAAAGTGCCTTCATGCAAAATGTTAACGTTGGCCCCTGTGACCGTGACCTTTGACCTAGTGACCTAAAAGTCAGTAGGAGTAGTGTACTCAGCAAGTACTATCAGCATGTGAAGTTTGAAGGTCCTGGGGGAAGTGGTTCGCGAGTAAAGTGTCTTCATGCAAAAAGTTAACGTTGGCCCCTGTGACCTTGACCTTTGATGTGGTAATCCCAATGTCAGTAGGGGTGGTGTACTTAATAAGTACTATCAGCATGTGAAGTTTGAAGGTCCTAGGTGCAGTGGTTCGCGAGTAAAGTGCCTTCATGCAAAAAAATAACGTTGGCCCCTGTGACGTTGACCTTTGACCTGGTGACCCCAAAGTCAGTAAGGGTGGTGTACTCAATAAGTACTATCAGCATGTGAAGTTTGAAGATCCTGGGTGCAGTGGTTCTCGAGTAAAGTGCCTTCATGCAAAAAGTTAACGTTGTGACGAACTAACGAACAAACGAACTAACGAACGAAAGAACTAACGAACGGACAGACAGTTGAAAACTACATGCAATATGCTTCCCTTCTGGGGCATAAAAAAGACCTACCTATAAATATTAATTAATACTTTAAACTGCTGTCATACAATTTTATTTCAGAAAGTAAAACCTGAGGACATTTTCTGTATTTTATTTCATTACAGACTATCTATTCTACATAACAAGAGCTGTCACTAATGGTGACAGATGCCCCCGCAGCACCTTGGCCTTTGACCTGGTGACCTTGACCTTTAACCTGGTGACCCCAAAGTCACTAGGGGTGGTGTACTTAATACGTACTATCACCATGCGAAGTTTGAAGGTCCTGGGTGAAGTGGTTCGCGAGTAAAGTGCCTTCATGCAAAATGTTAACGTTGGCCCCTGTGACCGTGACCTTTGACCTGGTGACCTAAAAGTCGGTAGGAGTAGTGTACTTAGTAAGTACTATCAGCATGTGAAGTTTGAAGGTCCTGGGTGTAGTGATACGCGAGTAAAGTGCCTTCATGCAAAAAGTTAACTTTGGCCCCTGTGACCTACCTATAAATATTAATTAATACTTTAAACTGCTGTCATACAATTTTATTTCAGAAAGTAAAAGCTGCATTTCTAAGCGGGATCTTATCCATGTAATCGATTGCGATATAACTTCGAATCTCAAACAGGTAGTGAAGAATGTCATAAATGAAACTTATGTGCGAATGTCTATGTTAATTTGTTTTTGGTTAATACATAGGGTGCTTTCATCGTGACTGTTCTTACATTTTACAGTGCGCAGATATTGGGACCGAAATACACACTTTCAGTTATACAGACAAAGACTTTTCCAAAGACAACAATCAGGCGAACTTTAGTATTATATCAGAGGGAAACAAAACCATTGCATTCAGTATAACCCAGACCGGAGTTTTGAAAGTAAAAAGTAAATTAGATGTTAATAATCAGTCAAAGTATACGGTAAGTTTGAAAGAAAGATTCTCCTTTTTAGCTCACCTGTCACAAAGTGACAAGGTGAGCTTTTGTGATCACGCAGCGTCCGTCGTCCGTCCGTCCGTTCGTCCGTCCATAAACTTTTGCTTGTGACCACTCTAGAGGTCACATTTTTCAAAGGGTCTTAATGAAAATTGGTCAGAATGTTCAACTTGATGATATCTAGGTCAAGTTCGAAACTGGGTCACGTGCGGTCAAAAACTAGGTCAGTAGGTCTAAAAATAGAAAGACCTTGTGACCTCTCTAGAGGCCATATTTTTCACAAGATCTAAATGAAAATTGGTCAGAATGTTCACCTTGATGATATCTAGGTCAAGTTTGAAACTGGGTTATTACCTTCAAAAACTAGGTCAGTAGGTCAAATAATAGAAAAACCTTGTGACCTCTCTAGAGGCCGTATTTTTCATGGGATCTGTATGTAAGTTGATCTGAATGTTATCTTGATGATATCTAGGTCAAGTTTGAAACTGGGTCATACGCAATCAAAAACTAGGTCAGTAGGTCTAAAAATAGAAAAACCTTGTGACCTACCAGAGGCCATATTTGTAAATGGATCTTCATGAAAATTGGTCAGAATGTTTACCTTGATGATATCTAGTTCAAGTTTTTAAGTGGATCACGTTCCTTCAATAACTAGGTCAGTAGGTCAAATAATAAAAAAACCTTGTGACCTCTCTAGAGGCCATATTTTTCATGGGATCTGTATGAAAGTTGGTCTGAATGTTTATCTTGATGATATCTAGGTCAAGTTCGAAACTGGATTAACTCCGATTAAAAACTAGGTCAATATGTCTATAAAAAGAAAAACTTTGTGACCTCTCTAGAGGCCATACTTTTGAATGGATCTTCATGAAAATTGGTCAGCATGTTTACCTTAATGATATTTAGGTCAAGTTTGAAACTGGGTTACGTGCAGTCAATCAATAACTAGGTCAGTAGGTCAAATAATATAAAAACCTTGTGACCTCTCTAGAGGCCGTATTTCTCATGGGATTTGTATGAAAGTTGGTTTGAATGTTCATCTTGGTGATATC
Organism: Mercenaria mercenaria; assembly: GCF_021730395.1. Lineage (NCBI taxonomy): Eukaryota > Metazoa > Mollusca > Bivalvia > Venerida > Veneridae > Mercenaria > Mercenaria mercenaria. The sequence goes on from NC_069362.1 coordinate 49,021,892, forward strand.
TAGGTCATGTTCGAACTGGGTCAACTGTGGTCAAAAACTAGGTCAGTAGGTCTAAAAATAGAAAAACCTTGTGACTTCTCTAGAGGCCATACTTTCGAATGGATCTTCATGAAAATTGGTCAGAATGTTCACCTTGATGATATCTAGGTCAAGTTTCAAACTGGGTCACGTGCCGTCAATAACTAGGTCAGTAGGTCAAATAATAAAAAACTAGGTCAGTAGGTCTAAAAAAAGAAAAACCTTGTGACCTCTCTAGAGGCCATATTTGTAAATGGATCTTCATGAAAATTGGTCAGAATGTTTACCTTAATGATATCTAGATCAAATTTAAAAGTGGGTTACGTTCCATCAATAACTAGGTCAGTAGGTCAAATAATATAAAAACCTTGTGACCTCTCTAGAGGCCATATTTTTCATGGGATCTGTATGAAAGTTGGTCTGAATGTTCATCTTGATGATATCTAGGTCAAATTCGAAACTTGGTTAACTGCAATCAAAAACTAGGTCAATATGTCTAAAAATAGAAAAACCTTGTGACCTCTCTAGAGGCCATACTTTTGAATGGATCTTTATGAATATTGGTCAGCATGTTTACCTTGATGATATTTAGGTCAAGTTTGAAACTGGGTTACGTGCAGTTAATAACTAGGTCAGTAGGTCAAATAATATAAAAACCTTGTGACCACTCTAGAGGCCGTATTTCTCATGGGATCTGTATGAAAGTTGGTCTGAATGTTCATCTTGGTGATATCAAGGTCATGTTCGAACTGGGTCAACTGTGGTCAAAAACTAGGTCAGTAGGTCTAAAAATAGTAAAACCTTGTGACCTCTCTAGAGGCCATACTTTCGAATGGATCTTCATGAAAATTGGTCAGAATGTTCACCTTGATCATATCTAGGTCAAGTTTGAAACTAGGTCACATGCCGTCAATAACTAGGTCAGTAGGTCAAATAATAAAAAACCTTGTGACCTCTCTAGAGGCCATATTTTTCATGGGATCTGTATGAAAGTTGGTCAGAATGTTCATATTGATGATATCTAGGTCAAATGCGAAACTGGGTCAGCTGCGATCAAAAACTAGGTCAGTAGGTCTAAAAATAGAAAAACATTGTGACCTCTATAGAGGCCATACTTTTAAATGGATCTTCATGAAAATTGGTCAGAATGTTCACTTTGATGATATCTATGTCAAATTTGAAACTGGGTCACATGCCGTCAATAACTAGGTCAGTAGGTTAAATAATATAAAACCTTGTGACCTCTCTAGAGGCCATATTTTTCAATGGATCTTTATGAAAATTGGTCAGAATTTTTATCTTGATAATATCTAGGTCAGGTTCAAAACAGGGTCACATGAGCTCAAAAACTAGGACACTATGTCAAATAATAGAAAAAACTGGGTCATGTGGGGACAGGTGAGCGATTCAGGACCATCATATCCTCTTGTTTGTATGATGTTGTTTAACATTGTTTTCTTTATGAATATGAAGTTATACGTGTTTACAGTTAAACCGTATGTTTTTTTCTAAAATTCTGTAGAATTATTTAATGTCCTTGGTATGGAATCTTGTGGTTTTGCCTGTAATTTGTGACTTTTCTTCAACAAAATAGAAAAAGTGGAAACTTCACAGGTTGCTCAACACGAAAAAAAACGAAAACGTTGCAGGCTCGGTTTGATTGAGCCTGTTCATGGATGGTAGTGGAAATACATGCTCCTATCCACGCCCTCTAGCCCAGCGTGAGCAGAACTCAACATTTACACAAGCTAAAAGTACAATCAAAGGCCTGAATGACCTGAGTCGGCTAATGATTGATGTACTGACAGTATAGTCTACCAGTTTCAGTTTGCTTTTAGTTTTTTTCTTAAAATTTCATAACACAGCTCGATATTTACCCAAAATATTATATCCGGATACGATTACACTTTTCTCCAGTTTTAACAATATATTTTACAAATTGTGATGATACGAAGACATTTAGCAGCAATTGTCAGTATCTGACATTGAAGTTTACGGTTAAATTACCTCTTATTTAAATCTTTTCATAAAAAAGTTGTTTTGTTTCCTGAAAGCAGCCAAACATAGACGATCTACTTTCGATTTCAAAAACTACAAGAAAATACAATTCAATGTTTCGCCGATTTGTTTATTTCTCGAAAAGTAAGAATTAAAATCATTTTTAATATCAGTAGTAACTAAACAAACCAGTAAGAGCTTCTTCTTCCGATAATTTATCCGTTTACTGACTGCAAAATTCAACCCACGCAAAGTTTATAGAAATCATACGATGCGTGTTTACGTTCAATGTGGGAGAATTAAGGCTGATCGGCTATGTTACCTAACGCATCCATACGATTCAGATTTTATTTTTAAAAAAGCATTGTGTGCGTTTCTGTAATTTTATATACGTTTTTATACGCTTAGAAATTATTAGACATGCGTATTTGCATTATTTCTATACGTAATTTACGCTAATACGCATCTTATCTGGAGCCCTGTGGAACTATTTTTTGTCTTTCGCTGGATGTTACCCAAGCTTTGTAAGCCTGCGCAATTCTTAAAATGCACATTTATGCTTAATGAGTTACATTCGAGTATTGCACAATTACAAGTCATAAATATGACAGATTACATCGTATATTGGTCATAGCAAAGGGAATTGACACAACTTAACTTCATTCATGCAGTGAACTGTTTGAGTTTGAGAAATCTAATGGAACTACATCCCTTCACTGTGTTATTTGGTCCATTTAGACTTAGAGAATCGCTGGATAGCAAGGACTCGTCAAAACGATTTCATCGTTTAGCCGACTCAAAAAAGCAATTTAGAGACATCCGCAGATGTATTCCAACGGCGGATCACATGGAACCTTCAATGATACATGGGTGTGGCGTGTTATTCCATGAAAAGCGGCGTTTGGTCCCGATATAAAGTAATGGGCTTGCCCCAAACAAGAAAACAATGGGCAGAACTAAACAAACTGGAATTTAGTAAGGGGATCTGAGGTTATGGAACCTGCATATCACAACAAATTTATTTGATCTTGTGGTGAACACATTCTTGAAATCCACAACTATCATTCCCTTATTATCACGATATCGGTAGTATTAGAAATACACAGTTATTATCATTTTTTAAAAACTGGACCTTCCTGGCATTTTGCAGTTCAGCATACAAGCAACAGATAATGGAAGCCCGCAATTATCTTCGAGAGTAGTTCCGATCACTGTACGAATCTTAGACGTCAATGACCATTTACCATCTTTCGACAAGGCTAAAGTTACTTGGTCAAAACCTGAAAATACAACATTTATTGAGAAAATTGGCACTGTGACGGCATATGATAAAGACAGAGATTCTAGAATGTGTTATAAAATCATTAGTAAGTAGTTAGTCAGTAGTTTGTGGATTATGTGTTGTGCATAAATAAGGCGGTTCCTCACGGTTGCAATAAATATAGTTCTACAATGTACACTTTTATTAAACCATATTTTTTCAAAGCATCATTATGCCATTTAATACACCGTTTGTAATAGATTCCCAGCAACATTAAAGCTACCCGTATAACGGTTACGATGTATTATTCTAAATTTTCCAGATAAATGACACTATGCCGTTACTTCCTGTCAATTAAACGTGTAGATCTACCTCGAGATGTAATGCACCCAAGCTGAAATTATACGATTCCGTTTTTAGCTCACCTGTCACATAGTGACAAGGTGAGCTTTTGTGATCACGCAGCGTCCGTCGTCCGTCGTCCGTGCGTCCGTTCGTGCGTTCGTCCGTAAACTTTTGCTTGTGACCACTCTAGACGTCACATTTTTCGTGGGATCTTTATGAAAATTGGTCAGAATGTTCATCTTGATGATATCTAGGTAAAGTTTGAAACTGGGTCACGTGCCTTCAAAACTAGGTCAGTAGGTCTAAAAATAGAAAAACCTTGTGACCTCTCTAGAGGCCATATATTTCACAAGATCTTCATGAAAATTGGTCAGAATGTTCACCTTGATGATATCTAGGTCAAGTTCGAAACTGGGCTAGGTGCCTTCAAAAACTAGGTCAGTAGGTCTAAAATAGAAAAACATTGTGACCTCTCTAGAGGCCATATATTTCATAAGATCTTCATGAAAATTGGTCAGAACGTTTACCTTGATAATATCTAGGACAAGTTCGAAACTGGGTCACGTGCCATCAAAAACTAGGTCAGTAGGTCAAATAATATAAAAACTATGTGACCTCTCTAAAGGACATATTTTTCATGGAATCTGTATGAAAGTTGGTCTGAATGTTCATCTTGATGATATCTAGGTCAGGTTTGAAACTGGGTCACGTGCGGTCAAAAACTATGTCAGTAGGTCTAAAAATAGAAAAACCTTGTGACCTCTCTAGAGGCCATATATTTCATGAGATCTTCTTGAAAATTGGTCAGAATCTTCACCTTGATGATATCTAGGTCAAGTTCAAAAGTGGGTCACGTACCTCAAAAGCTAGGTCAGTAGGTCAGATAATAGAAAAACCTTGTGACCTCTCTAGAGGCCATATTTTTCAATGGATCTGTATGAAAGTTGGTCTGAATGTTCATCTTGATGATATCTAGGTCAACTTCGAAAGTAGGTCACGTGCCATCAAAAACTAGGTCAGTAGGTCTTGAAATAGAAAAACCTTGTGACCTCTCTAAAGGCCATATTTTTTATGGGATCTGTATGAAAGTTGGTCAGAATGTTCACCTTGATGATGTCTAGGTCAAGTTTGAAACAGGGTCATGTGCGGTCAAAAACTAGGTCAGTAGGTCTAAAAATAGAAAAACCTTGTGGCCTCTCTAGAGGCCATACTTGTGAATGGGTCTCAATAAAAATTGGTCAGAATATTCATCTTGATGATGTCTAGGTCAAGTTCGAAAGTGGATCACGCTTCTTCAAAAAGTAGGTCAGTAGGTCAAATAATGAAAAAACGTTGTGACCTCTCTAGAGGCCATACTTTTCATGGGATCTGTATGAAAGTTGGTCTGAATGTTTATCTTGATGATATATAGGTCAAGTTTGAAACTGGGTCAACTGCGATCAAAACCTTGTCAGTAGGTCTTGAAATAGAAAAACCTTGTGATCTCTCTAGAGCCCATACCCTTGAATGGATCTTCATGAAAATTGGTCAGAATGTTCATCTTGATGATATCTAGGTCAAGTTTGAAACTGGGTTATGTGCCTTAAAAAACTAGGTCAGTAGGTCAAATAATAAAAAAACCTTGTGACCTCTCTAGAGGCCATACTTTTCATGGGATCTGTATATAGAGTTGGTCTGAATATTCATCTTGATGATATCTAGGTCAAATTTGAAACTGGGTCAACTGCGGTCAAAAACTAGGTCAGTAGGTCTAAAATTAGAAAAACCTTGTTACCTCTCTAGAGGCCATATTTTTCAATGGATCTTCATGAAAATTGATCTGAATGATCACCTTGATGATATCTAGGGCAGTTTCAAAACTGGATCATGTGCAGTCAAAAACTAGGCCGGTAGTTATAAAAATAGAAAAACCTTTTGACCTCTCTAGAGGCCATATTTTTCATGAGATCTTCATGAAAATTAGTGAGAATGTTCACCTTGATGATATCTAGGTAAAATTCAAAACAGGGTCACGTACCTTTGAAAACTAGGTCAATAGGTCAAATAATAGAAAAACCTTGTGACCTCTTTAGAGACCATATTTCTCAATGGATCTACATGAAAATTGGTCAGAATTTTTATCTCGATAATATCTAGGTCAAGTTTAGAAATGGGTCACATGAGCTCAAAAACTAGGTCACTATGTCAAATAATAGAAAAAACGACGTCATACTCAAAACTGGGTCATGTGGGAAGAGGTGAGCGATTCAGGACCATCATGGTCCTCTTGTCTATTAATCTACATGAATATTGGTCATAATGATAACCTTGATGAAATCTATGCTGAGTTCGAAAATGGGTCATCTCGGGTCAAAAACTAGGTAACTATGTCAAATCAAAGGAAAACCTTGTGTACGCGATAGAGGCTGTATTTTTCAATTAATCTTCATGAATATTGGTCAGATGATTTCCTTGATGAAATCTAGGCCGAGTTCGAAAATGGGTCATCTGCAGTCAAAAACTAGGTCACTAGGTCAAATCAAAGGAAAACCTTGTGTACGCGATAGAGGCTGTATTTTTCAATTGATCTTCATGACATTTGGTCAGAATGATTGCATTGATGAAATATAGGTCAAATTTGAATATGGGTCATCTGGGGTCAAAAAGTAGGTCACTAGGTTAAATCTAAGAAAAACTTTGTGTATGCGATAGAGGCTATATTTTTTGATTGATCTTCCTGAAATTAAGTCAGAATGATTGCCTTGATAAAATCTAGGTCGAGTTTGAATATGGGTCATCTGAGGTCAAAAACTAGGTCACTAGGTCAAATTAAAGAAAAACCTTATGTATGCGATAGAGGCTGTATTTTTCAATTGATCTTCATGAAATTTGGTCAGAATGATTGCCTTGATGTAATCTAGGTCAATTTCAATTATGGGTCATCTGGGTCAAAAAGTAGGTCACTAGGTTAAATCAAAGAAAAACCTTGTGTATGCGATAGCGGCTGTATTTTTCAACTGATCTTCATGAAATTTTGTCAGAATGATAGCCTTGATGAAATCTAGGTCAAGTTCAAATATGGGTCATCTGGGTTTAAAAACTAGGTCACTTAGTCAAATCAAGGAAAAACCTTGTGTATGCAATAGGGACTGCATTTTACACTGGATTTCATAAAATTTGGTCAGAATGGTTGGCTTGATGAAATCTAGGTCAAGTTTGAATATGGGTAGTCTGGGGTCAAAAACTAGGTCATTAGGTCAAATCAAAGACAATACCTATTTATACTCAAGATTTTTTGCTCCAATTTTAATGATAATTGGTCAGAATATTTTTTTCCATGCAATCATTAGGTCAAACATGTTTACACTAGCTGTTATGGTGTGTTATGGTGTGTTTCACAGGTGAGCGACCTAGGGCCATCTTGGCCCTTTTGTTTACATTTTTTGATGTAGCATTGAGTATATTGCTAATTTTATGTATACCTTTTATACATTTCTCTATTTATTTTCGCAAACCGCCCAATACGCCTTTTCATGTTCATGATTTAAGAAACCTGATTTTTCATCCCTCAGACTGTTTTCGTAAACTGTTCTATAAGGTCAAAAATTATCGATTTGCTTTTTATTCATCTTTTTTTCATATAAAAAATCTTTATAATGGTATAAAATTTAGGAAAATCGTTTTAACGTGTGAGTTGATATTACGTTAAAGTGACTTCTGGGCGACACACATGACGTTCAGTTTTAATTTAGCAAGATGAAATCACTCTAGTCCCATATAAATTCCAAACGAATTTTAAACAAAATTTACATGATAATGAAAACTTTATTTCTCACAAAAATGCGCGATATATGCGTAGTTAAGAGTTTTAAACCATACCTTTCTGTTAAAGACATAGTATTATGCATTCTCATTTATCAGAAATTCGACTTAGATGTTGTGTTTTTGAAATATGTTATTTTACAAACAGCAAAAAGACCGAACAAGCTTAATGCAAGTTGCCTTCAGACAGAATTACATTTAGTTCTGATCTATACTATAAAGTGTTAATAATATCAATAAAAAACATAGTCATGTCGATTCAGTTTTGATCTTAATGTTAAAAAAGCGAAGTTAAAATATAGTTGTGTTTTTGAACTCTTAAATGCCAATTTTGCAAGATGTATTTTGAAAGACGCGGAAAGAGTCATCCATAGAATTATCACCCTGAATGTTGTTAATTCGAAAATAGACGTTCCATTTATACTACGCAAATAACATAGTGTTCGAGTATGTAATTATAAAAACAAATTATTAACTTTGACGTATAAATACGCTCATGTATTTTGCTCACTTATTTTAAACTGTATTATATTCTGTTTATAGAGTCAAACTGGACAGACTATTTCAACATCAGTGAGCACAATGGAGAGATATTTTGTGTAAAGGAGCTTGATCATGAAGCTGTGACATCTATATCATTTAAGGTTAACGTGACGGATTGTTCACTTGAAAAGAATACTACATATTGTAACAAAAACAAAACGGCAGACATTTTAAGAGCTCAAAGAGGTGTAAGAGAAACAATAGAAGTTGTTGTTAATGTGAAAGACATTGATGATAGTCCTCCGGTGTTCAAGCAGAAAAATTTAGCTACTGGCATGCGGAGAAACACCGAAGCGGATACTGAGTTAGAATTAAATTTAAGGGTAAGAATACGCCTGGTAAATTTTGAGAAACCCCCTTACCACAGTTCTTTTGAAAGGATAAACATCTTTAGAAATTTCAGAACATTTTGTTTTTCAAAATATATGAATAAATGCGCGAAGTATTAAAATCATACTCTTTAACTTTTATAGATTTAAAAAACTGATTTCAAGGGAAGCAACCTTTTCCCTTCTATATGATTTTATGTAGGATTTGTCTTTTGGTGGCTGAAGAAAGATGGTTAATTGCTAAATCTATATTACTATAAGCCATAGTAAAAAGAGAAAAAAAAAGAAACCTTATACAAAATGTTTCACTCTTATAGCAATTTTGTACAATCTCCATTATTAAACAATGAGTGATATGTTAAAGTGTTGAAAAGCTAGGTTCTCAATAATAAAGGTGAAAGGCGTCATGGATATATTAAATTCATACTCAGCTAAAAAACATATCAAAATCTTAAAATCATTTTTTTTATGTACATACACTATGAGTTAAAAACACACTTTGCAAAATATAAAACAGCCAACAAATAACAATAATGTCATAATTCTTAAACAGTTGCCAGTGGGAGTTTCCTGCGACGTACTGTTTATAAACAAACAAGGCCGGTCTAGCGTTGTGATCTCTTATATATTTCCTCCTTTACTGAATATCCCTGAATGACTTAAAAAATTCAGGATGCTACAATTTTGCTTATACAATACAACTTATTGCATGATCAAGTGTCTGAATCAACATACCGCGAAGTAAAAAGTCTATGACATATTAGAAATCCACAAACGTCTGAGGATATATTTGATTGACAAGCGTACTTTTCAAGAGACATGTTAGAATTCAAAGGAGGGTATGAACAAAACCTTCATTACACTTCAATTTCATTGAACTGCTCATGTATTGGCAATATATGCGGTCACTCTCATTAAAGGTTCTTGCATTCAAAAGGAAGCAATACAGATTTACCAAGAAAAGAGTCGTGAGTAAAAAAAATAGTCAAAGTGACATCCTATTTCAATTTGTCCGCATGTAAATGTGTTTTTGTTTGTATGTTTAGTTGCTATATGCATTATTTCATATATAATAATTTCGTTTGGGAAATGTCTTCGCGATCTATCAGAAAATATTTTTAGAATATTCTAACAAATTGTCATCATGTCTCGGACCAAAGCAGAATGGAAATAAAATGATGTTAAGCAGATTTGTTATTGCAATGTCTGGACAAAACGAAGGACTTCGGACACTATCATATGCTTCTAGCCTACATTTTAAATGCAAATTTCTAATTAAGTATTTAAACAATACCCAAATAGTTTCGAGTCAATGATAAACCAATGTATTAGTTAATTTATTACAGCAGAAACTGATTTGTATCTGTTCCTATCAAAATGTTTTTCTTATTTTATCTGGGCCAAGGTATATTTTCTTGAAAAAATAAAATGTTTAATTTCCGTAAAAATATAATGTCATCACTTTACGGAAGTTTTAAATATATGAATTCCAGTCGAAAAAGGTGGCAAAATCTGTTTATTTAAGGAAAAAAATAACATTTTAAGATTAAAATCCTATAAATAAATAAAAAAGAGAACGATATTTTTGTAAACAACCTGTACTTGATTTATCTATACACTGTTTGTAATGTAAAGTTATTGATGCATTACATGTGTGAATAGGTATACATGTATAAGTGACCGGTCAGTTTTATTACAGTGGTTCAGGTAGTTATTTAAGTACATGTACATGTCTGTATAGCTCTGTTATAAGTGATGGCAGATATTTGTGTGCTGTATAACAATAATACTAAGAAAGGCAGTAATCTTATCAAGGCCGTAGGGTGGGTTTTTGCTTGGGATAAGTACCAGTGGCACACATATTTGAGCCGCACCATGTGAAAACCAACATAGTGCAATTGCGACCAGCATGGATCCAGACCAGCCTGCACATCTGCGCAGTCTAGTCAGGATCCATGCTGTTTGCTAACGGTTTGTCTAATTCCAATAGGCTTTGAAAGCGAACAGCATGGATCCTGACCAGACTGCGCAGATGCGCAGGCTGGTCTGGATCCATGCTGGTCACAAAGCCACTATGTTGTTTTTCACATGGCACGGCTCATTTCGCTTAAACATGTAATAAAAATGTATCCAAAATGACAGTTCTTTCTGAGGCTTGCCTAAGGAAGCTGGATCGGAAAAAGTTAAATCGGGATAAGTCTGACAACAACCCATCTATAGATAATGTTGTCTATTCTGAAACTCAGCTGGACCGATTAGTTCGTTTTCGCGTCTAGCCGTATTTGTATATACCATCTGCATGGAAAGCGACTTGACACATCACTTTCGTGGCATCACACTGAATGTGAAACCGTCACTGATATGACCTGCCAAGAAGCTACTGTTCTTGACCTATGCATCACAGGCATATGAATGCCAAGCGTTATTTCTGTTGGATAGACTATAGTCAGGATCAGATTAACTGCTGTGCACATATTGCCCCTTTTTTGTTGTGTTTAGGCCTAGTCCGCCGCTAAGAACAATCTTCAATTCAGTTTTCACAGAAGGAAGAACATGAAGTAATGAATGCGTGCGACATATAGTATGTGTCTAAAAGAAATAAATATCAATGCACAGAAGAAGATGAAGAAATAAAGAAATGAAAAATATATAGAAAATACAAAAAATAATAAAAACAAAATGGAAAACAAATTACATCTTTATTGCTAGTGGCGTGCGCGTTGCGAGGAGGACATGCAGAAGATTACCTGGTGTGTTGCTAGTATTTTACAGCACACATTTGCCAATCTACTGCAGCAAACAACCAGGATAAGCCGATGAAAATTTAACCCAATGAATAATAATGAATTCACACAGTATTTGCTTCTCTCACTACTATACATGTATAACAAGCCTAAATGTGCCCTTTCAAACATTTGTATAGTATTTGAGTTACAAACAGATGTAAAAATATGTGACTATCAAATTATTAAAAATGAATATAAAAAGTATTGGTTACTTTACATTTGGGAACACCCTGTAGATATATTTTTTGTTTAAAAGTACTGCTCCACCCCTTGCATCAACACAATAGTCACAGAAAATGTGTATAATTAATATCTACATATGCTGGCCAAATATGGTTTTGATGCATCGGGGGGAACAATGTTGTTTAAAGCAAAATAGCTTTTATATGTATATCGAGGGGTATATGCATAAACCACGTAAATGATGGATTTTGTGAAATTGACTTTTTGCGAAAAATTGGTGTAACTTTGAGTGATACATAATGTGTCAAAATTTCATGGCTATAGCATGATTGGTTATTGAGATATTGATTTGTGATCAAACCACGTAAATTATATCACATATTAATGTTTGTGCAAAAATCACGTAAAGTGATATATGTTGTAACTACCAACGGTATTGAGGATTTGTTCTATGCAACAAACACTCCTTTAGATTTACAATTGTTTTGCATTAAATATTTTTTCAAAAATAATACAAGAATATTCTGCATAAACCTATTAAATACAGACACACTCTTTTTGCACAGAATGTTTTCTTCAAGTGTCTTAATTTCAGTTATGCAAAAACAACGCAAATAAAGATATACCACTTTTGCACATAGAAACAGTTCATGTTGTCATAAGAATATTTTCTGCATAAATAAAGTAAATGAAAATACGTGGTTTTGCTTTGCAAATTGAACATCTGTTGTTCACACCATTCAGAACACAAACACATTTAATGAGTGTTAATTGGTTTATCAGAGAAATGGTGATACAAAGGACTCATGTTCTAAGATAAAACAATGTATCTGAAATGTCTCAACAATGTTTCCCAAACTTTCTAATATATCAGTTTACAGAATAACAAGTGTAATGTACATAGATTTGTAAAAAGAATTGCTGGGATAACAATTAAAAAGGTATGCATATTTAATATTTTGAATATTAAATTGATGTATTATAATTTATGAGTTGCTACAAATATAGTTTTGCCATATTGTTATACCAATAATTCTACCAAAAATTCTAATTATTTTATTATGTATAAAATTTAATAAGTGAATAGTTGGAGTATATTACGGATTATAGTAAAACTTCTTAAAATAAACAATAATATGAAACTAACTAATTTATTATGAAATCAAAATGACTAATGATATACACAGAGTGATCATTACATTTACCGTTTTACTTATATTTTCAAAGATTTTCTCTTGCATCGTTAATTAATGCCATCATACTTATTAATCATTGTACTATTTTGAATGCGCTTTCTTCTGTTTTAGATGATATCTGATAGTGAAGATGAGTTTTTCAAGTCACTGGACATTGACAACATTTCTAATACAGTAGTTAATAATGCAATATATCAGACGGACATTAGCATGGTCGCTGAAAATGACGCAGAGTATGAACAAAATGTTATAAACTACTACATTGCAACTTCTGATTTAAGATCCGTTGACAGTGAAGTACATCCAACAAATAAAAGCACGGTCGATGAAAAGGCAACGGCTATTGATAACGCAGCAGCTATGGTAGACGACAGTAAGGTAGTTGAAATAGCGGAGGGACTGATAGACAGTATTTTTGTTGAAAACGCCACAGAAAACGCTGCAGATCAGACGGACTATAGCATGGTCATAGAAATTGAAGCAGATTATGATCAGAGTATTATAAATTATTATACTAAGACTCAAAATGCAAAAGATAAGTGTTCTGTCGATGAAAATGCAGAATATCTGACGGATAATAGCGCGATTATTGAAAACGAAGCAGACTATCAGGAAAGAGTTATAAGTTACTATATTGCCACCCAAGATACTGATTGTGACAAAAATGTCATAAATGTTGCATCGAGAAAGCAATGTAATGACGATGACATGTGCAGAGGCCAATCACCTAAACCCAAACGAAAAAATTGGCGCAAAAAGCCTACTCGTAAAAAACTTAGGTATATTGACAATGAAAATACTACAGGAAGAAAGGACAACGTTGATAGTGGAAGTGAAAGCGAAAAATATTCCTCTCAGCCATTTTGTTGGACTTGGAAAAAGAAAGTCGTATGAAAAGGATAGCTCTGAAAGTGACAGTGGGTTAGATAAAACATATCATCCTTCATCCAAAGATCTGAATTCCACCGATTCCGAATATATGTCAGATGCATCGGAAAAAACAAAAAGAGACCGTAATCGAAAGAGAAAACTAAAAAACTAATTGAAAATGCACTTAAGAAAGCTCGTAAGCGTCCTAAAATGCAACCACAACAACAAAATAAAGTCATTAAAAGAATGAAATCAACAACACCCTCCATCTACAAAAGAAATAAAAGATCAGACATTTCAGAAATGTATGCAGCAGTAAATGCAAGTATAAAGGAAAATCTTATACAAAACGCAAGGATCAGGGTAGCTGAAAGAACAATAGATAAACTTCTCACAAAGAGTTCTCTAACACGGGTCAAAGTACCAGGCCATGGTAATTGCTTCTTTGAAGCTTCAATAAAATCAAGTGGATCAAATAAAACCGCGGAGGAATTAAGGGAGCTATTATGTGAACATCTTGAGGAAAAATCTGAGGATTATGCCTGCTTTCTACTCAATAAGCACAAACCTGATGATGACGAAGTCTTTCTGAATGAATATCTAAATGAGGTAGAAAATCTTAAACGTGATGGATATTGGTCAAACAGAGTGGCTGATTTTTTGCCACTATCTTTAGCAAATTTTGAGAAGAAATGTGTCATCATTTATACAAACAAAGAGGAGCAACACATCATTAAGATACAACCAAATCTTGTAGAACCAGCGCCAAGTGATGTCATTAACCTGGCATATATCTCTATTCCAGGACTTATAGAACACTATGACGCATGTACGGTTGACAATAACATTGATACACAGAACCAGTCTGTAAATGAAGAGAATGCAAATGAACATAATATTGACAAGCTGGTTGCTACACCATTAAACGAAAATGTCAATGCTACTCCAAGAAAATCTACACCATTAAACAAAAATATAAATGCTACTCCGAGAAAGCCTGCAAATTACAACACTCCCGTGAAAAGGCATTTAGTAAGAAAACGAAAGGCTACACCAGAGAACTGGAAACGAAATATAAAGAAAAAACTATGAATAAGTGGAAAACAGTATATCTCAAAGTCAGGAAAAGTTGTACTTGAAAAGACAGTAAAAGACGTTGACTGTACTGAGTGCAAATATAAGTGTGATGGAAAATTTTCAAAAGAACGAAGGAATCAATTGTTTCAGTTTTATTGGTCATTGGCAAATTATGAAAGACAAAAAGACTTTGTGTGTACCAACATATCCACCAAATCAACAAAGTCGGTTCCTGATGAAAATGGACAAGTTGTGCCAAAGAAACAAAAAGTGAGAAACAAATTTTTCTTTGAGCTGAATGGAGAAAAAGAACAAGTATGTAAAGATTTCTTTTTGTCAACACTGGCCATTTCAGAATCATTCATGTATCATGCATTGCATAATAAAGAGGAGGGACATTTTTGTGGTACAGAAAGAAGGGGAAAAAAGTACTCCGCCAAATAAAATTAGTGATGAAAGAATAGAATTTGTAAAAGAACACATCAAGTCTTTTCCACGCGTTCCGGGACATTACACACGTAAAGATTCAAATAGAGAATACCTTGGTGCTGATCTGAATATTACAAGAATGTATGACCTTTACAAACAAAAGTGTGCAGAATGTAAATATGAACCTGTGAAGAGTCAAATGTACAGAAAAATATTCAATGAAGAATTCAATATTTCATTTCATATTCCAAAAAAGGATAAATGCAATGTGTGCTCAAAGTACGAGATGGCAGAAAGTGATGGCACACTTACTGAAATATGAAACACAATTACAATCTCCACCAAAAAAGAAAGGCTATAGCCAGAGAAGAAAAGGACAGAGACAAACAAGAGTCCAAACACCAACCAAAACTTCATGTTTGTGCATTTGATTTACAGGCAGTGTTGTACACACCTTGCTCATTAGTAAGTGTGATGTACTATATGAGAAAGTTATGCGTGTATAACTTATCTGTATATTCTTTAAAAAACGGGGACGGATCTTGTTATTTGTGGACAGAAACAAACGGCATGCGAGGATCAAGTGAAATCGCAACCTGCTTACGACTGTATTTGCTCGCATTGCCAACACAAGTGGAACATGTCATATTATATTCTGATGCATGTACAGGCCAAAATAGAAATCAGATCATGGCCTCAGCACTCCTTCATTTCGTCACACACAATAGAAACATAAAAACAATTGATCACAAATTCCTGGAGAGTGGGCACACTCAGAATGAATGTGACAGTGTTCATTCAGCTGTCGAGTTTGCTAAGAAAAAAACTAAAATATATGTTCCGAGTCAGTGGGACACCGTTATAACTATGGCGCGACGACGAGATCCATACCATGTAGTTCCACTTAGATACTCAGATTTTCTTGATTACAAAGATGTAAAGAAGAACCAAATTAAGGTCCAGACTAACGCTCGAGTAAAGGTATACACATAACTTACAATATTCATATTTTTAACTGCATACAAAACAATAATCATAACTTCGCATTTGTTAAAACAGTAGTTTTAGTTTATTTTTTCTAAATATTTATTATAATAGTAAACTTAATTTTGCGAAAGTGTACAGTTCTTACATTTGTTTTTCAGGTGTCATGGATTCAGATTCGACACATGCGTTTTGTGAAAGACTTGCCCGATACTATGCTGTTCAAGAACGA
This sequence comes from Mercenaria mercenaria, assembly GCF_021730395.1. Taxonomy (NCBI): domain Eukaryota; kingdom Metazoa; phylum Mollusca; class Bivalvia; order Venerida; family Veneridae; genus Mercenaria; species Mercenaria mercenaria. The sequence continues at coordinate 49,037,944 of NC_069362.1, forward strand.
TCTTAGGGATGATTTTACAGCTATAAAGATCGCAAGGGACGTCAAACTCAACGAGGTTGTACCCAACAAATACAGACAGAAACTCCCTGTCTCTGCAGCTAAGAAGAAAGACTTAATGACATTGTGTAAGAATGGAGCAATTCCTAAAGATTCATGAGTATTACAAAAACTTACCATCAAGTGCCACAGTGAAGGATAGATTACCAGAGTCAGATGTAGAGGAATCTGATGGTGATGAATCAGACAACTAACCGAACATCAGTGGTTGCTTAACTATTGTATATAAACGTACTGACTGCAGAAGCGATTCATAAACCTAAAGATTATTATTAAGATCTAGTCATAATTTTAGAAGACTATGAAATTTAGTGATAAATGACAATCTTTTGAGCATGAAGTGAAAAGGGAACTAAACGTTGCACAAGATTTGATGTCAAAATAATTCTATGTCTATTAAGAAATGTAAATCTCAAAGCAAGGAACATTGTGATAGTTTTTGAGTTTGATGGTATATGAGAACTGGTTTAATGACACGGAATCTAGGATTAGATTTTGTTGAAACAGTATGGTTTGATGCCATATGAAGACTCTACAAGACTAAATGACCTAATGTTCTTTGTCAGTATGACACCAAAATATGCTACAACAACTGTATATGTCTTTGAGCAGACATATATTTTAATAAATAACATAAACAGAGTGGTGTTATAACTTTGTTATACTTATAATCATTGCTACACAATAATTTCGTTTAATGTGTAAAATAGTTCGTAAAAGACGTTGTTATACACATTTTAAAATATACTGTTGTCTCGAAATGTTTGGTGGAAAAAACAAGTATTCTGATATAACCTTATTATTTTACTCAAAATATGCTATTGACTATCAAAAAAGTTTATGCTACAACAGAGCAAATCCAGTCACATGTTTTTTGTTTGAGTAGACATTGCGCTTTTTGAAAACATGTGAACATGGAATAATAACGTCTCTATATATGCATGGTTTTTACAGACTTAAATGTTTAAACTTTTGAAAAAATATTTTCTGCAAAAGAAACGCAAATTGATATACATTGGTTGTGCATAAAACTCTTACCATTAAAATGCCACAGTGTGTCTGTGGAAAAATGAAGTATAAAAAAATACGTGGTTTTCGCACGGAAAGAAAATTATTAAATGATAAAAACCTGCATGCATAAACATAGTTTGATATTCATCACCCTTTCCTATAATGCTACGTACTAGGGAATATTACACCATTTAGCAAACGTTTATACACACCCAACAATTAAGTGGTATCATCAAATTCCAGTGCAAAAAAAAAACTAAATAGTTTTTTCTTAATTCTGAAAAAAATTCAAAATCAGATTTACGTGGTTTATGCATATACCCCTCGATATAACAGGGTACGTAATTCCATTTAGAGCAAAAATTACCATTTTATGAAACAAATATTGAAAAATTTGACTTTAAGAAATAATCTCAAATATGTATTTTGATGGTATATGTAATTAAATACTTATTTCTCAGTGGTTTATTTTTCACTCTTGGAGTAGGCAAATTCATATAGAAGGTGTCCGAAGTCCTTTGTAAAGGAGTTGCATATTGTCGCGACAATTATTTATTGGCTTTTCAAATACTCCAATTATTGAGCTCACGAATTGTCAATTTCTCTCTTACAAATAATCCAATTGCCATAATCCCAGAGCAACAAAGACTGTCTACCTTGTTATCGAATTTTGTTAAGATAAAATGTCTTTGAAAATAATTTGACAATCCATTCAGTAAGTGATTTATTACAACATATCGGAAATAAAGTTTCATATTTTTCTGCAAAATTAGACTTCATCTCACCAAAATTTAGGGTTGAACGATTGACCGGCTTTCCTACTTTTTAACAACTTGGCATTTGAAAACTTGTACAGAGTTTGGGTATTTACATGATGTCTGATGTGTCGATCAGTGCTGACTCTCTGAAACAATAAAGTAGTTTCAACACTGGAAAAGAAATAAATCATAGCAATAAATGTAACATATGCTAACTGGAGAGTGGTTACACGCAACAGATATTTCATTGGACAATCTCTGAAGTTTATTACAAAGCAGATGTAAGATGGAGCGAGGGATGAATAAATGTTTTTGGATATGAGCGCTTGAAGTCATTAGCATGTCCATAGACTACATGAAGAAATCAGGACATTGCATTTTTTATTCTAAAGTTTTAAAACAAATATGTTAATTTCTATACATAAAATGTGTCTACTATGGATCTGCAATCTGACTAAAGTTCATCTCCTATTACGCTATACGCATAGGATCTGAGAACGACCTATCGATAGCCTCGTTCTGACGACCCTTTCGCTAGCCAATCGGAGCTTAACTTACAACATTTTGCAAATCTACACCTACATTTAGCCTTGATTTTTTATATTGACAATTCTTATGTCGTAATGTGTCAGATAGCCGGTTAGCTCAGTCGGTAGGCCACTTGCTCGGTAAGCGAGGAGTCCCGGGTTCGAGCCCTGGATTGATTGCACATTTTTCTTACTCTTTGACATTTGAACAAGCCGTCAGATTGGTTCAAATAAAAATAGATTTGCGAAAATAAAAATAGCAATTACTGGAAATCCAAAATATACAGAAGACGTATGTGAATGGGTCGTTCTCAGATCTTCGTTTAGAAGATCAAGTACTTAAGTCAGATTGATGGATCTGTGACCTTATGGTTGAATACAAAATTAATATAACGTGTAAAAACTAGATCAATTTGAATATGAAAAGTTTGATAACTGTTGTAATACTGGAAGTTAAATAGAAAAATCTACAAACTTTAATAAATGAAATGCTTTATTTAAATGCAATTATTTCAAAATGGAACATACTGAGCCGCATCAAGTTAAAATGTGGCTTAAGGTGATTTTTTGACATTTTGAGCTTTCTATTTAATGTTTCTCTGCAATAAATCCTCTTTCCAAAAATGTATGTATTGTTATATCTATATAGATAATAACCGCGAACATTTTATAAGTTATCAGTCAATGAAATAACGTCAGTTACGTCGCGAAGACGTCAAATCATTTACTTGCGACGCTGTGGTTTGTAGTGCGCATGAAATAAATGTATCTTGTTAATATATCACATGAACCGTCATACTTTTAATGTAAAATTAAATAAATTATTCAATCTACTTATCATCGCAATTTTAATACAGTTTACAAACTGGAATTAATACATACAGCTATTGGAAAAATGTGTTAGCATCTGATATCTCACAGTAAAAAAAACAACGTTATATTGCTTTTACCAAAATGTAATTTTAACTATTATTTAAAGTTTCATTCTTAATCAGAAAATAATACTTTTTTTCTGAAATTCGTATATTTAATCACTTGAATTTATCGTTCTTAAACAGTACATTTTGAAATTTGTCGTCATTCCATAGCTGTTGGAGGGAGGCAAAAACTGTCCTGGTACTGCTGCCTTACAAGGGGTTGAACGTGCCTATATAAATAACGATGGCGTTCTGAGCTAAGACTTCCCGCTGAAAGTTCCGGTGGAATACTAGACGGGTCCATTTCTAGAAGAAGAGTCTTGCAGACGACAAATCTCACTTCCGTTCCGTCCATATTAGAAAGGTTGCATGGCTAAATGAATCTGAATTACGGTCTATTGTCATGAAATGTTGAACAATACTTAAATTTTCAACATTTTGAATAATACAGTAGACGAACACGTCTGTACCTTAATAAGGAAATTTAAATCAGAAACCTCAGGGATGCGGCACGCGGATTCCAACTGTTGTCGTTATAGTAGTCTTAAACTGGCCTATCAGCTGAAAACTGAAAAACGTTCTGAAATCATAGTGATATCATTGTACTGAATAACAGTGCAATATGAAAAAGATATTATTTAACTAAAGCCAGATAACAAGAAATAGCCGAAATGGTTATCACTAACTCAATTGCTGTCACTTATTCTACAGTTAAAGCAGACATTTTCATCACGAATAAATCGATCGTATGTTCACATTGTCACGCAACTTGTGGTTCTACTAAAATGGTTGTTTTGATGTTTTACTGATAATTGTTAGGCTATAGCTGACAGATTTTGAGACATTAATGTCTTTGTAAATGTAATTTTAATAATTTATTTGCAGATAGTTCCACAACTATGATATAAAAAGAAAATTGACGCATTTGTTGATGTAATATCGCCGTCATAAAGTCAGAATAAAGTACGTTTGTTTGAATTTCAAAGCAGGACCAGTCACTTAAACTATATTATGTTCACAAAACTAGGCTTTTCGTAGACAATTTTAGTTTGTTATAAAAATAAATTTATCTGTGCAGAGTGAGTAACATATAATAAGGGAAAGAATAAAAGCTGTTTAGACCTTTTTTGACATTTTAGTAAACGTTAAGCAAAATAAGCATATTGAAAAAGGAATGTTTGTCGTAATGCAGAACAGAGCAAACAGTCTATTAAAGGTTAAACCTAAACAGTAGCATAGCACTTGCGCAAAGATAAAACACCACTTTGCATGACTCATAATGCTCCTTAACGTTTGCCATTTCTAACCTTTAAGTATTAGTTGGTCAACCTTATAGATTATAGGGCAGTAAGAATAAAATCTAAAAAATAAGGAAGCACTTGCGCAAAGATAAAACACCATTTTGCATGATTCATTGTGCTCCTTAACGTATGACATTTCTAACCTTTAGTTGGTCAGCCTTATAGATATTGTCCTTAAATTAATCATTGAGCACTCCCTTGTCATTTGACTGCTAAGAAAAAAGCAATAAATCATAGTTCCACGAATTGATAGAGTAAATAATAGTCTGCGATTTGACAGATTAATTATTGTATTCTGTTAGAGATACCCCCTGTCTTACAGAAGCATATATACGTGCATGCGTACTATCATAGGCTATATATGCCTTTGGTTTTGACATAAACGACGAAATATCACCAATTTGTAAATCATTTAGTGCTATGAATGCTACCTTCCACAAGTAGAGCAAATATACCCATTGATATTTTTTTTTCAAAACTATTTTCGAGGCATTACGCAAACAAAGCTGCATAACAGCGGCTACTCATGCCCCATGCAGCTCTTTGGCTCCCGAAAAAGGTGTAAACATATAAAAGAAAAGAGCAACATCCCACAAAAATATGCCCACAAAAAGCAGTTATAGAAATATCAAAGCAGTAAAGCTGCACTGTCTCGCCTAAACTGAATAAGTGAGTTTTATAGCTGCGTGTAATTACATACGTCACGGCATTATAGTTGATACATAGCAATTAAGAAATGAAATCATTTTTTCGATGTTTATGCGAAATGGACTACAAAAGAGTACCAGCAAATTCATTAATTGTGCTGGCGGTTCATGTTTAATTTGCCGATCCTATCCTGTCGTTCATTTCACACGAACTCCGAAAAATATATTTCATTTCTTATATTAAATAATTTAATACATTATATTTCCTTTGCATTTGCAAACAAGGTATATAAATTCTACATATTTTGCTGCATTTAACATTTAAATCAGCCGGCTATTCTGTTCACCAGACGGAACAACTGTGATGTCATCTGAAGAACGTTCTCCATGACTTTACGCGGATGTCGTCAAAATAGCGGCTCATTATCATTAGGCAGCGCTGTCGTAACAACTTTTATTGTGCTATTTATACAAAATGAACGTCATAATCTACAATGGAATAGAATAGGGCGAATGTAAATAATATGAATTTGAATGTAAAATACGAATGCTCAATATCTAGAGCCACAATTCAATGTTATGATATTAAACCAGCTGTGACGATGTAGGAAAGTAATTCAAAAGGGATTATCATGTTAACAAAATTTTAACTTTGAATCTTGTATTTGTTATAGTCCTTTTGCTATTTTAAATGACTTCTTTTATGGCCGGTCAATAGTTCAACCTTTTATTTTGATGGCCTCAAGCCTAATATTTCGAAATGCCGAATTATTTAAAACTTAGAAATCGTCAACTAGTCAGCTCAATAATTGGATTATTTGTCAATTATTATAGATAATTGCCGTGACAGTATGCAAATACTTTTCAAATTCATTTTGCCCAGACATTGCATTAACAAATCTGCGTAATATTTTATTTGCATTCTTATTTTTATCCGAGAAAAGATGGCAATTTGTTAGAAGATTCTAGAAAGTTTTTTCTGATAGATCGAGAAAAACCAAAACGACAGTATGATATTAAATATAAAAGTAATAATTAAAACAATCATACAAACATAAACAAATTCAAATCCCGACAAAATGAGATAGGATGTCACTCTGATTATTTTTTCAACCAATACTTTTTTCTTGGTTGTATTGCTTTATTTTGAACGTAGGAAATTTGATAAGAGTGACCGTATAAATTTGCCAATATATGAGCAGGTCGAGAAATAAGTGGCGTAATTAAGCTTTGGTTAAGAAACTCGAGGTCAATGGTATTTTAATGCTTACGTGTCTCGAAAAATACGCTTGTCAATTAAATATATATTGAAAACGTTCCAGACTTCTTGTATTTCCGTGACGTTTCACTTTGCGGTCTTCACGTCGTATTGCGGTGATTCACGCGATTGAAATACGTACAAAAATAATCAGTCACGCACGAAGTAGCATTGTATCGCAAAAAAATGTAGCATCCTTTAATTTGTTAAATCCTTCATGAAGATTATGTACAGGCGGAACAGTATAAGGGACCACAATTCTTAACCAACCGATCCGATAAATCGACACACCCAGATAAGAAAACCATTGTAACTTATCGGACATATTCGGATAATCATTTTCTTTAGTGGCAAACTTTAGTATAAAGTGCATGTTTAGATTACTGTTGGAAAACAAGAAGCACATGAACAACAAATTGTTATTATCTAATCATTTTCTATGATAACTAGCCAGAAGTTTATTCTGAAAACCGACATGCATAAGGAAACCACCATTTAAAAATAATCTTAGTGAATTAATAATCATAAGTGGATGGCTGGTATATTCAAACAGTCGAATAAAATGTAAGGCTTGTTGCAGATTTTACAATACTGATATCGATAGTTTTCGACGATGGTTCAAGCTTAGTTTTCTTTCTTAACAAACGCAACTACTTTCCAAGCTCTTAACGCTGCTTTTGCACTAGGGAGGTCATACAAAACCTCGAGTACTAAAACGTTTGTTCCAAAGACAAATCTGTTGAGCTTATATCAGTAAGTTTCTCCTCGTGTAATTGCCATATGGAACCGTAAATACCAGAATAAAGTTGTCATAGAGAATTTAATTACCAAGTTATTAATCGGTTGTTGAAAAGTGAAATCGGAGATCGTGATCATAATTGTCATGCTGACTATTACCCGATTGTCGAATATGAACAGGTAAATCACTAAGTTTCTTGTGGTATATGTATTCTAAATAATTAAATATGTCAAATTCACGTATTTGATACATGTTTTGAAAACTGAAGCCAGTGAAATTTAAGTTGCTTTCTTCCTATGAAATAAGCTGATGATTTTGGTTTTCATTTCTTAACATACTGCAGGTACCGTGTAGATATAAATACTCATAGATAGATGAGGTAATAATCGAGAGACTAAAACTGATGTATAAAGATGCCTCTTACATCTTATGTCTCGTGTGTAAACGGTAGTCCTAAGATATGTCCAGGGGCTCCTTAAACGATGTAGTGTATACGCGTACTTCTGCTATGTTTTATTATAAATGTTTAAATGTGATATTTTGTCTACTTATTGAAACATATAGATACCGGTAGTCCTTTACTATTCACACTTTACCATTAAGATTTTTTTTTTTGATACCATAACTGTTCAGATCGACTTAAAAAAGTATATTTGCAAGTTATCACTTCAAATGCATGAAATATGTACTCAGTTATGTAAATGTAAATGAGAGACAAGAACATTTAAAATGTATACGAGGTACGTATTGAAAGTTGAAACATAAGACATGATTCACGTTTTAAACAGTCGCTGTTCTGGTATGAAATACATTCGTTGGGTTCAAAGTACTCGTAGATACTGAATACTTGTAAATCGTTTGTCTTTCCTCAATTTAAACAAGCATAGGCAATTTATACCTATAACAGAAAAAGTGAAAACCAGCTGGTCGCGAAACACGACAAAAATGAAAATGCTGCAGGTTCGTGTTGATTGAGCCTGTTCATGGGCAATTGTGTTGTAAAACATGCTAGAGTTCGTGCCTCCTAAATCCTATCAAATCAAAAGTGTTGGTAATTATATACCCATCGGATTCTCCACTAACAATACAAATAAAAACTTAACAATGTTTAATCAAAAGAATGTCGAAAGTACTTTTCCGCACTCACATTATCTATAATTATTCCTTATCGCGTCCAGTGCCATAAAGCATGTCTCTGAGATATGTCAGTGGAAATGATCATTATTAACCAATAATTGTTGTCATTTATATCGGGATCAAAGACAGAAAATTAAAGATCATGGTAGTAACCACCGCTAAAGCACACAAAAAAAATTATCGAAACTATTTGATCGGAAATGATTTACGATAAGAAGTTATCAAAGAGGACCCTTTCACATTTTTAAAAAATATAGTCATGTCCTCCTAAAACAGGCGTTTTGTAAAAGTGTTTCTTCATGAACATGAAGTATAAGAGCAACGTAACTGCAAGGCTAGAACGTTGGAGGTGTTTATCAAATCATGGATAAAATTAACATTCTTCACAAGACTAAGAATAACCAACACCGGTTTCTTTTCACATCTCAGTGCCAATATAATATAAATTCTATACTATGTGAAAATTAAGATTCTATATTTGTTCATGCAGCTTTAAACGATTTTCACGTTACATGTATAATAATGAAAGATATAAATGGTTGTGTCATTATTTGCGCTTTGAAGTTTTTCATGTTTTTGCTATCAAAAAACCTTTAAGTGCATAAACAACTGGCCGGACCGAGGAAAAGATGGTAAATTATGATAAATTGTAGATCTATTCATTTAAGGAAACGGACATCAAATTAAGTCAGTTTAGGTCCGAGTTAAGGTTCAGTGTCGTCTCAAACTATCAGGTTAACGATAAGGTCATCTTTTTTCTCGCGCGATTTATCAATAATGATGATATATTCTGATTAGATAGACATCGATCTGGAGGTTCCTGGGTTTAAAACTTAATTTGCAAGAATGATCAAAAGACAATGAAATTGATATATATATCAGTATGTTGAAAGAATAAAAGAGATCTTCATCTTCACTGTATTTTTTATGAGACAGTGCAAATGTATTAAAAGATAAATACCGATACAAGTTTGTTACTTGCAAGTTTTATTCCAGGAAAACAAATAAATGTGATTGCATTTCGATAATGTTTGTTACCTAAGCTGAATAGTAATACTGTATATTTCAAATCTTATTGCACGCAACAGGAAATTATCCGGTCTGATACAATGTGGAATTTTAAAACAGAACTACATCCTACATCCAGTATGTCAAACTATATCGCTATTAAGCCATTTGTTTAATACGTACATGTTTGTAAATGGGTTGTTTATATTGCAAATCATACCAAGCTTGTGGGTATCTTTAAAAATTTCTTTCAAAGTGTTTGTTACTACTAAAATTAAAATTTGAAACTTCTGAAACTGTAAAACAAATAGATACTCCCTCTGTCACACTTGCCCCAAAAGGAAAGAAAGAGAGCAGGAATTAACCATTTCTTATTTTTTCGTGCTGAAATTTCTCTGTATTTGCTCTTATGCGTGCGTTAGCGCTAAAACTAAATTATGTGACATTTAAACTGTTGAGGATTCGTTTCTATACTTACACCAATAGATATAACAGAATGAGCGCTACAACATACACTCTCAACACGATAACTGGGTCTAACACAAAGAACTGCAGTCATTATTTATGAAAACGAGCAGACCAAAAGCACGTTGCAAGATATAAAAGTCACTTTTTATTGAGAAGCGAGCGCAAAAATGAGTGGAAAAATTTTGGAGAAAATTGTCCTTCGTCTTGAAATATTTCAATTTCTCATCAAAATATTTGACGTGTTATCATAGAACGAACGTTTTATTGAGATTACTGGGAGTATAAATCATGTTTATCTGTCTTAAAAACTTTAAGGGAAAAAATACAGTAAACTCAGAAAAAACTCATGATTTTACAATGTACAATTTAGTACTACATCAAACTGGTTTGAACCTTCTTTCATTCGATAAAGAATTTACTTGACCCATTGAATAATTTATTTGACAATTGTATGTAAAACTTACGCCAGAATAAAAAGTAAAAAGGATGTTGTGATATACATCATTTTCAACATGCAAGATAGTAATTTTACCAAATAAATACATTTTTGAAAATAGCTTTTAATTCTTATTTGTCACTCTATGCGTCAGTGTTTTTCAGTCAAGAAATACTGTCAGTGTTTCCTTTTCTAAACTGCTGGTTATACATTGATAAAACTTAACAGCTTTTAAGCATATTCAGAAGTATATTCTGAAGTTTTGAAAAATCAGGGTTTAAACACTACATTGCAGAAAAAAGTACGACCCTAACGTGCAGAACTACCTTAAAACTGTATTTCATCACTGCCAAACTGATGTCAATAATTATATATATGAGAAAATAGTCCGGCATGCAATGTACATAAATTTAGTATTTTATATATGAAAATATGTAACAGGAATCTTCTGTAGTTTCATAGTTTAAAGTTTGGATTAAACGTTGGTATTTCAAAACGAATTACAATAAAAGAATTGTAATCAATAACCATTTAAGAGTTGTCACGTTGGTACTTCAGTGTTTGACAAGACGGTGAACGTCATCGCTGAAATAAGAGACTGGGGTTTCAATACATGAACGTAAATCACAACCGCCAACCTAACAAGCTGACAGTATAGTTCTTGAAATAATTAAACAACAAAAGTGTGGCTGAAAACTCACATCAGTGATGAGTAATTGGTCCGAAGTAATAAGATTTAAACTCTCTGTCATTGAAGCCTCTCCAAAAGAATTGAAACAAATTCTTCTATCATTTTGCAAAACTGAAAGTCATACATGACAAAAGTGTATGTTTCATAATGTTTATTAGTAAAGAAATAGCTAACTTGCATCAATCAACGTCTTACTGGCTACATTCAGTCTGGAGATTTCTTTCGTTTCGTGCTAAAGTCAGAATATATCACCATAATTATACGTCTTATTAAATCGTGTGAGAAATATGATGACTTGCACATGAACCTGATTCTATGAGTCGAAATTGAAACTAATATTAATGTAAAATGAATTTATGATGATCCATTCCTTTAAGTCTTAGATATGTCTACAATTTATAGTCCTTAATTATGATTATAATGGACAGTTGTCTACTAGTAGAATATTCATTCGTAAATATGCAAAGAGCTTCAGAGTGTAAATAATGACACAAAAATATTTAACAGTCGTATTCAATGGGAAACGTTTAAAAGCTGCATGTTCTATAATTGGCGAAGTAAAAGAAGTATGAAGTATGAAAAAAAAATACGTTTTAGTTACTCCGGTCTAAGTATATTGTAGAGGAGTACGTACTTTGCAAATATGCAAAGAGTAACATAATGGTAGAATTCTACAAAGGGTCAATTTAGTAAATTACAAAAGGATTTTATTTTTACGGAAGCGTACATTAGTAACTTTTGAGTGCTTTAGTTTCGTTCATCAGCACTAAAACATTTTGATGAAAAGTTAACTTTTAGTTACTTTTTCGATTGTTTTACAACGATTCGGAACCTGGGTGAATCATATTAGATTTCCTATCTTTTGTATTCCAACAATATGTTGTGTGTTTCTAAAATGCAGAATGTTATAAAATCTTTTTAAACTTCAGTATATACTAAGACAATTTCTCACTCGGGGCGTTAAACTCTTCATTTTAGGAAGCTGACGTACGGAAGGTCGGCTGTTCTGACCAGGTGCCCGTTCGTGATGAAATAATGCACGAAGGAAGACCCCAGGTGCCCCTTCGTGCATCATTTCATAACGGGCGACACCTGGATAGAACCACCGACCTTCCGTAAGCCAGCTGGTTAGCTTCCTTAACGCCCCAAGTGAGGCTCGAGCCTACATCGATGATGGGTAAGACCGTAACCACTCAGTCATGGGGGCCTAGGCTAACGACGTAATGCTATTACTGCAAGTTTATCAGATGTACAGAATACCTTAAACTACAATTCATATTTCATATAGATTTCATATAGATTTAACAGTTTAGCTTTGTTCTTTAATTGCAAACTTTGAATTCTATTTTCTAAAGTGGTTTACTAGCTCTTGAATACACGGATATCTATAGTCCCAAATTTTATACGACTACCAGTCATCAAAACGACTCCATAGCCAGCCAAAAATATCTATTTCACAACTGACGAATTCATCTTAATTTCCTTGTCATATGACATGGCTTACACACGAAAAGAGCTCGTTTTAAGGAGCCGCCTTGACATATCTAACAACTGGTGCTGTCCCATGAGACATTAGATATAAGAGGTATCTTTCCTAAATCTGACTTTGTCATTCAAACGATTCTTGCTTATACATTTTTGAATATCAACATCGATTTAGAATTTAGACATTTCTCATGATTTGCTTAATTTATATGTTTACAGGGAGATGATTATATAACTGTTAAGGTTCAGCATACTGTGTATTAGAGTTGCGTATTTGACTTTTATGTAGTCAAACATATGAATCTTATAAACATAATCTAGTTTGCTTTAAATTTGTCAAAACCTAATGCAGCTCTGTTTTGAAGACGGTACAATAATGATTCCAGAAGTTCAACGCTTTGTATGTATTCTTTTCACTTTAATCGGTATAGCTGACAGCATCCACAAACTGTAATTTTATTCAGTGCAATGCAAATTTCTGCTTTACCGGAATAATTTCAAGTTATTTTACAAGTGCTTTCAAACTGAGAAATAGCTTTTATTGTTGTTTTTTTCTTTTTCTTTTTTTTTTTGTGAGGACGTGCTTAAATGCCAAATCATATTTCGGCATTGTACAGCTACCAGACTGTCAATAAACCTTTTTTAAAGATATTATTTTAATGTAATATTATGTTAAGGAGTCAAACGCCGGTATGCATTCAATATATCTGCGTATGAATATAATAGATTGAGGTATATTTATCCGTAAAATATCAAAGCACCTTGTGATACAAACACTTCTGGCGTGACAATGTAAACAAGTAATCGATTCTTCGTAATGGCAATTTCTGATACGGAAATCTACTTTAATCATGAAATAAGTGGCAACAATTCAGAGCTCGTTAGTAACAACAGTTTCGGGAAACACTTAACCGTCTAACAATTATTAGATATTTGTTCTGCCTTTTATCGTCTATTTCTTCTTTCCGTCTGCATATCGCACTGATCTTAGCTAAATATACGTGACAAGAATTTCAAAGGATGGTCTGGACTTCTTTATAGCTTATTGTATAAATAATTATGAACGGCAAAAACTGTAAGTAATTTAAACGACAAATGTATGAACCTAAACTACTGAAGCCCAAAATTATCAAGTTGTGATAGTATCAGTACAGTCGTGCTTGATTCCTGTCGCAATAATCAAAGCATGATGGAAGGATAATACAATACAGAATGTTTGATAGAAGAACGGTATCCTAATAAGGCCATCAGTAACGTTTGATAAGTGTGTGATGGCCGACGGTAATATATCTATAACACAAGTGTCAGTATAATGTACAGATATTTCGAATACAGTTTATACACATATATATTATATTCGTTTCAGATCTTAATATATAATGCGGGTCATTCTTCTTTATTTCAGATTATGTGAACATGGTTGACGTGGAAACCAGTGATTAATAGCATTGTACTGCATGGTAGTTACATATATGAATACAGGTCCTTGAAGGTTTGTACGGTTGCATAGATTTAGAAGCTTGAATCCGTCAAATAGCTGTCTTTTAATTCACTATCTAGAGAAGGCAATTATTTTTGTTGCTTTTGTCGTTACATGTAAATGACATTCAAATACTCAAAACCAGGAATTACCTTATAGAAAAGTGAAAATCTTATCCCATTTTTTATATTACTCAGCAATAATGTATTCGTAGAAATCCTTAGGTTTATAATCATATTAATAAATAACAAATCGAATGCCAATGCATATGTAAACACCAATCTTTCCTATTCAGAAAACGTAACCGGGCCTTAATTTCCTATATATAACATGATGTGGCTCACGAATTCAAGTGTGCATTTTAATATAAAGAAGTCGTTGGAAAGAACACAGGATAGGCTAAATGGAAGTATCTTTGATTTGTCGCTGAGCAAAAGAGGAAGACCAGGACAGCCTTATGAGTATAACCCTCTCATAATCATAGCCCTGTAATTTTGTAAATGATGGAGGAATTTGTCTAAATTGAAACCGTCATCCAGCCCTAACTACTGAACCGATTTGGCAGCGACTCCCCTCAATGTTTAGTTCAGAGTTTAAATACAAATTAAAGCTTTATTTTTATTGCAACAGAGCAACAAACAGTTGTGTTGCAGTGCACCGATATTATTAAGGCTTGTAATATCCGGTGAAAATATCACTTGTTTCACTACAGTTTCTGCACCTGTGCACATGTAAGGAGCAAGGGAAAGAGATTGAAGTTTTTTTTTTCTCTTACACAGCATTATAAATAACAAGTAGGAGTGAGTGGTGTATGCATATGCATTTGCATTCCATTTGTTATTTATTATGTTTATAGTACTACTAAAAATTTCTACGAATTAGTTATTACTGTGTAATATATAAAGAATGCTTCATTCTCTTTCCCTAGCTCCTTAGATGTGCACAGGTGTAGAAATTTTAGTGAAAGAAATGATATTTTATATACTAGTAAGCACGGCGCAACGCACTCCTCAAATTTTAGTTCAGAGTCTAAATACAGAAGCATTATTTTCATTGCAACAAAGCAACAAACACTTGTGTCGCAGTGCATCGATATTACCAAGGCTTGTAATATCCTGTGCTGTTCGAATAGAAACGAATGGTAGAGCTATTAAAGATGTCTGAGAGAGTCGTTGATATGCTTAGAAGTATACATTGTACATTTTATTACAAATGATTTGATTGTTTTTAATAGTCTTTTTCGCATAGAACATGAAACTTCCTATAAAGAACTTAACATATGTTATATTAACCGAGTGTTTATTTTGAAATAGGGCAAAATTTTGTAACTGAAAGGTTTTATTTTCACTTAAGGAGGTAGGTTACCTTCATATTTGTATGTGCGCATGCCCAACCGGGAGCTAACGTGACGATTTACGACGACGTTTACGACAAACCAAATGTGTTTGTATATCCATTTTCAGAAAAGAAATCATGAACCTGTCTCTGATCTGATGCTTTATGGTTCAATAATGCAGAAATAATTAATAAATTGCCGCAGAAACGCTTCAAAACATTGTTGCTTTAAAATGACGTCACTGGCGTCATGACGTTACGTGTCCGTTACCGCGCAAAATTAATAGCTTTCATTTTGAAAGAACGTAATTCTTTGCATTTTCTTTATTTGAACTATTTTTAAACAGCCATTATTTACTGAAAAATTTTCATGTGTCTTTCGCTCTCATTAATAATCAATATTTTGTTTCTTTTATATAGTTATATTGAAATGTTATGCGGAATGTAAGAAAATGGATGATGGTAACCAATGTTATTGGGAATATAGCTGGGTGAAAGGTTACTTTATACGGCCATTTTCAAATAAAAATTGGGCAGTTTGATTTGTAATACCCATTTTTTAGTTTCCGTTGATAATTTGTTACTTATATATTAAAACTTAGCTCTAAAATTGTTCAAATTTCACTAGAAAATTGTGGTTTCTTGAATTAAATTGATGTTACCATGGAAACGAAGCCCGTGACCTATATATCTAAATGTAAAATTCAAAAGCGTTGACACTGGTCTATTTAAGGAACACAGCTTCGGCATTTTATTTTCATTTCAACAATATCCATAATAATAATAGCAGCATTCAGAACGATTTTTCCATAAAAAATGTCAGACGAGGGGTACTGCTGTAAGTATTTTAAGCTGTGAAATTTGTTTAAATAAATGCAAATAACACGAAAATATTACTTACGTTAGAATTAAAATGTTTTAAAGCTACATTAACAAGAAAGATTATCTTATTTAATATTTTTTATAAGAAATTTTGATAAAAAGCAAGATTTAAGCTATTTTAAACATCTCTGTTGCCATGGTTACTTTAAATTTTAAGAAAAAAAGGGTATCATGTAAAGTGCTTGGTATTTTGCTAATAGTATTACTCCAATATGTCATGTTGGTCATTAACAGAATGACACTGAATCCGTCGAAAAACCCGTTTTCATACATAGCTGTTTAAAAATGAGACAAAATGCGTTACCATGGAAACACGAGCCCCGTGACATATATATTTTAAGCTTTTATCAGAAAGCTAACACGCATGCTAACAAAATTATTAATTATGCAGACTTCTACGTATAACAAAGAAACCAAAATATACTGAAAACTATTAAATATACGTATTTTCCTTCTTCTTTCTATATAAAATACCTTTAGAGGGTCATGTCCTTCAAACCTGTATAAAAATTGTACTTGAAGGGCCAGAGATTAAAGAAATTGAGATTGTAGCAGTCAAAACATTAAATTACACGAAATACAAAAAAATGCTGCGGTTAAACTAATTTGAGTTTACCCTGGTAACAAGGTAGCCTACCTCCTTAAGTTGAACATTACATGTACCTATTTGCATCATTTGTCTGTACCCGAAACTACATGTACATGGAAACTTTCTTTTGATACGGGAACGTATTTTGATAATAGGAACGTATAGACATAAAATGATTTTTTTTGAAAACTATGTGCAATGTCCTTTACGAAAAACGACTATGTACAATAGGAGTATATTTTTTTTACAGAAAACACTCGATATTTTCATACCTTTTCCGAAAGTATTTCCGACTATCTGTTTGGTATTCATATTTCCTAAATTCGCTATGGTCAATACAATACAGTCGTAAAACGATACCGGTCTTTCCTGCATAATTAGGATAATTATTTATATATAATATATAAAGTGGTTGTTGGCTCGATCTACAAAATAACAAACATTCGGATAAGAGTCCTGTGTTTGGGTGATACATACATGACACGTTAAATAACCAGAAAAAAATTCTAGAATTCAGACGTCTTCTGTATATTGAATTGTCCTCCCGGTATCAAATGCCAGTAGTCGTCTGAAAAAGTCAACCGTATGGATTGCCAGTGGCGACTATATGAATAACCCTATCATCTATTATTTCCAATACTAATCTTGTGTGTTTTCGAAATGGTTACTATCAATTAAGTTTTGTCTTCTTTGATCGCGGTATCAATGACCACAATTATTGTTTGTTCATGCTCATTTTTAACAGTAAATAAAGACTGATATGTATCATACAGCCAGTTAATGACACTTTCATGTGATATGAATAGTAGATAAAATGGGTAGACAGGATGACTTGACGTATTTTGTTGATAGAGTATTGGAATTGATAAAACAGAGTCTGACTGACTTGAAAATAAATCAGTTAATCAAGATTTTTTAAATTTTTATTGTGAAGGCGTGTCTAGATCGTAAGTTTGCCAATAGCCTCCGAAGGTCGATCTGTAGGCGTTCTATACCTATTTTATACCTAAAAGAAAACTATTTAATCTGCGATTTTCCTCTTACATTTGTCCCTCGTTAACGTTGTTTAGACTGAACATATTTTACATGCTTTTGAAATAATTCTTTTCTAAATGATCAGATCTTCCACTAACGTCGGTTTCAAGACTTTTCTAAATATATAATAATTTTTGAGTCGAGTAATTGAGTCGAACAAATATTAAATGCAAGAACATCTATATGATAAAGTGAAAATAGTGTAGGACTACCGGTCATTTCTACGATTCAATAAATAGCCAACAAAATCTCTGTCACGCCTAACACGTTTTCTTATTCCCTTGTCATATGACATAGCAGAACACCCACATAGCTTGTTTCCTTGAGCCTCCTTGACACTTGTGGCTACTGTTACCTTCCCATGAGACATTGGATTTAAGGAGAATCGTTCCAAAATTAGATTATGTCACTCAGGAGACTTGAATTCTTATCCAACTTTGAATACCAGCATCAGTCTGAGATTTAGATATTTATGAAACAACACTAATAGTGTATATCTGTATAGCAAGAAAGAAACATTTGTTTTACTTAAGATTTCAGCACGTTTGCGAACACCACAGATTAGATTTGTATAATAAACTGTTAACTAATAATTCCGTTTGTCATATTTTACAACATAGTGTACTTATCCGAATATATATACTTGTACTTCACTTTGAATGGTGAGGGCCTTGCAAAGGGAGCAGGGCGTGCTCTAGGGAGCATTATATATAGCAAAAATAACCAGCTCAAATACTTCGCTTTTCTGTCATACGAGAAACTATGCAATTCTTGTGTTGTCCCAATACTGGACTACTGTTCTTCGGCCTTAAACAGTATCAAACGTCAGACAATGTACAACACCAAACGTTACGCTACTTGCTCGGGGTTCATCGGTTCTCACCCATACTTGCACTTTACGGAGCCTCGGGTTGGTTACCAAGCATTTATAGAAGACGGGGCAACACACTACGTTATTGGAATCGCTTGGTCAACATAGACAGTGTATTCAACGACGATTATAATGTGAACAAGAATACTTGATGTAGTGATTTTAAGCAAATTATGGATAACATAGAACTAACAAATATCGTTAATACTAAATCAGCGGTTAACCTTTTACCTGACAAGGACTTAATCAGGGATTACTATACAGATAAATGGTCACGTGATATTCAAACAGTACCGAAATTAAGAACATATATTACATTGAAACAAATGCCAAGATGTGGGGATTATACAATAATGAATCTTACAAAACACGAACGGTCAGTTCTTAGTCAATTTCGGTGTGGTATTTTTCCACTAAGACTGGAGACTGGGAGGTATATTGGGAACCCCCAGGTGTACGACTTTGTAGATTTTGTTTAGTGGTGCCGTGGAAGATGAATCTCATTTCTTATTACACCGACATTTTAGGAACCGTTATCCCGAGAAACTTATTCAATGATGTGGACATTAATGGAAAACTGAAGGCTTACATGTGGGGACGAACCGTTATGTGTTCATGACTAATGACCATGGTAGTCCATGAATGAATATTCAAAATTTAGTCTTTAATATTGGTCTTGTTTGAAATTCTGTATATGTTTTGTTGTACACGGATATGCACATGTCACTATGATAAAAAATATTTACTTACTTACTTATACCCGTCGTTTATATGACTGAAAAATTGTTGAAAAAGACGTTAAACCCGAACACACACACACACACACACACGCGCGCGCGCACGCACGCACGCACACACACACACACACACACACACACACACACTTACTTATACGCTAATGGGGAGTGGAGTTCTTGCTCTTAATTTTGGTGTTTGGTATCATTTAGTCAATCCAATAGTCTTTTATGATAGAATTCCGCTTTAGCCATTGCACTTGGGCATTATTCATTACCCCTTATGAAGACACTCGGGTAAAGCTAGTCGCCTATTATATTGCTTGATTGTAGTCTATCCTTCCAAAGATTTTATCATCCGTGTTCTTCCTATGCATGTCCGGCAATATAAGCTTAACCACAGGAGGGTACAAGATTATCTATAAAGACATTCTGAGTTCATTAACTAAGCGTTATTGCTGGTGGAGTAATTGATGAACATTCGTTTAATTTATTTATTTCCGTTGTCCGCATTTGATTCTTGCAGAGCAGCTGTATGTTACTAGTTTACTTCAATATAACGCTAGCAAGATGATGATGTTTGTATACTACAGAGCGTGTAGTATTCACCATTGCTTTAATTCTGCTTATATTCGTGAATAATGCCCTTCGCGAATTCACAATATTCGTGAATAATGCCCTTCGCAAATTCACAATATTCGTAAATAATGCCCTTTGCCAATTCACAATATTCGGGAATAATGCCCTCTCGCAAACTCACAATATTCGCGAATAATGCCTTTCGCGAATTCACAATATTCGCGAATAATGCCCTTCGCGAATTCACAATACTCGCGAATAATGCCTTTCGCGAATTCAGAATATTATGTAATATTTATATGCATCATACTATAAAATATAAACACTCACAGCCCGCGGATTCATAACACAGCGAATAAGGCTGATAACCATGCAATCGCAAAATAAACCCTACTAGAAAACTCTCCACTCTACAGTATGACCGAATTATTAAACTGAAAATACACAAATAAACACATGCTTGTTAACAGTCATGGTGAATATTTTACTAAATCTGACATGAAATCGTATATGATCGCGGAAAGATTGTTGGTTCATTAGTTAAAGATCTTGTATAATATAATATTATCAATTAAAACAGTCAAGGATACAGTAAGAGGTGAGAATTTGAAAAAAAAAATCATTTACCTTTAATTCAAATAGAGTTGATATTATACACCAAAATTTTAGTTGGTCAAAAGGCAACATGAGGTAACCATTCTTAATTTCATCATTTTCTTACTATTTGTTCTATGTTTGAAGTTTCGTATGTCATTTTAGTTACATAAATACGTAGAAATACGTAGTTTTCCTGACTCGTATGTACAAAAGGTTGTTGATTATTTCCGTACTGCAAGTAGAGACGGGGTCGCAGTAATGCGGAAAAAGTGATTGTACCATGTTTCCACGCCGGTGACAAGGATTGTAAGCTACATGTGACGTGCAAATTAGATTCGTTTGGTCCCATACATAATCCGATGAGCATTCTTCTACCCAAGCACTGCCCAGAGAGTCGCAACGAATATATTTGGTGGAGCTTTTGGGGTACGGAAAGGTAAGGCTTCCTGTAAGGTATACAGATTTAAGATTATATGAATATGCAAGTATTTAAACTTTAGATATCTTGAATGAAATATACTAAAATAAATGATCAATCCTTTTTACAAAAACTTGTCAACTTGATTCTTTGGTAAAAACAAATAATTACATCATCAGTTAAGAAGATATAAAAAATACACCATCTTACCTGCGATGATATTTTCTTTGGAACAAGGATTAGTAAAACCATCTTTAAATAACTAACACGACGCTGAATACCTCTGCTAAGGGAGAGCACAAGAAGAACAGCCAGCGTGAAAAAAACTGAAAGACACAATAAATGTAAAATAGATGATGAAGTCGCGATCAAACTGAAAATAGAGAAACATCTAGGAAAGGTACAACAAATAGTTTGCCGTTTAGAAACTTTGGTAACAATAAATAAATAAATGAAATTACGAGATATACCTCATTTGGTGGGCAATATGCTGAGTAAGTCTTTCCCGTTGCATCACATATTAAAAATTTGTGGTGTGAGGCGGGGTGAAGAAACTTTGTAATCCCGGCTTGGATTGTGCTCTCATTACACTGGCTTTAAAAGTTCCATTGTTCTGAAAGCATTGTTAAACAGCATTGAAGGAAAATAACAAATGTTACTAAAATAAAGTCTGATTGCAACAAAAGTATCAACAACGGTTCACCAAAGTAATGTCAAAACAAATATTCCGCAATTAATGTAAAATTTGGTGACGACTAAATAGATACAAAACTTGAAAACATAAACTATTATTGCAAACAATACACATTTCAGTTTTAGATAAACAATTAATCATTTGACCAGAAATACAAATAATTTATCTTTGAGTAAGATCTTATTTAAATAGAATGACAGCAAAAACCACCAGTGCAGTTTAGTCTTGTTAGCGTTTGTTTTGTTGGTTGTAGTGTACTAGCAACATTTCCGGTAACATCTGTCACAGTGGTAGTTGGCTGTTGGGCATTAAAACCTTCCAGTGTGACTGTGACATTTTGTCGAAGCAGTTGTGTTGCCGTACTGGGTCTCATTGATATTTTGTATTTAACTTGCCTAATTAATAAATCATTGCAGATATATCACAACAGAACCAAAAATAACAATTTATACCACCGAACGGGAGTTTCCGGTGTTTTGCGGATGCTGGTACCCTCTATCTTATACCTGGAAGGTTTAATAACTCTCGTGTTGTAAATCACGCCTTACAAACGTTGTGTATGTAGTAGATTCCTGAATGAACTTACATTATTTTTTGCGTAAACCCGTATGAAATTCAAATACCTGTATAGTTCCTGTATATTTTCTGTATATTCAGGAAAAACTATTCTGTCAAAATAAAAAATGTTACACTGCAAAACGGAACTCCAGGTTGGTGTGCTTATTTTGCTTACATATTACTATGCATTAAGCAAAATGTCTCATACTTACCCTCATATTTAAATATATCATTTGATCAAATGTTTTAGGTGTTGTTCAGCTAATATAAAGATGGTGAAATCATATATGTAAATGTTGTAACCATGGTTACACACTTTAGAAATGAGTCATCCTGAAAAGAGCAAAAAATGATAATCGCAAAGTATTCAGCTAGTTCAATAAAAAAATGTATTTCGACATTCGAGCGCATTCATCGATGAGTCTTGATTTCTTGGGTTAATTATGATACAGCAGATGCCACAAGTGCCTTTTCAGAATTTTAGAGATTACTTTTCAGTGGGTAACAACAACATCCCTAATGAACTTGATAAAGCACTGAATATAATATTTATAATTTGCTGATAAAATTTCGGAACATGACCTGTTATTTCTTGAGGGAAGTTCTTTGATAAAATCTGAAAACCGCTTATGCTCTGAAAGAAATTAATAAATTTATACTTATATGGCCAAATCATGACAAAATTTTAATGCAGCAGCTAACCACGACATCAGTCCTTTATGTTTAGCGGCTGCTTTTCATTGATGGTCAACATCCCACGAAAGCCACATATAATTAAATGTTTTTCAAAAAATCAGTCGATCATACAGTACCATCCAGTTCATTAATATGTAAGGAATCATTGGAACACTGAAGGAATATTTTGTTATTCATGAAATTGTCAGAACTAACTGGCTTAGAAGGAGGAAAAATTAAATGTTATTTTTACATTTTTCTTATCTGAATATTGCTGTTCAACAGAGAGGTCAAAGTATTGGCTTTAGTCAACTGAATAATTCTTTCCAGCGAACATTTAGCGTGGAGCTACACAGTGGTGACTTGAGACGCTGTAACTATCGCATATTTTTGAGGGCCCTCTGTCTGGACTTGAGGGGAGGGCGTATTGCAGTTAGTTTGTTTAGCATAAAGAAAACTAGAAAGACAAACATCAATGTTGTGATTTTGCCATTTAATATAAATGACGAATTTTGAAAAGACAGCTATAGAAATGACTAACAATATCTTAACCAAGATATCTACATGCTACACTAAGAATGGGGATAATTCCGCCACACCCAAAGTTCACAAATAATAATGTACATTGTAGCAGTACGACTTAAAGTTAAATATAACTGTAAAATTAACACACCAAAAAATAAATAAACCCGTTTTAAATTAGCGTATTATATATGTACGCAGCAGTACGACCTAAGACAACCGAAAAACAAACAAAATGAATTCGTTCAAATATTACCCTATAACATTAAGAGATACATTCTCTAAATATGGATGATAACAAAACATGAGCGGTAGAGACGGGGATGGAGGTGGAAAGGTTTGGAAATTTTCCTTTGGTTTTAATGGCATACAGACACTAAATAAGAAAATGGCGCGAAAAAAATGGTAGTCGCATAATGGCGGATACAAATAGTCCTCAGTTTTTGCTCTGTAGAGCTATTTTCCTTATTTTCTTTGCAATTATTTTTGCTAAAGTCACATGACAGATCTATGCTTGACATGTAGATAGCATTTTCATAATGAAAAAACAATATGACAGAATTTTTCATGGAAACTTAGATCATACACCACCACTTCAATTTGGGGTCTCATTTTTTAACTTATCTTGCAGTTTGTATGTTTGACTGAAAATATTTTTCTTGCATCAAAGATGACCCCCACTTTTCTTTTGATTTTTATTCAGCATTGACAATATTCTTCAAGAAAATAAAAGTTACATACATTTAAAATGGGTCCTGGTGTGTGCTGTTGCCATTGGAAATATGTCAATTTTATATAAGTAAAGAAGAACAGCTATTTAGTGTGTTGTAACCTAATTGCATAATTGTAAACTGATGTCTGAAGATAAAACCTGTAACTTGGTACCGTTACAAATCCGACAACATTCGCTTGTTAATACGTGCTATAGGGTTCCCCAAAACCATTTAGTTCCGTGAACTAAATATCATTTAAGGGCCCTCATATAAATGACGAATTTTAAAGACAACTATAGAAATGAAAATAGATGATTCTCATGAGATTTTAATTAAGAAGTACATATGTGTGAACATTTCATTTTAAATGTAAACCTTCTTACAATATGGCTGTAACTTATCATAAAACGCTTAAAACGTTATAAATTACAAAACTGCAAAGTCTGAAACGTAATGTCCTGTAAATTATTGATCTTATTCTGTATAATAGTTAATGAATAATTCGAAAAATAAACCTGAAGTGTATGAAACAAAACTATATTTGGTGAACGAAATTTTAGCCATGCAGATTGTGTGAATTATATATTTAGGATATGCACAGCCACTGTTCATAACAATAAAAAAATTGGGGGATACGAGTGACAGAGCGTTAAAGCAAAAATCCACCTAAATTTATGCAAAATCAATACTAGTTTCAGTTAACACGGTTAAGTTGAAATCGATTTCCCTTGAAGTTCACCATAATTCTACCAAGCAGAAAGTAAACGCTTTGTTCAAACCGCTATAAACAACGAAGAATTTAATCTCAACCGCTGTCACTTAAAGAGTGAACTATTCCGTCTAACTGTCTGGATGCAATCATATTAATGTAATAGAAATTGAAATGTTTCGTACCATAAGAGCTAAATGCACACGCCTACATGTTTTACCAGTCGGTTTGAAATTTAGGTGAGATTAAGGGAGTGTTCATTCATTCATTTGCTGGCGTAAACTAGTAAATTAGTACAAACACTTCTAAAATGTTACATGTACATTAGTAATTTTATAATCAAATAGATCTACTTACATTTTTATGTAAAATGGGAAGGAATTCAGCTGTATTCTATATCGTAGTCATTAAATCTGTTTGTAGATGGGTTTTATTTTAGTTGTTGAGATACTATATTTCGTTTAAAAAGTGTCAAGGATATAGATATAGAAATGAATAATTGGGATTTTAAACAAGGTCACAAAATTAATTTTCCCACAAAATGGGGAAACGTAGCTTCCATTATGAAAATAAAGAATATGAAGATCATAGTAAAAGTAAATATGTATAATAAGATCATACTGTAGTGTAATTTCATGACATTGTATACAAATCATTTAAAGAAGATTATCCACTTCCTACATTAAACAGGAATTTCATGTGCTTCCCATGTCAATAATTAATGGTCTCGGCGGTGTTTTTCTTCTAGAGGATATTTAATGATATGTACGGGAAAGTGCTTTGAGCAGTTTGTTTTCTAATGTTTTCTCTGTGCTTCAAAACATCATTTTGTAAGCACATCATTTGATAATGATTTAAATGTTTAAAAGAATAAATCCCGTTTAGTTTTGATAAATATATATTGACATTTCCTTGAATATTTGTTTTTGCTTGACTTGAAAAAGGAAACGACAATTAAAGCTAAGCTAAATTTCGAATGAAGTATTAAGAAACACGGACAAATGCCAAAAACGAAAAGTGACAAGGAAAAAGGTGTATCTGTAAATGTATCTATATACATAAATGTATTTCGCCTAAGCAAACAAATCCAATGATAACAACATTGATGTAACAAACATACTAAAAGATACACGAAGAAAGAACACAGAAGAGCACGGTCAAAACACATCACTGAGAAGTAGTCTTGAATTTTATTATCGCTTTAATGTACTTAAGAGAAAATTAGCTAGACGACACAAGCAAAACACCGTTGTTGAACAATATTTCTCAAATACATCCTCTAAATTACACCAAATATTACGTATTACATTAAATTTACAACATACATTGCAATAAAGAAATTGACATGACAGAAATGTCTAATAAATCACTGAATACAAAGTTGTTTGTCTAAGAGTGTTATTGGTAACTAGAAAGGGTGTCTGTTTTGTCCAATATTAAGTATGTCCCGATAGCTTTAACAGCTGAACAATAAGCACAAAACAAAACCAGTGGGGCACTGCTTTGAAAAGGTCAGTTCAAAACACCACTGTGTGCGGGGCTGGGTGGGATGGGGGTTAACTATAGACATAAAATGTTGAAAACAACCAAATTGCTCTGATTTTCCAACAAGTTTTGTAATAACACAACATTGTTTTCTTGGAAAATATTCTATTACAGTGTGTTATATTTAGTTTAAAACTGGGGAAAGAATTATCATAGCTTCTAAACAAAAAGAAATTACTTGATGCCGTCAAAGCATGACAAAATTAGAAGGCGGCTTCTTTAATCGTCATCTCAATCTTCTTAATAAAAGCAAATCCGATACGTCTGAGGTGAAATATCATTGGTAGTTCTATATCCTTTAAAAGGCAGACTAAGTCAACTACATATCATTATATTTTTCTTTGGAAATATTCAGTTTCAGTGTGTTTCGTGTAAAATTGGTAACAGAAACAGAAATGGATTAGTATAGTCCATTCGTGACAAACGTTTAATGCATTTGCTTTGAATGAAGTCATGGACAAATTTTATCCAGTTCTTTTTGTTATTTTTTGTAGGGTCAATATCCTTCGGCAGTCGAATATATTTCAATTCTTTCAGATTGTTGATATTAATCAATCATGATTTACCATCCCATTTCATTAACACGTAAGGAATCACGGTTACGGACGACTTCGTGGTTCATCGAATTATTACTAGCTGAAGTAGAAAGATGAAGATTAGTTTTATGTGTTTATATTAGCTTATTTGGAACTTAAAGTTTAACAGTTCTTGACACATGACTGAGCTATTGAAATAATAATTTCAATCAATTGAACAACACTCAATGTGTAGCAACACACTGGTGATTTGGAACGCTGTGTAGATATTCTCCTTTTAATAAACAGAATACTGAAAATGTGTTCAGCATCACAAATTATGGTACATTGGCCGTTTTGGATAATACAAATTGTCTTCTATTTTCAAGCCGAAATTTATGAAGGTAAATGGCTTACTTCGACTTTTGCTCCGCAAAAATCCTTATTGTAAAAAGGACGTGGTAACTAAACTAAGATACAAATACGTTCTTTGAACTCTGATCCAAGTCCACATAATTACACCTTCCTAAATGAAAAGCAATTATAATGTGCAACATGCCAAAAAGCCAAATCTTTGAAAGGCTGGTGTATTAGATTACCTACAAATCTGGTGTAACTTTCTGTGAAAGCTGAACCAGTTCCAAATATTAATTAACGATTAATTATGTACATAAAATAAAGTGTCCTCTTGAAGGGCATAAACAAATTGTATAGTGAATAAATTTATGTTTTCACGAGTTGTGAGTAATAGTGCATTTTAATGCTATTACAACTTGCTTTTAATAATAGTTAACCTGTAGATGACATCGATGAATGCAAAGATCAGTCTGACTCAGTGAAAATTGATTACAAGTACATACTTCAATATTCGCTAAGCTTTGCTTAAACCGCTCAGAAGAAATGAAGAAAATTTATAAGCCTTTGTATTCCGAGACGCTGTCAGTGAAAGATTGAATGGCTTCTATGTTTGTTTCGTTGCAATGACATTAATGTAACTGAAACTGAAATATGTTTTAGTGTTTAGTTTCGTTAGATTTGTT
The DNA here is from genome assembly GCF_021730395.1 of Mercenaria mercenaria. Taxonomy (NCBI): domain Eukaryota; kingdom Metazoa; phylum Mollusca; class Bivalvia; order Venerida; family Veneridae; genus Mercenaria; species Mercenaria mercenaria. The sequence goes on from NC_069362.1 coordinate 49,065,875, forward strand.
ACAAATCGTCATCAGTCTAGAGAGTTAGTTCCATTAGTTGTGACTGTTTAAAAAAAGGTAGCACTAACATGATTATGTGTGTTCTATGCAGGATTCGTTCAGTATATCAGGTACTCGTGCAGCAATTATCTTATATTTTATGTGATTTGAAAAAGGAAGGACTTCAGTTGTATTTTATATCATACTCGTAGCACATCTGCTTCAGTACAATTTTATAACGATTAGATCAGATCAATATCCCAGCCTAATAAGGCTTCTCAGTCACTCAATACATTGTATATATATATAACCAAAATGAGAACATTACACGTGTTGAAAAGTGAGCTATTTTGTCATAAGCAATAATCTAATGAAAGCAATAGTTGAAGACATGTTTTATTTCTGGACAAAATGAGGTATGGTTCCACTTGAAGCCTGTCACTGTAATACTATGGAATGTGTCGATATATGTTCAGCATATTTTTTTATAAAATATTTGAATCCACATTAACTTTAAGCCTCGCGCTAAGTTCATCCTACACAAGAACACAGTATTTCGTGCTATTCAAATTTACGTGTACCTAAAAGGAGTTATGACTGCTTGGCTGTAACATGACTAGAAACGAAAATATTTGATTCAACTTGTTACCAATTCATGTGTTATTCATGTTTTACCTAAGATAATTTTGCCCTCTGTAAGCAGAACATATTTCATTTCATGTACAGTAAAATAGCGTAGCTGTATTTTTAAAATGCATGTATAAATTTAAAGCACATTTTCCTGCTACATGTAGTATGTACCTAACCTATACTTGTACTAAAACGATATGTACAAATACTTGCAAAATGTCTGTAGTTTTATATTCTCATCTTCGTAAGTATTTGTATTCTGCATGTCATTGAGTTGACTTCGAAACAAAAAGGACAACAAACTAACGTTTAGCTAAAGTTCAAAAGAAGATAAAGATTTAAATCCCATCAATCTGATGGAGCCGAGGCTTTAATATATTTAAGGGCTATTCACAAGAATGCACAAATTAGATATGCCTCGTGAACAATATTTCTCCAACACGTGACATTTGGTCTCCTCTCCTAATAAATGCAATATTAAGTTATGTCTGGCACAAGTGTTACATAGATACAATGAGTTGCAATTCACTCAATTCAAATCTTAACTGTCAATTTTTCTTCGAACGCTGCAAATACACACTTCTGGGCGGCCCGCATTATACGAGTCACATCTTCTGTTCCAGACAGAAAATCCAGGCAAGTCAATTCCATAATTATTGAACTTGAAGCTTTAACCCATTGAACACTCGTTGCCGTGTTTGCTGATTTTTTCATTTACCTTTTCTGTGCAACACCATCAGGCGTACTTCAAAGAAACGTTTAACATTTTTTTCTCTTTTTTTTTTGTTATTTTTTATCTACACGTTTCTTTTCAACAGCCTCTAAAATGCATTTTGAGTAAATTGTATCACGGTCAGATTCATTTATTGAAAATTTGTGTATGATTATATCAAGTGTAGCTAATTGTACATATTACAAGTATTGCATGACTTTTTACTGCTGATCTTAAATATTACAGACAACCCTTGTTTACTAATAAACTCACTGAGTGACGGTTTTTATGTCTATTGATTTATAAAAACCTTCTCTAAATTTAACAACAAAAAAGCTCATCAATCTGAAGGAGTGTCCCACTCAAAATTAGAGAAAGTTTATAGCCTTGTTTATCAAAGGTGCTGAAAATGCTGAAATTTATTGAAGTGTTTTATGCCAAGATCCTGTAAATGTAGTGTAAAATTTCTTCATTTAATTGCGTGGAAGCAATTATCTCAACGTAAAGTTTTAATCTTCACTAAGGTATAACATAAATATTGTTTGTTTGTTTTTTTTTGTTTTTTTTTTGTTGTTTTTGTTTTTTTTTTTTGTCAGAACTAATCACTGTGAAAATGAAATAGCTTGATATTCAACTCTTCGTTTGAGGACAGAATTTAAATTTGTAAACATTTCCACCATTTCTATGCGACTTTCAATATTATATTTATGTCTCAGACTTTTTGGAGAAAATCTTATAAATATTTTAAACAATATTTGTCAATCTTGCAAAATTTGTAAACAAGCAAATACAAATAATATCTAAGAGATTATTGTTCAGTTACAAAATCAGTACTTTTATAAAAGTTAATACAATTACGAAAGAAACGAAACTACGTTAACAATGAAGACTGCGTTTAAGATACAAATCATTTTGTATTACCTTGGAGTGCAGGGCTAAGCCATTTTGGTAAAACTTTCGGTTGCCTCTCTTGTAAACTGTAATGTCCTAGTTGTATAATTCTTTAGCTAGTAGTGCTGGAAATGTTTCAAAATGAAGGTCAAAGACCGGTTATGGAAGTCAAGATAGAAATTAAGCTCAATTGTATTTTCAGTATATTTGCGGGTAGCATATTCACCGACCTCCACTCTTCAATAAAAATCCTTGACCCGTCCCTGATATTGGAGATCTGATCACCAGATTGCTAAAAACTACAATTTATCCAAATGTCAAAGCTGACGAATCATGTGAAAAAATACGACAAATAGAAACCAAATGCAATAATTACCATTGTAAAAACAAAACTCACATTGTACTAATTTGATATGGTATTTCACTCAAACTCATGCAAAATATTCCACACAAATTATTGCTCCTCTGCATAGTGTTTCTACTGCCTATGTTGAATGTATCGTAGGATAGGTCAGATATTTTTTTATTATTTATGGTAAATACATGTATTTTGTCTTTTTACCAACACAAGTTGACACGCCGAATAATTACACCATAGAAAATACTGAAGATGCAACAAATATGACACCTGGGGATGCTGATATAATTATTGTTCATAATGACACCAGCGAAATGGTATCCACTCCATATTTAGAGGAATTTGACCCGTCATTGTTGAGCAATCTTAATTATGAAGAATTCACCATTGATTTGTACAGAAGATGGGCAATGGTGTACAAATTAAACAAAGATGGCATCAAAAAGCTGTTGTGTAGATGTAGAGGAGTATGTGTATTTTATACCGTTGCACCTGACGTTCTTGAATAAATACGAGACATACAGCAGAATGTCCTCTCTGATATTAACAAAGACAACTTCATTATTGTGATGTCATAATTATCCGAGTTTTTCTACTGGGCGTAGCAGGTAATCTACAAATGCTTTTATATAAATTGTACATTTTTAATATCAATATACCTGCTTACCAAATATTTTCAAATTATTTTAATTTTTAAAACAACATTGCTGCCATTGGGTGTTGTCATGTTCATTTATGTGTATATAATTGAAATTTTAAAACTATTATTGTCAGAAATTGCTGGCTCGACCAAATGCTTCTTGCATAATTCTAAAACTAGACTGTTACTACAAGTTATGACCGCTAAAATACGAAAACTTACAATCATCTTAATCATAATCTGAATTTGAATTTATTCATTAAACATTAAACATCTTCAGTTTGTGGCCTCCGTGTCTGTGTAGTTAAGGTCGCTGACTTCGAATCTTTTGCCCCTTACCGATGTGGGCTTGAGTCTCACTCGGGGCTATGAGGAAGTTATCCAGCTAGCTTACGGAAGGTCGGTGGTTCTACCCAAGTGCCCGCCAATCGTAATTTGGAAAGCCGACCATGAATAGGGGTCATCTGTGACCGAGTTGTTAAGGTCGCTTAGTTTGAATCGCTTGCCCCTCACCGCAACGTGTCTGAAACCTCGCTTCGGATGTAGAATTTCTTTATGTTAGGAAGCCATCTGGCTGGCTTACGGAAGATAAGAGGTTTTACAGAGTTTCGCCTATGATGAAATAATGTCCAGGGGCACAAGGGATCTTCTTCTACCGTTAAAAGCTGGAAGACTTCTTTTGACCAATAATAATGTTGGAGTTATGTTACACTAACTAAAACAAAAAAGCAAAGCACAAACAGCACCTAAAACTTTAGATTATGACAGCTTGGTATAACCAAAGACCAGTGCCCTCTTTTGACAATCTGAACGAGTCTTGGTTCAGCCGTAATCAGAAATCAAACTTAATAAGAAATCTAAACCACTTAGATACGGATGTACCATGAGAAAATTGTATAAACTAGAAGTAATCTGTTTTACTTGTATACTTTTCGCCAGCTGAAGAAACCATCCTCTCAAGTTACGTCAATTACATTTGCTCATTATTTTTTCTGGATATCAGTCCAGTACTCACGCCAAGTTGAAAGTTTGTTTAGATTGTGGTTAAATGCCGCGTTATCCGGGAGTTGAATTCATGACAATGTCATGTGAATCAGGAGATTGACACCCATTTGAACAGAAAGTACTTTCAAACATTTCTGCTAACCAAAACTAGAAGATTAAGGGGACGCAGACTTTGAAATTAGAAATAAAGTGGGTGGGGTATGATAAAATTTACCTGCAAAATGTTTTGGTACATGAAATGGATACTGTTTCAACTGTTATAAGTACACAAAGGATTGCTCACTAAAATAAAAATGAGAAAAACTCAAACAAGAAAGTTATTGTTGAAGTACATATGACTTATTGTGGACGGATAGCTCAGTGGTTTGCACACTGGCCTTCCAATCTTGAGGTTGGGGGTTCGATCCCCGGCAGCTACTCGGGAATTTTCAGAAACGCTTTTCAGTGTTTCCCACCTAGCTAGAGGTGTACTGGTCAGGAACCCAGGCAATCCTTGCGTGTATCAGTGCTATACACTGGGCACGTTAAAGAACCAGGCTGTCTATTCGCAACGAGCTAGGCTAAGTTAGCCGGACAAGCCTGTATCTGATTTCTAATCTCTCTGTCGTGGGGGCTTTGTCTCACTCTGTCCCTCTGGTCAGATCGCTCTGTGTCTGTACTAGTAGAGGATGAATTATGCGCCCTGTGTGGCTGCATTTGAACTATGTAAAGCGCCTTTGAACGAGGAATTGATCATGAAAAGGGCGCTATATATATCTGGTATAATAATAATAATAATTGTGTACATTCAAAGTCAACAATTAATATTTTTTGTGCGAAAATAATAGTGCTTTACCTTGTCCAAACATTTATCAATATCCTAAAGATTCTAATTTAAAGGAAAAAAGTGAAATAAGTTCACTGTCTTTATTTTCATTTTGCATATTTAAGCTAAAACACATTATTTAGTTTGTTTACAAAGTACTGCATATGAAAAGATATGGTGGTCAAGGAATGCCACATTCCAAAACTAAAACAGTATATTCCCCTTAATACATTAAACATTTATCGTTACAGAAGTCGAGTGCCTTACAATAAGGGCCTAGAAATGGTTCCATTATTAATTTTCAACTTGGTATTCATAAACTACAATGCACTTAAATATCAAAACACATTCAACAAGCTTTTGAAAATATATTGTCTTAAAAATCCCTAAAATAAGGTATGACATTTGGTTGAGAGGTTCAGTCAATGTGTATATGTGCAAAAATAGCATTCTAATCTTATTCACAAAACTTACTAATACACAGCAGGAATGTCAATGATCGAAACTGGACGGATATACAGTTATCCTCATTTTAATGTCATTTATAATTTGTCCTTGAATTCCCCACCATACTTTTCATAAGTCTGTTTGCACGAGTTGCACGAGACTGCTGTCATTCACGTAAAAAACGGCGTTAGACAAGTTGTAATGCAATATCATCTAAACGTAATTAATTGAATATGCAGTTCAAGAAAAACTTTATCTCATAACGTAATGAACAAGTATAATGTTGTAACAACAACTACACTTACACTGATCTAAGTAGCAGTCGGTTTACAAGTGACTTTATTGATTCATTTTGTGTTTTGTTATTGTTGTCAAAAAGTATAACGGAAGTGCCTCACAACTGAAGCGGAAACGAGTTTGATGCGCAAAGTAGTCCACTGTAAGCAATATTTTTTGATAAATGTCCATAGAAATTAATAATTTTCTGATATTAAACACGAATATCTGAATAGGAGTCGTTATTTGATAAGAAATTATAATCATCGACATGTTTTTTTTTAAAAAATCATACACGTGCTGACACCTAAGTTGTCTCCCGTTGTTTATTAGAGTTACCGTTCGTCCGGCGCAGTAATACTTTTTGCAGTGAATCGCCGAGAAGTCGTGGGAAAATTAAAAACCATTAAATAAATTTAAATTAACCATCTTTTCAAGATCTACATTGTATTTAAAGTGATCGACGTTATACATTTAACCCACTAGACCTGTGTAGCATCTTAGATATCTGTTCTAAGGTATTCATTGTGGATGTCATGTTATGCCCATGCAATACTAATCCCACTCTGATTTTGTTGTTTACATTTTTATCAATGTGAAAGATGGCGTCCATCCCGAGTTGAAATGACGTGGCGTTAACTTTTTACATGTTTAAGCAAACCTGGTGCGTTAGAAAGAAAATCTCATCCCTTCAACATTATTTGTAACACTGGTATTGTAAAAAAGCCTGTTATTTCCTTATACAAAAGCTTAATATTTTGTGTTGAATGTACTTTCACAAAGTCCTCTGTGTTTCTATTACATTCATAGTACCACATCCTTATCCAAAAAGTACTGAATAGTACAGGTGTCCGTCAGTATTATATCAGTTTAGGAATATTTTTTTTTATCTTCCCACCATCAATTTCTTGAATATGCACCCCTTCCTCATTTCTGTATGAACTGTGAATGTAGCAATATGCGTCCCCTTAAGGGACTTTACATATATTTACTACTGTCAATGTTTTTTCTTTCAATATATGGTCAAAACTCGTAAACAACATAAATCTTTTGCACTAACTATCTACTTTATCCGTCTTCGTGGTATACATACAAACATGTCATGAAGAAAATCAAGTTGATGGCATACATTATAAACGACGACTTCAAATTTGGTACTGACGTCATGAACAGGATCGTTATATGATACAGAACTGAAAACGAATCAGTATGAGTACAATATTCTTTTAAAGAAAGACTGTTACTCGGCATCTGTTATATATGATTACATTTACATTCTTTATTACAACTTTTATTGCTTTAGGTTGTTGCGCGTCTGATTGTTATAGCAAGCTGGGCACCGCATCTTGTTTTCCAGCTGTTAGAAGTCACAGACAAAATCAATTACATTATCGATGCCAACTATGCGAAAAATCTCACAGTTATTGGTGCGGGTATTACATATTTACGAGTGCCATTAATCCATATCTATTTATGACGATGTCATTGTAAGTATAGTGTATATAAAGTAGCAATCGGTTTAATACCCAATAGAAAGCCTGTGATAGGAAGCGTGAATAGTGTTCACGTTTGAATATCTCTCATAAGCAGTTAAACTGAGTTTGCTATGATTTTGCATGCATGGTAACGTTCTATTCACCTAAACGATCTCCTTAAAGTAGTTGTCTATATCTGGTGCAGTGCCTGTACTTGCACTTTGTGTGATCCTTAGGATTCATGGAGTGCGTTTTATATATCTGTATAATTCACTTACGCTGAAACATATGCGGGGGGGGGGAGGGGGGGGGGCGTTGATTTCGCAACATGTATTAGCAGCGAAGATGTTCCTATCCTGTTAAGCATGTTTCATTTCCGTCTTGGAATGCAATAACATTTTGTCCTCGATCTTAAGTGTTTTCTTTTCTTCTCTGTGCTCTCAACATTCTTGAAATGACATCAGCTGGTAGATTTAATGTTCTGTGCACTAAGTATAAGATATGTATGTTGCTGGGAGAAGGGTGTGCTGACGGGGTGTATGTCTGCACTGTCCTGGGGAATACCTGTGTCAAAGCTACCTAAACTGGAGCCATTGTTCTTTGAAATGAGCGAAAACATTTTAGATAAATAGATAATCAGACCGAAACATATCATATACATGTCTGAATATATTCAGAGCCACCTCTACATTTTTGTAGATTTTCATATGATGATACTCATATTTTTTGCAGCCGATTCTGTGAAAAATAAACATGTAGAAGTGTTTTCCTAAGAAGACGTGGCAGGGGAGCCGCCGACTGACACTCGAAAGAAGCGTCTTCGTCTTTTACACGTGCACAGGTTACCAATACCAATACTTAAATACCAATGATTATACTGAATTACATCTCGCGGTGGCTTTTATTGCAACCTCTCAAAATTAAAATCCTTTCAAGATAATTACATTTGTTTTCTTCATTGTACAATTTTTGGTTTCACATTAAAGTTTAGTTTATACTAATTCATTTTAGCACGATTGTGATTGACCCTTCAAGCTTATTTGAACCACTCTCGAGTCCGTTTCCTGCAAAAACCAGTACTGCTGTCATATGAGAAGTTATGGTCGTGACATATGTTGAGCTCATACAAACTATCCCCGGGTTTGGCTGTCTAGTTTAGTATTAGAAATTTTAAATTACACTTATTTTGAACTTCTAGTCATGCCATTAACATCCGAAATTTCTTTGTAATGATATACTAGTAATTTAAGATGTTGAACCTAATCCCTATTTACTCTGACATACATTATGCCTTGTGAACATGCATTCTGTCTCCGTAACGAAAGGTTTGATGAAAGGCTAGAGTATGTATTTCAACGCCATTGTAAACAACTTAAGCTACTATCTCTTCCTTGAAAAGGGAGATAACAATAAAACGATATATTCAAATTGTGTATGTTAAAAAAAGGTTCAAATCAATTTAAACCCAGCTGTATTTGAGTTCAACCACTGTATTTGTCATTGGGTCGAGTGCTCCAGATCTCGAAGTATCCATTTAAGAGAACGAATGCGTACGTTAATAAAATGCTGGTACTGTTTCTGTGACAATACATCAAGTATTATGCACGTATGTATTCCTAAGTGTACGTTCAATATCAAAAACATTGTTGTTTTGTGTGATCATGATCAGAGACTCCACAAAAACAGGGATTTTTGTTTCGATCTGAGGAATACTGACAAAACATTTCATCAGCTTTAATGCACGAGATTTGTACGTAAACATGTTCCGTTCAGTTTCGGCCCACGACGTACAGATGCTAAACCAGGTGCAAGTTACTCGATATCAAAATCAACATCGACCAAGTTTTTGCTGGTTTCTTTTTATGTTTAAACAATAAATATTTAACCTTGATCGATGTGCAATATATTATCAAAGGAATCAACAAAGTGTTGAAGTGTCGAATTCCGGAAAAAGGCAAAGTGTAGCCCGATGCCGTAGTTTCTTGATTGAAATATTGGACTATCAAAACGACTGACAGACTGAACATATTTAGAGATTTTAAAAAACAACTACTGCGAAGCCTGGGTTTTGGAGGAATATGGCCTCAAAATATTACTCAAGAAAAATATAATTATAATGATATGTAACCGTTTTGTGTTGGGGACTTGTACCGCCAGGGGTCAAGCAAGTGTTTGTATGGCCGGTAGGACATACAGGGCAAGACCAAATGGGTATATGACCTCACACCAGCAGAATGATTCTGTCTCTCGAGTTCAACCTGTGTTCGGTATGTTAATCTTATCCTACTGGGATTCAAACCCTGTCTTACCCTGGCAATTAGTATTGCTGTGATATAACACAGGCGGTTACTGTCCCCTAGGTTCGACTCTGGGTATATCCATTCAAAATCCAGTCAACAAAGAAAGAACCAAGCTGATAAACAGTTTATGACTTTTATTCGATTAAAGGAAAATTTCAGCTATAAATGTATTTATGAAAATTTCACTAGAAGTAAACCCAAAGTGTTATCCGTAAAATTTGATTGATCAACCTTTCACAATTATAGTGACCTTAATAATTTAAGACTTGAAGGCTTATCTCTTAAAACACAAAATATTTCCCTTAAATACAAATAACAAAAGTGACCCTATAATATTAACACACAAGTATGAAAACAGAACCTACAAAAGTAATAATCAAAACCTTTAGATAAGCGATTCTACCTAAATATTATCAGCCGATTATAAATAATAAGACCATCTATCAAAAAGTTCGGGAATCCACTGTCGGAACCTTCCCTAGCGGCATAGATCGGGATTTGGTCGTCTATTTGCCTCTTTGTAAATGCAATGAATGCGTGAATAAAATCCTTTATAATTTGACTATAAAATATGACCAGCTAAATAGAGTAAAGTGAAAGTTTCACATAATTATGCAATGCGCTGGACAGAATACACTCATCAAATGTCCTAATCGGTCAGTTTATATATTGTATTACCATTTTGTAAATAATGCATTGTAATCACACGAAATTACACATACCGACATTTGAATAGATACATGTACTGCAGGTAATTATTCTCTATATTTTTGGCCGACTCATGGCCAAAGTAACTGCATTCGGCGTTTTGACCAATATTTAATATTTTGCACTTGCATGGCATCTGTACCAACATGCACATGTTCGTCTACACTTTTGGCATTACTGATGACAGCCCTAAACAACCCATGATGACAGCCCAAAAACACATATCATGGTGAAATTGACACAAGAGCAACGCGATCGAGCTGTCGATATTTTACAAAAAAAATCCAAATCGGTCACTTCAATGAATTGTACTTTGGTTAAATTTCATCAAAAGAGCTCGGATGGTAGATAGCCACCGACTGAAGGTTCTTGTAAACGAAATAAGGTTAAAAATGAAAATAAACATCAAAGCAACAGCTACAAACAAATTAAGCCTAAAACAGATAATCAAAAACACTAAACACTTCCTTAACAAATGGTCATTCACTAACAGAAATACCAAATAGTTATATGATAAAGTACAAGTATAGTAGAAAAATCATGACTGATGTTAAACGTCACAAAAATTGATCAGTATTTCAAACGTGGTCATTCAGGCATATATATATATATATATATAGTATTTGAAATTGAAGCAATGAATTACAACTTGATATTAGTACAAGTATACTAGATCTACCAAAAACAAGCATGGAATGTGACAAAATCTAACCATAAAAAGAGAAGGCATTCGTTACATATGAGCGAGCACTGATGGAATGAGCTCAATGAATACATATTAGTTAAAAAAAACATATACAGTCAAAATCATGAATGCTTTAAATAGATTATAGTTATGCGGCCATTAGGTTCGTAAAATTTTATGAATGTCTAGACGAAATGATAACCTATGTTATCAAATCTGTCACACTGTGTGTACAAAAATACGAAATAGTTAAACAACGTGCAAAAGTAATGGTAAATATGTGTCAAGATTATACCTTTATATACAAAACGTTACAAATATGGATATATATTCAGTAGCTTATCAATAAAAACGGTTATAGCAACGACCCCACAATAAATGATCTGTTACACATTGAGGCTACAGGGTGTACTTAAAAAGTTACAATAACACTCACTTTCAGTCTTGTTCGAAATTTACCAGCTCGTCACTGCTTTTATATGGTAAATGTTTCCACCAATGTCCTGCACTAAAACAACACCATCTGATGTCCAGCAGCAGTCGATTTTTTTTACGTTTGACCAGTATTCTAGCAGTGTAGAAGGCAAAACTGCGCTGTTTCGTAAGATCCTCGTTTACATATGTACCAGATAAACCATTCGTTTTTAAGGGAAGCCCTTGTCGTGTACATGTGTTGACGAGCCCAGTAAATTTAACAATTATAGGTCTAGGCCCTCCATGTTGATTCGGTCTAAACACACGGAGACATAGGTCAATTTCTGAAAGATCCATTTTGACATTCATTTTTTACACGTTTCCAGAATTATGTTATCGGTATTGTCGTGTTTTTTTATTCAGGTATTCCAGTTATTCGAACATCATTGCTACGGCTATATTCATTATCATGCTTTAATTGCAGGTCTTCTGTTTCTGGTGAATTTATTTTCTTCTGAAGCCCCGAAAGAACACCATCGACAATAGATTTCACAGACAAGCTTACTGCCTCTTTTTCCGAAATATCGTTTTGAAATGAAGACTTTAACACTTCAGCAATTTTCGTAAGGTCTTCTTGGCTGAATGACACATTTGTTGTACTTGAATCGTCATCCATAGTTTGTAGTAGAGTGCGAGTTTTCTTCGAGTCGAAACTTTCGGATGGCGAAGACAAAAAACGTTTTTTATTCGTGTTTGGCTCGGGTGTAGAATCAGTATGGGACATATGTAATGCTTTTTTTGGAAACAGACTGTATATAGAGATCGTCAAGAGTGTATATGCACTGTTACAGTATTGTGTTGTGCCCACTGGTGCGTAAAGCTAACGTGAAATTGTTTCGTTTTCAAAAAAACACAATTCAACAATTGAATATGATGTCAAATCATACATCTCAAATTGTTTCATTAATCCCTTTCCTACATCCAGTACAAAATTCCAACCTCAAAAATTGTTACTAAACCATATCATTTCGAATTTTCGGCACACACAGAGAAAAATCAAACATTGCCGCCTTGATCACATGACCAATCCCTAGAACCTAACTGATGTCAAGGAAGTGTACCTGCAGCATTTGGGCTCATTTAATGTTTCTGCATAACAAAATTTCTTTAGATACGGCGCCAGATGTTTTGTGTGTTTGCAGAATATTGGGTGACGCGGTGCATAAGGGATGTTATAAGTTTATTACCTCTTGTGAATATTTTATCGGTTGCGTTTTTTGCTCCAAAAGGTTCTTCTTAGAGATTGTACTACTTAATTAAGTAGACTATTTTAAGTGCATTGTATATATATGATGCATTATAGCATGGTTCATTGTAACTATTATGAAATAGTAGCATGATGACAATGAAAACAATTAGTTTATTATATGTATATTGTTGCAATAAACAAATTTATTCAGTTCTGATTGTAACATTTTCTTTTTACTTCATAGGCTTTGTTCATTGTTACAAGACTTCTTAATTATGATTATCGCAAGTCCATATTTTGTGCTATTATCCTGGTCTATGGTTTAACCCTTAATTTTGCTGGAATAAAGTTAAAACATGAATGAAAAACATTAAACTTTATTTCAGTTGTTTTGTTATAAAATATTTATTGAATGACTTGCCGGTCAAATAGCGACGTGTTATCATTCGGAACTGAAGCAATGGATTTGACTAGTGACCAGCAAGCAAGTCTTTATATGTACATTATCTTTCCGTTGCCAATGATGCATTGCTCAACAGAATATCGTCTTTTGGTCGGTCATTATTCCAAAGACTTTTTACATATATCATATATGCAGTAAAGTTTTAGCTCAACAAGTGTAGTACATAGTAAAGTGACTGAAAGTGGACAAAACACATTGAAATGCTCTTTGTAAACAAAGACACTAAAATGCCGGCTGCCAATTTTTTGTTGTAACATACATGTATTTGTTTTTATTGATAGCAAACACCAAAAAAAGAAAACTCTGTTCAAATGATGTAACTTATCACATTATTACAAAAATAAATCTAACCCATTAGTGTACGACTTAAAAAGGTTACAATACATGCGTCTTAAACAGTATTTCCACTTTTAATTACGTGTTACCTTTCATGTAGATTTATGTGTTGATTAAGTCAGTATAGTTGGAGAAGGTTTCGACAGTGCATAAAATGTACAGTAAATGTTCATTATCAGCAGTGTGTATTGAGACAGCTTTAATTGAAACTTACAATGTTTGCAGAATAACATTTCTGTCTTCCTGCTATATGTAAATAAACAAAAAATATATAAAATATGATTTGAAGGAAACACTGCCTGTATAACACAAACGTATATTTTGATACTTATTCATACTGCTGGTGGTAAAAATTATCTTATCACAAAGAATATAACGAGTAAAAAGGTATTAATGTGTATTGCAATTAGTATTATTTTTTATTACTATATAAAAAATAATGTACAATGTTTTAAAGTCAAACACTCATACTATACATAAAATAAAGTTCTTTCGTGTAAAAAGTATCTATAGTATACCACTTTGAAATGACTGTTCGTCGCCGCTTCTTGTTCTTTCCGGTGACTGTTCCTGAAAACTATTTATGAATAGTTCTTTTCCACAAAACAATATGCGACGTCAAAAATCAGTTAAACAGGTAGCAGGAACTGTTACTGAAGCTAAATTGTGAAATATTCTTAATAATATAACATAGCAAAAACCTTGAAAACATTCCTAGTATTATTGCAATTCGGGTTAATATTGTCATATTTGTCACAAATTATTCATGTCCCTCTTGCTTTTCATAGAATCCCGGATTAAATCTATAGCTAATACGGTATATCATGACATTTATAAACGCTTAATATTATAACAAATGGAAATAACTAGTTTGGCAAACTTACACATATTTTGTGAGTATGTCGACTCCTTGTTTATTGTATGTTAATAATCGAGGGACGTCGATTTTATCCCAAAACTTTACCGCCGTACTTAAATCTGAAATATTTGAGAAATGTCCGCTCAGTTCGCTTTTTTATGGCTACCTTTATAAACCATGAAGAGCAATGCAATCCAAATGACACTGTTATGTCAAATTTATTTTAATACAGTATAATATTAATTATACATATTATTATTATTACATTATTATAGTATTAACTTGACTGCGGGTGATCACATGATCAAATTAATCTTTAAACCAAAATAAATTTATCGATAATATAGGATAATATTGAAGCAACAGTTGCTGTAAATCTTAAATATAGCCTATCATATGGCAACATATATGTATCTTAAAACTACATAGATTTCAATCAAAATCACCTTCTGATTATCTGACACACTTCAAAAATCTGAGACTTCTTATTTTCCTTAGTGTTTGTAAGTACTGGATATCTATCATTATTGTCAACTACATAATAATTTAACAATTATCATTAGTCATATGTTAGACTATGTTTAACTTTCATATCTTATCATGGCAGGAAATTTATTCATGTTCTTCAAAATATTTGTTTGTTTGTTTGTTTTTTTTTTGTTGTTGTTTTTTTTTTTTTTGGTTTGAAGATTATTTTGATCATGTGATTCCCCACAGTGAGTGATGTTTTATAGAATGCCGAGTTATCTTTTTTTCAAAATAACATTATCTAAATCTACATTTAATACAATTAATTCTGATATCATAAAACACGAATATATGACAGGTTAAATTATTAAATTGCAAGAAAACGCAGAGGACAGTAAAGGAAGTAACTGTCGATTAATGAGAAATGACACATGTTTAAGTACGCTCCCTTTAAACTTGCCATACAAAGAAAGTTTAAGTGTGTAAGTATTCATTCTATGTACCGCACTAGTCCTTAATGTGAAAGATACTTGGATATATACAGAACTATAACATTATTTTATAATGTACCAACCAACATAGGACTCCATTCACAACATTTTATTACCCCGTCATATTCACACGCGACTCGTGAATTAACAATTTTGACGTATAACCGCCGGTCGTGTATAAATAGCGTTAAAACACGGTTTTGCTATGAATTATTTCTTAAATGAAGCATTGATTAGCTTGACACAACTACTTTTCTACACTCATTAAGAGTTTTTTGTTTCTACTAAGGTTAAACAACCAAATTCTTATACCATAATTCTTCTTCTTTCATATTAACATAACATTTGAATAAACGTAACAAAATATATGCAAACTTTTATACCGGTCCTCATCCAATTGAGTTCGGCATGATCACAGTACATGCACGTGTATTTTTGAAATGCTGGTGATAATTTACTTCGGGTCAACAATTGTAATTCCTTGCGCATAATGATTAATTTGTCAAATTTTAGTTCGCTTTCTATACGATATTTGAGCAAATAAAATAGGGTTATTATAACTGTAGCTCGATCTATGATGCTGTATTCGGCTCGAGTGGATTTTTGCCAGATCGGATCTCACGAAGCGCGCAAGCGCCGAGTGTGATCCGACCTTTCAAAATTCCACGGGAGCCGAATACAAAATCCCAGATCGAGCTACTGTTATAATGGCCCTTTTATTATATACCTCTACCTTTTTGTTTGTTGTTTTGTTATTGAACGAAATCTGCAGTGTTTATCGTTATCAAAATGGAACGAAGTGAAGATTTTATGTGGGCTATTTATAGAACTGTGTCAGGTCATGCATAATAATGAAAGTAGTCCGACAGCATACAATACAAAAGGTACAATAAGGGATTTAAAAGGTACAATACGGATGTTTTCTGTCTGTTCATATTTAATTGACTGTGAAATACACGCCGATGTTTTACAGAATTTATATAGGTGTATATAGTAAACTTTTTATCATCTTATAGAGCGTAGGCGGTATATATCATCACTATGGACAGCCTGGCAAAATAATATATTCTAAAACAGTGAATAAGATATCAGCTAACGAAGAAAACAGATTACAGTTAAAGTTCAGGCTTCTAAATATATTGCACAATAGAAACAATTTCTTATCAGCTTATTGGTTGTGTATATATTGTGCGGGACCACCGCGGCCAAATGGTTACGGTCAATGGCTACGATTCACTTGTCCCTCACTGATGTATGGGTTTGAAACTACGTTTGAGGGGTAGACTTCTTTCATGTCATGAATTCTTCCAACGGGCTAATGGAACGAAGGTACATCTACCCAGTTGTCTGTCTGATATAGAAATAAAACCCGGAGGGTCCTCCAGGTCATTCCGGACCATCCAAAGCTGAAGAAATCGCCGACCTAAATTGTGTCGATCTAACTCTATCCAAACAGGAACAAAATTTCCATATTTCACATGTCGAAAAAAATCAAAGAGGAAGTTAATAATTTAAAAATATATTGGTTGCAATATAATCCCCGTTTATCTTCTTAAGGAGGTAGGTTACCTTGTTACAAGGGTAAAGTCAAATTAGTTGAACCGCAGGAATTTTTTGTATTTCGTGTAATATGAAGTTTTAATTGCTACAACCTCAATGTCGTTTTTCTCCTTCCTTTCAAGTTCAATTTTTATCAAGGTTTGAAGAACATGACCCTCCAAAGGTATTTCATATTGAAAGAAGGAAAATACGGATATTTATTACTTTTCAGTGTATTTTAATTTCATTGATATCCGTAGAAGTCTGCATAATTGATAATTTTACTAGTTTGCACGTAAGCTTTCTAATATAAGCTTAAAATGTATATGTCGCGGGTCTTGTGTTTCCATGGTAACGCATTTTCTCTCATTTTTAAACAACTATGTATAAAAATAAGGGTTTTCGATGGCTTCAGTGTCATGCTGTTAATGACCAACATGGAATATTTGGGTAATATTATTAGCAAAATACCAAGCACTTTACATGGTACCCTATTTTTCTCAAGGTTTAAAGTAACCATGGTAACAGGGATGTTTAAATAGCTTGTATCTTGCTTTTTGTCATAATTTCTTATAGAAAATTTTTTGAATTTTACATTTAAATACATAGGTCACGGGCTTCGTTTCCATGGTAACATCAATTTCATTTAAAAAAACACAATTTTCTACTTAAATTTGAACAATTTTAGATCGTAGTTAAAGTATATAAGTTTCAAATTATCAACGGAACCTGAAAAATAGAAATCAAACTGCTAGATTTTTTATTTGAAAATGGCCGTAACAAGTAACCTTTCACCCAACTATATTCCAAATAACATCGGTTACCATCATCCATTTTCTTACATTCCGCATAACATTTCAATATAACTACATAAAAGAAGCAAGACTCATAAAAATATTTCAGCAAATAATGGTTATTTGAAAATAGTTAAAATAAAGAAAATGCACAGAATTACGTACTTTCAAAAGCTATTAATTTTGCGCGGTAATTGACACGTAACGTCATGACGTCAATGACGTCATTTTAATGCAATTTGAAGCGTTTCTGCAGCAATGTATTCATTATTTCTGTATTATTAAACCATAAAGCATCAGATCGAAGACAGGTTCATGACTTGTTTTCAGAAGAATGAATGTACAAACACATTTAGTTTGTCGTAAACGTCGTCGTTAATCGTCACGTTAGCTTCCGGTTTGACATGCGCACATACAAATATGAAGGTAACCTACCTCCTTAACTTCATATTGATAACGATTAATCATTGGTAGCACTGACTGATATCACATCGTTTATCCGGTATTATCAACGTATTTGTGCAAAGTAAGCAAAAAGTGTCACAAATATTCGTTGTTGAAATTATTACTTTATACAAGTTTTAGATAACGCTTATCACTTAAATGCGCTATGGCCGACATGATGTCCTATCAATAACTGATAACTGATCCATCTTTACAAATATGTGAGCAATGAAATGAACATAACAAGGTGTGGATATTAAAAAGACCATAAAGGTAAATTGCTTTTATAATTAAAGTAAACGTTGAAATTTTAAAAAGCTCGTTACAAAATTAATACTTTTTATTATAAAGATTATTTGTTTCTTACAATAATAATGATTTTAATGTTTGTACAATGCAAACTTCACATCAGTGACATTAAAGCACCTACCAGTTATAAAATATATCCATGTTTTTGCGAGATCGCTATATAATTAGAGACAATTTTCGGTAATAATTTTCAGGGGCATCCTCATAAAGCAGGCAGATAATATGGACTTGATAAGACGAAAAGAGATTTTTATCACTTTTATCTTTATAGGTATGTGTACTTTTATCTCAGCCCATGACAACTTAATACAGTGTTATTGAAAGTATCTGATTTGTCTTTGTCAACGTTTTTTGCTCTTTATTGCCATTTGTGACGATTCCATATATTTAGAATCTTCCCTCTTTGTTCGTTTACACTATAAACAATAGCTAAGCTAATTTTTGTTCTTTATATTAACATATTATGCGCAATTTTACACACTGCTGCCGGCATATTGATAATGTGATAATTTGCTTCTCCATATGCATATTCCAACTTATTAACTGTAAACTAGTATGAGAGTACTGTGACTGATTTTTTGTTGTTGTTTAAAATAAACGTGTTGCAAAATATTAATCTGAAAAAGAGTAGTAAATGATCCTTTTTTATTAGACTTAAATTATCATTTCTATGGAATTGTTATTATATATACTTGATTCTATTAAAACTCCATTTTCTATTCTTACATTTTCTGACCTAAGGGTAAACAAATCAACCAACCTGTAAGATTTTTTTTTTCATTTAATAAAAATTATCATGTTTACTTAAACAGCAACGGTTTGAAATAAATTGCACACCACTGCCATTTGGTAAAAGTGTAACTACTTTACAATGAGAAGAGTGAAGTTACAAGTTTTTCAGAGATCTACATACAATGCAGATATTGATACGAAAAGATGGATCCATGCTTCGTATATGTTAATGAAAACGTTGGACGGTCTAAAATTTAAAGACATAGGTGATTCCGTCGATTTTTGAGCATGGTTCCAAACCTTGTACGTGAAAATGCTAATATTGGTTGAAAAAGATGGATCTGTCTCAAATGACATGAAGTAATCCACCTGTTCTTCGAGCAAATTTACAAAAATTCTATATGCAAAGTTACTATTGACAGTAAGAGACGGATTAATCCATCCCTTTTTGGTGCGATGAAAACACATTCGCATATCATCACAAAATTTAAAATTGAAGAGATGGACTAATCCACGACGATGGAAGGTTAGTAGTATTGTGTGATGGCAGGGTTGCGATGGTAGGGGAGTAGGATGGTAGGGTGGCGCCGGTAGAATAATAGAATGATATACTGCCATCATACTTTCTTACTATGGCTATCCAACCATACAATAGTAGGACAGTTGGATGGTAGGATATTGGTATGGTAAGATAGTTGGATGGTAGGATAGTATGATGATAGGAATTTAGGATGTCAGGAAAGTAAAATGGTAGGCTAGTGATGGTATACTTAATAATGTCCCAACATTACTCCAGGACGCGAAGTTGAATAGGTAACCAAGAACTATAATTTTTGCCTTGCCTCAATGCAATAATAATGTATTATATCCCCAAATAAGCAAGTCCTATACAACAGCGCTATTAAAATATATCAAATATTGATGTCTGGTAAGCTCATATAATTTTGGTATCATTTGAAAGTATATTGTCTACTGAAAAAGAAAATAAAAATTACATGACAAAAATATGTTATAGAATTTTATTTTTTCCTTAAAAAGTTTATAGTCTTCAGTGATGCTTCGATAGAAATTCAGTTATAACATGTAAAGGTTATCATTTCGATGTCAAAAAAAAACATGTCTGTAGTGATTTATGCATATTATTTATGGTCGTTTTATTTACTAATTCTTGTTCAGCAGACAAAACTTTTTCAAATGATTTCAAAAGGTTACCTGTTTGTTGATCGGATACCTTAACATATAACATACATTTAAAAAGAAGATATATGCCTTTTATTGTATCACTTCAATAATAGTAATTCAATTGTTACAGTCACTATTCATTGTTGTGAACATACAGATATCAAAACATGGAACTGGTGAGCAATTTAGTTCGAAATATTTCGGGGTGACACAATTGTACTGACATAATACCTTAAAGCCTTTTGCGAGATGCTGGATACTGCTTTATATGGCTGATTTATGTTCATAATGTGATTTTCATTACCGGTCAGGTTGCGCGCAAGCAAGTAGTCCATACATCGCTCCTGATACTGGTTCTGCTTCCTACAGTTCAATACCTGAAAATTTCAGTGAGTATACAGTTACATATCATCCCCACTATGCACAAATCCATTCGAGATATTTTCTACCAAAAGAAAAGGAAAATATTTATTAGATAAATTGAGGTTTTAAATTTCATTACGTGTTTAAGAATATGAATGTTTTTGTTTTCCACTTTTAAAATTATAACAACAGTGGAAATTATAACACAACAGTGTGCCTTTTCTGTAAGAGTTCGTATCCGTTAGAGTAATACTTTTTTCGGAAAGCCAATTGTTATGGTTGTGCGCTTTGTCAGGATTTGAACCTGCACCGACATAGCAATAGTTTCCAATAATTCAAAAGCTTGGTATATATTTCATTTCTGACACTTTGTAATGCACATAAAAGGTAAGTCAAAAAGAATAGTTTATAACATCAAATTTATTTTATTTTTTTATATTTAAGCTATCAGCATATTGAAGAAATGTTTTGTACATAACGCGTGCGAAATCATGTTTTCATACTTTACAACTACCTAAATGTGGTACTAGTACTCTTTAAACAATTCTCAAATTCTTTTTTGAGCTCAAGTCGCAATTGATGTATTTTAGAGTTTAACGACATTTCATAATTATTGTCTATTTCATGTTATTTCCCTTGTCTGATATATATATATATATAGTAGAGAGAATTTATACGAATGCCACAGCAAATCCACTAACCCAAAAAGATTATTTTCGAGGCTGCTTTATATACGAGTCCGAATTGTACTACACATTCGTACTGGTTCAATATTTGCATATATTTATATACTCAAATCTCTGTTTTCATGTCTCACAAATCAGTAGTGACATTTTAGTCTTTTTAACTAATTGGGACCAGAGAAGCTTTATTTTCTCTCTCTGAAAGTTAACTTGATCTCGAGGATACATTGAATATATAGAGATAGTCTGCATTAAGGGATATAATTATATTCAGAACAGTTGACTTTCCCATACGTGAGATCCGCTAGGATACAAGCTCGAATTATAAATTATTATATAGCAGAGAGAATTTATACAAACGAACACGCATATGCCACAGCAAGTCCACTCCGTGGCCGAGTGGTTAAGGTCGCTGACTTCAAATCACTTGCCCCTCATCGATGTGGGTTCGAGCCTCACTGGGGGCATTGAATTCTTTATGTGAGGAAGCCATCCAGTTGGCTTACGGAAGGTCGGTGGTTCTACTCAGGTGCCCGCTCGTGATGAAATAATGCACGGAGGGGCACCTGGGGTCTTTCTCCACCATTAAAGCTGGAAAGTCGCCATATGACATATCATGTGTCGGTGCGACGTTAAATCCAAAAAATAAAGTCCACTAACCCAAACAAAATATTATCGATGCTGCTTTATATACGAGTCCGAATTGTACTACACATTCGTACTGGTTCAACACTTGCATATATATACTAAAATCTCTGTTTTCATGTCTCACAAATCAGTAGTGACATTTTAGTCTTTTTAACTAATTGGGACCAGAGAAGCTATATTTTCTCTCTCTGAAAGTTAACTTGATCTCGAGGATACATTGAATATATAGAGATAGTCTGCATTAAGGGATATAATTATATTCAGAACAGTTGACTTTCCCATACGTGAGATCCGCTAGGATACAAACTCGCATAATAAATTATTATATAGTAGAGAGAATTTATACAAACGAACACGCATATGCCACAGCAAGTCCACTCCGTGGCCGAGTGGTTAAGGTCGCTGACTTCAAATCACTTGCCCCTCATCGATGTGGGTTCGAGCCTCACTGGGGGCGTTGAATTCTTCATGTGAGGAAGCCATCCAGCTGGCTTACGAAGGTCGGTGGTTCTACTCAGGTGCCCGCTCATGATGAAATAATGCACGGAAGGGCATCTGGGCTCTTCCTCTACCATTAAAGCTGGAAAGTCGCCATATGACCTATCATGTGTCGGTGCGACGTTAAATCCAAAAAAAAAAGTCCACTAACCCCAAAAAATTAGTTTCGAAGCTGATTTATATACGAGCAAGAATTGTACTACACATTCGTACTGGTTCAACATTTGCATATATATACTCAAATCTCTGTTTTCATGTCTCACTAATCAGAAGTGACATTTTAGTCTTTTTAACTGATCGGGACTAGAGAAGCTATATACATATATACTGCACTTAAACCGTTACATGAAAGATGCCTTACTATGGTATTGCTTTTTAAATCCTCTCATTGCTGGTCATTTCTAAAATAGATTATTTCTCCATGTTCAATTTTGAAACTGGTACAATGAACACACTGGTTTAAGAACATGAATTTAGTGTTAAACTCCTTACTATTACTATGTCCAAATTTGTGTTGCGGCGGGATCAGACAAATTAGCAAAAAGCAATTCACTTATATTTTTTTCACCATTTCAGTTTATCAGAAATTCTAGAAAATATCTAGGTGTCTTGTATGCGAGAATGAAATACGTTCGCAATCTGTAAAGTACATGATGGATACGAGTTCAATTAACATATGCTTATTATGTTGCCGTGCTCTTAATAGTCGTCTTTACGTGTTTTGTATAGCAATAACAAGAGATGTCATTATTAGTGAGACAAATGCCCCCGAGCATATATACCAAGTAATTTTAATTGCCTTCATCGATGGCAGAGTTACTGATCGGACAAGAAACGGACCATGTTACCATTTAACCTTGAGCTTAGAGTTAGGAGTCTGGATCTTGCATGACACGTCGTCACATTATGGGGAGTATTTATGCTAAGTAATTTAAAAATCCCTTGATGAATGGCAGAGTTATGAGCCGTACACGAAACAGACCGTGTTAACCTTTGACTTCTAAGTCTGACCTTGACCTTTAAGCAAGGGGTCTGGGTCTTGCGCATGACACATATTCTCATTATGGTTAACATATATGTCAATAATATCAAAATCCTTTAATGGATGGCAGAGTAATGAACCGGACAGGAAACAGACCCTGTTAACATATGACCTTTTAGTGTTACCTTGACCTTGGACCTAGGAGTCTAGGTCTTGCGCAGGACACGATGTCTTATTATGGTGAACATTTATGCCAAGTAATTTAAAATCCCTTCATGGATGGCAGAGTTATTGACGAGACACGAAACAGGCCTTGTTTTACCATTTGACCTCTAAGTGTAACCTTGACTTTTGAGCTAGGGGTCTGGGTCTTGCGCCTGACACGTCGTCTCAATATGGTGGACATAAATGCCAAGTTATTTCAAAATCCCTTTATAGATAGCAGAGTTAAAGCTCGGACAACAATTTACACGGTTGCACGGACGCACAGAAAGACAGTGCGATTTTAATATGCCCACCATCGAGGGCATAAAATTCAAAGTCCTTCTATGTGTACGCTATAATGGCGTTCTTCAAGTGAACGATCGTGCATCATATGAACACGGAAGAGACGTCTCCAACTAGCACGTACAGAAGACATTATCACCCTAAATATGTTACATTTCAAGTTTATCTTTGTTTAATGTGAAGCATGTTGCAGACTCCAAAAAAACTTTTGAAATCTGTTGCCGACAAACATTTTGATGTAAACCAGGTTTCTGGTGCCTCACAAATTAAACAAATAAAATCATGTAACTTGATAAAGGTTGTTCTGCACTCTGCTTTCCTTTATTTTTCATTTCAGTATAATGGTGACATAACGATAGCTGTATGGTTTAGATATCTGTACCTTACTTTTTCAGATGGTACTGTCTGCAAGTTTCATGTTAAAGACATTGATGCGGGCGACAGTATTAAAGTAACCCCAGCTAATGACATAACAGCGAGATACTTTAATATTGTTCCGAACGAAGGTGGAAATGATTTTTGGGTGCATGTAACGGTCAATGAAACTTTGGACAGAGAAGTCATTGTGAGTTTCGAGCGGGTTTTTATTGATAATATTTAATATGTTACTATGATGCAATGCAGACCTGGAGCGCCTTTATAAATTACAGACTCCGGAATATACTGGATTAAAGCAATTCGAACGAAAAGTATATATTTTGTAACCATAGTAACACAAACCCTAACCTTTAGTCAGTATATTATACAAATTATACATGCATGCGGACATGCAATAATCTGCGTATATTTGCTGTGCTCTCTAATTGATAATCACTTTCGAACATGCGCAGAAGACCGCTCCAGCTCTGCAATGTGCTGGATCGTAATCTGTTTGGGTGTCTTAATAAATTTGTTTTCATGAACATATACTAGTACACGTGTTAACGTTAAATCTTCTTTAACATTTAAAAAGTAGAACTATTTTAATTTATTTATCCCATTAACTGTACGAGTTTATGAGAATTTCCCTTTAAATTTCAGGGAGACATAGTTAAGATGAAATTCTTCATAATGGATATTAACCCGGAAAAGAAGGAAGAACAGAATAAGGTTATTCTTGTTTAATCTTCATTAAACTTCTAGATCCAAGAGCATAAGTCCTGTCGTAAAAGTTTTAGTATTTCCGTCGTTATTTATCAATTTTATAACATGTAGAATATAATAGAACAGAATAGAAAACAACAGAAGAGAACAGACTAGTTTATATTTTATTCGCCAGTTTTTGACCACTTGTATACAAGATGAAGCTGAGCAAAAGGTTCCTTCTAGCGCATATGCAATATTCTGTCTTTTAAGAACATCTGATTTCAGCAACATGTTATAAATGTTTAACATGATGGTGATGAAAATCTGTTCGTTTACTTTATGTTCACTTTATGACCGCAGTATAAAATCCATTTGAATTTTGTGCAGAAATAGCCCTCCCTCATATGTTTTCGTCACATGGTTAACACACGCGAGCAGCTGCACAGATATACATAAAATATTTCCCATATGCAATTACGAAACGCAAGAAAAAGATCTAGACAGGTAAAAAATAAAATCCAATCATCTGCAAACCTGATGGGCGGTGCCCCACAGTGATTTTACCATGAATAAGTTATTAACCATGATTTAGTCCGCCGGCCAACCTTAGACGGTGCCCGACTGTTGTTGTTTCCTGCTTATGTGTGTGTATATGTATATATGTATATGTATATATGCGTGATTGTCACAGTGTTGTTTTTTCTCGCTTGTCTGTTTGTTTATCTGTGTATCTTAGTGTATCTTAGTTGTACGTGTGTGTGTGTCTTATGTACGTATGTGTTTGCGACGTTGTTGGAATACTACGTTTATGGAACGCGACTTTTCCTGTTTAATATTCATTCTTGCTCCACCTTCCCCCAACATGCGGCCCTTTTATCTACCCCTTACCACCAAACCCCAATTTTCTGTATTTTGCATATATATTATAATGCACTTGTTGTTGAATTTTTGAAGCAATCCGTCTCCAATATTTTTCCGTTACAGCTTCTTTTGTTGTTGGCCTACTTTGCGATGCATGGCTGTGTTTCTTTATGAACTGTTTTGATACAATAATTATTTGTAAAATACCTTCAGTTGGCCGTAGCAGTACGTCTGTTAGCCTAAACCAACAGTTGAATCTAGTTAGATAGAATCATAGCTAACATGTTTTTACTTCTAAATAACAATGTTCAGACATGTAGTTCAGATTATCAAATACTCCACTATAAAAAGTAACTTTTACAGGATAGAACTCTCTAAGGTATGCTAGTAACTGGAGGCGTGCGCAGTCACCAGTCTTTGGCAAGCCACTTGACATTAGAGTAATTACATTATAATACACAACTCATGAATTGACACTCCCATAGAACTGGACTGATAAAATGAATATGAGATTTTTTAGTGTTTTTCTCCTCTTTTTATGTGGTAGTGACAAATGTCTGTCTATTTTACAGATATTTGACCTAGGATTTAAGACATGCTATATTCCCCTCTTAAAAATTAAAATTAAAAATATATTTCATAGTAAAGTGATCAAATAATTTTCTGTTCAATATTGAAGCAAAATCGACATACTTTCAAACGTTTCAATGGGAAATACCACGGAACCATAAACTGTCTTCCCACGACACTTAGCAGTTATAAAAATAGCAGCAGAGTTAATCGGATGCAGATAATGCTGTAGGAAACTGAGACAGAAACCATGCACTATTCTATGGAAAAAATAATTTATACTTCGTAAACCAAACTACACAAGTAACGGTAAAATATCTTACCGAAATCTCAGTATAGTAGGCCTACAGCCGTCACTGTTGATTGTTTACATCTGGTGATTTTCTCACGTATGGTTAAACCGAAGAAAATACTATACTTTCAATTTCACGTTCTAAAAAATATAGGTTTCGGTACTCCATGAAAAAAAGCGATTTTACAGAGTAAAAAATGGAATAATTTAAACATAACAATTGCTATTTCCATAGTTTGAAACCGAAAATAAAATACATAAATGCTTGAAATTCCAATGAAGGTAACTGTGATATAATAGCAATTTACCAGAAGGCCAACAGAAGGCTAATATAAATGATTGTGCCACTTGGTGTGTCATCTTTTGATACTTTGCACACTTCCAGTTTTGCCAATATACATATAATACATACTTCCAGTGTTGGCATTTTAGTCCTGCATATGCTGTATGTGCACTTTGTTCATCATGAACTCAGTTCTCCTCAGTTCTCGCTTAAAACAAACATTTTAAGAAAATAACGTTACGTTACATTTAATACATTTTAAACTTAAATTTAAACATATCTTTTCCACTACCGTGCATGAACAGGCTTAGGCAAACCTAGCCGTAAACATTTTCTTTCTTTTTTTGTGTTCCGCGGCCTGTGGAGTTTCCATTTTCTATCTCAGTCTTTGTTGCGAGTATTTGAACATGTTGAGTGTCTTGCATGTTTTTCATTCCAGATCGACTATAGATTCACACTATACATCATTGATGTAAACGACAATGCTCCAGTATTTGCAGACGAGCCATACAATTTAAAATTATTTGAGGTATGATGTTCTACTGTTTTATAATACATGCCATTATACTTCATGTAAACGCTTAATGCAAGCTCCGTAAAATTGTTTCTTCCATCCATCGAGTAATGCATTTATAATTATAATTTACAGAAATGCCTCGTATTTCCATAGTCAAACAAGGCAGTCTGAAAGACAGCTAAATCCCCCGCCACTGCTATGGATAGTAAAAGGGTAAACCTTTGATTTTAGCTGTGACTTTGACCTTGAACTGACATGGCTGACTCATAAATTCTGCACAACGTCTTGATGAGGTGATCATTTGACCAAAGTTTCATGAAAATCCTTCAAGGGGTTTAGGAGATACAGAGCTGAAACCTTTGACCTTCAGTTGTGACCTTGACCTTGAGTTGACATGGCTGACTCATGAGTTCTTGATGAGGTGATAATTTGACCAAAGTTTGATGAAAATCATTCAAGGGGTTAAGGAGATACAGAGTGGACACCAAATGGAAGGCTCAAATCTTCGACCCTTAGTTGTGACCTTGACCTTGAGCTGGCATGGTTGACTCATAATTTCTGCACATCGTTCTGATGAGGTAATCATTTGACCCAAGTTTTATAAAATTCCTTCAAGGGGTTTAGGAGATATAGAGCGGACACGAAATGGAAGGCTCACACCTTTGACCTTCAGTTGTGACCTTGACCTTGAGCCGACATGGCTGACTCATAAGTTCTTGATGAGGTGATCAGTTGACCCAGGTTTGATGAAAATCATTCAAGGGGTTTAGGAGATCTACAGAGTGGATACCAAATGGAAGGCTCAAACCTTCGACCCTTAGCTGTGACCTTGACCTTGAGCTGGCATGGTTGACTCATAATTTCTGCACATCGTTCTGATGAAGTAATCATTTGACCCAAGTTTTATAAAATTCCTTCAAGGGCTTTAGGAGATATAGAGCGGACACGAAATGGAAGGCTCAAACCTTTGACCTTCAGTTGTGACCTTGACCTTGAGCCGACATGGCTGACTCATAAGTTCTGCACATCGCCTTGATGAGGTGATCGTTTGACCCAAGTTTGATGAAAATCCTTCAAGGGGTTTAAGAGATATAGAGCGGACATAAAATGGAAGGCTCAAACCTTTGACCTAGAGTTGTGACCTTGACCTTGAGCCGGCATGGCTGACTCATAAGTTCTGCACATTGTCTTGATGAGGTGATCATTTGACCCAAGTTTTATAAAATTCCTTCAAGGGGTTTAGGAGATATAGTGCGGAAACAAAATGGCAGGCTCAAACATTTGACCTTGAGTTGTGACCTTGACCTTGAACCGACAAGGCTGACTCATGGGTTCTGCACATCGTCTTGATGAGGTGATCATTTGACCCAAGTTTCATGAAAATCCTTCAAGGGGTTTAGGAGATATGGACCGGACACGATTTTGTTACGGACTTATGCTCACTCTGTATTTAGTACAGAAAAGAAAAAAGCATAATTTTGTTTACGTATAAGCAACATTGGTGCAGTAGTATCAAAGGCACTACAATATGAACATGAACAAATTGGCATCGTTTGGAAAATATTTTTGATACTCGGCAATCAAAACTTCAAAGTGATCATTCAATAATAACCTAAACTTATTTTTCTTGCGTTAAAAATTAATAGTGAATCATCACGGCTATGCAATTTTTCATTAGGTTTAAGATATATTCAAGTAAAATCAAGAACTGTTTTTTCATCGGAAGGCGAATAACAATTTAACGTGGGCGGGTTTTTCTGGCTGTTCTATCAGAACATCTTTACTGTAAAGATCGACAATCGAAGATTTGTTATGATTTCTTATATTTTTGAAAAAAACAATCATATAATACTTACATATTTAGCTAGGGTAAAATGTAAATATAAGGGTAGTGCAACTGATGGATCTGCAAGAAATCCAAATGTGGTTTATACCCTTTTAAAAGCAAAAATAGCAATTCAATTCTTAGATTAACATAACATAAGTAGAAAAGTTTCTATTTTTATATAATTTTATCTTTCAAGTTATAATTATCATCAATCGAGATGAGTTATAAAGTATTACACAGCAACAGTAATGTATCATTAACGATATAAATTATTTTCATTCAGCTACCATGCAACAATAAATCAACGGTTTACTCCGATATATCTGCAACAGATAGAGACAAAGGTGCAAATGGTAAAGTGAGATTTTCAATGCATGTAAGTAGCACTTTTAAAATATAACGACAAGACCTTTAGTCACAAAGAAAATCAATATGGATTGAATCGACTGTTGTCAATATATATTAAGTTCTTGACAAGGTGTAAAAATTAAAGATTATACTGGTATTGTATAATAACTGACAATATCTATTGGACTTATCTTTTTGCAGTAGGTATTGATAACCATTTGTTTGCACACACAGAAACGATCAAATGAAAACTACTTAATTATATTATTTACATTTTTCAGCCGGAGGCACAGGTATGAAGTTACGGTTTTTTTCCTATCCTATATTATAAGGAATAAAATACATAACAAATAAACCCATAGGGATTACGAAGTTTTATAGAAGTGTATTAGTTATATAACGGGGCAGTTAATCTAATTAGAGTTCCTGGAAACTGTGCCTGTTCTATTGTGTTATAATACGTAAAAGCCATTTTAACTTTGAGTGGAAAGACGGATGATGTAATATAAAATAGCAGTACAGAATATCCACCTTCCCCCCTACCCCGGGATTCGAACTGAAGACCCATAGTCTCCAGACCCGGATGCATATGGCTAACGGGAATATTTACATGTATACAGTTTTCAACAGCTAGTTAAGGAATGTTATAATAATTTCATTTTCCGTTTTCAGTCAAGAGAAGCACGACAGTTATACAATGAAACTTTCTCAATTGACAGCGTGTCTGGCAACGTAACCTTAAATAAGTGCTTAAACTATGAAAGTAATAACTACTATCAATTCACGATTATCGCAAAGGTTTGAAGCTTAACTTATTTTCAAAAAAAAAGTATCATTTTATACTCAATCAAACGGAGTCTGCTATTTTGTTGTTTGGTTGCGTCTTATGCTTCCTAGGTATCTTTTTAGAGATTTCATTAACTATCATAACAGTAGGCTTTAAGTGAGGCGTAGCGCCTCTTACTTGGACTTAGCGTTATTATATTTTCTAGTCCTTTAGGACCATGGAGAACATTCAATGTTATCATAATAGAATTCCGTTCAAGCCTGTGCTTGCTATGTTGCACATTTCATTATCCTCGTGAACAGCCTCAGTCATTCCGATTCTGCTACTATATTGCTTGGTTACGTTCAATTCTTCTAAAGAATCTTTTCACATTTTTTACTATACCCTTATACATCATTTTTATAGATTACATGTTTCTCTAGATACGTATTAAAATTTAGTTTTTGGGCAATATAGCACAGTGGAATTTTCAAATCAAACATGCATGGTACTGATGCCTGAATATAATACATGTATTTCAATAAATATCAATTATATTTATGTTAATGTAATTGAAATCGCAATTTGATTCACCCAACCTGTCCGGTAAGCCTGAAATAATGGCTAATACAGTAACTGCAAAAATGTCTAGCTTGTGATTTTTCTTCTGATAACTAACTTCCAAAATAAGAAAGTTTGGTAAGAAAAGCTAAAGTAGCATAAGATTTGCTACTGATTGATGTGCCTATGCGGTTCAAATCTACTAATATCTAAATATGCACTGACAGTTTCCTTGTAACTTAACCGCATGGTTAATAGGACTTTATTGTGAAACTCTGAATTTTTAAAACGTAAAAGACGCGATATTAAAAAAAGTTGCAACTACACTAATGCCATCAGAAAGACAGATCACACATTAATCAAATGGTTCAACCACTTTTGTCTCTAATTCATTAATTGTTATATATGATTAAACAGGATTCTGGACAACCGCCGCGGAGCAGTTCAGCTGAATTCATTATTCGTGTAAAAGACGTTCAGGATATGCCACCATTCTTCACTGGTGATCCTTACAGGAAAAGTATTAAAGAAGGGGTAAATGTGGTAAGTGAGTGACAATATAGGCCATCGGACCCAACTTCCAATTTCTTTTCCTTGCGGTATTTCATTTCAAATACAGTATTTTTAGAAGAACATGCTACAAAATAATAATTCTGACATGTTTCAAATTTATCTTAAATTTTGGTAGAATTTACTGTCGTTTGTAAGTAACTGAAAGCTCTGTGAGACACTAATCATTTGTACAATAAACACTGTCATAGCTTGTAAAATTTCATTAACGATTTCTGAAAATTGAAAGGCCTAGTTATAGAAGTAAGTAAAGCCACATTTTTCAAATATTGAGATATTGGTAGTTTTTTTATTCCATACGGAAATTCCTACCACGACCATGACTTTTCGCTTCAAATGACATCACTATTGACATCACAAAGTTTTGTTTGTTTTTTTTAAAAGCAAAGTCCATAAAAGGACCCCTTTCTTGTGCAAAAACGGTCTTCAACACGCATACTATTTCATTCGTCAAATAGTGGTTTGTGTCAGCAAGAAAAAATTGTTTTATATACTTTTTTATTTAGCGTTAAATCTGTTAGAAACAGAACAATTATGTCTATTTTATAGACTCTATTCCCTTCTACTAGCACACATTCTATTGAACTTAACCCCATTCTTGCACAAATATATTTCTGAAAAGTAGGTTTTCTTTAACATTTGAATCAAAACTTGGCAGAAGTTTCCAACATTCAACATTCTCTGTTCCAAAGCAACAAATTATCCTTATCTTCTGAGGGGCCTATTACCAGAGAATAACATAAATTACAAAGAAATAGTATTTCGCGTTTCTTTTTTCGATATCACGATATTGCTACTAAGTCCCATTCTTGCAACTAACCCGTTCATTTTTATATTGTGCTTATCAATTAATCCTTATTAAACACATCGATGAATCTGTTTGTTACTGTATATATCATAATTAATTAAAAACGACTGTAATTTCAGGGATATGTGGTCATTACAGTAAATGCCAGGGATGGTGATCCTGGTGTATCAAACAACGTCAGCTACAGCATGACAAGTAACTTTTAAAAATATTTCGTATTAAGTGTCTGTCAGAGCTAAATTTTAAATTGACACTAATTGCTATTGCACATTTCTTTAAGTCAATAAATTGTTAAAAAAACTCGTAAATATCGTTTTGACTTTAGATCACCTGGTTCATGGAAGGATTCCATCGTCCGTATGTCAGTCAAAAGTCCCCCATATTTATTTGAAGAACTTCTCCTACAGCACCAGCAAGTGCATTTCAACCACAGGAATGTTCCATGGAAAACGTTAGATATCTTTTCATAAACCGTTGGTCCGATTTCAAATTAATTTCACAACCTCTTCCACAATTGTTCAGTCCAGCTCCAGGGTTGTCAAGGTCCTCTTGTTTTTCTAAAAAAAAATACGAAAAGTTCAATCTCTGTCTTCCGAAAGAGCAGTTTGTTATCATTATTTTGGTATGCAAGCTCGATTGCAATGCTTGAATTTGCATATAATTCAGCTAGCAGCTGTAAAGGACTGTTCCAAATAAACAACGTTACTGGGACAATCTCAACATCATCACTTATTGACAGGGACCAACCTCCAATAAATATTACCGGGAACTGTATTCTCACAGTTGAAGTAAGTAAATTTAGAATAAAGTAGACAACAACATCACTGTGCAGCACGAACCAAAATGAAAAGCTAGATATCTAGAATTTAAAGTGGTTTTAGCAATTTGAAATAAAAACGTATATAATAATAAAATGTAACATAACTTTGGTGGCCACGTGACGTCTGTTTCTATGATATCAAATATCGACATCTCTTGTATTAACATTGACATACAATCTTCTGCTGTGAAATAAGTCTTAACACCCCAACACGCGAATTTAGACAATATACGTGTACAGGAAATGTTCATGTGATTTGCTTGTAAATGTCTTAATATTTGGTGTTGCAATGTTGAATTTATTTAATCTGCCCAGTATGACTCTCCATTACTGATCAACGGATGTAAAAAAAAGGTATTTGAAAATGTGTACCTTGAGATATTACAAATAAGAAATTGTCGTCAAAATCAAAATAAACGTAATTTAAATATAATATTTTGATGATTTACATTGATGTTTTATGCATATTTTTGTTTAGGCAAATGAAATCGAAACAACCAACAAGACAAATTATGGTATAACAACAACTTCAACGAATGTCACAGTTACAGTGCAAGATATCGACGACAACCCGCCTGATATAAGCGAAAGTTCTTATTACGCAACAGTGGCTGAAAATACACCAGAAGATGTACCTATCAAACTGAATACCACAATTGTTGTTACTGACATAGATCAGGTAGAACATTCAGTCAATATCAGTTGTATTTATTTCAAAAAGGTAATATGAATAGTCTGATTCTGAGTATTTCGTTGTATAATATTGCCTCAACAATGAAGATATGATTCTAAAAATACGTTTTAGTACAAAAAAAAAACATTTCATATATCATTTCGAGATTAACAGAGAACGTTTTACTTACTGTCATGAACGGATAGTTTTGACAGTTGGTAATAACTTTATTACACAACACAAATTTTTGCCGGGACTTAGTATTTTGCACGTTGGTGTGCATGTATTATTTTCCAAAATATATGTAAATGGGATATTGGTTAAAAAAGAGTTGTATAGGGAAGTCTATAGATGATACATGACACATTTGTATGCTTTTGCTCCTACATGGTGACTTGATACAAATATTGTTTGTTTTGGGTTTAATGCCGTATTTCAACAGTATTTCAGTCATGTAACGGCGGGCAGTTAACCTAACCAGTGTTCCTGGATGCTGTACCTAACCAGTGTTCCTGGATGCTGTACCAGTACAAACCTGTTCTCCGCAAGTAACTGCCAACTTCCCCACATGCATCAGAGGTGGAAGTCTAATGATTTCAGACACAATGTCATTTATCAAATAGTCACGGAGAACATACGCCCCGCCCGATGATCGAACTCGCTATCCCGCGATCCGTAGACCAACGCTCTGACAAACCAGATATGGTAAAATGGTAAGGTAATGAATGTAAACAAAGTATACAGAGTCGATTTTACAAAATGTTTTTAGAAATTTGAAACATTTACGAACATCATGTGTTCTATAAACATCATAAAGTCATTCGACATAAACAGAAATCACTGGTAGGACATTTTCTTTTAGAAATAAATAATCATCACCAAATGCAATGCAAATTATGTTGCAGACTAGTTACAAAATTTGAACAGATCTAAAACTTGAAATAGCAGTCTTTAATGTAATACGTCATAATTATGTGAATTTGTGATACTTGAGGTGATGTACTGGTTCGAGTCGTAAATTCGACCAGGTCGTAAATATTCGGCCACCCACTTTAAAGCATTTTTTCGAGCCAGATGTTTGAGAACGCATCTGTGTCATCACAAGCACTTGCGTTAGCAACAAAGTCGGCAAAAAACAACAAGTTGGGGTGACTAGAGAAAAAGTTGTCATTCCCTAAAGTTGTATACTCTAAGTAGCAAATATTTTGTCTGGCGGGTCGCGTGACGTCATCGCACGCGATCGTTTCTGCTGAGGCCCGGCAAGGGTCAATTCAAATCTAAACATTATAACACGAAAAGAACATGCGCTAACTAGCATAAAACGCGTTAAAACCAAGAAAACGAATATATATTTTCTCTCGACGTCATTAAATTCCATGTCTACGTTGTTTTTTCACGTTGACGTCATATCCTTTTGAATTATCATTTTCGGGGCCGTAATAAGTTTATGCTTTGCCACGGAACGCGCATATAATTATGAAAAAGGTGTTATAACAGCCGTAAGCGCGAGAATTTCTTTAATTTCCTGTTAAAACACCCCCGAAAAGTGACTTGATGCAGTTTTATGCTAAAATGTGTGATAAACAGTGACGTAAAAATTAAACTACGTCATGCTGGTGTGAGAAGGATGACAGGCGCTTTTGAAATCTCTGTTGGCAAATATTTCTCATGAGGTATTCTATTGAAAAATGATTCCAGTTTGTTAAAAAATGAACAATTTGGCTGCAGCATCGATTTATTTCCAAGACAATGTTGAAAATATAACCAACTTTATGTTTAAAATGTGGCCGAATATTTACAACCTCTAGAAGGTAAAATGCGGAGGCTAAAATTGTCCGTATTTTAAGCGTGGTTTATTGTTTACCATACTGTAAACGGTTGTTAATGATAACAATCAATGTTGCTTGTATTAAAGCACATACGGTAGAAATTTTGTACAAATCAATCGTATAAAGAAAGAAATATTTATGAAAAACCGCAAAAAGTGGCCGAATTTACGACTCGAACCAGTATACTTCCTTTCATGTTAGGATTTCAAGTCACTAAGTTTGAAGCTTATGATCCGGTCCTTGATGGTTTAGGAATACCCTATGTGCCAAAGAAAAATAATGGATTCTATTTTTTATGAGAAATGAGAATATCTTTTCCTTTGCAAAGACTTTGCACATTGGTGTACGTACATATTCTACATAAGGCATTCTTTTGGGCATAGGATAGATCCAATAACCAATAACCTTCCATAAGTCATCTAATGAATGAATTCTACACTCCAGTATTGTTTTAGATAAACATTTAGATTTATTACAGTTTAGAACTGATTATGTGCCTGAAGCTGAGAAGGCTATTTTCAACCCTCATATCGCGAAAACAAATAACATTCACTTAAAATACCGACAAGCATAAAGCGATAGAAATTGTACACGAACACAATATACTTGAAATTTCTATCCTTCCTTTCTATGCTACAAAGAAATGATAGTTTTCCCAAATAAAACAAAGAATGGTTTCTATGCAGAAACTATGTCAACTTTGACATTTCAGAATAAGTTATTTCCCTTGGTCCAGTTTATAGATAGCTTTTACTGTGGACGAAAACATTAAAAAACAAAAACATTTATTTCAGACAGATACAGCGTGCACAATTATGTTTAAAGTGCTTTTATCTGAAAAACTAAAATTAAATCGTACTCACGACGCCATCTTGTTTTCTGATTTAAGAAATTTCTTAAAAGATAAGACAGGGTGCTAGGTGACTTAACTTTATACAAAAAATTGACCATACTTAAGTCATTTCTTACGTATCTTAAATTTAAGATGTTTTATAAATAGGACTTAAGTTTTTGACTAAGACTAAGCTGAAATCACCACAAACTTAAGTAAAATCTTCAACTTAAGACAAAACTTATACTTAAGATGCTTTATGAATAAGGGCCCAGGTGAAGTTTTGAAGCAATACACCGCTAATGTCACAATTCTCACTGCCAAATACATGACAAAACATTCCTACTATGTAAAGCTGTATTGAAAAATATTTTAGTTCATCAGCTTTAGACGTTTTCTTTCACGCTTAGATGACGCTCAAAATAAAGCATTAAAATCTCACTACAATTTCCTTAGTATATTGATATATACACAATCTTTTTCTCACTTACAGATCGATTAAGCTTAACAAAGAGGTAGGTCTAGAATGATGAAATATAGAGAAATATTTACTTCTTCTGGCAATATTTCAATATCTCATCAAATGTTAACGCGTTATCATAGAAGGACCGTTTTATTGAGATTACTGAGAGCATAGATCATGTTTATCTGTCTTAAAGACTTTAAGGGGAAAAATATACCATAAACTCGGAAGAAAATCATGATTGTATAAACGTACAATTTAGTAATACGTCAAACCTGTTTGAAACTTCTTTAATTTGATACAGAATTTACTTGACCCATTTATTTTATTTATTTTGTTGGGTTTAACGTCGCATCGACACAATTATCGGTCATAAGTATTTACTTGACTGAGTTCCATTAAATAATTTATTTGACAGTTGTATGGAAACTAATTTGATAAAAGTTATGCCAGAAGGACGTTTATATAAAGCATATAGCTACATAAATAATAAAACGTTCAATTATTATTCGCCTGTTATGCGTCTTTTTTCAGTCGCGACATACTGTCGGTATTTCTCTTATCTAACTTCTGGTCAAACATTGGTGAAACTTCACAGCAAAACAATCTGGTGTATTTTAAAGCATAATCGTTATCATGTTTTGATGTCGAACGAAGAGCATTTTTATGTTTCAATTTATATCAAGACATTGACAGCACTTTTTCTCCGAATAACTGGTCGATTTTGTTTGTTTTCTTTTTTGTAGATGTTTCTAGGGTATTTGCAATCTTTAAACTTTTCTCATCACTCCCAAACTGATGTCCACAGCCTATGGAAAAATTATGCTATGAACATCTGTGGAAGGAATAATTTGTAGTTTATAAACCCGGAGGTAGGGTATTAAAATGGTATCTCAAATCGCATTTTAATGATCATACTTTAAACTTAAATATTTACCAGCAAAAGAACTGGCAAATTCGTACTTCAGTGTTTGATATGACGGCGAACTTTATTTCGTATATAAGGGAGACTCGGTTTTCAATATCTAAATATTTATAAGTCAGTTTGCATTATTTACGACCAGCTACCTCCCGAAAGCTGACAGGACACTTCTTCACATCTGAAGTAAGTGAATTGACATGAAGTTAAAACTGCGCGATCATTCAAACGAGCTCTTCTGTCTTGTATGAAATATTGAAAACCACTCACAGTTAAAGAATATGTTTCTTTAAGTTTATTAGCAAAGCAGACATAACTCCCATAAATCAACGTCTTACTGGTTACATTCAGTCTGGAGATTTCTTTCGTTTCATATCAGTATCAGAATATATCACCATGATTATCAAACGGCATAATATTTAAAAGTTTGAGAAATATGATAACTTGCACACGGCCTTGATTCTGTAAGTTGAAACTATATGCACAGATATTCAATATTTGACGACAGAATCATTTCAAAGTGACGTGTTATGGAATTCTCGAATTAAAAATATTAGAAAATTATAATACATACATACTTTTGCACTGACGAGTAAGAAAATATGTGTATACTGTTTCTGATTTCATGAATACCATGACCCGTTTTAAATTAGTGATTATTATCAATACGGGGCATCCGTGGCCGATAGGTCAAGGTCGCTGACTTCAAATCACTTGCCCATCATCGATGTGGGTTCAAACCTCACTCAGGGCGTTGAATCCTTCATGTGAGGAAACCATCCGTAAGGTTTTCGGTTCTACTCAGATTCCCACTCGGGATGAAATAATGCACGGAGGGCCACCTGGGGTCTTTTTGAGTGTATAATTTTCTTAACTGTCGGCGTTTTCAGAAGTTTTCTAAAATTATGAAATTTGCATGTCAAGTACTATATCTGGGCACATATTGTTACAAGAACATCTTTATGATAACATGTAAACGTCATTCGACTAGCCATCTCAACAGTTCAATAAGTAGCCAAACTATCTCTGTCACATCTTAAACATTTATCTTAAATTCCTTGTCAAAGGACATGGCAAAACACACTCATAGCTTGAAACCTTAAGCCTGCTTGACATCTGCAGCAGTTCTTGCCTTCCCACGAGACATTGGGTATTAGACGTATCTTTGCTAAATCAAATGTTGTCACTCAAGGGAATGATGTGCTTATCCGTCTTTGAATACCAGCATAACTTTGGTACTTAGATATATCTAAAGAAACACTACCAATATTCAAATAATATATTACTATATTTTTATATAGCAATAAGGTGAACTTCACGTTCGGATTTTTCAACTAAGTCATTTATTCGACTCCTGTAAATAAAAACAAGATATAATTGCAAAATCTGTAAATAATAGAATTGTTTTCTCATGCTCTAAAACATTACATATCAACAAAGGTAAAATCAGCAATCCGTAACTATAACCATGCTGTCAAAAATAACAAAATGTTGGTCAGAATTATACAAGTAATCAAACTTTGCTTTTGATAGAGAAATTTGCCCTTTATAACCTCAAATAAATTCATTTTTTGTCGTAAAAACTTTTTATATGATGATTAATATGCTGTCAAAGCTGTTTCATGATTATGAAATTTTAGGCCAAATAAATATATTTGGTGATATGTTGGCTGAACATTTATGCACGGAAAGAAAGAATGTTTTAACATTTTATATAGTTATGTAAACTTCAATATTTTACTCAGTTTCAGCGGTCGTTGGTGTATGTCATTATGCTCGGTTTATACGTTTCGGTAAAGGCAGGGTAAATGAGGCTTACAATAAACTAAAAAAGTAACAAAGACACAATTTCTATCATAACTTTCTTTTTGCACAAGACAACTGTTTTCTTTTAAACAGTTTTATTAGTTTACGCAATAATGAAAAACACAAAGCAATAAAAGAAAACCTTTATTTGGCTGCTTTCTACTTGTTTTGCTTGTCAAAACATATAAAAATATTCAGTTTGACGGCCATTTTATGACAATCTTATACTTCGTTCAAGAAACATACAAGACCTGGTATAGACTTTACCTCGGTTCTGACACTTCTACATTTTGTTTATGCTTTTCATTACAATCTGCACATCAGCCCGAGATGTACATTTACTGCTTTTGCAAAATATATATATATATATATATATATATATATATATATATATATATATATATATATATATATATATATATATATATATATAAAATAAATAAAAACCCGAACAAGACTTTTGTTGCATTAAACTTTAAGCAGCGTAATTTGCTCTGTTTTAGCGAAGACATGCATGTCACGTGACTAGAAATGAACGTGTTTGTCTGAAAGAAAAGAAGAGCTCTGCTTTGTCGGGTCTCTTATCACATAAAACTTCAATGTAATAAAGAGTTACGCTTATTAGGTCTAATAATGCTTACGTTCACGGTACTTGGTCTTTTATTACAGAACTTTTTAATTTTACCGTACATAGACTATCTAGAGCACAAAATGTACACAAACACTTATTTAAATCATATGCAGATTGGTATAAAATAATCTAATACACAATTTGAATACAAATGTATCTATTATTCTGTTATCTTCATTCTTAAGATTGTTTTGGATTTATCAACGTGGTATCATAGTATCGTTTCTTATCAAATCTTTTGTAACTAATATGTTAATAAGACAAAACAAATTATTATGCAAATAAGTAGACTGGTTTAAGCGACTTAAAAATTTACTATTTTAGGACGTTAAAAGCATGACTATAAGGTCAAAATATTCTTATACAAAAATATCTAGTACTAAACTTATATGCTAAACCAAAATTGTAGAGTTCTTCATTTAACAGTCAACAAACAAACATAATTATCTTTACAATATCTCGATTTTCCAGGCTGCATTAAATGCCATCACAGCTATGATTCAAAGCTTTCATCAGTCTTTAAAAGTATGTGTTTGATGTATCTCGTGCGCACGGGTAAGAGATGAAGATGCCTCTTTCGTGTCTTTGTCGGTTTCACTTCCACTAGATCTATAGCTTGCTATGTCACGTCTTTTATGACAACAATTTCTGCATGTTGATTGTTCACAGAACTGGCTGTAAAAAATCACGAAACTTTACATTAAAATAGCTGCTACAAATGGGATGAATGCAAAGTTATAATAGCGTAATTCAGATTATGATAATATAATCACAGTATTTGGTAAAATGTAAAAAGATCCTTTGCCCAAATTTATCATTTAATTTGATATGTTGAGCTTTCCGTGATATATAATAAAATGTGCAAAACTCCTCATGCCCGCACCCCCGAAATTAACTGGAATTCTAATGCATAAATGTCAAATAAATTCAATGAACCAAAGGACTAGAAAAAATGTCAACGTTGTGTAAGAAAGGATTTGTGCGTCCACGATGCGGTCCTTAAATACTGGTGATGTGATAATAATAAAAAAAAATTAAAGAGACACATTGGAAGCGCAGACCATAACCAAGCAAAATATTAGAAGTCACGTTTCAATCGATCTGTTTATACGAGGTACATGCTTATTAATTTGCAAAACCTCTCAAGCTCCCGAGCACCGACTTTACACTTGGGAATCCGAATTATTCCTTACTGTAAATCACTCTAAAGTCATTTACTGTAGTGATATTGTAGGTTGTCCTGAGTTTAGAAACAATTTTACGCACATACATGATACTTACGACGACATTGCCATAAATAGATATGGATTAATGGCACTTCCTAAATACGTTATACCCGCACCAATAACTATGAGATTTTTCGCATAGTTGGCACCGATAATGTAATGGATTTTGTCTGTTACTTCTAACAGCTGGAAAACAAGATGCGGTGCCCAACTTGTTATGAACAGTATAACAGCCACAATCAAAAGTGCAACAACCTAAAATATAAAGATAAAGAAAATACATACTGTGGTTTCACAATAATAGTCTTAAAATAATGTTACAGTTAAACGTTTAGTTTTGCTAGTTATTACAAATATTTTCTTCTCATGTACATGGTAAATCTCTAACAAAGCCCCGTTCGGATCTTTAAAATAGGATGTCACTTAAACATCTTGGATCGTTGGTTGCTCCGAGCTGTCCGTCCGTGTCTGATAGTATACCCAAAAGGCACATTGCGTATTCTAAAAACAGTATAACTTTAAACAAAATAAAAAACACAAAAAACTGAAGAATCATATTAATTCACTGTCGTATTTTTGTCGCACAAAACTTACCCTTCTGCGTTGGCTGACTAAGTTTGATCCTTTCTGTCTTGTGCCTTTATCGCATCCACTGTACAGTAAATCAAAATTTCAGAGCTTTAAGATATTGTTTAAAACATATTTTATATGAACATATTAAAAAGTACAAGGACATTATCAACACACATATAGCGTTTCAAAAACACACTTTTGCATACACGGTGTCAATTAGTAATGCCAGATTCCACCAATGCTTATTTCGAGACTGACGTAATGCAGTGGTACAGCTGTAGACTTCATACTAATATTTTGCGTAAAACTATTTTAAGTGCGCAAGCATATATGTTTATGTGAAATTCCCAGAAAGTACTTTATTCAATCTTATTTGTGACGATTGTAAAAAAAACGTTTCTTTTTTATATAAAAGCCCAGATATAATCGAATTAAGCAGTTCTAGTTCTAGTCATAATGTAATCTGTTTTATCTAACCTTGGTAGAAAAAGTTTACTTTTTTTTAGAAAAGACTGCAATGTCACGTCCGTCTAAACAAATTGAAATATTTACCCAGACGTTTCTTGTAACTTCTTAGCAACATTTGTACTTTTGCAGAGCACTGTACAGCTCATGGTATATGTCACAACCATAATAAGGCAAGGTATCACAAACAAAATGCCCAACATGTACATGAAATAGGCAATAACCACTGATAATGACTCGGACTGCGGCAAACATTCTATAGTCAGTCTCTTCTCGTCATAGTAATGTTTCTGAAATATAGTTTTAGGTAGTTACTGTCCTCTGACATAGTAATATATGTGAAATACTTCTAAGGTAGCGCTACTGCCCTGTCATCGTAATAATATTTCTGAAATATATTTATAGCAGTAAGTCGTCACCTATCACAGAACATTTTCTAAAAGATGATTAGTTGCTTCGAATAATATTTAATCTTTTGAATTATATTTAAGGAAATTATTCCCTTCTCATCATATCAAATTTCGAAATAATTGATTTTGTTTACATTAAAGGTACCAGTTTTTTGTATATCGAAAATCGGAAGTGTCCTAATATTACAGTAATGTTTCTTAATATATCCAAAGGTGTTGGATTCCCTTATTAAAACAATATTTCAGAAATATATTTGTGGTTGTAAGTTTCCTCTTATCATAGATATATTTTGAAAAAGGGAATAGATAAGAAATTTGTTTAAAATATTTTGAGTATACTAGTCTGCATGGGTAGATACATATTTATCGTTGTATAGCACTGTATATATTAAGGTATACCATTCTATTATAGACTTCCATGGTCGAAGGAGTAACAAATACATAGTCTGTATATATTATCAGGCTTAACACGACCATGCAGGATAATACCATTGTATTGCATGATGACGTGTCAACATCATTATCATG
The DNA here is from genome assembly GCF_021730395.1 of Mercenaria mercenaria. Lineage (NCBI taxonomy): Eukaryota > Metazoa > Mollusca > Bivalvia > Venerida > Veneridae > Mercenaria > Mercenaria mercenaria. Next base: position 49,109,391 of record NC_069362.1, read on the forward strand.
ATTTGTATTATTCGCACAATTCTTTATCTTCATGCAAATGAGTAAAGGACTGGAGGAAAGGCGATCTTTATGTATTGGCGTTTATATAAAAACTTTCATGTCGAACAGCCATATTGTTTGGGTATACGGCTGAAATAAAATCAGCATATTTTTTTTACGTTGGTCAAAATACTAAACGGTCTACAGCACATTATTGTCATCAAAATAATACAAATACTGTATTTGAATGAATATGAATTTGACAGGACTGTGAAATTTGTTATTAACTGTTTTGTTAAAGGTCATAATGGTGGTCTCAAATTGACAAGTAAAGTAAACACATTTCTTTCATAATTTAGATATAATTCATTTATAATAAGAAAAATCACCAACCATCATGAAAGGCGTAGGTATCGCAAGACAAATTGACAGCACCCATGTCAGTATGATAAGCTTGCGTGCTCTGCGCCATGTACAACGATACCTGACTTCCATAGGACGACATATAGCATAAAATCTGGATAAAAGAAAAGATATAGATAATCAATTGTTATATGTATACAGTTAATAAAGTCTGTAATTTACTTATATACATCAGTAATAAAGTAATATTTTAAATACTTAACAGAAATTCAATAAAAAAACACATCTCAGTACTTTAGTTAATTCTGTCTAATGCTAGTGTATTTATGTTTGCGCATTTTGTTTGTGGTTCTATTTTTGTTGGATTTAACATCATTCAGACACTTTTTTAGGTCACATGGCGCCGTTCGATCTTTTGACGGTAGAGGAACCTGCGGACATTATTTCATCTCGAGCGGACCACCGAAATTCCATAGAAGGTTTCTCACATGAAAGACTTCTACATCCAAAGCGAGGATACAAACCCACAACTGTTGGGGCAAGAAAACTTGAAGTCTATGACTTCAACCATTTGATGATGGGTGCCCTGGTTTTAGGTATATAATCAACCTACAGTTTGATTCATAAACACCATGCTTAGGAGTTCTAAAATAGACTGAAGCGATCTTTGTTTTAATGTTGGCTGTAGTTCAAGATTTAACGTAGTTTTTTACCGTTCAAAACTGATGATAGTGTGAGTCAAAACGGTGGATACAAACGTTATATCCCTTGCATAGTAGGAAAGTTTGCAGGTTATTTCAGTGAAAATGTGGCTCACTTTGAAAAATTCTGTTGCCTGATAAAATATACAATAAAACACCTTTAATACTATATAAAAATAACAACGTTAACAGTAATTAGAACTATCTCTATAACCATTAATACCCAAAGACGCCGCTTCGTTATAAGGAATAAAAGTAAAATTTTGTAATCATAGCCTTTGACATCTAAAAGCTCATAGTGCCTTTTTTTATTATGTGGCTATCGCATTTTTGCAGTGAACATATAATATATCTGTTATGTTCTTTTTTCAATTCTATTCTCAATAATTATTTTCTAAAATATTTTAATTACCAAAGATTACAACCATATCACTGTAGAAACTATTATTGAATCCATTGTTTATGGCTGTAACTGTAAGTTCATGTACAGTTATGTTGAAAGTATTGTATTTCTTATTAGTTTTTTTTGCATAAATTCTAAATGGATAGCTGTTTTATGCGTTTTAACATTATTGAAAACCTTATGGACCTTTAAATGGGACATTGACCTTGGAAATAGTGACCGGGATTGTACACTCCGCAAGTTATTTTGATGAGGTTACAACTGAATCTAGGTTTATTAAGATCATTCCTCGGGTTAAGAGGACATGCAGTTGAAACAAAGTTATTTGCCCTGACTATGGACCTTATGGTCTAGGTATAGCACTCTGCATGTCGGCTGAATGATGATAATTTCATGAAAGTCCTTCCAGTGGTTAAGAAGATATTGAGATTTGTACCATTGACCTATGCATTAAGTGTTACCTTTGCCCTTGAACTTATTGCCCCAGGTCATACGCTCTGCACTTCTTCTGATGACATAAACAAATTATTTTTATTAGTTTTATGAAAATCTTTCAAGCGGTTTAGATGGACCGGACACGAATTAAGCTACACGACCTTTGACCTCCAAGTGTGATATTGGCCTTAGACCTCGTGACTCATGCTTTCCGCTCAGCACGTTGTCGAGTTGAGGTAAAAAACTGATGCTAGTTTTAGGAAAATATTCCATGTGGTTTAGAAGTTCTTGATGAGATATATGTAAATTGCCTTGAATGCCTTTGAATGTTACTTAAATTTTCTATTTAACCTATCGCGGTTAAGTGGATAGAAAAGGGAAAAGCACCTGATATTTATCGCGGTATTATAGCTTTTACAGCGAGTAACAGTGTATTTAAAATATAAACAATTACACAAATGTATTAAACTGTGTTGCTTAGTAGATATATTACCAGACAGATCATGCTACACTTGTATAAAATACAAGTTTGTATAGTTTGCTATTACTAAGTTACTCACATAAAGGTAGCTGTCCTAACATTTTACATACCATATTCGGATGTGTATGTAAACACATATTTCATAGAACTAAATAAATTACATAAAGCATTTTTTGAATAAATATATAATAACAAATGAAGAGACATGCTTTAAATTTTTCAGAAAACTTGTTCTGAATTAGGATGTACCTAATACGTATGTAATATTCATGTTCATGTATGACCTACCTTAATTGGCATACATATGAACAGCATGAGGAGATCAGAACAGCACAAACTGATCACAAAACCATATGTGGGAGACCGCTGCTTCATCCATGTCAACAACCCAACGATTGTTGTTATGTTGCCTACAATGATTACAGATTTCAAAAGAATAATTTTATAGAAGCATATAGAGAAAACCACCTTAAAATCGCAGCCATAATTTATGATAAACTTAGATGGTGTCAATTACTGTTTACTTAAGAATAACTTCTCTGAAACAATTTCAAAATAGAAAATGTGTTCTAGTCGAAAATGGTGTTAGCATATTTTTCTATTTTTTAAGGCCTGACTTCCATGCTTTTTCACAAGTTTAAATGATAACATAAGGACTATCTCTGAAAAAATGTATCAAAGTCAGACTAACGGTTTACGAATTCATGATGTGTGAATAGTTTTCTATCTTTATATTATTATTATTATATTACTATTATACCAGATTTATATAGCGCCCTTTTCATGATAAACACGTTCAAAGGCGCTTTACATATACTGCAGCCACATAGGGCGCGAAAGCATTCTCTACTAGTACAGACACAGAGCGATCTGACCAGAGGGACAGAGTGAGATAAAGCCCCCAGAACAGACAAAGAAAACTTTTCAGATACAGACGAGTCCGGCTAACTTAGCCTAGCTCTTTTCGAATAGACAGTCTGGTTCTTTAACGTGCCCGACGTACAGCACCGATACACGCGAAGCCGTCTTTCCTGTAAAGAACCAGTACAGGCCTCTAGTCAGGTGGGAGACACTCAAGAGCATCTCAGAAATTTCCAGTACCTGGACCGGGATTCGAACCCCGGACCTCTGGATTGACAGTCAAGCGTGTTACCACTAAACCATCGGCCCACTTCTGTCAACAATGTTTGTGTTAGACGAAACCAAAAATTTGGGAAATTGGTCATCTAAAAAGTACTGTTGTCATCAATTTGTAATGATGAAATGTCACACCGGCATAATTATAGATCAAATGGTGACTTTCCAGCTTGTGCCGGTGGAGCAAAACCCAAGGCGCTCCTCCATGCATATTTCACCACGAGCGGGAACCTGTGTAGAACCAACTTAATGGCTTTCTCAAATGAAGAATTCAACGCCCTGAGCTTAGCTCGAACCCCAATCGGTGAGGGGCAAGTGATATGAAGCCAGCAACCTTAGCCACTCGGTCACGGATGATCTAGAAATTATTTAATGTTCGTTCTAAATGTATATAAGTACTAGGAAAGAGATTATGCTCGTGGACATAGATAGATTTTCAAGGAGCATTTGTTTGAAATGTATTCAAATTCAGACAATCGGTTAAATGAAGGATGTTGATTGCAAACTTTCGTATTTTAGGTCTTACGGCCATTACTTGTAACAAAACAGTCTAGTTTTAGAACCATGCAAGCCAACAGTTCCTGACAATAAAAGTTTTAGAATTTCAATTATATACACTTAGGTAAAAGTTGGCAGATTTATCATTATAAAGAACTGCTTTGTAAAAATACACCATACCAACATAATTACAATACGTTTTTATACAAACACGTTTTACAGTTTACCTGCGACGCCCAGTAGAAAAATTGCAGAAAATGATGACATCACAATAATGAAGTTACTTTTGTTTACATCAGAGAGGACATTCTGCTGTTTGTCACGTATCTTTTCAAGAACGTCAGGTGCAACGGTATAAAATACACATACTCCTCTGCATCTACACAACAGCTTTTTGATATCATCTTTGTTCAATTTATACACCATTGTCCATCTCCTATACAAATCAATGGTGAAATCTTCACAGTTAATATTACCCAACACTGACGGATCAAATTCCTCAAAATATGGAGTAGATACCATTTCGCTGGTATCATTATGAACAATAATTATATCAGTGCTCTCAAATGTCATATCTGTTGCATCTTCAGTGTGTTCCATGGTATAGTTATTTTGCTGGTCAACATGCGTTGCTGAAAGACAAAATAGATGTATTTACGATGAATAATAGAAAGTATCTGACTTATCTTACGTAACGAGTGTCATCCAACAAAGGAAGTAGAAAAACACCAAGAAGAGTAGACATCATGTGTATAAAATACTTTGCAAGAGTTTGAGTAAAATCTTATATCAAGTTGTTACATTTTGAGTATTGTTTTACATCGATAAAATTGCATCTGGTTTCTATTTGTCGTATTTGTTTTGCAGGATTCGTCGACATTTAGACAGATTGTGTTGTTTTGCTTAGAACAAAACATTATATTCATTAAATTGATGCTATGCAGATGTGTTGACATAATGTCTGGGACAAAGTAATCTGAGTAACGACATTCGAAGTTGTTTTGTATGGAATGAGGGCTATTTGTTAACTATTACATATTCATAGGGAAATCTAAACGCTCACAGACATTTTTTTATAAGAAACTTGTTTTTGCATTTACACATTTGGCAATTTGTTGATCGGAACTGCCATATCAGGGACGGAACAGGGATTCAATGATAACAGGGTTTGGTTCGTCACAGAGGTCAGTGAACATGCTTCCTGCAAAAATACTGAAAATAATCATAAATTATTGAGTTGATCTCTACTGTCCATAATCAGTCTTCGATGTTAATCTTTCAATATTCTCTGCATTCCTTGCTAATTGATTATATAACAAGCACTTTACATTTACATGCGAGACAGCCGAAAGTTTTACGGAAAGGTCAAGAAAAAATGAGTTGTATCTTAAACTCTGTCTTCAGTAATGTTTTATATTTTAAACGTATTTTATTTTACGAAATTTTATTATAAAGATATAATATATAATAAATAAATGATAATATATAAATGAAATTCTAAAGAAGTGCTGACATTGTAACTACGCAATAATCACTCGGATACTATTTGAATGTACTTGTCTGCAAAGTTGCAAATGAAGTAATATTTCAAGATATATAGTTGCATAGAAATTATAAAAATGAATTCAGATATGATTTCTATGATCAAACGAAGAGTTGAGTATCAAGATATTTCATTTTCACAGTGATTAGTTCTGACAGATAATCATTATTTATTTGATACCTTAGCGAAGATTAAAACATTAGGTTGATATAATTGCTTCCACGCAGTAAAGGGAAGAGAGTTTACTCTATATTGACAGCATTTTGGCATAAATACTTCAATAAATTTCATCATTTTCAGTACCTATGATAAACATGGCTATAAACTTTTCCAAATTTGAAAAGGACACGCCTCCAGATTCATGAGGTGCTTTCGAAGTTTAGGGAAGGTTATTTAAGTAGTGAATTTGCTGCGATGTTCATGCGAAATGAACGAAAGAAAATCGCGCAATCCTATTCTTTCGTATATTTTGTTGTATATTTACATTGTATTTCCATTCCATTTGTAAACAAGACTATGTTATAAACTGCACACATTTTGTTGTATTTTAAAATATTTATATTCGCCCTATTCTTTTCAACTGAAACTTTTGACGTTCATTTCGAATGAACAGCAAATGGAAAGGCGCAAAGTTACGTCATCGCTGCTTAGTGATAACCGACCGCTGTTTTGACGACGTCCGCGTATTTTCAGGGAGAACGTTCCTTAGATGACGTCGCAGCTATTCCATCTTGTGAACAAAATGGCCGGGAAGCTAATTTTTATGTTAAATACTAGAAATTATATGCAATTCATAATATTATATAATAATAATTTACAAACGGAAAGGAAATATAATGTAAATATAAGAAACGAAACTATTTTTTTTTTCGGTGTTCATGCGAAATGAACGACTGAATAGGATCGGCAAATTAAACATGAATCGCTTGCGTGATTCATGGATTTGCCGATCCTATTCTGTCGTTCATTTAGCATGAACACCGAAACAAACCATTTCTTTTCATTAATTCAGCTTCCCGATCATTCTGTTCGCCTACAGAACATCCGCGACGTCATCTAAGAAAAGTTCTCCCCGGCTATTCGCGGATGTCGTCAAAACAGCGGTCGGTTATCACTAAGAAGCGATAACGTAACTTTCGCGCATGGCCTTTTGCATTCATATGAATTGAACGTCATAATTTTTAATTGAAAGAATAGGGTGAATGTAAATATTATAAACTGAAAGAGAAAAAAATAGCTCGCTACTTCACAAATGAATGAATCCTGCATAGAATGAACACACTGCTACTTTCTTTCTTGCAGTGACAAATAATGGAACTAACTCTCTAGACTGAGGACCTGAACGAAACTAAACACTATAACATCTCAATTTCAGTTACATTAATATGATTGCAACGAAACAAACGTAGAAATCATTCAATCTTTCACGGACAACGTCTCGGAATACATTCGTTAATAAATTTTCTTAATTTCATAGATAGTAGATCTAAGTGGTTTTAGCAAAGTTGTACCTCACCAATTATGAGAATACTTCGGACATCACCTAACGGGTAGCCAGTAATCAGTTTGGAAAGACGGGGCATTGCAATTATTGATATAATTAACAAAAATATGTTGTATATATCGTTAAAATGATTTACTCAAAACCAATAATTCATTATAATATATGTTTGGTACCATTCAAGATGACAATTTCTCTTATATACATATCTAATCATTAATTATTATTTAGAATTAGTTCAATCATTGAAAGAATATTACCCCAAATTTGAATGCAATTTGATGCGACAGCCTTTCAAAGATTCGGCATTTTGGCATGTTGCACAGTATAATTACTTCACGTTTTTCTGGAAAGTTGCATTTATACCGATTTGGATCAGAGTCCTAGTTTAAACGTCTGTTTAACATTTTGACAAGAACATGAAGTAAGCCATTTACCTTCACAAGTTTTAACTTGAAAATACAGAACAACTTGTATTACCCAAAACGGCCAATGTACAATAATTCGTGACGCTGAACACAATCTCAGGATTCCGTTCAACAAAAATATCTAAACAGCGTCTCAAATCATCAGTGTGATGCTTCACGTTGAATGTTCTCGAGTAAATGTTGTTCAATTGATTGAAGTTATTACTTCGACAGCTCAGCCGGGTCTCAAGAACTGTTAAACTGCAAATTGCAAATCCAAGTTAATAAAACAATATTCTTCCTACTTTAGTTAGTTATAAAATTTCGATAAACCACGAAGACGTCCTTATCCAAGATTGCTTACAAAATGGAACGGTTGATCATAATTGAGTGATATCAATAATCTTAAGGAATTAAGAATATATCTGATTTTCAAACAATATAAACCTATGAATGAAAAACAGCAACGTAAAGGTTTGGTAAAACCATAACCGCACTGCAAGCCAGTGCATCAACCGTTTCTGTTGTTAAGAATACATGAAAAAGCAAGTAATTACCAACTTGACATTGTCTGACATTCAAGGGGGTATGGAACCAGCAATGAAATTAACCATTTAACGTATGGGATTGGTTTTAATTAAAACGATTGTGATTACGGTGAAAGTAGCTTATAGATTTTCTTTGACGGTATCAAGTAATTTCTCTTGATTAGAAGCCATGATAAAACAACAACCCCTAACACACACACACACAAAACACTGTAATAGAATATTTTCCAAGAACACAAGGTTGTGCAATTACAAAACTTGTTGGAAAATGCGGTCGTTTTAATTGTTTTTAAAATTTTAATTAAGTCTCCAGTAAACATCTTATAAATTTAGAAACGAAAAGTTCCTGAAACAAATGGTAAAATTGTATTGTGATATTTTAGCCTTAAGTCGTGAAAGACAATAAAGGTCTAGAGATAAGGCCATTTAAACGAAGAAAAGTGTTAACGTTATGGTACAAATTAAATATTCAATTCAATAACAAACTTACATTTATGCACACATCCTTAATATATAATAAAGGCATATTGATAAAATTTCATGTTCTGATTTTGCTTTGTTTCCTGCTTGGATTTTATGTGCATACGTAAATTTTAAGCCTCTGGCATAATATAGCACATTTTTGTCTTATGACTGCCTTTCTGTAGCCATCGCGTGTGTTAGGGATTCGCTTGGCGGGGATAACTTTTATTTACACTGTAGTGTAACTTTGGAGCATGGTGCGCATAAGAGTGAGGCTTTGTGCACTACAAACCGGTTTAAATATTCCAAGGGGGTGGTTTTGCCACTGACCGTTCTAAGGTGATAGCCCCTGTGTTCCTTTATTTGTCCGATTTGTCCTCGCGTGTTTGCTTTGGCGTTGGAGATATTTTTACTGCCACAGCGTTATTTTGAGTGATATATGATAGTAGTATTGTGTGCTATGCTTAAAATATCACAATTTTGTTAAATATTTTTTCAATTATTTATTACCTCTATAGTCTTATAGAATGTAACTTTGCATACTTGTAAAAAGGTGCACTAAGACGGCAAACAAGATCCTTAAAGCTACTAAAAATAACTTATATGATAAAGTCATATAGAAGTGCATAAAACGGGAGACAAAGAAAACTTGTATGGAGTAATTTCCTTAGAAGTGTCAATTTTATGGCTACAACACAAAGCCTAGATTGAAAATGTGACAATTTCACCAACATAAGAAAGGTTTACATTTAATACTGAAAACAGATTCATCTAAATATTTGACAGTTTTGATATTGTAATTGTGTCAAAGGTAAGTGTGTTGAAATATTATGTGCACAACGTTTGTGAACAGTTTAGAAGAAAAGATAAGAACACTTAATACCATTTTTTGGGTTCAATTTGTATTATGTTACCGCTCATAAGATACAAATGAGTCATACATTACAAGAACGAAACAAACCGCTAATCTTCTTCAAGTAGTAGGTATAAAGCCAGTCTAAAGCGAGTCTATTATCATATATTACATGGACGATAGTGAATGCTGACCTCATTCAAGTATTACATTTTAAGCCTAGGCTTGTGATCATTAATTCATTAACGACGGTTGAAGTATTATGTTTAAAGTCAATCTAATGCTTGTGATCGTGATACTTTTTATCAACCAAAGTGGTTGCTATTTGAATTCAGGTACTATATTCAAATATAATCTAATACTTGCGATAATAATGTTGTTTTCATAAATAAAAATGACTGCTATTTGGGTAAAAGTATTTGGTTTAGAGCTAGACAAACGAAAATTAGTACTATTTCGATTCAAGTATTTTATTTAAGGTACTTCTGCACGTTTGGATAGATTTTTTTTCTACAGTGTAGCATTTGGTTAATCTCAATTTAGCAAATAAAAAGGTTAGGGTCGTGTGCTTGATTTTTTGCTAGACTTATTCTAAAATCTTTGACCTTATGCAATTTTTTCATAATGGGGGTCTATGGGAGTCTATGGTAAAATAGCAACTTCCATGCATTTTCGAGAATAGAAAATTTTCCACATTGTAGATTTTAATGACAGTCGTAAATAAACATAAGGCATATAATATAGTGAAATAAAATATATAGGTACATGTGCTTATTTCTCAGATAGTTGTCCATGATTAAAGTGCACCCCGTATTTGAAGCTAATTTTAAGACATTATTTTGAATCATTTAACGTGTCAGAAGTTTTAGTATCATATTTTAACTTTAAAAAGACAGTAGCTGTTACAATTTAATAAATTTATTCACAGGTTGCCATTAATTCATAAACTGATTTTCATTTCAGTACGCCGAATCCAGGCTTTATTCTACGTTTTCCGGATAAATGATGTTACGCCATTACTTCCGGTTTATCAAACGTGTAGAACTACCTTAAAGCTGTACTTTTCTTTACAATTATTTTTCATGACCAAAGAGCCTGCTATATGGATTCAAGTATATGATATAAAGCTTATCTCATGTTTGCGGTAATTGCTATCATGTTATCTTTTAATGCGTCCCCTCAGCGTACTATTACATCTTGTTTGAAGATGGTCAATCACATCTCAGCAATATCTTATAACTTGCAGTTTTCATACATTCTGTTAGAGATTTATTTCAGGAAACCAAGAGGGTCATGATGACCCTGGATCGCTCACCTGAGTAATATGAGCTACATGTTTCAAATGTCAAACTGATGATAAAATATTAAGAAAGTCAGTAGGTCACATTCATGGTCAATGAAACGATTTGTGTGCAAAACTGTGTATGTCATCAAAAATTAAAGACTGTATCTTAAAAAACAAGAAAGTAGGTCAGTAGGTCAAGGTCACAGTCAAGTGACATCATATTACTTGGGGTCATCAGGTAATTATAATTAAACAGTCTTGGAAATAGGATCAGATGATTTTTAAGAATTTTTCCTATATAACTCACATAATAACTAAGTTATCCCAGGGCGGGGCCTCTTTTAACCCCAGGGGCATAATTTGAATAATTTTGGTGGAGGACTACTAGACAATGCCGCATACCAAATATCAAAAGCCTAAGTCGTATGGTTTCAGACAAGAAGATTTTTAAAGCTTTTTCCTTTATAAGTCTTTATAAAACTTGGGACACCCAGGGCAGGGCCTCTTTTCACCCAAGGGGTACAATTTGAATAATTTTGGTTGAGGATCATAAGACAATGCTACACACCAAATATCAAAGGTGTTAGTGTTGTGGTTTTAGCCAAGAAGATTTTTAAACTTTTTTTCCTATATAAGTCTTTTTAAAACTTGGGACCCCCGGGGCGGAGCCACATTTGACCGTAGGGGCATAATTTGAACAATCTTGGTAGAGGACCACTAGATAATGCTACATACCGAATATCAAAGCCATAGGTCATGTGGTTTTGTACAAGAAGATTTTCAATGTTTTCCCTATATAAATCTATATAAACCATGTGACACACCCCCCCCCCCCCGGGCGGGGCCAAATTTGACCCTAGGGAGATAATTTGAATAATCTTGGTAGAAGACCACTAGATAATGTTACACACCAAATATCAAAGCCCTAGGCCACGTGGTTTTGTACAAGAAGATTTTCAAAATTTTCCCAATATAAGTCTATATAAACAATGTGACCCCCGGGGCGGGGCCATATTTGACCCTAGGGAGATAATTTGAAAAATTTTGGTAGAGGACCACTAGATAATGCTACACACCAGATATCAAAGCCCTAGGCCCTGTGGTTTTAGACAAGAAGAATTTAAAAAAATTTCCTTTCGGTTGCCATGACAACCAGAGTTCTGCATGGAAATCAATTCTTTGAAAAAATTTGAAAGGGGCCACCCAATGATCATTCCTGTGAAGTTTGGTGTAATTCTGCCCAGTGGTTTTCAAGAAGAAGAATTTTTTAGAAATTGTTGACGCACTACGCACGACGGACGACGGGCGACGCACATCAAGCGGTCACAATAGCTCACCTTGTCACTTCGTGACAGGTGAGCTAAAAATTCCATTACATAGAAATAAATCTTTACTTAAAAAGTATATGTTTATATAACCTTTCATGATATTTTGTAAGTATCTCCATTTAATAATTATATTAAATCTATTTAAAAAAGTGGTCTATTTCAAGATTTACTAAAATATCTAGTGTTACATTTGCATTTGATAAAATGGATTTTTCAATTACCTGAAACAAAGGGCAAGGTAGCTTCGCAATTCGTCTGTTTTCAATCTATCTTGGTTGCGCAACCGAGTTAGATAAAGGGATGAAATAATTTCTCTTGGTCTTGATTTTGTAAATAGGGGCCTCCATGGCCGAGTGGTTAACGTCGCTGACTTCAAAGCTCTTGCCCCTCATCAATGTGGGTTCGAGCCTCACTCGGGGCGTTGAATTCTTCATGTGAGGAAGCTATCCAGCTGGCATACGGCAAGTCGGTGGTCCTACCCAGGTGCCCGCTCGTGATGAAATAATGCATGGAGGGGCACCTGGGGTCTTCCTCCACCATTAGACCTGAAGTCGCAATATGACCTACCTAAAGTTGTGTCGGTGCGACGTTTTTAACCAACAAAATAAATGAATAAATGATTTTGCAAAAAAATATGATTTGTATCTGTTTTTTTTATTTGTTGTAATTTCATTTCGAAAGAATCACCTTTACACAAAATTTAGCTATTCTTGTTTGAAACAAAACATGACATCAATCTAAATGACGCTATACAGATATGCTGACGTTATGTCTGTCTAGGACAAAACGATAAGAGTAACAACAAATTGTAATCTGTACTATAAGTCAAGGATTTTTCGTCAAATCGGACATAATTGTAAGGAAATCAACTCTGAATAACAACGCTTAAAGAGATTGTTATTTCATCAAAATAACAACTTTTCTGGTTTGTACAGTTTTGGCAATTTGATGATCAGTCAGGACTTCCATATCAATAAAAATTCTTAGATTAGAATTGAAGAGATGAGGATAGCCAAAACGTCCATTTTGTGTTTCCAGAAAAAGAATTAAGAAGTCTTAACATAAATATTCTAATATAGGTCTGTACTCAAAGGTCACACAAAGCAAAGCAAAATGGAAGTCAAGTTGATATTTTTTCTGCAAATATCCTTTGAGGCGTATTTTAAACTCTGTCTTACGTTATGTTTATATTCACTTGTATGCATTGCAAACACAGATTATTTTTGCTTTCAAATACTATTGTATATGATACAAATATACGTCAATTTATGAAAAATTATCTTGGAAAAACTTTTTTTTGTGGTTGGGTTTAACGTCGCACCGACACAATTTTATGTCATATGGTGACTTTCCAGCTTTGATGGTGGAGGAAGACCCCTGGTGCCCCTCCGTGCATTATTTCATCACGAGGGGGCACCTTGGTAGAACCACCGACCTTCCGTAAGCCAGCTGGATGGCTTCTTCACATGAAGAATTCAACGCCCCGAGTGAGGCTCGGACCCACATTGATGAGGGGCAAGTGCTTTGAAGTCAGCGACCTTAACCACTCGGCCACGGAGGCCCTTAAACATATTATCTGCAAAAATAGACGTTCATCAGCCGGCTTCAGCGAACCTGTTATTCATTCATGCTTACTTGTCTGTACATTTTCCAGATTGAATAAATATTGTTGAGACTATTGAAAATGTTTTCTTCAAATATCCTTAAACATTAAAATACTTAAAAATTGAAAAAAGGTGTACACATTTGATTCTATACTTAAAGATAGTGTTTAGTTAAAAGATATTTCATTTTCAAACCGACAGCTTTTGGCAACAATTATTTTTTATTATGCGGAACTGAAGGCTAAACCAAAATCTTAATTTCAGTTACACTAACACAATTGCTTCCAGACAGTAAACGGAATATACTTCATTCTCGTTTTACATCATCTGAACATCAGTCTGTCCATCATTTTCAAGATAATACAGTTTTCGGTCATAATGGGGACACGTCCCCGAAATTTAATTTTTTTTTCATAAAATTGTCTCTGTAAACAATTCGTATGTCCGTTATATTTTTACTATCCACTACAATAAGTATATACGTTATGTATGTTTTTTTAATTTTCTTTCATATATGTTTACACCTTTACATACCGCGCCGTGTCTTTTATAACGGGATTCATCTGACAGGGCTAATTTTTATTTGCCGCCGTCTAAATTTCAAAAACGGTCGGGATTACGAGTGAGTGTTTGCGCGCAATTACCCTCCCTTATACCCCCCACCCCTAACACACACGCCTCCTTCCACTCCCCCCACACACTGATGTTTTGCACTGACTATTCCAAAGCGATGTTCCACTGTGTTGTGTTTCGTTTGTTTTGTGCTTATAGTTTATCTGCTTTAATGCGACTATACACCTAACAGATCAAATTTAATCCTGGATGAAACAGACTCCACTCCAGTACTAAACAACAACACTCTTCGACCAACAACGTTGTCTTCTGTGATTTATTAGACATTTCTTTCATTTCATTTTCTTTATTGCGATATGTTTGGTGAATTGAACTGGCTGCTAATAGGTTTTAATCAAGCATGTATGGCTCAATTATGTAATGTAATACATTTTATTTGGTGTTACTTAGAGGGACGACAAAATTCAATGTGTGTTAGAAATATTGTTCAGCAACCGTGTTTTTTTTGTGTCGTCTAGCTAATTTTCTCTAAAGTATATTAAAGCAATAAGATGTAGTCCCCGGCTCCATGAAATTGACGTCAACATCTAGGTGGTGTATTGCCGCCACTGACCGTACCGAGGCGGTGCTCTGCTTTCTTCTTTCTTCATGTATCTTTGTGTCTGTTTGTTATATGTTATTATTATTATTTGATTTGTCTGTGTCAATATGTCCATATGCTAATGCGGTATATAATTATGTATTATACATTCACATGTACCCCCATTTCTATGTGAGTTTCATGGGCATTTGTCCTTGTCTTTCATAACTTCATTTAAAGTAACTTTGTTGTTATTTAGGTTTTGTTTCCCTTTCAAAGTCATGCCAAAACAAATTTTAAATGAAATGTCAGTACAGTCATATATATCAAAACTACACAAATATTCGGAATTTATCCTATTAAAGATGTTGATTATCTTTAAATGATGTGCTTACAAAATGTTGTCATTGTGCCGCACGGAGAAAATATAAAGGAAACAAACTGTTTAAAGCAATTATTCGTACATATCATGAATATGTTCCAGAAAAACACACCCAGAGCAATTATTATTCACATGGGAATAACTTTCTTGAAAGTTTGTATTAGTAGCAAGTGAACAATCTTCTTTGTAATTTGTACATGAAATTACATGACAGTAACGTCTTATTATGAACACTTTTTTTACTATGATCTTCATATTCTGTGTTTTCACATAGAAGCTAGGTTCTAAGAGACACATAGCTTACTCCTTTTGGAAAATGAAATGAATCAGGTAATCCTTTTATTATGTTATTAATTATGTACTTTTGACTTTTTGTAAAAGAAGTGTAATCTCTCAAAATCAGTCTACAAACAATTTAAATTGAATGACCACAATATAGAATGCGGCTAAATTCCGTTAAATTGTGACTACAAAATATTTAATGTACATGTAACACTTTAGACAGTGTTTGTACAAACATCAAAACTCCATAAATCTCATATAATCTTATATTTTTACTTTTTATTACCGAAAGGTACTCTCTGAATTTCAAAACGATTGCTAAAGACACGTAGACATGTGCCTTTAGCTCTCATGGTACGAAACATTTCAATTTCTATTAGATTGATATGATTGCATCCAGACAGTTAGACGGAATAGTTCACTCTTTAATGACAGCGGTTGGGAATGAATTCTTCGTTATTTATAGCGGTTTGAACAAAGCGTTAAGTTCTTGGTCGAATTCTAGTGAACTTTCAAAGAAATCGATTTCAACTAAACTGTGTTAGCTGAAATTATTATTAATTTTCAAACTCAATTTAGCTGGAATTTTGCTTTCACTCGTATCAACCAAATCTTCATTCTGTTATGAAAAGTTAGCTGTGCATATACTTAATATATAATTCACGCAATCCACATGGCTAAAATTTCATTCACCAAATATAGCTGTGTTTCATACACTTTATGTTTACAGTCCGAATTATTGATCAGCTATTTTATAGAACAAGTTCAATCATGTAAAGGATATTACTTTTAAGATTTGCAATTTTGTAATACAAAACGGTTTCAGCGTTAAATAATAAGTTACAGCCATATTTTAAAAAAGTTTTTATTTCATATGAAATGTTCACATATATATGTACTTTTAAAGTCTCATAACAGTTAAATGTTTAACATATTCCCTCCGTTTTATTAACGTGTATAACTAAAAGTGTGTTATATAAGATAGTACTAAATCTGTTTTATTGGAATTGATTTTAAAGATAAAAACCTACATTTTCAAGTTTAAATTCTAGAATATGCTGATGTTCCTACTTCGTTTAAATTAACAAAAACCAATAAACAATAATTGTTGATACAAATACATACAACTGTGTTAAGAATGATATAAATACATTTATTTTTCATCTATACAAACAAACTACAAAGTACTATTTAAAGCTGATCAATGCTCATCTTTCACTAAAATATGTTATTATTAGATATTATACTAGTATATTTAAATCTAAACATCCCTGATTATTTTTTTGTTAAACATTGCTAATTATTTGAACAATGTAGTGCTGCAATCATAATAACACATAACGAATACTTGTTTTTTAAACAAAGAACTTAAATTCTTGTCCTAGCAATACATCTTAATACAGGGTTATACATTAAAGTATTTGAATCGAACACAAACTACGTTTTCTTTATCTTTAGAAATGTTATTGTGTACTAACTATTCATTATAACAAAGGTACATTTAAGCATAACACAGTCCTTTTAAATAAAGATCACACTTATTTAAAAAAAAATCAAACATGACGTTTACCTCCATAAATCTCGAAGTGAAAACAGAGAACACTGATAACGGTTATCCAAATAGTCCAGGCATATCCAGGACCCGATGTCCGCGAATACATTCTTCGAATGTGGTTTTAGAGAAATATATGATATTTACAGCGTACCAAGTCGCAACTGTTTTGCCCCGCGCTGAATGTTCGCTAGAAAGAATTGTTCAGTTGGCTAAAGCCAATATTCCATCCTCTCTGTTAAATTGCAATATTCAGATTAGAAAAATCTAAAAACAACACTTAATTTTCTTCTTTCTAAGCCAGTAAGTCTTGACAATTTCATGAACAACAAAATACTGCTTCACTGATCCAATGATTGCTTACATATTAATGAACTGGGAAGGTAAAGAATGATTGGCTGATCGTGGAAAACACTTAATTATATGTTGCTTTCTTGGGATATTGACCAGTTATGAAAAGCTACCAATAAACGTGACGGATCATTGTGACAGTCTTTGTTAGATGTTACTATAAAATGTTGTCATGTTGCGGCCATAATAGTATGAATTTTCTTTCATAGCATTAGAGAACTTCACTCCAGCTTTTCGAAATGCTATTTTGTCAAAGAATTTCCCCTCAAGAAATAACAATTGATGATCAGCAAAAACTGCATCTCAGAATTTAAGCGTTTCTTCTATTTAAGTTATATGCAATGAAAGATCGAAAATATCATTCAGTGCTTTATTCAGTTCATTAGGAAGGTTGATTTTACCCATGGGAAAGTCATCTATTGGACCATATACATGTATCTGAAAACTACTGGAAAGGCATTTGCGGCATCTGCGGTTTCGTAACTAACCCAAGGAATTAAGACATCAGTTTCGGTTTAAATTTGCCGGATGCATACGTATGTCGAAATACTTTTTTATCAAACTAGCTAAATACTATGGGCTTATCTTTTTTGCTAAGGATTTGAGGATGACCCATTTTTAAAGTGTGTAACCATGGTTACAACATCTATGTACTGAGCTTAACAGACCTGGTATCACCATCACAACTCACAACACCATCTTATTGAGATGAAAAGATAAACGTAAATTTATATAATTTACAGAATTTTACAGTAATAGTTCTGTGAAAAAAGCAAGATTCAAAGAAGGATGTCTTACAGATTTTATGTGGCTCAACTATGCTTGCTATAGATATCCGCAAGTTCGTGGCACTAAGTAATAGCCTATGATACCACACACATGAGGCTACTTATTGGCAAGATGGCAGCCCGAAGATGGGGCTGCTCACGAAACTCTACTGACATTGTATTTTATACATATAACAAAATTGAAACAAAAGGAATTATAACAAATACAATATTCCAAGTTAAACTTTTGTTAATATAAAAATCCCCATTTGAATTACTTGTCTACATGTCACAGCATTCGTATTTTTACATTCAATTTCATTTGCTATATATTACCTATAAAGACATAACATACGCTCTTACACGCAGCTAGAGAACTTATTCTATTAAAGAATTTAGACGAGGCAGTGTATCTTTACTACTTAGATATTTTACTGTTGTTTTTGTAGACATATTTTGCGGGATAATGCGTATATTTTCATTAACTGATTTTACATTTTTTGACAGAAATGCATGAGTAGTCGGGAAGATCTTTGAAGGGTATTTTTCTCATCTAGACACACATTACGTTGTTAAGGAAGTGGATCCATAATGGTATATGGCTATTTACGTGTGGTTTTTGTTTACATATTTTCGTTCAAGGTAACGATGGCTGGTAAAAATACCAAACTAGCAAAACTTACAGATCCATTACCTTAAATGACAAGTGACAAGAAGATGTACTGCTAGATGGCACCCAAGTAGTTCATATGCTCATATCGTACTTGCATATGACATATTAAGGCATACTCAAACTTTCCTACACCAACATGTCGGAAAGTATTGACCAATCAAGAAAACTCTTTCATGGGAATTATACTTCAATGCTTCAAAAAACATCTCGTTCAAACATTTAGAATATGATTCATATTACTGTATTTTAAGTTATCACCCGCATCGTACACCAGATAGACATTGTGTAAATGTCTTCGCAAGTTTTCAGTGAAAATTGCATTTCGTGTTAATACAATGCTGTTATGCAGCTCTATTTGCGTCACGTTTGCAAAAGTAGTTTTGAAATATTGCAAAAATAGTTTTTAAAAATGACCATGTGTATATTTGCTCTACTTACAAAAGGTAGCATACATAATTCTAAATGACTTTCAAATTAGTGATTTTTCGTCGTTTACGATATAAAACAAGAGGACCATGATGGTCCTGAATCGCTCACCTCTTCCCACATGATCCAGTTTTGAGTATGACGTCGTTTTTTCTATTATTTGACATAGTGACCTAGTTTTTGAGCTCATGTGACCCAGTTTTGAACTTGACCTAGATATTATCAAGATAAAAATTCTGATCATTTTTATGAAGATCCATTTAAAAATATGGTCTCTAGAGAGGTCACAAGGTTTTTCTATTATTTGACATAGTGACCTAGTTTTTTAAGGCACGTGACCCAGTTTCAAACTTGACCTAGATATCATCAAGGTGAACATTCTGACCAATTTTCATGAAGATCCTTTCAAGGGTATGACCTCTAGAGAGGTCACAAGGTTTTTCTATTTCAAGACCTACTGACCTAGTTTATGATCGCAGTTGACCCAGTTTCAATCTAGACCTAGATATCATCAAGGTAAACATTCAGACCAACTTTCATACAGATCCCATGAAAAATATGGCCTCTAGAGAGGTCACAACGTTTTTTCATTATTTGGCCTACTGACCTACTTTTTGACGGCACGTGACCCACTTTCGAACTTGACCTAGATATCATCAAGATGAACATTCTGACCAATTTTTATGGAGATCCATTCACAAGTATGGCCTCTAGAGAGGTCACAATGTTTTTCTATTTTTAGACCTACTGACCTAGTTTTTGACTGCACAAGACCCTGATTCGAACTTGACCTAGATATCATCAAGATGAACATTCAGACCAACTTTCATGAAGATCCATTGAAAAATGTGGCCTTTAGATAGGTCACAAGGTTTTTCTATTATTTGACCTACTGACCTAGTTTTTGATGGCACGTGACCCACTTTCAAACTTGATCTAGATATCATCAAGATAAACATTTAGACCAACTTTCATACAAATCCCATGGAAAATATGGCCTCTATAGAGGTCACAAGGTTTTTCTATTATTTAACCTTCTGACCTAGTTTTTGATGGCACGTAAACCAAATTCGAACTTGACTGAGATATCATCAAGGTGAACATTCTGACAAATTTTCATGAAGATTTCATGAAATATATGGCCTCTAGAGTGGTCACAATGTTTTTCTATTTTTAGACCTACTGACCTAGTTTTTAACCACACGTGACCCAGTTTCGAAAATGATCTAGATATCATCAAGATGAACATTCAGACCAACTTTCATACAGATCCAATGAAAACTATGGCCTTTAGAGAGGTCACAAGGTTTTTCTATTATTTGACCTACTGACCTAGTTTTTGATGGCACGTGACACAGTTTCGAACTTGACTTAGATATCATCAAGGTGAACGTTCTGACAAATTTTCATGAAGATCTTGTGAAATTTATGGCCTCTAGAAAGGTCACAAGGTTTTTCTATTTTTAGACCTACTGACCTAGTTTTTGACCGCACGTGATCCAGTTTCGAACTTAACCTAGATATCATCAAGATGAACATTCAGACCAACTTTCATACAGATCCCATGAAAAATATGGCCTTTAGAAAAGTCACAAGGTTTTTCTATTATTTGACCTACTGACCTAGTTTTTGACGGCATGTGACCCAGTTTCAATCTTGTCCTAGATATCATTAAGGTGAAAGTTCTGACTAAAATTCATGAAGATCTTGTGAAATATATGGCCTCTACAGAGGTCACAAGGTTTTTCTATTTTTAGACCTACTGACCTAGTTTTTGACCGCACGTGACCCAGTTTCGAACTTGACCTAGACATTATCAAGTTGAACATTCTAACCAATATTCATGAAGATCCATTAAAAATTATGGCCTCTAGAGAGGTCACAAGGTTTTTCTATTTTTAGACCTACTTACCTAGTTTTTGAAGGCACGTGACCCAGTTTCGAACTTGACCTAGAAATCATCAAGGTGAACATACTGACCAACTTTCATAAAGATCCCATGAAAAATGTGACCTCTAGAGTGGTCACAAGCAAAAGTTTACGGACGCACGCACGCACGGACGCACGGACTGACGGACGGACGACGGACACCGCACGATCACAAAAGCTCACCTTGTCACTTTGTGACAGGTGAGCTAAAAACATTGTCTTGGTATTTCTATATAATATAAGATCAGACGCATGTATGTATGCTTTTGCAAGACTGGGGTAGCTCCAACAGAACACAAACATTAATGTTTGTATTCTGTTGGAGCTATCCTGTCGAATCGCAGGCTTTTGTTTACTCTATCCATTCGTGTTCGTAAATGTCCGAACTATGATTTATTGCTTTTTTCGTGACAGTCAAATGACAGGCAAGTGCTAAGTTTAAGGACAATATCAATAAACATCGATGGTTGACCAGCTACTATAAAAGATTTTTAATTTCATACGACAAGGAGCATTATTGATTTTACAAAGTGTTTTATCTCTGCGCTAGTAATTGTTTTTAGTTTTTAGATTTTACATTTTAGATTTTATGTAATTAGGTAGTATACCTTGCTACCAGGTTAAAAATTCAAATCAGTTGAACAGTAGCATTTATTATAGTTCGTGTAATATATTGTTTTAGCTTCTACAATCTCAAGTTCGGTTATCTTTGTCCCTTCTAGTACATTTTTATCCAGGTTTGAAGTACATGACTCTCAAAAAGCATTTTATATTGAAAGAAAAAAATGACAGATATTTAAAACTATTCAGTGTAATTCGGTTTCCCTGTTTTCCGTAGAAATCTGCGTAGTTGATAATTTTAATAGTTTGTGCGTTAGCTTTCTAATATAAGCTTTAAATGTATATTGTTATTGCGCCAAGTGTTGGCAGCAGAAATTTTGTGCTCTTGATATTTTGATTGTTCTGTGAAAACCAGTGACTTTAGAACCAAGATTTTTTGCATGGTGTTTCATGAATATATGTAGATAACATTTCTGTGATTTGAATTGGATTTATTCATTCGATAGTGGATTTTATTCAATAAAACAATTGGATGTACAATAGAATAGACTGCTTTCACCTGTAAAATAGTGTATACTTTTAGTGAACACAATCTCACAACATAATGTGCTTTATAAAGTATAATAGAGACCAATTATTGAAATTGGAAAACATACCCAGAAGGTTTTTACGACCAGACAAAGAAACATTGAAAATTCTAAAGGATTATGATATTTTGATTTACAGATCTGCCAGAGGTGGTAATAATCAACTTACACGTAATTGGGATATCAATCAAGGGATTAAACTGGACAATATTAGAACATTACCTGAAGCAGTTTCAACTGTAATATCAACAGATAGACCAAAGCATAAGAAAAAAAATCAATAAAGAAGTGCTTGATTCGAAAAGTATATAAAATATGAAACTCAAACAATAGTTAAAGGCCAGAAAAATATAAAAAAAATGTTGCATTAACCCAAGATCCTTGAAAAACAAAACGACAGCCTTCTCTGACTTTATCATGATCTCGAATGATCTAGATCTTATTGCTGTGACTGAGACATGGTTAGGCATCTCCATCGATAAAGCATGTCTAGGTGAAATGTTACCTGATGGATACAAAATCAAGCATGTTGCCACGCCCTGGTAGTAGGCATGGAGGTGGAGTGGCCCTCATTTATAGATCGGTGAGAGATGTAAAAGTAGTCTCTTCAACTAATGACAATACTTTTTCAACATTTGAACATACTGAGTGTAATGTTAGTATCAACAACTACACATTGCGCATGGCCGTTATTTACAGACCTCCTCCATCAAAGTAAAATGGTCTGAATACAAATGATTTTCTGGATACCGAGTGGCCAGATTTCTTATCAAAATACGCCGCAGTTGACAAAAATATCATCATAACTGGCGATCTGAATTTTCATTTAGACATTCCTTCTGAACGTGACACCATCAGATTTAATAGTGTGTTACAATCTTGTGGCATGTATCAACATGTGAAAGGGCCCTCCCACGTCCACGTTCATACCCTAGACGTGGTCATCACCAGAGACATAGATAAAACAGTATCGGCAGTAGTAGTGACTGATCCTGGGTTATCAGATAGCTCTGGAAAAATAGCCAAGGACCATTTCGCGGTAATGTTTAATGCACTTGCCGCAAAACCCCCTCCGGTAAAGAGAACTGTGACATACAGGAAACTCCGTTCGATTGACGTTGATACTTTCAAAGCTGATATTCTATCATCCGATCTTTTGAATTTGTCACAAAGTACATCAGATGCAGAAACTCTCGTCTCATTATACAACAGTGAACTTTCAGCTTTAATTGACAATCATGCGCCTTTGTGTTCAAAAACCATCACATTAGGACCATCTTGTCCCTGGTTCTCGGAGGAGCTCCACGACGCGAAATATTTGAAACGTAAACTAGAACGTAAATGGCAGACTTCAGGACTCGCCATTTACCACTTAATGTATAGGAACCAATGCGCAATCGTTAACAAAATGTTAAAAAAAGGCATGAATTGATTAATACTCAGAGAAAATAGAATCAAGTGAACGAGACCAAAAAGGTTTGTTCAAAATAACGAAACATTTATTGAACGGTCCAAGTGAAGCGGCGCTTCCATCAGGCAAGAACCCAGAACTACTAGCACAGGAGTTCAGCGATTTCTTCATAGATAAAATAGAAAAAATCAGAACTAATATTGCATCCCAGGATCAGAATGAATCATTTACTCCAGAAGACGGACGCATATCACTATGTGATACCGCGCGTTTGACTAGTTTCAGTCCAGCAACAGAGGAGGAGGTGAAAAAGCTTGTTCAAAAGTCAGCTAATAAGTCATGTGAATTAGACCCTCTTCCTACATGTCTCTTGAAATCTTGTATAAACGAACTTCTCCCTATATTGACGAAAATTGTTAACATCTCTCTAGAAAGTGAAACCGTGCCAGAATCATTTAAAACATCACGAATAAGACCATTGTTAAAAAAGCCAAGTCTTGACCAAAACACACTCAAGAGTTACAGGCTTGTTTCCAATCTGCCATTCCTCTCAAAAATCCTTGAGAAAGTGGTAAACAGAAGAATTGAGGAGCATCTGACGAACAATCAATTACATGAAATAAACCAGTCAGCATACAGAAAATTTCATTCAACTGAAACCGCGTTGTTAAAAGTTCAGAACGACATTCTCGAATCCCTTGACAAAGGTGACGTCACAGTACTTGTGATGTTGGACCTGTCGGCTGCATTCGACACCATTTACCATAACACCCTTCTTCACAGACTCGAATTTAATTTTGGATTCGCCGATAAACCCCTTCAATGGGTGGCATCATATCTAACAGACCGCTGCCAAACAGTATGCATCGATGGCAAACTCTTTGAACCAGTCCTTATGAAATTCAGTGTTCCTCAAGGATCTGTTCTAGGCCCGAAATTCTACACGATGTACACAAAGCCAGTCGGGTCCATCTGTAGAAACCACGGTCTAAACCACCACTTTTATGCAGATGACTCTCAACTCTATCTATCGTTTAAACCAGTTGACCAAGCATCAAAGGCAGCCACAATCACACGAGTTGAACAATGCCTAAAAGAAATCATCTGATGGATGAATTCAAACATGTTAAAATTGAATGCAGACAAAACTGAAGTAATTCTTTTTTCGAGTCAAAAACACTCCAAACATGTTGAAAATCTAGAACTGAAAGTTGGCGAATCGAGCATAAGACCATCAAAAACTGTCCGAAACCTTGGTGCTACGCTTGATTCGAACATGCACATGGACCATCATGTTGATTCTGTGACTCGAACATGCTACGGCCAAATACGACACGTTGGTCATATTCGACCATATTTGACAACTGAAGCCACAAAAACCCTGATAAACTCGCTTGTGACCTCACGTTTAGATTACTGCAATGCTCTTTTGTACGGCGTGCCTAAATTTACAACGAGCAAACTGCAAAATGTCCAAAACACAGCTGCACGTCTTATTACGAAAACAACCCGTTTTGAACATATAACATCAATCCTTAAAGATCTTCATTGGCTTCAAATACAAGATAAAATCAAATACAAAATTCTCATTTAAACATTCAAGGCCTTGCATGTACAGTCGCCGGTGTATATGAGAGACTTACTGGAAGTGTACGTGCCAGCTAAAAATCTGAGGTCAGCAAGTGCAGCAACAACTGGTTACCTACGGGGATAGAAGTTTCAGGGTTGCCGCCGCAAAACTATGGAACTCTCTCCCTCACAATCTCAGAAAAGATTCATCACTTAATTCATTCAAAAGAGCTCTCAAAACACACCTTTTCAAAATTTTCTACAACACATAGATACCAACTTTGACTGTTTCTACCCATAATAAATATGCCATTGTTATTTTTGTAATACAGAACTACGGCAAGTCATTCGCCGCTGACGAAGATCTCTTAACTGTACAATTCATCATGTAATTAACTAAATTGACAATCCAGCTTTTATTTTATCATGTCATATTTTAAGGGTTATGACATTCTATGTGTGTGTTTTTCGCAAGACTTGAGTTTCACTTGAAGTGTGTGGTATTTTAATCTAATACAGTACATGATGGCACCATTTACCGGGAGGTTGAACCACTATATGCAGCCCGTCTGGGCGTACCAGATGTTTAAATCACTGGTATTGGCAATAGGGGTAAAACGACCTCAAGGGTGGGGGTGCAGTCATGGCTGTTTGTTACAATATATTATCATGGTTCATTTATGATATTGTTGTAATAACTATTATTTTTTATTATTATGTACAACGCCATTGAATATATCATTTACGAAAAGGGCGTTTAATCAGATTGTTCAGTTTTAGTTTTGTGATTGCATATGTCATGTTTTGTTATTTTCCTACATATCTGCGATGTGTCACATGTTTAATTGTAAAGCGCCTTTGAACGTATATTCCATATGAATAGGGCGCTCAACAAATCTGGTATAATAATAATAATAATAATAATATATGCCGCGGGGCTCGTGTTTCCATGGTAACGTTTTTCTCTAAGCTTTAAACAACTATGTATGAAAACTGGGTTTTCGACGGCTTCGGTGCCATTCTGTTTATGACTAACATTGAATATTAGGGTAATATTATTAGTTGAATACCAAACACTTTACGTGACTGTTTATCTTAAAGTTTAAACTGACCGTGGCAACAGAGATGTTTGAAATATCCTATATCTGCTTTGATCGTAATTTTTAGATTTTTTTTTCATCTAAATAGCCTCAAAATATTTTATTTCTAAAGTTAGTAATATGTTCGTATTTTTTTTATTTTATTTAAACAGCTTTCAAAGCTTAAAGTACTTACTGACAACTTTTCCTTTCCCCAGTTTGCTTTTTTTTCAGAAGATAGACAAACTAAGAATACCTTTAAATAAGGTCTGCATATTCCTATTTTATTTTTCTGCAAAAAGCTTAGATTATGTGAACACAATATAGTTGGAGTGATTAGTACTGTTTTCAAACAAACGCACTTTTTACAGACACACCCGCATTGAACTTCTTGTTTGGTTTAACGTTATCACGACGCTATGGCATCAATGATTGGATTTAATCATTATTTTTGAAAAATCATAATTGTTGAGCTATCTGCAAATGAATTAATAAAGTTACATTTGTAAAGACATAAATGTGACAGTCTCAATACCAGTATGCTCAGGCCTAGCAATTATTAGTGAAACAGCGAAACAACTCTTTTGATAGAACCACAAATGGTGTGACAGTGTGAACGTACGATCGATTTATTCGTGATGGAAATTTCTGATAAGTAGGTCCGCTTTAATCATAGAATACGTGACAGTAATTGAGACCTACCCTTAACCGGTTATTTCTTGTCGGCCGACTCCTATTAAATAATGTTCTTATTTTCATTTCACCTTTTTATATCGCGCTGTTTTTAGTGCAAGAGTGTTACTATATTTCAGGACTGCTTTATGTTTTCAACTGATAGGCCAGTTTAAGAATATTTTAAGGAGAAAAGTTGTAACCCGAGCACTGTATTGTTTTAGTTTTTTTTATAATCTATATTGATTTAAACTTCCTTATCAAGGTTCACTCATACGTGTCCTTGTGCTGTAAATGTTTTCAATTAAAGTATTTCGAAAACTTTCACGATAACAGACCGTAAGTCTGTATCATTTAGTCAAAAAGCTTTTCTAATGTCGCCTTCCTACTACATGTATCGTTATGCCACCACCTACTGATTCTAATATCGCCTTTCTACTATCACATTATCACTTTCCTACAGTATGTATTTTACCAAGGCCTTCCCACTATTCTATTATCGCCCTTCTACTATTCCAGCAACGCCAAATATATTCTAATATTCAAATATCGCCTTCCCCTTATTTTAATATCGTCTCTCTACCATCTAAGTATCGCATTCCTACTAAACACATCCTAACACTGTTATTGTCTGATGTTGAACGATGGTCGACGGTTATGAAAATACAAAATATTACCGCTTATTGATGTAGCATCTTACAACATCACTTGATAGAAATAAACGCTAGGAGAAGAATGTAAAGTGTCTTTTAATTTTCTATTTCATTTTTAAAACAGTCTCACAGATGATTTTATTTATATCTTTATTGACAATTAAGATGGAATCTAAATCTATCGATTATCGTCTTAGTATTTTCAAATTGATATAACTAAAAGCAACATTACAACTGATACGTAAAAGGTGTAAGAAAATGGCTTAAGATTTAACTAACATATTTTATGAATATGGACTCAGATTTTCATTATAATGTTCTGTTGAGATATTTTTTTGAAAATATTTTTAGAACATACTAAGTCAATTACTTTCTTATCAGATAATATAGAGAGTAATGATAAAACTTTTTATTAAATTAATAGCAACTTATAATATGTATTCATGATAACATTAAATGTTATAGCTGTTTAAAGTTTCAAAAATCATTAATTACACATACAAAACAGGGGTTATCAATTGATAATTACATTTAATGCCAGTGTTAATTGGTAACCAACATTAACTGTTATTTGATACAGGTATAGTGGACTCTCAATATAGTTATAAAGAACTACTGCTTAACAACAGTATATTATGTGCTTCACTATTTTATGATACAACGCACATTCGTATGTCCTTGTAAAGTACAACTGCTAATTTGTCAAAGGACAGTTATCTCTCTTTAAGTTTTCGCCAGAATTCAAATAATGATTTATTGCTTCTTTGTGACACACAAATGACAATAAAGTACTCAAACAAGAAATATAAAATGCAAATGCCGATGGTAGAACCATTAAATGTTTCGAAGTGTAGACGAAGGAAGCTTCACGGATCATGCAATCTGGTGTTTTTATTTTCCTTCAAATGAATGTTTGAAATTACACCCACCATAATATTTGAACTAAATTGTTCAGAACAAGTAGATGCTAGAGAGGGAGTGTGTGTGTGTGTGTGTGTGTGTGTGAGAGAGAGAGAGAGAGAGAAATACCTGATCTTGAAAAGTATAAAATTTGCCCATTGGCTGCTATTATTTTATTTTGGCGGAGAACATCAAACTTCTTCGTCAATACACTTCAAATAATTGTATGTCAAACAGATAATCAAATTAAAGATAGGCAGTGCTTCATGGCACAAAAATTATAGTAATTGTGTTCATTATACATATTATTTAAAACATTACAGCATTTTATAACTTTGCCGGCTGCACGTGTATCAAATCAAAATGTTTTGCATTGTTATAATCACCTAATGAGCGGCAAACTCTGTACGTTATATTTTTTAAAACATAGCGTTCTCTACCACAATGATTACGAATAGTCAAGTTTTTTTTTTGCAAGACATAATTTGTACTCCAAAAACACACAGTAACCTATGTAGGGTGTCTTTCCTTTCTCTTCTTACCACTCTTGGTATAAGTTGAGCCTTAAAATGCAATGCTATAACCATATGCCTATGGCAGATCCAAAGCAACCATCCATGTAACAAGCATATGTGCAAGTACATACAAATTGTAATGTATAAACACAAAAATTGACATTTTAAGATAAGCTTAAGAAAGATTAAGAAAGAACAATTCCAGTCGCAGTTTACAAAGAGTAATATGTCTGATGTAGCAGATGGCTTTCAGTTACGGTATATCTTGATTTGCCTCTGTATATTTACTTTTTGCTTTTGTGATTGCTAGTTTTTGATTCACTGGTTTTCATTCCAGGAAAACCCTTCCCGGCTTATCCTTGAATCATTTAGAAAAATTATCATTCTTATCCAAAATCAAAAGACATGGCATTAATAAAGTGATGTTGGGCAGATCCTATGACGTAATGTCTGAACGAAATCATCTTGAGTGGGGTAACACTAGAGCGCTGCATTCACGTTACTGATATCCTATAAGCCTTTGATAGCCTAAAATGAATTGATTTGTAAAACTTTAAGACAACTTGTTTCCTTGTTTATTTCATTTTTTTTTTCGATAAGAATACTTCCGTTTAGTACTAGGCAGTCTTTGTTTATTAAATGCTAGTATATTTAACTAACATATTAACATGTACTGATCTTGTCCAAATAACCAAACTAATATAGACGTACATAAATTTTTCTTTTTAAAAATAAAATGCATTTATATAAGACATTTCATCATTTTTTTAATGTGTAGATATATTCTATTTAACTTTTTGCATTTCAAAGGATCCTTTACAAGTTACATTTGCATTCAAGTAGAAGGTCACAGATCCAAACATACATTTTTTTAAAGTTGTAAAATTGTTCATAATTTTTGCCAACGAAATGTTATAACATCTGTTAATCTATCATGTAAGATAAAATAGTCGATATTTTATTGTACAGGAAATGATTTTATTTTTTTATTACAACTAATGGAGAATATAGTACATCAGCTACTTAACCGTGTTAACTTACTCAGTTTAAATAAACATAATGAATTTTGAAACTTGAATTCTCCTTTTGTATAGTCTACGGATCTATTCAGGACTTCAACGCTTAAATCCAAAAAGTTTAATTTAAGTAAATCCTTGTAATAAAATTCAGATACTGAAAAATCTGTTGCGTGTAATACCCCGTCAATAAGCATATGTGACATTTAATGCAATGATATATTTTTTTCCACTTTTGAAATCATGTTTATTGCTTCTGAATATTGGCACTGTTCAACATATCCGATGTCGTGTAAATACCGCACCCCTGTAAACCAATGTTAAAGTTTCGCATATGTCAAGCTGTTTAGTCACTTTGTTAAGAAGTAGGAAATAATATGTACATTCGTCATATTGTTCTACGTATTAGTTATTTCCTGTGTTATACACACTTTGTTAATGTTAAATGACTCGTTATATGGTCAATTGTTAAACGGTATATTTTGCTGGGCTGAATTCTAATATTGCAGAAAAATATGAAACTTTATTTCTGATATCATGTAATAAATCACTTACTAAACTGATTGTCAGACAATAATCAAGACTACTTGGCATTTTATTTTGACAAAGTTCGATAACCAGGTAGACAGTCTTTGTTGCACTGGAACTATGGCAACCGAATTATTTAAAAGTGAGAAATTGACAACTAGTCAGCTCAATTATTGGATTATTTGAAAAGTCAACAGATAATTGCCTTGACAGTATGCAACTACTTTTCCAATTCATTTTGTCCAGACATATTGCATTCACAAATCTCCGTAACATCATTTTTGTTTGCATTCTTATTTTTATCCGAGACAAGATGATAATTTGTTAGAAGATTCTAGAAAAGTTATTTTTGATAGATCGCGAAGACATTTCCTAAACGACAATGCGATATAAAATAACGAAAGTAATAATTAAACAATCATACAAACATTGACACATTCAAATCCCAACAAAATGAGATAGGATATCACTTTGATTATTTTTTCATCAACGACATTTTCTTGGTAAATTTGTATTGTTTTCTTTTGAACGTGGAAAATTTGATGAGAGAGACCGTATATATTGCCAATATATAAGCAGTTCGAGAAATAAGAAGCGTAATTAAGCATTGGTTAAGACCCTCGAGGTCAATGGTCTTTTTGAATGCTTACGTGTCACGAGCAGTACGCCGCTTGTCAATTAAATATATATTGAGAACGTTCAGGACTTCTTGTATTTCCATTACGTTTCACTTTGCGGTCTTCACTTCATACTGTGGTGATTCAGGCCATATAAATACGTACAAAAATAATCAGTCACGCACGCAGTTGCACTGTATCGCAATAATGTAGCATCCTTAAATTGTTAAATCATTCATGAAAATTAAGCAAAGACGGAGCAGTATAAGGGACCACAATGCCTAACCAACAGATCCGATAAGTAAACAAAATCAGATAAGAAAACCGATGTAATTTATCGTACATATTCGGATAATCCTTTCCTTTAGTCGCAAACTTTAGTACAAAATGCATGTTTATATTACTCTTGAAATACATTAAGCACATGAACAACAAGTTGTTATTATTTATATATTTTTATGATAATTAGCCAGACGTTAATTTTGAAAACCGACATACATAAGAAAAACCAACATTTAAAAATAATCTTAGTGATTTATTAATTTAAGTGGAATGCTGGTATATCTAAACAGTCGCATAAATGTGAGGCTTGTAGCAGATTTTACAATACTGATTTCTATATATTTCGATGATGGTTCAAGCTTTGTTTTCTTTTTTAACAAATGCAACTACTTTCCAGGCTCTTAACTCTGCCTTTGCACTAAAAAGGTCATACAAAATCTCGAGTTCAAAAACGTTTGTTTCAAAGACAAATCTGTCGAGCACCATATTCTTTGCAGAAGACTATATCAATTAGTTTCTCCTCGTTTAATTGCCACTACGAACCGTAAATACCAGAAGACGGTTGTACCAAGTTATTAATCTGTTGTTGAAAAGTGAAATCGAAAATCGTGATTATGAATGTCATGCTGACTATTACCCGATTGTCGAATATGAACAAGTAAATCACTAAGTTTCTTGTGGCATATATAATCTAAATGAATAAATATGTCAAATTCACGCATTTGATACATGTTTTAAAAACTGAAGCCAGTGGAAGTTGTCAATTGCTTTCTTTCTATGAAATAAGCTGCTGAATTTGATTTTAATTTCTTTACACACTGCAGGTTCAATCCCGTTCAATGATAAATGAACAAAAAATCGAGAGACTAAATCTGATGTAAAAAAGATGCCTCCTATATACAATGTTTTGTGTGTAAACGGTACTTATAAGATGTGTCCAGGAGGCTCTAGAAACGATGTAGTGTATAAGCCTGCTTCTGCTATGTTATATGATAAATGCTTAAGTGTGATATGTTTGTCTACTTACTGAAATGTATAGATACCGGTAATCCTATACCATTTACACTTTACAATTAAGATTGTCTTTCATATCAGAACTGTTCGGATCGAATTAGAAAAATATATTTGCAAGTTATCACCTCTAAGGTATAAAATATGTAGTCAGATATGTAAATGTAAATGGGATACAAGATCATTAAAAATGTAGATGAGGTACATATTGAAACTTTAAATACAAGACATGATTCGCGTTTCAAATAGTTGCCATTCTGGTATGAAATACATTGGTTTGGTTCAAAGTACTCGTAGAGACTGAATGCTTATAAACCGTTGTCTACCCGCAGTTTAAACAAACATAGGCAATTTATACCTATCACAGAAAAAGTGAAAACCATCTGGTCGCAAAACACGACAAAAATGAAAATGCTGCAGGTTCGTTTTGATTTTGTTCAACTCAACAAATTGAATCCAACTCAAAAGTGTTGATAATTATATACCCATCGTATTCTCTACTAACAATACAAATAAAAACTAGCAATGTTTAACTAAAAGAATGTCGAAAGTTCTTTTTCGCACTCACATTATCTAAAATTATTCCTTATAGCGTCCAGTGCCATAAAGCACTATGACACATGTCAGTCGAAATGAGCATTATCAAACAATAATTGTTTTCATTTGTATCGGAATCAAAGACGGAAAAAGATCATTGATAGTAACCACCGTTAAAGCACACACACACAAAAATATCGAAACTATTTGATCGGAAATGCTTAACGATAAGAAATTATCAAAGATGACCCATTCATATTAAGAAAATGTAGTCCGGTCCTCCTAAAACAGCGTTTTGTAAATTTAAAGTGTTTCTTCATGAACATAAAGTACAAGAACAAGGTAACTTAAGATAAAATCAACATTCTACACAAGACTTTATAAGAATATTCAACACCAGTTTCTTTACACAATTCTCAGTGCCAATATATAATAGATTCTATAGTACCGGTATGTGAAAATTAAGATTCTGTCGGTGTTCATCCAGCTTTAAACGGTTTTCACGTTACTTGTATAATTATAAAAGATATATAGAGAATATAAGGTTACTGTCTCATAGATGTAACAGAAGGAGCGCTAAAATATACACCCTTCCACACGACAACTGTGTCTAACGTAACGAACATACTGAACTGCAGTCATAATGTATGAAAAGAGCAGACCAAAAGCACGTTGCTTTTTATTGAGAAAAGAAAAAGAGTGGAACTTATAGGAGAAATATTTCCTTCATCTGGCAATATGTCAATTTCCCATCAAAATATTTTTAACATGCTATCAAAGAAAAACCGTTTTACTGAGATTACTGAGAGAATAAACCATGTTTAACTTATCTGTCTTAAAGACTTTAAGGGAAAAATGTATATCGTAAACTCAGAAGAAAATCATGATTGTGTAAAGTACAACTTAGTAATGCATCCAACAGATTTGATAACGAGTTTACTTGACCCATTTAATGTTTTATTTGACTGTTGTATGCAAACTTAAACAAAGAAAGCTACTAGTAATTGGATGGAAAAAATGCACCAGAATAAAATGTATGTTGTGATATACATAATTTTCAATTTGCAAGATAGTAATTTTACCAAATAAATACATTTTTGTCTCTCCCTTAGTGGAAAATAGCATTGAATTTTTATTTAGCCCTCTATGCGTCAGTCTTTTCAGTCACAAAATTTCTTTTTTTCTTGTTGGTTGTACATAGATAAAACGTAACAGTTTTTAGGCATATCGTCATCATGTTTTGATGTTGAATGACATTTCGATGTTTCTATTATCAAAACATCGACATCACTGTTTCTGTTCGATATTTGCTAGAACTTTATTTGTAAGTGCTTTTGAGTGTTGTATGTGTTTCTAGTGTACTTTCAGTCTTAAAACTGTATATCATTACTGCCAAACTGATGTCAACAACAGGTGACAAAATAGTCCGGCATGCAATATACATAAATATAGTATTTTATATATGAAAATCTGTGACAGGAATCATTTGCCGTTTCATAATTTAGAGTTTGGATAAAACGTTGGTATTTCAAAACGCAATGCAATAAAAGAATTTTAATCAATAACCATTTAAAAGTTGTCAAGTTGGTACTTCAGTGTTTGACGGCAAAGACGTCAAACGTCATCTCTGAAATAAGAGAGACTGGGGTTTCAATACCTGAACATGTAGTAAATCACTTTAGATAATATCAGCCGCCAATCCAACAAGCTGATAGGATAATTCTTGAAATATTTAAACATCCAAAGTGTGGCTGAAAACTCACAGCAGTGATGAGTAATTGGTCCGAAATAATTAGATTTTAACTCTCTGCCATGGAAGCCTCTCCAAAAGAATTGAAACAAATTTTTCTATCGTTTTGCAAAATTGAAAGTCATACACGACTAAAGTGTATGTTTCATAATGTTTATTAGTGAAAAATAGTCGACTTGCATCAATCAACGTCTTACTGGCTACATTCAGTCTGGAGATTTCTTTCGTTTCGTGCTAAAGTCAGAATACTAGTATATCACCATAATTATACGTCGTATTAAATCGTGTGAGAAATAATTATGATGACTTGCACATGAACCTGATTCTCGATTTTCTGAGTCGAAATTGAACCTAATATTAAGGTAAAATGAATTTATGATGTTGCATTCCTTTAAAAATACAGATATTTATAATCTATAGTCCTTAATTATCATTGTAATGGTCAGTTGTCCAAAATAATCATTCATGAATAAGCGGACAACTTTGGAGTGTAAATAATGAATCAAAGCTATTAAATGAGAAAAGTTTTAAAGCTGCATGTTCTATAATTTGCGAAGTGAAAGCTTCTGAAGGAATCAGAATTTTCAAATAATAACAAGTTTTAGCTTTTCATACAGTTTAGTCTTGTTGAAACGTTTTAAGTATATTGAAGAGGAGTACGTACTTTGCAAATAGTAATGGTAGAATTCTACAAGGTGTCAATTTAGTAGGTTGCAAAAGGATTTTATTTTTACCTATTAAGGAAGCGAACAATAGTAAGTTTTGAGTGCTTTAGTTTCGTTCATCAGCACTAAAAAGTATGATAACAAGTTAACTTTTAGTTACTTTGTCGATAGTTTTTCAACCTGTACGAATCACTTTAGATTTCCTAACTTTTGTATTCTAATCATATGTTGTGTGTTTCGAAATGCAGGATGTAATAAGATCGTTTTAAACTTCAGGATATACTAAGAACATTTCTCATTCGTGGCTTTAAATTCTTCATGTTAGGAAGCTGGCTTACGGAAGGTTGTTGGTTCTACCCATGTGCCCGCTCGTGATGAAATAATGCACGAAGGGGCTCCTAGGGTCTTCTTCAACCGTCAAACCTGGAAAGTTGCCATATAATCTATAATTGTGTCGGTGCGACGTTAAATGCAAAACAAATTAAAGAAAATTCGCCAAACAAAAATGTTCGACTTCACTTTTTGCTATGCTGATTTTGAAAGCTTCTATCTCAGACAAGTTTTGATGGTGCCAGTCTACGGAAAAATAAAAAAAAATGATGACAGTGCTAATAGAAACTGTTCTTCAATGCAGATATTAACGAAACTTATCATTGTAAATAAACTTATTTTCTATTATATAGGTCCGTCAGATATTTTCTTTTGACTAAAATGACCTACAAATTTCTAATTGATCTAAGACACTATTTGAATTTTTTTCAACTGATAATTATATTTTATCTTAAAAAAGTATAGTAGAATTGATATTTTTTACAAATTAACACACGGGGTTGCTGTTAATTTGTCGGAAGGTTTTCGTTTCCGTGTGCCAAGCTGCGGCGTCATTGAACGTTTTTCGGCTAAACGAAGTGATGCTATTACTGCCAGTTTATCAAATATACAGAACTACCTTAAACTGTAATTCATAATTCATATAAATTTTACAGTTTTGCTTTGTTCTCAATTTGCAATGTTTTAATTTTGAATATATCTTCTATAGTTTTGAAATACAGAAAACACCCGCTAAAGAATTCAAAACGTGTTACAATTACAAAAATCCCTTTGAATTCTATTTTCTAAAGTCGTTTACTAGCTCTTGAATACACGGATATCTATGGGCACAACTTTTATACGACTACCAGTTATCAAAACAGCTCAATAGCCAGCCAAAAATATCTATTTCATAACTGACTCATTCATCTTAATCACCTTGTCATATGACATGGCTTACACACGCGAAGAGCTCGTTTGAAGGAACCTCCATGACATATCTAACAACTGTTGCTGTCCCATGAGACATTATGTATCAGAGGTATCTTTCCTAAATCTGATTTTGTCATTCAAGAGATACTTACTTATCCATCTTTGAATACCAACATCGAGGATTTAGCCATTTCTCATGATTCGCTTAATCTATATTTTCATAGGGAGATGGTTATAACATTGTTAAGGTTCAGCATACAGTGTATCAAAGTTGCATATTTGACTTTTATATAGTAATATTACAAACATATGAATCATAAATTAAACATAATCAAGTTTGCTTTGAATTTCTCTAAATCTAATGCAGCTCTGTTTTGAAGAAGACACAATACTATTGCATGTACTAGTTTGATTCCAGAACGCTTTGTGTATAGTTTTTCACTTCAGTCGATATAGCTGATAGCGTCAACAAACATTTTATTCAGTGTAATGCAAATTCCTGAAATACCGGAGTAAAACTTCGTCTGAGACTTCCTTAGGCTTGAAGACAGTTAAAATGAATCAAATGTTGTCGTGTGTTTTGGTTTCAAATAGAGAAAAGTGAAAACTTCACAAGTCGCTCAACACGACAAAAACGAAAATGTTGCAGGCAAGTTCTTTTACAAGTGCCTCTAAACAGAGAAATGACCTTTATTGCTTTTTTCATTATTTGTGAGGACGTGCATGCATAAATGTCAAATCATATTTCGGCATTGTACAGCTTCTGGACTGACAATGATATTTTTAAATATTAGAATTTAATTTCATATGGAGTCAAAAGCCGGAAGACATTCAATAAATCTGTGCAACTGATTGAGATATACTTATCTGTAAAATATCAAAGCACCTTGTGATACAAACACTTCTGGCGTGACAATGTAAACAAGTAATCGATTCTTCGTAATGGCAATTTCTGATACGGAAATCTACTTTTATCATGAAATAAGTGGCAACAATTCAGAGCTCGTTAGTAACAACAGTTTCGGGAAACACTTAATCGTCTAACAATTATTAGATTTTTTGTGCTGCTTTTTATCTTCTATTTCTTCTTCCCGTCTGCATATCGCACTGATCTTATGTAAATATACATCTACGTGACAAGAATTTCGAAGAATGGTCTGGACTTCTTTGTGGCTTATTTTGTAAATAATTATGACCGGCAAAAACTGTAAGTAATTTAAACGACAAATGTATGAACCCAAACCACTGAAGCCCACAATTATCAAGTTGTGATAGTATCAGTACAGTCGTGCTTGTTTCCCGTCGCAAACATCAAAGCATGATAGAAGGATAATACAATACAGAATGTATGATAGAAGAACGGTATCCTAATAAGGCCGTCGCTAAAGTTTGATAAGTGTGTGATGGCCGAGGGTAATATATCTATAAAACAAGTTTCCGTACAATGTGCAAATATTTCGAATACAGTTTATACACATACATATTATACTCGTTTCAGATTTTAAATATATATCGCGGGCCTTTCTTCTTTATTTCAGATTATTTGAACACGGTTTAAAACTTAAAGTTAAACTTGTTTACATTGCAGTTATTACCTAGATTTTTTTCTAGGACAACAAAGTCATTTCTTGTTTTTATGAACAGTCAAGTAAATCAGTTTTTGTTTACACATTAATGACATGTTGGCAAAGGTTTTACACGTAGAACGTTTAGAACAGGTGAATTGTATGTGGTTTCAGGATTATTGACTGTGTTGATACGCTTACAAGTTT
The DNA here is from genome assembly GCF_021730395.1 of Mercenaria mercenaria. Lineage (NCBI taxonomy): Eukaryota > Metazoa > Mollusca > Bivalvia > Venerida > Veneridae > Mercenaria > Mercenaria mercenaria. The sequence continues at coordinate 49,147,801 of NC_069362.1, forward strand.
TGATAACAGAAACGCCTTACTAATATTTACATTCGCCCTATTCTTTTCCATCGAAAATTATGACGTTCATTTCGTATGAACGACAAACGGAAAGGCGCGAAATTTACGTCATCACTGCTTTGTGATAACCGGCCGCTGTTTTGACGACGTCCGCGTATAATCAGGGAGAACGTTTATTAGATGACGTCGCAGAGGTTCCGTCTGGTGAACAGAATAGCCGGGAAGCTGATTTTAATGTTAAATGCCACAAAATATATGCAATTTATAATATTATCTTGTTTACAAATAAAAAGGAAATATGATGTAAATATAAGAAATGAAGCTATTATTTCTGTGTTAATGCGACATGAACGACAGCATAGGATCGGCAAATTAAACATGAATCGCTAGCGCGAAGTGGATCATTTTCGAAGTAAGGTATTCGACATTAGGTGTTTGCGAACGATTTAATTGGTAAAACATACGTGTAATGATCACTGTAAATAGCGATATATCGACGACTATTCGTTTTTAACCTTTACAATGCTAAATTTCTATAGTGGACTGGTCCATCATTCAATTTGGGCAATACCATTAATTATTTGAAGAGGTGGTTACTGAACATTTACTGACTGAACAGCGAACAATGCAGATCATGATCAGACTGCACGGATGTGCAGGCTGATCTTGGTCTGCACTGGTCGCAAAAGCAGAATCACTTGCCGACAGCAGGCTAAAGGTAAGGGAATATCAATCTCAGTCAGCAACTTTTAAGGGGCTTTCAAGAAATTCAATCAAAATAAATTGAATGAAAAAATCAAAAGTCTTAAAATATATACAGAAAGAACTGAATGTGTACCTGGCATTCAGAAATATGAAAAGATAATATTTAAAATGCTGTCAATTCATTGAAGCTCATGCTTGCTGACAATCGATTAAAGCTCATCGTTACATCGTTTGTCATTTTAAAAGTGTTTTAAAACAATCAATGTCAATAAGTTAATACGATGAATCATTTAAACAAAATGCTAGTTTTAAGAAATTTTCAGTCGATTTCGCTTGAATACGTTACCTTTGGGTAACCTTATTTGGTTGATCGACACCCGAGCAATATAATAACAAGACAATTGTGTCTTTAAATGAATATTTCGCTTGTAAAAGCTTTTCATGCTTTTCTTCATTTTTACGAATGGTTATTCATTCCCTATCACTTATTTCCAATATTATCTTGACGTATGTTTTCAAAATGGTAGCTATCAATTAAGTTTTGCCTTCTTTGATCGGTTATCATCGACCACAATTATTGTTCGTCCATGCTCATTTTTGACAGTAAACAAAGACTGATATGTGTCAGTTAATGACACTTTCATGTGATATGAATAGTAGATAAAATGGGTGGATGACTTGACGTACTTTGTTGATCAATTATTGGAATTGATAAAAGAGAGTCTGACTGATATGAAAATAAATCAGTAAATCAAGGTTTTGTAATTTTCATTGCGGATAAGAAATACAAAGGCGTGTTAAGAGTTTGCCGCTGACCTCCACGGGACGATCTGTAGGAGTTCTATGCGCTTAACGTACCTAAATAAAACTATTGATTCTGCGATGTTTCTCTTACATTTTTCCCTCCTTCACGTTGTTTAGACTGATCATATTTGACATGCTTTCAAAATAATTCTTTTCTAAGATGGTCAGATCTTCACAAACGTCGGTTTCTAAATATATGATAATTTTTTAATCGAGTAACTGAGTCGAATAAATATTAAAAGAACATCTTTATGATAAAGTGAAATTAGTAAAGGACTACTGGTCATCTCTACGATTCAATAAATTGCAAAAAAATATCTCTATCACACTTAAAAAATTTGTCTGAATTTGCTTGTCAAATGACATAGCAAAACACCCACATAGCATGTTTTCTTGAGCCTCCTTGACATATCTAGCAACTGTTACCTTCCCGTGAGACATTGGATATAAGGGGAATATTTCCAAACAATAGATTATGTCACTTAGGAGACTTGAATTCTTGCCAACATTAGTACGAAATCTAGATAAAACTTAAACATCACTAAATGTGAATATCTGCATAGCAAGAAGGTAATATTGTTTTACTTTAGATTTCAGCACGTTTGCGAACACCATCGATTATATTAATATAATTTTTATTAAACATTTAATTAGCGCTTCTGTTTGCCATATTTGACTGAACAGCATACTTAGCCAATATGGGGAATTGTTGCTATTAATTTTTGTATTGGGTATCATTTGGTTCATCCAATGTTCTTTTATGATAGATTTCCGCTTTAGCCATTGCACTGGAACATGAAAGGTGATGCGTTTTTCATTGCCTCTTTTGAAGAGACTATTATTTTGTTTGCTTGTTGTCTATTCATCTAAAGATTTTATTCTTGGTGTTCTTCCTATGTATATCCGGCTATATTAGCTCAACCACAAGTTGGTACAAGATTTACTATTGAGATGTTCTGACTTCATTAACCAAGCATATTTCCATCGTCCACATTTGATTCATGCAGAGCAGCTGTCTGTTACTACTTTACTTCAATATAAACTCTAACAGGCTGATGATGTTTGTAAGCTTATTTCCGTCGTCCGCATTTGATTCATGCAGAGCAGTTGTCTCTTACTAGTTTTCTTCAATATAACGCTAGCAGATTGATGATGTTTGAATACTACAGAGTGCGAATTCACAATATCCGTGAATACTTATATGCACCGTGCTATAAGATATAAACACTCACAGCTCGCGGATTCATAACACAGCGAATTAGGCTGATAACCATGAACCCTTCTCGAAAATTCACCACTCTACAGTATGACCGAATTATTAAACTAAAAAGACACAAATAAACACACATGCTTGTTAACACAGTCATATTAATAATGAATATTTTACTAAATCTGACATGAAATCGTGCGATCACGGAAAGATTTTTGGTTCATTAATGAAAGAACTTGCATAATTTATCAACTAAAAGAGTGGAAGATACAGTAAGACGTGAGAATTTGAAAAATGAAGTTATAAATACATTTACATTTAATTCAAATAGAGTTAACATTATACACCAGAACGGGCTGATCTATTACCGTCAGTTATTTTAACAGGAAACTGAACTATCCTTTCTCTATTGCAAAAACCAAACATATGCTCTGTCGGTCAAAATTATGTTCTTTGTGTAATAATGCCATTAACAAAAGACAATAAACTGTTACAAACAACTGTATGTGTCAGACAGAAATGGCATGGAATAAGCATGTTTTGCATAAAAGTCAGTCTTCAGAAATGAAATTGCATGATCTGAAGGCATAAAATTTGGAAATCGATTTTTATGAAAACTCTGTTACAATTTCAAGTGTTCGTATTTTCCATCAGTAATTTATCGAGCAATCTAAGAGCAACAATCTTATATTAGTAAAATGTTTTGAAAGCTGCGTACTTCCATATCTGTTTACAATAATATAATTTGACGCAGCATGCAGATGATCATGATCATACTCAAACGTCAAATATAGCACCTCAGGTGCATCTATTGCCCCACATACCCCGAACGGACAAATAAAATCAACAATCGTTACTTTTAATTTGACTTGGTTGGAGCAACAACAAGATTGATATGGAACATTTAACTTTTTGAAATAGTAAGTTTTCTAAGGTATATTGTTGTTATCACATATAATTTTTTGTTTATTGTATACTTTAAAATTAACTTTCCAACTACAATTGTATCAAGTTAACAACAAAAGCATCATTTTCATTATTATACAGTGATTAATAGCGGCATATCATATTAAAAACTTGCAAGTCAACGAGGAAAGACAAAGGCAGGCTAAAGGTTAAATATTCATTTGTTTATGCCGGCGCTAAGGGAAGTGAGTGGTATTGCACTTTTCAATACCTCCCATGACCATAATCAGCCTGCACACCCTATTTTCATATTTTCATCGTAAAATACATTATTATTTTATCAACTTCGGATTTGGTCATTACACTATTAATACTAACAACTAACCGTCAGTATCGTACATCAGTAGCATACTGCTAGTATGTTCTCTTGTAGAATTTCAATGTTCTTGGTAGTAACATACAAGTTAGAACCAAGCACTTGCAAGACGTTGGTCATCATGAACTTAGAATAACATCATTTTTGAATGCACTTTATTAGTTTATAGGATTAGGAATGAAATCAAAAATTGTAGTTGGTCAAAAGGCAACATTAAGTAGCCATTCTTAATTTCTACATTTTCCAACTATTTGTTCTATGTTTCAAGTTTCGTATGTCATTTTAGTTACATGTGTATCTAAGATGTTCCGATCCGGGAAATCCTAGATATACGCTGGTTAAAAATACGTAGTTTTTCTGACACGTACGTTGATAATTTCCGCACTGCACGTAGAGACGGGGGTAGCAGTTATGCGGAAAAGGCGTTTGTACCATGTTTCCACGCCGGTGACAAGGATTGTAAGCCGCATGTAACGTGCAAATTAGATTCGCTTGGTCCCATACAGAACCCGAAAAGCATTCTTTTACCCAAGCATTGCCCAGAGTGTCGCAATGAAGCAACGAATATATTTGGTGGAGCTGTTGGAGTACGGAAAGGTAGTGTTTCCTGTAAGTATATAGATTTTAGATTATATAAATATTTAAACTTTACATATCATGAGTGTGATATATTAAAACTAATGATCAATCCTTTAAAAAAAATTGTCACCTTGATACTTTGATAAAAATCAATAATTACATCATCGGTTAAAAAGATATCAAAAATACACCATCATTGCTCTGTAAACAATGTTAAACAGCATTGAGGGAAAATCACAATCTTACTAATATAAAGTCTGGTTGCAACATAGTATCCAAAATGGTTCATCAATGTAATGCCAGAACAAACATTCCACAATTAATGTAGAATTCTATGAGGACTAAAAAGGTACAAAACGTGATAAAATAAACACTTATTGCAAAAATTACACATTACAACTTTAGATAAACTATTAATCGTTTGACCAGAAATACAAATAATTTATATTTGAGTAAGGTCTTATTTAAATAGAATGACAGCAAAAGCTACCGGTGCAGTTTAGTCTTGGTAGCGTTTGTTTTGTTGGTTGTAGTGTACAAGCAACATTTCCGGTAGCATCTGTGGTAGTTGGTTGGTGGGCATTAAAATCTTGTAGTATGATTGTTACATTTGTCGAAGCAGTTGTGTTGCCGTACTGTGTCTCATTAACATTTTGTATTTCACCTGCCTAATTGATAAATCATTGCAGATATATCACAACAGAACCCAAAATAGCAATTCATACCACCGAACGGGATTTTCCGGTGTTTTGCCGATGCTGGTACCCATTATCTTACACCAGGAATATTTAATAACTCTCGTGTTGTAAATCAATAAAATCTGGAAAGTAGATCCCTCGGAAGCACCGAAAACAAGACAAACAGTGAAAATTGCAGACTCGGTTTGATTGAGTCTGTTCATGAGCAGTAATGGAAAATGCAACACTGCCCACGCCCCCTAGCACCGGCTTAAACAGTATTCAATCTTCAAATCTAAATGAGTTGAAATCAATGATCCCGAAGGACCAGAAAATATAACAACACTGAGATGAAGTCGAGGCGACTTTTTACGGCCGCCACACAGCACTTAACACCCGCTGTTATGAAGTAAATAAAATCTGGAAAGTAGATCCCTCAAGCCTTACAAACGTTGCATATGTAGTAGATTCCTGAATGAACTTACATTTTTGCGTAAACCCATATGAAAATCAAATGCCTGTATAGTTCCTGTACATTAATTGTATATTCAGGAAAAAACTATTCTGTCAAAATACATTATGTTACATTGCAAAACGGAACTCTAGGTTGATGTGCGTGTTTACATACCCTACAAATCACTTATTTGAGACAGAATATATTCTCCAATTTTGTGTTTTATTATTTTGCTCGCGAGAGAGAGAGAGAGAGAGAGAGAGAGAGAGAGAGAGAGAGAGAGAGAGAGATCTGAACGTGAATATGATTGCCTATTGGCTGCTCATACTTTCTTGCGCAGGACATCAAACATCTTCGTCAATACAATTTGTATAATTTTACGTCAAACAGATGACAAGGTAGCTAGTAATCTATGTCATAACACTTGTAATGTATAAGCACTAAATGTGACCTTTCAAAATGAGCTTAAGAATGATGCAATTTCAGAAGTATTGTTATACTGTCCAAATATACAAACAGATGATCAAATAGATTTTTTTCTACATTTCAATGTGAAGAACAAAGAAAAACTACAGCCTTGAAATCACTTTCTTGATTTCCTGAATTGATTCTTAAAAACGTTAAGGCAACTTACATTTGTTTGGAAAGAATATTTTTATTTAGTACGTTTTGAAATAAATCATAGTAAATTTTGATAAAATATCTCAAAAATACCAAACATTTTGATACATTTTAGCTACATTGTATTTCAAATTGGTAATATAGACGCAAACGTATGTTCCATTTTGAAATAATTGCAATTAAATAAAGCATTTCAGTTATTAAAGTTTGTAGATTTTTCTATTTAACTTCAAGTATTACAACAGTTATTAAACTTCTCATATTCAGATTGATCTAGTTTTTACACGTTATATTAATTTTGTATTCAACCATAAGGTCACAGGTCCATAGTAGACACATTTTATGTATAGAAATTAACATATTTGTTTTAAAACTTTAGAATAAAAAATGCAATGTCCTGATTTCTTCTTGTAGTCTATGGTCATGCAAAAACCATATCCAAAAACCATTTATTCATCCCTCGCTCCGTCTTACATCTGCTTTGTAATAAACTTCAAAGATTGCCCAATGAATATCTGTTGCCTGTAACCACCCTTCAGTTAGCGTATGTTACATTTATTGCTATGATTTATTTCTTTTCCAGCGTTGAAACTACTTTATTGTTTCAGAGAGTCACCACTGATCGGCACATCAGACATCATGTAAATACCCAAACTCTTTACAAGTTTTCAAATGCCAAGTTGTTAAAAAGTGGGAAAGCCAGGTCAATCGTTCAACCCTAAATTTTGGTGAGCTGAAGTCTAATTTTACAGAAAAAAAATGAAACTTTAATTCTGATATGTTGTAATAATTCACTTACTGAATGCATTGTCAAATTATTTTCAAAGACATTTTGTCTTGACAAAATTCGATATCAAGGTAGACAGTCTTTGTTGCTCTGGAATTATGGCAATTGGATTATTTGTAAGAGGGAAATCGACAATTCGTGAGCTCAATAATTGGAGTATTTGAAAAGCCAATAAATAATTGTCGCGACAATATGCAACTCCTTTACAAATTCGTTTTGTCCAGACATTGCATTAATAAATCTGCTTAACATCATTTTATTTCCATTCTGCTTTGGTCCGAGACAGGATGACAATTTGTTAGGATATTCTAAAAATATTTTCTGATAGATCGCAAAGAAACTTCCCAAACGACACTAGTACATAGGAAATAATGAAAATAGCTACTAAACATAAAAACAAAAACACAATTATATGCGGACAAATTGAAATAGGATGTCACTTTGACTATTTTTTTATCCACGACTCTTCTCTTGGTAAATCTGTATTGCTTCCTTTTGAATGCAAGAACGTTTAATGAGAGTGACCGCATATATTTGGTTCATACCCTCGAGAGGTCAATGGTCCCTTTGAATGCTAACATGTCTCTTGAAAATTACGCTTGTCAATCAAATATATCCTCAGACGTTTGTGGACATCTAATATTTCCCAGTAAGACGATTCACTTCGCGGTATGTTGATTCAAACAATTGATCATGCAATAAGTTGCATTGTATAAGCAAAAATATAGCATCCTGAAATGTGTTAAGTCATTCAGGGTTATTTAATAAAGGAGGAAATATATAAGAGGTCACAACGCTAGACCGGCCTTGTTTGTTTATAAACAGTACGTCGCAGGTAAGTGTTGTGTACGGAAGGTCGATCAGCCGCTTTGTAAATGGAAATGGTCGGAGCGGTTCGATTTACTAAACGGTCAATCGACAAAGACAAATCAGAGAACCAATCTAATTAATCCGATAATTGGATAATAGTTTATTTTAGTCACACGTACCTACCAACTGCCTATTACTATGATTGTTGGAGTACATGCAGCGCATAAACAACAAAATGCTTACAATTAAGAACCGAAGTAATGCAGGAACATTGTTTATCCTTAACCTGGATGCGGGATACGAAAATGATTATCGTACAATGTCTCATGTTTAAACGGCAATTATAAGATCCAGGAGGGATCTTTAAAGGCACTGGCCTCAATATTTGGCTAAAAATGATTTTTCTTTCAAATTAAAGTTGGGTCATATTATAAACATAAGAATATGAATTTTTGTTTTTAAAATATTTTAAAAATTCCAAATCAAGAAAAAAGATGACCGCGTCGGGAATCGAACCCAGGACCGCCGCGGCAATAAAGACATTTTCCCGTCGTCGTAACCAATAGCGCTATAGCTAAAGTTGTGAATAATGACTTCGAAATATAGATATTAATAATCAAGACAGTTTACCTGAAATAAAAGCGGAAAAAACGCTTTTTGATTTTCATCGTAGAAAGTAAAAACAAAAACGGCAAATTCTCATGTGTTTCCATATTAACATTAAGATTGTCAGTAATTAAGTTTTAAAGCCTTCTTAAGAAATATAGCATTTATTTCAAGATATCTAAAAAAATATTTTTTTTTGTCGAACGATCTGGAGGCCAGTCACTTTAACGATCTTCTACTATAATATATGGTAAATGATTAAGTGTGTCAGAGATTTTGTTTTGGCTACTGATTGAAACGTATAGATGGCGGTAGCCCCTTACAAAGTTCAGTTAATCTAAAGAAGAGACAAGATATGATCATTAAAATGTACATTGGTTAGGTTCAAAGCACTCGTGCGGTCTAAAAGCTTGAAATCTTTTGCCTACCCGAATTTTAAACAAGCAAAGACATTTCATACCTAATATAGAAACAATGGAATCCCACTGGTCGCCCAACACTACAAAAATAAAAATGTTGCAGGTTCGATTTGATTGAGCCTGTTCATGGGATGTAGTGGTTAAAAGTATGCTACAAGTCCAAGCCTTCTAACTTGAAGCCTACAAACTTATAAGTGTTGGAAATTATATACCCATCGGATTCTCCACTAACAATAGAAATAATAACTAAGAATGATTATACAACAGAATGTTGAAAGTATTTTTGTTTTGCATTCACATTATCTATCAATATTCCCTCATCGTATCCAGTGCTATAAAGCATATCTGTGACACATGTCAGTGGAAATGAGCATTATCAACCAATAATTGTTGTCATTTATAGCGGGATCAAAGACAGAAAAAGATCATTGATAGTAACCACCGCTCACAAAACAATTATCGAAAATAATTGATAGAAAATGATCAACGATAAGAAGTACTCAAAGATGACCCGTACACATTTTTCTCGTCCTCCTTACACTTGTGTTTAGTAAAATAGTTTTTCTTCATGTATGTTTGTAAGGTACATGAAGTTCAAGAACAAAGTAACTGCAAGGCGCTTATGAAATCAATGATAAAAAAATAACATTCTACACAAGGTTTTAAGCAAATTCAACACCGCTTTAACGATCTTGTCACAATTCTCACTGCCAATATAGAACACATTCCATACTATGTAAAACTGTGTGAAAATTAATATTCTCTACGTTTTCATTCAGCTTTAGACGTTTTTTTTCACGTCCTTTTTATGTTTGTGATAAATAAACGCATTAAGTCTCACATTGCCATTTCACTTCGTATAATTTTTCTCACTCTACAGATCGATTAACGCTTAACATTAAGAAGCGAGTCTAGAAATGAGTTAAAATATAGGAGAAATATTTACTTCATCTGGCAATATTTCAATTTCTCATCAAAATGTTAACGCGTTATCATAAAAGGACCGTTTTATTACGATTACTGAGAGCGTATAGATCATGTTTATCTGTCTTAAAGACTTTAAGACAGAAATACTGTTGAAAAACGGCGTTAAACCCAAAACAAACAAACATAAAGACTTTAAGGAAAAATAAATTTATATTAAACACAGAAGAAAATCAACGTACAATGTAGAAATACATCAGACTGGTTTGAAACTTCTTTAATTTGATATAGAATTTATTTGACCCATTTATTTTGTTGGGTTTAACGTCGCACCGACGCAGTTATAGTCACAAGCATTTACTTGACTGAGTCCCTTTAAATGATTTATTAGACAGTTGTATGGAAACTAATCTGATAAAAGTTATGCCAGAAGGACGTTTATATAAAGCATATAGATACATAAATAATAAAACGTTTTATTATTATTCGCCTGTTATGCGTCTTTTTTCAGTCACGATATACTGTCGGTATTTCTCTTATTTAACTTCTGGTCAAACATTGGTGAAACTTCACAGCAAAACAATCTGGTGTCTTTTTAAGCATAATCGTCATCGTGTTTTGATGTCGGACGAAGAGCATTTTTATGTTTCATTTTATATTAAGACATTGACAGCATTTTTTCTCCGAATCACTGGTTGATTTTTGCTTGTTTCCTTTTTTGTAGATGTTTCTAGAGTATTTGCAATCTTTAAACTTTTAAACGACAGCCTATGGAAAAATTTTGCTATGAACATCCTTGGAGGGAATAATTTGAGGTTTATAAACACGAAGGTAGGATATTAAAATGGTATCTCGAAACGCATTTTAAAGATTATACTTTAAACTTGAATATTTACCATCAAAAGAACTGGCAAATTCGTACTTCAGTCTTTGATATGACGTCAAATTTATCTCTTATATAAGGGATGCTGGGTTTTCAATATTTTAAAATCTGTAAATCAATTTGCATTATTTACGACCAGCAACCTCCCGAAAGTTGACAGGACACTGCTTCATATCTCAAGCAAGTGAATTGATATGAAGTTAAAAACTGCGCGACCATTGAAACGAGCTCTTCTGTCTTATATGAAATATTGAAAACCACTCACAGTTAAAGAATATGTTTTTTTAAGTTTATTAGCAAAGCAGACATGACTTCCATAAATCAACGTCTTACTGGTTACATTCAGTCTGGAGATTTCTTTCGTTTCATGCCAATATCAAAATATATCACCATAATAATTAAACGGCTTGTTATTTAAAAGTGCAAGAAATATGATTAACTTGCACACGGCCTTGGTTCTGCAATTTGAAACTATATGCACAGATATTCAATATTTGACGGCAGAATCATTTCAAGTGACGTGTTCTGGAATTCTCGAATTAAAAATATTATAAAATTATAATACATACATACTTTTGCACTGACGAGTAAGAAAATAAGTGTTAACAGGCCGGCCATAAACTTCTTTACTTTCCTAGTACATCAACTTCTCAGTTAGTTCAGTCTTGCGGAAACACTGTATAGATGGTACTACCGTACTTGGAGTCAGTGTTGTTATATTTTTAGTCCTTACGGATCATGGAGTCCATTCAACGGATATGTAATAGAGTTCCGCTTAAGCCGGTGCTAGGGGTGTGAGATGTGTTGCACATTTCATTACCTTTCATGAGCAGACTCAATCAAATCGAGTCTACTGTTCTTTTTTGATTGTATTCTATGCTTCCAATGGATCTTTTACAGAATCCAATCCCTAGACTGGAAGACAATTTGAATACATTTAAAGCTGTCATCTGTTTTGATCTCAATTAGCTTGCACAGTTTTATTTTCAAACTGCCAAATGACTTTTATTGTTCTTTCCTTTTAAGTTAATCATATTTTGGCATTTTCTAGAAACAAAAGACTAGCAACTCAGTTTTTTTCATAAGGAGACAAAACTCAGTTTATTTTGGAATTTGTTACAAGATTACCATATTGGAAACAGGGTACAGACTTGCACCACAGTTAGAATATAGAAGAAAATAAATGAAACCAATATAACTGTCTAGTAGATATACTACATAAATAACAATGTTGGAAAAAGGTTTTTGACCGAGAGTTGGAAATAAATAGTTGGTGTAATGATAATATGAAAATTATTCAAATAGTGTAGTGCACGTTCTGTTGTATGTCATGCAAATTTGTTGATTAATGAATTCAAATAAAATTACAGTATCATAATTGCTCACTTTAAAGAATACCATCACCTTAATGGTCCTTAGCTGTATAGGTTTATAAAAACTATTATCTCATATTTGCTCTTGTAAGAGACACATATTTTCTGTCATATATTATACATATTTAACAAGCCTTACAATATTACTTACTACTCAAAATTGACATATCATATTTTCAAACTTAGATCATTGCTTGCTTAAAATAGGACATTTTATTTTCGATGTAAATTAAAGATCATAATTGTGCTATAGTAATATTTGTAACTAATTTAGAAAAAAAAAAGAACTTAAGTGTCTTGATATGACCTATTACCACACAATGAAACTTTCTTTAGAAAGTCTGGCATTAATTATGAATTTATCATGTGTCTTTACATTGATGATTGGACATTCAATTTTTGTTTTAAATCCACAATGGTAGAAAAACCTGCAAATGAATGCCTGCAGGTGCAATTATCTGTTAAATATCAAAACAAGCCTTGTGATACAACCATTTATGGCATGCATTTGTAATTTCATTAAACTAAAATTAAATATTTATATTAAATAATTAAAAAGTTTAATTGATTTATTCGTGATGGCAATGTCGGACACGTTAGTCTACTTTTATCATGACATAAATCACAGCAATTCAGAGCTCGTTAGAAGAAAAAACCAACTCGGTAAACACTTAACCACCTTTTATTGTCATTAATAATTACTCGATTTTTAACTTATATACTGTTTCTGATTTCGTGAATACAATGACCCGTTTTGAATTAGTGGTTATTATCAATACGGGTCATCCCTGGCCGATAGGTCAAAGTCGCTGACTTCAAATCACTTGCTCATCATCGATGTGGGTTCAAACCTCACTCAGGGCGTTCAAACCTTCATGTGAGGGCGTTGAAGGTTCGGTTCTACTCAGATTTCCACTCGGGATGAAATAATGCACGGAGGGCCACCTTGGGTCTTTTTAAATATATTATTTTCTAAAAAGGTCAGACCTTCAATTATCGGCGTTTTCAGAGGTTTTCTAAAATTATGAAATTTACATATCAAGTACTATATCCGGGCACATATTGTATGCAAGAACATCTTTATGATAACTTGTAAACTTTATTCGACTACTGGCCATCTCAACGGTTCCATAAGTAGCCAAAATTATCTCTGTCACATCTTAAACATTTCTCTTATATTCCTTGTCAAATTACATGGCAAAACACACTCATAGCTTGAAATCTTAAGCCTGCTTGACATCTGTAGCAATTCTTGCCTTCCCACGGGACATTTGGTATTAGACGTATCTTTGCTAAAGTATGTGTTGTCACTCTAGGGAATGGTTACTTTTCCGTCTTTGAATACCAGCATAACTTTGGTACTTAGATATATCTAAAAAAACACTACCAATGTTCACATATATAACTATATTTTTATATAGCAAGAAGGTTAACTACACGTTTGGATATTTCAACTAAGACATATATTCAACTTCTGCAAATGAAAACAAGCTATAATTACAAAATCTGTAAATAATAGAATTGTTTTCTCATGCTATAAAAATATTATATTTCAACAAGTTCAACAAAGGTAAAATCAGCAATCCGTAACTATAACAATGCTGTCAAAAGTAACAAAATGTTGGTCAGAATTATAAAAGTAATCAAACTTTGCTTTTAATAAAGAATTTGCCCTTTATAACCTCAAATAAAGTCAAGTATTTTTGTCGTAAAAACATTTTATATGATTGATTAATTTGCTGTCAACGCTTCTTCATGCCTATGGATTTTTAGGCCTTAGAAATATATCTGGTGATATGTTGACTGAACCTTTAACACGTAAAGAATGTTTCAACATTTTACATATTATGTATACTTCAATTTTTATACTTTGTCTATCAATTTCAGCGGTCGTTGGTGTATGTCATCATGCTCGTTTTATACGTTTCGGTATATGCAGGGTAAATGATTTATACAATAAATTAAAAAAGTAACAAAAACACATTTTCTATCATAACTTACTTTTTGCACAAAACAACTATTTTCTTTTAGACTGTTTTATTAGCTTACGCAATAATGAAAACATAAAGCAATAAATGAAAACCTTTATTTGGCTGCTTTCTACATTTTTTTGCTTGTCAAAACATATAAAATATTCAGTTTGACGGCCATTTTATGACAATCTTATACTTCGTACAAGAAACCTACAAAACCGGGTATAGAATTTGCTTCGTTTCCGATACTTTTACATTTTGCTTATGCTTTAAATTACAATCCGCACATCAGCCCGAGATGTAGATTTATTGCTTTTGCAAAAAAAAAAAAAAAAAAAAAAACAAAAGAAAAAATCCGAAAAAAACATTTGTTGCATTTAACTTTAATGCAGCGTAATTTCTCCTGTTTTAGCTAAGACATGCATGTCACGGGGCTAGAAATGAACATGTTTGTCTGAAAAAAAAAAGAACAACTCTGCTTTGTCGGGTCTCTGATCACACAATACTTCAATGTAATAAAGAGTTATGCTTATTAGGTCTAATAATGCTTACGTACATGGTACTTTGTCTTTTATTACAGAACTTTATTATTTTACCGTACACAAAATGTACACAAACACTTCTTTTAAATCATGTGCAGATTGGTATAAAATTATCTCATACACAATGTGAATATATTCTGTTATCTTCATTCTTAAGATTGTTTTGGATTTATCAACGTGGTTGGAAAAACATCGTATCGTCTCTTATCAAAAGTTTTGTGACTAATATATTAATAAGACAAAAACAAATTAATGTGTGAATAAACAGATTGTTTATAGCGACTTAAAATATACTATTTTAGGACGTTAAGATCAAAATATTCTTGAACAAAAAATATCTAGTTGTAAAATTATATACTAAACCAAAATTGTAGGGTTCTTCATTTAATAGTTAACAAACAAACATAATTATCTTTACAATATCTCGATTAAACAGGCTGCATTAAAGGCCATCACAGCTATGATTCAAAGCGATCAGTCTTTAAAAGTATGTGTTTGACGTATCTCGTGCGCACGGGTAAGAGATGAAGATGCTTCTTTCGTGTCTTTGTCGGTTTCACTTCCACTAGATCTATAGCTTGCTATGTCGCGTCTTTTATGACAACAATTTCTGCATGTTGATTGTTCACAGAACTGGCTGTAAAAAATCACGAACATTTACAGAAAACTAGTTGCTACAAATGGGATGAATGTAAAGTTATAAAAGCGTAAGTCAGATTATGATTATACAATCACAGTATTTGGTAAATCTAAAAAGATCCATTGTACAAATTTATCATTTAATTTAATATGTTTGAGTTTTCCGTGAAGTATAATAAAATGTGCAAAATTCCTCATGCCCACACGCCCGAAATTAACCGGAATTCTAATACATAAATATCAAATGAACCCAAGGAACCAAAGGACTAGTAAAATGTCAACGATGTTTACGAAAGGATTTGTGCGTCCACGATGCGGCGCTTAAATACTGATGAGGTGATAATAATAAAAAAAAAATAAAGAGACATATTGGAAGCGCAGACTATAACCAAGCAAAATATTAGAAGTCACGTTTTAATCGATCTGTTTATATGTAGTACATGCTTATTAATTTGCAAAATCTCTCAAGCTCCCGAGCACCGACTTTCCACTTGGGAACCCGAAGTATTCTTAACTGTAACAGTAGAAGAATCACTTTAAAGTCATTTATTTTAGTGAAATTGTAAGTTGCCATGGGTTTAGAAACAATTTTACGTACATACATGATACTTACGACGACATAGCCATAAATAGATACGGATTAATGGCACTTCCTAAATACGTTATACCCACACCAATAACTATGAGATTTTTCGCATAGTTGGCATCGATAATGTAATGGATTTTGTCTGTTACTTCTAACAGCTGGAAAACAAGATGCGGTGCCCAACTTGTTATGAACAGTACAACAGCCACAATCAAAAGTGCAACAACCTAAAATAAAGATAAGGAAAATGCATACTGTAGATTCACAATTATTATAATAGTCTTAAAATAATGTTGTAGTTAAACGTTTAGTTTTCCTAGTTATTACAATTTTTTTCTTCACATGTACATGGTAAATCTGTAACTAAGCCCCGTTCGGATCTTTAAAATACAATGTCACTTAAACTTCATGGGTCGATGGTTGCTCCGAGCTGACCGTCCGTGCCTGATTGTATAACCAAAAGGCACATTGGGTATTCTTAAAACGGTATGACTTTAAACAAAATAAAACAAAAGAATCATATTAATTCACTGTCAGTCATATTTTTATCGTACAAAACTTACCCTTCTGCGCTGGCCGACACAGTTTGATCCTTTCTGCCTTGTGCCTTTATCGCATCCACTGTATAGTAAATCAAAAGTTTCAGAGCTTTAAAATATTGTTTAAAAACATATTTTATATGAACAGATTAAAAGGCACAAGGAAATTATCAATATATATATATAGCGTTTAAAAAAGAACACTTTTGCATACACGGTGTATAGCGTTTTAAAAAAAAACACTTTTGCATACACGGTGACAATTGGTAATACCAGATTACACCAAGGCTTATTTCGAGACTGATGTAATGCAGTGGTACAGCTGTAGACTCCATGCTGAAATTTTGCGTAAAACTATTTCAAGTGTGCGTGCATATATGTTTATGTAAAATTCCCAGAAAATACTTCATGCAATCCCATTTGTAAAAAAAAATGTCTTTTTTAAATCTAAGCCCAGGTGTAACCGAATTGAACATACTAGTTCTTTGCTTTTAGATAATCATAATGTAAAATATGTTATCTAACCTTGGTAGAAACGATTACTTTTTTAGAACAACTGCAGTGTCACGTCCGTCTAAACGAACTGAAATATTTACCCAGACGTTTCTTGTAACTTCTTAGCAACATTTGTACTTTTGCACAGCACTGTACAGCTCATGGTATATGTCACAACCATAATAAGGCAGGGTATCACAAACAAAATGCCCAACATGTACATGAAATAGGCAATAACCACCGATAATGACTCGGACTGCGGCAAACATTCTATAGTCAATCTCTTCTCGTCATAGTAATGTTTCTGAAATATATTTTGAGGTAGTTACTCTCCTCTGACATAGTTATATATATATACCTGAAAAACATTTAAGATAGTTACTGACTTCTGAGTTACTACCTCTCCTAAGTAAATATTTTTTAAATATACTTATAGGAGCCAGTCGTCTCCTATCACAGAATATTTTCTAAATATATTAAAGATAATTGATTGCCTCGAATCATAGTTATTCTTTTTAATATATTTAAGGAAATTATTCCCTTCTCATCACAGTACTAAATTTCATAAAAAAAAAGATTTTGCATACATTTATGGTAACTGATGTTGTGTCAAAAATGGTAAGTCTCCTCTTATATAGTGACTTATATAGTAATTTTTCTTTAGATATATTCAAAGGTGTTATTATTCCCTTATCAAAATAATACATTTATTTCGGATATATATTTGTGACTGTCAGTCTCCTTTAATCGTTGAAATATTTCTGAAGTAAGGGAATAAATAAGAAAGCGTGTTTAAAATATTTCGAGTATACTGGTCTGACCGGGAAGGTACATACTTATCGTTACATAGCACTGTAACTATTTAGGTGTTTCAAATTATTATAGATTTTCACTGTCCAAGGAGTAACAGGTACGTGGTTTGTATATATTATCAGACTTACATAATCCATGCAGGATAATGTCATTGTATTGACTGTTTACGTGTCAACAACATGGTCATGATTCGCAGGTTATCTTTATCGTAATGCAAATGAGTAAAGGACCCGTCCGGATAAAATTTGATTCTTATGTCATGTTTTTGCGTTTTGATAAACACTTTCATGTTGAACAGCCATACTTTTGTTAGCAGGGGCTACTAAAATATCAACATTGTTTTTACGTTTGCCAAAATACTGAACTGTCTTCAAAACATTATTGTCATAAAAATAAGTACTGTGTCGAAAGGAATGTGAATTTGACAAGACTGTGAAATTGGTTATTTTAAAATTGCTCTTTAAGGCTATGCTGATGGTCTCAAAACGACAGGTAAAGTAAACATATTTCTTTTATAATTTAGATATGCTACTAATTAATTTAAAAAGTCACCAACCATCATGAAAGGCGTAGGTATCGCAAGACAAATTGACAGCACCCATGTCATTATAATAAGCTTTCGTGCTCTTCTCCATGTACATCGATACTTGACTTCCATAGGACGACATATAGCATAAAATCTGGACAAAAGAAAAGGAAAAATATATGTAAATAATATTGCTATATGTATACGGCTGATAAATTTGTAATTTACAAATATAACTCATAACTTATTAAAGTATTATTTTGCACATCTCAGCATTTTTCATTACTTTTGTCTAATGCAAGTGTATTAATGTTTGCGCATATTGTTTGTGGTTCGTTTTTAGTTCTGTTTATTTTTTGTTGGGTTTAACATCACTCAGACACTATTATAGGTCACATAGTGACGTTCAAGCTTGCGACGGTTTAGGAAACCCCAGTGCCCCTCCGGACAGTATTTCATCACTGGCGGGTCCCCTAAGTAGAACCACCGACCTTCCATTAGAAGGCTTTCTCACATTAAAGATTTCTACATCCAAAGCGAGGTCAATGATCTCAACCGTTCTGCCACGGATGCCCCTGGTTTGGGGGTCTACAAATCAGAACTACATTTTATTGATATAGCACCAAGCTTAGGCGTTCTAAGACAGTTTGTATCTACATGTTTCTAAAGTTATTTGAACCCTTTTGATGAAGCGATCTTTGTTTTAATGTTGACTTTAGTTCAAGATTTAACGTAGTTTTTTACCGTTCAAAACTGATAATAGTGTGAGTCAAAACGGTTGATACAAACGTTATATCTCTCGCATAGTAGGATAGTTTGCAGGTTATTTCAGTGAAAATGTGGCTAACTTTGAAAAATTCTGTTGCCTGAAAATACAATTCAATTAAACACATTTTGGTATGTAAACAGTAATTAGAGCTGTCACTAAAAGCGAGTAATACCAAAAGATGCCTCTTCAATATAGGTAAAGTAATATTTTTTGTCATACCCTTTGACATTTAAAAGCTCATTTTTCCTTTCTTTATTATGTGGCTACCGCGTTTTTGCAATGAACATTAAATATGTCTGATGTTTTGGCTGAATCGTATTTTCGGTAATTGTTTTCTCAAATATTTACCAAAGGTTTAAATATCGATCTGAATCCATTGTTTATCATTACCCCACTTTATGACTGTCACTGCAAGTTCATGTACAATATTGGAAGTATTGTATTTATTATTATGTTATAATGCATGACATATAAATGGATAGCTGTTTTATGCGTCTTAACAATATTATAAGGCTTATGGAATTAATAATTTGACCTTGACCCCGGAAATAGTGACCTGCACTGTACACTCTGCAAGTTATGTTGATGAGGTTACAACTGGATCTACGTTTACTAAAATTATTCCACTGGATAAGAGAAAAAGATGTTGAAGAAAGGTATTTGAAATTTGACATGTCAGTGCAGCCCCGACTATGGACCTTATGACCTTGGTAGTGCACTCTTCGTGTCGTCTGGATGATGATAATGTCATGAAAGTTCTTCCAGCGGTTAAGAAGATATGAAGCTTTTTATTATTGACCTATGCAGTAAGTGTTACCTTGCTCTTGAACTTAGTGACACAGGTCATACGCTCTGCACTTTGTCTGATGACGTAAACAAATTATTTTAGTTTTATGAAAATCTTTCGAGCGGTATAGTTGGATCGGACACGAATTAAGCTAAATGACCTTTGACCACTAAGTGTGACATCTTCCCTGTGGTTGAGGAAATACATAGCGGACACGACGTTAAGTCATTTGACCTTAACCGCCAAGTGCAACGATGTCTTAGGTCCTTTTGACATGTCTCCTTGGTGAGATATGTGTAAATTTCTTTGAATTCCCTTGAATGTAATTTGATTTTTTTTTATTTCAGCTATCGCTGTGAAGTGGATAGAAAAGGGACATTCTCCTGATATTTATCGCGGCATTATACAACCAGTAACAGTGTAAATAAAATATCAACAATTATTAAACTGTGTTGCTTAGCTGATACATGTAAACGTATATTACCAGAGAAACTATGGTACATATGTTTAAAATACAATCTTTTATGATTTGCTATTACTAAGTAACTCACAAAATAGGGAGCTGTCCTAAAATTTTAAATACCATATTCGGACACTAGTGTTCAATAAAACATATTTCGTAGAACTAAATAAATTACACAAAGCGCTTTTTAATAAATAAATAAATAGTTACTAACAAATGAAAAGACATGTTTAAATTTTGAGAAAACTTGTTCTTTATTAGGAAGCGTACCGACGTAATATTCATGTTTAGGTATGACCTTACCTTAATTGGCATACATATAAACAGCATGAGGAGACCAGAACAACACAAACTGATAACAAAACCATACGTGGGAGACCGCTGTTTCATCCATGTCAACAACCCAACGATTGTTGTTATGTTGCCTACAATGATAACAGATTGCAACAGAGTAATAATATTTGAAAACTATGACTATAAATAGAGTAAGAATTAAGACAGTTGTAAGAATAAATTGATGTTTTTAGAAAAAGGGCTATCATGGCCCTATGCCACTTACCAGACTTTTCCATAGGTCAGAATAATTGAAATAATATAAGGACTATCTCTGAAAAAAATGTATCAAAATCAGACGAACAGTTTACGAAGAGATGACGTTTGAATAGTTTTCTTTTTTTAGCTCTGTCAATAATGTTTGTGTTAGACGAAACCAAAAATCTGGGAAATGGGTCATCTAAGATGTACTGTTGACATCAATTTTTAATCATATGAAACGTCACACCGGAATAATTATTATAGATTATATAGTGAAGTTTGAGGAAGACCCAAGGCGCCCCTCCATGCACTGTTTCACCATGGTCGGCAACCTGGGTAGAACCAACGACCTGTCGTAAGTTAGCTTGATGGCTTTTTCACATGAAGAATGTAACACCCCGAGCGAAGCTCAAACCCGAATCGGTGAGGGTCAAGTGATTTGAAGTCAGTTACCTTAGCCACTCGGCCACGGAGGCCCTAGAAAAATATTCAATGTTCGTACTACAATACATGTCATGTATATACATATTACGAAAACTGCTCATGCCCAATGACAGTCTTTGAGAGATAGATTTTCAAGAAGCATTTGTATGAAATGAATTCAAATTCGAACAATCGGTTGATTGCAAAATCTCGTATTTTTGGTCTAACGGCCATAACTTGTAATTAAACAGTCTAGTTTTAGAATCATGCAAGCCAGCAGTTTCTGAAAATAAAAAGTTTAAAATGTCAATTATAAACACCTCGGTAAAAGTGATAACACCCAATAGCAGCAATACTGTTTTACAATTCAAAATAGTTTGAACACACTTGCCAGATTTATCAATATGTATAACTGTTTTGTAAAAATTACATCAGACGGACATAAATACAATACTTTTTTATATAAAAACATTTTGTAGTTTACCTGCGACACCTAGTAGAAAAATTGCAGAAAATGATGACATCACAATAATGAAGTTACTTTTGTTTACATCAGAGAGGACATTCTGCTGTTTGTCTCGTATTTTTTCAAGAACGTCAGGTGCAACGGTATAAAATAAACATACTCCTCTGCACTTACACAACAGCTTTTTGATATCATCTTTGTTTATTTTGTACACCATTGTCCATCTCCTATACAAATCAATGGTGAAGTCTTCACATTTAATATTACCGAGGACTGATGGATCAAATTCCTCAAAATATGGAGTTGGTGCCATTTCGCTGGTTTCATTATGAACAATAATTATATCAGTGTTCTCAATTGTCATATCTGTTGCAGCTTCAGTATGTTCCATGGTATAGTTATTTGGCATGTCAACATGCGTTGCTGAAAGACAAAATACATGTTTTTACGATGAATGATAGAAAGTGTCTGACCTATCCTACGTTTCTAGTGTCCTCTAACAAAGGAAGTAGAAAAACACTAAGAAGAGTGGAAATTGTGTGTATAAAATAGTTTGCAAGAGTTTGAGTAAAATCTTTTATCAAGCTGCAACATTGTGAGTATTGTTTTTAAATCGGTAATTATTGCATCTGGTTTCTATTTGTCGTATTCTTTTTTGCAGGGTTCTTTAGCCTTAACATTTAGACAGATTGTTATTTTTTTGCCTCGAACAAAACATTATATTCATTAAGCTGGTGGTATGCAGATGTGTTGACATAATGTCTGGGAAAAAGTAATCTGAGTAACGACAACTGGATTTGTTCTTTATGTAAAGGAGGGCAGTTTGTTAACTATTACATATTTATAGGGATATCTAAACGCTCACAGACATTTAATTATAAGAAAACGGTTAATGCATTAACACTTGTGGCAATTTGGTGATCAGAACTGCCATATCAGAGACGGATCAATGATTCTTTGATAACAGGGGCGGGTTCGTCACAGGGGTCAGTGAATATACTGAAAATAAAATGTGTATTTATCTCGACTGTCTACAATTAGAATTTGATGTTAATTTTGAAATATTTACATTCCCCCTATTCTTTTCCGTTGAAAATTATGACGTTCATTTCGTATGAACAGCAAAAGGAAAGGCGCGAAAATTACGTCATTGCTGCTTAGTGATAACCGACCGCTGTTTTGACGACGTCCGCGTATAGTCAGGGAGAACGTTCCTTAGATGACGTCGAAGTTGTTCCGTCTGGTGAACAGAATGGCCGGGAAGCTGATTTTAATGTTAAATGCCACAAACTATGTGCAAATTATAATTTTATCTTGTTTACAAATGGAAAGGAAATATAATGTAAATAAGAAATGAAACTATTTTTTTCGGTGTTCATGCGAAATGAACGACTGAATAGGATGTGCAAATTAAATATGAATTGCTAGCGCGATTCATGGATTTGCAGAATCTACTCTGTCGTTCATTTCGCATGAACACCGAAAAAAATCATTTTATTTCTAAAATATTTTCTGCATTCCTTGCTAATTAATTATATATCTATAGCATTACATTTAAAAGCGAGACATCCGAAAATTTTGCGAAAATGAATTGTTTCTTGAACTCCTTCTTCCGTAAAGTTTTACATTTTTAACGTATTCTTTTCGACATTCTATGACATAAATATATGTAAACATCTAAATGAAATTCTAAAACAAATACATACTGACGTTGTATCTACGCAGTAATTACTTATATACTATTTAAATGTACTTGTCTTCAAATGTGCAAATGAACAAATGTTTTAAGACATAAAGTCGCATAGAAATGCTGAAAATGTTTTCAAATATGAATTCTGTTATCAAACGAAGAGTTGAATATTAAGATATTTTTCACAGTTGATCTAATTAGTTCTGACAAATAAACATTATTTATGTGATACCTTCGTGAAGATTAAAACATTAGGTTGATATAATTACTTCCACGCAGTTACAGGAAGAGATTTTACTCTACATTGACAGCATTTTGGCATAAAATACTTCAATAAATTTCATTATTTTCAGTACCTTTGATAAACATGGCTATAAACTTTTCCAAATTTGAAAGGGACATGCCTCAATATTCAGGAGCGGTTTTCGAAGTTTAGTGAAATGAAATTAATTACGGTGTTCATGCGAAATGAACGACAGAATAGGATTGGGAAATCGATGAATCGCGCTAGCGATTCATGTTTAACTTTGCCGATCCTGTTTTGTCGTTCATTTCGAACAAAAACTCATTTCTTATATTTACATTATATTTCCTTTCCATTTGTAAACACAATTATATTATAAATTACACACATTTTATTCAAAAACGGAACAACCGCGACGTCATCTAAGGAACGTTCTCTATGAATTTACGCGGGTGTCGTCAAAACACCGGCCCGTTATCATTAAGCAGTGATGACGTAACTTTCGCGCATTTCCTTTTGCTGTTCATAATAAATGAACGTCATAATTTTCAATGTAAAAGAATAGGGCGAATGTAAATATTATAAATTGAAAGAGAAAAATGGAGCAGCGCTCCTGAATAATGAACGAATCATGCATAGAATTCTTAACACATATAATCATGTTAGTGCTACTTTATTTTTAACAGTCACAAATAATGAAACTATCTCTCTAGACTGAGGACGATTGGTTACAAATTTGAACGAACCTTAACACTAAAACTTATCTCAATTTCAGTTACAATAATATGATTGCAACGAAACAAACGTAGAAACCATTCAGTCTTTCACTGACAGCGTCTCGGAATACATTAGTTAATACATTTTCTTCGTTTCATCTATAGTCAGCGGTTTTAGCAAAGTTCTACCTCACCGATTATGGGAGTACTTTTAGACAAATGGACATCACCTAACGGGTAACTAGTAATCAGTTTGCCAAGATTGGGCTTTGTATTTGCATTTATAACTATAATTAACAGCTTTATTGTTATTAAAAGTACGTTGTACATATCCTTAAAGTGATTTACCCACAATCCGTAATTTGTTATATATTATTTTTGATACCTTTCAAGAAGACAATTTCTCTTATATACCTAATTAATCATTAATTATTATTTAGAATTAGTTCAATCATTCAAAGAATATTACTCCAAATGTGTATGCAGTTTAATACACCAGCCCTTCAAAAATTTGGCTCTTTGGCATGTTGCACAATATAATTACTTCATGTTTTTTCTGGAAAGTTGCATTTATGCCGATTTTGATCAGAATGTAAAGTGAGTCCCTCATCCTAGTTTAAACGTCTGTTTTACGATTTTACTGTTACAATATTTTGGACAAGAATATGAAGTAAGCTATTTACTTCCACACATTTCAACTTGAAAATACGAAACAACTTGTATTACCCAAAACGGTCAATGTAAAATAATTCGTGACGCTAAACACATTCTCTGTATTCCGTTCAAGAAAAATATCTATACAACGTCTCAAGTCACCAGTGTGCTGCTTCACGTTGAATGTTCTCGAGTAAGTGTTGTTCAATTGATTAAAGTTATTACTTCGACAGCTCAGTCACGTGTCAAGAACCGTTAATATGCAAGTTGCAAGTCAAAGTTAATGTAAACATATAGACTAAGAACAATCTTTTCCTTTCTACTTTTAGTTATAAAAATTCGATGAACCACGAAGATGTCCTTATCCATGATTCCTTACAATATGGGATGTTTTTTTTTTGTTTTTGTTTCTTGTGGGCATATATTTTATTCCACAAATCACATAAATATAATAACATACAAGCTCTATGGCTTTTGAAAAGACTACATTAACAATGTTTTTTATGGATCTACTTAAAATATCATAACCCTACATACTACCACTTATTAATTTTTTTTATATAAAGACAGCTAAATTTCTATATGAACGTCATTCTCCAATCTTAGGCGGAGTACCATATTAATAAGTATTCTAATGGGTAATTAACCATAAAAGGTACTGGCTGAATAGAGCTCAATGCAAGCACCCATCAGACTGCACCATATTCTAAGGGGTGTTTACCAAAAAAGGTACTGGCTGTATAGAGATCAATGCAAATAACCATCTGACTGCACCATATTCTAAGGGGTATTTACCTAAAAAGTTACTAGCTGAATAGAGATCAATGCAAATAAGCATCAGACTGCACCATATTCTAAGGGGTATTTACCAAAAAAGTACTAGCTGAATAGAAATCAATGCAAATAACCATCAGACTGCACCATATTCTAAGGGGTATTTACCAAAAAAGGTACTGGCTGAATAGAGATCAATGCAAATAACCATCAGACTACACCATATTCTAAGGGGTATTTACCAAAAACGGCACTGGCTGAATAGACATCAATGCAAATAACCATCAGACTGCACCATATTCTAAGGGGTATTTAACAAAAAAAAAGGTACTGGCTGAATAGAGATCAATGCAAACGCCCATCAGATTGCACCATGCTGGACGCTGTTGGCTCCACACCCGCAACCAGTGGGATGGTTAATCATAATTGACTGATATCAATAATCTTAAGGAATAAAAAATATATCTGACTTTCAAAGGAAATGGACCTATGAATAAAAAACAGCAACGTAAAGGCTTGGTAAAACGTCGATCATGACTGCACTGCAAGCAAGTGCATCAAACGTTTCTGTTGTTAAGAATGTATGAAGAAGCAAGGTAATACGACTTTCACCAATTTGACACTGTCTGACTTTCAAAGGATATGGAACCACCAATGAAATTAACCATTAAACGTATGGGATTGGTTTTAATTAAAAAATGTGATTACGATGAAAGTAGCTTCTAAATTTGCTTTGACGGTATCAAGTAATTTCTCTTGATTAGAAGCCATGATAAAAACAAACCACTGGTTTTTTCCCCAGTTTTAAACAAAACACACTGTAATAGAATAATTTCTAAGAACACAATGTTGTGCAATTACAAAACTTGTTGGAAAATTCGGTCGTTTTAATTGTTTTTAAAATTGTAATTAAGTCTCCAGTAAACATCATATAAAACTAGAAACAGAAAGTTCCGAGCCAGGAACAAATTATAATGTGATCTTTTAGCCTCAAGTCGTGAAAGACAATAAAGGTCTAGAGATAAGGCCATTTAAACGAAGAAAAGTGTTAACGTTATAGTACAAATTAAATATTCAATTCAATAACAAACTTACATTTATGCACACATCCTTAATATAATTATAATGAAGGCATATTAATAAAATCTTATGTTCTGATTTTGCTGAGGCTACTTGCGTAGTTTCCTGCTTGGATATTATGTGAATATTTTTACGTAAATTTAAAGCCTCTAGCATGGTACATTTTTATCTTATGACTGCCCTTCTGTTGCCATTGCGTGTGTTAGGGATTCACCTGGCGGGGATAACTTTTATTTACATCATCGTGTAATTTTGGAGCATGATGGGCGTATGTGCACCATAAACCGGTTTAAATATTCTAAGGGGGTGGTTTTGCGACTGACCGTTCTAAGGCGGTGCCCCCTCCTTTATTTGTTCGTTTTGTCCGCGTGTGTTTGCTTTGTCGTTCGAGATATTTTTACTGCCACGGCGTTATTAAGAGTGATATATGTTAGTATTATTGTGTGTCATGCTTAATGATAACATCGAAATTTTGTTAAACATTTTTTAAATTATTTATTTCCTCTACAGTCTTTTAGAATACAACTTTGCATACTTGTAAAAAGGTGCACTAAGACGGCAAACAAGATCCTTAAAGCCGCTAGAAAATAACTTATATGACAAAGTCATATAGCTGATGTGAACGGCAGCTTTCTTTCGAACGAGGGATTTATATATAAGATATATATCTTCAGTGATTTCTGCGTTCGAAAATATATTTCAATATATCTTCATAACTTGCTGGCTATTGTTTTTTTCATTTCGTCCATATTTATATACTCGCATGTTCAACATTGTATTTAGCTTTAACAATTAATACGATAGCATGACAATTCAGTCCCAAGAATAATGCGTTTGTTAAGAAAAGTAACTGGCTAGTAAGTATCTAGTTCTTATTACTGATTTTTTGTTGTTGATTTCATGTCGCACCGACAAAATTATACAAGAGCCATGTTACACATGGCTAATCCCCACGCCAGGCATATCATAATTGAAGGCTAAAGTTCCTTGCAAGTTAGTGTCTGAAAGTATTAATTTTGGGGAAAGCTTTGAAGAACCGTTTAGTTGTGGTCCGCATCAGGGGTTTTAAGATGTGGAAGAAAGAATAAGTCAGTAGTGAGGTGGTTTACTGCTAAATTTTATTAATTTTCATGAACAGTATAGCTATGATGTTTTTCTATATGGCTACTGTAAAAAGAAGGAATGAAAAGCTAACAGGGAACAAGAGTGCCAGAACGTCAAAGCAAATTTCTTTACTCTAGCAGCTGTATTTGCAAATGGAATGTTAATTTTTTGGTTGTTTAGTAATCATTGTAAGTGTTCTGTTTTTTAAAGTCCACAAAAAACTCCTTAACAGGTAGAGATACCTTATATATAATAAAATACACCTAAAATTGGAGAGTAACATCTATGTTGTACCACAGAAAAGTGGTCTTGTTTTTTCCCTAGGGCCAATTATAAAAATGTTACAATATAAGTTATTTATAGTAACAACTAAGGGAAGTTAATCTTTAAAAAAAAAAATGCAAGTCCACACAAAAATCTTTATCAGGTAGAGATTGGTCAAAATACAACTCAAAATTGGATTTAGCACGCTTGTTGTACTACAGAAAAGTGGTCTCGATTTTTCCCTACAACTAGTAATGAAAAAGTTACAATAAAAGCTATTTAAAGTAACAATAAAGGGAAATAATCCTAAAGAAGGGAACTGCGCATGACACTTCGTCTCATGATGGTGTATAATTGTGCCAAGTTACATCAAAATCCCTCCATGCATGAAGAAGAAATGCTTCGGACAAAGTCATTCTTGTATCTGACCTTTGGCCTCTAAGTGTGACCTTGACCTTAGGCCTAGTGACCTGGATCTTGCGCATGACACTCCGTCTCGTGGTGGTAAACATTTGTGCCAAGTTATATCAAAATCCCTCTATGCATGAAGAAGAAATGCTCCGGACAAGGTTTTTATTCTTGTATCCTTTGACCTCTAAGTGTGACCTTGACATTCGACCTAGGGACCTGGTTCTTGCACACGACACTCCGCCTCGTGGTGGTAAACATTTGTGCCAAGACATATCAAAATCCCTCCATGCATGAAGAAGGTATGCTCCGGACAAATTTTTTTAAGAAAATATGATAAAGAGGAATAACTCAAAAAAATAGGCAAGATAGAGTTATTGTTCTTGCACACTGCACTTCCTCCTAATGTGTTCTATCAGTGTATGAAGTTTGAAGAAAATCCCTCCAGTACTTCTGGAGTTATGCTCCGGACAAATTTTTTAAGAAAATATGATAAAGGGGAATAACTCAAAAAATAGGCAAGGTAGAGTTATTGTTCTTGACACTGCACTTCCTCCCAATGTGTTCTATCAGTGTATGAAGTTTGAAGAAAATCCCTCCAGTACTTTTGGAGTTATGCTCCGGACAATGATCGTTGCGGACGCACGGACGGACGGACGGACGGACGCACGGACGGAGAGCATTCGCCTTTGGTGGGGGGATAAAAATGTGGCAACCTTCCAGCTCTGGTGGTGGGGGAAGACTCCAGTTGTCCCTCTATGCATTATTTCATCACGGACCGGCTCCTGGGTATAACCACCGACCTTCTTTAAAGCCAGACGGATGGCTGCCTCACACGGAGAGCTCAACTCCCCGAGTAAGGCTCGAACCCACATAAGTGAGGGGCAAGTGATTCGAAGTCAGCGATTAACCACTCGGTCGCGGAGGCCCCTCTTTATATTGAATATACTTTAAATGGTCTCATTGTTTGAAAAGGTTATTTACTTGAATGATAAAACAATATTCAGTCAGTTATATATATCTTTCAATTTTCAGATGAATAGAAGTGCATAAAACGGGAGACAAAGAAGACTTATATGAAGTAATTTCCTGAGAAGAGCCAATTTTATGGCTACAGCACAAGGCCTAGATTGAAAATGCGACAGTTTCATCATTATTAGAAAGGTTTATATCTGATACTGAAAACAGATTCGTCTAAATGTTTGACGATTTTATACAGTAATTGTGTCAAAAGTAAATGCATTGAATTATTGTGTGCACAACGTTTGTGAACATTTTAGAAGAAAAGATAAGCACCCTTAACACCATTTTGTGGGTTCAATTTGTATCATGTCACCACACATATGCTACGAATGAGTGACATTTCATACATTACAAGAACGAAACCAACCGTTAACTTCTTCAAGTATTAGGTATAAAGCTAATCTAATGCGAGTCTTTGATCATAAGTTACATGGATGATAGTGACTGCTGACTTCATTCAAGTATTACATTTAAAGCTAATGCTTGTGATCATTATTTCATTAACGACGGTTGTATGCTTGTGATCGTGATACTTTTTCATCAACCAAAGTGGCTTCTTTTTGGATTCAAGTCATTTGATTAAATCTAATCTAATGCTTGTGATCGTGATAATTTTTCATCAAACAAAGTGGCTGCTATTTGGATTCAAGTGCTATATTTAAAGCTAAACTAATGCTTGTGTTCGTGATATTTTTTCATCAACCAAAGTGGCTGCTATTTGAATTTAAGTGCTTTGTTTATATCTAATCTAATGCTTGTGATAATAATGTTTTTTTTTTCTTATGAATAAAAGTCACTGCTATTTGGGTACAAGTATTTGGTTTAAAGCTAATCGAAAGAAAATTACTGCTATTTGGATTCAAGTACTTTGTTTAAAGCAATTCTAATGTTTTTTATAACAATTATTATTCATGAACAGAAGAGACTGCTAATATGGATTCAAGAATATGATCTAAAGCTAATCTTATGTTTGCGGCTATTGCTATAATGTTATGTTTCAATCGGTCCCCTCAGACTACTTCTACATCTTGTTTGAAGGCGGTCAATCACATCTGAGCAAAATCTTATAACCTTTTTGCAGTTTTCTTATATTCTGTAAGAGATTTATTTAAGGAACAAAAATACTCATTTCATTAAGTTAGATCTCTACTTGAAAAGTATACTTTTCATGATATTTTGTAATTATCTCCCTTTAATATAAATGTATTTAAAAGGTGGAATTGTTATAGTCTAAGATTTAATAAATTTTCTAGTATTACATTTACATTTAATAAATATTGGAATATTTCAATTACTTGAAACAAAGGGCAGGTTTTGAAACAGCATGTAGGTTTGGAAATCATATGTTTGGTTGCGCAACCAAGATAGACAAAGGAAGGAAATAATAATTTTCAGATTTTGAAAATATCATGAAAATCGACGAATTTTATTTTCTAGATCTGATCAATCTTTGTATGGAATACTATCTCAAGTGCTAATCTTTATACATGTACGACTTCCAATCACACAATCTACGCACTAGAAAGCCAAACATATTTATATTCGTCTTAATTTTCTGTCTCACACACGCAAATAACTCGTTTGTAGGAACCTCCTTGACATATATCTAACACATGTTGCTGCCCCATGAGATATTAGATATAGGAAATGTAACCAAAACAGACAAAGGGACAATATGCTGTCAAACAAATAAATTCTGCAAAAGTGTTTTTTTAAGTTCTTCTTAAATGTTCAACCTTTACTGACCCCTTTATGTAATTCATGTCTGCGCATGCTCAACTTCTGGAAATACTTTAGCGCCACATGTTAAGGTTTTGCAGAATAAATTTATATCTTGTGCTGAACACTTGTCGTGTTTTTGATTACTTTGTTGTATGACTGCACTTGATTGATTTTACAGAAATATTCACAATAACAATAGAACACCACATACAGATTACATGTTATTCAATATGTCTCTAAGGCTGATAAAAGGAACATTTTTGTTTGGAAGATACCGTTTAGTTTAACTGCCAAATGTCTGCCTTTATTACTAGAGGTATCCCTGTGTCAACTGTGGTTGATGGCTGTAACATCAAGTGTTGTTTTTTCATTCATGGTACTTAACTGTAACTACGAAGGCGAAGGTAAAAGCTTATTCTTAGAAATTGTTTTAAAACAAATGACAATTCAAGAACAAATTTCTCCTGATCTTGATTTTGTAGAAAAATATATTGTATCTGTTTTCTTAAATGTTATAATTTCATTTCGAAAAAGTCTTTCTGACATAACATTTAGCTATTCTAGTTTCCACTTTTCTCTATTTTGTTTGAAACAAGACATGACTAAATCTAAATGACGCTATGCAGATGTGCTGACGTTATTTCTGTCTAGGACAAAACGATAAGAGTAACAACAAATTGTAATCTGTACTATACTGTACTATATGTAAAGGACATTTTGTCAAATCGGACATATTTGTAAGGAAATCAAGTCTGAATAACAATGCTAAAAGAGATTGTTATTTCATCAAAAAAAAAAACAACCTTTCTGGTTTGTATAGTTTTCACAATTTTATGATCAATCAGGACTTCCATATCAATAAAAATTCCTAGATTAGAGTTGAAGGGATGGGGATAGCCAATACGCCCATGTTCTGTTTCCAGAAAGGAATTAAAAAGTCGTACGTCAAATAGTGTAACAAAAATATTACATATTACTTGCGAAAATAGACGTTCATAAAAACTTAAAAATTGAAAAATAGTGTACACTTTTAATTCTATACTCAAAGATAGAGATCAGTGAGTGAATGTTAGTATTTGTTTCATTTCAACTATCCAGCTAGTATACTGCAACATAGCTCGATCAGTCGGGTAAAATGCATTTAACAATTGGATATAAGCAAATTATGTTGTGAGTTTGAATCCTCATGATGATTTTTTAAGATTTTTTTTTTCGTTTTTCTTATTCGTTTTCATTTTTGTTCCCATAATTTCGTTTCTTTCTTTGATGGTTCACTGTGGGGAATCACATGACCTAAATAATCTCTAAACCAAAATAACTTTATGAATAATATGGGATAATATTGAATCAACTTTTGCTGTAAATCTCAAATACAGCCTATCATATGGCTACATAGATGTATCCTAAAACTATATAGACTTCAAGTACAATCACCTTCTGATTATCTGAAACACTTCAAGAAACTGATACTTCTTATTTTCCTTAATGTTTGTAATTACAGGATATCTATCATTATTGTCAACTACATAATAATTTAACAACTTTCATTAGTCATATGTTAGACTATGTTTAAATTTCATATCTTATCATGGTAGGAAATTTATTCATGTTCTTCAAAATATAACTTTTGTTTAGAGATTATTTTGACCATGTGATTCCCCACAGTGGGTTTGTATGTCTCTGTATAACATAATAAATGTTATGTTCTTTTTCCGCATAAGTGCATGCATCTTTATGTGATGCTAAACCTTTCTCATCTGCCATACCGGCTTTAGATATTTTTCTGGCGTGTGTTTCTTCATGTGCACTGTGACACTCTCAGACAAACAACTTTGTCTTCTGTGATTTATTAGACATTTATTTCATTTCAATTTCTTTATTGCGATATGTCTGGTGAATTAAACTGGCTACTAATAGGTTTTAATCAAGCATGTATGGCTCAATTATGTAATGTAATACATTTTATTTGGTGTAATTTAGAAGGGACGACCAAATTCAATGTGTGTTAGAAATACTGTTCAACAACCGTGTTTTATTTGTGTCGTCTAGCTAATTTCTCTAAGGTATATTAAAGAAATAAGATGTAGTCCCCGGGCCATGAAATTGACGGCAACATCTACGTGATATATTGCCGCCATTGACCGTTCCGAGGCGGTGATCTGCTTTGTTCTTTCTTCGTATATCTTTGTGTCTGTTTGTTATATGTTATTATTATTGGATCCGTCTTTGTCAATATGTTCATATGCTAAGGCGGTATATATATATTATACATTTACATATACCCCTATTTTCATGTGAATGTTCCTGTTGGCATTTGTGCTTGTCTTTTATAACTTTGTTTGAAGTTTAACTTAGCTGTGACTTAATTATTGTTTCCCCTTTAAAGACATGCAAAAACAATTTTCCAAGGAAATGTCAATACAGTCATATATACCGAAACTACGCAAATGTTCGGAATTTATCCTATTAAACATGTTAATTATCTTTAAATGATGTGCTTACAAAATGTTGTCATTGTGCCGTACATAGAAGACATTAGGAAACAAACTGCTAAAAGCAATTAT
Organism: Mercenaria mercenaria; assembly: GCF_021730395.1. NCBI lineage: Eukaryota > Metazoa > Mollusca > Bivalvia > Venerida > Veneridae > Mercenaria > Mercenaria mercenaria. The sequence goes on from NC_069362.1 coordinate 49,181,733, forward strand.
TCCTACATATCATGAATATGTTCTAGAAACAGACCTCCAGAGCTGTAATTATTAACATGGGAATAACTTAATTGAACTTCTGTGTAATGTAGCAAGTTGACAATCTTCTTTGTAATTTGTACATGATTTTTTTTGCAGTAACGTCTTATTATGAACATTATTTTTACTATGATCTTCATATTCTGTATTTTCACAATATAAGCTAGGATCTAAGAGACATATCGTGTCATTTTTTCCGGAAAACGAAACTTGTAAAAAACCTCAAATGCTCCTTTCATTATGTTATTTATTATAATATACTTTTGACATTTTGTGAATGAAGTGTAATCTCACACCATCAGAAGGCCGAAAGCTGTCTACAAACAAATTTAATGATTACAATATATGCGGCTAAATTTCTTTACGTTTTACATAAAAAATTAACTTAGTGACTACAAAATGTTTAATTGTACAAACTTGAAAACTCCCTAAATCTAAATAATCTGATATTTTTACTTTTTATTACCAAAAGTTACTCTCTGAATTTCAAAACGATTGATAAAAACACGTAGACGTATGCCTTTAGCTCTTATGGTACAAAACATTTCAATTTCTATTAGATCGATATGATTGCACCCAGACAGTTAGACGGAATAGTTCACTCTTTAATGACAGCGGTTGGGAATAAATTCTTCATTATTTATAGCGGTTTGAACAAAGCGTTAAGTTTCTTCTTGGACGAATTCTAGTGAACTTCCAAAAAATTCGATTTCAACTAAACTGTGTAAGCTGAAACTAGAGTATTAATTTTGCATAAAAGGTGGAATTTTGCTATCACTCGTATCACCCAAATCTTTATTGTTATGAAAAGTAAGCTGTGCATATCTTAAATATATAATTCAGGCAATCCACATGGCTAAAATTTCATTCACTAAATATAGTTGTGTTTCATACACTTTATGTTTACTGTCCGAATTATTTATCATCTAATATACAGAACAAGTTCAATCATTTACAGGGCATTACTTTTTAGGTTTGCAATTTTGTAATATAGAACGTTTTAAGCGTTTTATGATAAATTACAGTCATATTGTAAAAAGGTTTATATTTCATATGAAATGTTCACATATATGTACTTTTAAAGTCTCATAAGAAATTAAATGTTTAACACATTCCCTCCATTCTATTAATGTGTATAACTGAAAAGTGTGTTAGTTATAAGTTAATACTAAATCTGTTCTATTTTGAATTGATTTTAAAGATGAAATTCTTCATTTTCAAGTTAAAATTCTAGAATATGCTTACGTTCCTACTTAGTTTACATAAACAGAAACGGCAATAATTGTTAATACAAATACATGTAACAGTGTTAAGAATGAAATAAATAAATTCATTTTGCATCTATGCAAATTACAGTGTTTTATTTAAAGATGGTCAATGTTCATCTTTCATAAAATATGTTATAATTAGATATATATTTAAATCTAGAAAATTCTTATCATTTTTTAAAACTTTGCTAATTAATTGAACTAACTGTATGTAGAGCTGCAATAATAATAACTTATAATAATAATACATATTTCTTTTAGTGGCAATACTACATAATACTTGGTTATACAGTAAAGTCTTTGAATCGGACACAAAGTACTTTTTCATTATCTATAGAAAGGTTCTTGTGTACTAACTGTTTGTTATTACAAATGTGTATTTAGGTATAACACACCTTTTAAATAAAGATCAAACTTATTTTAAAAAAAATCAGACAAGACATTACCTTCATAAATCCCGAAGTGAAAACACAGAACACTGATAATGATTATCCAACTAGTCCAAGAATATCCAGGACCGGTTGCCCGCAAAGACATTCTTCGAATTTGGTTTTACAAAAATGTATGATATTTACAGCGTCCAAAGTCACCGCTGTTTTGCTTCACGCTGAATGTTCGCTAGACAGTGTTATTCAGTGGCTAAAGCCAATATTCAACCTCTCTCTTAAACTGCAGTATTCAAATTAGAAAAATGTAAAAACAACACTTAATTTTTCTTCCTTCCAATCCAGTTAGTTATGACAATTTCATGAACAATAAAATATTGCTTCACTGTTCCAACGATTCCTTACATATTAATGAACTGGGATGGTAAAGTATGATTGACTGATCCTGGAAAACACTTAATTATATGTGGCTCTCGTAGGATATTGACCAGTAATGAGAAGCTGCCAATAAACGTGAAGGATCACTGTGGTTAGTTGTTGCATTAAAATTTTGTCATGATTTGGTCATAAAAGTATAAATCCATTAACTTCTTTCATAACATTAGAGAACTTCACTTCAGCTTTTCGAAATGCTATTTTGTCAAGGAATTGCCCCTCAAGAAATAACAATTGATGTTCCGCAAAAACTGCATCTCAGAACTGAAGTTTTCTTCTATTTAGTTTATACATAATTTATTTTAGGTCGATTGTGAAGCAAGTTCTACAACTTATATTAATCACTCTCGACACCTCATTCCTGATGGAAGAGGCTAGTATCCCTTTTAATGCTGAGCGCCAAGCAAGGGAGCTAATGGTACCATTTTTCACGTCTTTGATATGACGTGGACGGGGATCAAATACACGACCTCCCGCACTCTTCTATTTAAAAGTAATATACAGTGAAATATTGAAAATATCATTAAGTGCTTTATTCAGTTCATTACGGAACTTGATGTTTTCCGTGGGAAAGTCAACTATTGGACCATATACATGTATCTGAAAATTACTGAAAAGGCACTTGCAGCATCTGCGGGTTCGTAATTAACCTAAAGAAATCAAGACGTCAATTTCCGTTTAAATTTGCCGGTTGCATACGTATGTCGAAATTCTTTTTATCAAACTAGCTAAATACTATGGGATTATCATTTTTTGGCGTATTTTAGGATGACCCATTTTTAAAGTGTGTAACCATGGTTACAACATCTATGCTCTGAGCTTTACAGCCTTGGAATCACCATCACAGTCAACAACATCTTATTGAGATGAAATAAATATACGTAAATTTAAGGGTAAACATGAGAAAGTTTGCTTAGTGTCCAGTAATAGCTAGTACTGCGAAAAAGCAATATTCAAAGAAGGGTGTTCTTACAGATTTTATGTGGCTCAACTACGCATGTTATAGATATCCGCAAGTTCGTGGCACTGAGTAATAGCCTAGGATATTTTCGTTCTTATGATACCACACACACGAGGCTACTAACTTGCAAGATGGCAGCCCGGAGATTGGGCTGCTCACAAAACTTGAACAATTCCTCCACTAACATTGTATTTTATACATATAAAAATATGAGAAAAAAAAAACACAACAAAATACAAGATTCCAAGTTAAAATTTTGTAAACATAATAATCTAATAATCCCTATCTGAATTACTTTTCTACATCGCCACAGCTTTGCCATAGCCTTAATTTAAAACTTGGCAGTTTCTTCGATTCTTTAGATAATGAGCATTAGTATTTTTACATTCAATTTCATTTCCTATATATTACCTATAAAGACATGGCATACGTTCTTACACGCAGCTAGATAACTTATTTCATTCAAATATTTAGACGAGGCAGTACATCTTTACTACTTGGATATTTTACAACAGACTTATTTTTGCGAGATGATGCGTATATTTTCCATTACTGATTTTACATTTTTTTCGACTGAAATGCATGAGTAGTCGGAAACAGCTTTGAAGGGTATTTTTTCTGTTCTAGGCACCAATACGCTGTTAAGGAAGTGGATCCGTAATGGTATTTGGCTATTTACGCGTGATTTTCTTTGACATATTTCCGTTTAAACATTCTCCGGGCGTAAACATGACTTTCCATAAAAGTGCCAAATTGCAAAATTTCCGATGTTTATTTCGGATCTATTAACTTAAATGACAAGTGACATAAAGATGCGCTGCTAGATTGGACCCCTGGTAATAATTGTCAAGTAGTTTATATTCTCATAATCTGGTCATCTTACTTGCATATGAAATCTTAAGGCATACTCAAACTTTCCTAAAGAAAAATCTTTCATGGGAATTATATTTCAATGCTCCAAATGACATCTCGTCCAAATATTTAGAATATGATTCCTGTTGTTGTATTTTAGATTATCAGTAATATAACAAATAGTCATTGTGTAAATTTCCAGTGCAAGATGTCAAGAAATGCTTAGAACAGACATGAACATTTCATTTTGTGATAATAAAATGATGTCATGCAGCTTTGTTTGCATGTCGCCTGCAAAAATAGTTTTGAAAAATTATCAATGGATATTTGCTCTACTTATGAAAGGTAGCATTCATAATACTAAATAACTTCAAATTGGTGATTTTTCGTCGTTTACGACAAAACCAAGTATTGTCTTGGCACTTCTATATAATATAAGATCGCACATTCTTGCATACCCAACGGGGAAAGTATAGGACTATCCGTTCACGTGCTAGGTAAAGATACCCTTGTCTTTCCCTAGGGAAAACCCTTGTCTAAAATAGCGTGCACTTCAGTGACGTCATCAGTACTACTTTCGTATATTAAACGGACTACTTTCGTGTATTCAATAAACAAATCGATTTCTTAATCTTTCTTTATCTGTATATAAAATCCATACATATAATTAAATAGATAAAATTAAATTACACACAAGGAAAAGGCAAAAACATCACAGAATCTCTAGTTATCACACATTTTATCATAAATGTCCTGCTGTAGTGACTTCCCTTGATATTCAATACACAGTTACTTCCCTTGAAGGTTATAAACGGGAACGCTGTCAAAAAATGTCAACAATAGAGCTTGTCCAGTTTAAACTTAACGATACTGTGCAGATTGGCAGCGCAGGTCGAAAAGGAAAAATTGTAGATATAGTCAGACCCTTAGGCACTTATCAGATTTACAAGGTTCAGTTATTTGATGATGGAACTATCCTCACAGCAGCCAGGCATGAATTAGTCAAGGGACTGCCAGATGATAATATGGACTTTGACTTAAATCTACTCTTTGAAGAGTTTGAAAGAAAACCCCTGGAAAACTTTACTAGTCTTGAAAGTAATAGCACTTCAACTGCAGGTTTTTTGCCATTAAACACTCAGATCTCATCTGATGTCTGTCCTCCACTGAACTATCCACAAAATCAAATTAGTCAGATATGTGAAGACCCTTATGTTAGTATCCCAACAAGTAACCAGTTTACTCCAGACAATGTGCCGCTAACTGATCCATTCTGTATGGGACCAGCTCCTGCTTCCAATACGCATGATTTGCTTCGTGGTCCGCTTTGTTCCGAGATACAAAGTAATGATCCTAATTTCAATGTTCCACCAGCAATATACTCTCCAAGTACCATGAATAAGAGATTTCCTGAAACAAAAAACACAACAAATGACTATATAAAATTACATGAAAACCAAAGGACAGCACAAAAAACATCAAGCCATCAAAAGCTTCTTGAAAGTTACTTAGCATTTAAAAATGAAAGCCGTCCAATTTATACAATTCCTCCAGCAGATCTCGACAAACATCTATCAAAATTTTTATGCGTGTCCGCCAGAGGGACGGCACACACTATGAACCTTCAACCCTAAAGGGTATTCAGGGAAGTATTCAAAGGTACCTCAATAGACATAAATATGGGTACAGTATAAAAACAGATGCTGAATTTGCACATTCAAGAGAATGCTTTAAAACAAAAACAACAGAGCTGAAAAAAGATGGTAAGGGTACTAAGCCAAAAACTGCGGATGAAGTAAGTGAAGAAGAAATTTCTTACCTCTACCAAAAAGGTCAGCTAGGCTCCCAGACACCAGAATCTATTATCAACACCCTGTGGCTCAACAATACTCTCCATTTTGGTGTAAGAGGAGGTGGCACTGAACACCGGGAAATATGCTGGGGAGATATTCAGCTGTGCTTCGACAATGAACTGAAAAAAGAATACCTCATATACAATGAGCGTCAAACCAAAACAAGGACGGGGCAAGACATAAATGTTCGCCTAACAAAGCCCAGAATGTATGCGACTGAAAATCTAGCAAGATGCCCAGTTGAACTGTACAAATTTTACTCTGACCACAGACCAGACGGCTTTTCAAAACCTACTGATCCTTTTTACCTTGCACCAGTTACAAGCAACAAAAATCCACTGCCCACAGATACCTGGTTCATGTCCCAAGCAGTTGGGAAAAACAAGCTATACAACCTAATGAAAAACATGACGGCAAAAGCAGGGCTGCAGACAGACAAACGTCTCACCAACACAAGCGCAAGAAAACATCTATGCCAAAAACTGCTACGAAATGATGTACCAGATGCGCAAGCTATTCAGATAACAGGTACAGTAAGGCCTAAAAAAAATCTTTGTTTCCGGTAACACGCTCAAAAAAATTAGGGTAGGTAGGTCGGAATTTTTTTTTTTTGTAATATTTTTTTTATTAAGGGAGACTTTTCGGAAAATATTTTTGTGTCAAAAAATTAATTCAAATAAGGGGGTTATGCCTTTAGAGCATCAGGAAGCTGATTTCTAACATCAATGACCATGTTTAAAGGACAGGAAGTTGCAGTTTTGCAACTGTTTGTTAAAAAGTTGAAAAAAATTATTCTCCAAAGCCATAAAAACATTTTGGGTCGGGCCAAAAATTTAGGGTAGGTCGGGATACCAGAAACAAACAATTTTTTTTTATGCCTAATTTCAGAAATTATAGTATTTATAAGTTTATATCATTCAAAATCTTTTAAACGCAACAGCATGCATTAAACTGATATCACAAATAATGTCATTTCAGGTTACAATGTAACTTAACGGAGTTTACAATCGAGTGTGTAATAATTACACAAAAAATGTAACAGCCTCTCATAAATTTGAAAAATAGACCTGCAAGATCAAAATATTTTTTTTCTTACTAGTGAACACTAGATGAATCCTTCCGAGAGTGGTTTAGCCACAGTGAAAATAAAAGATCTCACGTTCATCAGGCTATATATAAAAAAAAAGATTTGTTTCCGCTAATGCGACCTACCCATAATAATGGCTGCAACCCATTATTTTCCTGATCAATGAGATGAAATTTTTTCCCTTCCCTCTGTCTTCATAATATTATGCAAAAAGAAAAAAATCCCTAGCTATTTACCCAAACAAAAAATTTGGGTTGTGTTACCGCAAGCAAACAATTTTTTAATTATGGCCTCAGTGAAATATATTTTTATCGTACATGCAAAAATACTTTTTACAGGTGAACACCATAGTCATTATTTTCACAAGTAGCATAGCCATGTTTGAACATGTAAGATCATGTACGAGTGAAAAACATTTTGATCTTACATTAACTTTCCTTTATATGTCATAAAATATAAGCCATCACATATAGACCTGTGAAAAACATTTTGATCTGAAATATATTATAAAAATATTTTTCACAAGGGATATTTTCGCAAGTGGCAAGATATCGCTTTGGTGAAAAGAAATAGTTTGATCTAACATGAAAAACAAACATCAAAATTTCCTTTTAAGTTTTTAAAATCACACTGATGGAGTTATTAAATTATTTCGATCTTTAACTGAAACAAACAAATTTTCTTCTATTTAATTTCATTTGAATTTTTTTTTAACAACCTCCGCATAGTCAAAGAGAATATTCCTTAGATGATGTCGCAGTGTTTTTTAATATTAATTGCAACACAGTGTGAAATTTATAAAATACATTTTTCCGTGTTCATGCAAAAAGAACGACTGAATAGCATCAGCAAATTAAACAGGAATCAGGCTAGCATTTTGTCAATCCTTTTATGTTGTTCATTTCGATGAGCACTGAAAACATATATTTCCTTTCTTAAATATTTACATTTTCCCTATTGTTTTCCATTAAAAATTATGTTCATTTTCGTATGAACAGCAACAGGAAAGACACGAAATTTACGTCATCACTGCTGGGTGATACCGACCCGTTTTGATGACGTCCCCGTATAGTCAGGAAGAATGTTCCTTAGATGATGCGCTGTTATTGCATTGTTGACCAGAACGGCCGGGATACTAATTTTAATGTTAAACATCACAAAATATCTGCGATATATAATATTATCTTGTTTACAAATGGAAAGGAAATATAATGTAAATAAAAGAAATGAAACTTTTTTATCGGTGTTCATGCGAAATAAATGACAGAATAGCCTAGGATCAGCAAATTAATCCATGAATCACGCTGATCCTATTCTGTCGTTAATTTCGCATGAACACCAAAAAAAATCATTTCATTAATTAATATACTAACACGGCCCAAGTCTCAAAATTGTGTCAAAAGGTAGAGAATAATTTTTGTGTATTTATTAGAAACATCCAGAAAAAGTTAATTTGTATCGAATTTTATCTGAAAACATGCCGGTAAAGTGCTATACCAGTATGAGTTACAATATTTACAAGCTATAATCTGGATATGCTTATAGCTAGAATATTAAACATGTACTGGCTGTGTAATTTTTCATACTTTTCTGGTTCCTAGCCTGATTTCCCAGATTCTGGCCACTTTTCCTTATTAATAGTGCATGGGTGCAGCTGTACAGCAAGGTGACTGGCAGACACTTCTATTATTTGCCCAGTCTGGATTGCATCCCAATTTTGACAAAATCTAAAACATGAAATTTGAAAAAAAAAAACAAAAAAAAAAAAACTTACATGTTTTTTTTTTCTGTTCCCAGGTCACAAGAATCCTCAGAGCCTCAACAATTACCGCTGTCTGACAAATAAACAGCAGCATCAAATCTCTACAATGCTGACTGCTGGATCTATGCCTGCTCAACAAGAACTTGCTGACAAAACACCTGCTCTGCCCGTGGGCCAACATGATCACGTTACTCCAATTGTGTCAACAGCTGGTGACCAATCACGGATGATCAACACAAATAATCAGAATTTTGTCCACAATTCAGACATGTCATTTAATTTAAATACTTCCCCTGCATCACTGTTTCGCTCAGTGTTTCAAGGATCAGCAATATACGGCGGAACTTTTAACATTAACATAAATATGTTCTCAAACACTCCGTCTTCTGTTCACAGACAGTAAACATGGCGGCCGCCAGTACTCGATGACATAATTATTTGACATATGTAGGTCAACAAGATTGAAAAGACAGTAGACGTATTACGGTTATTGCATTTGAACCTAACAAAGTTGTGTATTTAACAAAATTTGAACAGATTATATGGCCAGTATTGATAAATTTTGTAATGAAAAAAGTATTTTCTTCGCGGACAGATATCGTAATAAGGCGGGGTATATTGACAGTTATGTGTAAACTTGTTATAACTTTCTTTTTCAATACTATTTAATATATTTAATTATTTAGCTGAGTCGAAATATGTTATCAGCAAAAAATGAAAGGTAATTTGTTGTTATTTAGATGAAAGTAAAAGATGGAAATATTTCTTGTCGTAAGATTTCTTTGTTTGCCTGTTGGCACGCTCAAGGATATGTGAAATGTTCTTCATACACCTTCAGAGGCCTCCGACAGGGATAGAAGAGGTATTTAAATTTTAAAATTACTCATTTAACATTAGACTTAGTGAAGGGTATGCAAGAAAAAGAATCTTACATGAGCCCCTGTGAAAGACTGGTTTTTCGGGGACAGCGGGGGAAGTCGGAACCTCGCAAGCTCGGTTCCTCCTATCCCCCGCTGTCCCTCGGGATGCGAAAAACCAGTCTTTCACAGGGGCTCATGTAAGATTCTTATACACGTATGTAATGTTCTTTTGAAAGACAGGGATAGCTCCAACAGAATACAAATACAAACATTAATATGTCGAATCGCAGGCTTTTGTTTACCCTATCCATTCGTGTTCGTAAATAATCGAACTATGATTTATTGCTTTTTGTGACAGTCAAATGACAAGCGAGTGCTAAATTTAAGGACAATATCTATAAACTTTAACACCGATGGTTGACCAGCTACTACTACAGATTTGTAATTTCATACGTCAAGGAGCATTATTGATTTTGCGAAGTGGTGTTTTATCTTTGCGCCAGTGATATATTTTAGTTTTTAGATTTTAGATTGTATTCTTAATTAGGTAGTATACCTTGTTACCAGGGTAAATTCAAATCAGTTGAACCTTAGCAATTTATTGTATTTCGTGTAATTTACTGTTTTAGCTTCAACAATCTCAAGTTCGTTTATCGTTGTCCCTTCTATTACAGAAGTTACCCAGGTTTGAAGTACATGACCCTTCAAAGGTATTTATATTGAAAGAAGGCAAATACAGATATTTAACACTTTCCAGAGTTTTTCGATTTCACTGTTTTCCGTAGAAGTCTGCGTAGTTGATAATTTTACTAATATGTGCGTTAGCTGTCTAATATAAGCTTTAGATGTATATGTCGCAGGGCTCGTGTTTCCATGGTACCGCATTTTCTCTCAACTTTGAACAAGTATGTATGATAGCGTGTTTTTCGACAGCTTCCGTGCCATTCTGTTAATGACTAACATGGAATATTAGGGTAATATTATTAGCAGAATACCAAACACTTAACATGGTACCCTATTTATCTTAACGTTTAATGTAACCATGGCAATAGAGATGTTTGAAATATCCTATATCTTGCTTTATATCGTAATTTTTAGAAAAAGAAAATAAATAATATTAACTTTCTCATTTAATATAGCTTTAAATATTTTATTTCTAAAGTAAGTAATATGTTCGTATTATTTGAATTTATTTTAACAATTTTCAAAACTTAAAGTACTTACTGACAACATTTGCTTTTTTGCTAAACGTTTATTAAGAATTTGTACAAACTAAATATGACTTTAAATAAGGTCCAATGTCCCTATTTTTTTCTCTTTTAATAAATCACTTTGTACAGATACATTTATTTTAATAACAAACTTATGTATTCTGCAAAAAAACTTAGAATATATGAACACAATATAGTAAGAGTGCTTAATACTGTTTTCAAACAAACGTACTTTCTTCAGACACACCAGCATTGAAAGTTTTGTTTGGTTTGACCTTATCACGACGCTATTGCATCAATGATCGGATTCAATCATTTTCTGGAATTCATTGTTGTGGAACTATCTGCAAATGAATTAATAAACTTACTTTGTGAAGACATTAATGTCTCAATATCAGTCAGCTGTAGCCTAGCAATTATCAGTAAAACAGCGAAACGACCCTTTTGATATAAACATAAATGACGTGAAAATGTGAACACAAGATCAGTTTATTCGTGATGGAAATGTCTGATAAGTAGATCTGTTTAATCAAAGAATAAGTGACAGCAATTGAAACCTTGTTAACGATATCCATCGAATATTCATTGTCGGCCGGCTCCTATTAAATAATGTTCTTATTTTCATTTTACCTTTTTATATCGCACTGTTTTTCAGTGCAAGAGTGCTACTATATTTCAGAACTGCTTTATGTTTTCAACTGATACGCCAGTTTAAGAAAATTTTAACGACAAAAGTATTTTTTTGAGTTTTTGATAATCTATATTGATTTAAACTTCCTTATCAAGGTTCAGTCATACGTGTCCGTGTGCTGTAAATGTTTTCAATTAAAATATTGCGAAACATTTCATGGTAACAGACCATATCATTTAGTCAAAAAGCTTTTCTAATGTCGCCTTCCTACTACATGTATCGTGATACCACCTCCTACTGATTCTAATATCGCCTTTCTACTATCACATTATCACTTTCCTACAGTATGTATTTTACCAAAGCCTTCCCGCTATACTATTATCGCCCTTCTACTATTCCAGTATCGCCTAATATATTCTAATATTGTTTTCATACTATTCTAATATAGCCTTCCTACTATTTTAATATCGTCTCTCTACCATCTAAATATCGCATTCCTACTATACACATCCTAACACTTTTATTGTTTGATGCTTGTACGATGGTCGACGGGTATGAAAATACAAAATATGACCATATATTGATGTAGCCTCTTAGTAGAAATAAACAATGGGATCAGAATAGAATGTAACACGTTTCATATAATTTTCTATTTCATTTTTAAAACAGTCTCACAGATGATTTTATTTATATCTTTATTGACCATTAAGATGGAATCTAAATCTATCGATTATCTTCATAGTATTTTCAAACTGATATAGTTAAAAAATAAACGTTACAATTGATATGTAAAATTTGTAAGAAAATGGCTTAATATTTAACTAATACATTTTATGAATATGGACTAAGATTTTCATTATAATGCTCTGTTGTGGTATTTTTTGAAAATATTTTTCGAACATACTAAGTCTATTACCTTCTTATCAGAAAGTATAGATAGTAATGATAAAACGTTTTATTAAACTTATAGCAACTTATAATATGTATGTATGATTACATTAAATGTTTTAACTGTTTAAAGTTTCAAAAATCATTAATTACACATACGAAACACGGGTTATTAATTGATAATTACATTTAATACCAGAGTTAATTGGTAACCAACATTAACTGTTATTTGATACAGGTGTAGGGGACTGTTAATGTAGTTAATAGAAACTACTGCTTAACAATAGTATATCAATTATGTGCAATGAATAGATTCTTCACTATTTTATGATATAACGCACATTCGTATACCCTTGTGAATACAACTGTTAATTTGTCAAAAGACAATTATTTACTCTCTCTTTACGTTTTCCCCAGAATCCAAATAATGATTTATTGCTTCTTTGTGACACACAAATGGCAATAAAGTACTTAAACAAGAAATATAAATGCAAATGCCGATGGTAGAACCATAAAATGTTCCGAAGTGTAAACGAAAGGAGCATCACGGATCATGCAATATGGTGTTTTTTATTTTCCTTCAAGTGAATTTTCATTTTTTGACATTACACCCATCATAATATTTGAACTAAATTGTTCAGAACAAGTATAGGCTCGAGAGAGAGAGAGAGAGAGAGAGAGAGAGGGAGAGAGAGAGAGAGAGAGGGAACTGATCTTGAAAAGTATACAATTTGCCCATTGGCTGCTACTCTTTTTCCGCGGAGAACATCAAACTTCTTCGTCAATACACTTCAAAAAATTGTATGTCAAACAGATAATCATATTAAAGATAGGCAGTACTCCATGGCACAAAAATTTTAGTAATTGTGTTTATTATACATATTATTTAAAACTTTACAGCATTTGATAATTTTGCCGGTTGCACGTGTATCAGATCAATATGTTTTGCATTACTATAATCACCTGATGAGCGGTGAACTCTGTACGTTATAATTTTTAAAACATAATGTTCTCTACGACAATGACCACGAATAGTCAAGTGTTGTTTTTTTGCAGTACATAATTTGTATACCAAAAACACACAGTAACCTATGTAGCGTGTCTTTCCTATCTCTTCGTAGCACTTTTGGTATCAGTTATTTGACTTTAGCCTTAAAATGCAATGCTATAACCATATGCCTATGGCAGGTCCAAAGCAACCATGCAAGTAAAAAGCATGTCTGCAAGTACATACAAATTGTAATGTATAAAAACCAAGTTTGACATTTTAAAATAAGCTTAAGAAAGAACAATTTCAGTCGCAGTTTACAAAGAGCAATATGTCTGATGTAACAGATGGCTTTCAGTTACGATGTATCTTGATTTACCTATCTATATTTACTCTGGTAGCTTTTGTTATTTCTAGTTTTTGATTCATTGGTTTTCATTTCAGGAAAAGCCTTCCCGGCTAATCATCGAATCGTTTAGAAAGATTGTCATTTTCATCCAAAGTCAAAAGACATGGCATTAATAAAGTGATGTTGAGCAGATCCTATGACGTAATGTCTGGACGAAATCATATTGAGTGGAGTAACACTAGAGCGCTGCATTCACTTTTCTGATATCCTATAAGCCTTAGATAGCCTAAAATGAATTGATTTGTAAAACTTTAAGACAACCTGCTTCCTTATTTATTTCATTTTTTTGTTAAGAATACTTTCGTTTAGTACCAGGCAGTGTTTGTTTATTAAACGCTAGTATATTTAGATCTTGTCCAAATAACCAAACTAATATAGACGTACATAAATGTTCAAATTTAAAATAAAATGCATTTATATAAGACAACACATTTCATTACTTTTTAAATGTTTAGATATATTCTATTTAACTTTTTGCATTTCAACGGATACTTTACAAGTTATATTTGCATTCAACTAGAAGGTCACAAATCCAAACATGCATTTTTTATTTTATTTTATTTTTAATTAACAGTTGTTAAATTGTTCGTATTTTTTGCCAACGAAATGGTATAACATCATTCTGTTAATCTATCATAATAGATTGTTTTTAATAGTCGATATTTTATTGCAATGGAAATGATGTTTACATTACAACTAAAGGAGAATATACATCTGCTACTTAACTTACTCAATTTAAATAAACATATTACTTTTTAAAAATATTCCTTTTGTATAGTCTACGGATTTATTCATCCCATCAAAGGCTCACATACAAAAAGTTTAATTTAAGTTAACCCTCCCTTACTTTTGCCTTGTAATAAAATTCAGATACTGAAATATCTGTTGCGTGTAATACCCCGTCAATTAGCATATGTGACATTTATTGCAGTGATATGTTTCTTTTTCCACCGTTGAAACCATGTTTATTGCTTCCGAATATCGGCACTGTTCGACACATCCGATATCGTGTAAATACCGTACTCCTGTAAAACAATGTTCAAGTTTCGTATATGTCAAGCTGTTTAGTCACTGTTTTAAGAAGTAGGAAATAATCTGTACTTTCTCCATATTGTTGTACGTATTACTAGTAGTTATTCCCTGTGTTATACACACTTTGTTAATGTTAAATGACTCGTTATATGGCAGTCAATGGTTCAATGGTATATTTTACTGGGCTGAAGTCTAATATTGCAGAAAAATATGAAACTTTTTTTCTGATATCATGTAATAAATCACTTACTAAATTGATTGTCGGACAATAGTCAAGACTACTGGGCATTTTATTTTGACAAAGTTGGATAACCAGGTAGACAGTCTTTGTTGCTCTGGAATTATGGCAATCGAATTATTCAAAAGTGAGAAATTGACAACTAGTCAGCTCAATAATTGGATTATTTGAAAATTCAACAGATAATTGCCTTGACAGTATGCAACTACTTTTCCAATTCATTTTATCCAGACATATTGCATTTACAAATCTCCGTAACATCATTTTTATTTGCATTCTTATTTTATCCGAGACAAGATGACAATTTGTTAGAAGATTCTAGAAATTTTTTTATGATAGATCGCGAAGATATTTCCAAAACGAGAATGCGATATTAAGTAACGAAAGTAATAATAAATTAACAATCATATAAACATAAACACATTCAAATCCCGACAAAATGTGATAGGATGTCACTTTGATTATTTTTTCATCCACGACTTTTTCTTGGTAAATTTGTATTGTTTTCTTTTGAACGTAGAAAATTTGATGAGAGAGACCGTATATATTGCCAATATATCAGCAGTTCGAGAAATAAGAAGCGTAATTAAGCTTTGGTTAAGACCCTCGGGGTCAATGGTCTTTTTGAATGCTTACGTGTCACGAAAAGTACGCTTGTCAATTAAATATGTATTGAGAACGTTCAGGACTTCTTGTATTTCCATGACGTTTCACTTTGCGGTCTTCATGTCATACTGCGGTGATTCAGGCGATTGAAATACGTACAAACATAATCAGTCACCCAAGAAGTTGCACTGTATCGCAAAAATGTAGCATCCTTAAATTTGTTTAATCATTCATGAAAATTGAATAAAGACGGAGCAGTATAAGGGACCACAATACTTAACCGGCCGATCCGATAAATAAACAAAATCAGATAAGAAAACCGATGTAATTTATCAGATATATTCGGATAATCCTTTTCTTTAGTCGCAAACTTCAGTATAAAATGCATGTTTATATTACGTTGAAGTACATGAAGCACATGAACAACTAATTGTTATTATTTAATTATTTTTTATGATAATTAGACAGACGTTAATTTTGAAAACCGACATACATAAGGAAACCAACATTTAAAAATAATCTTAGTGATTTATTTATTTTAAGTGGAGTGCTGGTATATCTAAACAGTCGCATAAATGCAAGGCTTGTGGCAGATTTTACAATACTGATATCTATATATTTTTGACGATGGTTCAAGCTTAGTTTTCCTTTTTAACAATTGCAACTACTTTCCAAGCTCTTAACGGTGCTTTTGCACTAGGAAGGTCATACAAAATCTCTATTTAAAAAAACGTTTGTTCCAAAGACAAATCTGTCTAGCACCATATTCTTTGCAGAAGACTATATCAATTATTCATTCAAACATCTTCCATAGGGAAGTAGATATAAAAATAATGTTAAAATCACTCTTTATTGAATTTTTGACCACATGGCCTTTATCAAAACATGAAAAGTCATCGATACAGCTACGTAACATCCATTATATAATACTTGTTTTGTCTCAATGACCTGACGTCATTTCCTGTAAACAAGAGGTCAAACGACGTAACGTCACTTCCCGTATTATTTCACATGTGTCTGTCTCTCAATTTATAATTATGTGTTATATTTAACATTACAACCATGTGAAAATTTTGTTGCAAGCTTCCTTATCCATTTCTCCTTTACTATCTGTCTCTAAAGGCGGCCTTCGTTGTATAACTTTTGCAGTACTACCACCTGCAAGTCCCTTTCAGTATGACCTACAAAATGGCGATTGATAGGCTTGTCAACATGCTGTCTGATATCACGTAAATGTTCATTTATTCTTTCTTTCAGACTCCTCTCAGCTTCCCCTATAAAGGAGAGGTAGCTGACACCACAAAGAGACACACATACCAGACAGTAACACATACCAGTTGTAGTGATACCAATCTAGTGTATGGATTACTATGCAAACCATGCAATAAAACAGTGTACGTTGGGGAAACTGAGAGGAGTCTGTTTCGATAAAGGCCAGGTGGCCGGAAATTCAATGAAGAGTGATTTTTAACATGAATTGCTATATCAATTAGTTTCTCCTCGTTTAACTGCCACCAGGAACCGTAAATACCAGAAGAAGGTTGTCATAGAGAAATTTATTACGGTACCAAGTTATTAATCGGTTGTTGAAAAGTGAAATCGAAGATCGTGATCATGGATGTCATGCTGACTATTACCCGATTGTCGAATATGAACAGGTAAATCACTAAGTTTCTTGTAGCATATGTATTCTAAATGATTAAATGTGTCAAATTCACGTATTTGATACATGTTTTGAAAACTGAAGCCAGTAAATTGTTGTCAATTGCTTTCTTCCTATGAAATAAGCTGATGATTTTGGTTTTTATTTCTTTACACACTGCAGGTACAATCCCGTTCATAGATAGATGAGCAAATAATCGAGAGACTAAATCTGATGTAATAAGGGATCCTCTTACATACAATGTCTCGTTTGTAAACGGTAGTTATAAGATATGTCCAGGAGGCTCCTTAAACGATGTAGTGTATAAGCCTACTTCTGCTAGTAAATGCTTAAGTGTAACAGAGATATTTTGTCTACTTATTGAAACGTTAAGATACCGGTAGTCCTATACCATTCACACTTCACCATTAAGATTGTCCTTCTTACCAGAACTGTTTAGAAAATTAATATTTTTGCAAGTCAATCACTTCAAATGTATGAAATATGTACTCAGTTATGTTAATGTAAATAAGAGACAAAATCATTAAAACTGTACATGAGGTACAAATTTAGACATAATTCGCGATTTAAATAGTTTCCATTCTGGTATGAAATACATTGGTTGGGTCCAAAGTACTCGTAGAGGCAGAATGCCTGCAGAACTGTCAAACAAGCATCGGCAATTTAAACTAAAACAGAAAAAGTGGAAACCCACATGTCGCACAACATGACAAAAATGAAAATACTGCAGGTTCGTTTTGATTATGGGCAATTTTGGTGTAAAACATACTACAGTTCATGCCTTCTAAATTGAATCCTATCAACTCAAAAGTGATGTTAATTATATACCCATAGGATTCCCCACTAACAATACATATAAAAACTAACAATATTTAATTAAAAGAATGTCGAACTTACATTATCTATAATCATTTCTTATCGCGTCCATTGCCATAACGCAGGTCTGCGACACATGTCAGTGAAAACGAGCATTATCAACCAATAATTGTTGTCATTTATAGCGGGATCAAAGACAGAAAAAGATAATTGATATAGTAACCACCGCTAAAGCACAAAAGAATTATCGAAACTGTTTGATCGGAAATGCTTTACGATGAGAAGTTATCACTCGTTAACATTTTTTAAAAAAAAAAAATGTAGTCCGGTCCTCCTAAAACAGGCGTTTTGTAAAAGTGTTTCTTCAAGAACATTAAGTACAAGAACAACGTAACTACAAGGCTAGAACGTTGGAGACGCTTATAAAATGATGGATAATATCAACATTATACACAAGACTTTAAGAATATATAACACCAGTTTCTTTTCACTATTCTCAGTGCAAATATACAATACATTCTATACTATGCGAAAATTAAGATTCTATATTGTGTTCATCCAGCTTTAAACGATTTTCACGCTACATGTATAATTATGAAAGATATATAAAGAATATTAGGTTACTGTCTAACTAATCTAAATTTATTAAGTGAGTCGAAGAAAATATAGAAGTTGAGGCTGTATCCGAGACTTTTATTTTTTCGTAGACGAGCTTCATAAATTTAAATTTATAAGACAGTAACCTAATTTCTATTTATCCTTCCTTCTGATCTAAAATCATTTTAAAATAAAATTCAAAATTTACCACCAACTAGATCCGAGTCTGTGTGCCTTGCATAGAAATTTGAAAATTAATACGCACTCCAAATTACATACATGCTGCACTGAAATAGGTCTTTAAAATTCCAAATATAATGACATAAAGCGAAAAAAAACCCAAAGACTAACCTTGTTTTGTTTTGTACCCGACATCTTTGTTCTGCTGAATATGAATGAATAATTTTAATTTGCTGCAAAGTGAAGTTGTATCCGAAAGTCAGTTGCAAGTCGGATACCCATTCTCACCAAGCAAACGTTTGACGTGACTTAAACACACGCGACAGAAAAAATAGACAAACGTTTCCTCGTTGATTTTATTCAATAACATTCCATTCCAGATGCAATATATTCCTTGATTTAAGTGCAGAAAGCTAAAATTATGAACAAACGCTATAGATGTGTCATTTTCTGTTTTCTCCGAGCGGTTCCGTTATAAAAACTTTTTATGGTAATTGCAAATACGGTATGCATACGCTATACATTAGTGACATGGTATCACGTACCTAATAAAAGCGCGTTTATAAAAATAATTGCATAAATGTATGTCTTTTAGCAGTTATTCTCAAAAACAAGATGGCGTCATTTAAAAAAAATCAAAAAAGTAGTTCGGCAAGCTCACTGACATGATAAAGCAAAACTTACCAAACCCCTTAATTTTTGCCTTTATTTTGAACGAAGATAGGATAAAATACTTGTTTCATTATTTGTTCCATGTTTTGTTTTATAAAGAAAATAAGTGCATAAAGTGCATAAACAACTGGCCAGACCAAGGAAAGGATGGTAAATTGTGATAAATTGTAGATCTATTTATTTAACCCAAACTATCAGGTAAATGATAAGGTCATCAATTCTTTTGCAACTTATAAATAATGGTGACATATTCTAACTAGTAAGACGTTGATGTAGAGATTTAAACTTAATTTGCAAGAATGATCAAAGGACAAGGAAATTGATATATATCTGTTTGTCTTCACTGTATCTTTTGATAAGACAGTGCAATGTATTAAAAGATAAATACTGTTAAGATTGTGTTACTTGCAATTTTAATTCAAACTAAACAAATAAACATAATTGTTTTTCGACGATTTTTATTTCATATTAAGCAGAATAGTAGTATTAGGTTATTTAACATCCTTCTGTACAATACGGAGATATATTTGGACGACTACCCAGCTGAGAAAACCATATTGGACGAGCCGCTAGGCGAGTCCAGTATGGTTTTCCAAGCTGGGTACGAGTCCAAATATATCTCGCATTGTACAGTTCAATGTTAAATAACCTTTTTATTCTATATCTATTTTATTCTAGTTTAAATTAAAAATAATTCACTGAATATTTATTTCTGCCTTCCTGATTTCAAGATGCATAATCAAGCTCTGTACATAGAGCGCCTACTTCACCCGAATTACATTCGGAACATTTTCACGCGTTTCGGGCTTTATCGTATGTTTAACATGGGACATTTTGAACTGTCCAAATACAGAAAAATATAGGAATTTTGTACGCACGTGCGTCCAATCAGGTAATATATTGTACAGTCACGTGTTGCAAATGAACTTTCACGATTGGATAAATAAAATAGATATAGAATAATATTAGTTTATTTAACGTTGTTCTGTACAATACGGAAATATATTTGGACTCATACCCAGCTTCAGAAAACCATATTGGACTTGTTTAGCGGCTCGTCCAGTATGGTTTTCCCAGCTGGGTACGAGTCCAAATATATCTCGTATTGTACAGTACAATGTTAAATAACCACTTTTTTATTCTATATCTATTTTATTTTAGTTAAAATTAGAAATGATTCACTGAATATTGTAGTTCTACCTTTTCTGATTTCAAGACGCATGATCAAACTCTGTACATAGAGCGCCTACTTCACCTGATTTACATTCGGAACATTTTCACGACTTCGGGCTTTATCGTATGTTTAATATGGGACTGTTGAACCGTCCAAATACGTAAAAAATACAGGGTTTTTTTTTGTACGCACGTGAGTCCAATACGGTATATATTGTACGGTCACGTGTTGCAAATAAACGTTCATGACTGGATAAATAAAATAGATAGAGAATAATGTTGTATATTTCAAATTGTATTGCAGGTATAGGGAATTATCCTGTTTGATAGAATGTGCAATTCTATATCTTTGTTTAATACGTTTAATGGGTTGTTTATATTGCAAATCATACCAAGCTTGTGGGTTTCTTCAATAATTTCTTTTGAATTTTTTGGTACTACTGAAATTAAAACTTTTGACACTTTAAAACAAAGTGTCATCGGAGACTGAAAGTCCCTCTGTCACACTTACCCCAAAAGGAAAAAAAGAAAGCATGAATTAACCATTTCTTATTTTGTCATACAGAAATGTCTCTGCAATTGCTCTTTTGCGTGCCTTAGCGCTAAAACTAGATTATGTGACATTTAAAACTACGCTTCACTGCTGTTGAGGTAGAACAGAAGAAGTGCTAAAATATACTACACCAACACGATAACTGGGTCTAAAACAACGAACATACAGAACTGCAGTCATAACGTATGAAAAGAGCAGACCAAAAGCACGTTGCAAAATATAAAACTGCTTTTTATTGAGAAGCGAGCGCAGAAATGAGTGGAAAAGTTAGGAGAAATATGTCCTTCGTCTTGAAATATTTCAATTTCTCATCAAAATATTTGACGTGTTATCATAGAAGGACCGTTTCATTGAGATTACTGAGAGCATAAATCATGTGTATCTGTCTTAAAGACTTTAAGTAAAATAAGATATACAGTAAACTCATGATTGTAAAAACTCACAATTTAATACTACATCAAAATGGTTTGAAACTTCTTTTATTTGTTAAAGAATTTACTTGACCCATTAAATGTTTTATTTGAGAGTTGTATGTAAGCTTAAACAAAGAATTTTTACTAGTAATTGGATGAAATAAATGCGCCAGAATAAAAAGGATGCTGTGATATACATAATTTTTCAATATGCAAGATACTAACTTTGCCAAATAAATACATTTTTGTCTCTCCCTTAGTGGAAAATAACATTGAGGTTTCATTTATCCCTCTATGTGTCAGTCTTTTCAGTCACGAAATGCCGCCAGTGTTTCTTTTTCTAAACTGCTGGTCGAAAATAAATAAAACGTAACAGCTTGTTAGGCATGTCATCATCATGTTTGATGTCGGATGACAATTCGATGTTTCTATATCAAAACATCGGCATCACTGTTTCTGTTCGATATTTGCTAGAACTTTATTTGTAAGTGCTTTTGGGTTTTGTATGTTTCTAGTGTACTTTCAATCTTAAAACTGTATCTCATTACTTCCAAACTGATGTCAACAACAGATGATAAAATAGTCCGGCATGCAATGTACATAAATTCCAAATTTTATATATGAAAACCTGCAACAGGATTCATTTGCAGTTTCATAATTTAAAGTTTGGATAAAACGTTGGTATTTCAAATCGCACTGCAATAAAAGAATTTTTATCAATAACATTTAAGAGTTGCCAAGTTGGTACTTCAGTGTTTGACAAGACGGCAAACGTGAAATAAGAGATACTGGGGTTTCAATACCTGAGCATGTAGTAAATCACTTTACATAATATACAACCGCCAAGCAAACAAGCTGACAGAATAATTCTTGAAATAAAAACATCCCAAGTGTGGTTCAAAACCCGGAACAGTGATAAGTAATTGGTCCGAAGTAATAAGATTTTAACTCTCGGCCACTGAAGCCTCTCCAAAAGAAGTGAAACAAATTCTTCTATCATTTTGCAAAACTGAAAGTCATACATGACAAAAGTGCATGTTTCATAATGTTTATTAGTAAAGAAATAGCTGACTTGCATCAATCAACGTCTTACTGGCTACATTCAGTCTGGAGATTTCTTTCGTTTCGTGCTAAAGTCAGAATATATCACCATAATTATACGTCTTATTGAATCATGTGAGAAATATGATGACTTGCACATGAACCTGATTCTATGAGTCGAAATTGAACCTAATATTCATGTAAAATGAATTTATGATGATCCATTCCTTTAGAAATTAGATATGTCTACAATTTATAGTCCTTAATTATGATTATAATGGACTGTTGTCTAAAATATTCATTCGTAAATTAGCAAAGAGCTTCAGAGTGTAAATAATGACACAAAAATAATTAACAGTCGTATTTAATGGGAAACGTTAAAAAGCTACATGTTCTATAATTGGTGAAGTGAAAGAAGTGTGAAGTATGAATTTAAACAAAAAGTACGTTTTAGCTACTCCGGTCTAAGTATACTGTAGAGGAGTATATAGTTAAAGTTTGCAAATATGCAAAAGGTAATTCTACAAAGGATCAATTTACTAAATTACAAAAGGATTTTATTTTTACGGAAGTGTACATTAGTAACTTTTGAATGCTTTAGTTTCGTTCATCAGCACCAAACCATTTTGATGAAAAGTTAATTTTTAGTTACTTTTTCGATTGTTTTACAACGATTCGGAACCTGGGCGAATCATTTTAGATTTCCTATCATTTGTATTCCAGCAATATGTTGTGTGTTTCTAAAATGCAGAACATTATAAAATCGTTTTAAACTTCAGGATATACTAAGAAAATTTCTCAGTCGGGGCGTTAAATTCTTCATTTTAGGAAGCTGACTTACGGAAGGTCGGCTGTTCTAACCAGGTTCCCGCTCATGATGAAATAATGCACGAAGGAAGACCCCAGGTGCCTCTTCGTGCACCATTTCATCACGCGCGACACCTGGGTAGAACCACCGTCCTTCTGTAAGCCAGCAGGTTAGCTTCCTTAACGCCCCAAGTGAGGTTCGAGCCTACATCGATGAGGGGTAAGACCTTAACGACTCAGCCATGGAGGCCTAGGCTAACGACGTAATGTTATTACTGCAAGTTTATCAGATGTACAGAATACCTTAAACTACAATTCATATTTCATATAGATTTAACAGTTCAGCTTTGCCCTTAATTTGCAAACTTCGATTCTATTTTCTAAAGTGCTTTACTAGCTCTTGAATACACGGATATCTATAGTCCTTAATTTTATACGACTACCAGACATAAAAACGACTCGATAGCCAGCCAAAAATATCTATTTCATACATGACGCATTCATCTTAATTTCCTTGTCATATGACATGGCTTACACACGCAAAGAGCTCGTTCGAAGGAGCCTCCTTGACATATCTAACAACTGTTGCTGTCCCGTGAGACATTAGATAGGAGGTATCTTTCCTAAATCTGATTTTGTCATTCAAGACATTCTTACTTATCCATCTTTGAATATCAACATCGATTTAGGATTTAGACTTTTGTTATGATTCGCTTATTCTATATTTTCATAGGGAGATGGTTATAAAAATGTTTAGGTTCAGCATACTGTGTATTAAAGTTGCATAGATACATTTTTGACTTTAATGTAGTCATATTACAAACATATGAATCGTATAAACATAATCTAGTTTGCTTTAAATTTGTCAAAACCTAATGCACTTCTGTTTTAAAGACGGTACATTCATATTTCACATAGTTTGATTCAAGAACGCTTTGTATAATTATATTCTTTCTTACTTTTATCGATATAGCTGATAGCATCCACAGACTGTAACTTTTTTCACTGCAATTCAAATTCCTGATTTAAAACTTCATCTGTGTCTTCCTTTGGCTTGAATACAGTTAAAATGAAAAAGTGAATTTACTGCTTTCGTGTGTTTTGTTTTCAAGTTATTTTACAATTGTTTTCAAACTGATGAATGGATTTCACTGTTTTTTTTTTATTTCGTGAGGACGTGCATAAATATCAAATCATTTTTCGGCATTGTACAGCTACAATAGACTGACAATAAACTTCTTTTTAAAATATTATTTTAAAATTTATTTCATATTAAGGGTATTTTTAGGATACCGATCTTCTATTATAAATGCCCGCTAGGCATTCAATATATCTGCGTATGAATTGATTGAGTTATATTTATCTGTAAAATAACAAACCAAGTCTTGTGATACAAACACTTCTGGCGTGACAATGTAAACAAGTAATCGATTCTTCGTAATGGTAATTTCTGATACGGAAATCTACTTTAATCATGAAATAAGTGGCAGCAATTCAGAGCTCGTTAGTAACAACAGTTTCGGGAAACACTTAATCGTCTAACAATTATTAGATTCTTGTGCTGCCTTTTATCATCTATGTCTTCTTTCCGTCTGCATATCGCACTGATCTTATGTAAATATACATCTACGTGACTAGAATTTCGAAGAATGATCTGGACTTCTTTGTGGCTTATTTTGTAAATAATTATGACCGGCAAAAACTTTAAATAATTTAAACGACAAATGTATGAACCCAAACCACTTAAGGTCACAATTATCAAGTTGTGATGGTATCAGTACAGTCGTGCTTGTTTCCCGTCGCAAAAAACAAAGCCTGATAGAAGGATAAAACAATACAGAACTTACGACAGAAGATCGGTATCCTAATAAGACCGTCAGTAACGTTTGATAAGTGTGTTATGGCCTACGGTAATATATCGATAAAACAAGTTTCCGTACAATGAGCACATATTTCAAATACAGTTCATACACATACATACACTCAGTTCCAAAAGAAAGTGTGCACTTAGTTTTCTGTTATTTTTTCTCGGTTATTTTTATGAAAACTTATAATGTTTGGTACCAAAATTTAAATCAGTTCGTAAACAAATTGGTGTGCATTTTAGATTTTGAGTTATACATGAGAGTAAGTGTATGAAAAAATGAAACAAAAACGTCGGGGAATTTTTTGAAATATTTAAACTTAAAAAGTGCACACTTTCTTTTGGAACTGAGTATATTATACTCGTTTCAGATTTTAGATATATTTCGGGGGCCTTTTGAATATGGTTTAAAACTTAAAGTTAAACTTGTTTACATTCAAGTTACTACCTATTTTTTTTTCTAAGTCATTTCTTCCTTTTATGAACAGTCAATTAAATGAGTTTTTGTTTACATATTAATGACATGTAGGCAAAAGTTTTACATGTAGAACGTTTAGTATGGATGAACTGTATATGATTACAGGATTATTGACCGTGTTGTTTTGATAACAGAAACACCTTACTAACAGGTAAGTTATTGAAAAATAAGTATTCGACATTATGTGTTTGCGAACGATTTAATTGGTAATACATACGTGTAATGATCACTATGAATATCGACATATCGACAATTCGTTTTTAATTACCTTCAGCGTGTTGGGGACAAGCGACCAGTGCAGACCAAGATCAACCTGCATGTTGGTGCAGGCTGGTCATGGTCTGCTATGTTCGCTGTTCAGTGAGTAAATTTTCAGTCAACATCCCTTTGCATGATAAGTGGTAATGCCCAAATTGAATGATGGACTAGTCCATTTTAGAAATTAAGCAGGGTAAGGGTTAAGGATACAAATCTAAGTCAGCAACTTTAAAGGAGGTTTTAAGAAAGTAAATTGAATGAAAATATGAAAAAGTCTTAAATATATACAGGATAATGAGCTGAATGTGTACTGACATTAAATGATATTGAAAGATTATATAAATGCTGATAATTCATTTGAAGCTCATGCTTGCTGACAATTTTCGAAATGGTTACAATCAATTAAGTTTTGTCTCCTTTGATCGCGGTATCAATGATCCCAATTATTGTTTGTTCATGCTCATTTTCAACAGTAAATGAAGACTGATATGTATCATACAGCCAGTTAATGACACTTTCATGTGAAATGAATAGTAGATAAAATGGGTAGAAAGGATGACTTGACGTATTTTGTTGATTGAGTATTGGAATAGATAAAAGAGAGTCTGACTGATATGAAAAACTTCAGTAAATCATGGTTTTGTAATTCTTATCACACTTTTATACGTAAAAGAAAACTATTGAATCTGCGATTTTTCTCTTGCATTTGTCCCTCGTTAACGTTGTTTTGACTGAGCATATTTTACATGCTTTCGGAATAATTATTTTCTAAGATGATCAGATTTTACAGTAACGTCGGTTTCAAGACTTTTCTAAATATATTGTAACTTTTGGGTCAAGTAATTGAGTCGAACTAACTGGCCATTTCTATAATTCAATAAATAGCCCTCAAAATCTCTATCACGCCTAACACGTTTTCTTATTCCCTTGTCATATGACATAGCAGAACACCCACATAGCTTGTTTCCTTGAGCCTCCTTGACACATGTGGCAACTGTTACCTTCCCATGAGACACTGGATTTAAGGGGAATCGTTCCAAAATTAGATTATGTCACGCAGGAGATTGGAATTCTTATCCATCTTTGAATACCAACATCAGTCTGAGATTTAGATATTTCTGAAACAACACAAATAGTGCATATCTGTATAGCAAGAAGGAAAAATTTGTTTTACTTAAGATTTCAGCAAGTCTGCGAACACCAGAGAGATGATTTGTATATTAAAAAAAACTAACTGTTTACTAACGCTTCCGTTTGCCATATTTGACAACAGAGCGTTCATATCCGAATATATATACTTCATTTTAAATGGTGAGGCCCTAGCAAAGGCAGCAGGGCGTGCTCTAGGGAGCATTATATAAAGCATAAATAACCAGCTATAAGACTTAGGTTTTCAGTCATACAGGAAACTATGCAATCATTCTTGTGTTGTCTGAATGTGTAACACCAAGCATTACGCTACTTTCTCCGGGTTCACACCCATACTTGCACTTAACGGAGACTCTGGTTGGTTATCAAGCATTTATAGAAGATGCGGTAACACACTACGTTATTGGAATCGCTTGGTCAACATGGAAAGTGATAAACTAACTAAACATGTACTCAACTACGAACATGGTGTGAACAAGAATACTTGGTGTAGGGATTTTAAGCAAATTATGGATAACATAGAACTAACAAATATCGTTAATACCAAATCAGCGGTTAACGTTTTACCTGCCAAGGACTTAATCAGGGATTACTATGCATTGAAACAAATGCCAAGATGTGAGGATTATGTAATAGTGAACCTTACAAAACACGAACGGTCAGTTCTTAGTCACTTTCGGTGTGGTATTTTACCACTAAGACTGGAGACTGGGTGGTATACTGGGGAAGCCCCAGGCGCACGACTTTGTAGATTGTGTTCTAGTGGTGCCGTAGAAGATGAATCTCATTTCTTATTACACTGTGAACTTTATAAAAACACAAGACTCAACATTTTAGGAACCGTTATCCCGAGTAACTTATTCAATGATGTGGACATTAATGGAAAACTGAAATATTTGTTAAATTCATACCTTATAAAAACGGCTAAGTACCTGCCAAAAGGCTTACCTGTGCAGACGAACCGTTATGTATTCATGACTAATGACCATGGTAGTCAAAATTTAATCTTTGATATTGGTCATGTTTGAAATTCTGTATATTTTTTTTAGTATAACCATTTTATACATATATATCCATCTGTCTTATCATTTCATCGTAATAACATTATTTATATTTATTGTCTATACGATGTTATAATCTACTCTCTTCCTGTAGGTGAAATATTGGCCCACTGGGCCGGGTGCTATTTGTTATTCATATTAATATGTTATTTTGTTGTACAAGGATATGCACATGTCACTATGATAATAATATTAACTTAATTACTTTCTTATACGCAAAAGGGGAGTTCTTGCTCTGATTTTGGTGTTTGGTATTATTTAGTCAATCCAATATTCTTTTATGATAGAATTCCGCTTTAGCCATTGCACTTGGGCATTAGTGGTGTTGCGTTTTTCATTACCCCTTATGAAGACACTCGGGTAAAGCTAGTCGCCTATTACTTTCCTTGTTTATTGTCTATCCTTCCAAAGATTTTATCATTCGTGTTCTTTCTATGCATGTCCGGCAATAAAAGCTTAACCATAGGAGGGTACAAGAATATCTATTAAGGCGTTCTGAGTTCATTAACCAAGCGTTATTGCTGGCGGAGTAATTGACGAACAATTTGTTTAATTTGTTTATTTCCGTCGTCCGCATTTGCAACTGTCTGTTACTAGTTTACTTCAATATAACGCTAGCAAGCTGATGATGTTTGTATACTACAGAGCGTGTAGTATTCACCATTTCTTTAATTCTGCTTATATTCGTGAATAATGCCCTTCGCAAATTCACTTTATTCGCGAAAAATGCCCTTCACAATATTAACGAATAATGCCCTTCGCGAATTTACAATATTCGTTAATAATGCCCTTTGCGAATTCACAATATTCGTTAATAATGTCCTTCGTGAATTCACAATATTCGCTAATAATTGCCCTTCGCGAATTCACAATATTCGCGAATAATGCCCTTCGCGAATTTACAACATTCGCTATAAATGCCCTTCCTGAATTCAAAATATCAGCTGAAAATGCCCTTCGTGAATTCTCAATATTCGCCAATAATGCCCTTCGGTAATTCGCAATATTCGCTAATATTGCCCTTCGGGAATTCGCAATATTCGCTAATAATGCCCTTCGGGAATTCACAAAATTTCGCTAATTTTGCCCCTTGCGAATTCACAATATTCGCTAATAATGTCCTCCGCGAATTCACCTTATTCGCTTATAAATGCCCTTCGAGAATTCACAATATTCGCGAATAATGCCCTTCGCGAATTCACAATATTTGCTTATAATGCCCTTCGCGAATTCACAATATTCGCTAATAATGTCCTCCGCGAATTCACAATATTCGCTAATAATGCCCTTCGCGAATTCACAATATCCGCTTATAATGCCCTTCGCGAATTCACAATATTCGCTAATTATGCCCCTCAGGATTTTACAATATTCGCTAATAATGCCCTTCGCGAATTCACAATATTTGTTATTAATGCCCTTTGCGAATTCACAATATTCGCTAACAGTGCCCTTTGGGAATTCACAATATTCGCTTATAACGCCCTTTGGAAATTCACAATATTCGCTTATAATGCCCTTTGCGAATTCAAAATATTGGCTAATAAAGCCCTTCGCAAAATCACAATATTCCTTTATAATGCCCTTTGGGAATTCACAGTATTCGCGAATTATGCTCTATCACGAATTCACAATATTCGCTAATAATGCCTTCCGCAAATTCACAATATTCGTGAATAATGCCCTCCGTGAATTCACAATAGTCGTGAATATTTAAATGCATCGTACTATAAAATATAAACACTCACAGCTCGCGGACTCATTACATAGCCATAAGGCTGATAACCATGTAATAGCAAAATAAGTCATACTCGAAAATTCCCCGCTCTACAGTATGACCGAATTATTAAACTAAAAAGACACAAATAAACATACATGCTTGTTAACGGTCATGGTGACTATTTTAATAAATCTGAATGGAATCGTATGTGATCGCGGAAAGATTTTTGGTTTATTAGTTTATGATCTTGTATGAAATATAAACTAAAACAGTCAAGGGAGAATTTGAAAGATGAAATTATAATTTTATTTACATTTAATTCAATAAAGTTGATATTATACACAAAAACGGGGTGATCTATTACCTGCAGTTATTTTTACAGGAAACGGAACTATCCTTTCTCTATTGCAAAAACCAAACTAATGCTCTGTCAGTCGAAATTATGTTCTTTGTGTAATAATGCCATTAAGAAAAGACAATAAACTGTTACAAACGATTGTATGTGTCAAACAGAAATGGCATGGTATAAGCATTTTTACATAAGAGTCAGTCTTTATCAATGGCATTGCATGATCTGGAAGCCTAAAGTTTGGAAATCGATTTTTATGAAACTCTTTTACATTTTCAAGTGTTCGTATTTTCCACCAGTAATTGATTGAGCAGTCTAAAAGCAACAATCTTATTTTAGTAAAATGTTTTGAAAGCTGCGTATTTCCATATCTATTTACAATAATATAATTGTACGCCGCATGCGCTGATAATAATCTTACCCAAACATCAAATATAACAGATCAGACCCACATACCCCGAGCGGACAAATAAAATAAACACTCGTTACCTTTAATCTGAGTTGGAGCAACAACAAGGTTGATACGGAACATTAAAATATTTGAAATAATAAGATTTCTAAGGCATATAGTTATTGTCACATATTATCATATGTATATTTTATACTTTAGAATGAACTTTACAACTAAAATTACATCAAGTTAACAACATAAGCATAAAATTGTTATACTTTAAAGGAAACTTACTATTTTCCACTCAATGTGTTAACATGAAAAATTCTTAGTAATTACGTCAATAAGTAAACTAAGTTTATTTAATGAAGTTTAATCATGGTTGAGCATCCAGATTAAAAACATCATTTTTTTTTATATTTTTATAAAAATGTCTTATTAAATACGAATTTATTACGGTCCAAGATATTTCTTATTACATTTAAACGTAAATAAATATATAGGTACACACTTAGATCCGTTAAAGCGAAACCAATCAAACCATATCAGTCACAGTTTTATCCATTTTTAAACTGTTCATGACAGGTATTGAAATGTACGACCCTACTTGCCTTCCTAAACGCCGGTATAAGCAAATGAAAATTTAAATGGAGTCCATGGTTTGTCTCAAAGGACTGGAAATCATAACCAACACGAATTACAAGTAATACATTATACATCCATTATCAAAATGAGTATCTCTATAAACAGACACTAATTCGCTTCGTCCATTGCTTTTTCTTGACGGTAGTATAAGACTTATCATAACGTGTCAAAAGGAGTAAACAACAATAAAACTACATACTTTGAATGATTTATATCTTTTCATATTAAGATTTGAAAAAATAGCACATGTTTGCAAAGTGTGTTTTCTGTTCTGACCCTTGTCGTATTTGCTCATTTCTACATGTAAATGATTAATGTGGCTCAAATATAGTGGAATTTCATAGAAGCGGACATTTCAATATAGAACATGATTATGCGTTGAGTCAATCCGCACGATAACATTAAAACAAACATCTTTAGTGAGTACTGGTAAAATTATGAATAAAATACAATTTGAATTAGTCAAAAATTTATCTTGGCGCCACACTATAACATTCTGTATTGTATTGCATTATAAAATGGTACATGCAGAAACGATAATCTTGGAAGATTGGGATTTAAAATATAATGCGACAGATCTAATGGGTTGCATGACAAAATGCATTGTGAATTTTAAACATATAAAATATCTACAAACAGAGGAGCAAATTTGCTTTTAGCTTTTATTTATATACATTATAAAATAACTAATTATCTCATATTCTGTTGTAAAAGTACAACCAGTCATGCACTTGTTATGCAAATACTGTTTCAAACTTTTCTGATGCACATTTCCTCCCATTTAACTACTATTTATTTTAGTTCAGATAAATACTGCACTATTTAGATTTATTTCAACCGGCTTGTGTAATAATGAGAGCCTGCCGTTATTGACGCTTAACTATTTGGATATCTCACGGCTTTTATCTAAAGAATAGATTCAGTCTGTCATACAATCAGTCTGGTAATACTTTGCTTGACTGTGTTCTATGGTTCGAAATGATCTCTTTTCGTAGATTTTCTGTTATAAACTATCACTACAGCAGACTTTAAAAGCCCCCAGTGGCGGTCATAAAAGGTATTCCAGCTACTGGAATTCAGTGCTGAAGTATTCCATTCTCCTTTGGAATCATACATTTTATTCAATGTATCATCGTTAAAGCCGATGATAGAAAGCCCAGCGTTTTCTTTAAACGTTTCACTACTTCTCTTAGACAGACCCAATCAAACATATCAATTGACTTGGTTGTGTTAAATGTTTCAAAAAGACGTTCCTATTTATTTTATTGATTGTAGTTCAATGTTTTTCAGATATTCATTACACGTTCCATAGTAGATACAAACAGGAATACAGATACGTATGTCCTCGGTTATAAAAAAAAAAGGAGATAGTAGCTCATTCATCATAGTTATGGGAATTTAGACACCCATCGTAAAATGCATGATCAACTGCGTATTTGGTCATTACAAAACTAATACTAACAACTACCCGTCAGTATCGTTACATCAGTAGTATGTTACAAAATGTACTAGTATGTTCTCTCGTGGATACTAATCTTTTTGGTAGTAACATACACGTCAGAACTAAGAACAAGCAGGGCGTTGGACGTCATGAACTAAGAATAACACATCATTTTAATGCACTTTATTAGTTCATAAGATTAGAATGAAATCAAACATTGTAGTTGGTCAAAAGACAACATGAAGTAGCCATTCTAAATTTCTACAGTTCTAAATATTTGTTCTCTGTTCGAAGTTTCGTATGTCATTTTAGTTACATGTGTATCTAAGATGTTCCGATCCCAGAAATCCTGGAGGTACGCAGGTCAAATCCCACTGTAGAAATACATAGTTTTTCTGACACGTATGAACGAAAGGTTGCCGGTTATTTCCGCACTGCACGTAGAGACGGGGGTTGCAGTAATGCGGAAAGAGTGATTGTACCATGCTTCCGTGCCGGTGACAAGGATTGTAAGCTGCGGGTAACGCGCAAATTAGGTTCGCTTGGTCCCATAAAGAACCCGATAAGCTTTCCTCTACCCAAGCATTGCCCAGTGTGTCGCAACGAATATATTTTGTGAAGCTGTTAGGGTACGGAAAGGTAAAGTTTCCTGTAAGATATATAGAGTTTAGATTTTAGCACTTAAACTTAACATATCGTACATGAAACATATTGAAACTAATGATCAATATTATTTTACAAAAACGTGTAATCTTGATACTTTAGTAAAATCAAATAATTACATCATCAGTTAAAAAGATATAAAAAAAAAATCATCTTACCTGCGATGATAATTTCTTTGGAACAAGGATTAGTAAAACCGTCTTTAAATAACTGACATGATGCTGAAAACCTTTGCAAAGGCGGAGCACAAGAAGAACAACCAGCATGGAAAACGTGAGAGACACATTAAAATGTAAAATAGATGATCAAGTCGTGATAAAACTGAAGAACATCAAGGAAAGTACAACAAATATTTTGCAGTTTAGAGACATGGGTAAAAATAAATATAACATAGTTGAAATTACGAGATATACCTCATTTGGTGGGCAATTTGCTGAGTATGTCTTTCCTGACGCATCACATAGTAAGAATTTGTGGTGTGAGGCGGGGTGAGGAAACTTTGTAATCCCGGCTTGGATTGTACTTTCATTACACGGCTTTGAAAGTTCCATTGTTCTGAAAGCATTATGAAACAGTATTGAGGGAAATCACAAATCATATCAAAAGAAAGTCTGATTGCAAAAGAGTATCCACAATGGTTCAACAAATTAATGCCAGAATATGTGGAATTTAATTTGGAATTCAGTTACAGCTAAATAGTTATAAAACTTTAAATATCCACACTTTGACGTTCGCTAGATGCACATTGCAATACTAGATAAATCATTAATTGTTTGACAAGAAGTACAAATAATTATCTTCAAGTTAGATCTGACAGCAAAACATCGAGACCGGTATAGTTTAGTCCTGGTAGAGTTTGTTTTGTTGGTTGTAGTGTAGTTGCATCATTTCCAGTTGTTGGCGGGAGGGGAATGAAAATCTTGCAGTATGATGGTGACATTCGTAGAAGCAGTTGTGTTGCCGTACTGGGGCCCGTTGACACTTTGCATTTCATTTGCCTAATGAATAAATCATTGCAGATATATCACATCGGACCCAAAAATTTAAAGCAATGCATATTTCGGTGTTTTGCCGTTGCTAATAAACTATCTTTAGGGGCCCACGTGGCCGAGTGATTATATGACCTATGATTGCGTCGGTGCGACGTTAAAGCCAGCTAAACAAACAAACAAAACTCTATCTTACACCCGTGATGTTTGATAACTCTCGTGTTGTAAATCTCATCTTATAATTAACCTGTATGTAAGAGATTCCATCATCAACTTTGATTTTTCAGTACACCCGCAAGAAAATCTTACATTATGTAGTTCCTGTATATTAATTGTATATTCAGGAAAAGTATCCTGCTAAAATACATAATGTTATACTGCAAAGTAAAACAGAATTCTACGTCAATGTGCGCATTTTGTTAAAATGTCCTATTGTAAGAAAAAGTGATATAAGGAAGTCATTTGGTATGTTTTCTTTTAGTATTATTTGCTGAATATGGCATTCAAGGAAAGGTAACGTTTTTATAGCTAATAGTAGGTTTGAATAGCAATATTCGGGGTTTGAGTAAATGTATTCGAGGTAACTTTTTACTACATTAAAAAACAGTTACCGTCAAGTGTGATATTTGCATCTGCAACTACAACTAATGAAAGAATCTTATATTCTTATATACCAGTACTCCAAGTGTATGCTAAATAACTGTATTGCATAAAAACAAGGTAAAAAATGACTTATTTGATTATTTTTCTCCTTTTTGTGTATTAATATGTCGCGATGATTCGTCCTGGAAAACGTACGTAAATCAGCTAATTGCACTGAACAATTGACAGCTAATGGAAAGATTAAGCAACGTCAAAAACCGGGA
Source organism: Mercenaria mercenaria (assembly GCF_021730395.1). Lineage (NCBI taxonomy): Eukaryota > Metazoa > Mollusca > Bivalvia > Venerida > Veneridae > Mercenaria > Mercenaria mercenaria. The sequence goes on from NC_069362.1 coordinate 49,217,028, forward strand.
TAATAAAAATGTGCAGTATATCACATTATCTTATATCAATAAACAAATGTTGTAAGCTGATGGATAATGCAAAATATTTCTGTTACTTAAATCTCTAAATTTGAAATAGAGATGATTTAAAACTTTTTGGGAAAAATTGAAAACGATATCATTTGACATATATATATATATATATATATATGAATCTAAAAAGTGAACTTATTTGTTATAGCAATTATAAGAATTATAGGTAAAGTACAACCAGTAAAGCATGTATAATTATTATAATATACGCTTAATTTGTTTATAATAGACAATGTAACTGACAATATATATTTTTCCTAATATACTTACTTCCACAGTTACAGTACAATATCTGAAGTTTTGTCTGACTGTTGCGCTATTCTTGCCAATATCTACTAATGTATATATAACACCGGTAACGTTGTTTATGATAAAAAGTCCATCACCACAACTGCTATCTGTATGCAATGAAATAAATAATTCCTTAGAAAATTCAATTTATACAAAAAGTCTGTAGTAAGTTATTCGTTTTGAAAATGTTTTCGGTAATTTGAAGGACTTAGACATCATTTTTTTCCAGCTTTTTACCCATGTTGTTTTTTTCTTTGAAACCTAAAGACACTATCTCTTAATTAATTTACATGAACTTTACTTCAATCAAATAAAATACAGACATTATCTGAAAATAGAGAGGAAGATGATTTATAAAATTTGACAAACACTAAAAAACTAGTGTCCTTTTATTATTAAGACATGTATTGTAGAATTATTGTATAAAGTTTCTTCGGTATTGAGAACGCCTTTTTAGAAATGGATGAAATTGATTCATTTCGAAATAATATGAACAACCTGTGGTCAGTCTCTGTATTGCAAATGCGTTTTCAGTCATTATTTCTTAAACAGTTGTCACATTATAAACTGATAACCTACATGTTATTGAATAGTAAATCTTGTTTGATACTCGTTGGTCTCCAACTACGGCATGCACTCGTGCTACCTCAGAGTCCTGCTAAATAATCTGACAATGACTAAACGAATAAGGGTGAATGACTTAAGATCCGAAAAAATAAACATTATTCAATGCGTCTGAAAATGAAAAAGATTTTGTGAATAAGGAGTATTTTAATAAGCTTATTACATTCAAAGCCATGCATTATAAACATAATGTTTATTTTTTTACACTTCACAGTTTATAACACATGTCTACTCTAGTGATAGGCTACTTCCTTTCATTTTGCAAGTACACACATTAAATCTGGTATAATAATAATAATAATAATAATAATAATAATAATAATAATAAGCAGTAATGAATTATCTTTATTCTTTTCATGTCTCGAAATGAAGAATCTTACCTTCGGATTATTTCCGTTGATTGGTTTATTATATATGCAAGTGAAAAAAGGCGGTTCATCTTGAACGTCTTTTACAAGTATTATCAGTTCAGCAGAACTGTTCAGTCCTCCGTTCGGTTCATAGTCCTATATTTATATGAAGATCACGAATACTACTGGAGGAGCATATAACTCTTGTATACAACAGAATGACTTTAAATAAATGATCTAAATAATGTTAATGCTGTGCAGTTATTCGTGTACATGTAACAGTAGGTATGCTAGTTATTTGCTATTTTGACTTATATTAAGTGAATTTCGTCGTTTGTGTTCATGGAATCAATTAAATTTATTTTCTGTATGACAGAATTCCGCTTAAGCCGGTGCTAGGTATCTTGATGGGCGTCGCAAATTTTATAATCTCTGATTAATTTAAGTCTGTTATTATCTTTTTTGGTATGTTCACTGCTTTCAAAGTATTTTTTTAAAGATTTCCAAAACTATCAACTATTAAATGCTGTGTGGTGGTCGTAAAATGATGTCTTGTACTTAGACTTAGTGTTGTTATATCTTTTGGTCGTTTTGGATAATTTTGCCCCACCAAAATTTCTGTGTATTAATATAGTTCCTCCTACTTTATAAGCCGGATGAATTGCGGCCTGAGGAGTACTGCATAATTCAAAAACTCTCGTAAACAGACTTAACCAAACCTTGTCTACTGTTGTTTCGCTTGGATTTTTCTATGCTTACTTATAGATTCTATTGAGATAATAATACCTAACTCCTTCATCAGAATATCAAAACAAACGGTCTGACTGGACAAGGTTTGATACATTTCAGAACTGATACTGTCACAATGTCACTCAACATAACACATAACTTATTACACATAGTCTGCACACTTAAAACGATATCAGCTAACTTTATGGAGTAAGTTGATAATTAACACAAATGAAGAAGGTAAGTCTAGAAGAAATTGAAAGAGATTATCCAACTTTCTTCAAACTTTCAAACATTCAATAAATGTTGTTTTGTTTTTCAGTTTAAGATATCATAATTGGAAAATAAAATAATTCAACTTAATACCTGTGCAATTACCGTGAACTGGTAGTAACTATCATTTTCGTAGTCTAAACACAAATTTAAAGATACACCTCCCGTTACAGAGTCTATGGAAAAAGTTTTATTGTGCATCAATTGTAATTCTGGTAACTGAAAAACAATTGTTGTGCCACGAAATGTATGCTTGTATTGAATTTCTTTAATAGCACAAAAATGTTGACTTCGAGTGATTGTTCAAAAATACATTTATTTATAAAAACAAAGAACACCAATCTTACTTATTAAAGAAATATTGAGTAAAGTAATGAACGTGGGAGGATGCAGTGGGGTCTAAGACCTGGTGGTTATGGTCGCTGACTACGAATCACTAACCCTCACCTCTTTGGGTTCGAAACATTGCTTGGCTTACAGAAGACCAGTGGTCCTGTTCAGGTGCAAATAAAAAAATGAAAGTTAAAATGTAAAACTAGCATAAGTATCAACGTCGAAACATCAAAAGCTTACCTTTGTCATTGGCTGAAATAATAGAACACTGTTTTCGTTAATAGTCTTATGACCTCGTAGAATCGCAATTGTCGTGCATTGTAAATGCATTGTAAGTTGCATTCGCATGCAAATTAACAAATACCTGTATATTGTATAAACATTTTATTACTTTGATATAATCTTACAGATGATGAAAAATGTATTGTAGCAATATTGATAATATGTTCACTGATATGCTAACCATGCTTTCAGCACAAATAATTAACATTTTATATACTGTACATTGGTATTTGTACGGAGGGAATTCAGAAAACTTCGAGACTGTCCACATAAGATACTTAGTATAAAGAAAAACTTATCTAAGCATATTGCTTACACCAGTCCCTCAAAATATTCATCAATAACAGAAATCAACTTTTCCAGCCGGGCTATTCATGACCTGAAAGCCACAGAGTAGAATTTGCCATTGGTATAGTATACTGACACAGATACACTGAGCTAACAAGGGCGCTTCTGGAATTGTAGCGACGCTCAGTCAGCACATCACAGGGACTTTGGCCTGCTGGTCCCGTAAATTATACTGCATACTACAGTAACAACTGCTCTTGTGTGCAAATGCATTGTCATGAATAATTATTAAGGCAAATGCTCCGTAAACCAGGTTGAGAGTGGCGTTGAATGTAATGTTTTCTAACAGATTTTTGAACTTTGTCCCTGTAAAACTTTCCCGTAACATATCTGCCGGGTGCACTGAGTATTTGCACTATACAGCCTTTGGAATTGAAGAAAATTGTGAAACAGGGACCCATTGCAACTGAGTTCTTATTGCGATAACTGGTCGTTCTTGCCTTTTCCAAAGCCGCTGTTCGTTGTTATCTACCTTAATTTTATGGCTCGAAATAATATATCCGTGTCTCAACCCCTGCGTCTCAAATATCATTTTATCTGCATTTTAATAGATTTTCAGAAGTTTTCAACGTTTGGGTTTTTTGCTCTTTCAATTTGGTTAGAATATGGGGAACCCACCTTGCACATACATTCTATAATTTCAAGTGTTAAGTCAGAATTTCATGAACACTTCCCGATAAAATGCCCACTGATGCAGTTATTTGTTTTTTAATCTCGAGTCTTCTGCTACAATGGCTGCTACAGTAGCAATGTTATGAGAGGATGCTGAAGTTTAAGGGCACCCAAGATAGATCATAGACTCCGGATTCTCCTTTGTTAAATATTCTTACCCGTTTGTAAAAAAAGTGGCTTTTAATGGGGAAGAATCACCGTAATCAGTTTAACATTCTAGCAGAATCTGCTTGACGTATATATTTAGACAGCAACGCATCTTTATGTAGGACCTAATTTCCTTCCTGTCTGGAGCCTCCATGCTTACATGACATTAGTGTATACGAGTGTTGTGTGTCAGAACGCATGTAGCTAAGCTACCAAAACTGACTGTGTTGAAATTTTTAATTTGTATGGCATTTGGAAACTTATAGAAGTCCATGAATAAAATCTTGCATTTACCTGTAATAGTTTCTACGGAAGCGCGTTAGTGTCAAATATTTTCTGAATCATTCCGCTTTTATAAAAACACGGACACATATCCATTAATAACGGACACTTTCAAAGAATATCGTCCTTCAAAATGAAATCCGACAGTGTGTAGATAATTTATATAAGAAAAATATACATCGTTTATTATAATTAGACAGACAAGGACAAAATAAACATATTAAAACAAAACTCAATGTGGCGCCACTTTGAAAATGTCGGAGGACGAAAACGCTACTGGGGGACTTATAGTCTGGTTAATTGGTTAATTACTTGAACAAAGTGCATCCCTTACATTCATGATAAATGATATAGATAGCATTATATGTTAGCTTTAATGTACCTCTATATATGAAAAGGGAATACATAAACAAATGTTTACGCATGTACTCAACGTCTTTTATGAAATATACCATTAATAGACCGAAAAATAGGCTGTATATGATAATACATATACTAAAGCAGTCTAATGTTTTCGGTTTTACATAAATTATCATAAGTATTGTGCCTGTCATGTCAGACACAAAGAAATAGTCAAATTCATGCCAGACACAAAGAAATAGCCAAATTCAAGTCAGACACAAAGAAATAGCCAAATTTAAAGGGATAACAAAAAGCATGCAATGTTTCTCTAAATGGGCGGATCATAATCTATTTTGAAATGTTTTATAGTGGTACTAAACGGAACAAGAAGTTTGTCATAACCAAGAATCCTTTAAAATTCAGGGTTTAATATAACGCATGACAAAAGTGTCTTAAGATTTAGCTTTTAAACCAAAATTAATAACGATATTTAAACATAGTAAAATATTTTCTAAATTTATGGTAACGGTGACCCTGCTGATGAAGTTTATTGGAATTTTATTTATTAGGCTCATTAATTTTTAAGATGACAACGAAATTATTCAAAAGCTTATAAGATGTTACAGAGATAGATCTCCACCTAAATACGTAACAGCCATTACCATATCAAATTACAACTTTCTGACAATATGCACATGTTTTCTAGATATATTCATGCTGATTTCAAGGTATCATAAAATCTGTCTGCCGTCCATTTGTTTATAAAGAACTAGGCTTGTCATGTGTATCAATAACGGAATTTAGAATGTGACACACTGATCTCGTTTCCAAAAATAAGACTTAACATGGATAGATTCAGAAAGTGTCGAGTAAAATACAATAATGAATATAATACGAAAGCAAGAAAATGACGAAAGGTGTTATACCTACCTCCATCATAAACCGAACTCTACCATTTGCTCCTCTATCTGTATCAATTGCATGTATATTCGTATAAACCACTGAGGACTTCTTACACGGTAACTAGAAGGAAAGGTTCTCGTCGATATAGATTTCACAAAGAATATATTTTCCCGTTTCCATAAATAGCAAGAAAGATATTTGTATTGTAAAGTGCACTTCTAACTTGAAGAACGATCCTACTTTTAAGAATTAGGTAAATTTATAATCGTGGCTTTATTATTTTGCCGATGACTGTTGTATTTGCCGAGACCGTTAAGCCGAGGCAAAAGCAACAATCGAGTGTCTGATCATAAAACAAATGTAGAATCACTATATCTATGGCCATTTTATTGATTATATGTTTTTAGTATTGGATTGTTATTATTTTTTTATTCATCTGAACTACAGCAGAGGAGAGAAGAACCCGTTTCAGAAGAATGTTAACTTCATCTTGGTTTATTGTCATGATTAGAGAAAACTTTCAAAGAATTAAAACTCCAGCTGATTAACCTTAATGCTAAACTTGCCCTCAATGTGATAAAATCCATTGATGCAAAAGTCGAGTTGCAATCAGGTACTCGGGCCCAACCAATAAAATGCAATGCCTGGTTCTGTTTTACAGGTCAAAGCGCCCCTTGATTAGAAAATAAATATCTGTTTTCTGAGTCCATCAGCCAGGAAAACATAAGTCAGTGGTAGCTCTTTCAAAATCCACATGTTTCAATAAGGAAGTCGTTGGCTTTTTGACTGCCAACGCTAATGAAATTCCATATCCTGTAAAATGTGACGTCTTGTGATTATCACAAGTTAGGTTACTGCGTAGTAACGTTTTTGCACAATGATTTATCATCCGTATTCCAACTCTAATATTATTGCTACGTTTATTTAGAATTTCAACAGTGCGTTTGGATTTTCTTACAAGAATGAATCCTGATTTAAAAGGCTGATATCTCTTAACAAATTAAATATTGCATCAATAAGAAACTGCACAACTATCGATCAAAATGATTAACCTGTGAAATGACTAGTGTAGAATCCTGATATCGTATAACGTCAGCAATTATAGTAGTAAAACGGCAAATATTATTGTAACTGTAAGACTAATATGAATTAAGGCACTGCCTGGCATGGGGATTTATCTTTTATATATCTACGTACGAAGAAATATTCAACACTAAAAAGAAAGTGAAACTTCGCTCTAAACAGTTTACATTTTGTGTCATCATACCTCTTACAGCGAATATCATACTTTGCAAAATTTACGGGAAGCCGTGACGGTGACGTCATTCACCGCGTTCTCGCACTGGCTTTTAGGATTTTATTGTTTGTTTGCACTCCACTCAGAAACTTGACGGCCTTTACACTTCATGACTGTTTTAAAGTGTTTTTCAGTTGCATGAACAGTTTTCATTACGAAAAAGAAATAAAAAGAATCATGTTGGCGCGGTTTACGAATTTCTGTGACTGATTCGGGGTGATCGGATGTTCTTGCAGACAACCAGTCTGCGTTGTGTACATAAACCGGAACCGGAAAACATCGAAAAAATTGCCTCAGTATATGCAGACAACAAAGACGAATAACTATATACGGACGTTACCGTCTCGGGGATTTTCATCCCCGGCGCTTCGCGCCGTGGATAAATCCCCTATAATAGCTTAGTTACCATTGGTTTACCACACGGCGAAATAGCTAATATTTATTGCCACATCTGAATTCCTAGGAAACCTATATCTTACAATCTTAGGTGGTGCTGTTTAATATTCGGATGCAGTCGGAGCTGAAGTTGAGGTTTACATTCCATTTACGACAAATAATTTCTGAGAAAATAATGAAAAAAAAAATGATTGCAATGTGTCCGGCTACTAGTTCACAGCCATTATATGAGCAAATTAATGATGTAGCTATGCTCTACGTAATAGTTCAAGGTTAATCTCCTACGTATATAGTTCTGCATGATACTTCTGACTTTGAAAGTTTATTTCGCTAAGAATTGAAATAATGTAATTATTGCATTTAAATTTGAAGAAAACTAAGAAATCAGTGAAGCGTCAGATATTTCTAAGAGTTTGCTCTTTTCATCGTTATAGGCATTTTAATTCATATGAGGTATAAAATTGATTTAGCACTTCAACAAAATCATTATTCTATTCGATTTTTTGTTTTCCTTAAATATCTCTTTAGTACAATGTTATGGTAATGCCAAGCTTTGACAAAACTGTCTTTTACTGAAAAAGTATTTAAAGCAAATGCTCTGAACACGTAATATAAAAACAAATAAGCTGATATAATACCTCAGGCATTTCTAACGTGTACGGCAAGTTTTGAAACTCTGGACTGTTGTCATTTACATCCATAATGTATACTGTGAAATCAAACAGTGCCTGAAATCAAACAAACATTTCTAACTAAGATATACAAATCTCTCAGAATTGTTTCCAGGTTTTCTCACACAAAGTATTTATTTATATATGTTGACCATTTTCTATAGTGATTCTGACGACAGTCTTATCTTTATAACACGTCTTGGCAAACAATTGCATGACGTAAGGTAGTGTATCAATGAAGGATCCATGTTCACAGCCGTATGAATACATCTGCGGATGTTTCTAAATTGTTTTTTTTTATATTTGTAGCATGTGTAAATATTGAATTCTGCCTAATCCGGGGCTGGAGGGCGTGGACGGTAGCATGCATTTCCACTTCCGTCCATGAGCAGGCTCAATCAAACCGAGCCTGAACATTTTCGTTTTTATCGTGCTGAGCGACCTGTGGAGTTTCCACTTTTTCTATTCCACTTCACTCTAGAGGTTTTTTTTTTCGGTTTTTTCTGAACGTAAAAAATAATCGAATGTAAATTGTTGCTAATTAATCGACACATGGATTCTGCTCCATAGAAACAACTATTGAAACTATTACGATTGGATATGACAGGTAAAAGGGTCAAGCCTACATATTTTCAGAATTCAAAACTCAGCGGTAGGGAAACATACATTGTAATATAACAATGGGAGACAAAGATACATATTATTACCGTAAACGGTCTTGTTGCACATCTATTTGACCACATTGTAAATTGATAAAACTTACGCTTTTTCATAATTTTGTAAAAGCATGTAACAAAAAGTAGGTTAATACTGTGTAAACTATTTTTACTCTCCCCGTGAAAAACTATTTCTTAGCTGCAAAACAAACGTACATTTTTTTCTTGAAAACTTGTTGTCTTTTTGTCATGGTGTCATAAATATTTGTAATTAGACAGAAAAGTAAAGTATTTGTTGTTGGTGGTATCATCAAAAAATATACATCGACAAGAACGGCTTTAGTTTAAAATATAAGAAATATTTACTCATTAAAAGATCAGAACGTAATGCTATCTATCTGTGCACAGTTAGCATAGTTTCATACCATATTTAACTCCGTGTCTGTAATTGAAAGTTTGAGCTTCACCATGGATCCCTGAAAATTGAGTATAAATTATCAGTCATACTCCTGTGAAAGCAGATTGTTTTAAAAAAATTAACTGAGAATATTAACAAAACAGTTACAAAGTGTGGAACCTTTACACTGTAACGAATTCGTTCCTATTCTGCCAATTTGTAATGGACATATGCTAATTTGTAATGGGTTTATTTATGCAACTTGGTAAATTGCAATTACATGTAACGAAAAAACAACAACAAAAAACAATGGGTCAGTTTTCTGTGCGTAATCTTAATTTTAATTATCAAAATTATCAAATGCATTATGATATCGACATGTGGCTAAATAAATCAAACAATATATCATATATGTATTGACATACCAGTGTTTCTATGTCCAAAGGTTTCCTAACTGTTACATTTACCCAGAAATCATTTCCATACCCTTCCGGAACAATATTGAAATATTGTGCTGTTATATCATTAGCAGGTCTAACTGTTAAAATATCCCATTGATTATCGTCAACAACACGTAATCTACAGACACTGCCAACTGAAAAGTATTTCAAGTTAATTTACAATGAAAATAATGGGATATTTTTTCTGCGAATTGACAGATCAAAAATACTATGATAGTGCAAGATTAAGCAAAATGCCTTCGAAATCGTTTACTTCTCGTAGCTTTTTCGAACTTTTACAGCAACAGATCTAACGCCGTTATTCGGCATAGCTAATAAAGACAATTAGCCTTTCAGTAGGATGATCCTCCACACAGAACTAATAATCTTTAACAAAGAATCTCATCCATTAATCATCAGTCCATAATATTTCATTTATGATTAAAGATCGTTCGGAGACTCGGAGACATAGAACGAAATACTAATGATAAACAGGTACTGAATGTGTAACACTTCTAGCAACAAAATTGAGTCTTACTATGGGCAAACTGAAACTTACACTACACTCGTACAAAGAAAATTGTCGATGCAGCATGATTATGTATTCTAAAACGTAGCTATGGCAATTGTAAAGATGTCTTGTAATTAGGTTTTCTCAAGTTTATTGCTAAGTGTATTTTATTCTTCCCTTTGAGACGGTTATTTCTTAGGTTGGTATGTTTAGGACATGCATTTTTTTTTAAGATTGAATTATCTCGTGCGCCCGACATCTTGTCTCGAGCGCACGACATCTTATCTCGAGATAAGATGTCTAGCGTTCGAAATGAGATGTCGTACGCTCGAAATAAGATGTCATGCGCACGAGATAAGATGTCGAGCGCTCGAGATAAGATGTAGTGCGCACGAGATAAGATGTCGAGCGCTCGAGATAAAATGTCGTGCGCTCGAAATAAGATGTCGTACGCTCAAGATAAGATGTCGTGCGCACGAGATAAGATGTCAAGCGCTCGAAATAAGGTGTCGTGCGCTCGAGATAAGATGTCGTTCGCTTGAGATAAGATGTCGTGTGCACGCAATAAGATACCGAGCGCTCGAGATAAGATGTCGTGCGCTCGAGATAAGAGGTCGTGCGCTCGAGATAATTTAATAAAAAAATAAATTAATGCATGTCCTAAACATACCACCGTAATTTCTCTTCCATATCAATGTCGCGAAAACTTTTTAAATAAAATTGCTTCGAAGTTAACATTTTGAAGGCTTTAGACCAACTAACTTAAAATTGCTTACGTACGGTAATCTTCGGATATACCCCTGTAGGAAGGACCGGAATAGCTGGGATATGGAGCGCTTGCATGTGTGCAGCCTTAAACAAAACAAAAAACAAATTATTACAGAACAGGTACACTGCTATTTTCTGCGTTGTTAAATGATAGTCGCATTACATTCGCCGTGTAGAAAGTTTGCATTTTCCATATATTTTAGTTTTGTAACATGTGACCGTACGTTTATGACCTCATTCTGTTGAAAATTTTCCAAAAAAAAAATGCATATTTATTTACACAATTTAGTTGTACAAAAATAAAAACTTGAAGTTTTATACGTGAAGAGTACATGTAGCGTGCAACTCGATTAGATTTGCCACATACGTGCATATATACAAATATTGAGTTCAGTACCTCTGTTATATGTCATGGTTTATAGTTCTACCAAAATGTCAAGAACGGCATAAACGTTGAAATTTTGCTTGGAAAATGAATACAATGTATATGAATTTTAAGATGCATACGAGTATGTTTGTACCTACGAACACTGTAAGGACAACAAAGAATATTCTGTTCAAACAACTCATGATACGTTTCTCTCTAATAAAGCTTGTTTCTGAAAGAAAGAATAGAACATATTTTGCAAAACAAAGAATTTATACATTTGGACTGTACTCTGAACCATCATAACTGCGACATGTAATGTACATTTTAATTTAAAGACAAACTTGCAGTTTTTGTGTGATAAAATATTAATATAAAAACGTTCACGGTTTAGGTATAAGGTTCAGATGCCTTATCCATTTGGCCACCACAGCTCGATTTAAACCTTCAATCGAACCAGAAAAATACAGAACTAGGTGCATTTTTATGTGTCTGCTGCAAAAGGAGATATCATTTGCAGAAGGGTCGCAGTTACACCTTCTGACAACTTCTGACTCAATATTACTTCAAAATTCGGAATATATACCTACGGGTACAATATCAGTTATTACATAAAATAACATACCTGTTAATCATGGTATTTCCACCTCTTACTATTAACGGACAAGGCAAAACCAATTAAAATACATCGTCTCCCCCGATTATTCACATCATATCTTTTATTATGAAACTTCAGTTATCATTGAAGGCTGTGACATAGCCAACCACATCAGTTGTGTGCACAGCAAGTATTTAAACAATGATTATTTTACATGTTAGACTGTGATGGATCAGGCTTGTTTTATCTGTCAAGCCATTTCATGTATTGGTAGCAGAGTAAGCGTAAACAAATCAATTCAACAAAGCACTTAAACAACGAAACAATTGAAATCACTTCAAAAAGGAAGCGATAACCTTTTATTTCACCCTAGGACTTATAACACGGAATAACCAATGGTAAAGAGTTAGATGTTTTCGAAGTTATAAAAAGCTTGATAAAAGTGGAAGAAACGTCGACACATGTATATATTTATCGCACATACATTTATAAACTATCCCACATTACTGTAAGGGAGTATGAGCTCAATACTTTGAAAAAAAAATCAATCACAAGCGTTTTCGCTATCAATAAATAATAAATATGAAAAATGTGTGAGATATATGAATAACGACCGAGGCGCCAGCCGAGGTCTATATTCATATTTCGAGGGGTGAACATTTTTTATATCACCCTCTAAGGAATGCAATACTTATTTTATTATACCGACAATAAATAAAGTTCAAAACATTTACTGAAAAATCATCGTAATGATTTCAATGATTTACTTAACATTAAAAAGTAATTACAAACCAAACAAGAGGGCCATGATGGCCCTATATCGCTCACCTGTTATCATTGCACTTGAGGACAAGAAGGTCCTCAGAAAAAATATATTAAGTCCAAAGGACAGGAACAACAAAGGAAAGAAATTTAACCAAAAAGAAAAACAAAATTCTTACAAGGTACAGATATGTCAAAATACACCTAAAAATTGGAGGTACCATCCATGTTGTACCACACAAAAGTGGTCTCGGTTTTTCCCTACGGCCAATAATAAAAAAGTTACTAAAAATAGGCTATTTATAGTAACGTAAAAGGGAAGTAATTCAAAAGAAAATTATTGTAAGTTAACAAAAGAAGGATCTGCCAAATAAATTGTTAACATAAATCAAATTTCAGATCAGTATCTTCATTAGTTACGGAGATATACCCATTTTAATTTGAAATAAAGGGAGGTTATTTGACACAAAATCAGTCCATAGTTATCTACCCTGATTGGCTCGGTCCAACAAATGACAATAATGAAATTTCAAATAAGTCCTGTAAGTACTTACTGATATAAATCCATTTTGACTACAATCAGGGGAGGTAATCAGATATAAAATAACTCTGGAAACTACGCTTGGATCTGATTTGTCATGGAATCCAAGATTTAATGTTGTTGAAGATATTTTGGAAGTTTGTATCAAATAAAACCATGAATGAAGTCTCTATATGGCTGCAAAAGCCAAAATAGCCAATTTTGGACCTTTAAGGGGCCATAACTCTGGAACCCATGATGGAATCTGGCCAGTTTAAGAAAGGAACCAAGATCTTGTGGTGATACAAGTTGTGTGCAAGTTTGGTTAAAATCAAATCATAAATGAAGTTGCTATTGTGCAGACAAGGTCAAAATAGCTAATTTTGGCCCTTTCAGGGGCTATAACTCTGGAACCCATTAGGGGATCTGGCCGGTTCAAAAAAGGAACTGAGATCTTATGGCAACACAAGTTTTGTGCAAGTTTGATTAAATTCAAATCATAAATGAAGCTGCTATTGTGCAGACAAGGGCAAAATAGCTAATTCTGGTCCTTTCAGAGGCCATAACAGTTACTCTGGAACCCATAATGGAATCTGGCCAGTTCAAGAAAGGAACCAAGATCTTATGGTGATACAAGTTATGTGCCAGTTTGGTAAAAATCAAATCATAAATAAAGCTGCTATTGTGCAGACAAAGTCAAAATAGCTGATTTTGGCCCTTTCAGGGGCCATAACTCTGGAACCCATAATGGGATCTGGCCAGTTCAAGAAAGGAACCGATATCTTATGGTGATAGAAGTCGTGTGCAAGTTTGGTTAAAATAAAATCATAAATGAAACCACTATCGTGCAGACAAGAAATTGTTGACGGACGCACGGACGTACGACGGACGAAGGGTGATCACAAAAGCTCACCTTGTCACTATGTGACAGGTGAGCTAATAACGAAGACAGATTTAAGGAGTACTCATAAATTGTGGCGACTTTGCTGTGAAATAAGACTTTTTTTTAATAGATGTAGTTTCACCGATCTCTATGTTTATGCGCATATTTCAACATTGCGTCAATGCTGAAATCGACAGCAGTAACATTCGAAAAACGGAGATAACTTTCTTACTTCTAAACGAAACATATAAGTGTGAGCACTAATTTCTTAGTTATGTCATTTCCAATCTAATGGTGATAGTTTTGATTCAATATTTGATAAAAAGTTGTTTTCGAAATGTTTGGCACGTAGAACAAAATCATTAAAAAAAAAGAGAATAATCTACGGATTCACACATGCACGAACACCAAAAAACGTAATTTAATCCTAAAATATTTAGAAGCGTCGCGTCTGAAAAATTATCGCCTTAGTCCTTTAAAGTATTAATCTCTAAACGGGAGATATGAAGAAATAATATTATATGCGCAGAGAAACAAAATAACGCTGTTGCGCATGTAATATGAAACTATAGATCATATCACTTTATATGTCATTAACGTCGCATATATAACCAGCCGACATAATGAGTTATAATACTCTTGTGCGACAAACTAGGTATCCAGTATCAGATACTTATCTGAGCATATTTTACCTTCTGTTATCACCATTAACTTTACTGAGTGCTAAGCAAGGTTGCTACCAGTACCATTTTACACGTCTTCGGTATTACGTGGCCTGGGATTAAACCTCCGGCCTCCTGCACCTAAAGCGGACACTTTGCCTTTGGCCTATTGAGGCGGTTAGGTTTACATTTAAACAAATTCAAAAATTTAAACACTCCGGAATAAAATTCATGATGAAGAAGACTAAGCAAGAATATCTAATTCATCTTCGAAGAAGCCCTAAATTCCTGATTGAGCCAGTGTCACATTTTTATTTACAATGTCGCACAATAGCTGTCGAAGTAAGGGTGCAAATTATAAACACTTTAATGATCAAATAAATTTGTATCTCTGATTTTATATATATACTTCCTTTAGATTTACAAAATGGATGGAATATGTTTACAAATTAAACAAAATATTATTGAAAATAGTATACAGGATTTTATCTGGCAATAAATTAATAAGAAACTTACTAGAAATATCATGTGGGGCAGTTGTAAAGAAACGATACAGAACAGGTTCATCTTTACGCAAAGAATTGTTATTTCTAAGTTCGTACTTATTTTCCGTTATACAATTTACAATATATCAATCGACGAAAAACCTTATATAAGTCTTTCAACCATTCATCTAAATCAAAAAGAACATTCAACATTTTAAGTGCTGCTTGAATGTCTGAAACCTATTTGGACTAGCATACTAACGTACAAAGCATACCACAAAGGACGGACAAAACATAAGAAAGAAACTAAAAAGCTCAATCTATATATATAGACAAATTATTGTAACAGAAAAATGGTCAAAGTCCCATAATATTTTGAATTTCTGCAATTAAGTGACACAGCTACAATACATCTAGAACAGTTTGATTATAATTACGTTACCAAAGACTTGCATTGACAGTTTTGATCATTCAGAAAGGAGACAATAAAAATGTTATATAAGAAAGATGTCAACTAAGGTGGTCAAATATTCATGAACTTAACTAAAAGTTAAAAACACTTTTAAAACACAGATGCCGCAACATACTTAGCTTTAATAGCAGATTATTTTACAGATAAACACAATTACAGTTCAATTTTTTCACCTGAAAATATGATTTCCTGACATCTTTTCCACTTAAGCTATATTGTATCATGTGTACAAAACACTTATGATTTATGAGAATACGCACTGTTTATATTTTACATTTTTCCTTAATGTAATGTGCATATCTACGTGACAGAAGAATAAGATATGAAATGTATATATTAATATTTCAATAAATAGAAGTTCAGCAACCATGTGTAAAATCATTTTTAAAATTTAAGCAGTTACCAACTTATCTAGGGTTCATTCCTCTCTGAAACAGTTTTGTACTAAAAACAGTTTTCCAAAACTTATGAGCAGACTATGTATATCATTCAAAAGTGTAAAGGACTTAGATGGTGCTATTAGGATCTACATGTATTGTCATTCTTGTAAAATGATGTTTCTAGCCAGTGATTATAGCCGACTCGTCTTTGACGTCTTTTACATGGATAATTAATTCAGCAGTACTGTTCAATCCTCCGTTTGGTCCGGAATCCTAGAAAATAAAGATTTTATTACATTATTATATTCTACAATGAAGCCAGTTGACACATATATAGCAAAATCGTTTGATATAGTTTTCAATGTATTTGTCAGTTTTAAATCAAATGTTTAAACCGTGTTAAATCAGTGATCCCCTTTTTACTGAAATGTGCAACAAATACTTTTTTGTGGTTTATTTTTTACGATTATGTCTTACTTAATTTTGCTATGAAATATAAATTACAGATTTATACTTTCCGTCTTTCAATCAATTAATTAAAGACAAAAATTAATTAAGGTCAGTGAAAATACCATGTCGTAGCCTACGCAAAATAAACCACAGTGGACAAGAATTCGGTAGCTCAATATAGATTATTTGAAAAGACCATCGTAATAGTAGATGAGTCTGTTTGATTTAGTCTGTTCATGAGAAAATGAAATTTTAAATGTCCATCAAGCCCCACTAGCACCTAACCATATGCTGGAAGCATGCATGTCACTCATTCCTGCTGCATGTATTTACATTGGTCATACCACGTAGTTCCGTTTATTCTATAATATTTAATTGCTTGTATTTACAAAGTTGTTAAAATATTTTAGTTCCAAAACTGGACTATATTGTGTGTAAATCCAATAGCTCTATATACATAGAATTTGCCTTATTTCACTAACAGAGTCAAACTGAGTATGTTATTATTTTCCCTAATTGCTTTAGGTTCTATCATGTACTTCTTATATTCTTAATATGTATACAATACATTATCGGCGCATTTTCCTGATTTATAAAATGTCCATTAATCAAATATGTTTCTGAAAAATCTTAAATAGATGCTTTTCATGAATACAAAAAAAAACCTCATAGTTCTGACATTGGCATGGTTCTATACCTTTGCCATGAGTGTGAATTTATAGTAACTATTGCTTTCATAGTCTAAACACTTCTTTAAAGTTACATATCCAGTCACTGGGTCTATTGAGAAAGTCTCATTGTACATCTTCTGTAGTTCTGGTGACTGAAAATAAATTAACACATTTTATACAAAACATTTTCAAAAACCATAAAGAAAGTCTATGCTCAAAATGTTATGCATGATAAAGTTTGATCTTCTTTATCTAACAATGTTGTTTAGTTTTTGTAGGGTTTTACCTCACATCGACACAATTATAGGTCATATTAAGCCTTAACATGTTTTGTTGGAAGAGGGAGACCCAAGGTGCCCCTCCGGCAAATATGGCATCTGGGTAAAACCACTGACCTTCCGTAAGTCAGCCGGATGGCTTCCTTATATAAAATAATTCTTTACCCGTAGCGAGGTCTATAACCCACCGCGGTGAGGGGCAATTTATTCGGAGACTTTAATTTTCAATTGGGGCCTCCGTGGTCGAATGGTTAAGGTCGCTTACTTCAAATCACTTGCCCCTCATCGATGTGGTTTCGAGCCTTACTCGGAGCGTTGAATTCTTCATGTGAGAAAGCCGTCCAGCTGGCTTGCAGAAGGTTGGTGGTTCTTGACTGTGGTGAAATAATGCACAGAGGACACCTGGGGTCTTCCTCCTCCATCAAAGCTGGAAAGTCGCCATATGAGCGATAATTGTGTCGGTGCGACGTTAACCCCAACAAAATAAATAAATTAATGTTCGTGACTAATTGTTAAAAACATTTAATTTAATTGTCGCGAGTCTGTGAACGAAACCGAAATAGAACATTATCGGGTTTTAAACTTGGATACATATCCTTCGAAAATAAAACATTTAATTTAATTGTCGCGATTACAATACATTTGTTCGGTTTAAAGTACCAAGAAATGCAAACATATGAAAATAACTTACCTGCGCAGATGGCTGAAACATATAAAAAAATATCCTGAATATTGGTTGAAACACCGCCATATCATTCAATCATTACATGTACTATAAGTATTATAGTTTCATCCATTTTAATTTTCGACAATTAAGGTTTTTTTTATCTTTTATCCCGATTCTTTGACAAAACAGGTTGATTATAAAATATTTCTGATTATATTGCATAACATTAGGAAATCTGGAAATGAAATTATGTATTGAAATACATTTATGAATGTGACAAAATCATTCACTGCATTGGCGGAGTACAGTTGTGACAAGCAAGTGTTAACTGCTAAGATAGGTTTGCAAATAATTTGCAAATAAAAGTTTTGTATTTATTACTAACATGGAACAATTTAAAAGGAAACTGTAAAATTGCAATCAGCTTCACTTTTGGATAGTCACAAACGCAAATTTGCTTCAAATCGTTAAATAATGAATGATGAAAGTGTTTGACTCCGACGGCAGACTGTGCAATAAAAGATACTTTTCCAGTTAATAAATTGTGCACGCTACTTAAGACTGATTAGCAGCCTTCGATGTATTGTTGACTTATTGAAATACATACCGCCATGGAATATCTTAATCTACCATTTGCATTCGTGTCCTGATCTGTTGCACGTATGCTCGTGTAAACTGTTGTTTGGTTGCAGGGTAACTTAAAGAAAACAAGAGTTCATGTGATTCACACAGCAAGCTTTAAGTTGATTTATTGCAAGTGTACATATTAAGTTCATAGTATATGTCGATAAATTTGCTTGTCTGCTAGTAAATTACTTAAAAGCCATTTATAATTCATTCATTCAAATTCGTACTTTCACTTTTCTTCTGTAATACGTAAGCATCGTTAATTTCTAAAACATTTATATTCTAAAACTAAATTCTGACTTGCAATTGCTTAAAGATAGAAACGATTTTAAACATTTAACGTCAGCATAGATTAAGTTGAAAATACCTCATTTATTCCGAACATGTATACTAATTTGTCAAACACTGGCTGATTGTCATTAACATCAGAAATATAAACCGTATGCTCAAAGCTTACCTGAAAGATAACACAATATTTGATCAAGCAATTTCTAAATTAGAAATACAAAACTTCCAAAGCTGCCTCCTCCATGATACATTTTATTCATTTAGACGCGCTCAGTAGGACCACGTTCGTATCAGATCGCATTTGTGACAGGTGTTACAAATGCGATCACATTATAACAGGTGTTACAAATGAGATCGCATATGTAACAGAAATCAAGCACATATATAACAATTTTTGAGACGAATGTGATCGATGCCGATTTTTGATGTGACATCTGATCACATTTGTCACATGTAATTTTCGATCGGATAAATAAAAAAAGTGCATTTTTACATCTGAAACACATTTGTAACATGTATTAGCTCACTTGTACGAAGTGACAAAGTAAGCTATTGTGATCACCCTTTGTACGTCGTCCGTCGTTCAGCCGTCCATCCGTTCACATTTTTCTTGTGAATACGATAGAGACAACATTTATTATTTGATTTTGACAAAACTTGCACAGAACTTATATATCTATGATATCTCGGTTCCTTTCGAAAACCAGTTACATCACCTTATTCGCCTTGGAGTTATGGCCCCTGAGATGGCAATAATTACTGATTTTAGCCTTGTGAACGCGAAAGCGACCACATTTTTTGTTTATTTTGACTAAACCAGCACACGACTTATATATCTATAAGATCTCGGTTCCTTTCAAAAACAACTATATTGCACCATTTGACTTGGAGTTACGGCCCCTGAATTGGCAAAAAATGCTGATTTTATCCTTGTCACTATAGTGAAGACTACAGTTATTATTTGATTTTTATTAAACTTATATAGGATCTCACTTCCTTTTAAAACAGCCATATCGCGCCATTTGTCTCGGAGTTATGGCTGAAATGGCAAAATTTGCTTATTTTATTGTTGTGAACGCAATAGAGACCATATTTATTATTTCATTTTGACCAAACTTGTATAGAAGTTATATATCTATAACATCTCGGTTCCTTGCGAAAACCAGCTATATAGCACCATTTGTCCTGGAGTTATGGCCCCTAAAATGACAAAATATGCTGATTTTAGCATTGTGAACATGACACATTTATTATTTGATTTTGACCAAACTTGCATGTCATTAAAATCTTGCTTTTTCCCCTCGAAAAGTAGCCATATCACGCTATTTGTCTTAGAGTTATGGCCCCTATTTGGCAAAAATCGCAGATTTAATAACATGTATAGTGTAATATTACTCGTGTGAGCGATAGCGGGCCATGACGCCACTCTTGTTAATTAGAGGGATATTTCCGTTCAGGTTAATTTCTTGGTACTGGTTTGTTATCTGGCAATTTAACTTGGCAAGAATACCGTTATCATGACTGGTCTATTCATAGAAGCATGGTACTACATGTACATGTCACTTATAAATTTCCAATATCGGTTTTGGTTTGTAAGATTTCTTTTTTACTAAATGCGTGAATATATGAATATGTATGATTAAAGGGGAAGATGCACACCACATCCAATGCCTGTTCAACTTTTATAATCGGCAAATCGCTGGGTGTGTCGCTTCAACAACAAATAAAATGCACTTACAAGTTGTATATCATTTGTCCCAGGACTGGCAACTTCCTGTTTGTCACCCAACTTGAAACAACTTGGATGACGAAAGATAGCTACAAATGTCTGTCGCCACCGGTTTCGAACCAGTGACCTGAACATGTGGGTCTACATTTCAGCTAGTCAATGTAACAGCAGAAGTAGCTGAAGTTGTAATCATATCATAGTGGTAGCGGCAGCGGATGCAGAAATGATAACGAAAATTGAGCCACGTCACGGGAAAATTGGCATTCGGACATTTTCGTGCTTTTCCGGAAAGTGTATATTTAAGCTGACTTGTGCATTTATGCATCTGAATTAGGGTCAGAAAATTTCATATTCAGGTAGAATAAGCCTTCTTTGAAATAACAGCGAAATGTGGGCCCTGATCAGACTGCGCGGTTGCGCAGGCTGATCTGAGCCCACACTGGTCGCAAAGCCTCGAAGATTCCCGAAGGCCCATTTTCTCATGATGCAGCTCAAATAATTTTATGACGTCATTGTGATTGGTGCTTATGGCAGTCATTTAATGATGCTGCGATGACAAACAACTGATTGAACATTTGCAGTATAAAACTTAACATGATACATTTGTGCTTCTCATGTCAACCCCCATGTTGGATAAACACATTCGTAACACATTTTACCTGTTACGAATGCGATCGCATACGTACGAAATCTGTTATGAATGTAGTCCTACAACGCGCGTTAGACAGATGATGAATGCACAATGATTTGAAATGCCCGCTCTAAAGCATAATCTACTTGAAAGCTTCGTCCATAATGTCATCGATGCTACAGTTTCATATTAATCTATGTAGCATAAAACTTGTGTCATTTTACGTTTTCTGTTGACGTTTAAAATTTATAGGAAAGTAAACATGTGTTAACAGAGAGATTCTCGCATTCACAAGCTCACATGTCTTTTTAATATTTGCATTCCTTGGAAACGATTTTAAACGTGTTACGTCAATAAAACGCATAATTCAACGTTATCAAAGCTGACAGTCCCGTGCATTTTATGAACATTTAACATTTGGTGATCGTCAAAGTAGTCATTCATTAAATTTTATACTAGAACAGCGTCAGCACACGTTGGTTTCACGTGAAAATATTAACAAATTCACTTAGGATACATTGCTACCCACCGGGCTCGGGCACAAACCAACCCCTCGCGATTCTGCAGATGCTATTGTACGAAAGAAACAAGCGTTATCCTAATAATTTACATTCCAAAATTATGAAAATAAGGAACATAACTATTGTTTCATTTTTATTCATATTATTTTAAGCATGTCTTGTAACAAGTTATGCATTTGATTTTTGTGTGTATAATTTATATTATTTACTACCTGATTGGTTTGAAGGTCTGTTATTGAAAAATGCATCTTCACCATGCTTCCCTGGAAGTGTGTGAGTCATATGAAATTATATATTGCGATAAGTCCACTCCAAAAATAAATATAAAGTTTAGTCTGTATGTACTGCACATTTGTTCAGAATGTTACGATTTGCCTGATTACAAATGCAAAACAATATAGTTATATCAAGTAATCCACAATTATTATATCGAATTTAACATTTAACGACGTTTTAATATCAACACAGGCTCTTATGGGAATATATAGTATACATACACGTGACTTACCAGTGTTTCTCTGTCCAAAGGTTTCTTAACAGTTACATTTACCCAGACATCATTTCCACTTCCGGATGGAATAATACGGAAGTAGTTGGCAGTTGTGTCATCAGCTGGTCTTACTGTTATACTGTCCCCTTTATCAGGGTCCTGGACATGGAATTTAAAGACAGTGCCGTCTGAAAATGTTCAATTAAGATATCTATGGTACACTAACTATACATGTAATCAAGATATGTGTACCTAAAAAGTATTATGAGTAAAAAGTTAGAGATCTGTCATAACATTGACATCTAATTTAAATTTTTTTGGTTTAATAATTTTTCATCAGATTGACCGATTAAACTATTTAACCGATGTATTCAATGACGGCTAATGTATAAATAGCTTTAGAAAACAATACAATTTAAACCGTACATTTGGTAATGCACATTCTAGCATTTATTTAGATGATCTTTCGTCTTTCACATTCTACTGACCTACAATTACAAGACTAATCTTTTGTACATTTATTATCAGCATGGAAATTTACGAAACGCAAGAAAACGTTGTTACTGTTAAACTATTTTCATGGAAAACCAATTTCTAGTTCCACTTGTTTGATTTCTCCAGCCGCAGAAAAAAGACACGGGTCAATAGGAATGCTGCTTATTGGTTGATCAGGACTTGCTCACAAAACCGCGTTTTTATTAACGCCGTAAAAAGTCTCCCCATACATTCAATCAGGGCTGTTATATTTCGATCTTCTCAGATCGTTCAACACGACTTTTATGTCGTGTTATTGATACTGTTTAGTTTCTCAACATGACCATTTCGGCTTGGGTGGTTCCAATACTCCCGCTTTCATAGCCTTGGGTATTGTATAATCACCCCTTGGATATGGTGCCTGCTTTTTAATTTTGTCTTTTGGCAGTTCCTGTGATATGCAGGCTCCATAACCTCAGATCCTCTTTCTAAATTCCCAGTTTGTTTAGTTCTGCCCATTGTTTTCTCGTTTGGTGCAAACCCATTATTTTATCTGGGGACCAAACGCCGCTCATCATGGAATTACACGCCTCAACACGTGTATCATTGAAGGTTCCATGTTCACCGCCGTTTGAATACATCTGCGGATGTCCCAAATTGCTTTTTGTACATTTAGCATGTGTAAATGCTGAGTTCTGCTCAACCCAGGGCTATAAGGCGTGGACGGTAGCATGCATTTCCACTACCGTCCACGAACAGGCTCAATCAAACCGAGCATGCGAAATTTTCGTTTTTGTCGTGTTGAACGACCTGTGAAGTTTCCACTTTTTTCTATTTTATAGATATAGACTAGTAACAGTGCATCGTTATTCTTATATTATACTGTATTTACAACACAAATGTAGCATCTGAATGTAGCATCTACAATTATTATCAATTAATATCAAGAAATTAATAATCATACTTCTAATAAATTATGGTTCAGTTGTTCTTATCTATGAACATCATGAAACGCTTGTTAAACACATTTTATGTACAATTTTTGACAGGTTCAAGATGAACGCAACGGAATACTTACTGAAGTCTTCAGGTAAAGACGTATATGATCCACTAGATTCACTTATGTACGGAGTACTTGCATGTGAACAGCCTATCCAAGACAAAATAAAAAATTATCAACATACCACGCTATTATTCATTCTGGAAAGTGATACATGTCGTTTACTTGCACAGATTTGTATAGTGTTTTGCATACGTCGAGTTCAGACGCATGTTCCAAATATGTTATATGATAAGAAATAGAGTGAATTTATGACCATTTTACCGGTACTGATTGCATGTATGGAAAAATGGAAAGACTTGCTTTGTCAAAGTCCGTCGTCATGCAATCAATCTCTGTTTGTCAGAATAATTATATATTTATTTATAATATATCTATAGTTTGATCTGCCAAATCCGTAACAGGATTTTTCATGAACTGTGTTCTAGTATTTAAATGGTATTTTATTTCTTCTGAAAGAAACCAAGGACTCTTGTAATCACCATAATGGAAAAGATGGATCAAACAATAGGTTTGAAATTTGTGTACAGGTACATGTACCTATAATAAATGCAAGGACCAAAACTTCTCTTCTGGCAAAGAAATTCATTATTCTTTTCTCTTTCTCCTATCTCTGTGACAAAGTATGATGCTGAAAAAAATGACAGAGAGCTTTATCATAAGTTATTTTTGAAAATGTAACAGTTTAGCATTTTGTGACACACTAATCTATGTAAGACACTGGTTGTTCATGGATTTGCAAGAAGTCCCAAAGTGATCTCTACCCGTATAAACGCACACAAAATAGAATTCTTATCTTTACATTTTTACAGTAGCTCACTACAAAACAAATGGGGTTGTTTTCCATGAGTACCAGCAATTCAAAATTCATTTTTCAACATCTGAATAGAAGAGCTATAAGACCCGATCACATTCAAATGCATGTATAACTCAACTTCCAATAATAAAAAAAAACAGTTCCTGATTTTTGTTCGAAATCGTTCTGTCCAATTCGTGTCTTTTCTATTTTTAAATTTATCTTTATCGCCAGAAAAAAAAACAATAGAAAACTCGATAACAGTTCTTTTTTAAACTTTTGCATCAAATTTCGAAAAAAATATTCAATATACAAAATAGAGAGATAAAAGGAGGGAATGTATCCTATAAAAATGGTGGGGGAGGGGGTTCGGAGTTCCCCTCCCGAGATATAGTATTCGTAAAAAAACAAAACAATAAAAATGTAGATTCCTGATCGTGTGAAAGGGGCCTCAAACGACGCTTCCTATGCAATAACATCGTTATTGTTTTGTTGTTTTAATGTGCTAGTGTTGTCGGAGGGATTGTCCACCGAGATATATTTTAAAACACGAAAATGTTGAATTCTGTAAAACGAAGTATAAATGCGAGGATGGAACGTGGGTCTTCCACCTAGATATTTTTTAAAACATCCCAGATAACATAAATTGTGCATTCTCCGGCAAAAAAGATTTTTTCTCTTTAAAGGTGAGGGGCTTCGATAGTGCATCACAGTTATCTTTGAAACACAAAGTAAAATATTGGTAAAATATGGGCGTGGGCTTACTAGAATAATTTTCCAAATAATAAATTCTCCGAAAATTCTCCGTCGTTAGATTTAGATCTGTATTTTGGTGTATACATGCGAGTAGTATGACAACGCATGGAAATGGTGGGTTCTGTGTATATGGATAAGAAATATACCATTTACTCAGAAATAAAGCTCCCTCCGCAATAAGGTATACAATTTCATGTATCTTACTACTTATCTACATATACAAATGCGAATAATTTTCTCTAAATATTAATCGCAGATTTTGGCCTTTTTTTCATTTGTATACGACGTATTATGAGAAGACCTGCGGAGGTCGGGGCAGGGCGGGCGGCTCCAAAAGTTGTTCGCTATCTTACTTGAGAAGTTCATATCCAATGTTCACCAAACTTGGTCAGAATATTAACATCTCGGGCAAGTTTGATAATCAGTCGGATCGTCCCAGTAGTTCTGGAGTTACGCCCCTTTGATCGCTCAAGATATTTGGTGGATGAAGGTTTCATGTCTACTGAAATGTATTATACAACCCGTCTTATTTGACCTTTTCTCGTAAATCTCCTGAATTTTAATCTCGAACAGTCTATACTTACTTTTGGGCGTTTGTGAAACCTGTCCCAGAGTCACGCAAACGACACATCAAATAATTGTGGTGAACAGTTTTGCCAAGTTCCTTCAATATCTCTCGATGTATGTCAAAGTTAGAGTTGCATTGGCCTCTCCCACTTGTGTTCCAATGGTCCTGCTTGATTGAATCTAGGGCCCTTATAGTTTCAAGGTCAAAAGGCCAATATCGGATGAGCGATTTAGTTCCATCATGACTCTCTTTTAAATAATAAGGTCCATTTGTTGCAAAATATTCTTCTTGTAAATCATGAGATTATTATCAATACCATTTTGCGTTGGATGTGTACATATCCAACGCATTTTGGTACTACATTTTTGTAAACTACCAAATTGCGTTGAGTGTAACGCATTTTGGTAGTGACTACCAAAACTCGGCCGCATTTTGGTAGTGACTACCAAAATACGTTGCTACCATTTTAAGGTGCAACATAGCGCCCTTTTCATGATAAACACGTTCAAGGACGCTTTACAGAGCGCAAAGGCAGCCACACAGGGCGCCAAAGTCAGCGCTTGCTAGTATAGACACAGAGCGATCCGACCAGACAAAGCTCCCAGAGCAAATGAAAATTCTTTTAGATACAGGCCTGTCCGGCTAACTTAGATTAGCTCTTTGTGAAAAGACAGTATGGTTCTTTGATGTGTCCGGTGAGTAGGTACATGTGTGGAAAGTACATACTACTGCCGTTTCTTACAGTATATGCTTTTACCATCTCGCAGAAAGTTATTTCAATTTTTTCATTGAAATGTTTATTTCTTTTATATTTCTCATTCGTATGATTGTCACGATTTCAGTCTAACAGATAAACATACTTAACTACTATAATCTTAAATGATAGTCTTATCTCATAACAAGTATTTCGCCCACAGTCAGTACTTAAACAACAATTTCAAAGATTAAGATTTTCAAGGGTTTGATTATCTTGTATAGATTGTCTATGACATGGTATACTCGGTGATATAAATCAATATCTTTTGTGATAATAGAGTGAACGAATAAAATATCAGAACAAAAAAAGTTTTATACCACAAAAATATGGAACACTAATGCCACACATATCCATTTCGGACAGTAATCAGTTCAGCAAAAATAGATTGAGATCGACAGAAATATAATATTTTAATGACTGTTATCAACTATCGGCATTAATGGTGATGATCTTGTGGGAATAGATTAAGCAAATCATTTATGAGTACCAGCTAAGAAATATATTATCTGCAAAAAAATTATTATATTTGTTGTGGCGAGCACATTAGGGACTCCATGTACATTTTTTTCAGTACGCCTTGTCTGATTTTTGAAAACATCTACTAGTTACTGTCGTCACTTGATCGTCGGCGTCATCGTTGTTTAAAATTGTTTAGGTCAACTTTTATTTAAAAAACTATACGAGCTATGGCTTTAAAACTATCATCATTAGGTTAGTACGTAGGTCAAGAACCACAAGTTTGATTTACATTTTGTCAACGCTATGGCCTTATATAAATTTGGCATTCCTTTTGTTTAGGTCCACTTTTCATACTATAATAGTTATAGCTTTGAAACGTTAAGTTAGTGAATAATGTTTATTTCCCAAGCAGCCATATGATCACTTATTAAGTCTGTCCGACAGTAAATTACAATGTGCAGTAACTCTTCTGGTAGTAAGAACATTAAAAAACATTGTGTTAAAATGATAGAGTGTTCTTGAAGTATAATACATTCGGTAATTACTGGTGGATGACCCGTTTGCGAGTTCAATTATTCATAAATCAACTTGGTTGGCTGCCGAGCAAACAAGTAAATCCCAATTGCACAGGAGTAAACTTACATATGTTTCACTGCTCAGTAACTTCCGTTTTATCATTTATCTTCGACAATTTGTTCTCAGGAATAATTTCAAATAGTTTTGTGTCAAGCAAATCACCTTTGATGTTGCAGCTAAGCACAATTGGATGACGGTTCAATATTACTGCTTGAAAAAGGTCTAACATGTTTGTACATGTAAGAAATCCAAATGCCGACAAGACAAAGCCAGTTTTGGGAGCAGCATCAGGTTATATCATCATCATTCTCTTTAGTAATAGACTCGCTCCAACAATGTTCTTTTCCTTTTTGTATCTAAAAGTGTTTTTGTTTTGTACACACTTTAAAAACTAATAACACAGAGTCTGACGTCTAGAATGATTAGTAGCCTTAAGGATCTTCGGCGTAGAATGATTTTCGGCATATTGAGACAGGCAGTTCCAAAATTAAAGCAGTGGAAGGAAAGATATCGTGTAAATTTCGAGATTTGTTGCAAGAGATACAGAAATATATTTATATAGGGCGTAACAGTAGGATGACAGCACCATATTTTGAAGTTATCTGTGGTATGTATGTACATTATAAAGAATACTATAATATAGTATACAAGACAAAAAGGCAAATAAAAATATCCCATCCTGGTTTGATTACCAGGAACAGTTAAAAAAATATGTAAAAAGATCCTTTGGAAGCAAAGAATGCAACCAAGAAGAATGATAGCAGACTTGGTTTGATTGAGTCTGTTCATAGATAACCAAGTCTCATGTGACTATTTAGCAGGGGATGATGCATCGTTGGGAAATTGGCAGTTACCGACAAATAATACTGTAGTGTATGTGTTTTATCCATTTGATAATGATGTAATGCAGATCATGTAGATGATGACGTGGTAATGTAGATGTTTACGTGGTATTCAACATACATTAACCGAGTTGAAAAAAACAAAACTTTATCCAGCGGATACACATTTTGCCTGGTATCTTTCTTCCTAATCTTTACAACTGAAAGGACGATTATATACAAAACAATAGATACGTTTTTTATGTTTATTGATACAGATGTAGCAGAATTTTCAAACAGCTAGCTTGTCAAGAATATAATTACATCTAAAAGTAGTTTGAAAAAAGCAAAAAAAAAAAAAACACAGAATGTTTGTGGGATGTAAAAGAATGTGCAATATCCCTTATGTCCCATTATAAATGTAATGCTAGTGGAGTGAAACAATGAACGGACTCCATGTTCCCATGGGAACAGAAATTGAACAACATATTGTGTCAAGTATATTATGGAACGAACTGCAAAATTTAGATATTGATGATAATATGTTCCTAGCAAAGAAGTGTCTTTGAGGTCAAAGTTAGATTTAGAGTTATTCATGTCTGCAAGCCGCGTTTTATGTAACATGATTTTGTTGTTGTTTGCACAGGTTATCTCCCTACAGACGCTAGAGGTATTTACTAACGATTGCATACTACATTCTAAAAGAGTAGAACTACAATGTAAAAACTACTTTTTCCAAAACAATTTCTCTAGCCAGTTATGAATGCTGACTCGTCTATAACGTCTTTGACCAAAATTACTAATTCAGTCGTACTGGTGAATTGTATGTTAGATCCGGCATCCTAAAATGTAGGAACAGTTATTCAGTAATATGTCTGATGCTATTATTGATTAATACGATTATGAGCATATAGCCAACAAAATGTTTCAATGACCTTGACAAAAAAACACATATTTTCAAAATAATATATGCATTTAATATTTCAATAAATGCATTTAATATTTCAAACCCTAAAATCACCAAAATATGATATCAGAAAACTCAAAAGTAAGAAGTTTAATTGATCATCTGCAAAATTTTGAAGCTCTCCTTTGCTTGTATCCTTTAATCTTTAAGGTTAGGCTTTCCTTCAATCATATGTGTGTCTTCAAAAAATCTTTAAAATAATATATTATATATGATAGCAAAAGTCAAAATTATGAAAATGTACCTGTGCCGTTACTCTGAACTGATAGTAACTGTTTCTTTCATAGTCTAAACACGAGTTTAAAGATACATGCCCTGTCACTGGGTCTATAGAGAATGTCTGACTGTACATCTGCCGTGCTTCTAGTGACTGAAAACAAATTAACGAGATTAAAATCAAATCACTGGAAGTGACTGTAAAGTGACACTTACTTTGTTGTCTAACTTTGATAGCCTAACAGTGGGCCTCCGTGGTCGGGTGATAGGATTAAAACCGCAAACGTTTTATCACATGCCCGTCACCACTGTTGGTTCATAACCTCAATCGCTTGTAGAATTGAGACAGCCATTGACCTGGCTAATGGATTGAGCTGGCATGTACACAAGCAATCTGACTAAAATACTTGATCTTCTAAACGAAGATCTGAGAATGACCCATTCACATTCGTCTTCTGTATATTTTGGATTTCCAATACTGCTATTTTTATTTTCGCAAATCTATTTTTATTTGAACCAATCAGACGATTTGTTCGAATGTCAAAGAGTAAGAAAAATTTGCAGTCCGTCCAGGGCTCGAACCCGGGACCCCTCGCTTACAGAGCAAATGTCCTACCGCCTGAGCTAACCGGCTATGTGACATCTTACGACATAAGAATTGTAGATATCAAAAACCAAGGCTTTTTTCAACTTGCAGAATTTGTAAGTTAGCTTTTGATTGACTAGCGGAAGGGTCGTCAGAACGAGGCTATCAATAGCTCGTGTTCAGATCCTAAGCGTAGCGTAATAGGAGATGTACTTTAGTCAGATTGGTACACAAGGTGCCTTCCGTGCTTCAAAATATACCAGGATGAGCATCTTTCTCAATAATACAAGGAAATCGTCTTATGACCTACATGATGTCGATGTGTCTTAAAACTAAGAAAACAAGCTAACAGATACAGAAGTCCCCAGCCGGTGGCCTTGACCTTTAACCGACAAGAAGAGATAATGTGTTGATTCATTGTCTCATCGAGTGTAGCACTAAGATTACTTTCGTTATGGTGCAGAAACAATATTAATTTGACTTTCATCAGTGACGTTGACCTTTGACCAACAAGCATATGTTATATACGTGCATAATCTACATATTGCCCTATATTCACATACGTATAAGTTTTATAAACCTAGCTTGAATCCTTTTTGAGTAATTGCAAGATCCAGTTTTGCGGACGGACAGACGGACGGAGGACATTCGTACTTTCTCCTCCAGTTTTCCACCGGCAGGGGACTAATAAATAGAATAAATCACAGTCTTGCGTTCATTTTTAAAATTATTTCTACATACTAATATGTTATGAAGAAGTCTAAAGCAACTAAACTGGCCGTTAATGTTTCCTTACCTCTTGACTGTTCTTGCCTAAATTACAGCTTCGGGTGGTACCAGGGCCATAATTTACCACCGAGAGCTTGAAATTCGCCATAATGACATTATCTGAGCCGCGTCATGATAAAATCAACATAGCGCAGTCTGTTCAAGATCCACGCTGTTCGCTTTCAAAGCCTTTTGCAATTAAAGAAACCGTTAGGGGACAGATACGCAGGCTGGTAAAAAAGGGGAGTGCAAATGTACTGTGTTGGTTTTCCCATGGCGCGGCTCATTTGTTGTATTAAAATGATTTATATTAGAACAAAACATTTTACAGCAATTCATTGTATAGCTTTTCCTTCGTGTATAAAAATAAAATATCACAGAATATGTAACTAAACTTGTATTTAGTTATTAGTCAGCTGAACTGCAGTACAGATCTGGTAAAAATATGAAACATATTTACTTGTGAAGTGTACACTGATATTAACGCTAAAAACGAAATATTACCTGTACTTTCGGCTGAAATATTTTAAAAACATTGCCGTTAATTTTCTAGTAGATATTCGTCGTAAAAAAGCATTATTTTATTCACTGAAAATACATAAAATATTTACAAGCATACTTCTAAAGATAAGGTCTCTTTAATATTAAACAAATTATTTGATATAGCAGATCAATTTACATTTTAAAATTCCTCGATATATGCTATAACGAAAAATGACATCGGTAATCAAAGTTGCAAAATAGGATGAATAAATTCAAATTCCTAAAATGTTACTGTATTTATAAATACGATGCCACTATTTTATCACACATGGTCTGTTCAGGTTTATATAGTCCAGCAATGTGCTTTTAATAAAAAAACACACACACACAATCAGATATTCTGAAGAGTCCGTGGCAGCTTACTGCAACGGCATAGACGGTGTCTTTTCGTTAAGAACGGTCACTGATTGTGAAATAGATTTAAAGGTTAATGTTGCATACAGTAAATTGTAGCATATATTCGTTTTATGAAAATGTAATAATAGAACAAGTAGCTGTCAAATCCGCAAATGCGAGGTACCAAAGGGGTACGTGGACGTAAAATTATTTCAAGCTGGTACCAAATAATAAGGGTGTAAAAGGGTTATATTCGCTACATGCACGATACTAACTCTTTCCAGTTTATCATATTAATTCATTGCTACAAATGATACATTACAAAAATATGTTTCGCGAACTACTTCGTAGTTTACTTTATTTATTTGCTAAACCATTAAAAAATGCATACCGTCATTGCATATCTAATTCTACCATTTGCACCGCTGTCTTTGTCTGTTGCATGTATGTTCGTATATACCACTGTTTTATTGCATGGTAACTTAAAGAAATAAATATTGTTTAAAATGTAATTTTGTAGGGTTTTTTGCAAGTTTATATGCACTTTCGATTCATGAGCGAGGCGTATGTTCCAGTGACGATTTGATAGTAAACAACGTTTCTAAAATCATTCATCCTCCACCTCTGATCCATTTGAGGAAGCTGGTAGTTTCTTGCAGAGAATAAGTTTGTACTGGTACAAAATCTATGGACACTGGTAACGTTAACTGTCCGTCATTACATATCTTGAATAAAGTTGAAAAACGGCGTTAAACCCAAAACAAACAAACAAACAAACTTAAATCCATGGAGTTGACTTTTCAGCTGCAAGAACGTGTTCAATAAATTTTTACGCAATTGTAGCAATTTGTGATAATTTACCTGAGAGCTGAGATATTGATTTAGCTAGCTCGGCTGAGTTGTTTAGATAACTTACAAAAGAAAGAAAGTGTCAATTTTGCTAATGACTCTTTTAACACATAACATTAAAAAATATAAACTAAACATACCTCATTTATTTCTAACATGTATGAAGACAAATTTTGAAACTCCGGTGGTTCGTCGTTGACGTCAATAATATAAATAGTATGTTCATAATGCAGCTGAAATGTATTAAAACATTTTATTACACATATTTCAAAATCAGAAGAATTAAACATTTATAAAGGAAAAAATTATTTGTTACAATATAAATTCGTCGAAAGCAAGATGCACATATAGAATTATCAATATATCACATGTTCCGATGATGAACATATTCTTTTGATAAACTACAAAAAACCACAGTTTATTTATCTGTGTGTAAATTTTATGATTTCACTACCTGGTTGTGTTGGGTGTCTATTATTGAAATTTGCATCGTCACCATGCCTCCCTGAAAGATTGAGAATTACATATATATATATATCAATTATCTACTTGCAATGATAAATCACACATTTAGTCATATTTATAAATATTTAATCAGTCCGATAGTTCTAAGTCTGTTGATATGTTCTAATACCAAATGCAATCATATTTTATCAAACCAGTGTAGCAAGTTCATAATGTACTATAATTGTACATTTTCTATTTGGGCTACCGTGAGAATAAACATTTTGATATTAAGGAGACATGTGAAATTCTATATGAAACTTAGCCTTTAGCTTACTGGCGGTAAATGATTCTGTATTTGAGACCAGTGCAGACCAAAATCAGCCTGCACATTCGTGCAGTCTGATTACGGTCTGCACTGTTCGCTATTATGTCAGTAAATTTTCAGTGAATACCCCTTTGAATAGTAAATGGTCCTGCCCAAATTTTAGCAGACTAAAGATTAATATTACAAGCACATAACTAACCAGCGTTTCTCTGTCCAAAGGCTTCTTAAGTGTTACATTTACCCAGACATTATTTCCACTTCCCTCAAGAACAATATTGAAGTACTGTGCAGTCGTATCATCATCAGGTATTACTTTTATACGGTCGTTGGCATCAATGTCCGTAACATGGAACCTGCAGACAGCACCAACTGAAATATATTTGAACTACAAACTAGAGGAAAATCCGAAAACCTGAAAGTAGGAATGGCACAAGTTCATGAAGTCAGAATACATGCCTAAATAGTTTCTTCGTGAGGTAAATATAATATTTTGAGACATCTGAGGCAAACAAATTAGGGATATGTTTACAAAAACAATACTGTCATGTAATATTTCACGTCAAACTGATTAATGGCATTTTATGAACATCTTAAAAACAATATTTCTTCAAATGTTTGTTATACACAATTCTAACAATTCTATTAAGAGGCAATTTAAAATGCATGGTATAAACCATTTCCCGCTTGAAAACAAATTAAAGGATATATCCAGGACAGGTCAACACGATGTGAGTATAATATGACTGGATGGGGAATCATGTTACGTGTCTTCGGCATGGTATTCTTGTTGGCAGCACTATGAACATTGTACTCGATGCTTCTATTAGACCCCGTCGTTTATATGACTGGAAAACTGTTGAAAAATACGCTAAAGCCGTACAAATACACTCAGTTACCTGACATTTGTTTGCCTATTTTATTAAAAGGTAGGTATGCACGTTCGGACCAAAGCAGAATTTGATTAAACAATACTTCAGAATATTCTTAGAAATTTAGGCAAGTTACACAGATATGGTCGCGCACTTGCAATGCATTTCTGCTAGACTGATTTGAAAAATTTAGACATCTTACAAGATTTTATAATGAGTGTCAAATAGTAGCAGAAAATAATAACTTTTCTAACATTTTTTGGAACACAACGTTTTCTGCAATGTAGATTTAAATGAAACTTCTCATATTCGTAAATAAACATATAGTCTATAAAATGGTGCAATAAAATGTATAGGTACGTGTGCTGGAGATATTTGCCCATGATTAAAGAGATCCGCACGTGCAGTGAGTGTTTAGCTGCGATTTTTTTTAGGAAGAAGTCGCTTTTTATTGCGTCAATAAGCGTCTACGCATCTTGCAAAACCGCAATTTTCACACATTGCAACTAAAGCAATGACCAGTGGGTTGATTTTATGCCATAAGTAATTTTAGCTTAAAATTTCAATTTGCATCTGTTACGGCTAGCTTATTGGTGTTGGAAGGTCAACCGCATCTAATAAATGAAAACGTTGAGAATAATCTGGTAAATACGAGTTATTTCAAACCTAGAGATGGCAATGTACATATTAAAGAAAAGACCTTTAGCGACCGAACACCTATCATTAAAAGAAAATCTGACTACTTCGAAGATGAGGATAGGTTTTTACATTTAATGTACGACAGCTTAAACTTTCAAAACAACCCCACTTGATTAGGAATATGCAGGCTACCTCTTGACATGATCTGAAACGTGTGTCTTTGATATGACTATAATTTATACCATACGTTGTTTGAACCCGTGGTGCAATGATTTACTAGTGTCACGAGTACTCAGCGTATCTTTCAAGTCTTGGAGGAAATAGTTACAGGGCCCAGCAGGAGGGAAAAATCACTCCGTAACGATTGTATAGGGAGAAATAAGCGTCGTAATAAAATATCTATCTTTCATAAATATGTAAGAAAATAGCACATTGTTGAAAAAGATTTTAATTCTGTTTGATGGAAGATCGATTTTCAATTTAGGCAGAGCTTAATTTCAAATGATTCTCTGTATTCAAGATTCAGTGGATAGATATAAAAGGAGCTCTTTACTTACAGAGAGGGAAATCCTCGTTTATGGTCGAGTAGGGACCACAACTAGAATCGCTGACGAGTGGACCAGCTGATTGGGAACAACCTAAACAAGATATCAATCAAATTGTTACAATGTACAATTATTCTTCGTCTAGGAATGTTTGTGGCATTGAACAAGGTTTGTACACGTCAAGTCCAAATATTTCCCACTATTGTTTGTAAGAAATAGTAAGCTAAAACCAATGACTGTGACTTAAAAACACCTGAAGCGCCTGTGATATATCACACTCCGGTATTTTCCGGATTCAAGCTTTGGAATGACGAATATTTTTATGCATATAATTATTTTGTTACCTAACCCTCATGATGTCAGTATACTATACCCATTACACAGAAAATGCTTCTTAGAAGCGAATCATTTCAATGAAATATTCGTTTAACATATGAAATATTTGATTTAAAGAAATATACATGTACCTATGAACGCTGCAAGGACCAGGAAGCCTCTAACATCATTTATGAAATTCATGATGTTTCAGGTAACACTTTTTACTGAAAGAAAAACTTTCATAGATTATATTGTACTAGCAGCAAAATGCTGAAGTTCTTCATGTAATTTACAGAAATGCATGTAGTAAGTGAAGTCGATCAACAAAGTATGCTTCTAGTTTTTCCCGTCATAGTGATTCTAAAATTTCTTAAATAAAAGTAATTTGATAACTAAAAACGTTAAATTTCCTTCAAAGAATTTGAATTTCTTGTCTAAGGTGTTACAAAATGTGAAAAAATAAAGGATAGAAAAGAGAAAGTTTTTAAATTGTTTCAACATTGAGTCTGACTTTATGCTGTAAACCTTCTTTTACTGTATTCTATCAATGAATCAAGTTATTTTACTTTGCTTCAAAATTATTGGCTTAAATGTTTCGATACGGATAGACGGAGAGACAAGCAATCAGACAGACAGACGGGCAGACAGATGGACGGCAAAACGTGATTCAAATATAAACCCCAAAAACTTATTTTGTTGAGACATCTTAAAAGACTTTAGTGTTCTAATCGGGTATAATAACACTATTAAACGTTTAAATGAGATTGTAACAATAAATGACCTTTCCATTTTTGGCAGCTACTAATGTCAGTTACGGCTTAGACCTACAATTATAATTAAGACAGGATAAAAAGAAGCGCTTCTTGGACAATAACTTACAACAAGTTTATTTAATTATTGGTGTCATACGAATTATAGTGTGTAAATTAAAACAAAAAACAAAAAATGGTTTACCTTCAGAAATGGTAGATCCCGATTCTAACAGCTAATGTAAATCTTGTGTGTTGTAATAGTTACTGGTTATCCGTAAAATCTTTTAAGTGCTTTATTAGTCAAGAGTTAATGGTTTGCTTGTTGTTTATTTAAACGATAAGCTCTATCTTGCTTTGCAATCGTTATGACAAATGTGTTTACTCTGTCTAAAAGCGGTAAAGCAACTTATCTAAAGTGTACACTTGTACATGTATCAGCGCTTTTGTTTAAATGTGTTACACTTAGTCTAACGATACATACAAATAATCAAGTTTTCACTTCAGAAAGTGTCAATTTTTCTCAAACGATAGATTTGACCAAAGTGATACGCTAATAGCTGTATATCGACATTTTTCTCTACGATTTGAAGATTTTTTTACGACCCACTGTGAGGCGAAATTGCATCCAGCAATATCATACATAAAGTGAGACTTTTATGTGTGCCTTATTTCCTAATTCGCTACGCTCAAACGTAAATAAATTATTTATCCCATAATCAAAGTAAATCGAGGGAAGAAAGAAAAACAAATACATAAATGCATTTTAGGATTTGTTGTCTACATTGTCATTTATCCACATTGTTAACACATTTCTAGCTTTAACACAACACATCATGCATGAACTTTAACACTAGTTTGTTTTTAACTGAGCGAAAACTGCACATATTTATATACATAATATATACAAAAAACTGCAAAAACCTTCTTTATAATTATATCCTGTTCATTTGAACTTCAATCATATAAAACATCAATTTCCTTTAATTCTTACACGGAAAACTTACATATATGAATATACTTTCCCAGTCAGTGTGCTGCGAGGCGGCTACTCAGCCCTAACTCCGTCGTGGGAGGGGGAAGTAGAAAGATACCAAGTCTCAAGACCAGCTATCATCTTCTGGCGGCCTGACAACCCCCACAATTTATTGCCGAAAAATATTATCCTCAGTGAAGATAATGTAGTCCATAGAAGTTCAATTGCTAGCCTGTACATTCATCCAATGTATGTCTTCCGAACATATCATTTCATTAAACTTATAATATACGAGTACATATAAATTCATTTGAATTCTTACAATGTATTTATATCTTAATGAGACTATGACAAAATTGATTTAAATTTGAACTTTTGGTAAAATACTGTCTCTATCTTTCCATCTTACAAGAAAAGGTAACTTTCTGTTTTAAAGGATCTTTAAACAGTCAGTCCATTGTAGAACAGTTCTCTATATGCATCAATATAAAACACATATCCATCCTGTTAAATCTAGGCGACAATGTATCCAGAAGAACTAAACTCTTGAAATAATCTGTAAAATATAAACTGTATTATTATCAACATCATGTTGAAAATTGTACCGATTATACTTAAATCAGCTCTTACAATTAAGCCGAGCAAGTTAACCAAACACATCAAAATACATGAGGGAAACTTCCATGCAGTGCTATGTACTGTTAATATTCGAAATAATGTTAAAACTCGTATTACATTTGTTTATGGCGTGGCTGTCACACTTTTATGAACATAAACATAATTTATTTTTAGTTCCTAATTTCTTTCTTTTGATAATTGTTTTCTCCAATATTTGAAAATTTGTCAGGAGTTTGATGATTAGCTAATATATAAATTCAATTTAAACTAGAATTTTCTAATTCTGATTGCCTCCCTTTATGCATGGCTATTGTATAATTTCGTTTTAAACATTGAAATAAATTCCACTCCAACCTTGTACAAAATGCACAACATGTATATCGACCAATTTATTATTTTCATTATTATCATTATTATTTGTTATAACTTTTATATCTTTTCAAGACTTCAATATCTTATTGAAATTCAAAAAAGCTTCCAATGGGTGGGCGGGATGGGGTCCAATTTGTATACATGTAAGTAGTGTGTGTTGTGTTAAGCAATGCAGACAACTTCGAATGACTTAACTGACTAGTCAACTCGGCTATATACCAACTGAAATTTGCACGAAATAATCGTGCAACCAACACTTCAATAACTTTTCAATACAGCAAAATCTAGATTACTTTAAACCTAGAATAAATACATTTATATGGTATATCGCCATGGTATTCTTTGTAAGTTAGCGCTTACCGTAACATATCGACCGTCGTTTTTGGCCACGTGGTGGCAAAACAATATCTTGAAATGGTACATAGTACGTCCGTACACTCCATAATACAGCTAAATTAATAATTGTGTGTATTAGAATTAAGGGTTATGTAGTATAAAGTTATACTTGTCTAACACAGAAAAAGCTAAAATTAGTTAGTTCGTGATAGAAACCGAGATTTAATGCTATTGTGCGAGCAAACATGTGATATACCGATTATTAATGAGATGAGCCGCGCCATGAGAAAACCAACATAGTGGCTTTGCGACCAGCATGGATCCAGACGAGCCTGCGCATCCGCGCAGTCTGGTCAGGATCCATGCTGTTCGCTTTCAAAGTCTGTTGCAATTAGAGAAACTGTTAGCGAACAGCTTGGATCCTGACCAGACTGCGCGGATGCGCAGGCTCGTCTGGATCCATGCCTGTCGCAAAGCCACTATGTTGGTTTTCTCAAGGCGCGGCTCAAATATTTTATCCGAAGAAGTGTTATTTTCAGACACTTACGTCTTCAAATGATGCTGTTTTCGTACGTTTCCTATAAAAAGATTTTTTGTGGCGACTTCAATGTTATCGAAACTCGGATGTTTTGTTTGAAGTTAGTGTTTATATTGTGATAACTCTACAAGACATCGATTATATTTGGCTCACTTTGTCATATAAGTCATTGCTTTCAATGATAACTGGGTTAAGAAAGCTTATGACAAACTTAACTGACGGTTCGTTGAAATAAAATCACCGATACAAAGTTTGACCTGTTTCGTCGACATGTATAATTACATTGTTTACCTTTTTAAAAGCGTTTTTGGTGTCACAAATCAAGAGGGTTTGCCAGGTTACTCACATGAATTGGGGAGTCGTTCACAATCGAAATTTGATCACAGACACTCGTGGTCAGGATCACCTCCATCCTCTGCCCCTTCTAACTGTTAACATTTTAGCACGAACTAACTATAGGGGTTGGTCGTAGAACACGTTTTATTACAATATCAGTAAGCTTTTCAAATGCAAGAGACTAGCAAATATGAAACTGACACTAGGCTGGATGCCTACTCTTCATCGCACATTTACCAGGGACCAAAACTGATCGTTTTCATAGAAAACAGTCCTCATGTAGTAATTATCCGGTTCCGCCTATGGCATATATACAGCTGGCAACCGTAAGTACAGAAGTTTTCAACGAAAGAAGTAATTGATTTACGAATGTGAAAAATTTATCGGTAAAATCCAAATGTCAGTCATCAGAACAAATGTTATTTGATGGAATGATTACAGACCTATCCACTGGTACCAGGGATTGATAGGTAGGTGCTTATTAAATAACTTGACTGCATTATATATATACTATACAAGCATTATATACCCTCTCTTCATTATAGACCGTTCAAAGTCGCTTTACATAGCGCAAAGTAAGCCACTGATGGCGCAAAATCCATCCTCTACTAGTACAGACAGAGAGCGATCTGACCTGAGAAACATAGTGAGATAAAGCCCATGAGAGAGACAGAGGGGGAGGGGGAGGGAGAAAAAAACTTTTAGATACAGGCCTGCCCCGTTTACTACGCCTGGCTCTTTGCGAATGGACAGTCTGGTTCTTTGACATGCCGTCGGTATAGCACCGTTACACTGATAAGTTATTGTTTCAAGTGTCACTGTCACTTGCCTATTTTGAAGCACTGATTCGAAGCACAGGTTGAAACTGAAACTAAACACGTTCCATAATCGTCAAATGTGCTGTGCGCAGTTTGTGTTAACTAATTGCTAAAGATATTGCCTCACAGATGACAAGAACGTAAGGAAGTACAAGGGTTTGACCAAAATGTCTGTGAAACTTGACTGTAATACCATAACCTTACGTTCAGTGAGTGACTCTGTAACATTCATCAGTAAATTAAAACCAATACTATTTTTATATATGCAAGCATTTATTATACGTACGAGTATTGACTTTGCAACCTCCCTAAAGACAAGAAATATATGAAAATAAATGTTTTTGTAGCTAATATAATCAGTGTAGAAGAACAAGTACATATCACATTATCATCAACGTTTTATTTTTTAGCAAATAAGCTCACAGAAACATTTTTGACAGTGAGAATCAAAAATAAGATTACCTATTTCTTGATAAAAATAGATGCGTCACAAATACAGGGTATGTTCCATGTAAATACCTACCCGATGCAAGAGTTCTCGTTATTTGCAATCACAGATTTTGAAACTATCGATAAATACAAAACTTTGGAAAAAGAAAATAAATGTATTTGAATAAATTTTTTCTGGTAATTTGAAGCACTATCTAATTAATTTTTCACCATTTTATAATGGCTTGTCAGGCACTGAACATTTAAGCTACTTTCTCTCTGTAATATATACTTAGTGAAGTCTAGCGACATAATAAGACGATTTTAAATCCTATACCATACAGCTTTTTTGTCATATTTTTATGAACTAAATATAATGGTACAGACAGGAAAATCTGAGTAAGCGTTTATGCGGTAACGAGGCTCTGCCGAGTTAGGGCGTTGATAGTTATCCGCCAGCCGAATATTTCAATCCAACTTTTTTATACACTACTAAGTACTAAGTTTATTCACTGAATAATAGTAAAAATAAAATCAATCTACTGACACTCTTAAGTTTATTATATGATTTTCTTACAGAAGCGTATTTAAGCAGTGTGCGGGAAATCATGACATTTCAGATTCCCGTTTCATTTTAAAGTAACGTATTTTTTTTTTCAAATAACAACGATTTATGACTCGAGAAAGACAATGTAAGGAACAAAGAGGAATTATCAGGGTATTTGAATTTTGTCCGGTTTGATATACTTCACAAATTCACTACATAAATGCGGTTCGTTATGCGTCATTTACAGCACAAGTTGTACTACAAAGACTTTTCTAGCGACGATAAAGACATCAGAAAGACCCGTCTGGTATGCAAGAAAACACTGACCTTCCCATTCGGGAATGCTTCTCGTACAGTTACATAATTCTAAACATTAACCTGATACGGGATTTGGAGGTGGAATTTGAAGGTAAAAAAAGATAGCATGAATGTATCAAATTGAGGCACAACAATAAACATTGTCACTCTAGTAAAATATCAAAATATCAAGGAGAAAATAGATACAACAAAAATGCCAACAATGTAAAAACAAAATCAGAAAGACAATGACTAAAACATAAACACTATACAAACGAAGTCATTAATTTTTTTGATTGTTCATATTTCTGTGCTCTCAAACTCTCCAACATAAGCCTTGTTCTCAAACTGCAGAGAATCTATGTCATGTGGAGAAACAATGGCATCTGTACTGTGACTATCTTGCTTGTTTTGCATGTTCTGCATGTCATAATGCTTTAGCGCAGCTTCAAGAGGATCTTCAGGTATGGTAGAGTAGTCTGTATCCTCTGTAAACATATCCATTCTCACTTCTTTCTCTTCCATTTGGTCATAGTCACCTTCCTGCCTTAGGTCTCCTACACTATTAGAGTCCAGAGAGTTGTGACTGAAACGTATTTAAAAGAGAAAATGTCAGAGCTGATCGAACCTATCATTTGAAAAGCAACCCAATCTCAAACTACTGAATATGTTGTAGTCTGAATTAATATGAATGTATTCACCTGAAACTTTGCAGAGCTTGCAGAATACTAGTAAACGTAATTAAATGGATCACGTCATTTATTTACGTATTTTAGCTGCAGACGGTGGTACCTTATTATAACACAAACAAATAATGGCAGTTGTTTTGATAAGGTAAGTAACGCTTTCTAGCTGCAGAATTATTGTATAAAGAAAACTGCATTTTGTTTATTTCTCAAAATGAAGTCTATAACCTCAACCAGATCATCACTACCAGCTATGATGTTCTTTATATGAGAAATCAATTGTCAAAATTTATTACCTTCCCATGCTCAGATTATCATATTCTATTTTCTCTGGAATTTCGGCGTGTAACAATGGGTTTGCCCTATAAAATATGAGTTTAAAAACAATCATATAATTAGCGACATGTAAGTTTAAATGTAAAACTGTTTAAGGAGAGTTTGAGAATGACTATAATACTGTGAGTAAAACTAAAACACGGTTACAACTCTGTATGAATATCAAGGTGGAATTTCTTTTCTACCTTTTTTGAGAGTACAGTCATGATAATCGTATTGTTTACAGGAATATGATAAAGATACACAAAGCAGATTGCATTTTGTTTCTTAATGCTTTCAATATTCATTTGAATTCACATATATCTGGAACCGTCCCTCATTGAAAGTTTCAACAAGTTTGTAGAGAACAACAATGTAAGACTAACTTCAAAATAAAAAGACAGTACTAATAACGAAAACGAAACAATCACAAACTAGTTTAACAGTTTGTATACAGCATTTAAGTGTTTCACACAGCCTAACATATTTTCTGAGGATAAATTAGCAAACTAGCAAACTAGCAAGTGTAACAACAAAAGTATGATTTAGACTGACTTACTGCCTAGAATACATGTTGCTTCCCGGAACTACAGTTTTGTTCTTTTCAGATACGTCATGAATATCTGAAAACAAAAATGGCACGGAATGACAATCTATAAAAAGTTGACTACCTTAACAACCGATTCTGTGAATATTTCATTTACAATAATATATAAAGATGGCAGTTTTAACTTATTTGAAGTGACATGGAACGCACACATTTTGTTCAAATATCTGTACTTTCCGCCATGATTTTATTGTTCCTTCTCTTGAGAAGGAACATTTTAATTCGGTAAGTCACACTTGACTGAGCTACTGATATCGAAAGCTGTTGTCATTACAAGCTGGCCAGTCAAACTCCGTGACGTTAGAAATAACCTCTGACGTTAAAACTATTCTTTCCTAATTGAAGCGACTCTCTGACTGAACGCGTCCGTGGATTACATATTACTAAACCCCAGGATAGTTGATTGATTCTTTTATTTCCTCCATTCTTGAAGAACATAACATATGTACAAAGAGATAGACATATATCAGCAAATTTACATGTAAACAACTAAATATTATTGTTACCTTCAAATGCATGGTTAATATGTGAAAACAACCCCATTGCGACCATCTAATTATGCGCAACAAATTCACGCATCGAATCGTAATGGATTGACCGGGTCAATGTCTTATTGCCGTATTTACTCAACTGAAAGTGGTAACAGATTTAATTTGTTGTTGGGTTTAACAATTTATGTTAAATAATAACTAGCGTAAATACTTACTTGACATAACAGACACTGCAACCAAACTTTTACAAGATGATCATTACATATTTATATAGATGTGCCCTAGAAGGAACTTTTGCTATGCTTTAACTTGTTATTTTGCATACTTCGTGTTTTACGGTAATAACATTACCTTGTGGTTTAACCATAGCTGCCTTCAATTTTCGTTTGTAGGTATTCCTAGTTGTGAGTGAAACATAAACGACAATAGCTACAGTAAGAGCAAGAACTGCTATCACTGCAGCCAGAATGTATACAGTCTTAATAGAGCTATCTTCCTCCGGAGCTTCCTTCACGCTTGACTGTAAAAATAAATATTGTCTGTAAGTGCAAGAGCTACAGTGACTGCCGCAAGTATTTAGAAAGTCTTTGCGGAGATAAATTACACTGGAGATTCTGCCACGTCGACTGTATAAATACTGTATAAATACACATACATTAAAAGAATACTGCCATTATTTGTCACAGTCATAATGTTATTGCGATGATAAAAATCAAAATGCATATAACACTAAACAAGGCAAT
The DNA here is from genome assembly GCF_021730395.1 of Mercenaria mercenaria. Lineage (NCBI taxonomy): Eukaryota > Metazoa > Mollusca > Bivalvia > Venerida > Veneridae > Mercenaria > Mercenaria mercenaria. Next base: position 49,261,817 of record NC_069362.1, read on the forward strand.
TGGTAACACCGATGGATGCTCTCCAGAAAGAGGGATGGGGGTTGCGATTCAAAAACTGGGTCATATAGACTATTATCTCTTGACTGTTTATAATGAAATCTGTCAAAACATTATTTGATTTATTGATAAATGTCGGAAGTTGAGTTTCTGAGGAGTCAATTTTTGATACTGATGTGAAATATTCAATTTAGGCGAGTAGCTCTGGACAAACGTTCTGATATAAAAGGAGATAATTACGAATGAGGCCAGCAAGAGTTATGGTTCTTTGCTAATGCACTTCCTCTCACTAACTTCTATAAATGTTTTAAGTACCGAATCAATCATTGCAATTATTTTCAAGTAATACACCGGAAAAGCTTTCATTCTTAAAGGGAGATAATTCAAAAATAAGTAAAGCTAGAGTTATTGTTCTTTGGCATTGCACTCCTTCTCACTGATTTCTATGAATATGTAAAGAATTAAGTTAATCCATCATATTGTTTAAAAAGCTCTGGAAAAGCTTTTCTCAATTAAAGGTAGATAAATCCAAAATAGGGTCAGTTTGAGTTATGGTTCGTAATCTCTGCGCATCCTCTAGCTGACGTCTATCGATATATAAAGTATCAAGTAAATCCCTTTCATAGTTTTGGACAAGCTTTTTACAAATAAAAGGAGACAATTCAAAACCAAGACTACTTTCATTTAAAATTTCCTATCACTGCACTTCCTCTCAATGAGCTCTATCATTGTGTGAAGTTACAACTGAGTATCTTCAATACGTTTCGAGTTATGCTCTGGACAAGAAGTTCGAAGGACGGACGGACAAGGTGGCTACGATATGCCCCTATCCCCCTTCGGGAAGCATAAGAAAGCCATGTATCCGATTGAAATATCCACTTTTTAAGAAAGACGTCCCCTCAGTGCAGTGTATGTCTGTATATGTAAATAATGTGATACAGACAACGTATACATAATTGACGATTATAAATAAGTTATGGAAAAAATGAGGAACTGACTTGTGAAAACACAACAGGTGGATTTAAAAGTTTAAAAGTTTGACTGTAAATAAGGCACACTCTTTATTAAACCATATTTCAGAACAAATGAAAATAAAACTTATATGTAAAATAGAACGCATATGTAAAATAGAAGAAAAGACATTCTTTAAAAACAAAATGATACAAAATATTATATGGCGGTTTATATTAAGAAAACTTGCATTTCTGCTTCGTTTACACGTCTGAAAATACTTACAACTACTTGTAAGACACTGAATTCCTGCATGGCTTGTAGTAACGCTTCATAATTATTATCGACAATTCTGTAAAAAATAAGAATAAAAATAAATCATTAATACGATTTCATATATTATCAGTATTTCAAGTAATACCATTTATCTCGCATCTTACAAGATTCTTGCATTTCTATTGGTCAACAGACTTCACGTGGAGACAGGGTATATACCATATCCTGCTAGTACATTACAGATATGAATTCTGATTAAAAACAAAATGGCTGCCGCATCGCTAGGGTAATTAAAACAAGTCGGATTATAAGCCCAAGCTATAGATATCATTTCCGAGATAAAAAATTGTTTAGTGTTTTCTTGCCGCTCTCATTTTTCCTATCTAGTTTAGGTTCATGAAGTTAGTGGAAATTATATAGAAGAACAGTAACTCTGTATGACACGGCCGCGATTGACAGGTTGAAATGTTGTTTTAGTAAAATCATCGAAAAGCAATGGCATTAACACATTTGTAAGACAGCAGTTTGTTGTAGGATCATTTAATCTACCTGCAAGATAAAGGAATTAACAGGAAAAGTTTTAAGATATTTCTGACATCGTGTAATCTGATGATTTTTCGAAAGGATGGAACGTAAAAGTTTTTCAAAACCAGCTCAAAACCTGTAAAAATGAGCTTCTGTGTGTTGTAATTCTGTCAAAATACAGTTCATTTTGCATTTTATGGCTAGTGTTAATCAACTATAATCAAAGCATGAAAACCAGAGAAGATTTCAGGATTCCAGTCTGCACTGTACGCCCTGCACTGTAAGTAGCTTTATCAATATAAAAAATGTGTCAATCAGTACAGCGAGTATGTAAAAGGTAGTCGGCAAGATAAAATCGTTACACTGTTTTTGGTGACAGAATACGGGATATACGCTGTCTCGAAAATCCATATCAGGCGAGAGCGATATGGATTTCCTCGACAGCGTATATCCCGCATCCTGTCGCCAACAAGCAGTGTAACTAATAGTATGCAGCAATTCAGATACATTCTTTTATATATTAAAAATCATATGGTGTTTTATTTGACAAATTCTCAATAAAATTCAATTTTAGGTAATATCTAAGTAAATTAATATCATATTATTTATCTTGGCTAACTTGCGAAGTAAGCCCAATGTGTATTTACAACATTCTCAAGCCAATTCCCTATGATACACCTTATGGCATATGAGGAATCTTGACAGATTTGCCTGGAAATTCATTTTCTTACCTAAGAGCTTCGCTTACAGAAAGTACACGATCAGTTTTCGTGTCAACCACATGAAAGTAAAGATCTGTCCTGAAATAAACATATGAAACTTGTGTCAATTTATCGATCATTTCCGTCCCGAAATAAATACATACAATTTGTGTCAAATTATCGACGACGTGTATGCATATGATCATTTAAAACAACTTTCCCTGTATTTTCAAAAAAAACGAGATTCTTGCAAACATTACATGTTGTGTTTTGTTCATTTGTAAAAGGTTTTACATACAATTCAATTACTGAATAAACGTGATTAACAAAGGAATAAAATGAGTAAAACAAACTTGAAGGTTTCAACTTTTCCGTCCGGTGTTTTATGGTCCTCAAGCCAGTCGTAAACAAACTCATAACCAGTGACTTTACTGTATATCCTGAGTGTTGGAAAAGAAATGTAGTTATAGACTTGAAGTGTATATAACATGTGTGAACATGCTGTTCTTTTTTAGTTTGATTTTGTTCTGTTTTTGTTTGTTTTTACACCGCCTCGGAAGCCTAGTGAAAGACCGTCTGCTTCGAGTGCTGAAGGTCGTTGGCCGCGTCATACCAAAGACGTTAAGATGGTACTAGGAGCTTTCTCGCTTTGCGCTCAGCCAGGATATAACTAGGACTGGCCAGCCCGGTTTCTGTATAATGTGACAATCTTACTAAAGTACTTGGTATTCTAAACGAAGATCTTAGAATGATCCATCCACATTCGTCTTCTGTATATTTTACAATATTGCTATTTTTATTTTCGCAAATCTATTTTTATTTAATCTGAACCGATCAGACGGCTTGTTTCAACAAGCATTTGGCTGAACCATCAAAATAACGTCAAATGTCTAAGGGTGAGAAAAATGTGCAGTCAGTCAGAGGCTCAAACTCGAGGCCTCTCGCTTACAGGGCGAGTGCTCTATCGACAGAACTAACCGGCTGTCTGACACCTTACGTGACCAAGTCCGTACCATGACATATGATTTCTCTCCAAACACGAGGGCGTAATCGCGATGTGGTCGTCGTAAGAATTGTAAGTATGAAAAACTCAGGCTAAATATAGACTTTTTTAAACTTATAATTTCACATACAAAATGTTGTTAGTAAAGCTCTGATTGGCTAGCGGAAAGGTCGTCAGAACGAGGCTTTCAATAGCACGTCTTCAGATCCAATGTGCATAGTGTTAATTGTTGATGTATTTAGTCAGATTGTATAATGTGATATGGTGGGGTATCATATCCCATGTCTACGGTGTGATATTCCAGTGAGGAAGCACTTTAAAGTTGTGCATTGTGCTCACTGCTACTGATAGACACCGTCGTTTATATGACTGAAAACCTGTCGAAAAAAAACACACACGCTCACACACATACATACGCTCGCACTTACAATGTTATTGGAAACAGAAATATCATCAAGTGTTAAAAGGGGCTCGTCTCATGAATTTTGATAAATTTCATTCTTTGTAAAGATAAGTGAATCGATGACTTGATCATAGTATTCGCATACTATAATAGACTGATTGTTAAAGCAGAACTGCCTCCTCTGTTTGATACGCGGTAAAATATGTTGTAAAATGAGACGTGATTTATTGCCTTTGAATAAGGTTTTTTCGGCGACGCCGTCTGTTGATTGTGCTAAGCTGAGTGAAATGTAGACAAAGCGTTTATCCTAAACGACGCTATTCACAGTTTTAAAGCTAACTTTGGCTCAGTATATTTAGCAAGAATATTGATATATCTCAGAATGATAAGTAAGTTTAATAAATATGATAAAAACCTGTTCAAATACCAACATATATCAAATTAAAGAAAGAGCTGAATACGGTCTGCGTATCACATGAATAAGGGTGTGATAAGAGTCTTTTATGTACAGAAGTGCTTTTTAAAAGATTTTCCTTGTTACAATTGTCGTCTGCATATGAAAAGGTTTCTTGCTTTTGTGACTTATTCAGATTGCATATTAAAATGAGTACTTGTTTGCTTTGATATATTTGTTATAAATTATTTAACTGATTTATTATATATGAATATTTTTCTTTAGTATGGTATGCAAATATTGAACTCAGTTGAAATCTGTTTTGTTATATATATATGCTATATAATGACTGAATCTCATTACACTGAAATGAAGGTACGCTGCATACAGTTTATCTATGTGATATGACTACGGTCAAACTTTGCTTATGAAACAGAAATATTGAAATAATTACAGTTGTATGTTTTGCTTGACCTTCACTTTTTTATAGGTGTGACGTCATTGTCCAAAGATTCATGAATAGCGAAAATGCATTTGTTAAAGCGGGATCAGTTGGCCTATTTTAGAAATAAATAAAAATAATTTATAAAAAAATCCATTAATTGATTTTTTCTCATGTTTTCTAATCAAACTTGATTTGTAGCATCTTTATTAGGCCCACAGCCAACTTTGTTCAGCTGGGACATTTAACCCCTTTTAGGAGCTGCTAGAGCTAAAACCAGAAATGCCTTTATACAGCGTCTCATGAACAGCTTGGTGGATCTTTGTCATACTTGGTCTGGAGCATCATTATAAGGTCCTCTTCCAAATTTATTTATATAGGAAGTTGGGCCCTATTAGGGACCACTATAGCTAAAAGTAGATATGCCTTTCTTCGCATTAACCACTAAAATGTAATGGATTTTTATCAAAGTCGATGTGTAACAATATCGTAAGGTCTCCAGCTATGTTGTTACAAATGGGGATAGGGACCAATTTAGCTAAAAATATAAACACGTTTAATGACCTCTTCTCATGAACCGCTTCATGAATCTTTATCAAACTACTGCTGTAATTATTCGTCTAAGGATAAACGAAACAAAATTGCAACCCAACGAAACCTTTGCGAAAAATTAAAAGAGAACCAGTGCGGTGTTTAGTTTTGCAATTTGAAAAATGTTAGATGAAAGATGAATGTTAGATGAAAAATTCATAAACTTCTTTCCTTATTACAATTCGCCGACCATCATTTTTAAAGATATTTCTTGTTACCACTTAATAGCATTATATTCATTCAATGTTATAAGCTTGAATATTTGCAAACTTTGTTGTATTCAAAATATTTAAAGGGATGCATGCTTCATTAGTATCTCCAAGCATGTGTCCAGACATGAAATCCATCTCTGTTACGTACAGTAGAAAAGTAGATCAACAATATCAATCTTGAAAAATCTTAAGCTGAAAATAGATAGCAATACAGTGAATTCAATGATTATGAATTCAACATACTTCAAAATGTCATTTTTGGTCTCTGCTATCACTTCCTTATTTCCCAGTACTGTCATGATAAGAATCTGTGAGTCACCTATTAGGAATATCTGAAATTATATTCAAATGTCATAATGTCCAAAATCTCACTATGTAACATCAATAATTTTTGACTTATTAATTAGAATGTAAGCAAATTCAACTATGAAATATATAATGTTAAATTGCATTTCGTTCAAATGCAAATTACTGAAATATTACGTATCTTGACATCTTATTCCCAATACTTACTCTTCCCATAACAACCATGATCATGTACTTAAAGACCCACCACGGCCCAGTGACCTACTTTTTCATCCCACATGAACTTCGTGCAAATAATTCTGAAAATACTAGTATAATACAGCTATTCTACAAGATGACAGGTGGACAATTTAAGCCCTTCCTGAATCAGTATGTTTTCACAACTTTGTCTGCAAACTTATTCAGTTATTCTCTTTTCAGTACAGGTTAACATAGAACAGTTACTATCTCACACTGTAAAATCAAAGCGTGGTCTTAACTCACCTTAATACATCTTTAAATGCTGTGAATAATACTTCTTAAATTTAATAATGTTTTAGACATTAAAAACATTGTCTGGGCCTTATACATGTCACTGTCAATTTGTAACTAGATACTTGCTATTTCTCATTTTCCTCATGCAAAACATGTATAATTACTATCTTGGAATTACAAAAGAATACAGTTAATTTGTGGCGCATGATTTATTTACCTTAAAAGTACCCAGTCACAAGTAAAGCAACATTTTGACTCTCCTTCACATAAAATATTTATAATAATACATAGTAAATACGCTAAAATAATTCCATCTTGAATAAGCAACATGGTAAAATCAAATTAAAAACAACAGAGAAAATCAGCACTAGGCTCTAGGTGAACACAAACAAGTGCCAATAATCAAATATATTAAGACTTTAATCCCCAAAAGAAACAATAATAAGTACACTGACATCTAAAAGTAAATTCACATATCTTTTTTCTGACTTTGTTACCTAACGTTACATTTCACAAGGCTACAAGACATTAACGTAAAGAGAAAACAACGGCTTTATGAACTACCGCTCGAATATAACTATCTCAACCCAAACTAAAGATGTCTATGTTAATCATAATGTAATTTTGTCTGAATTGTTGTTGTTGAATTCAACATTTCATTTTATTTTCAGAATTGTGCTCATCAGTGACTTTGTTACCTTAATCCTGACTGTATCTCTTCCAGCCGCATCGCTCACGTTTACCGGTAACACAAAGTAGCCAGAAATGTCTTCACTGTAATACTTGTTGTTTATCAAGGATCCGTTACCAGACACACAGACAATGTGCTAGAAAAGATAGAACATCTTCAAGCTTTCTAACCCAACATGTTTATACGAAGAAAACGTTTATGAGAAACACTTTGCAAGTAAGGAACTCACTAATTAAAGGAATTAATTTTCATATTTAGATATGTCATGTAAATCAAAATCTTGATGAACTTTTATTATGTTTTATATGTTAACTAAATAACACACTGAAAATACAAAGAAATGATTCTCACACAATGCTGTTACTGATTTCGGAAATAGCATGCAACAAAGAATAAAAGATAAATGCTACTTAGTTAAATATTAAATAAATTGATAAAGTAATCGAATATATCAGATGGGCAAAACAACTTACCCGCTTTTTGTCGCTTGAGCAATGCATTACACCGCCTAGCGGACTAATTTTACCGCTTAAGGAGGAGCTTGTCTGTATATCACCAGCATTGGTGAAGACCCATGCTTGTTTACCGTTTGCATCTGTGTCATTGTCTTCGATATAATCACTTGTCTAAATAATGGGATGGAAGCGTTATTAAGTCGATTGTAGTGACTACTCATCATGCAAATGCACGTTGTGAACTTGCAATTCATATCTACTTTGTAAGTAATTACAATTTTTCCTTTAAAAGTAAGAAAGGGGACTTTTTACTTATTGTCTTTGTAGAGTGTAAGGGTAACACGCCCTTGTCAGAGTATCAAACTTACGCATATAAATTGGAAGTTAATTTCTTAACTAAGGGATAACAACGTGGTCTGTTATCATATTCCGGAAAGGACATATGTTTGGGCTTAAACTATTTGCCAAGATAGGCAGAAAATATGTCCCATTTGCTGTTTTCACATGTTTTACAAGCGTTTAAGGACTATGCTATTTTGATCATGCAAAATTCCGATGTAAAACTGAGATTATCGTAGCAGCGTGAGAAATGTACGGGAATCAAAAAGAAACTAATTATAATAATAAAAATGTATCTCCGAGTAAATTATAAAGTATCAATGACTCTCAAAAGCATGTCACAACAGTGCACTAGAAGAAAATGCATAGAAAGTTTCGGTGACAGTATTGGTACCGTAAGTCTCTCATATCTATACGATATACATATTCATCAATCAAGGATATGTCAGTGTAAATGAGCTGAGCGTTAGTTTTCTAAGAAATCGTCATTAAACTGTGTTACACAAATCACACGTGCACCGCTTTTTTTACAAAAATATGTCCACCATGTTTCCTTCAGTGAACGAAATAAAGGGAGTATTTTACCTTAGATTTCCTTATTGTAGAGTACGATTCACTTTCTAATCTAAATAAACCATCACTTTTTTATAACATCCCACTGTCCGATCTTTCTGATCACTTAACGATCACTCACAATTACAAAATAAAACCAACGTGTCATCAAAATTTTCACTCTACACGGCTTCATGGACATCACGGCCTACTAACATTAAATTTGTAATCATGCGCCAACCAAACAAATGATGAAAGATCGGGACTTTTTTAAAGATATGTTTTATTTCCTGTTTATTTTTTTTTTATTTTTTTTGGATATTCTAACCTTTAAACAAGCGAATTGTATGCACAGAAATAACGAAGACTTTATGCAATATAGCTTTTAGTTTAGATTTTGGACCTATATTTTTCCAGCCCAGCAACAGACATGTTTATGTTACAAACCCGGCTTTGTCTTTGAAATCAGTGTCAAAGGTTACTAGAACATAAATACAATATATAAACAATCACTTACCATGTTCTTGTAAGTCATGTAAGAAGAAAACGGCTCGTGTTTATACATTCATATATATATTACCACGAACATGAAAACAGTTACTTTTATTCCTTTGTTTACATTTCAAACATGACGGTTCACATGTACGTCCAAAAACGTAAATTTCGTGTTTTCAGACCCACATGATGTGTAAACGTTTGTAATTAAAAGTATGGTGTATTCGGAAAAACATTTGTAATTTCTGACGTGGTGAATATCATTGAAAGTATCATTTATGTTCACGAAATTTAATTAGATTTCTAAGTCTTATACTTGCAAAAGAAAGAGTTAACTTGATGGTCATAGTCGCTGGCTTCGCATTCCTCGCCCACCACCTACGTTGGATCAAAACCTCACTTAAGGTATAAAACATTTCACGTAAGGAAGCCATCCAGCTGAGGTTATTGTCTCGATCTAGGTACTAGTCTGAGCCCCCAAAAATGTATGGAGGGGCACCTGTAGTCTTTCCCCTACAACAAAACCTAGAAAAAGTTCATTTTGTCGTTTCGATGTTACTCTCAAACAAACAAATGAACAGTGTTCCCGTTTTTTGTTTGTTTGTTTGTTTATATTTTTGTATAAATGAATATGCAAAAAGGGTTTTTGTTTGTTTCAGTGTAAAGTCAAAATATAATGTTACAATTATGTATCAATTGTGAACAGCACATGCACTATATTTTCACGAGGGGTTAATGCTTTGATCTTACATGTAAAACAAAACATATTCCTAGTGTATAATCAAAGCCTTGAGATGTCTGGTGGTAGCGGGTTTTGCTTAGATCTAGATTTATTTTCATTTTAAATGCCAATCTCTAAATATACATGTATAAGAAACAAAAACTAATGTGCCTCATATCTAAGATAAACTCTGCCTGACCTTACATGAACAGCTGGATCTCAGTGACGTAACCATGGGCTGGAATACCTAATCATTGACAGGTCTAATATAATCTAAATGGCCAGTGTGAATGGATAGAAGATGAATATGAACTGCTTGATCATTGATAATTCATCCGCATTGTTCATGAATGGGACTACTTTGTGTAACACATGAACATCCTTTGGATTTGATTTGGAATCAAATAAAGATGCTACATGATTGTCAGAAATACACTTAACTTTGGTAGCCGGATAAACCCGCTACCAAAAAGTAAAGGTAAATATATATGATCCGCACTATGAGAAAACCAACATGGTGGCTTTGCGACCAGCATGGATTCAGAACAGAATCCATGCTGTTTGCTAATGGTTTCTCTAATTGCTATAGGCTTTAAAAGCGGACAGCATTAATCCTGACCAGACTTCGCGGAAGCGCAGGCTGGTCTGGATCCATGCTGGTCGCAAAGCTGTTGGTTTACTCATGGCGTGGCTCATATGTATATATGTATGTACTCGTGGAATTAAATGTTAAAGTATGTATTCACAGTGCAAATCATCCATGCTAAATAATACGTACGATATGTTTGCTTTCTAACTGTCTAACATGTCCGAAATGAGATATTCTATTTTTATCATAGAGCTCTAGTTTATTTTTCACCTTAAATTAAAGCAAACGTGTTCAATATAATTTCAAACTTAAATTTTGAAGTTTAGTAGGTTGAAGCATTCTCTAGATCAAGGGTATCTTTATTACCTTCTGTAGTCAGTCATTACCTATTGTAAAAAAGTGCTTTTTTAACCAAAGTGGAAAATTTCAGGTACCTGAAAATGCAGCTTTCTAAAAGGTCAGTTAGAATTTTCGATGTCATTTGTCAGACTTACCTTGTAATTAAATAATATTATTACAAAATTAATACTGCTATTTCTTTTGTTGCACTTTGCGGACTTGTGATAAAGTTATATATATTTTTCTGAACAGTACAATCCCTGTAAATGAGCACTACGTAAGCGCTCAGGCCCTTCTCGCACGCCATACCTATAGTTAGGACTTCTTTAATGTGTAAAGGCATGTGCACAAAAATGACAAATTTTGCCAACACCTGGTAAATTGTAATGTGTTTTTTAGAACAGTAATAAACGGAAATAGAAAAATAGCTCTCAGCTCATTAACATGGATAGTTCAGCTTTATCATTTATGTTATAGTTTTTCGCAGTTATACTTGATGACATAGAATACTGTCACCGAAAAGTGTGACACGAATATACTGATAACTTTTCTAACCTTACTTATTTAATTAAAGTAAGAGTTCAGCACTTCATAGTTTTAATGTATTGTCACATTGGAATAAAGTTTGTTTTACAGAAACTTCGAAATTCCTCAGAAATAATGTCATGTACCCCACCCACCTAATTCATAATTTCAAAAATGCATAGTCCTTAATAGTCTTAAAATCGTGTCTGTTCTTCGGCAATAATAGTTCTTTTTCTGCATAACACAGTGATAAATACTGACTACCAAATCAGGACAAGAAAACTCAATACTTCAAATGTCATTTCTGTAACAAGATTTTTCGTGAATTGTGTTTTCTTTTTTCGAGAGCAAGAAAGATCATTATACATCATTCAAACGGTCTCCGCGGAAAGTAAGAGATGGATATTAGATTTTTTTTTTAAATAATATAAAAATGTCTTGGTAAGTTTTTGCCTAAAACGTATTTTCCCAATTCCAAAATTGGCCAAAATTGTAATGTCGAATCATATTTCTGCTAACAATTTTGCGACATTTTTGCACATAATCTTACTCTATGACTACTAAGATTTCCTGTAAGTTTTGAAACAACCGATTTCAAAAACTTGTTTGTTATCAAAAATGGCCGAAATTGACAATGGAAAATACACAGCCAATTTTTGTTTTGACTCAAGCTTAATATGTCAAGTAACCAAAGTACATGGATAAATCCTTACCTACCAATGGCTATTAATATACCTTAAGAGATAAGTCCAATGTCGTGTTTACTTCTGTTACTCTTCTCATTCCAACTGTGATCTCATCTAATTTGAACACCGGTGGGTTGTCGTTCACATCAATCACATTTACCGTAACATTAATAGTGTCTGTATAATTGTCTTGATTTACATGTGTAATGTTCTCGCATTCACTTACGTTAAGGTTGATAGAACAATCCTTAACTTGTACAGTGAATGTGAAAGCAGTTTTATTTTCGTAGTCAAATTCCATCAGTGTAACAATGCTGCCATTATTTAAACCAATGGTAAATAGTTTAGTCATATCGTCCTCTGAAATAAGATTAAACAGTGCGTTTTAAATCACTTTTTTATATATCCAGACAAACCTTTTGAAGATCTACCTTCCCTTGAATAACTCTCAGACTGCCAAAACGCATCTTAGGTGAAGTACCAGTTGCAAAAATGTTTAAAATGGATTTATATGTTTGTTAGCATATATTTCATGTATTTGTAAAACAATCCTATATTGAAATGTGATCAATCAAAATGTTGATATTACATTCAAATGTTATTTCATTCAATTCAAAGGCTAAAATCAATCGCTTAATGTGGATAATCATGCATTATGGCAAAGGAGTTATTTTTTAAATAATGATGCTGCGAGGAGACTTTATCTGTTCCTCATTATTACAGCTGGGGAGTTTATATCTGGCTTTAGCTTCGATTTGTCTTGCAAGTACACATAGATGCAGTAACTAATAACATGTAACTAGTTAGTCTGGCTACCGACTAGATAATCTTTTTGATTTTAGAAAGAAATAATTCTTTTATATATTTTGACTTCATAAAGTCTTGGCTCTGATTATCTATGTTTTGAGAAGAAAAGGGACATAATTATACAAAACTTGAATAGCCTCAGGAGTTATCTCCTATGAACAAAACATACTGAACACAGACTAGTAACTAGTTTATGAGAAAAAAAGAATTACCTTTAATTTCGTAACAAGCATCGGAGTCACGATCTTGGTCATGTGCAGATACCTTACCAACGGAAATACCAGCTGGTTGGTTTTCTTTCACATTAAATGTTGCGTTGCCCTTAGTAAATGACGGAAGATGATCGTCCACATCGATTACTTTAACTGTAATGGTTGTCTTGTCGGATGGCAACGGTGGTACACCTCTGTCTGTCACGTGTATTTGAAACTATCCGAAGACGTTTTTGTATGTGTTATTAATCGTAAGCTCAGACAAAATATGACAAAACAATGTCCCGTTATTGACTGCTTGTTAACATGTATTTAGTGAGTTATAATTAGTCACACAACGATTTACTTACAAAAAGAATCTTCCTCACTATAATATGAAAAATACATTAACTTTAATTACGTATGAATCTAATGTTTTAAAAATACTAATACGTATTAAAGTTATTAAAACTTCTATAAGTATAACTTATAATATTTACCCTATATGTATTTTGAACCATAGCGTTAAGCTTCTTAATGACTTTTAAACTCCCACTAGCTTCCATTTTAAAGGTGTCGAAAATGCTGTCAGCTACATCTATTTCACTGATATTAAAGTCAGCCTGTGCATTTATACCCCTGTCAGCATCCGAGTAGTTAAAGTGATGCACCTCATATCCCAAGCTAACACACTAAAATAATTTTAGTCTATTGTCTTAAATGTCAGTTTCTAAATATTTATTTTCATACCTCAGAACATAAAACATGGGTTGTGAACATTTATCAAAGAGCTCAGGATACAATTTGAAAGGCTAAAGGGAAAATACATATAGAAAGAGAAACTTTTAATGATCTTCCTAACCTCATGTTAAAAATAATTGGCTAGTTTGATCTTTATATATGTGTATTTACCTCTCGCGCTCGTAAAAACATTTATGTCTTTTCTTTAGCAACTATAAATGCCAAAGATTAAAACAAAGTTGTAAATGATATTTTAACTATCGATGCAAAACATCAAACATGTATAATTGTAAAAAGATATGTTCCTTTTCTTTAGCAATCATAAATGCAAAACATTAAGCAAACATTTCTATTATAAACAACAGATGTTAATTCATGTAACATTGGTTTGAAATAAGGCAGACAACTTTACCTCGTAAACTTTGATTAAGTTCTCACTAGGCAAGTTTGTTATTTCTGGCGAATGCAGGTTGACGTCAAGCACCGTAATATTGACAGCCGATATATTCTTCTTTGGGGGCTCTCCGTGGTCTTCAGCAACCAGACCAAGAACATATGAACCAGCATATCCTATCAATGAACTGTTTACAAAGATTTCACCAGAAGCCTGATTTATGAGGAACAGACCAGCTGGTGAAGTGTCGTTCATAAAGAAATAGCTGATTAAACTATTGTTTGTTTCTGCTTGGTCTTTATCAACTGCCAAAACTTGAATCACCGACGTTCCAACCTCTGTCTTCTCTAAAAGACTCACATTATATAACTGGTACACAAAGTCTGGACTGTTATCGTTTATGTCATCTATTTTAATAGTTAAAATACTTGATGTGGACTTCTGTTCCTTTGGGTTCAGTGGGTTGTCTTGTGCTTTGATCCTTAATGTATAAACGGGCTTCGTTTCTCTGTCCAGCGCAGCTGATACTTCAATACGTCCCTAGGAGTGAACAATGTTGTTGGATTTAGCTTGTAGTTTATTGCAAATGAAACGGCGTCTTAAAGTATGATTTATATTCCTTTTTACATTTTTTTTATTTCTGAGAAATAAATGAAATCAATAAATTGAAGTCTAATCTATCGCAGTAAGTTAAATTTATGGTTTCGCTTATACACCAGATGATGTTTCTAAATCAACCATTTTGAATGTGAAACTTTGATTTTATTGCACTGACGGCAAAAATGTTCTATCTTGACACAGAAAAATAACGCAAATCCTCTTGTATAAGCGTTACTAAAATATGCCTGTGTTTCCATGACCCATAGTCGTAATTTTCAGAAATTAGTTCATTTCAACACTTAAATGATATTTAAATCTTACGGATATTATCAACAATTATATATCAAAGTTACATAATTTAACTTCAGTTTTTTCCAAAAATTATGAATAAAAACTTAAATATTTTGCGATGTAAAATTGTAATAAGTATAATTATCATTCCAATGAACCTACACTGGTGGTATTGATAGAAAACTTTCCGTCAGCTCCTTCCTCTATATCGTAGGTCACATATGCATTTAGACCATCGTCGACATCGGATGCTGAAACCTTGACTACAAAATAGCCTGGAGAGGCATTCTCTGGAACATTTGTTTCATTTATGAAGTTCACAAATTCCGGCTTGTTATCATTGAAGTCTAGTACAGTTACAATGACTTCTTCAGATAAGCTCAATGGAGGTACGCCATTATCTGTGGCAATTACGTTTAGCGTTACAACTGAAGTGTCTTCTCTGTCAAGATGTCCATTCTTTCGGAGAACACCTGTAATATGATACCAATATAGATGTCTATTGCGACTTGATACTGAAATATATGTTTACTGATTCTTTTACTATACATCTGATTTGCCTTACTGGCTTTTCTAACACTAACTGGGCAATGAGAAACTTAATCAGTAAAGATAGATGCCACATAATGCTAAATACATATTGACACGTGGTTCCTTCAAATATTGAAGCTAGTTCAAATTTAGAGGCATTTTATTCATTTGTCAAATATTTCAGTCATGTACTCGAAACCTGCCTTTGGATAGTGTATACTAAGTTTGGGTGTGTACAAAATATAAAGATGATCAGTATATTTGTAAGTTAGAAAGAAAACTTTTAAAACATTATTTCCCATGTAACGAAAAAATGGCTTACTTTTCAGATGTGCATTGCAACATCAACGTGCTATTTTTTAAAACATCAAACGAGTGTCTACGAGTATGACATAATCTACAGATAAATTCATTCTCTGGAAGATACTAGTTATTATTACATTGCCTGACTAGCATGGCAGGTGGACTGTCTGTATATCTTAGATTCTTACAGACTGTACCAATGTTCTAACTGTTTAGTTATCAGTTTTGAAGTACCAACCGGAAATGTCTTTTCGACTTTGCATACAAAATTTAAATAAAAACAAACAAAAATCTTTATTAATGTACGGTAAACATTAGATAATTTCTTTTAAAACACTAGCTGATTAAATTCGTTTCCCCATCATTTCACAGAGATCTATTTCTGAAATGTGAATAAGCGTATAATTATATCAATGTCTTACCTGTATCCGGGATTACATCAAATGAATTTGATTCGGTTGATGTATTGCTGAGTTGGTATGTAATTGTCCTGTTCTCGTCTGGATCAGTTGCACTAATCGTGAGAAGAATTGTAGGATCTTGTGCATTTTCACTCACACTGACATTATATGGCAGTCCTTTAAATTTTGGATAGTTGTCGTTGATATCTAATAGAGTTATAGTCAGTGAGGCTGAAACAGAATGCAACAAGTTCAGTCAAATATCATATGTTTCTGCAAAAACTCACCTTAACCCTGAATGTATAACGAATTTTGTTTTGTTATAATCCTTGTAGAAAAGTATTACATGTACAACAAATCTGAAAATGGTAATAGCAACCGCCATTAAGAGACTGTTAATAAAAGTTACCGTGCCCTGACCATCACGACCTTGTAAGCGGAACATTCGCACCTTCTGATGTCAACTTCATATAGCGACGCAAGTGTGAAATACGGTACAATGTGTGGATTCGGTGTGCCTTTAATTCTATTCATAACTTTAAACATACTTTCATATCCATAATTGCTTTCGAACTAAAATGCACAATATTACATTGCATAAAATATGCAGCAACACTTCAATAATTCAATATTCAGGTTTTAGCATGTAAGGCTAAAACACTTTTACCTTTTTGGAAACAGAACTAAATTTTAATCACGAAATATGCAAAGACCTTAACCTTTTTGGTCTCCTGTCCCAACCAAACAAATTTGTGTTATTATAATAAGTAAGATCGTATTTTTCAGGTGAAAATAATACATCACGTGAAGGTAATTGTAACTGTAACAGACCTGTTGCGGTTTGTGGACTAGGATTAAAGGCATTCAGGTCCTCAGCTTTGATTGTAAGAACAACAGTTTTAGCAGTTTCTCTGTCAAGGTCGCCTTTGACATAAACTGAACCACTGGTTTGATTTACTCCAAAGTAGTCCTGTATAATATTATAATATGAAAAATAAAAAGTTAATTCTTCAAAATAGTCCCGTTTGCATACAATTTAAAATATACTAGTATATCAAAGAATCGATAGCACAGTACTAATGGAAGGTGATTTGTGTTAACACGTGTTCCAAAAATTGCACAAACGCTGACAGCGCTTTGATAGTTAGAAACCTTATACATATAAAAGTCGATTCGTATAACTATATCATTAACATGACCCTGCGCTTTGATGATATATACGGTTATGCATTCAAACCCCATGTAAAGTAAAAACGATGTTAAGCAAAGGCATATTAGCTTTACTAGTAAATTACTGAGCCATTGGTATACAGTCAAATATGTTGAACTATTTTTACTGGGCATGAGTATTTGTAAGTTTGTGATCAAATCCACGGCTGCCTCAAACGTGGTGATACAGTACCCCAAATTTTCCGGTCTGTAACAATAATGAAGTCAGAGGTGGCAAATTATTCCGTAATGTACACTTTATTGTACAGCGGATAGATACTATAGTGCGTTTTATTTGACCTGGCGGGGCGGAGTTTATCTCCGGCTTATGAAAATAATGGTAATCTCAAAAATGGGCAAAATAGGTAAAACTACGACGGTTACAGTGTAAGGTAGACGACAAGTGAATAAGAAATCAGGTTGCCGAATATACTACATATCCTGCACAATAATGCAGTGGACCGTCGCGAAACCACGCCCGGCCAGGTCAATTAAGATGGAATATAAATAGTTGATAGACTGTCTATTCCTGATTAAAATCTGCGCGGTTACATAGAGAAGGTGATTTTGATAAATCACCTTCCAAAATGATAATATCTGTGGCAAAAATTGATGCTTTTACATATAACAATTTTATCCCACAGGCATTTACGTCAGGAACCGAACTTTTGATCTGTTAATATGACATCTTATAAAGCATAGTTTACCTTGACCGTTGTAGAGTTAACATAACCACCATATTCATTAGTTGCCTCTACATCTACTATGGTATATCTTAGATCGTTATTGGTATCGGCATCTGTTGCTACGCAGGACGTTACAGTCGTCCCAGTTTGTGCACTTTCAAGAATAGAAGCCGAATATTCTGACTGGTTAAATACTGGTAACGCGTCATTTACATCAAGTATATCAATGTGAAGTGTAGTTGTACCATTCCGTGGTGGCGAACCTTGATCAATCGCTATAATGGTGATATTATAGCCGAATTTTGTTGTTTCTCTGTCAAGTTTCGCACCGATTTGCACATAAATCTCGCCACTACTTGGATTTATTGCAAAGTGGTCCATTGCACCAGCTTGGATAAAATATTGCAATTTACTGTTCCGATCTGTACCATCGGCATCAGAAGCAGAAACTATTCCGACAGTGGTCACTTAAAAAAACAGAAAAAAAAGCAAATAAGTGGAGTAATGACAAAAATGCTAAAACCATAAATTAAAGATTAGTATATGAGTTACAAAATTTTAAGTACTTCATTTTTAGATAATTCCTAAAAATCATGTTATACTGCAAATATTGCACACGTAACACTTTAAAGATTTTTCTTTTTAAAAATACAGAGGTGCATAGGAATGTTGTTTCCCTCAACAAAGATATAATTAACAAGCATACAAGGATTCCTGCAAATATAAAGAGTGGTACTGTACAAGACTATAAAAGATTCTAAATAGAGTTCTAAAGAACAAAAATGGAGCTTTTATAGGTACACATGCGAAGGAAGAACGAGTACGAGTACTGTTTACCTTTGGGGGTTTTGGATAATATGCTGTTACACCGAAACTTGAGTCTTTAAAGAAAATCATTCAAAGGGCTACAACTGTTATAATTGTTGATAGCCATATCAAACAATCTGCCCATGGATAAATCCAAAAGTTTTCATTACCGTGATTTTGATTTTATCTAAAATAGGCCCATAACTCATGTATATTAATTCCGGTATCATAAGCAAGTGCTTGTTGTAACAATAATTGTTTAATTAATAAGAGTGCTAAATCCTTCACTTTTTGAAACCTCAAAGTAGGTTAATGTATGATTTCTGATACGCAGTTAATGGTGTCTTTGTAGGGAAACAGGAATTCTACTTACATTGTCCAATTTTTGACGTTGAATTTTCAGTTATTTCTTCATGAAACAGCGATTGATTAAATTTCGGATAGTTGTCGTTGATGTCCTATAATGTATTTGTAAGATAAACTGTGTTTGCAGATATTTCATAGCTTATATAATACAACATCAAATAAACAGCGATAATTATAAGTACCTCAGTGCCGTCTGTTATACTATTTCAGTATCATGACAGATTGTTTATATTTCACATTATACATGTATGTCGAAAACAGAACTAAATCTTTTGGTAACTGCTAATATTAAAGTATGCCGGTAAATACATTATACATCTGTGTAAGACATTACTGTATGTTTTGCGAATGATCTAAAGTGATGTTTGATATAAAGGCATATGCTTACTCTAAGATATGTATGCAAAATACTTAACTCATTATAAAAAGATACACTTCTATTTAACTTCTGTTTTCAAACATCAATAAATTGCGGACTGTCAATAAAACATGTATACACATGAAAAAATACCATGTGAGTCTTACCTTATTATCTTTCCTTTAATAATTATCAAGAATTATCTGAAGGGTTTGCTGACTTAATGTTAAGATGGCATCAAATCATTCAACCAATCGCATGCAATCGCGTTTCAACAATTGTTTAAGGAAGATTTTCTCGTAAAATACATTCAGTTTATACATAAACAATCTAAGAAAATATTGTGTGAAATACCTTTCAAAATGCTTAATATTGTACCTACTTGTACATGTATCAAAACGGTTGCATTCGAAGCCAGAGAAGGTTTACCGAGATCACGTGCTTCAACAATTATCTGTATAATTCCGGATTTGTTATTCAGTTCTTCAAAATCTACTGGATTGTTCAGAAAAAGTTCACCAGTGATGTTATGTATGCTTATGTTGTCGAACATATGACTTTCAGATATAGTCAGAATGCTATATATGACCTTCCTGTTATTTGTTCCTTCTTGGTCCCGATCAGTCGCCTACGTTTAAATAAACCAATTACAATAAGATGGCAAAGAAAAATACATTTTACCTATGCGTTTGTTTATAAAACATTACGTAAGCTAAAGAGATAGTAGATTTAAAGAGCTTCTCCACAGAGTTTTAATTGTTTATATGGAGCATAAAAATAACATGACCTATATTCCTAGTCATTCTTAATACGTTATTTTGAAAGCAAACAGACTATAAAATATTTTCACAAGCTTACCTCAAGTTTAACAACAGGTGTCGTATTGTATTTTGAATCATTTTCATCAATGAAGGCAGTAGACAGGTTTCTATAGAATTCAGGTATGTTATCATTCTCGTCAGTAATATGTATTATTAGAGATGTAGAGTTGCTTCTTCCTCGTCCTCCAAAGTCTGTCGCGGTGTAGGTCATGTAATAAATATCGACCTTCTCTCGATCAAGTTCTTCGGGGCATTTAGTGCATTTTGTAGTTATTTTGCCAGTGTATCGATCAACCTCAAATCTGAAACGTGTTGTCTAAGATCGTCAAATTTTTGTATACGTATTGTTGACTGAAAGAAGTTTATTAGAAGTTGTTAAATGTATAAGAGTTATAAAACGTTGGTGTTGGTACATTTTCTTGTCCTTTGGACATTGAAGTCCGTTTAATGTTTTATGGGTTAAGATGGTGCCAGGGGGCGTTAGGGTTGATGCACATTTGATTATTTCCCTTGAACAAACTATCAAGCAGAGTCAGCAATCACTTTGCTTTATTGCGTTCTATGCTTCCAAATGATCTTCGTACAGACCTTCAGGAATTTGCCTTTTGTTTGTTGATTTGTGCAGTGTTGAGCTGAAGAGGCTTGTATTATTCCGTATAACCTTGACAAAACAATTTGCCAACATTAAATCGCCCCTACTGGATGTACACACGTACTGAGTGCACAATATACTAACTACTGGTTAAGGTAGGTTTAACATAGGTTTAATAGTATATTACATTAAATGCGTGCGTACATTCAATGCAGGAGAATTAATTCTGACCCAAACCATATGACCAAAAGGTCCAAGGAAATCTCATTTCCTGGCATCTGTATTAATTTCATATTGAAAGATGAACTTTTGAGACCATACAAGCGACTTTATAATTTAATGTATACCATATATACTATACTTTAATTCAATGACTAATATTTGTTTATAACTTTAAAGTTATGAATCCTCGCGAATGAATGAACAATTGCACGATACTGGATGATAGCGTTGAACTATTTCGGAAGGACAACGCTAAATCTATATCCCTCCACCTTCGGCGGGGTACAATAAAACTTGAAAAGGAAAAGTACTCAGGTAACAATGTTGCTTGCGTTGTTGATAGATGATTTAGAGCGTATATTTGCAAGGGTTCAACCAAAATTTATAGCAAACGTAACTGTGCCTCCGTGGCCGAGTAGCTATGGCCGCTGACTTCAAATCACTTGCCCCTCACCTAGAGTCTCACTTGAAGCGCTTAATTCTTCATGTGAGGGAGCGGTCCAGCTGACTTACCGAAGGTCGGTGGTTGTACCCAGGTGCCCGCTCGTGACAAAATAATGCATGGAGGGGGGCATCAAAGTTAGAAAGTCATCATAAGATCTATAACTGTGTCAGTGCGACATAAACCCAAAAAAAAAGCCACGCTTCCCGATTGAATTATTTTTGGTTGGAAGGAGGGCAAATGTAGTCTAATTATTAGGTGAGTAATATATTGTCTGGCAATTTTTATACAACTTGTTTGATTACCAAACTTTTCAGAAATGATCGCCATTAAACATTTGATGTTTTCTGTATATTTTAGAATTTATGATATTTAATAAGTGAAGTCTACATGTACATCTTCTTTCTTGTATTGCTAGTGCAAAATAAATGGAGATACTACGGGAAACAAGTGAATCTATATATATATATACTAACTATGAAAAACTGTTTAATAATCGTATTTTTACCTGTTGTTCCCTCCCGATATTGAATATGTTATGTTCCCGTACTTGTCAGAGTCCTCATCCATTGCCTAAAACAAAGTCCACGAAATTATAAAATTCTGACAAAATGTGTATTTTCCCTGTCTATACTTGACTATATCATAAATACATATGACGAACTGCTATTATTTTATAAAGTTTGCATACTGTTGTTTCACATACGAAAAAAATGTTTTAACACGACTTTGTTCGAACCGTTTCAAATTTTTCTTTTGGCAAAATGAAAACTGTTTTATAGCTGTTTTACACTATACATGTACATGAATATATACAATAAATAAATAGTAGTAGTAAAGGTCGCCGACTTCGAAAACACTTGCCGTGCCTTGGATGAGAGGGAACAATCTAGCTGGCTTACGGAAGGTCGGTGGTTCTTACCAGGTGCCAGTCCGGGCCCGAAATAATGCTAGAGAATGTATATGGGTCTTCCTTCGACAACAAACGCTGAAAAATCGTCGTTTGTGTCAGTATGATATTAAACCTTACAAAAAATAAAAAAGGGTACTTTTTATGGTTTAGAGTTATTATTTCAGTCTGTTTCTATTCCCCTCCGTCAGCCAAAATGTGTCAATATAAAGTAAGTAAAGAAAGTTTTCATACTGTGATTGTTCCAACAGATGTACTTGAATTAGAGTTTTCTGCGACGTAAAAATTGTAGCTCGAGTTTTGAAATTGTGGATTGTTGTCATTCATGTCGGTAACGGACAATAAAACCGTTGCGGTTTGATTTGCGTTTGAATTGTCGTGTGCTATGATCTGAAAGAAAAGCAATTCAGTGATACAATGATAAAACAAAGAAAAGCATTGCTATTTCGTAGACATAGAATGTAAACCTCCGGTTGCAGTGGTTATAATGAACGTTGACTTTTTGATGTCGAACTTATCTGACCCTGTCTGCTTTTCACGGATTTGACCATTTCTGAATTTTCCATTAATACAAATTCTATAAGACTGATTCTCAGCCAAGCAAATAGATATTAATAATAACTGAATTATGGTATAGTAGTAATACTCTTTAAACGATTTATCCACAAGATTCATTTTTAAACACTAAGTCAGTATTTGAACTACTGGCGTTGGAACTTGTATTAAATATGATGAAATGCCTGAAATTCCATGGTACTGATTGTCTTAATATAAACATCTAATTTAAAATGATGGTTACTTATGTCAAAAAGTGCAGATACTAACGTCATTGTTCATTTTTCTAACTTCTGTAAAAAGTACGATCCAACAATCGCAGCATAATTATACTACATTTATATCAAATACATTGCAAACTTAGATTTCATATCTTCTTAACATTACTAACATTCTTTTTTGAATTGATTTCCGAAACAATTACTTTTACTTTACTTATGAAGACAACATGATAACTGGAATGTTCGAAAGATATCACAGGACTTTATATGCCTTTATAAACGTCATTATACAACTACTAAGCAAATAACGTTTTGTAAGATGTACACACTAGAATGGTTATACTCTGTATAGTCTCAAAATCAAGCAGCTGTGGTCTGACAACCCTTATCAAGACAGAACCTGATTTTTGGATAGTTGCTGGTGATATACTGAAATCATGGCATTCTGTTCCATTTGGATATAAAAGTGAAAGTTCGACCCTTGCATTTACACCCTGAAAGAAAGGTGGATTTTGAGTTTATAATAATCTATTTTATGCATACAATTTAAGAACGGGCTATGTTTGTGTTGAGTAATGAAGGAAGAATCTTTTAAATATCATTATTTATATACTTATATAAATATAATTATAATAATTATTATCTTATTTCAATTCTTCAATTATTACATGTGTCAAGGCATCTTCGTTTAGAGAGTTGACACCATCATTTCTTATTGATATGTGCTACATGGAACAAAATGGTAAGTTCGCAGTCAAAATACCATCGAAAACAAAGTTATGACGGTTTTCATTTTAGAATCGAGCAATGTAACTGAACGAAAATAGTTACCTATGAATACTATCAGCACTTGACACGTAAACATGTGACACAAAAGAAAAAGCAAAAAAAAATACTGATAGCTGTCGTATTTATATTGCAATTTATATTATTTTACTTGTATTTTCAACAGATGCGTCCTATTTCCATATGTGGTTTATAAATTATCACCCTTGTTTTTTATAAACTTTTGTTAGCAATATCCTGTTAACGTTAAAGCGCGCATGCCCTTGGGAACCCGACACTAAATAATTCGCATTTTTGGGAGGATGTGGGCAAAATATAATAACATCCTAGTAATTTTCCGTAATTAGTGGTTTCTGAAATTATTTTGAATGGATTTTAAATCCAAACCACAACAAGAACAATATTTAAACGCAATCTGACTGAAGTATAGCTCTAATTAACGCCAAGCACATAGGATCTGAAGACGTGCTATTGATAGCCTCGTTCTGATGACCCATATGGTAGTCAATCAGAGCCCACTTACAACTTTTTGCAAGCGAAAGTAGACGTTTCAAAAATCTATATTTAGCCTTGGTTTTTCATATTTACAATTCTTATGGCGACCACATCGTGACTACGCCTTCGTGGTTCGAGAAAAATCATATGTCATGGTACGGACTTGGACACGTAAGGTGTCAGACAGCCGGTTAGCTCAGTCGGTAGGGCACTCGCCCTGTAAGTGATAGGTCCTGGGTTCGAGCCCCGGACTGACTGCACATTTTTCTCACCCTTTGACATTCGACGCTATTTTAATGGTTCAGCCAAATGCTTGCTGAAACAAGTAGTCTGATTGGTTCAAATAAAATAGATTTGCGAAGATAGAAATAGCAATATCGGAAAACCAAAATATACAGAAGACGAATGTGAATGGCCATTGATTTGAACATATTTGGGAAAACTGTCATAAATGTCATATATAAGAACGGTTTTCCTCCTATTAATAGTAACTTATTTTAAATTAAATCTGCTCTAATAAAGGATAAAAGCTTCTCGATAGATTATCTTTTAATGAAGACAAAGGAATTAAAACAAATCAATACCTCATCTGCATCATCAATCGTAATACCAGACGACCCTATAAGCGTTATAGGAACACCTTCAGGAGTATTCTCTTGCACCTTAGCCATGTACGTTTCGTTTCCGAATTTAGGCGGGTTGTCGTTTAAATCTTCCACTGTTATGGTAACTTCTGTAGTAGCAGTAGTATTACCATACTGATGACCGTGATATTGCTCTACCTCTTGGACCTGTCCCGTAATTATAACTTTCACTCCAGATATGATGCATGTAATATTATAGACTTGTTAAAAAGGAAGGTATACACCGATGCATGTATAAAAGATGATAGGGTTCAGGAAACTTATTGTATCTTTTAAATATGAAAATTGCATGTATTCTTATCAACTTGACAAATTTGTTAATGTCTATAAAATCTGTAAAAAAACTCTTAGCTCGACTGCACCAGCTTTGGCGGAACTCTATAATACTGGTACATGGAATGGACTCAATGCTTTCAAAGAGTCTGGTAATATAGCAAAATTGACCTCAAGTAGTGGGCATTTTTACAGTCGCCACATGGCAATTAAAAACTGATGTCGTGAAAATTAATGGAGTTCGTAAGAGCCTTTGGAAGCATAGAGCGCAACTATAGCAAACTAGATTTTACTGTCTGGTTATGAGAAACAAGGGAGAGAGCAAATAATTCGTATTTCACAGTGTAATACGTCATTCGGATCATATGCAGTTACAATTTACCCCGATGGTTAGAAAGTTTTGCATAGCCCATGGAACGTATAGATATTTGTTACTTTTTTATTAGAATTTTGAGAAGTATTCATTAAACTAGTTATCTAACAGCTCGCAAATTATTTATGAACAGAATAATCAAATAAGGTAAGTTGACCCCATGTTACGAGTTACCAGCATAACTTTTATATGACGTCACATCATTATGACGTCATACTTTATGTCATACTTTTATGACGTCACAGCTGAATCATAATTGAGCTAATTGAATTCGCTCAGGACTAGGGATCAAAACGTGTTTTACGGTCCTACACATAAGTCAGTATGACTTTTTATCATAATTATGTTTTTGAAATGTTGTTTTCAACCGTTTGGCCCTGAAATAATTCGTATGTAATGGAACAGAAGTAGAATTTCTTATGTCACAATCGTAGGGGGTGAAATGTAACAGCCAACCATATTTTATCGTAGTTTCATGTAAAGGCGATTTCGCTATATGTTTATATAGCAATTGCTGCGGATCGTGTTAGAAACAGCTATCTACATCTGTAAAAAGATACTTTATATCAGAGAATTAAAACACACCAAAATGTTGAGTATACAGACGCCAGCTACAGTATGAATGTCTCCAAAATCTCTGTCTATTTCGCCTGCAGTTCTAATTTCACCATCCTGGCTTATGTTGAACAGCGTTGAGCAGTTTCCTTCAAAACAGTTTAACAGATTATAAGTGATATCATTGATTTTCGTGTCAATATTTTTCATAGCTCAACAATTGAAAAAGTGTGAGAGAAGAAAGACTGCGTAAACGAATCCATTAGCTATTTAGCATGTGTCGATACAAAGACTTTATTATAAAAATGTATTTAGGCCTACATGAAATTCCGTTGACTAGTCTCTTACCAGGTAGAATTGTATAATTTACAGGATTCGGTACACCCGTGTCTCCATCTCTAGCTGCAACTGTCACCACATACTTATTCTGAAAAGCATCCATAAAGCAAAATTATCTTTGACGAATGGAAATTGTAAACAATGATATGCAAGGTCTTACATAATCCACGTGTAGTTAAGTGGTTTTTGATGTGTAAAACTTGTTCAGGTTAAAGGATGCCAGATAGGTTTCCTTTGAATTCTGTTTCCTATAATGTTAAATAATTCTACATGTTCTGCGTTTAATTTTACGTTTCAAGTAAAACAATATAAAACTGAAATGATCTTATCAACTGACGAAACTTAAGTACTCACTAATTTTGCCTTTTCCTGTATTGTTTGCCTGTATGGTATTCCTGTGAAGAATGGTGCTGTATCCTGAACGTCTAATACTCTAATTATTAGATCAGCTGGATCTCCAGTATTTCCATTTCCTTTATCATCCTAAACAAGTGCAAACGTTAATTTGTGATGTAATCTGTGCCTACTGGCATTTCATTTCAACACTTGACCTGACTGTGTCTATATATTGGCTTAAAATAGGTCCAGAAGGGAGAAGCGTTTTTTCCCCATGATAGCGATCTAAGTTTAAAGTTTAAAAGTCGACGATGCATCCATAAAGTCTTACGTTCTATTCTACTACACACAGTGTGGCTGATACTTTTCAGTTACTTCAGAAAAAAAAACTGTTAATTGGGACTGTTTTTATAACTATTTAAGTGAGGATCTGCCGAAATGTACAATTTAACAACGAATAGCTTACCTGGGCTGTCACTTTAAACTGATAATAACTGTTTGTTTCGTAGTCTAATTCTTTTTTTAATGATACAATGCCCGTTATCTCGTTCATTTCAAACGTATCAATGTATTCTTCTGCTGTCTTGTTAGACTGAAACAAATCACATGTAACATTGATCGAGCCCTATAGAAATGGGACGCCTTAATTAAGCAAAACGTTATGAGAGCTAATATATACTTGGCTTTCAGAATAACCTGGAACGTCTTCGAAATTTAAATATATTCTTCACTTTGTACATCTTGCACTATCCTCAGTCAATATAGAAGTAAATAACGTTCCTAAGCAGGGGTCACATGATGGTCACGGATTTTAATACATTAACAACAAACAAAGAGAGAGAAACTCTACAAACTGACGTAAGGTGCTTCCGGCTCTCACGTTGATAATACTGGCCTACCTTCTGTGACAACGCGAATTTAGAAGTTGAACCGAAATTCTGACTAATAACCAGTCGTATGACAGATGCACTCACACTGGATAGTTTAAAGCAAATTTATTAATACTACAAACCGACGCTTAGGATAGACATTCGGAAACACCTATCCACAAACCTTTGAATCAGTCTTACATGGTACTCCAGAAATCAAAACAATTTAATGATTATTTTGTAAACATTTCTCCTCCAAGTTTAAACTCTGCCTGGTTTAGTATTCTCAGATAAGCCTAGTTAAGTAAATAAGTGATACAGAGTAATATTACCTGTGTGGTTGGCTGAAATAGAAAATAGCAAATGTGAAAGCACGGGATATTTTGCATTTCATCCAGACATTTAAAACAGTAAGATGGTTTAACCCAGAATGACAATTGTTAACTGTCTCTTTTTTTAGACAATTTCACACATCGCTTACATAGAGAAATTTGTTAAACCTAAGTGACAGCGTAGCAAGGAATGTAATGTAAACATATTGGGCATGCTTTGTATGGCCAAAATATGAATCACGGACTAAATATTTAACAACATCTGTCTGATCAGGACATGTTCATTTTGAAATAGATATTTAAATCATCGCATGCCGACACTGTCAGCACATAGATACGTAAATGAGATACATTTGTTAATAATAAACTACGAGAAAAAATACTTTTGAAAAACAGAATCTTACACAAAATAGACCATGGCCAATCAAAGTATACCAATATGCTTTAAAATGGAAAATAAATATTTCCTAACACAGCAACTTCTTTAGAGAGTCATGTAACTGATAAAAGGTTTCTATGTATAGAAACCTAAAACAAAGGAATTGTCGAATCCAGCAAACCTTGCAAAGTAATCGACTTTCAAACTATCTTAATCTAGTTTATACTAATTTTTCTTAGCTCGACTGTGGTGAAAGCTTCAAACTTATTTGAATCACTCTCGAGTTCACTTCCTGGAAAACAAACCAGTACTGGTGTCATATGAGAAGGTTTGGTCGTGACCCCAAAGGGGTTCGAACTGCTCTCTGGGTCACCGCTCCTCTTTCTTATAACTGCTTCATAAATCATAGAGCAACTTATGTGATTTCATAATTAATACTTTTATTCGACAATAAATTGACATGGAAAAGTATATCATATTAATGAATCAGTATTTAAGAAAACATCACCTCTGAAACTACAATGTACGCCTACCTTCATTTTGTATCTAATTCCTGCATCTCCAAAGTTTCCGTTGTCTAAATCCGATGCATTAACATTATTATACGTATTATTTCCAAAGTATGGCAACTAAAATGACAAATTATACCGTCTCACTATTGTTTAAATGATAAATGAAAACTGAAACCGATAATATAAGCAGGTTTTTCATATGACTCCTTATATAAATTTCCTGTCGATAGAGTAAAAATTAATGTCTGAAACTTGAAGAAAAAATTACGAAATTTAATTTCTGAAAACACCTATGGAATGGTTTTTACGTCAGTAGCACAAACAATGGATCGGCAATTCATATAAATCATTGCCGAAATTATTACGTACCTCTTTAATTTCCCAAGTGTACGGCCAGTTATGAAGTACTGGAAAGTTGTCATTGGTGTCTATGATATATAGTTGCACGTTAAAAAATAACTGAAAATAACAATTTGTACGTAATTTATACTTAAGTATATGCAAAAAGGATCAAAGTGGCATAGCGGCTCAACTATTTCGAGGTATAGTGCATAATGGCCAGTGGGTCAAAGGCTGAAGGTCATTTTTAATGATTTTTGTAGATCATTTACCCTTAATGCTGAGCGCCAAGCGAGGAAGCTGCTAGAACCATTTTTTACGTCTTTGGTATGACGCGGCCGGGGATCGAACCCACGACGTCCCGCACTCGAAGCGGACGCTCTGCCACTAGGCTACCGAGGAGGTTAACCACTGCACGGCAGATGCACTTTGAACAAACGGAAACATATACATTTAAGTGAACAGAACTGATAGAATGACATAAGAATCAACTTGAAATAGGAAACTGTTTTGCTGTTACTGAGTACTATGTACATTTCTTAGCAAATGGATAACGCAAAAAGTCTGATGATCATACTAAACCGTCTTTTTCATATGACTAGGTTATACAAAACTGGACCGGCATACTTTTCCTACATCTATCTGAACAAAACGTGTAGCTTTAAGTTGCTTTTTTATAAAAGTCATAGCACCATCCTTACGACAAATGAAACCATAACAGTCATACTTCTTGTACGACTTTTATTGAACCCTGAAACGGTCAGCACTGTATAAAAAAAAGTATTATACTGACTTTTTTCAGTATTTAAAAATTAGGTCAAAATAGCTAAATGGTAATGGAAAACTACTTTTAAATGCTGTAAGTATTTGTCTAGGACGGCTTCATAAATAGAATGAAACTTGGTACTCTTATCACTATGTCTAATCAAATTTCAGCATTACCTTTACTCATTATATATTCAAGTTTTTTTTTAAGTATGGCACATTAGCATAGAAGCTTAGCAATGACAAATGATATTTTTGTTTTTATGCTTACAAATATGTAGTAATGACAAGAGACAAACCAGATTTACATGTTTTTAAATAGGGTAGTACTCTCAATTGTAACAAAGATTCAACGCGTTTTTATTCCGGTAAAGCGCAAAGAAATATGAAGTACATTTACCAAATACTGACATGGCAATAAAACCAGCAGATAAAACTACACTTAGTTAAAAATAATTCTTATTGTACAGAAATCAGTAAAATTTACCTCATTAGTTCTTATATCTGTTGCTTTGAATCTAAGAACAAAGCTTTCCTGACCAGGCTGCAATATAAAATGAGAACAATCACAATCGAAACTATTCATAAACTAAAAACATGTAGTTTTCGAAATTATTAAATATGTAGTTAGTTAATTTATTTACAAAAAGAACTGTAGCAATTTCATAGTTTTAGTTTTCACTTTTACACAGATAACTAGTCAGCGTCTGTTATTGCTGTATTTTTTAATGAAATTTGGATGCCCGTTTTAAGCTGTCATTTTGCATTAATAAATGCTTTTAAAAATATGTGACGATTAAAAGTTTTCCTAGCATTTGTAGTCTAAGAATAATAAACATATATCTTTATTTAAAGCATTTCTGTCAAAATCATAGAATATGTTCTTTTCTTTTGTTTTATATGTACGAACACCAGACTTTACAGTTTTATTGTATCTAGTGTTCATTCGATGAAAGCCATTTCGATCTTACGAGGACACAAACAAATATCCTCTATATATAAAGCGGCTTACAAGTCCTCTATCGTCTCCATCTCTGTCAAGCTCTGATTTTGTAATGACGTCGACTCTGATGTTACTTCCATGGGTCTGGTTAATAAACACCATACTTGACGTCATCGCTCCAACTGTGTGTATTACAATTTCTTCGTTAATGTCTGGATGTGTGGCTGTGACGCTGAACAAAACACTACCTACAATTGACGTCAAAGTATGAAAAAAAAATATATTCAACGGAAGAACAATTAAAATCTTTAGACAGAAAAAGATAATTATAAATTTATGACAACATTAATTTACAAGTTTAAGTTTATAACTGTAATTGATCATATACTGTTACAGTCTGAATATGTGTATTTTGTTGATTCCTGTGCTATATTAGATGACGATTGCTTAAATGTATCAACGCACCGTCCGATTGTATGTACATTAAATATCCCTGTTAAGTCGAATATGTCTAATTTCCTTGTTAAGTCGAATACACGTATTATTAAGGTATTGGAACCCTAATAGTAATGTTTAAAAAATGGCATTTGCTTGGTATATTCTTAAAGTTGACCATGTTTCGCACTGTGTTGCAAATTTTAAATAATTTTTACCGTGCCGTTTTTTGTAAATTTTGTATAATTTATGGTATTTCCTCAAACTCAAGTAGAGACAAATTTCACTGTGAAGGCCACTATCTAAAATGTTTGCAGAGAATTCATTATAGCATTAATTTTGATAAAAGAAACATCAAACTATTGTTGAACAATTATAAAATACAAAATATCATTTTGTCTAGGGTGCCTCAAGTAAACAGATTTAATGAGACAGAATTCTTACTCCAGCATTGAAAAATTAAGGCCGAATCCTGTGGGTCTGTTTTGAATTTTGCTCACTTCATTCAAAAATAACCTTGGGGCAGAAGTAAAACCTACCTGCATTTCTTTCACAATATGTAGTCTAAAGAATGAAGGCAAAATAGAGAACTTTTACCGTATGTAACTCAGTATTTTTAAAGATGTCTAACTCTACCCCTCCTGATTCAGAGGTAAATTCACTTTGAACAGCAAGAAATCGCTTATAAAATGAAAATTTTCCACTTTTGTACAATATATCCATAATAAGTCTTGAAAGAAGTAAAAATGTACTAGAAAAAAAGGAAAATATGAAAAAAAAATTTGGTCCCAGTGGGGCTTGAACCTACGCCCCCCTGAAAATTGCAGTCAAAGTAGGTTTATGGTAGGAATTGAATACTCTTCAAAACGGAGGTACTCTATTACGGGTCCAATACCTTAATTGGAAACATGTCAAACCCGATATATTAGAAAGATGCCGTAGTAGCTTAGATGAAAATATTCAATTACAGCAATTGCTATATACTGAAATTAAATCTAAATAGGACATTGAAAAAACTGCACCAGTCTATTGTTAGTATATTGCAATCTGTTTCAGAAAAGTGCATACCTAAACAATCGTTTAAGCCTTACATAAAACCTTACTGGAATAGTGAGCTTACTGAGCAGCATGATTGTATGTTAAATAAAAGGCAAACCTGGATTAACGAAAATAGGCCAAGAGACATAAACTGTACGAGTTATATGAATTATAAATCAGCTAAAAGGAAATTTCAACATATGCATCGAATGTATGTTACAGGATATATAGAAAAACTAGAAAATGAGATAGACACGGCCGATGAAATAGATAGCAACGAATTCTGGAAATTGATCAACAAAAGACGCAAAATGAAAAAGAATGATCCTGTTTTTGAAATGGACTTCGATGGCAAAATGTACAGCGAACCCAAAGACATTAATGAAGGATGGAGACGGTATTTTGAGCACTTATACAAACCCACTCAAAGTGAAAATTTTGATCATGAATACATTTCGAAATGCAACACAGAATTGTTCAATATTACCGAATCACTGAAAACAGTGAATTTTGAAAAGATTAATATAGATGAAGAGTTGGTCCGAAAACAGTTGAAAACATGTAAAACTGGAAGAGCTAGCGGACATGATCAAATTAATTATGAGCATATTAAAAACGGCGGGAATGTTATAGTATCCGTAATCACAAAGCTATACCAAAGCATGTCTGACTTTATGCACGTGCCCGACAACCTTAAAAAAGGTGTTATTACTACACTATACAAAGGGTCAAATAGACATTTACGAATTAAGTCTACGTGGACTGCGAACACCTAAGACGATCGATTTTTCATGGGGACCGTCTCAACATAAATTTTAATTTATGTGTGGTAGGAAAACATTCCAATAATGATGGCAAGGTCTGGCTTATTATGTTACCGCACAGGATAAGATTTGGATTTGTCTGTCCGTCTGTCTGTTCGCCAGAGGTGTTTTGTTATGCATATTGCAAAAAGTATTTGATCTAGCGTCATAACACTTTCCCGAAAGGTTCTTCAATATTATAAATTGCGCATCTGCGACAAAGTTGAAAAGATGAGCTTATCTGTTCGCAATGTATCCGTATTCCATCGTCGTCGTCGTCCGAAATGAAAATAAATCTTAATTGGGTTAGCTGGGATCAAAATGTAGGTCAGCAGGTAAAACATTGTGAAAACTGTAGAAAACGTAATATCTTGCGTCTCCATTCCTTTGTTGTTATTATACGCCCAAAGGAACGTATTTTGGTGTTCGTCTGACCGTCTGTCTGTCTGGGTGTCCGTCTTAGGGGTCAAAAGTCATATACCTTTGTTTCGAGTGCGATGTGTAACTCTTAAACTGCTTGAAGGATTTGGCACAAATGTTCACCACATTGAGACGACGTGCAGAGCACATAGCTCGCTTCAAGGTAAAGGTCACACTTGGAGGTTAAAGGTCACATGACTTTGTTTTGTGTTTATGTTGCTTTGCATTGCGGTGCTCTTTTTATTTGGCAGATTCTCTTTTTTTTTTTTTTTTTTTTTTTTTCTTTTTTTTTTTTTTGTTCACTTACAATATTTTTTATTGAATTACTTCCCTTTTATGTTACTAGAAATAGGTTATTTTGTAACTTTTTTTTATATGCCGTAGGTAAAAACCGAGACAACTTTTCTTTGGTACAACATGGATGGTACCTGCAAAGTTAAGGTGTATTTTGACACATCTGTACCTGTTAATAATTTTAGTGGACTAAGAGTTTTTCGGGGAATTTCTTCCCTTTGTTGTCATTTTCCTTAGGACTTCAACAGTAAAGTTCTTTAAATTTTGCTCCAATCCTCTGATATTTGACTTAATCAAAACCTTTGGGGGGCCTCCGTGGCCGAGTGGTTAAGGTTGCTGACTTCAAATCACTTGCCCCTCATCGATGTGGGTTCGAGCCTCACTCGGGGCGTTGAATTCTTCATGTGAGGAAGTCATCCAGCTGGCTTATGGAAGGTCGGTGGTTCTACCCAGGTGCCCGCTCGTGATAAAATAATGCACGGAGGGGCACCTGGGGTCTTCCTCCACCATTAAAGCTGGAAAGTCGCCATATGACCTATCATGTATCAGTGCGACGTTAAATAAAAAAAAATTATCATCAAAAACTTTTACCAAAAATTCTAAGTTAAAAAGGGACATAACTCTGTCAAAATTCAAATCACAGTTATGAGGATTGTTTTTCCTGGTGTAGACTTCGATAGTAAATAACTATTTTAAGTTTAAAGTCAATAGCTTTGATAGTAACAGAGCCATTTGACTTTATCAAAAACTTTAACCAAAAAATCTAATTTAAAAGAGGGCATTATTCTGTCAAAATTCAAGTCAGAGTTATAGGGATTGTTTCTCCCGTTGTATACTTTGATAGTTAATAAGTATTTTAAGTTTCAGGTCAATAGCTTTGGTAGTGACAGATATATTTGACTTTTATCAAGAACTTTAACCAAAAATTCTAAGTTAAAAGGGGGTATAATTCTGTCAAAATTCAAATCCGAGTCATAGGGATTATTTCTCCTGGTGTAGACGTTTATAGCATATAAGCAAGTGAGTAAATAGTTTATTATTGTGGCTGTATATAATTACAACCTGCCCACGGGCCTGTAAGTCACCGAAATTTCATGGTTTTTATTAACACGTGAACATTTAGGCATCAAGGAAAAATCTTTGTTATGGAATAGGTGAATTCAACAGTAACACTTAAAGTCGCATCACATTCAGGTGAACTGTTTTCTTTCTATAGTTATTCACTTTCACCGCCATTTGAAATTTACAGTCATATAAAGAATGCCGTTTATATATTAGATTTGATATTACTAACGTAAATACTGATTTGACAATAATGGTAATAAGGTCTTTACCGTTTTGGAAACTTTCTGACTTTTGCACATAATTAGGAATATCGTGTACTCTAGGAGATTGCTGGTAGGAATGACCTGAAAATAAGGAATGAAATTTGTCATCTTGCACAAATATATATATATATATATATATATATATATATATATATATATATATATATATATATATATATATATATATATAGTTGATAAATGAACATATACGTTGTATGACACAATATCATAAATATCATAAATTGTACGTTTGACTTATGCCAAAATTTCTTCAGAAATAATTTCGTCGTTTAGCAGCTTGTTAATCAGATCGCGTACAAGTGAAAAATTTCTTGGTGAATAGTATCTAAACTTTGCTATATAATGTCTTCATTATTTGTAAATTCATTTGACAATGACGTAGTTTCTACCAAAAGTTATTGAAACTATGGACACCACACCGCTGTACTTATTCAAGAAGCTAAACATTATTACGGTTTTTGTTATGCAGTCTGCGATCATTATTCTTCTAAACAATCATAAGTTTTGAGATTTATCATTATAATCATTTTAATCATTTTGTGGATTTTCAATATTGTTTTCATAGAAAAAGTACATGTAGCAGCCGTTCTTGTTAGGTATTTAACTTGGTTGATTTTTGTAGGCTTGACCACTGATAAGCAAGCATTACCTGAAGTTTCAATCAAAGGGAAGCAATGGTTACTGAGATATCACCTTGCACGTAAAACTCTTAACAAAGTGTGACGCCAACCCCGGGTTAGTAGAATTGCCGAGTTTATATAATTGCATTTTTTGTTGATAAATGAACATATACGTTGTATGACACAATATCATAAATATCATAAATTGTACGTTTGACTTATGCCAAAATTTCTTCAGAAATAATTTCGTCGTTTAGCAGCTTGTTAATCAGATCGCGTACAAGTGAAAAATTTCTTGGTGAATAGTATCTAAACTTTGCTATATAATGTCTTCATTATTTGTAAATTCATTTGACAATGACGTAGTTTCTACCAAAAGTTATTGAAACTATGGACACCACACCGCTGTACTTATTCAAGAAGCTAAACATTATTACGGTTTTTGTTATGCAGTCTGCGATCATTATTCTTCTAAACAATCATAAGTTTTGAGATTTATCATTATAATCATTTTAATCATTTTGTGGATTTTCAATATTGTTTTCATAGAAAAAGTACATGTAGCAACCGTTCTTGTTAGGTATTTAACTTGGTTGATTTTTGTAGGCTTGACCACTGATAAGCAAGCATTACCTGAAGTTTCAATCAAAGGGAAGCAATGGTTACTGAGATATCACCTTGCACGTAAAACTCTTAACAAAGTGTGACGCCAACCCCGGGTTAGTAGAATTGCCGAGCTTATATAATTGCATTTTTTGGAATATGGTGAATCTATACAAAAATATGCATTTTGATCGCGACCCATGCTATAAAATTCGTTATAAAATGCTAAAATATATCGACAGAGATTGGCAGGTGCAGAGGCAAGTGCCTTTGGTTTGGCTTGAAGCTTTGCAGACTGTTTTCTTTTTCAAAAAAGGAGAGATTTTTATTTCATACTTTCGAAAACACAAATATCAGACTATGTCCTATTTCAGTGTGCTTTAGCGAGCTATTTAAATTCGTATCGCATTTGAACGAAACAAAAACGATTTATTCAGATAACGTTGTAAAAACATCACTTTTAGGACTCAGTGTTAATGCAAAAATGTATAAGGTGTTGATAATCAAAGAATGTTATAGTACTTCTTTTGCATTAACCACGCGAGGAGTAGGCAAATAGTCTGAGGAAAAAGTCCTCTAGAATCTTAATTATAAACAAGGATAGAATTTGCATATGATTGGTGCAAAGAAAAAATCAGTAAGTAGATATACAGAGGATATAGAATTTGTTTAAGCGAGTATAGTTTTTATTTTCATCGAATAGTATGAAAATATACGGTGGTATGTTTAGGACATGCAATTATTTTTTTTTTAAACGGGAACCATATATCACATCACATTAGGACCTCCAAAGAGTTTTTAGCTCAACCCTTCCATCTTTTTCCAAAGAGAAGAGCTGTTGTCACCCTTTCTGTGGCGTCGGTGCCAGCGTCCAAGTTGGCGTCCGCCTATAGATTTACGTGTGAACAGTTTTATCAGAAACTACTGAAACTAGAATGTGTCTGTAGGACACAGGGTGTGCCCCCCATTGGTACATTTGTCACAAAAAAGGGCAATAATTCAAATGTTTGCAGTGTTCATGGGGTTTAATCTAAACAAATATTTTATGAAAAGGATTCATTATTCTAGGCCATCCATATATTTTTGAGCTATGAGCATCACAAACAAAAAATCCACAACTATGGCTATTTCAAGGGTCATAACTCTGTAATAAGCGCAAAGATTCTCAAGAAGAATGCCAAGTGTGAAAGGTCACATCATGATAAAGACTCAAGCAAAGTTTCATGAATTTACATTAAATACTTTTTGAGCTAGGCACATAATTAGGTGAAAATGTGCATTTCTTTTTACTATTTCAGGGGCCATAACTTTCAAAATAGGGGATGG
The DNA here is from genome assembly GCF_021730395.1 of Mercenaria mercenaria. Lineage (NCBI taxonomy): Eukaryota > Metazoa > Mollusca > Bivalvia > Venerida > Veneridae > Mercenaria > Mercenaria mercenaria. Next base: position 49,299,760 of record NC_069362.1, read on the forward strand.
AGCCAGCCAAAAAATAAAAGGTGTGCAAGTTTATATCATGATAAAGACTTATGCAAATTTTTAACCATTTATATTAAATACTTTTAGAGCTAGGTGCGTCAAAAGGTGAAAATGTGCATTCTGACTATTTTAGGGGCCATAACTCTGAAAATAGAGGGCGGAGCCAGACAAAAAAATAGGAGGTGCGCAGGTTCATATTATGACAAAGACTCATACAAGGTTTAATCAATTTGTATGAAATACTTTTTGAGCCAGGCGCGTCACAAGGTGAAAATGGGCATTTTTGCAAATTTCAGAGGCCATAACTCTAAAAATAGGGGGCAGACCAAAATGAAAAATAAAAGGTGCGCAAGTTCATATCATGATAAAGACTCATGCAAGGTTTCATGAATCTATATCAAATACTTTTAGAGCTAGGCGTGTCACAAGGTGAAAATGTGCATTTTTGACTATTTCAGGGGCCATAACTCTAAAAATAGGGGGCGGAGTCAGAAGAAATATAGGAGGTGAGCAAGTTCATATCATGATAAAGACTCATGCAAGGTTTCATCAATTTATATCAAATACGTTTTTAGCTAGGCGCGTCACGAACTTCGGATGGACGCACACACGGGCGGACGGACGGATGCACGGACAAGACCAAATCTATATGCCCCCCACCACTCATGGGGGGCACAACAAAAACTTTCCAACTCGACACAAGTCTGCAACATGAGATTTCACCACTTATGTTTATGTGGGATGTTTTTAAAAAAACTCACATTTATACTTCGTTTTACAGAATTCAACATTTTCTTTTATCTCTCTCTTTTGTCCGTAATGTAAAAATGAGCACAACCCCAATGTAGGAAAAAAACTACCAAAATAAGTTCCATTCCATGATCCTTAACACATCATATGTACCCTTGCAACGCATTTTTGCCGCTACCAAAACTCGGCCGAATTTTAGTAGTGACTATCAAAATGCGTTGCTACCATTTTGAGGTGTAACAGTGCCCATAGCTATCAGATATGAAAAAGTCGATTTTAAATATATTATGTCATTTGAAAACTTTCAAATATTACATTATAAATGAAAATGCATGTAATTAACTATGCTTTAAACAGTTATCAATATCTTACCTGTTAATGTCACGAGTATTAGCAATGTCAACATGAGCTGTATCGTCTTGTGTTTCATTTTCACGTGGTCTGAAATATGTAACAAGCGCATATCATTATGCTCGTACACATTGACAAGCGACTTTACTTAACCACTAGCAAAATAGAAAACATCTGCGTTATTTAAGCATTCTGTTTTCAAGGAATGTGATATATTATGTTTCAATAATGTGAAAAATGAAAATGACAATTTTGACTAGTGTGACCAATTTCAAACGCCATTACTCTGATGTAACCAGAGAAATCTTGTCCGGTATCAAATGTTGACACGGTCGTTCTGGATATTATATACATTGTAAATAAGTATTACGAATCTGAATTTCAGAACAGATAAGTCAGACCTCCAAACAGAGAATATGCAAGATTACATGGTAAGAAAAACCTTATAACCTACCTTCCATGTAGCATTTTAACTTTTTCTGCCAAAGCCAAAAAGGGAAGTAATCAGTAAATATGTATTCAATAATTCTATCTACCATGTTAATCGAATAGTCTAACTAATGACATATGGAAGATATCATAAAAATACACACACAAAAAAAACAAAGGATTTTTTATTCTTATCGAAACCATTTGCACTCTTTAAATAATAACGGTTTAAAAATATACGGGACTCATACCTCATTCAGCGTTTTAAAAATATATAACAATGTTACAGAACAAGTATATTAAAGAACGTCAATAAAAATGTCAGATTATTTTTCAAATTCTGTCAGGTTTCGGATTTTAGAATTCAAAAGTTTAGAAATTGAACGGTAATCAATCAGTTTAATATTTAACCTACTTCAGAGCATTGGTTAATGCCTCATAATATGCATTTTATTGGCAGTACTGAAAAAGATTACAATTATCATGCAGTTTGCAATAATAATGGGAATTATACCAGATTAAGGCATGGTAAAGGTGGTGTTGCAATTTTATGGCATAGACAATTTAACAATATTGTTACTCCTCTTTGTATTGATGATGACCGAATCATAGGTATTCAACTGCAGATAACACCTAACCAATATATGTTTATATTCCAAATATATCTGCCATGTACGAATCATTCAATGCTAGCATTTTCTATTTATATTGACAAATTATATGATTTGTATAGTTTGTACTCGCAGTGGGGTACAACCATATTTACTGGAGACTATAACACGCAATGGAAAACATTGAAAATGTCTAATCGTCAAGCATTAATATTGCGCTTTTTGAATGACTGTAATTTATGTGCTGTAAATACGCTATCAAATTGTTTAGGTGCCAATAATTCGTATGTTTCATATGATGACCGTGACCACACACTAATAGACTATATATGTATGCCTGTTGAAATATTAGATCTTATATCATACTGTAAATAGTAGCTGATGATTGATTAAATGTTTCTAGGCATAGGCCTATTATTACTTCCTTGTATCTGTACATTGACCAGTATTATTGTGTAGAGAACAATTGTAATATGTTTAATGTTAACTGGAAAAAGCAACATGCGATAGAATTGAGCAGTATCAGTCTTTGCTGTTGTCTGACGCAGACTTGATGAATTTAGCACATTGTGACCTCGACAGGGAAGGTGTCGATCGAGCGTGTACATTATTCTCAATGAAATTTTTGGAAAACACATGTCAAGCAATACCTAAGAAATGTTTTAAAAAACATTTAAAGCCGTTCTGGAATGACGAGTTGTCAAATTATCATAAGAAAATGATGTTGATGCGTGAAATCTGGTGTCGCGAAAGACGACCACGTAATGCTGATAATGTAAAAAAACAAAGACAAATATCAAACAGGGAATGCCACGTACCAAAATCCAGCCTCCCCAAAACGAAACCTACAGCACGCACACGTGCACACCACAAACACACACACACACATAAAATACTTCTCATCTTGACAGAGGCCGAGAGTTTAGAACGAATAACAATCCCTGAAGGATGAAAATATAACAACATTGATTGAATGTACGGGGAGACTTTTGTAAGCTATGTTAACTATAAATCGGCAAAGTGTACTAGGTTGTAAAGTGTAAAAGATGCGGACTATTATGTTACAATCAAATAATACATTTGATGTGTTTTTGCGCAGCAAACGATAAGAACATCACTTGTGTTTGGGACTCTATTATTGAGGTTTGCGGCATTGACGTTTTTAAAAGTCTTCTCGCATTATCCCCGGAGGCCCAGTGTGTCGAGTTAGCGGTGGATAATGACGGGCTGGTTCTACACAATTACAGAGTGGCAAAGTCTCTCTATAGAGTAATAAGATAGAGAAGGGTTTGGCGTTACGAAAGGACCCTACTCTTGAGTGTTATGCCGTCCGTTTCATTGGCATTACAGTAATATAAGATGTAACGTTACCTGAATTGAATTTTGGAAAGTTTGGAGTTTGTGAATCTCGAGATTTGTGTTGTCCCCAACATCTCGTGAGGTCATATCTTTTACGCTCGTAATATGTATACACTCGTTTTACTTGGTAAATAAAAAAAGTCGTTTAGTTTCGACTTTGTGAGCATTAACGCATTGGTCGGCTGAGTTATATTTACGATTGAAAATAGTTTCCGCATCTAGATAATACATGCTTATAATTATATATAATATATATTTTATGTTTTAAATTTCAAAAGCTCTACTGGTCCAAGTTTGAATTATGAAATTACATGTTCTTTTTGTCAATAATGTTTAAAAAAGAAATATGTATATTTTGCATTTAAGTCATTTGTTTAATTGCATTTGTCAACCATTTGGAACCTACACCTGCGATGGACACGCCGTGGAGTAGGGGACACTCATGTGTTGCTCGCTGCGCAACACAGAGTGTGCTGCCATGAAGATGGTCTGATGCGACCCTCTCTTGGCGGCTTGGCACCTCTGCATATGTGGTACATACGGTTCATTTTACATTTTACTCAATTCACATATCAGTTGTACATTTCGACCAATATTGTTATTTATTTATGTTTGCAAATGACTTTACTGGTTAGTCTTAATGCATGTATAAGATATTTGTAAAGAGTTTGTCAGTGGGTTGTATTGTTCTGCATAACTTGTAAAATATCAACAACGTATAATCTATGATATCATGTCGTGCAGTTATTATAGAACAATATGTTTCTCCATTCGCAAACTGTGACTACAATTTGTTATATGCTTCTTTTTTTCTTTATTTAAACACTGTATGTGTTTATCACGTGACAACCATGAAAGAATTCTGATCTGTTTAATTACAAATATTGAGTATAGATTTTTTTCTTTTTTTTTATTGAATCAATCTCCACATTGCCGGTGGTCTAGCACTTTCGTTTTCGATTCCTAGACTATCTATATTTTGGTTTGATTGATAAAACAATGGTTTTGTCCCTATATTTGGATCCTGTTCCGGAGTTTTGCATTTCGTTCTTTTTTCTTTCGATTTTAATCGCAAGGCCGGGTACATTCTTTCATATATTGGGGGCAACCCAGGATACATTAATTTCATTTTGCTTATAAAATTGTTGAAATCCTATTTATCAATGAATTGAAATCGCACAGTACTAGGCATTAATAATGAATAACACTATTTCATAATGAAGACTTCTCTTCCAATTTAGCTTTTGATTTGCGTTAACAGTGAATTGCTATTGCTGAGCGTACACTCTTTTCCTGATGTGCGATATCACGCTATCTAGGCATTTAGCATGTTATTTAAGCATACTCATTTATTACATGTATGTGTTTAAATGCTTAATATTATGTTGTTTATATTTGTCTTTGTTTATATGTTTGTTGTTGTCATGTTGTAAATACGTTGTGCTCTTCAATAATGGAGGAATAAAAGATATCTATTTTATTATGATGCCAGCAAGGCAATACATACAGTGTAAAGTATTATTTCACTGATGAGCTCTATGTAGTAATTATATTTTTGCAATGTTTTCTCTATTTCTGAAAAAGAAATCAGTATATATTTAACATCAACAAAACGACTGTAAACTATATTCTATTTCCTTTCGTATGGATCCAAGATAGATAAAAACCACCAAGTAAATATGATTTAAGATACCTATAAAAGTATGTTATTCTGCTGATAAAGCCGTCAATTAATATAACAAATTAAAATATTTTTTGCACAAAAATCTCCATACCATAATCACAAATATTGAATTAAGCCGTATTTAATTTTGGGCCATGATTAACTTCCCACACAAGTGTGTCTATACTAAACCCTAAAATAATCTAAAAACCAAGGATCCGTGGATTTAAAAGACAAGTTAGTATAATTAGGATAAAGTATAAATTATCAAAATTTGATAACAAATAAAAATGGATCGTTAGGAGAGATAGAGTAATGATGTAAGAAAGTTTGTAAAAGATTCTCATATCTCATATGAGATAAGTGTTTAAAACCATATATTTAATTATAACAGCTTTTGCTTAGGTTTTCATGATCAGGTCTCACAATCCCTCTTTTAACTAGATTTTCTGACAGTATTTGCTGTTTTCTTCAGAATATGTAACACTTACGCTGTGTAAGATTAACTCTGAAGTACTTATCATAGGTAACACATGCTAGAAGAATGTTTTCAGATATAATTTACAAAAAAAAAAAGAAAGGAAAATTTAAAACAGATCCAACAATACTCTTCCACAGGTGGGGTTACATTCGTGTAAGTTATGTGTCATTGCTGACTCACATAAAACAATCAGTTCGTGATAAGAATAATGTGAAGTCTAAATTAAGTTAAAGTTTCATTATTTAAAACGAACTTGTTAAATTAAGTGCGTCTTAATGCACTTACTTGAGATACAAACATGGCAACAGGTATTTCGCATTTCAATCATTAATTATCCCGCCTTTTGACTTCAATATAAATAAAATGGCGGAAATAAAAAACTCAAAATACCGTCTTCATTCCCAATATTTTAAGGTTTTTGGTATCAAAATATAAAATATACTTACAGAAAACTGAAACTTCTAGGTCGATATTACACAGCCGCAGTATCCCTCAAAGTAACTCATTTATTTCTGGCGCACAGTAATCCAAACGGTTACGTTAGTTTTTCACAAAAATAGTTTTAACTTTCACAGTATTTGTAATGTTGGGTGTTCCTACTTTAAGTGATAAGCTGAACAATGCTTTAACCATACACGAGTGTAGGCCTTATCTATACCCTCATCATAAGTTTATAGCCATTGCTTGTGTCAATGATGTTTACTTTTAAGCCTTTTATTTATTGATTGGATAATGTATTACTGATAAAAGTATGGATCGATGGCATTATTTTATGTGCAATGATAAAGACAAATTCGCTGCAATACTTGATTTATAGTGATTGTTAGTATTTACATTTTTCATGCATATATATCTTTTACCTGATATATTGCCTTCATTACACGTTGTACGCGGGTTTCAGGTACGATTTGCAACCCAAACTTCAATAATTACCGAGATTAAGTGTGCATTCCATTTCGGTCTTCTTCTCTTTGTTAAATACTATCATTATTTGATTGTGTGCGTTTGCGTATGCGTGTGCACGTGTGCGCGATTGTGTATGTGAGGTGAGGGGTGGGGAGGAAGAGCGAGAGAGAGAGAGAGAGAGAGAGAGAGAGAGAGAGAGGTGAGGTGAGGTGATTGTGAGAAAAGGTGAGGAGGGTTCGGTTTTAAGAATATGCCGACACAATGTTAAGTTTTATAGTTTCTAGATATTAGTTGCAGTAAAACCCGGGTGCCCAAATGGGCAGAATTTCAGGCATAGGCCGATACCTGGGTAAATTTGCAAGATAATTTTCACACATGAAAAGAATTCTTTATCCTAAGCAAGAGTGGTTCGCGGTCAATATTGTTAAATGTTGAAATCCTTCTTTTGTATGTCGAGAGAATCGTCCTAATGAGCGAATTGCATATAATCGATGTGTTGGTCGCATGTAGATAACAATTATTAATTGCATTCTGATTATGTTGAAACAGTTAATATTATTGGTTGTCATCATTTTTTTTTTCTTTTGTTAATGTTGTTATTCATGTTTATACAGGCGACATTGTTTTATCTGGAGTACGTCTAACGTGCGACGAATGAATGATAACGCTTCTGTGAACTGATATTTTTGCAACGCCACTATAATGAAATGCTATTGTGTGGGGCCTCCGTGGCTGAGTGGTTGAGGTCGCTGACTTGGAATCACTTGGAATCACTTGCCCCTCAACGTTAAGGTAGAGGACATGCGAATGTCAATCGGCAATTTTCGTTTATTAGCTCATCTGATTTTTTGAAAAAAAAATGAGTTATTGTCAACACTTGATCGGCGTCGGCGTCGGCGTTGCCTGGTTAAGTTTTATGTTTAGGTCAGCTTTTCTCCTAAACTATCAAAGCGCTTTGAAATTTGGAACACTTGTTCACCATTATACGCTGACCCTGTTCATCAAGAAACATAGCTCCATCCTGCTTTTTTTCAAGAATTATTGCCCCTTTTTGACTTAGAAAATCAGTTTTCTTGGTTAAATTTTATGTTTAGATCAGCTTTTCTCCTAAACTATCGAAGCTATTGCTTTAAAACTTGCAACACTTGTTCATCATCATAAGCTGACCCTGTACAGCAAGAAACATAACTCCATCCTGCTTTTTGCAAGATTTATGGCCCCTTTTGGACTTAGAAAATATCAGATTTCTTGGTTAAGTTTTATGTTTAGGTCAACGTTTTCTCTTAAACAATCAAAGCTATTGCTTTGAAACTTGCAACACTTGTTCACCATCATAAGCTGACCCTGTACAGCAAGAAACATAACTCCATCCTGCTTTTTGCAATAATTATTGCCCCTTTTGGACTTAGAAAATCAGTTTTCTTAGTTGAGTATTATGTTTAAGTCAGCTTTTTTCATAAACTATCAAAGTTTTTCACCATCATTAGCGGACGCTGTACATCAAGAAACATAACTCTGTCCTGCTTTTTGCAAGAATGGTGGCCCTTTTTAGACTTAGAAAATCATGGGTAGGATATTATTTCTATTATACAAAAAAAAAATCAGATGAGCGTCAGCACCCAAAAGGCGGTGCTCTTGTTTTTAGTACTCTTCGTATGCGATTTTGGCCATTTCTGACAGCTACGGAAATTTAGCGCTCGTGACCGCTGACGAATGCAAAAGTAGAATATGAAGAAAACGTTACCATGCGTTTGAATGTTATTGCGTGTTTAATACCTTAAAATGCACCTTAAAGATAACGTGATGCAGCATTAACTTTCAGTTGCTGTTTTCCGCCATTGTAACTTAATTTTTGAAAATGACATGACATGCATAGAAGATGAATGAATATTTAAACAGTGAATTCATGTCGAAACCTCCTGCTTCTAAATCAGCATGATTAATTTTTACTTTTTATTAGTTAAGGAGGTAGGTTACCTTTATATTTGTATGTGCGCATGTCCAACCGGAAGCTAACGTGACGATTTACGACGACGTTTACGACATTCTAAATGTGTTTGTATATTCATTCTTCTGAAAACAAATCATAGACCTGTCTTCGATCTGACGCTTTATGGTTTTTAAATGCAGAAATAATGAATAAATTGCCGCAGAAACGCTTCAAAACAATGTTGCTTTAAAATGACGTCATTGACGTCATGACGTTACGTGTCAGTTACCGCGCAAAATTAATAGCTTTTATCTTGAAAGTACGTAATTCTGTGCATTTTCTTTATTCAAACTATTTTCAAATAACCATTATTTGCTGAGATATTTTTTATGCGTCTTTTGCTCTGAATAATAATCAATATTTTGCTTCTTTTATGTAGTTATATTGAAATGTTATGCGGAATGTAGAAAATGGATGATGGTAACCAATGTTATTTGGAATATAGTTGGGTGAGAGGTTACTTGTTACGGTCATTTTCAAATAAAAAATCTAGCAGTTTGATTTGTAATACCTATTTTTCAGGTTCCGTTGATAATTTGTTACTTATATACTAAAACTAAGATCTAAAATTGTTCAAATTTCAGTAGAAAATTGTGGTTTCTTGAACTGAATTGATGTTACCATGGAAACGAAGCCCGTGACCTATGTATCTAAATGTAAATTTCAAAAGCGTTGACACTAGTCTATTTAAGAAACACAGCTTCGGCTTTTTATTTTCATTTCAACAATATCCAGGAGAATAATAGTAGCATGCTGAACGAGTTTTCCATGAAAAATGCCAGACGAGGGTACTGCTGTAAGTATTCTAAGCTTAGAAATTTGTTTGAATAAATGCAGATAACACGAAAATATAACTTACGTTAGAAATAATATGTTTTAAAGCTACATCAACTAGAAAGATAATCTTATTCAATATTATTTTATAAGAAATTACAACAAAAAGCAAGATATAAGCCATTTTAAACATCTCTGTTGCCATGGTTACTTTAAACTTTAAGAAAAACAGGGTACCATGTATAGTGCTTGGTATTTTGCTAATAATATTACCCAAATATTCCATGTTAGTCATTAACAAAATGGCACTGAAGCCGTCGAAAACCCCTGTTTTTATACATAGTTGTTTAAAAATGAGAGAAAATGCGTTACCATGGAAACATGAGGCCCGCGACATATACATTTTAAGCTTATATTAGAAAGCTAATGTGCATACTAGTTAAATTATATATTATGCTGACTTCTACGGATATCAATGAAACTAAAATACACTGAAAAGTGTTAAATATCCGTATTTTCCTTCTTCTTTCAATATGAAATACCTTTGGAGGGTCATGCTCTTCAAACCTGGAAAAAAATTGAACTTGAAGGGACAGAGACAAACGAAACTGAGATTTTAGCAGTTAAAACTTCATATTACACGAAATACAAAACGTTGCTGCGGTTCAACTAATTTGAATTTACCCTTGTAACAAGGTAACCTACCTCCTTAATACAAAAAAAAATTAGTTAGATAGCTTCGTGTGCAGCCGGCTAAATTACTTTTACCGCGTACATGTACACAATTACACTGATAAAGTCAAGACTGCTTTTTATGACCTCCATAACCATATGTAAATCGGGAAGTGAAAAAAAAGAATAAATATATGCGCGCGATAACCTATGTTTCAGGTCAAACTGAATCCATAAATTGATCATTTGACAAGTCCTCCGGTATTTGAAGATTAGAACAATAAAACCCTTCCCATGTACGAGAGCGGTACAAATAAATTAAACTCCTCTTAGCTACCTGTTTTAAAACCTCTTAACAGATAACGAAAGTCTATACGTTATGAGGGCTTTAAAACCTTGATAATTTATTATGTGTTTTTTCCCTACGGCAATGTATTTTATTCAAAAATAAGTTGAGTTTGTTAACATCACTTTCAGACTGCTTTTAAAGATGAACTGAGATTTCAGCACCAGTACGTAGTAAAAAAAAAATAAGGCTCCATTTAAAAACTGTTGCATGATAAACACATTCTCTATATCAATTCAAAATAGCTCCATCCATGTCAAGTCAATATGAGGATAGTAGTGATTTTTTTTTCGTTGGACAAACGTGTACAAAAGTGAAAGCCTGATTTTAGGTGGGAAATAAGAGAATTACCAGACAATTTGTGAGACAGCACGGTTATTCAACGGAATTGTCCTTATATTCATACAGATAATGTACATTGTACATTGTAATATTTTCTTTAAGAAACTAACAGAATGTACAAGGAAATTAACTAGAAATAATATAACTGTTTTAGATTAAAACTGAAATCGTGAAAACGGCCACTTTCATGTGTTAAATCTAGGTAATAGAATTCCGCTAAGCCGGGGGCGTGAGGGGTCTTTCATATTTTATTGCCTCTCATGAACAGACTCAATCAAACCGAGTCTGCATTCTTTTCATTCTTTGTTTCTTCTTAGTGAATTTATTGTCATTAATCTAAGCATGGAACGTATTTATATATTCAAGTGAGACATGATGTGGCATCTGATGTCCATTGTTTAACTCTTGTCTTTACGGTACAAATACGACTCATGAAATTGCCGTGCCTGATAATTGGATAATTGGTTATGTTTTTGTTGTTGTTGTTGTTGTTTTTATAGATCAAAGCTTGAACGTTATGTATTCTTGTAACTGTTATAAAAATTACAGTAGGAATCTATTAGGAACGGACAGACTGTACCATTGGTACTAAGCATGCAACAATTAGCCTTATTAGGCGGGTCAGTGGTTGTGCTCACACGAAAGTGCATGAGTGCGTCCTTCCCACCGTCTGACTTTGTAAAGACAATAATTTTACATACATGGAACAATCTTTTTATGTGGCATAAATGAGACCGAATGTCGCGTGCAAACCCAAAAGGTCATTGTCAGGGTAATTTTGACTTGTATTAAGTTTTTTTTTTCTTTTTGTTTATGTCATAAAAGCGGTGTGTCATCAAATAACAAACTCGACATTGCCAATATTCTAGTTTTGAAATATAGTCTTACTTATTTTAAAAACACCATGCATGAAAAAATCATATACAGGCCCTGCTTCTTGTGCCGAGTCGGTAGCTACACCACTGTACAACAACACTATATGCCAGAGAGCGGACGAAGTTCCAGTCCCATTCTTCCAATTAAGATATACTAATTTCGAAAGAAGAGTCCCGTGTACTGGTGCTTTACAGCTGGTACGCTAAAGTACCAGGTATATTAAGCTTATTGAATTGGAGCACCTTCTGCAACTTGCACTATCCTCCTACTCACAGTTCTAGCTGTCTTCTAGGTGAGTCAATTTTATGAGTAACTGGTGGCGACTGTAAATAAGCTTACCAATAAAAAATAGACTGTAAGCATCTTTGAGCATGTTAATCATGCAAATGACGCTATATAAATCTGGTACAATATATATAACATACTGTTGTAAGAGTGGAAAAGATCTCACAGCGTGCAAGTAAAAGAATAAAAATGCTACAGCGTATGAGTAAAAGTACAGTATTCAGCCATACAGCAAAGGGACCAAGGATGACCTGGAGTGAAGGTATTCCACGGTCAAATTGTGCTAGTAAAGAATTTATTTGAGTAGTATTGCGTGTGTGAATGTGGAATAAGATTTAGGATCCTTGTAGGGGTGAATATAATGAACGAAGGTCAGGTAAGCAACCTTTGTAATATCCGAGAGGTTTTAAAGAATTGAAAGGGATAACACTCCACATTGTAAAGATCGTTTGACAGAAGAAAGGGCTGTTTTCGCAAACATTCATGAGAACCAGCGATAATGAGTGGTCACATTGCAGTATTTATGTTCAGTTTTTGTTTTAACAAAGGTTTCTTACCTGACCCCCGTTCAGCTATTAGACATCCCCAGCTTTTATTATATTTGACTGACTTATCATAGTAGGTTGTCCCCCTTGAAAATTATCCGATAATCAATAGTGGTTTCCCTATTGATATTATTTTGAGCAATAGATTATATAGGAAATTTATTTTTATTGATTAATTTCAAATATGTCTTTTCGTTTGTGAATATTTTACCAGATATGACAGAAAACTTCAATTTCTTCTCTTTAATTCAATGTGAAAATATTTATTCTAACTGATCATCTTCTTGCTTCCAATTTTGTTTTAAAAGTATCACCGTAGCTTATATTGAACATATAGTGAAAAACAGTAAACTTTTCAATTTCTTTTACTTTAGAGGCCAATAAATCATATTTTCCAAAGCATGACAATTTATTATCACATATGTAGGCTTTCTTGACTTTATAAACAATACAATAATATAATTTTAAGTGTAATAGGGTAAAGGCCACTGGCACCAGATCAGAAAGAAAATGCCTCCGTACGTGTTATACCCTACCCCTAGGTATTCTATAAGAACCATGGTCGTGAACGGGAAAATATACTAACCCGTTTCAATCGAGCATTTCATACCTAAAGCACGCAGTGCGGTAAATGTGTACTATGAACATCAAACAAGTGGTAATTTATCTTCCATTGTGTACCGGTCACATTTTTTCAATACATTTTATCTTAGAAAGACAACGCGTAGTTTACAGTAATTTCAACATTACACAAAAAACTTGCTTGAACTTCCCTGGTGAAGTTCCGTTGTAGATTACAAAATCATTCTGATTGGCTGATGTGAAAATGTATGTCAATCGTCATTTTACTACACTTGTTCGCTAAAATGTGAAAATGCAGCATTAATGTGCAAAATAAATAAAATAAACAGAACAGATGCAGACCAATGTACGATTTCAAATTAAAGATCATATACAAGATGATTTCATTCATCATTTCGAGTTTTAGTGTAAAATTGTGATTTTTTTAAATTCTGTTTTTGTTTGTTTACGTTTCGTCAAACATATGCACACTGCCGTGACCTCTAGATCGGATGTTCATTAGGGAAGGTCAAGCAAGTTTTTTCTGTAACGTTGACGAAAGCATAAAATATGTTGATAATCTCAGCAATATGGAATATTGAGACAATGTGACTGGTGCACGATGGAAGATAAATTATCGCTTGTTTAATATACTAGGTACCTATTCACCGAACTGCGCGTTTAAGTTGAGAAATGTACGATTGAAACGGGTTAGTGCACTTATGGTTCTTATAGAATACCTAGGGGTAGGGTATAACACGTACGGAGGCATTTTCTTTCTGATCTGGTGCCAGTGGTAAAGGCTTCTTGCTTCCATTTTACTTCAAAGTGTATCAAGAGATAAAAAAACTTGTTGATTTCTTAAAGTTCTGACGTAACTGAAACCGTCTTAATTTACGGAACTGCGTATACCAACAATTGATGTACGATTCAATATAGTCTTTTGAAATAATAACGTTCATAATTGTTGAATTAGCCCCAAAAAAAAAGTAGAAAAAATGAAAAGAATAGAATAGAACAGAGCTTTGATTTTCCACCAAACTGTTTATGAGAACAGTACGAATCAACATAAATTACATAATTTCCGACTGAAAGCTGAATATCTTTGGAATAATGAAACATTCGATAACAGGAGAAAAACTTCTTCAAAGAATAATTTTCTAATGAAATAGTGTAATTTGCAAGTTAGGAGCTCATTGAAAGCTGGTGATGGGGGGGGGGGGGGGGGGGGGGGGGGGAAAGAGGGAATTGTGTACATTTATTTAAACAAAAGACACAGCATGGTGTCCACGATGTGCAAAGAAAGGGTGAAATTAAAATATCATGTCTATTTTAGAAATGAAATCCAAGTTTGAAAAAAAAATGGCATGCTTTCCATGAGTTTGTACTGTAGGATTATCTCTTAAGTACGACCTACATTTTTGTCACGGTTTTGTTCGTGGAAAGCAAGAAAAACAGCCACCTTCACAGCTAAAGGCTAGTCTAGTTTACACGATAAATTTTATTTCATGATTGAATTGTATAGTATGTACAAACACATATCTGAATGGCATATGTGGGTTTATGTATAATTAAGTAACTTCGACACTATAAATAAGTAGACAGGATGAATCAGAGCTAATTGTTTAAAAAATGAGTTAGGATCTCTATGATACACACTCACCAATGCTGATCAGAAAAAAATCAGAAACTTGATTCATAATTCAATAAATTCTTTCTTTCTTCGATTTCTATGAAAAACCTCGGATCAAGACCAGTTAATAAAACATGTGTGTGCCTGTTTTAGTAACATGTATGCTTTTTTAAGTTTGTTTGTAAATTGCTCGAGTTTTTCTTTTAAATTGCCTGTCAAATACAGTATTGCTAAGTTTATTACTTTATTTTATCATGTTTTAAAGAGTAAACTTCTAGACATGAAAGTTAAACAAAAGTACCGTTATGTGGACAAGAACAATCAGTCAAAATGGGAATACATACATGTATCTTCACACAATTTTTGTTTTTCTCGAGGAAAACTATTATGTATACATGTGTTTGTGGGAAAGCTCATTTATGAAATAATTTTCGGATTTCAATGTTTGGCGGAATTCAAAGTTTCAAAAGAAAAGAAATTTATATAAATGTTTTTATTTTCTGTTACATGACAACACGAATTTTGCAATGTCATAAGCTAACATAATGTTTTTTTTACAGAAATGTTTTATATTTTTACATGAATAATACTTCTATATGAATCTATAAAACAACATGATTTATATCAAAAACTGGCTACATGTTTTGTTGCTTTCTATGGAGTAGCATGCGAGCTTTTAGTTTCCGTGTATTACCTAAAGCAAAATATTAGATAAAATTCATGACAAAGAATTATTGAATTAGGTCATGAATGACACGACTTTAGCTAATGTAAGGGAGGCAATCCAGTTTGAAGGGAATTGCTTTAACACAGTCAATAATTAAGGGAGAGAATTCTTGCAAATTCTCGTTAAAAGCTGACCATGGTTACCCCTATCTTTCGTTATTATATACATGTACAAGTCAAATGGTTTATCGCGGCCAGAAATTTGTACAAACCGGACAGAAGTTGCGAAATCGTCATTTGTGCAGGAATGAAGCGTTTACCATAATGTCCAGTACTGGACAGGTATAGTGACCATGCACGGACACAGCCAGTTTTCTCAGAGGGGGTCCGATCCCCTGCCCCCAACCCCCACCCGCCCTGGAAATTTTGCAATTTGGCACTTCATTTTTTGCATTCTGGGACAGTTGTATGGACTAACCTGTTAAATTTGCGAAAATGATAAAATCAAGTTTTCTTGAAGGTAAAATTCTTAGTTTCTTTTAGATAAATAATATGAATTATGTCGGGGTCGTACGTAGCAGCAGCCGCATATACTTTACATGCAGTCCTAATGTTGCCTTTTTCGAAAAACATTTTCTTTCCTTCTTGCATGTCTTCTTTCCTTTTTTAAAGATTTTCCAGAGGGGGTCCGGACCCCCGGTCCCCACCCCCCATCTGGATCCGCGCATGGTGACATATCATGCTTTCTGTTTATGCAGGTAAACTTGTGTTTGGTTAAATTTCAACAGAGCACAATTGTCTGAACAGTGTACAAACTCATTACTGTTTTTTTCAGGCAAGGGTGGAAAAAAGTGGTAGACAATGAAAGCAGTAACATTTTTATTAAAAAAAATAAACAATGAGACAAACATTTCCAACATGTTTGGACGGTTCAAAAATCCCATGTTAAACATACGATAAAGCCCGAAACGCGTGAAAATGTTCCGAATGTAAATCGGGTGAAGTAAACGCTCTATGTAGATTATCATTATGCGTCTGGGCGAGTCTACTTACTTATTACTTGAGGATGAAAAAAAAACGTGTTTTTTAAATGTTGCTCTTAAACAAGGGTGGCGGTTGAACTACTAAAAGTACAACAACAGTTGATTCACAACAAAATCGTACGGTATGTTTTATAATCAGTAGAAGCTAGTCGTATTTACGCTTATGAGACCTGTTTCACCCATAAGTAAAGAAGTGACAGGTCCATCATGAAATATTTTCCCCATCGTGCAAATACTTGTCCTATTCAAACCGCAAGATGCGGTTTCTTAGAGTTTTGGACCAGTTCGTATCCCATACAAACCGTGAATCTGCGTTACCGAATGAACATCGTGTTTACTCCGCTTGAAAGCAATAAAACAGCAATTTTATGCCAGAATACTATATATCCCTCTCAGATTTGATAATTGTTTCTTAGATTCGAAACATAAAAAAGAAAAAGTGTGAAGCGGCTCTAATTAGTGTTGGGAAGTTGCCGGTTACTTAAATAACAGTACAGGACACAAGAACACTGTTTATGTTAACTCACTGTTGTGATATACATATTAAACTGAAATCAAACATAATGTTGAAGAAAAAGTAAACATACTTTTTCATTTCATTCTTATTCTCAGGTTTACGATAGAAACCAATTTATTATTTACCAAGCAAGTGAATATCTTTTAAAGTCCACCTACCCAATTTTGAAAAGTAGAATCGGGAAATATCTACAGTTATATTTGCTTTATGAACAGACGAAAGCAGGAAGTTTACAAGTCCTTGACGGGAAACCTTAAATTCCCTTATCCAACATCAAACAAGATTTTGATATTCGGCACGTCCGGTAACACATACGTATCACTTTGTCTCACTTAACGAGGTATGTATATTAAATACATCATATTTTGTTACATTGTACCATTAGGTTATTTAACATTGTTCTGTACAATACGGAGATATATTTGGACGAGTACCCAGCTGAGAAAACCATATTGGTTTTCTCAGCTGGGTATGAGTCCAAATATATCTCGTATTGTACAGTACAATGTTAAATAACCTTTTTATTCTATATCTATTTTATCTTACTATAATAATAGTTTAAATTAAAAATGTTTCACTGAATATTGTATTCCTGCCTTTTCTAGGTTTTCCCAGCTTGGTATGAGTGCAAATACATATTATACAGAACAATGTTAGACCTTAAATAACCTTTTTATTCTACATTTATTTCACTTCATACATATCATTGAATGTTGTTTTTTTCTGCGTATCATCATTAAAAAAGTATATGGTGCAACCTCCCTACAACAGCCATTTGGCGATTTGGGTGGTAATAATACTTGGCTGAGATATTATGCCCACAAACATTGTCAGCAAGTTTGGTGAAGATCGGATGAAAACTGTTCGACTTAAAAGAGCGGACAAGGCTAAATTCCCCGTTTTTCGAGTAATTCAAGGACTATAATCAAAGAGTGCCTGGTACAATTTGGCTGGTTATCGAAATTGGCCGAGATGTAATGCCCGCAAACATTGTCAGCAAGTTTGGTGAAGATCCGACGAAAACTGAATTATAGAGCAGACATGTTTTGGATGCTGACCGCCCGTCCGCTGCCATTCATAATCAGGGCTGATACCAATTTCTAGGTTTCGTCCGGAACGGCTTCTTTTAGCGACTTTTCAAATATTCCAACATCTGATGATCCTTTTTACTGTAGATATAAGTTTTTGATTATTAACGAACGTTTTAATATCTAAATCAGATAGCATTGTTTTCCCTTGAATCGTTTTTGTGTGTTGTAAACAAAAAAAAAACTCACTTTAATTCCAGATTTCAAGACGCATAATCATAGATATACATACATATCATACATAGAGCGCCTACTTCATCCGTAGCGATTTAAAGGTCTATGTTACCGAAACGGTACAATGGACTGAGTCAATACATTTTTGCATGCATTGGCAGGGTCGTGACGTTGACGTCATATTTGTTTTACAGGAATGAAAATTTCTGTTGTTAATTTTAAAGCTTCTGAAACTATAATATTATACATACCGTGAAACAAAACGCATAGTAAGATAATGCTTTACCTTCTACCACATTTCATTTACTTGAAACATTTAAGTAATGTAATATAATCAGAGATTGTACCTTGTATCAACAACTTGAAAAGAATAAGATGGATAGTGTAAAACAACGTCATTTTAGTAACACTATCTTGACAATACATGCAGAATGCAAAAGGTTGTAACATGCTGACAAAATATTCTTTTTAAGAAATATTTTCGGTTATTTTGTATAGAAAGTAGAATTCTATATATTATGTAGGTAATCTAAAATGTATTAAGTAAAATACTGAAAAAAAGCTATAACCTCCATATCGGAATTTTTTGATCGCCCCTTGCTATGAAACGTCTGATAAATGACATCAAATGGACACATGTAGGATTCATATTGCACACAAAGGTATTCTATCCATTTATTATATACCTATATAAAATCTGTAAAAAATCGGCTTGTATTTCACAATTAAATATGAACAGAGAGACAAAAATTCCGTATTGTACCTTTTAAATTCCGTATTGTACCTTCCGTATTGTATGCTGCCGGACTATTTTCATTAATATGCATGATCCGACACATAACTATAAATAGCGCACATAAAAACTTCACTAAGTTCCATTTAATATCGATAAACATTGAAGATTTCGTTCAAGAACAAAACAAGAATTAAAATGTTAAAGGTATATAATAAAAGGGTCATTATAACAGTAGCTAGATCTGGGACTTTGTATTCGGCTCTCGTGGATTTTGCAAGGTCGGATCACACTCGGCGCTTGCGCGCCTCGTGAGATCCGATCTGGCATAATCCACTCGAGCCGAATACTGCATCCCAGATCAAGCTACTGTTACAATAACCCTATTTTATTATTATTCAACTTTACAATATTACACACTGTATTAGATCAATTGCAAACATCATATGAAACAGACAGAGCTAATACAAAACATAACTGAGCCAATATGAGAAAAACAGGGCCAATACGAGAAAAACAGGGCCAATACGGAATTCAAGCATTTTGATTGGTTCAAAAGAGAGGGCCAATACGGAGAAGCCACTTCCGTTAGATTTTTAAATGACGCCATTTTGTTTTACATCAGAGTTATAGATTACATTTTTTTTCACATTCTGCAAAAATCATCCAACATGTTCATTTAATAACCAAGTATGACTGAGCAGATGTACGTCTTCAGAGATTACAACGATACTTTCACTTATTCGGTATTGTGTAATATGCAGGTGTTCTGGCAGATGTCAAGGAAAATAATAAGAAAATATGGAAACTCAGATTAATTAAAAAGATGAGACTTACATCTTTAACAGACATTTTGATAGTGTGGACTATTTGTGCAATGATAAATAGCGATTTAAATGCTGGAAAGTGGATGAATAAACTGGCGGACAAGAGTGTCAGTTGTGAACTGCAAACAATTTCGGATAAGAATTAAACGAGGCATGGGACTATATAATATGTGCTTGGTTGGTTGTATTATCTTGATCAACACATATGTGTATAATTTTGTGTCTCGTTGCTTGCAACCTAAAAGGAAATGACTTTTAAAGCAGTTCTTATCAAAGTTCAAATGATAAGATACTCGCTAAAGAAAATAAATAGGAATTCCAAAAAATAAGGTAAGTTCTAGTTACTCTTGATTATGTCGCATTAAAATATCTCTCAAAATTATTCTCAAGTACCTACAACTCATTCTGTTTTACTGGAGAAAATGATCATGATTTCTAAAATAAGTCTAAACAACTTGTCAAGATTTTTCACCTGAACGTGCATAGCTGTCATAAGGTAACTCACAGAGTTCTTACGGTGTTACCGTCAACAGTTGAAAGTTGAATAATAATATTATCATTAATCAAGCGATTTCATATTGGCCTAGTTATTTGTCCTCGGGCAGCTGTATTGGCCCTCGGCCTCCGGCCTCGGGCCAATACGACAACCCTTGGACAAATAACAAGACCAATATGAAATTGCTTGATTAATAACATTATAGTAGTTATTAAACCTTGCTGAAAATATTCAAAATAGTGTGTGTGAAATCTCTTTTGATACGCCTACAGTACAATGTGCAATTAAGTTTAATTACTTACATCCATTGAATATTATGTCATTCATTTTGGTTGAATCACAAAAGGAAATGCGGCAAAGTTAATGATAACGCCGCTTAGTAATAACGTGTCGCTGTTCTGAAGACGCGCTCATAGCATGACGTTGCGGTTATTCTGTCGGTGAAATGAACGTCCAGGAAGCTGATTCTTAAGTTAACTTCGAACACTTGAAACTTTGAAACTCCGCATGAAAACTTAAAAGGAAGTATTTTCTTAAAAGACAAAAATTTAGTTTCTGAATATTACTAATGCAAGGGCGACTACTGTTTAAATCGTGAATCAATAAAGGCCCCGAGGTTACCGCTCTTGCACCCACTCAGTTCATCAGCTGTAAGTAAAACTAATGAGGTTTATTGCGAAAACATAGTCCAGATTTGTGTCAGATTTGTAAAACGTGTGAAACATGTATGTATGATAAAAAACAAACAATTAAAAGAAGGAACAAGACCATGTGTACCACAATTTATCGGATACTATTATAACAAAATGCCCGACTTGCTACGCACCTGTAAATATATTTGCCAACATTTAGGACATTACATTTGTATTGCATGAAAACCACGTGCACAAAGTGGCAAACAATGAGAAGATTATAGTCTTTTTGGGCGTATTAGAAGAAACTGTAAGTTTATTTAGTTCTTTAATTTGCTACTTAATATAAATTGCCGTATACATGTATTAACATAGAATCTTATTTCAGACACGTCCCGAAACGTCATGAAACAGATCACGAACAGTTAACTGGGTTATTTTCTAAAATACAAGTTTATCATTAAACAAGTGATCTTATTACCTAGTCAATCGAGCGCGCACTGTAAATGGTATGCACGGACTTCTCATGCTTCTTTTCATTGTAAACAATAGAAGTAAGACAGGTCGAGTAATTTATCATAGGCCTTTAGTGGTCTATAAGGTATTTATGTTTGGACGTTTGAGACTCGTCTGTAGTCTGTTACACTGACCTGTCTTAGCGAATACAGTTAATATGTAGTATTTAACGCGTGGAAGAGGTTAGGCACGTCTGCCGATAAGAGGAATCAGCATGATTGACCTTGCCTTATTGTGGTAAGAACCACAATGGTACTGAAGAACACTAAATAAATAACGGATCGTTCCATCATTAAATGTACAAAAAACGTCGCTGACCTTAAAACCGAACTATAGGTAGTATTTCTTTTGTTTTCCCGCGATTTTCACATTTATCCGATAATGGCGAATCCTGATATTAATGAATGTGACCTAAGTCTAAGACGTCAACAATGCCATCGATCCATTGTTAAATAAATAGTGCGATATGCTCTCTGTTGCAAGAATAGAATTAAAGACGCGTCACGAAATAACTGTATAACTGTATAACTTTTGAATTTCCATGATGATATTAATACATACATGATTTGCATGAAAAAAGTAAGAAATACTAAGTACTATAGTATCTCGTTACACATTGACAGTGGCATTTATAAGGTCAAGTCGATGTGTATATTACTTTAGTTCTAAAGTTTTTTGTGCCCCCCCCCCCCCCCCCCCGAGTGGTCGGGGCATATAGATTTGGTCTTGTCCGTGCATCCGTGCGTCCGTCCGTCTGTCCGTGCGTCCGTCCTTCCGTCAGAAGTTCGTGACGCGCCTAGCTCGAAAAGTATATGATATAAATTGATGAAACCTTGCATGAGTCTTTATCATGATATGAACTTGCGCACCTCCTATTTTCCGTCTGGCTCCTCCCCCTATTTTCAGAGTTATGGCCCCTGAAATAGTCAAAAATTCACATTTTTACCTTGTGACACGCCTAGCTCAAAAAGTATTTGATATTGATTCATGAAACCTTGCATGAGCCTTAATCATGATATGAACTTGCGCACCTCCTATTTTTCATCTGGCTCCGCCCCCTATTTTAAGAGGTATGGCCCCTGAAATAGTCAAAAATGCACATTTTCACCTTGTGACATGCCTAGCTAAAAAAAAATTGATATAGATTCATGAAACCTTGCATGAGTCTTAATCATGATATGAACTTGCGCACCTCCTATTTTTCATCTGGCTCCACCCCCTCTTTTCAGAGTTATGGCCCCTGAAATAGTCAAAAATTCGAATTTTTACCTTGTGACACGCCTAGCTCAAAAAGTATATGATATAGATTCATGAAACCTTGCATGAGTCTTAATCATGATATGAACTTGCGCACCTCCTATTTTTCATCTGGCTCCACCCCCTATTTTCAGAGTTATGGCCCCTGAAATAGTCAAAAATGCACATTTTCACCTTGTGACATGCCTAGCTCAAAAAATATTTGATATAGTTTCATGAAACCTTGCATGAGTCTTAATCATGATATGAACTTGCGCATCTCATATTTTTCATCTGGCTCCGCCCCCTACGTTCAGATTTATGACCCCTGAAATAGTCAAAAATGCACATTTTCACCTTGTGACATGCCTAGCTCAAAAAGTATTTGATATAGATTCATGAAACCTTGCATGAGTCTTAATCATGATATGAAATTGCGCACCTCCTATTTTTTATTTGGGTCCACCCCCTATTTTTAGAGTTATGGCCCCTGAAATAGTCAAAAATGTACATTTTCACCTTGTGACACACCTAGCTCAAAAAGAATTTAATTTAAATGGTTGAAAACTTGCATAAGTCTTTATCATGATATAAACTTCCACACCTCTAATTTTTTGGCTGGCTCCACCCCCTTTTTTTATAGTTATGGCCCCTGAAATAGTAAAAAAAAATGCACTTTTTCACCTAATTATGTGCCTAGCTCAAAAAGTATTAGATGTAAATTCAGGAAACCTTGCTGGAGTCTTTATCGTGATGTGACCTTGCACACTTGGCATTCTTCTTGAGAATCTTAGCTCTTATTACAGAGTTATGGCCCTTGAAATAGCCAAAATAGTGGATTTTTGTTTGTAATGCTCATAGCTCAAAAGTAATAAATCCTTTGCATAAAATGTTTGTTGAGGCTTTACCCCATTAAGACTGCAAACATTTGAATTATTGCCCCTTATATGTGACAAATGTACCAGTGGGGGGCACACCCAGTGTCCTACAGACACATTCTAGTTTAAAACTATGCAGAAAAAGGATTGACTGAATAAAATTGCCGATGAAGTTTTGAAAACACATTAAATCAGTGAAGACTTAAATTGTCCACCTGTCATCTTATACAACAGTTTACAGGAACCTGAAATTCTATCAATAATTAAGCCAACACAAGTCTATATATAAAAAAAACCCCTCTATATACTAATAAACTTTGATAATGTGGCAGTTGAGTCCAATAAGTCCAGGGGTGTTCAACGATAATCCGTCATAGATCTATTGCAAAGCAATTATTGGACTTACCTGTATTGGACAATAAACAGTGTCGATTGTATTCAGGTCAACTGCCACATTATCAAAGTTTATTAGTAGGTATTTTATATAGACTTGTGTTGGCTTAATTATTGATAGAATTTCAGGTGCCTGTGAACAGCTGTAGTATACCAGTATTTTTAGAATGATTTTCATTAAGTTCATAGCCCGCCCGCTTAGCTCAGTAGGTAAGAGCGTTGGTCTACGGATCTCGGGGTCGCGAGTTCGATCCTCGGGCGGGGCGTACGTCTCCGTGACTATTTGATAAACGACATTCTGTCTGAAATCATTAGTTCTCCACCTCTGATTCATGTGGGGAAGTTGGTAGTTACTTGCGGAGAACAGGTTTGTACTGGTACAGAATCCAGGAATACTGGTTAGGTTAACTGCCCGCCGTTACATGACTGAAATACTGTTGAAAATAGGCGTTAAACCCAAAACAAACAAACATTAAGTTCATATGGGAGGAAAATGTAGGTTGTGGTGGGTGTTTAAATGATTTCCTCAGAAATAATTATATTCGGATAATCTCTTGTTTAGATATTTTAATTTTCTGGTAGTCAACAGGACTTTAAATAATGAAGTGTATTTAAAACCAGTCAAATAATGTATATCATTATATTTTCTGAAAACTATAATTCATATACATGTATATCTATATATAATGCTACGGGGAAAATATGTAAGATGCATCATTAACTGCCAGCATTGTTTTTCCTGAACAAATGGCATTTCACTATAACTGCAAATTGATAGCTTTTATCTGAATATCGGTAATAGAGTTGTTTTGAAAATTGATCATGCAGTCGCACGGCCTATTTTATATAAAACAAAGACGCAGTATTTGTCTGCTAGTCAGTTTCTCCATGACAGTGAATACTATATTACAAAGAAAATTGATCGAATGCAATTTGCTGATGAAATATTTAAGCCGACTATATACCAATCGATTGGCATATTTCATAAAAATGATAGCAGTATATCTGCAGATCGATAGCTCCAACAGCTGTCTCCGCTATGACGCGTGCGTCGTGTCTTTCGTACAGAGTATTTTAAACCTAGTCAGTATTACTTCCCAGTTCAATTTTGTATCGATCAAAACAGCATTGATGTCTCAAGTGTAACGTTAATGATGTTAACTGCGGGAAGATGCAATGAACATTTAGGACTGTAGAAAACTTGATTGTAGTGTTTAGGTTCGTGAAAAAAAAATCATTTAAGGATTTATATTCCATACCAATGTTACAGTAATGTCGGAACGGATGTTTGTATTGAACGAGATATTTATGAAGCAGGACACCTAAGTCAGTTTTATTGACTTTCACTTAACAAGAAAAAAAAGGTAAGCATCATTTAACATGTCCGGGTTATAGATATGTTATGATATGTTTTAGTATTTTATTTATCATCACCCAAGGAAACAGGTAGGCGTATCTTATATTGAGAATTCAAAGCAGTGTAATTTCAGTGAATGGTATTCATGATGAGTTAATGATTGGACACTAATCAAAACATTTTGTTTGTCAGAATCGTGTAACGTAGGCACTTCTGTCTGTCAAATTATCAATCACTGCTTTATCATTTGGAATACTGAAAAACTTCAGTTATAAAGTAAATTCGGTTATATCAATATCACCAGAAAGTAAATACAGCATGTACATATAAAGTTGCGGTTTTGTCAAAACGAAAATAACGTCATTCAATATTACCATCTACAATGAGGTTTAAGTGACAATTTACGTGTATCATTATGTAATTTAAGTAATTTAGTTGCGTGCCTGAGTACTCGTGAGAAATGATCTATCTGTAACATCAGTTGTATAACCCATACCCTGCTAAATTTTTATAATGAACTTGTCCATCTTTCAATTTGGAAAGTACTATTAACTGTTAAAAGGGGTGCTTACCAAAAAGATATTGACTGAATGGCAAACAGTGCAGATATTGATCAGACTGCACGGATGTACAGGCTGATCTTGATTTATACTGGTCGCAAAGGCAAAATCAACCGTGTTCAGCATGATAAGGGTTAATATTTGAAGAGTATTTTTTTCCATAGTCGTCATGACTGATCAGCGAGAGGTATGGCTGTTTCCATTACGTGTGTTAGAGATTCACCTGGAGGGGTTTACTTTTATTTACACTGTTCCGTGTCTTTGGAACATGGTTGGGGTAAGAGTGAGGTTGGGTGCGCACCATAAACCGGTTTAAGCTCCCCAGTGGTGTTTTTGCCACTGACCGTTCCAAGGCGGTACCCCACTGTGTTCCTTTGTTCGTTTTGTCCTCATGTGTTGGCTTTGTGTGTGTGTGTGTGTGTGTGTGTGTGTTTGTGGTATGCACGTCTGCGTACTGTAGGTTTCGTTTTGGGGAGGCTGCGTTTTTGGTACGTGGCATTCCCTGTTTGTCTTTGTTTTCTTTTTGTTTCCTTTGTGGTGTAATTATAAAACGCAAAAAATCAGAGTGTGTCTTTAACAGCTGTTGTTTGTCACTTGCAAAGAATGCATACCATTCTCAGTTGACATCATCTTAGACATTGCATTAAAGCCTTATGTTTAATCCATATATTGACGAACGTTTGTGTGGGTCACAGGTGTTATACGTACATGGCATAAGTAATTTGTTTGTATTTGTAGGTATAATAATAGATTAACAATGAAGAATTGCTTAACGTCAGTCCCCATGGTAACGCTCAGTGATTATTGCTTTAGAAGCAGATTTGGGTCGAATAATGGACGGAAACAAAATCGTTCTAATCATTATAGAAATGTTCAGACTCTAATGGGTGATAGCTAAATGACAAAAAAAATGGCTTGCAATGACATGTATTATTCATACATGATTTAGTATACCAGGTTAAGATACTGTTTATTACTGGAAAGTACTAGAAAATATATAATTCGTATGAAAGTATGAATTTCACGATTTATCACATATTTTCGCGACTCTGCTTATGAACAAATAACGCCTCTTACCCTAAACATTGTACCCGGTGTCATTTGTCGTCTGCGATTATAACGCTTTCTTCAGAGTAAATATCTTTAATAAATACTTTATCAATTTAATTTACTCAAATTTGTTCAAAAAGTGGCATTTTACCATAGAGAACCTGGATTAGAAATAGTTATAATTTACCCTGAAAGCCGTAGCATCTAAGAGACAAAATGGCTATCTAACATAATCTGTTCAGTGATAGTCACTTTTTAGACCAAATAACACTGTCTTACCAAAACGTAGCAGATGTATCAATTCTGTGAAATACCAACCTACTTTCGTTTTCGATGAAGGTAAAATTTTAATAACCATAGAAATCGTCCTGAACCCGTGAAACTTTGCTCACAAAACCATTACCAAGGCTCGTCCGAAAACATTTCTTCGTGTGACCGAAACTTCTAAGTTATGAAAATGGCCTGTCCTTAATATGCTTATGTAAATTAACAATACATTAAAAAGAAAATAGTTCACCTTAATAAATATGTATATATTTCTTTATCCTCGCCACCTAAACATCTAACTCTACATACACAAATAATTTACATATTTAAGTTAAATACATATGCTGAGGGTTTTCTTCATTTAAAGTAAATTGCTAAGGATGAAATATTTTAATGATAGATGGGCATTTTAACTCTTAGCCTCTGGTGGCAAGTGATTCTGCTTTTGCGACCAGTGCAGACCAAGATTATCCTGCACACCCGTGCAGTCTGATCATGGTCTGCACTGTTTGCTATTCAGTCAATTTTCAGTAAACATCCCTTCAAAAATAAACGGTACTGCCCAAATTGAATGATAGCCAAGTCCATTATAGAAATTTAGCAGTGTAAGGGTTTAAACTATAGCATATAACTTTAGATCTTTGACAAAAATATATCCAAAATAGGTCAATTTTGAGAAATTGTATATCTGTAAGCGAAATTAATTCATAATAGCTTCCAAGACATGATTTTGATAGTTATATATCCTATCCGTTTAGTAGCTTTAGATAAAATAAACTTAACTGTGTCTCTATTTCAAATCTGTCCGGCACAGTAGGTACGAGATTACGTAATCGCACGGAAATTGCCGAACGTTATTACACTCCAGCTTATGTACGGAAATTGCGAACGTTATTACACGTCAACTTATGTACTGAATCGATCTTCCTTATTCTTTTCGAATACGGCTCATTAAATGTGATTAAACCATTAGATAATGTTCATTTAAAACTTTCTGTCGTGATGTAAACGAAATAACATTTTGCAATACAACATAATTTAAATAACTTCAGATTCAAGTTATTTGAAATTACATGTTGTAATTTGAATGCGATAAATAATATTTTTATTCTTTCTGTTCCCAGACAGACATGACCACCGGAACAGATTCCACCGAAGATCCTCCCACCGAGAAGAAATCGGGTGATATGACGGCAACATTTGTTGATAAAGAGAAAAATGCAAAGCTTTATACTGAAGAATCGAACAGGTAATATAAAAGCAAAATTCCTTCTTGCTCACATTGCTTTCTCCTACACGTGTGTGGAAACTTTTCTTGACAGGGGAAATCACTTTTAAGATGAATATCCGAAATTGTATACTCGATTATTTCACGAGTTTATCGGTCATCGGTGACAATTCTGAAGTCGTTACTGCTACAACTGCTATCTCAAAAACTGTTATCTTACGTATTCATTTCCGGAAAATGCTCAGAAAATGAGATTTTGGATATTAAGATCGTTAAGTAGTGACTTACACTTAACCTACTTTACACAGAGGAAACAATATGTTCATAGAGTTAAAGAGTTCAATGAACACCTTTTGTCAATCCTAATCCTGTCCATGAAATGGAAGAGTAAAGTACCTGCTATATGATATCCCAAGACTTTTTATCACCCACCGAATGTGGATGGATATAGATTTGACGTTGTTCGTCCGGCTGTTCGCCCGTCCGTCCGAAAATAAAATGCTTATAATTCAAAAAGTATTTAGCTAGAATCAGCAAACCTCACATAAGTATCAATTAATACATGACCTTTGCTTACATAGAGTTTTGCCCCCTCCGTCCTCCCCTCGCCCGCTTGACACAATGAAAGCAGAGTTTTCCCCCTTAAACTTAGTAAAAGATACGGAATTTTGACTGTATCTAAGTAAGCTATAGATGGATCTTCATGAAACTTTGTACAAATTTAGATCATTAAAGGGCGGTGATTCGTAATGATCATTTCAGTAACTTCAGAGTCATTGCCCTTAAACTGTTCTACACTCCATAAATTCTAACATAAGAAAGTATTCTACCGATAGATTTTCATGAAATTTAACATAAATATAGACCTCTATAGCGTGGCGGTTCTTGCACATCTTTCGCCATGTTCTCCTTAGTAACTGAATATTATTGCCCTTTTTTAATTCTTTTCAAATTTATATATTCCCACAAGCAATGTTGAAAGTAACCCATTGATGGATCTTTATGAAACTTTACAAATATAGATCTCTATACGGCGGAGATGCACGCGCAGTTTCATCAGGATCTCTTTAGTAACTGCAGAGTTATTGCCCTTTAATTGTTACATCTTTCAAAATAAAATCTCCTCATTTTTAAAAGAACCTGTTTGGCGAGGGATATGAATTCACTGAATTTGCTTGCTACCCTACGAAATTCTGTGGGTTTCAACTTTTTCTCAGTTCTTCAGTTTGTTGACATATTAATGTACAAAAAGTGACACATCTTCCCAACCTGGCTTTTCTTGGTTTGATCTTTATATAATTTTGTTTTTAAATACTTATCATGCATTTTTTTCTTGAGGTAAAAGTGCATGGTTTGCAGGAGATAATACATATCTAGACACCTTCACCAGATTTCTTAAAAAATGATGATGTCTTCGTTATTTTGTTCATTGTAGTAAACTACACATGTATCTAAAACAGGTAGTTTGCATTTTTATTTCCACTGCCTACATTGGTTTTAAATTAGCATTCTATTCTAAATTAACAATTATCCAATAGTAGATGATGGATCTGATCTTATACGATTGATGAAACTCAAGAACGTTGATTGCAAGAGACTTTTGATACAACACAAATGTCAACATAATACACATTTACGTAATTAGATGACGTTAACGTGTACAATATACATGCCATTTGAATAATAATAATAATAATAATAATAATAATAATAATAATAATATAATAATAATAACATCTTTATTTGTGGAAGGTAGCACATGAAGATATAGATCAATACAAAGTACAAATGATACATCTTAATTTTAAATGCGGCCTTCTGAAAAACAACAACATCCAAATACAATTTACCTATCACATAACCTAATTAATATCACCTATTCACATTCTTTAGACAAATACCCCTAAAAATAGATATTGTCCTTTAAGTATCCATTTATACAATTTATTATAATCAATTATAATAATCAATTATATTATAATGGCATAGTTATAATTCAGCTAATATGAACAAAGAGATTATTTAGGCAGTCAGCTGCAAGATATACTTTATATTATTTTAAAAGATGTTAGAGAACATTGAGCGAATTCATTTGGTATGAAGATTCCACTTTTCACCATTGTAACAAAAGGCTTTTTTTGAGCATCATTTGTACAATTTAGGTATAACTATGTCATTATGAGCAGCAGATCTTAGATTGTATGTTTCATTGTTGGAAAAGGTTAAAATTTCAGAGATATATGAAGGTGCTAAATTGTTGCAAGCTTTGTAAATAAGACAGCCCGCGTGAAAGTTACGTCTTTCATTAAATGACATCCACCCAAATTGTTTTAACATATCATTTGTTCTTGTTTAGAACGTTTTATTCAAAATTATTCTTGCAGCTCTACCTTGAATTTTCACTATTTTCTTTAAAGAACTCTTATTTCCTTGACACCATACAGTTCAACAATAATCAAATATTGACATTATATATGCATTATAGAATAGTTTTTTCATTTCATCTGTCAAATAGTACGATATACGTCTCAACAATCATTTTTGAGTTAAGTTTAGTGCAACCTGTTTCAATTATAACCTAATTATATTAGATGCACGTTCAGAATGCAAAAGTACACAACCTTATCATAAGACGTTGACATTTACGGAACAAAGTATATTAATTTTGTTGTTCATTCAGATGGGTATGAGTCCATGTATATCGCCGTACTTTAATAAACAATGTTAAATAATCTTTTTATTCTGTGCTTATTGTTTTCTCAATAAAGATGAAAGCAACTAGATGCCAGTGCATGATTTCATCTTTTAAGCGTAAACAAAAATGTCTAGTCAAGCGCTTATTGATGTTGATGTTTATGCGGATTAATTTATCGGTCAACGGCTTTTATAGTTTAGTTAACATGGAATAGTTGAGAGCGGTCGCAGAGCAGTGTACTGTTGCTAATGCTATCTGACCTAAAACAACAGAGGTCTTGGGTTCAAGCCCCCGCTCCTCCAACTAGAAATTACTATCAAGGGGATAGGACTCCCGTGCACTGCTGCTCTACAGATGACACGCAAAAGAACAAGGCTAGCTTCTTGAATTGGAGCGTCTTCAGTATCCATTCAATAACATTTACTTACAGCCTTCTAAATATGAGCTACCGGTGGCGACTATACATCAGCTTACAAACAAACACATCGTACAGTACGGAATATACTGGTCGGCCAAGTCGCTAATTGGAAAATAAAAATATTGATAGAATAAACAAACTAATATTTAGACGTTCACTTTACAATATCCATAACATTTCATTACTAGAAAAGTAACAAGATCTTCAAGTTCACAATATACAGGATGTTCAAAGGTTCACATCAGGATGTATAGTATGATTTTTATGACGTGCACGATCACAGTTTATATGGCATTAACCTGATTATAAGAAGTTCACTTATTAATGTTATATTATAATATACATGAAATTTATACAACAAAATTGTAAAAATGATAAAATCTTGTATAACATTTATACCTATAGCGACATTCAACTGATTTAGAATGCACATGTCACTATGTATGACGACACATAACACGCGCGAGCACGAGTCTGTAATCTCAAACTCTAATGTTTTACATGTCGAGGCATTAAACAAGAAGTATATTTTAAAAAGATACACAACCGGATTAGTCAATAAACACTTTAAGCTATGAAGCGTGCATGCACTAGGCACTTTTACATACGATTGGGTATTTATAAAGCAAATGTAGTTTTTAAAGTAAGATTTTCAAGTTTTATGTACAATATATTTTACACAACACATAATTATTCTAACCATAATCTAGGAAACTTTGACAAAAAAAATAAGACTAAAAAGGAGGGGCCGAAAAGTGGAGTGTGGTAGCGGAAGGGGAGGGGGGGGGGGGCTATTTCCACTGGAGCCTTGCAACCGATAATATTGTCTAACAATACAGGTCAGAGCACCTGCACACAATATTATTTATTCCATTCAGAAATCTGTGAAGTTTCAACCAGCAATCAAAATGTACTGTCCTAATCAGCTGTTAAATGACCTTCACCCTAGATATAAACAGGAAGTAAAAATGAAATCAATACCGGCCTGCAAACTGAAAAAAGAATTAAGATACTATAAAATGGCACTTCTATGTTATTAATTTTCTTATCCATTACAATTTCTTCTAAGTGAACATCCGCGTAAGAGTACATTCTTAAAACACTCGTAATTGTACCATTCTTGCAAATAACAAACTCTTTTGCCGCAGTTGATTTGCAAGTTAATTAAGTTTTCAGAGGAAGAAGCTACATTCTAAAAGTACATGCTCCTATAAATTCCCTTTAATGCTTTTAGAATAAAATCAAGAATGTTTTAACCCGAAGAAGAGGGATTAGTAAAATATCAAAAACAACTTTATATCAAATTCCTAGACTAATTATCTGAGAAACCGTGGGAGTTAAATCGTGTGGACTTTTCACGTTAGTTCTTATTCTCTTGTTTCCTTGGAGACCGGAGATTTATCTACAGCAAAATCTCACATCTCCTTTGTTCACGTATTTCTCGTGTTTTTGTGGTATTAAATATTTATAGGTTATATTCAAGCGACAGTTGTATTTTAGTTTTTTCAAAATACAAGAAAAACACAGGTTTGGTTTTCAAAAGTGAGGAAACAAGCTCTCACAAACCATAAAATCGCATTATTTTCCTAGATAATACATGCTTGTGGGACCGCATATTATGCTTCCTCCGAATAACGACCTGCCTCCTCGGGGAGCTTTATGCGTCCGGAGAAGCACTGTGTAAGGATCCCTCCGAGTAACGCTCCTCGGGGAGCTTTATGCGTCCGTTGAAGCACTATATAAGGCTCCCTTCGAGTAACGCTCCTCGGGGAGCTTTATGCGTCCGTTGAAGCACTATGTAAGGCTCCCTCCGAGTAACGCTCCTCGGGGAGCTTTTTGCGTCCGTTGAAGCACTATGTAAAGATCCCCACGAGTAACGTTCCTCGGGGAGCTTTATGCGTCCGTTGAAGCACTGTGTAAGGATCCCTCCGAGTAACGCTCCTCGGGGCGCTTAATGCGTACGTTGAAGCACTATATAAGGATCCCTCCCAGTAACGCTCCTCGGGGAGCTTTTTGCGTCCGTTGAAGCACTGTGTAAAGATCCCGCAGAGTAACGCTCCTCGGGACGCTTTATGCGTCCGTTGAAGCACTATATAAGGATGCCTTCGAGTAACGTTCCTCGGGGAGCTTTACGTGTACGTTGAAGCACTGCGTAAGGCTCCCTCTGAGTTCCACTCCTCGGGGAGCTTTATATGTTCGTTGTTGCGCCTCACAAGACTCCCTCCCAGCGTCCGTTATAGCTTTACATACGATGATTTTACTTATGGAGTTTCATGCAGAAAATTTGTTAACTAGCTCAAAAATATGAACATGTCTACCTGGAGGCTTTATGCGGAAAAAAGGGTATGCACTGGGCTCCTGGGAAGCGTTATTCGCAGAGAACTCCAAGCCATCTCCTAGATTTTTTTATGGCGATGAATAAAGTATTGTCTGTTTTACTGAAAATCAACAAAGGTCCATTTTTAATGTGTGTTTGATAATATACAAATGTTGAAAACAATTCTGTATAAAAGATATATGTCCTACTTTTATATGCGAATTACCTTCGACTCTTCTCTGACTGAATGAGTAGACTATAATGAATAATTAATTAACAAGTGGGTAGCTGCGAGTTTTATCATGTGTAAATGAATAATATATATGATATAACTACGGCAGGAGTTTAATCGAACTTGTGTAATTGGACACGACTCGCAGACTATAAGGATCTTACATGCCTGCCTGTGTAAGACGGGGTTTTCCCTACCCGAGGGACAGTGTGGAATGGAAAACCGAGCGTTAGCGAGGTTTTTTATCCATGCTGTCCCGAGGGTAGGGAAAACAGCTGTCTTACACAGGCAGACATGTTAGATCATTTTTCTTGCCTATCATGTTCAGAATAGATCGTGGAGACAAATAGGTTTGGGGATTTCCTGACATTATTTATAAAGTGTATGACGTCACAATGGTACCAGTACTATGTGACGTCACCTTAGAGCACGCTATTTTAGACAAGGTTTTTCCCTAGGGAAAGACAGGAATATCTATCCACGGCGCGTGCTCGGATAAATGTATACTTTCCCCGCTAGGTAGGCAAGAATCAGGAGTCTTAGAATATCATTAAATATTCATTTTATACAATCTAGACCTACAATTTTGACTATTTATCTTTCTTGAACCTCCGTGGCCAAGTGTGGTCATTGAATTTGAATCAACTTTTCACTCGCCGCTGTGGGTTAGAAACCATTCCTTCTTGGGATATTGAATTCTTTGATCTGCATCGAGTAGCTGTCTAGACCACTTTGTAAAGTTTGATAGTTATTCACAGGAGTCACCATGTAATGTCTAGAGGGACAACTTTTTTCATGGTGATAAACTGAAGATTCTCCACACGACCTATGTCTGTTGTATTGGTGAGACTTAAAGCCCATCCACTCGCCAATCCATCAAAGAAAATATACGAAGAAAACACTTTTAAGTTGTAAAGAAATATTTTGAAATTGTAATTAAATTTATTGAACCTGACATGATAAATAATTTGTTCTTGTTTTGCGTGTGAACATATCTATATCAATTATTAATAAGATAAACAAGGAACGAGAACGTCTGTAGTCTAGTAATGTTCTTTTCAACGGAAAGTAGTTTTTAGTTAATACACTTTTTAAACGAAAAACATTTAATTTAAGAAATCAATTTCTTTTGGTCGCGTGTAAAACATTCTTCTAGAATTGCTCTAAGCTACTAGCTTTAAACATACCTGATTTCTGTGAAAATTTACCAAATCAAAGCTAATATTTGTGCCGCTATTTTTTTCAAATTCAAGACGTTCTTTAGAGCAATACAGTCGGCTCAGAAAACCGTTTTGTTTTATTGTTATAATGTTTTCATCAGCATCTTTTCAGCTGCATCGTAAATAAAGCGACAAGTTTCCATTATTAAACGGTCCTTTACATTGCCAAGTAACAGTTACTGACAACTTGCCCGCATGAGTAACAACGGAGGCAAAAACAGTCCTTATACTTATTGCCTTCAGTCAGTCATCAGATACAGCATAGAACTTGACTGGGTTTCAAACCTTCAGTTTCCTAATTGGAACTCTCTGTGCTTTGCCTACGAGCTTTGATACATGCATTTGGTAGGAAAATATGACAATATTTTTCTATCTTTTTCATAGTGACGCAGACGACATAACCTTGGTCGTAGAGACTGCAGATCTTTTGAGCAAACAGAGTATACTTCTGCTGAATTGTGCATGGTATGGGCTCAGTCTCATGTTTCTGCTGATGTCTGTAGAAGGTAATTTGCAATTTTTTCTGTCATTCTCTTAAACATTTTCAAAGAAAACTAAATCAGTCAGATTGTCAAAGAGCGCTTTCTACTCTCTAATCTAGATATTACATGTATGACACTCTCCTATCTTTCCTTTGAAAATAACAAATGATGTCAGCTTTTGAATATCGAAAATATACTCCATTAAGGCTTTAAGGATTTTACTGAAACCATGGCAACGGCTCAGTGTGTCTATCAGATAGTAAATAAGCATTATGATAACCAAGAAATAATTGGAAAGTAATTATTGAAGTCACCATATATTATGATCTTCGTCTAAATATATAGGACTTTGTACTTAATTTTTATCACTGCTCTTTTTAAAAGGGCATGCTCCCAGGTGAAGTTAAAACTACATAACAAATAAAATGGAAATGAAGTCACCATATATTATTATTTTCGTCTATATGTATACATATGACTTTGATCACTATTGTTTTTTTAAAGGGGCATGGTTCCTGATGAACCTGCAACTATATAACAAATAAAATGTAAAGAATGCTATAAAGTACAGCAAATTCCTTTATTTTACATGATAGTTCTATTTCATGACAAACACTTTAGAAAACGTTCCACGTGTTTATTAGATGAATGCTCCAAAGATACAAACTCTTTCTACTACTTTTAGTTACAATTATTACCATAGAAAGCACTATATAAAATTTCAAAAACTTAGAGAACCATCTGAAAGGGTGCCCCTTTGATTAAAGCGACTCGGTAACACATTTTATGCCCAAACCCCAAGAAGAAAAGGGGAATTTTATGTCTTGCTCATTGTCAATTTGCCGGTCGCTCCGGTGACCATTTGGTTTCCGATAAAATAACTAAATAATGCTGTGTCTCACAACGGTCAAACTGTAAAAAATATGACTGCTTATTATCAGCAGATGAACCTTAATTGTTTCGATGTCAGTAAGTCAAAGGTCGAGGACACGGTTATCTTGGTACTGAAAACGGTTTACGCTAAATAAAGAACGCCTTGGCATACAACTCTCAATATTCATAGTTTAATAGCATATTGTCAGTAGATGAACCCTCTTGATTTGGGGGTCAGAAGAGCAAAGATCAAGGCAACTGTGACATTGAGACTGAAAATGGCTTCTGTTCATGAACTTAAGAACCATTTGTCTATTGCCTTCAAATTTCCTAAGATTTGCCTGTGATCAGTAGATCCTAGAAGCCATCAGTTGTTTTAGGGGTCCTTAGATCAAAGGTCAAGGTCAAAAGTGATATATTGAGACTAAAAATGGTTTCTGCCAAATAATAAGAAATGCTTTGACATTATTATTACAGTCAAACTTCGTCATACTTTAGCATTCTTTCATTTATTTTCTCGTAAAAAGTACGTTATTTTAAAGTCCATCCTTTTTCAGTTGTTCCCGCACAGATACAGTCTTTGGTTGGACCTGCAGCCAAAGGGCGTTGGCTCGGTGGAATGGTGGCTTGTGGTGCAGGTAAAAATTATCTCGAAACATTTTAGTATGCTGGACATTCCTATCGTAAACAATTTACAATCGAGCGTTTCTCCTCCGGAGAATGGCGTCAACGGTGACGTCACAATGAGTATGATTTGTCTTTCGTATGTAACTAAAACTGTCTATGCATATTACATTCAGTTTATATAATGACGAGCTTATTTGCGTGTACAGTGTATGTGCCATATTTACTCTAAAATAGAATAAGTTCACACATGTAGGGTATATACATGTAGGTTACATACAATTTAAGTTATACTGTACACGCATACTTTTCAGTTCTGAGAGTCTAGATCTCTATTTGAGTTTTTTTTTTTTCATTATTTTGTCCTTTTTTTAAATTATAAAAAAAAACTTGTACCGATGTTGAAACTAAACCAATATTCAAGATAAAATGGCGTGTACAGAGAAAGCTCGAAAACAGGTTCTAAATGCTATTTCGAATAGATTTTTTTCTGCTGTTATTGCATTTTTATTTCCCACATGGGTAATCAACTTTTCTCGTTTACCGATTTTATGTTGTTTGTTTGCAAGCCGTGACGTTTTTTGTCTCACCTATAATTGGAATGCAGAGCGACAGATCAACATTCAAGTTTGGAAAACGTCGTCCCCTGATGTTTCTGGCAACCATAACGTTATGGTGAGATGTGTCTTACGTATTGTCAGTGTTATGGCGGAAAATAA
Organism: Mercenaria mercenaria; assembly: GCF_021730395.1. NCBI lineage: Eukaryota > Metazoa > Mollusca > Bivalvia > Venerida > Veneridae > Mercenaria > Mercenaria mercenaria. Next base: position 49,337,575 of record NC_069362.1, read on the forward strand.
AATGTTGAATTAAATTCAAAATATCGTATTAGATAACAACACCTAAAAAGTTTTCATGTAAAAATGTTTAATGCAGTCGGCTACTGTCGTGTGACCAACTTTGTCGTTTACATCGTGTAAGGCGGCCTCCTTGGCCGAGTGGTTTGGGTCGCCGACATAGTCACTTGTCTCTCACCACTGAGACCTTGATTTTTTCATGTGAGGAAGCTATCCAGCGACTTACTAAAGGTTAATGGTTCTATCCGTGTGCCAGCCTGTACCTGCAAGAATGTACGGAGGAACACTTGGGGTCTTCGCCAATCGTAAACAGTTTGAAAGTCGTCATATAACCTATAATCATGTCAGTTGGCAGTTTTGTTTCGTGTTTTTATATCAAAATGTTGTGCACAGATTTCTCGTAATTTCTATAACCAAAAGCTTTTCATTTCCATTCTACAGCATCGGTTTAATCGGCATGGCTGTTACCGCACCTGAAATTTCAATGGCGTAAGTGTTAAAGTCTTTCATACGACAGTACTATAATCAGCAGATAACGTTCACTTGTTATAATCGCATGTGGCTTACTTCAGCTAATGATGTTACTATTTTTTCCAAGAATGAAGATATTGACAGCTACAAGATGTTCTAAAAGAAAACAGATTAGAAAATATATATTATATACACGCAAAACCTCGCCCCTGCAGTAACATCTTTTTTATGCCCCCGGCATCTACTGATATGAGGGGCATATAGTGATTGTCCTGTCCGTTCGTCCGTTCGTTCGTCCGTCCGTACGAGGTTAACCAAATGGGACCGTTTCGTCTAGCATCAATACCCCTTACTAGAATGACTTGATACTAATGCAGATGTAACTTGTGACCATTCCTCATCTTCAGACGTCGCATGACCTCAGTTTGACCTTGAACTTGACCTCGTTTTAGACGTAGGTTGCTTTGTATCGACAAGGATGCCACCGGGGGCATCAAGCGTTTATTGAACGCAGCTTCTTGTTTCTTCTATTACACTTCTTCGCATTTGCTTTACCTATTTTCTGACACATACGGGGTGAATAAGAAGAACTGTAAAAGAAATACTTTTTTAATTCAAGCGGTATTATATGTACAAATCAACAGGCATTTATCAAATGTGAAGGCCTAGATACTTTCCAGTATCTTCAGTGGAAAGCAGAATAATCTAATTTTCTACTTAAATCTGAAATGACGTAAAACTGTTGTCATTAAATTTGTATTAGCTCCTACACATTGACGATGTAACACGTTAGCAAATTTCAACTGAATCGCAATTATCTGTTTTATTTGTTTGCAGGCAGTTAAATCGAGTCACGAGTGGAAATGAAACTGGAAAGGTAACAGTACACCTTATAAAACACGCTGAGCTGTTATCATTAAAGCTACATGATGACAAAGGCTTAAGTATTTTGTGTCAATGTGGTTTTACCGTTTATGCCGTTGGCGTGGCAGAGCTGCTTGATATTCATTGATATTAAATTTAGTACTGTTATTTAGCTCAGACCACACATATTATTACAAAGGCATTGCGAAAAGCCCACGAGTTAAAACAACATCAAAAGTCGATCCTCTCATGAAGTTTAAATATTGTATGGCAAAATCATTGAATAATATGTATAAATTAAAAAAGTATTATACCTTGAAGGAGTAAAACATACGGATAAATATTACATTCGCAGCTTCAGTGTAACAAGGACCTTGTTGCCCTTAGGTGTGCTCCTTACTGGAATGCTTCAAAAGACAACCCCATAGACGAAAACAAGGAAGGAGCCCAACAACCAAACTCTGTTGTCATGCAACAAAATTCATTTGGTGATGGTGAAGGGGTCCAGGTATCTAATAGCGGAAGTATAGGTACGTAATAGCAGATGTATATAGCGAAAGTATAGGTGTGTAATAGGGGAAGTATAGGTATGTAATAACGGAGGTAAAGGTATGTAATAGCAGAGGTATATAGCGAAAGTATAGATGTGTAATATGGGAACTACAGGTATGTAATAACGGAGGTATAGGTATGTAATAGCAGATGTATGTAGCGAAAGTATAGATGTGTAATAGGGGAACTACAGGTATGTAATAACGGAGGCATAGGTATGTAATAGCAGATGTATGTAGCGAAAGTATAGATGTGTAATAGGGGAACTACAGGTATGTAATAACGGAGGTATTGGTATGTAATAGCGGTTATATATGGTTATCGGAAGCATAGGTATGTAATAGCGGAGGTAAAGGTAAGTTTGTATTGCTAAACAAGCATATCTATGCATGTGTTCCTGTCTATAGATACAACAGACTGTGGAAGTCATCTGATATTTAAACAATTATCAATATACAAAAATGTTCATGCTTTCGTCAAGCTTGAAATCTTAATTTATAGTTATGTAGACATTGTTTGTTTATACATATGAACAAGTAATTCAAAAATTATTGTAGCCCGAGCAAGAAAGAACTGAATCACCTTCTGTAGGTTTTGTTTCTTCTTAATTCAGCATTTCTAATACATTAACCAACACGTGTCCTTAGATTTAGTAAAGATTATGCAAGACATTAAATGCGTTGAATCTACAAAACGCCTTTTATTTTCTAATAAAGTATGGATTTAATGCGTAATGTTATTGAAGGTACGTCGGAAATTATGTATTATATGATAAAACCCTCGTTAACAATATAGATCAATGCCCATTACTGCACACTCACATTATTCTGACCCTAAGGAATCTTTAAGAAATTGATTATTAGTCATAGCATCATTTTATATCCTATACTATAATAGCCTGCTTATTGTTCAATAAATATATGAGCCGCGCCATGAGAAAACCAACATAGTGCATTTGCGACCAGCATGGATCCAGACCAGCCTGCGCATCCGCGCAGTCTGGTCAGGATCCATTCCATGCTGTTCGCTTTCAAAGCCTATTGCAATTAGAGAAACAATTAGCGAACAGCGTGGATCCTGACCAGACTGCGCGGATGCGCAGGCTGGTCTGGATCCATGCTGGTCGCAAACGTACTATGTTGGTTTTCTCATGGTGCGGCTCATATGTACATTATATATTTATTCCTAAACCGTCTAAGGAAATATTAATCAGACAGTAACACACTTGTTTTATGATATCATCTTATTTCCGTCATTATATTTTATGGGGTTTTCGTTATATTATCGTTTCACGACTGTCAATATCGAGTTTCCCATTCTGTACTGCCAGGCAATTAACTGTAATGCCTTTTCAAAGCTTTCCCAATTGTTTAGCAATCAATTGGTTATAACAATTCACGATTGCAAAATGTAATAATCATTATTTGTTTTTGCCTGTTGAGAAGCAAATATACATTTGTTGTTATTTAAACGATCCTTTTTTTTTTGCATTTTGTTTAGATATAGTTATGAAATTGTCAGAGCAAAAATTACTTTATAAAACACTTTAATTGAGAAGAAATAAACGCATTTAGCTACATTATTATGATTATTTACCATGTCGCATATTCACATGGAAATAATGTTGTCGTAACTAAAACGACAAATATGTTTGAAATTGGCGGCATTTTGAGAACAAAATCATACGAAGTACATGTTTAAGTAGCTTTAGCTTCGTTAAATATTAACAACAAGTAAATGTACAATTATTATGGAATATGTTGATTCTTAAAATAAAAACTGTATGGGTGTCGTCACAGTAAAATATTGTTGTATTTTCTTAAATTATGGTCACAAGTTTCTCTCCCCACATGCATTTACCTATAGATATTACTTATTTCTTGTTTCCGGCCCAAAAAGGTGGTCTTTATACACACATTAAACTATGATTGTTGATTCAGCATTTTCCGTTTTATAGACTTTATCTATACAATCATGTATCTGTTTAAGACAAAACTTCGAGTTGAAGGATGGTCTTTTATACCATCACAATGGATATTTTTTATACCCCCACCAAACATGTTTGAGGGGGGTATATAGGAGGCAGTTTTGTCGCGTCCCGTCGCGTCGCGTCCCGTCCCGTCGCGTCCCGAAATCTATTATCTCAGTTATTACCAAATGGATTTGATTCAAACTTAAAATACATGTTCCACCTTATCACCCACATCATGTGACACAAGGTGCATAACTCTTGACACCAAGTTTTCATGAATTATGTCCCCTTTTACTTAGAATTTAAGGTTAATTTTGTTGTATTTTCACTATATTTCAGTTATTACTAAATGGATTTGATTCAAACTTAAAATAGATGTTCCACCTCATCACCCACATCATGTGCCCACATCATGTGACACAAGGTGCATAACTCTGACACCAAGTTTTCATGAATTATGTCCCCTTTTACTTAGAATTTAGGGTTAATTTTGTTGTATTTTTACTTTATCTCAGTTATTACTAAATGGATTTGATTCAAACTTAAAATAGTTGTTCCACCTCATCACCCAGATGATGTGACATAAGGTGCTTAACTCTGACATAAATTTTTTATGAATTATGTCCCCTTTTACTTTAAATTTAAGGTTGATTTTGATGTATTTTCACTATATCTCAATTATTACAAAATGGATTTGATTCAAACTTAAAATAGATGTTCCACCTCATCACCCACATCATGTGACACAAGGTGCATAACTCTGACACCAATTTTTCATGAATTATGCCCCTTTTTACTTAGAATTTAAGGTAAATTTTGATGTATTTTCGTTATATCTCAGTTACTACTGAATGGATTCGATCCAGACTTAAAATAAACAGTCTCCGGATTTAGTTTGCAAATCCGGAATTTTCGCAAACTCAGCTACCTTTTGCCTTTGACTTTTCTCTGATTTTTTGACATTAAACGATAGTTCTAATCCCATAGAGCAATAATTGGTCGTTTTCTTCTTTATATGTTAAAGAATGAATTCATGGGAGGTTTTCAAAGTTGGTCCTGCCATGGGAGTATTTTTTCCTCCCATGGGGTTTTTGCTAACCCATGGGAGGTCCCACGGGTGGATTTCTCCCACTTTACCAATTACGGGAGAAAAAAACCGTGGGTTTTTTCTAAAATTTTCAAATCAAAATATTTTAACTCAGATTAATAATTTATACAATAAAAAACTGTTGTGACATGATTTCGCGTTGAAAAACGACTTTTGAAAAAAACTCCCATTTTCGTTATGGGAGGAAACCCCCCACTGGCGACTCGATGAATTTTTGAAATTGCATTTAATGTTTCACTTTTTGCTAATTAATTATAATTTTATCAGTATCATTTCAAATTTAACTTAAAGATGTATTACTGTGCGAAATAAAAAATAATCGTAAACCCCACGGGTGAAAACCTCCCATTGTTTTAAATGGGAGCACAATCCCGTGGGAGGTTAGAAAATAAATAAAAAATAAATATTGTGACATTTTGACATAACAAAACATCAGTTTTTTATTTTAATACTAATATTCCATCATAAAGTAACATCTGGGTTTCTACTCAGCGAAAATATTATACATTGTATAATTACAATGCCACCGACACGATTAAACACAGGCCGCTTTGCTGATTATGACCGTAGCATTGCGATCTCAACGATGTCACATAATAAGACGAGTCATAAAACTTACTGTAGCATTTACAATATATTTGACCTGACAAATATGCACCGCGGGACTTTTTCAATCCAAAAATTAAAAAAAATGCAGGAGATTAGAGGAAACTCTCCTTTTAAATTGAAGTTCACAAAGAAAAACATATCCAAATCTAACCCGATCTGCCTCTGTCATAATGCTAGTGTCAAAGACTTAAATCATTATTAAGTACTTCCTTTCTTATTTGAAATGCCTAATATATCTCCATCAAATGTACTAGTATTCTTCATATAATTATTAAAAATACGATGCGAAGAAATCAATAATTTTCAATATAATGACATTATTAACAAAATAAACTCGAATTCAAAACATAATGACCATCCTCCAACAACCTAAACATACCGCACCTTCTGGAAAAATTCTCCTCCGTAGTTTGACCAGTCAAGAACCATTATAGAAATTAAATCAACAGAAAGGACGATATAATGATAAGACCTGATAAATGTCCCACCCAGTTTTGATAAGAATTTGAAAAATTAATACTGTAACTTTAACTGTTAAAAACTTAAGAGATCATAACTGTTTTAATACTAGGATTAAAAAACTTAAATCAAGTCAGAATGCAGTTACTAAAATAAACATTTTAAGAGAATGTTTCAGCTTACTTGAAGTAAACAGGATAACGCACTTATCTCTTCTTAAGCAACCGTACATAACAAGATACATACGGGGAGGGTGGGGGTATAAGAACTTTTAATAGCTACGAGTTTGCTGTAAAGTGAAATTGAAAGTAACACATTGAATGTTTTACCAAAGAATCAACTGCATTTCGGCGTTATTTTCAAGTTGATAGTGTTTAAGCGGCATTTTCAAAGAAAAAAAATGTTTGGTTCCTCAAATGTTAAAAAGGCATGAAAGACACCTCTGAGCAACGCAACTACTAAAAATTAATAATTTGTTTATGTAAGAATTATTTTCTGCTTTGACGTGATCGGTACGCTCGGCAGCTCAGTGGTATTTGAGGTCAAAATCCTAAAAGCATTATTCTGTCTATTACGAACAATCATACTACTTTGATGATTAAAAACACTAGACTTTCTTACCATATTTTTTACTTTAATATCGAGTTTAAATATTCCGAACCATTTATCTAGGCTATTTTCTTTCATTTACTATATGTCCGTTACATGTTATAAAATGTGTTTTGTACTAATGATGCAGAAAGCCTACAATCTGTATGTACTTAACGTACCATTCGATAAGTGTTTCTTCATTAATTGTAGAATAAATGCCATGTTTTACTAGACCGTTTAAAATATTTTCTTAGTATGAAGTTTCATAAATAAGCGGTCGGAGATTGAACGCACGACCTCACATATAAGAAGTGGGTGCGGTTTAGGTTGTCTGCTCTGTTAGTGAATACTTTTTTGAAATAAATATTCATCAATCCGAAAATGGAGGTGATAAAATTTAGAGGTGTTATGCCGTTTTTCGTTTCCTAAAATAACAGTACTAATCTTAAATATCGGGGAATATAGTGTTTGTTACGGTGGCACAGAGGTCACATAATATAAATATCATATGGCAGCGTACATGTTTGACACTGATATTGTCAACCCGAGGGCAGAATGTTACCCGAGGAGAAATAAAGATTATTGTATTTCACACAAATACGTGAGCACATAATAATTATTTCGGGCGGATGTATTAGACCTTAAATGCGCACATATTCGTATTGAAATACATAATATGAACTTAGGTGCTACCTAGAAGGCAGAGCTCCCTTGAAAAATCACCAGTGCCCCTTGAAAATTAAAGGAGTGCTGCTGGAATGACCTGGAATTATGGATCCGTTTTAGGAAGTTTATGTTCTTTAAGATCTATCAAAATTTTAAGAATTAATGATAATTCATGATTTCTGAATGAATGTCTTAGAATGCATTAAGATTAAATCTTGATATGCGAAAACTCTACAAACATGCTATAAACGATCTAAAGAAAGTTACGGTTCTTTTAAGAAGGAAGGATGTGTCCAACTTTAAGGCCAAAATACTACTATGACAGATGTCTGGAATGGGAAAATGAAAATCATTTACATGTACAAAGCTTGTTTAAAAACCAAAAGACTAGCCATCTTTAAAAGTTAATGCTGAGAATTTTACCCAGAGAAAATCACTTTTTTTGCCGAAATTCTCAAAAACTCCTGTTTTATTTAATTTACTGAACTGCTAAGTTAACAGTCTATGACATTTTTATGGTTAATCTTTTAGCACTACTGGTATAGAATAGGAATGGTAGTAGAAGCCTTTTTGATGTTTATTATTAATTCATAGCCAATAGTTTTTTTTTCCTAGTAATAAACTCTGGTCAGTGATTTTTAAGCTTGTGGATGAAATATATGTTAACAGGGAGAAGAGCATTTTGTGCTTTTCACAGTTCAATGCCTGTAAATTTTGATCCAAAAACCTTTTTTAAAAAAAAAGTTTTATCTACTGACTACTGTAGGCTACAGACAGTACTACATTGGAACCTGACATCACTAACAAAACACTTGTTAAATATCACATGAATGACTTTATTGTTTTTACAATACTTTCAAAACCCAAAATAAATAAAATAAAAAAGAAATTAAAAAAAAAAAAGACACTTCTGGTGAGGATCGAACTCCCGACCTTTGGATTTCAACGCGACCTCGCTAACCACTGCACCAGTGTGGAAGTATGACGTCATCACCACAAATATAAGTATATATAATAAACTTCGGTTGCGGCAGCGTGACGAAAATCGTTTCACATTGAAAATATTTTATTTTACCTTTCTTTCTTCGTAGAAAATGTATTTAGCACTAAATTCTTATTATCAGGCGCTCATTTACATTTTTATTCAACGTTCAAAGCAGTAAGCGAAACGCTTTTGTCAACTGTAAACAGCAAGCGTCTATTGACGTCTTACTGATTAATTACTATGAGCATTGCGTACTGGAAGAAACCCGAACAACACCGATTCCAAAAACTTACCACGAATTTTCAACTCGATAGTAATGTCTGTACACAGTTTTATTCATTTTCTTTTTCACACGTCTAACCGTAATGCGACGCTGTCGGCGCCGCTTCGCGGCGCGGGTAGCTCTGCTATCAATATAAAATATATATGAGCCGCGCCATGAGAATACCAACATAGTGGCTTTGTGACCAGTATGGATCCAGACCAGCTTGCGCATCCATACAGTCTGTGCCAGAGGCTATGCTGTTCGGTTTCAAACCCTATAGCAATAAGAGAAACCGTAAGCGAACAACATGGATCCTGACCAGACTGCGAGTATGCGTAGGCTGGTCTGGATCCATGCTGTTCGCAAAGCCACTAAGTTAAATTGGTTTTCTCATGACGCGGCTCATATATCCTCGCACATGTAAAAATGTATCACTCGCCATATTGGAAAGTACCGGTGTTTTGGCTTACTATTGTGTAAGCACTTACCAGCTATTACCTGCGAACATATTGCTTAATACGTGCGCAGATGCTATCTTTAGGTAGCAAGGTACACTTAGATGCGAAAATTTTGGGCACGGACGGTCTTACATGTAGCGAGTCCTTATCACCCACATCATGTGATACAAGGTGCATAACTCTGACACTAATTTTTCTTGAATTGTTTCCCCTTTTACCTAGAATTTAAGGTTAATTTTGATGTATTTTCACTATATCTCATTCTGATTGGCTTAGAGCCAAAGGGAAGTAACCTTTTTTTAACTTTTGTACTGAGTTTCTTCCCCTTAAATTCCAGGAATTAGTCCATTTTTAGAAATCCTATTTTACGATTTTCAGTATTTTAGGTATTTTTCTAACGTTTTTATTATAAGTCCTATGTAGAAAGTAAAAACATTGTTCTGTGGTAACATGGGTCGGTAAGACCCTTTTTTGTATTCACTTTTAGTGTATCTCTAATATTAGAGATTTAATATATTTACTTGTATTACTATACTAGTATTATACTAGTATTGCTTATGTGTGGAAGCCCAGGATGAAGTACTCCAAAGTATTTTTAAGATTCCTTATGGTTTCCATTCTTCTGTGACAAGACCGTATGGTGGGGGTATGAGTCACTCCTGTGACAGTTCTAGTTGTATCTTTTGTAAAGCACGTATTATTTCGTCGCGTGCTTTATACAACAGAAAACCCTGGTGGCCAGGCTTTGAAATTAACAGAAAAGTGTTAGGCTCCTAATGATATCATTGTTACATAATTGATGAAATATAGGAATGTGCTCATATCTGGTACTTTATGATTATCGAGTCCATAAAATGTCATTTTGTGACCGGGTGCTACGGTGTATTGCACTTTTCGTTACTTCGGATGAACTTAGTCAAACAGAATCCATTATTATTTTGTTTCCTAGCGATTTTTTGCTTCCCAAGGATCTTCTAACAGATATGATTTCGTACAGTCAAATTATGTTACCTAGTAATTTTAACCTGCATCAGCGTTTCACACGCAATAGTCAGATATAGTCCACACTTTGTCACGAATATCGGTTTTTGCTATGAATCAATTTATTTTCAAATAATGTGCTGTTTCAGCTATTCATCTGATCGTGAAAGTTTATATTGCACATTATAATTGTACAGCTACTTCTGCTTGTAACATTGATTTTAGTCAAGTAATGTTACAGAGGAAAATGGCTTAGATCTGGTATCTGAAATTAAAGAGGGCTTAGTTGTAAATAATCTAGTTTGCTTATATTAAGCCTTAGAAAACGGTGTACACAGGGTATTCGATGATAACTTGGTGTTCTTTTGATCATTTTCAAAGTTAGTAAAACAAACTTTTGAGAGTATGCGTCCATTAACATTACATTTCAAAGTTATCAGAATCCCTTCTTAAACCAAGTATTTTGTTTTTGTGAATTATAATTCATATTGAATTTATATATTTTTCCGAACAGTTTCTTTAGTTGTGAATATTACACTGTCTTATGTGGTTATTTTACATATACAAATCAAGAATATCTTGTAATCGCCATTAGAAACATGGTATTAAAATTGATCAATTACTGCCATAAATTGTGTTAATGTATAAATCTTCCAAATAGAATGGTACTAATACAGATACATTCTTTTATATTTTCAGGTCTATACATAATATTCTACTTAATAGTGACGTCAGCTTTTGCTGGTGTCACAGTACCATACAATGCTCTTATTGCGGACAAGTCGCATCCTTCCCAAAGAGGTAACTATTTACAACTATGATCATGTAATGGTGTTGGCCTACTTTACGAGTATACTTAAATCTAAATCACCCTCTAATTCAAACTGGAAAAAAAACTGTTGTCTATGGAAGTTCCTTTATAATTCAGGAATAAATTTTAACGTACTGCCACGCAAAAGGTGAGCTATTTTCCAGTTTCTAATTTCAATTGCGATTGAAATCAAACCGGCACGGAAGCATGTTGATCTTATATGAAATCTGCAGGAGTCAGTTATATCATACCAAATGCAAACTTTGCAACGAAAAGTTTGTTTATTTTTTTTTGGTTGTATGGAAAAATAACCTGATGAATATCGTTTTGTACATAAACGCCAATGTTGCAATAGGAGATAGTTGAGAAAAAAGATTCCTTTAGAATGCCATGCAAGCTAAGAGTTTAATAAAAGTTTACTGTCCTCAAAGCATATGCGTTTCTTACTTATTTCTATTAGTAAATACAGCAGATGCTTTACAAAGACATTGAAACAGAAGCATATGTACAAAATTATTGAAACTCATCTAAATCTAAACTACAAATGTGTATTATTGTATACTTTTTGTAAGCCTAATAAGAGTTTAGTTTCTTATCCGCTCTGTTTACTAGTGTTGATAAAATAAAATGTATCTTTTTTTTTTTCAGGTTTAAATTCCGGTGTCATGGCAGCCATGATTCTAATTGGAAATGTAAGCGGTGCTGCCGTGGGAACTTCATTTACGGTAAATTTACATTAAGTAAAATTGGATTGGTGAAAATACCGTGAATAACATGCATCTATTTTTCATCTGCCACAGTCTTACTCATATATTTAAATGTTTGACTTTACAACACATATTTAAAATTTTACAGTATTATTACAACCCGAAATATTGCAGAATAACTTGCACACTACAGCCGTTTCGTTGCTGACTTGGGTAAAAGTGTATAGTATTTGATATTCAGATATGTACATGTATATGGAGAGTTAGTGTATATTCATCCATTGATATGTAATTATTTTACCTTTAAGTTAGAATTTACTATTACGCGAAACAAAGCTAAGTCGTCAATATTAACACAATTGACATAAAGTTAATAAGAAAATAATTTGGAAACATAAAATGCATCCTAGTAAATTCTAATTGGGCCAACAATGATATATACAACACCTCTTCTGTCCCCTAGCACCGGCTTGAGCAGAATTTTGATGATGATGAAGAAGAAGAATCTTTAATATGCAATAAATCAGACAAGATTCGTCAGCATATCTTTAATATACATGCAATGTAATAAATAAAACATGTATGGCAAGATAGCAAATATGTAAATACAAGTTAAACAATTGTTTCAGTAATTCATAGGTATCAGTTATTACACAGCTTTAGGAGAGACAATTTGGATAACCTAAACATGTGTATTTGCTATTTAAACGTACAAATTATCATTGCAGTTAGAGTTTATCAATCGAGATACTTCCTTTTTTCGAAAGCTTTAGACATACGCTGCGAGATTTCGAGTATCTTTGCTATCTTCATTAATAAATAATTGCAAAAATTTAAAATAACTTGGATGAAGCCAGAAATATTTCCCGATATACAGTTTTCTTAAATCTACAAACTCCTGACATTCAATGACAAAATGATACTCATCCTCTAATATGTGACAGTTAGTACATATTCTATTTTCATAAGGTATATTATTTGGATGACTCCATCTACCAGTCTCAACAGCCAATCTATGCGATGACGACTTCAGTCGTGTTAATGCTATTCTGAACTTATATTTATAACTGTAATTTACTGAAACTGAACTCAAACATATTCTTGTAAAATAGTGATCGAATTGATTCATTTATAGATGTGTTCAAATCTTGTCTGTAAATTTCCCTCAGGCGCTGTTTAAAAATATTAAGAAAGACCTTTGTGTCTCCTACATTCTGAGCAAGCCAATGTCTATCACTTCAGTGCCTTTCAGTTAAAAGTTCTCTTCAGTATCATTTAAATATATGCTAGATAGAAAGTGAGATAAACTCTCCCCTTGTCTAACTCCTAACGAACAGGAGAAACATTCGCTTAACGACTCCATGCTTTTAATTTTTGACTTGACATTGTTATACATGTACATAGATTTAATAACGTTAAGTATATTACCACGTACACCATATTTGGTAAGTTTGAACCAAAGAGTATCCCTAACAACAAAATCGAAGGCCTTTTTGAAGTCCACAAATACGCAAAAAAGTGTTTCTCCCTTGTCAAAGCAATGACTTATTAGTGAATTAAGAATAAATATATTATCCACAGTACTCATTCCTTTTCAAAACCCGCCTGAGCTTCAATATAATTATATGAAATATTTTTCAGCCCAGCTGTTTAACCTTTCATTTAAAATACGTGTACAAAGTAAGTTTACTCCACAATCCCAGAGAACCAGACAAGTTGAGGCATTAAATTCTACGCTGCGCACTCTTATTATATGCGCCTCGTTAAAGCGATATATATTAGTCTATTATATTTATGCCATATTTCAAGGAAATATAAGAAAGTCGTGATAATGTTCATGAGTGGTATTTGATTTAAATACTGTTGTTAGGTCAAATAAGAAACGTTTTCTCGTTAAATGTCGATAAGAGTTGTACAAATTTACTAAACTAGTGCCATTAATACATCACGATTTCCAGATAAATATTATTTCAGTTTCATTTTATGACAGCGCATCTGTTTTTATGATAAATTACGTCAGTTTTGGTCGTCTACCTTTAAGTTGAAAAAAATGCATTTTCTTCATAGTGTAGTTAGCATTCTCATGGGTTTAGTTGTGACACAGCGGGCGTTGGCAGTTTGTTTAAGCAAAATTAAAGCCATAAGATGTCACTAGCAATGCCAATTTTAAGCATTCCATTGCTTGTGAAATGTTATGATTTAGCCTGAAATGACAGCATTTACCTTTTAAAGAAAGGACAAGTACATACGTTAAACACCAAACACACCTTTCAGCTAACATCTTTCAACTAACTGCTTGCGACCACTGGAATAGAATTGATTATAGCATGTAATATTTTTGCAATATTTTGGGATGGTTATAGTACGCAGCTGTTTAAATCGATTATTAGTCCCCTACTGGTTGAAAACCAGTTTCGGGGACTATAGGAATGCGCTTTTCCGTCATTCCGTCCGTCCTTTCGTCCGTCCGCAATTTCATGTCCGGTCCATAACTCTGTCATCCATGAAGGGATTTTAATATTACTTGGCACAAATGTTCCCCATGATAAGACGACATGTCATGCGCAAGATGCGGACCCTACCTCAAAGGACAAGGTCACAATTGGAGGTCAAAGGTCAACAGGTTTTTTTTCCTGTCCGGTCTATAACTCTCCCATACATGAAGGGATTTTAATATCACTTGGTACAAATGTACCTCATAATAAGACGATGTGAGTCAATGCAACATAACTTTCCAGACCCCCTACCTCAAAGGTAAGGTCAACACTTACCCACCCAAATATTAACATGGCAATGAACAGGGTCTGTTCTCGTCTCGGTTTCATAAAACTCTAGTCATTCATTAAGGGATTTTAATATCACTTGGCAACAAATGTTCTCCATGATCAGACGACGTGTCGTGCGCAAAACCCGGACCCCTGGCTGAAAGGTCAAGGTCACAATCGGGGGTCAAACGTCAGCAGGGCTTTTTTTCTGTCCGGTCCATAACTATGCCATCCATGAAGGGATTTTAATATCACTTGGCACAAATATCCCCCATGATGAGACAACTTGTTCTGCGCAAAACCAAGACCCTTTGTTCAAAGGTCAAGGTCACAATTGGCGGTCAAACGTCAACAGGGTTTTTTCCTGTCCGGTCCAGAACTCTGTCATCCATCAAGGGATTACAATATTACTTGGCATAAATGTTCCCCATGATGAGACGACATGTCATGCGCAACACCAAGATCCCTAGCTTAAAGGTCAAGGTCATACTTAGAGATAAAAGGTGAATAGGATTTTTTCCTGTCCGGTCTATAACTTTGTCATGCAAGACAGGATTTAAATATCAGTTGGCACAAATATTTCCTTGGATGAGACAACATGTCATGCGCAAAACCCGGGCCCTAGGTCTAAGGTAAAGGTCACGCTTAGAGGCCAAAGGTCAGATACAAAAATGACTTTGTCCGGAGCATTTCTTCTTCATGCATGGAGGGACTTTGATGAAACTTGGCACAAATATTCACTATCATGAGACGGATTGTCTTGCGCAAGAACCAGGTCCTTAGGTCTAAGGTCAAGGTCATACTTAGAGGTCAAAGGTTAAATTTAAGAATGAATTTGTCCAGAGCATTTCTTTTTAATGCATAGACGGATTTTCATGTAACTTGGCACAAATATTCATCGCCATGAGGCACGCTTATTTTAAGAATTACCTCCCTTCGTTTTACTATAAATAGATTCTATTGTTACTTTTTTATTACTGGCCGTAAGGAAAAATCGAGAACACTTTTCTTTGGTACAACATTCATGTTACATTGAATATTTAGATATATTTTGACCTATCTCTACCTGGTAAAGAATTTTGTGTGGACTTCTAATAGATTTTTTTCAATTTCCCTTTGTTGTTACTATAGATAACTTATATGATAACTTTTTTATAATTTGTCAGAAAAATTCAATATGAAAACAACTGTAGGTTTTTATGTATGCAAATTTTAATCCAAGTGTTTTGTTATAACATATTGTATACAGTACAATATTATTTATACATCATTGACATATATCAGTTCATTATGTTATACTGCAGTAGAAACAATTAGGTGCCTTCCAGTAGGGGACTTTGTATTGTACTGGTACAGAACCTAGGAACACGATTAGGTTAACTGCCCGCCGTTACATGACTGAAATACTGTTGAAAAACGGCGTTAAACCCAAAACAAACAAACAAACATTGTACCATTGTAGATAATAGCATATCCAAAACGTTCTATTCAGTAAATAATATTCTTCTTGGGTCTTTACAATCAGAATAATCAGCAATTTAAATTATTCATGAGGAGGCTGTTGACACACAAAGTTCAGCTAACGATCGATGTTTTTTTTCTCTACAGTTCTTTATTAATATAAGAGTTCTCAGTTTATCTGAGTAAGTAGAAAGCCCGTCCTGACAACTCATTAGATAGAGTAAAACACCTGGAATCACGATGCTTCTAACGAGGCATTTCTTCTAAATGACAAGTTGACAGACGACAATTTATCTTCGGCCTCTGAATTATGTGGGGAATGTGTCCGCTACATAACAAGTAAGTACTGACACACTGGTTGTCGGCCACCATAACGCAGCTGAAACACTGTTGGAAAATGGCGATTAAACAAAATAAGCAGAAGATATTTGTAGAGTATTGTTATCGTAATGTGCCAACCAGTCACGTGCATTCGCACCGCTCACGTCATTTACAGGTTTTTAACGCGTTCATAGGGATAAAATGTGAAAATGTTACCCACGTTATCATTCACATTATTCTCGACATCTAAAGTGAAATATGTGTTTGATCCTTCATGTCACAGACATAATGTCTCTGTTTTGCAAGAGTAAAATGTATTGCAATTTACTGATATTGTCTATGTTTGCAGCATATTGGTGTTATAGGTGCCTATTCCATATCGATTGCCATTGTTCTGATAACGCTTGTGATCACAATTTTTGCGACAACAGAAGATGAAGGAAAACATGTTGTAGAACCGCTAGGTACGCTGTAATCACATGCATTATTGATAGTTCGTTATTTATCATTTTAATCATACGCTTGTGAAAATTTCGTTATCTTGCTAACCTGACCTTGCGTATTATTTGAAAATTGTTATTGAATATCTCTTTGATATTGTTTTTCTTTGATTTCGCAACATACTAAATTGTGAAGGTCATTTTTTAGTGGAGGATTGTCACAGATTTTTGCGATTATACATTTGTTCAGGTAATGACTGATATTGTGATAAAATTACACTTTTTTAAATAGATTGGATAAATATTCCAAGTACAAATTATATAATCATGAATGTATTTGTTTCATGGAAAGTACCTGTACCGCTATTCAATCTAATGTCATTATCATCCCTGTAAATGGTTTATTTATTACGTAATCAGTCACCACACATTGCAGTTTCCTAAACAAATGACAGCTTTTTACTTGAAATTATCGCAAGGTTTATATGATCTTAGTAAAATGTTATCCGTTTGCATATTTTCAAATTTATTAAAAAATATGTTTTTGACATTTCTTATTTGTATCAAGATGTTCATCAAATGGTTTATATGTGTAAGCAATGTGATTTTAAGAGCTATGAATACTACTAACAATTCTAAACTCTCTTTTCAGGTTGTTTAACTTTATTCTGTGGATTCTGGGATCCATTAAAAGGTAGTACATGTAATAATATGTTCTTATGTTAACTTGTACATCTTGAACCAAAATTTACCTTCGACCATATTTTTGTGTCTGAAAATCATTTTATAAGGAAAGCGACTATAGATTTAAGGCCTTTTTTAAAACCAAACGCATTGTTTTCAGCCAATTTGACAAACAGCCAATGACTACATACATTTAAATGTTCCAATAAAATACTGTAACACTTGCTGTACTTCTAGCTGTAATATCTTAACCATCAGATATAACTGCTTTTAGTTACTTTGCCAAAATGTTGTTGATATTGATCTTTCTATTATGATTTAACTTCTGTATCTGTTATGCAATGGAGTTTGAATTCCCTTGCGAATACAGAAAACACATTAAGCATTTGTTATAAAGAGCCTATAATGCTGCTTACATCTGTTTGATGTCTAACCGATTTGCATACTAATACATGTTAAAGTATAGATGCACAGTAAAATATCATAAACTAAAGGTGTAGAGCAACCTCATAAAATGTATCTAATTTGGCTAAATGTAATGCTCAGCCGTGTATGTATTTAAAGCTGTCTTCATAATTAAATGGCATTTAGTAAGCTGTCTTCATAATTAATTGGCATTTAGTAACAGTCACTTGTAAAAAAAGCTGCTCGTTTCTAGTTGTAAAACAGATTCGTACTGTGACTGTTATACATTAATACATGTAACTAAGTCAATACTATATGTTTGTTTCGTGTTAACATAGATGCTGTATAGTAATAATTCATCGTTTTCAAATATGAAATTTGGGTATGAATCTTTTAAATAGCTTCATATTTTCAGAACATGATTTCCGTTGGGTTTTCATCACACGATTTCTAATGCAACAAGGCGTCTCAACAGTAACAGGGTAAGCAGAAAAAAAGTTTTTTCATGTAAGGAAATTTTGTGTTATTTTTGTATTCTCAAATAAACTATATTTGAATAAATCTGCATTTTGTGTTGGATATGAAAGTTATGGTGAAGAAATCATTATCTTTAATTTAAAATGTGTCAATGTTACATAAAAGGTAAAAGTGTACGTCGCTATGTGATGTTCACACGTGCGTTAGTTTTTTTAAATCAATCCTCAGCAATAAGTATATAGGTCAAGATATTGCTATAAATATTATGACGCATGGAAGTACCCACGACCTTTATATTTTGAGCAATTAAGGGTCAAACTACAAAGGTGGCTTGTCTTAGACTAGCCGAGACACTATTCTGAATGTCCATAGAACCATAGAACTATTGAGACCTATAATTATCTCATATATATGAATTTTTCCTCTGACTACATCGCCTTAATGATTCATATAAAGGTGTCTTTCAAATAGATTGTGAGATTGATAATTTCAGGGATCGGGCAAATCACTTAAAGTTTAAGACCAATAGCATACAACTAATGATGTTCAGCTTAGCTTCCTAAATGCTGGAGCTACATTCTTGAAAGGTCTTCTTACTGTAGTTCTCGTCTGACAATGTCTTTGAATAAACAATTTTTGAGTCCTACCTTACTGATTTTCAGTCTACATGTACTTCTTCTTAAGACGCATCTCAGTTACATTTGGCCTGGCGCACTGATACGAAAATGCAGTCACATGTAGTAGTCAACTTCATAATGGTGCAACACCGATGCCTTGGTAGCACTAAACCTCGTAAGACTGTAAACTAAAACTCTCCAACTGCTTTAATAGTTGTTGGAACTTTCTATCTTTGTCTCAGTTTCTCGATTTTCAGTTTTTATCTGCTATTGTCAACAGCATTTGACTACCAATATGTTTTGGATGTACTTCAACTTCATCTGTCTATAAGCTGGAACTCTCCTCTATCCAAATAGCAAACTGTTCATCTCAAATGTTATTGTTGTTTACCCTGACCTGAGGCCATCTCGTTTTAACCGGTACTGCTCTATATATTTGCACACGTAGTCTCTGGAATATTGGTAAACGATAGAATTTTCCCATTGTTGGACAGGAGCTACAAGTTGCAGTCATCATGTTTTAACCATTGTTCTTTTGTATAGTGCTACATTCATATAGGTATCTGAAATGTTGGCTAGGCCATCGTGAACACTTCATTGAACATCTCATTGTTTGACGAGATCTACAAGTGTAGTCATCTTGTTATTACCGATGTTGTAATGTATATTTTCCCATAGGTTTCTGGAATATTGGTTACATGATATGCTAGAATAGCCACATTGTTGGACGGGAGCTTCAAGCGTAGCCATCATGTTATTACGGATTGTGTTATGTATATTTTCAAACAGGTTTCTGGAATATTGGAGAATTGCCACATTGTTGGACGGGAGCTACAAGCGTAGCCATCATGTTATTACCGGTGTTGTTATGTGTACTTTCACATAGGTTTCTGGAATATTGGTTACACGATATGATAGAATTGCCACATTGCCACATGTTGTTAGGGACTTAAGTCATGTGTACAAGTCGGTTTTGGCCATTCAATGTTAATTACCACATATGTTAATGTTATGTATATTTTCACATAGGTTTCTGGAATATTGGTTACACGATATGATAGAATTGCCACATTGTTGGACAGCAGCTTCAAGCGTAGCCATCATGTTATTAGTAATTTACCAATGTTATGTATATTTTCACACAGGTTTCTGGAATATTGGTTACACGATATGATAGAATTGCCACATTGTTGGACAGCAGCTACTAGCGTAGCCATCATGTTATTACCAGTATTGATATGTATATTTTCACATAGGTTTCTGGAGTATTGGTTACACGATATGATAGAATTGCCAAATTGTTGGACAGCAGCTACTAGCGTAGCCATCATGTTATTACCAATGTTGTTTGCGGCGGCATGCAGCTCCATCCTATTTGGTATCATATCAGATAAATTTGGTAGAAGGAAACCCATCGTTATAACTGCAGGTAAGTCCATTTTAGAACTGAAGAAAATACTAGAAAAATGCTTTAATATCCCGTAACTATGAAACGTTATTTTTACTATGTTCTTAACATTTCCTTCCCCCACCCACAGTATGTTTTATGATAGTTTTTTAATTCTTCACATTTTAATGTATTTTTGTGACTTTTCAAAAATTGGTTGAAGGTTATGATCTGAATAGACATTATTTCATTTGATTTTCTGTAAATTTTGAAATGACATCAACACCATATGGTTCTGAGCGTACATTAAATTAAAAACAAAAAATAAATACTTTCTGTAATTTTTAATACATTGTAAGATAATGGCAGAATAACAAATGGCGAGTTAACTATTTTGCTCAGTATATTCGTTTTCTATTGTTTCTTTCAGCGGCAATCATGAGTGTGAGTATCGCCACTATGATTATGGTGTCAGGGAAAAGTGCTTTCTACATTGCTATTGTTACAGCATTTTGTTTCGGTAAACATTCTTTAATATTTGTCTATTATATCAACCTAACTTGTTACAGAATATTAGTATGTAAGTCAAGCAATAATGTAAGTTCTTATGTCAAAAGTCTTTTGATAGAGATAAAAATAAAAGACATACGCATTGTTTAGGCGAAAGTTTACCACGTTATAAGTATATTCGAAGAAAGTGGATATAATAATAAGGAAAAAATATACGATATTTAAAATCAAAATAATCCTATCGCTGTTCTAGTCTATCGAATAAGTAATATCCATAGAAGTAAAGGGAAGTAATCTTATTGAAATTTGAATAGTTTGAAAACTCGCCTCCCACACCATGTAGGATAGAGATAATTATACATTAAATTAAGTCTAGAAATTTATTTCCAAGTCCTTCAAATAACTAAAAATGATTTCACAAATGTGAAGTTTATGATAGTTTTGTTAATATCAATAACAGAAGTTTTAATTTTTAATTTAAAGTTGTGATCCACAAAGAATGACAACTCTTGCCTTGGGCTAGTAATATAAGCAGAGATATCTATTAGTTTACTTCCCTTGCAATTATACAATTGAGTGGAAAATGAAAACTGTTTTAGACACAATATCATACTTTTTTGCACAACAAAAACATTTAGGATTTATTCATATGTGTTTGATTTACCCCTCAAAACATGGTTCCTATAATTTTGTCAACTTACTTATGGTAAAAAAGTTAACTTTTAACAAGCCAATAATAAAATGAAATACCAGTAAGTAATTAAAAGTGCAGATAATACAGTTTTGCTTGTATCAAAATGTCACAATAGAAGCACTTTTGTAATACAGAACACCTGGCAGGATTAGTAAAGGTGCAATTATATTGATCTCTATTTCCTATGCCTACATTACAGCAATGTTATATGCCGCCAATTGTTTACATATTAATTCAAAAAATAATTTTCAAACTAAATACCGTAGAATAAAATTAGCCACATTCGTTTTGGGATTTTCTTATACTTACTTCTGGTTACATTTTATATCAGATAATACTATCATTATATTATGATCACCTGATTGCTGATTGTCACGTTTTATTTCGCGACTACGTAGATTCTATGACAAGGTCTTGTTCGGTAAAAAAATATTTCTGATTCCATTGATGCATTGCCTGAAATTTACTACTGTTGCCTTTCAGAGAGGTCGAGAAAGTCTCATATTGACAACAATTATTTTATTTCACTGAATTCAACAATTCAAATGTTGACTGAGAAAAATCCAAACATTTTCTGCGGTTGTACTTTTTCCAGAGATTGTGTCCTAAGTTGTGTACGGCGTCCCCTTTAATTAAATGACGTCAAAATATTATGACGTCAATCCTGGGGGTTAGTGCGTGGTTTGATTACATGTACAAGTCAATACGGCTTTATTTCATCAATTACGTGTTTGCATTTAGATCAGTGGAAAGGACTATAACTCAAACAGATTTGATAATAATTTCTTTTGGCCTAATCTGTGTGTATAATTTGTAGTACTGGAGAAAAGTACACACAATTCTCAAAATTACTTTTCAGATAATTAATTAAAATGATATATTAACAGAAGTATAAATTGGTTGTTAGTGGCATCTCTTGAATAACTTTTATTTCTTTATTTGTTTTGAATTATTTTAGGTGTTGGGTTTGGCTCGTTTCAATCAGTGGACTTTGCTCTGGTCATGGACGTTTTGCCACAAGAGAAAGATAAAGCCAAAGATATTGCCGTCTGGCACCAAGCACTTATCTTGCCTAACGCATTAGCTACGCCAGTCGGCGGAATAATTTTGGACTACTTTCAGCAGGTGGACTGTCAGATTGGACTCGGATATATCATACTGTTTGCCGTTACTGCCGTTTATTTTTGTTTGAGTGGATTGTTTGTGATGAAGATCAAACGTGCGCGGTAGATACCTTGATAAAAAGCTATCAGTCACCATTTTAAAGAAAAATATTGTAAAAAATAAACTGGTTTTACAATGATGCTTTTGAAGGTTCTATTCAGGGGCACTGTGGAATAAATTGTATCTACCGTAAACGTTATACTTTTTACCGAAAATAATGCGGGTACACAAGAGTACGTGTTTCTTATTGTAATAACTTATGAACAATTTGTGAATTTTAAGAAGGTTGTAGGGAACAATTTCATTTATCAAATACTTAAATTGTAAGCCTTTGTTACGAATCAATCCGTTTTGAATATTAATATAAACACTTTGTTGTCTACAATTTCCTTGAGAAGATTGGTTAATATCATAAATGACTGTAAGCTCGAAGAGATTGTATCTTATTTTGTTTTACGGTTTGATTATTTTTCAAATAGTCATTGAATAGAGGGCTTATTAACCTATAAAAATTCTCATTTACAGGTAAATTACCTTTTTCATATGTTGTTAAGAATATATTCTTTCATGTGCGGCAGGCAAACTTAACTTCGTTAAATTTCTACAACGAAATTGAATATGATGGCATTGTATACCAAAGTTTGATTAAAATGTTCAGGCACTCCACTTAATACCTCTATTTCTGGGCACGTGCATGGTATTTACGTCTACTTAATATATTTTCACGATGTTTGTGTGATATAATTAAATGTTTTAAGTGTCTGTTTTACCACTATTCAACATTTGAGTATATACAAAGAAAATTTATAGGTCGAGAGTCAGCGGAGCATTGTGTATTTTCTATTTGTCACACCTCTTAATTAAAAGATCATTCTTAACTGACTTAAACTACTAGTAAGTGCTTAATATTAACTTGAGAAGCCTACACTAACGTAACGTATGGATATTGTATCATGTGCGGTTTGATTTCATTAAACGTCATGAATTAGTATTAAAAAATTAAGACCAAAAGAAAGAAAACGACTAGAAATAGGATGAAAAAGGTGTCGTTAATTCATTTCTAGGACTAATCTACCTTTTAAGTTATTTTTGTTTGGCTCAGGTTCTAAGAAAAGTCAAACAGCTTAAATATATCAGATTTCTGTCAAACTTTGAATTTTTGTAACTATTTTCGTAGAGTTGAAAGTACTTAAAAATGGAATTCAGTTTTTTCTTTAAATTTTGTAAGTATTTTCGTAGAGTTGAAAGTGCTTTAAAATGGAATTCAGTTTTTTATCGTTGGCAAATTCAGTATTGAATGAAAGTCAGTTTTGGAAAGAAAACATACTTTTAATACCTTCACATGCTTCCAGACGAACTTATGACAAACTTTCGCAGTATGTACTCAAATGTTGAATAAAGATAATACACGGCACCAAACATTTACTTTTATAGTATAATTACATGTATGTGTCTTTTGTCGTCATGACAGTGTTGACCTTGTTTTGGTTTATGAATAAAACCGAGCGCCGTTGTGCTGAAACCAAAGTTATGACTTTGCGACCAGTAAGGAACATTGCACATCCATACTGTTCGTTCATCCCCACATACATACATACTGTATGCTAATCCTTACCATACTGGACACGATTGATTCTACCTTTGCGACCAGTTCGCTATTCAGCCAGTATCTTTTTGATATGCACCCCTTTTAACAGTTATTGGTTCTGTCCAAATTTGGAAGATGGACAAGTTCATTTTAGAAATTCAGCAGGGTTAGGGTTAATCAAAAGCAGCACTTGTATGCAACTGATAAGCGGACTATATAGAACCAGATCAGACTGCACGGATGTGAAGGCTGACCTTGATCCATACTGATCGCAAAGCCCTCTAACGTTGATTTTCGCACAGCGGCGCTCAAATTCACATGATGCTGCGTTGTTTGTTTTTTTGTTGTTGTTGTTTTTTTTGCATTCAACGATGGTACACTAATCAAATAGTCCTGTAATAATGTTCTTGATCTAGCTGAATCTTTCCTATATCGGTATAGAGTTATCTCCTATGGACGATACAAATGGTCTGAACACAAACACAGACTAGACCGTCCACTGTCAGGTCCGGTGATTACAACACCAGCTATTTAAATACATAGGTATGACTTTTTTTGTTTCGTGCATCATGAACTGTTCATCATAATTACACCAACAGTAAGCAAATTTTAATTGTACTTTATATTCAGTTTTTGGATTATTTTTACTAATTATTTTCGTATATCCCGTATCCTGTCACCAACAAGCAGTGTAACGATTTTATCTTGCCGACTACCCTTTACTTACATGCTATAATCAACACATTTTGTAAATTAACAAAGCTACTTACAGTGCAGACTGGAATCCTACAAATCATTTGTTTGGTCATCACTAGTTGATTTACACCAGCCATAAAGTGCACAACGACCTGTGTTTTGGTTAAATCACAAAACACAAAAGCTCATTTACACAGGTTATGAACTGGTTTAGATTAGAAACACTAAAAAACTTCTTGTTCCATCCCTTCGAAAGTTACCGGATATCACGATGTCATAAATGTCTTGATACTTCGGCTTTCATCCCGTTTCCTGTTAAATCATTTATCTTGCACGTAGATTAAATGATCCTACAACAAACTGCTGAGTAACAAATATGTCAATTCCTTTATTTCACGATGATTTACTACTTAACTTCCAAAACAAGATTTCAACGTCCGTGTATTCCATACAGAGTTATTCCGCTTTTACGGCTAACTTTTGTCAAACTTCATGAGCCTCAACTTAAGTAGAATGAAATCGGCAAGAAAACACTAAATTTACTCTCGGGAACGATACTATCACCGGAGCTTATAAATAATCTGGCTTGATTCAATTAAGCCAGCAGTGTGGCAGCCATTTTGTATTATTAGTTACACTGCAGCGTATATCCCGTATCCTGTCACCAACAAGCTGTGTAACGATTTTATCTTGCCGACTACCCTTTACTTACATGCTATAATCTAATATTTTGTAAATTAACAAAGCGTCAGCCATTTTTTTTTAAATCAAAATTCATATCTGAAATATACTAGCAGGATATGGAATATATCCTGTCTCCACGTGACGTCTATTGACCAATAGAAATGCAAGAATCTTGTAGGAGGCAAGATAAAATAAAATACCTTGTATTTGTATTTCTACCAAACACAAGAATCAGGAGAATCCGTGTGCGGATATAGAAATATACGAAGAAGAAGCTCATTAAATACGAAGTGCTAAATAATAATTCGATCCTCGTAAGTACTTTTATTATGCCAAATTTTCAAAAAACTGACAAAAAAAAAAACCTCCCGTCGGACTGTACAAAAGTGTTTTAGGAAACGGCACGAATCTCAGCTAAATAAACATTAAGTACTAAGAAAGGGACTCTTTTTGCACTCCAGGTGCACCAATCGTTTTTATTTGATAAGGTATATAACGGGTAAAAATTTCTAAATTCATACTTAAAGACAGGAATCACTTGTTCTGCGTAACTTTCACTACTCAAACGACGTGGGGACCACGTGATCTGATAAAATTATGGCCAGTGTTACCATGTTTTTTGTTTTATTACAAATATTAGACTGAATATCAGTAGTGTAGAAAACATATTGGTGCCATTGTATTCAAACATTGAAAAATATAAAAAGAAGAACACATCAAAGTGAATTAGGATTGTTTTATTTCATCAAATGGTATGAGAACAAAGTGTTCTTAGCCCATAGACTATGACATTGTGACATCTAAATTAAATACTTTAAAATTCTATTGGTTCATAATACTTTTATACCAAATCTTAGTTCATAAATGATATATTTAGTTTTTATTTCATTTTGTGCAAAAAGACATGTTCTATAAGTGAAAGAGTAACATGTTTATAGCATAAATTAAAGTAATTAACAAAAATATGTTATAGACGGTTATATTCCAATGTGCATACGTCCTTATATAAGTATTCGCGTAAGCAAAATATTAAACCTTATCCTGCTAAATTGCTATAATGAACTTGTCCATATTTCAATTTGGACAGTACCATTAACTGTCAAAAGGGGTGCTTACCAAAAAGATACTGACTGAATGACGAACAGTGCAGGTCATGATCAGACTGCACGGATGTGCAGGCTGATCATGATCTACACTGGTCGCAAAGACTGAATCAATCGTGACCAGCATGATAAGGGTTAATTTGAAGTTCACAGATTATGCACTGCTCAAGAGAAAAATTGTATATGGGGAATCTTTCAAAATCGTTGCCACACTTCATAACCCATCACACAAAACGTTTTTATCATGTTAAACAATTGAGTATAATAAAAACTCTCTTCTAAAACGGCTGTTGTGCGTTACAACGGCAACAAGACAGTGATGAAACGGACCATTTTCGAAAAGTAAGATTTTACACTATAGAAAATAAAATTTTCAAATCCCAAATTTAAAATTCAAGTTGTTGTGCAGTAAGTACTTGTGAAAATAAAGTGTTATTTTCGATAATTCTAATTCTGTGTCGGAAGTACTTTAAATAAAATATCAGTTAACTATCAAATTGCCATAGCTGCATAAAATGTCAATGGGGTAAATAAAGCATTGTACATTGAAATCTAAATGACAACAGAATCGAACTTATCAAGCGTCTGGCTTTTCAACAAAAACCCGAGAGCATTTAATGTTTATTTTGAATCGGATTGGAAAATACTTTTTTTCATTTAATTTGCTAGGGTCATACTTTATCATGTTGCAAATGAATTCCAAATATATGTATTCTGTTAATAGTGCTTGTGTTATCTTTTGGTTTTGTTTTGTTTTCTCTATTGGCGGATGGTCATTTCTAAAGTCTATAAATATGTTGATTATTTTCCCGTAACATGCAAATAGCTTCTCAGAAGATGTTATCATTTTTGCGTTTTACCAAGTCCAAAGAGTTTCCTCTGATATCTTGGAAATTAGAAAATCTTTTCAATATATTACTAAACCTGAAGTGACCAGTTTGTTGAGGCATAACCCGAGAGCGTTTGATATAGCTGCTTCTTGTTAATTAAATGTAAACTCTAGGATAAATATCCATCAGGGAAAGCCGGGTTCTAAAAATAATCGCAGCCTCCCAGACCTTAACCCGGCACGCGAACGTGCACCCGACCAACACACACATAAATCAAACACAGCGGGCTTAAACCGGTTTATGGTGCACCTGACTTCATTCTTACCACCACCATGTTCCAAAGTCAGAAGACGGTGTAAATAAAAGTTATCCTCGCCATGTGAAAGCCTAACATACACAATTATTATGTTAAACGCAAAAATGCTCTTGTAAATTTACACAAAAAGCTATCCTTACGAACCTTTAGCGCGTGTACTCGGTGCCTTTGTAGAAGACAGAGCAACATGGGAAACAATCTTACGGGAACGCACATTACTTTATCCGCAGCTAAAGCTTTTCTAAGATATGAAGAAAAGGATATAACTTATATCTTAATGTGCGTGTTAATCTGTGGTCACATTTGTTATGAAAGGATTAGCTGGTAAAACGTTGGTGTGTTTCTCACTAATGTAATTCGAATCAGTAAATTTTATCTCAACTTTGATAAGTCGCAAGTTTTCTGTATATTCATTTATAATCAGAAACACTTCGTATATACAAAATATAAAAACAACAAAAACGAAATCAAATAGTCCATTATACCACGACAAAGCAAACAGAAATTTGGTGTTAAGCCAAACCTACCGACACGTGTAATTCCCACAATACGTTTTGATGTTTATTGAAATTTACATTTCATCTTGATTTTGGATATCATTAAAATGTCATTTTGCAACCGACAACAATATTGATGCAATAATGTGTATTGTCAAAGAGATTTTGGATGTTGATTTGATGAAGGAACATGAATATCGTTAAAATGTATCTTATACTTTCACAAAAATATGTTATTAGTATAAATTTATTAAAAACTAGGAACTCCTTATTGAATATATTTAACTTTGGTTATACATATTAATTGACTATGTTCAGCTGCAGTCAGAACTAAAATCATATAAGCCGCGCCATGAGAAAACCAACATAGTGCATTTGCGACCAGCATTGATCCAGGCCAGCCTGCGCTTCCGCGCTGTCTGGTCAGGATCCATGCTGTTCGCTAACGGTTAAGCTTTGAAAGCGAACAGCATGGATCCTGAACAGACTGTGCGGATGTGCAGGTTAATTGGTCTGGATCCATGCTGGTCGCAAAGGCACTATGTTGGTTTTCTCTTGGCGCGGCTCAATCATTAATTGCCATTTCAGGTAGTGGACCGGTAATTAGAATTGGCAAATTACGTATTCTTCAAATGCTGTTTCGGCATTCCCCATTTTATTTTTACGGAAAACCACATAGGCGTTGAGTTATAGTTATGTCCGGAGAATGCCGAACTGCTTTACGAATATACGTAATCACACGGATATTGCCGAGTGCCGTTACGAGTCCATTACCTTAAACACACTCATACAGCGGAACTTACACATTTATTAGTTACCTTACACACAATACTGTTTATACATACAACTACATGGACATAAGTCATTTTAATTTCATAATGAATGTTGGGCGAAAAACAATCTGACTAAAGTACATCTCTAATTAACGCTACGCTTTGGATCTGAAGACGTGCTATTGATAGCCTCATTCTGATTACCATTCCGCTAGCCAATCAGAGCCTTGCTTTCAACATTTTGAAAGTGAAAGTAGAAGTTTAAAACATTTATTCTTGCATAAAAACTACCTTTTTCACTGGATCCGCCCATGTATTAATTAACATGAGAAAAATCGTGTGCAAACAAGGCAATTCACATGCTGTTAATACCCGATTTTTATTTTTGAAATGCTTTCCCAGGGTCGTACTGTATTTCTGCGCAGACTGACATCTGGTATCTGCGTCTTGTTCTTTTCATAAAAACCTCTTCATGTAACATAAAAGATGCAATCTAAACCATAGAATGTTTTGCTGTATCAGTTACCAACGCCAAATGCGCTGCCCCCAACAATGTTCGTACTCGCTTCTTCCCTTGTTTACTCCCCTTTTAGAACTGTGCGTCGTTTTAGTTTTTGTAGATAAATGTGAATGTTAAAGAATCGCGTGTAACTAGAAAGATTGTTTGTTTTTAGGAACCATATCTATGATTTTGGTAAGTATCAATCGGTATGTTTCTATCTAATTTCTCAAAGAATTTATATAATCAGTTTGAAACCTTGACACTACGTTCGTACTCATCCGTACTCCAAATGTGTCCGTACACAATTTAACTCGAATGTAAAGTTATTCTTCTTGAAATTGTGCTCCTGTTCACCAAATTGTTAAGTTACATGTACAATTATTAGTAATTTCATATTTGTAATAACTAGAGATTTAAATATCGTTTGAAAACCTTCAGGATGTACTTCTGATGGTGTTGTTTATTTCTGGGCCCTGGATACGGATATTTAAAACATGTTTACCATTTCCAAGAACAACCAGAGTGGTAATTAGAAAATGTACCGGAATCGTAAAGTCACCACGTATGGAAACAATACATTTAGTCGTCGTGAAATGTTTTTATGCAAGAATAGCTACAATACACGTTTGTTTTGTGTATTAACATCTGCAGAAGCCCTTGGGATATGTTTGTGACCTCGACCTTTGGTCTCGGTCACCAAACAATCCCGCAGGCTTCTGCAGAGGTTAATACACAAAAAAAACGTGTATTATCCCTACATAATTACCCTGGGTTTTTCACATTTACAATTCTTATGACGACCACATCGTGACTACGCCCTCTCGTTTTGCGAGAAATCACGGTACGGACTTTGTCACGTAAGGTGTCAGACAGCCGGTTAGCTCAGTCGGTAGAGCACTCGCCCTGTAAGCGAGGGGTCCCGGGTTCTAGCCCCGGACTGACTGCACATTTGACATTCAACGCTATGTTGATGGTTCTGCTTGTTGAAACGAGTCGTCTGATTGGTTCAAATAAAACTAGATTTGCGAAAATAAAAATAGCACTATGGAAATCTAAATATACAGAAAGATGAATGTGAATGGTTCGTTGAGAAGATCAAGTACTCCAGTCAGATTGGGTGAAAAATATCTTTTGGCTCAAACTAATATCAAAGGGACCTTAATAATAATGTTAGATCTAATAAAGTAATTTGTCGATTTATCCAACCGATAAACATCGGTACATTGGCATATATCCCGTACCAACCGGGCTGCCCACAGTCACGGCCAGAGCTTACGATACCTGCAATGTAAAGCTTTTTAACAGTTCATGCAATTACAGACTCTTATCAAAAGTATACCTTTGCTGTACCTCAAGGGAGTATGTTTGGGCATCTATTGTTTCTAGTGTATTGTGACTGATATGAGCAAAAGTGTAAGTGACATATGCAGGCTTTCATCAAAATGATAGTGTCATCACATTCTCTCATAAAGGCTCTAAGGTTATAAATAATGATTTATATTAAGAGCTTGACAGTTGCAGTAAATCAGTGAGCTGATAATAAGACTTTCTTTACATCTGGGTAAAACCGATTGTTTTTTATTTGAAACAAGGTGGAAGTTATTAAAACTTAAATGTTTTTCAACAGATTGTTATGGTCGTACAATGCAAAATATCTAGGAGCAATATTAGATCATGAGTTATCTGATATTTTCGTATTTCTAATAAACCAGAATTTAACACATTGGTTTAGACAGAACCACAATTTGAACATGAATCTGAACAGGTTTGTTAAAGTAGTTTATGACAGCATTTTTGGATAACACAGCATGGTTGGTGTTTAGCCCTTTAATTGGATGCTACTTTTTTCGTATTTAGTTGTGTCTGACCGACTGTAGCAATTTCTTACTATAATATTTAAAGTCATTAACCAATATTGCATTTTTTATCATTAACACTACTTGCTTTAACAGATGAATTGTGAACCTTCATGGGTCATCCCGGGATATGCTTCGAGAGCTATAGTTGGATACGTGTCCGTGCGTGTGTGCGTGTGTGTCACGGAATATATAGAATGCACTTTATATGTCTGAAGAAATATCAAATTATAATTATTCTCTGCGATATCTTCCTTTCATTTGTAAAAATGATAACATACTTAGATGTCAGATGCATTGCTGTTTGTATCAGTTGATAAGACAAATATATTATCACAATAACTTTTAGTAAATCAAATGAAATCATATCAATTCAATCAATGTGACATCCGCTTATGAAGTGATTATTGTTTATTTTTCTTTCACCATTTCTTAAAGCTTTAATAAAGTTACAGTTCATTAACTTAAAGAAGAAAAATATTTAGTAATACCTTTTATATACCATTTCCCCCCGATTTTACAACTGTATGGCCCGCCACTGTCTCCCTGTAAATAAACAATATACTTCTCTAATGTATCTAAGATCCAAAAGATATTTGTTACACAACACCAACAAAATATACATCTCAGTATTGTGCGTTTGAACCTGAACAAACAAGGTATGTCTTCATATTGACATAGAAATTCAACAAAAACCCTTTTTCCAAGAAAAGATAACTTGTTATTAGAAAGCGTCAGTAAACAGGATTCATGGGATTGTATGGCAGATAAATTTATTTTTAATGTTCACTAACGCACGGCCTGTAAACACTGGCTCCCTCTCTTTGAGGAGATGAGTTGAAAAAAAGAGCCAATGACACTTTCTTAGCGGCGCTAATGACAGGAACTATACGAGAAATGTAAACAAAGAAAGAGGGTGAGTTGATCTTTTACTCTCTGTAAACAATTGAAGACTTATTTAAAAAACGGGCAATGTAGTTCCACTCAGAAATGGTTATACTTCTTCTTACGTATGCAGGTTGATTTGCAGAGTGAAAACATTAATTGTCGTGACGTGAGGACTTTTGAAAGTTGCGAAATAGGACAGGTTCGGACCCAAAATGGGCATATGGGTATATATTTAGCCCTAATTTACACAAATCAGAGATTTCAAAGTCCTCGTACATATCTTGTTGAAAGAATGTCTTACTACTGTATAACCTTAGTGGTTTGTAGACGGGTTACAGCCGTCTATGTGCATTTGTGACCAGGAGGAGGAGCCAGCGCCGCAGAGGTAACGCTAAGAACCAGAGGTGGAGCCAATGTACATTTAATTTCAGGTTGTTTAATGCCTTTAGGTTATCATCAAACTACCCTTTCCTTAAACTGTATTAAGATATATTTGCTCTTCTATTCTCTGTATAACATGCTAATGGTGCTCGAACATAGGGTCATTAATTTTATATGATATTTCCAATGTAAGTGAAATTTTCCTTTCTACACAGTCTTCATGACCAACCGTTCGAAATTTCGGAACTGAATTGAATAGTGTAAACTATTACGGCAATTGATATGATTTCAAACTATAGTTATTTTTAAATTGCACTTCTATTTCCAATACTTCGTTTGTTGTGTGTTAAGTCACACTTTAAAACTTAAAGTGTTATTGATGGACATGTAAACGGCCTTGTTTTAATAAGAAAATTAAAACTTACAGCCAAAAGTTATTTTATCCCATATATCATAAAGGTAACAAACAAATTAAAATGTTATGTTTTCACGTTTTTATTCAAATTAGGCTACTGTATTAACATGCCAATCCGTAAGACTTTTAGCACAGCTTAAGCGTGACTTAACAAATAACAAACCAAATATTTAAAATAATAGTAAATTCCAAGAATAAATAAGATTTATAACCATAACCATTCCTACATAGTTTACATTACCCAGTTTAATAAAGAAAAATCATTGGCCTTGAAAACTGTGTCGAATATGAAATTACCCTTACATTGAATACACTAATGATCCTATGTTCCAGTGCCATTAGACATGTTGCAACAAAGCAAAGTTAAGAAGAGCAAATGTCTAGGAAAAAACGGAGAGTTTGCTGACCGCTTAAAAGAGTTAAATACCCTTAAATTAAATGCGCATTGTTCTCCGCCTCTGGTTCTTTATGCCACCTCTGTACCTTAAAGCTGGCTCCTCCTCTGGGTCACAAATGCACATAGAGGATGGAACCTGTCAACAAATTACGTAGGTTATGCAGAAATAAGACATACTTTTTAACAAGATAAGTACGATGACTTTGAAATCTCTGATTTGTGTAATTTAGGGCGAATATATACACATATCACAGGTGTTTGAAGCTCTATTAATGAAAAATATGTGCAGGTTAAAATATCTAGAAGAAATCGTAGATCTCTGAAAGAGATCCGGGTTGGCAACTTCACGCCTCATTTCGATTTTTTAAACGGCGATTTTGAAGGCAAATGACGTTGGATTTTTGTGTCCATGATGCACCATTCCAAAGATAAAAAAAATCACTTTTGTACGTTATTATATGTCTAGGACTCATTTCATGTATAGAATACACATTTTGCATATAAAGTACATAAAATGTTCTGGTATTCGGCCATTTCGTATCTAACTTCGGTCAGTCGGAGAGAATGTATCGCTTAGCAACAAATTAAGAATCTTTGCATCCCACAATGTGCACGAACAAGGACAAGCAATTGTTCAACTCGTAAAAAATTGTAGCGTCATTTATAAATACCAGTTGGTCATTGTGGAACAGGAAGAATATTTTTGCTACCCTCTCCCCTGGTTTGAAACATAAAGGAATTTAAAAGTGTAAACTGTACAGTACCTGACACATTTTAGAAGCTGAATGTCCGATTGCCGAAGTTAACACGAATGTGTTTTTCACGAAATCGCCAATAACATAGTTATTTCCAAAGTCCATTTATCACCTTTTATCTTAACTGTCATTATTAACATGGCTGCAGCTATTTCCATGTACTACTGTATGCATGTGACGTCATTTGTTATCTACGTCAGTAATGAAATGAAACCATTGAGGCCCGTCAAGTGTTTATTATTCAGTTTCATGTATCCCTTGAAAGAAAGTTGATGTTCTGGAAATTATCGTTACACAGACCGCTGGAATGCATGGAACTGAATTATTTCTTGGATAAGTTAACAAGAAATTAGAAAAAAAAACATTTAATCATTGGAGAGCATAATTATGTAAATACCATGGTGAAGACTATCTAAAAGCGACTCAGTCGCGTAGCTGGAACCTTTTTCAAAGTACGCAGGCGTGGTTAAGATGGTATAGGTGTATTGTCCCCCGCTATATTTTTAAAGTTAGGACGGCAAATAATGCATTTTGTTGTATATTTGAAGTAAAAACATTGTTAAATATGTACCACAACTGCAATTTTCTACTTTTTCGGCGACGCCGTCTAAATTCGTTTTCGTTATCTATGCCACGTGACTTCAGTTTGCAAATCAAACAACTTGATAACGCATTAGAGATAATTTATCAAAACGGAAGATTTATGTAACACTCTGCCTGATTGGACGAGAGTGTCAATTTCTTTCACTCTGTTGATTGTGCTACGCTGAGTGAAATGTAGACAAAACGTTTATCCTAAACGACGCTGTTCACAGTTTTAAAGCTAATTTTGGCTCAGTATATTTAGCAAGAAAATTGATATATCTCAAAATGATAAGTAAGTTTAATAAATATGATAAAATCCTGTTCAAATACCAACATATATCAAATTAAGGAAAGAGCTGAATACGGTCTGCGTATCACATGCATAAGGGTGTGATAAGAGTCTTTTATGTAGAGAAGTGCTTTTTAAAAGATTTTCCTTGTTAACATTGTCGTCTGTATATGAAAAGGTTTCTTGCTTTTGTGACTTATTCAGATTGCATATTAAAATTAGAACTTGTTTGCTTTGATATATTTGTTATAAATTATTTAACTGATTTATTATATATGAATATTTTTCTTTAGTATGGTATGCAAATATTGAACTCAGTTGAAATCTGTTTTATTATATATATGCTATATAATGACTGAATCTCATTACTCTGAAATGAGGGTACGCTGCATACAGTTTATCTATGTGATATGACTACGGACAAACTTTGCTTATGAAACAAAAATGTTGAAATAATTACAATTGTATGTTTTGCTTGACCTTCACTTTTTATGGGTGTGACGTCATTGTCCAAAGATTCATGAATAGCGAATATGCATTTGTTAAAGCGGGATCAGTTGGCCTATTTTAGAAATAAATAAAAATAATAAATAAAAAAAAATCCTTTAATTGATTTTTTCTCATGTATTCTAATCAAACTTGATTTGTAGCATCTTTATCAGGCCCGCAGCCAACTTTGTTCAGCTGGGACATTTAACCCCTTTTAGGGGCTGCTAGAGCTAAAACTAGAAATGCCTTTATACAGCGTCTCATGAACAGCTTGGTGGATCTTTGTCATACTTGGTCTGGAGCATCATTATAAGGTCCTCTTCCAAATTTATTTATATAGGAACTTGGGCCCTATTAGGGACCACTGTAGCTAAAAGTAGATATGCCTTTCTTCGCATTAACCACTAAAATGTAATGGATTTTTTATCAAACCCGATGTGTAACAATATCGTAAGGTCTCCTGCTATTTTGTTACAAATGGGGATAGGGACCAATTTAGCTAAAAATATAAACACGTTTAATGACAACTTCTCATGAACCGCTTCATGAATCCTAATCAAACTACTGCTGTAATTATTCGTCTAAGGATAAACGAAACAAAATTGCAACCCTACGAGACCTTTGCGAAAGATTAAAAGAGAACCATTTAAATTGTTAAAGTGCGGTGTTTTGTTTTGCAATTTGAAAAATGTTAGATGAAAGATGAATGATAGATGAAAAATTCATAAACTTCTTTCCTTATTACAATTCGCCGACCATCATTTTTAAAGATATTTCTTGTTTATTATAGATTTATTTTCGTTACATACAATATCATGCTTTTCACAGAAGTTATACACTTCGCCTCTTTTTTATGCACGGATTTCTTGCACTAATATGACCGAGCATATGTACACAGAGCGAATCTTTTATTCTTTTGCTATATATGCATTGATTGATCATTTGAACAAAGTCGGTGGTCTTATTTTTCAATACATTTGTTGTTAAAATAATGAAGACATTTTAATTGTCATAACTTCTAAAAAGTTAATCATCAAAGACCAATCGAAGGGTTATATTGAAAATTTACGATTTAATTAACCATATCAAACATCTTTCTAAAGGACTCTGAGGTGGCCACAACTCAGATGCTAATACATGTATGATCGTTTCCCAGTCCTCTAGTAATGGGAATTATAGATGACTAGTAGACTCTTGGAACTCTTATCTGTACATATTTTGAGCTTCAAAAGTACTTAGTCACAGAAGAAATCCAGTATATTCAATCTAATTTAATGGGTTATATCTTATAGTTTTTCTGTTGTTACAAATTATTTTCGGCGAATTTAGGTTTTTCTCAGACGTAATTCACCTCGAATTTTAAAACCGGAAGCTGGATAGGGTATGGCGGAATACCAGTAGGGTGATTTCGATAGTGTACGATAACGAATAAAATGAACGACTTGGGTATGTTTCTTACTAGATGGGCTCAGCATACCATTTAAGAGGAATGATTATTTTACCACTTTAAAGGTGTTTTCATTGGTAGTTGACATGTGATTCAACTAGTTTATCAGTCGATAAAAAATGACAAAAAAGACAAGATTTACTTGCCAACCTGTACTATTTCATAGTATATTAGTTGGGTGGGATATGGTAATGCACATATTTATTGATAGAGCTTCAAGCGCCTGTGCACTTATATAAACATAATATCATGTCCACTTTGGGTTCGAACTTGTCCTATTTCACAACTTTCAAAAGTCCCCACGTCACAAAATGCTTTCGCTCTACAAACCAACCTGCAAACATTAGAAGTTAACTGTCAGGATACGAATTATATGACCCATGGAAGTACCTACGCCTTTAGTATCTTGAACAATGAAATAGGTCCAATCGCTAAGGTGACTATGTCTTAGACTAGCTGACAAACTATACAGTATAGAATGACGTTTGTTAAAACGTATAGCTGGTGAGACCAAATATCTCATACAAAAATTTTCCTCTGGCTACCTTGCCTTACATGATTCGTATACCAATGATTCGTAAATGATTTCAATTATGAGCTAGATAATTCCAGGGGTCAGGCAAATCACTAAATGTTTCAAACTAACAATCTTCAGTTAATAATAATTAGCTGAAACTCCTATAGGCTTGACACTCTATACATGACTGGTCTTTTTGTTGAAGTTCCCGTCAAACAATGTCTTTGAATCACGAGTCCTATCGCATAGATGCTCGGCCTCTGTCCTCTTAATTGAAGTTGAAACTCAATATAATTGCCCTGAATCTTGATTGCTCAGCGCCTATATGCTATCATATGTAGCACTTAACTACCATATAGGTATATTCTCGATGCCTTAGCTGTACTTCGCCAATAACGCTGAACCGTCTGTAAGCTGGAACTCTCAATAGATTACCAAACTCTGGGTCTCTGCTTCAGCTTTCCGGTGCTCAGCCTTTATTTTCTATCGTCTATAGCATTCGACTACCGTTAAGGTAAAACTCCTATGCGCTGGCCCTATAGCTCGAGACATTCTTGAAATTCTACAACTCTGCTTTAGTCTGTGAACTTTAAACGTCTTCTTTTTAATAAATTATCCGCCCTGACAGGGTAGTTGCAATAACTTCCTTATCAAGGTACTGGGATAAATTATTAGTTGAATCCTCGATCTCTCTTCTTCAGTCGCTGGATACAGAATGACTTCTGTGTGTGTGTGTGTGTTTGCGTTTGTTTACCCTCGCCACCGGATAGACTCCATCTGGGCGAGCATTCGTCTAAGTTTTGTTGATCTAAAGTTATATCTTCTAAAGTTGTAGTCGTCTAAAGATGAGTAGTCTAAAGTTGAGTTG
Organism: Mercenaria mercenaria; assembly: GCF_021730395.1. Lineage (NCBI taxonomy): Eukaryota > Metazoa > Mollusca > Bivalvia > Venerida > Veneridae > Mercenaria > Mercenaria mercenaria. The sequence continues at coordinate 49,375,872 of NC_069362.1, forward strand.
AGTGGTCTAGATGTCCGTCTTCTAAGGTTGTCGTCTTCTAATGTTGTTTAATTATCAGGTCATCTCACGGCACTAACTGTGTTTTGTCCGACTTTTGATGACGCCATTATGTTGACCTCAGTTCCGTCTTCTAACTTAATTGGTGTACTACGCCTTCTGGTTGCCTAAGTTTTGTCGCCCCGCCACCGCTCTCATGATGGCAAAACGAATGACCGATGAAATGCCATGTCGTCGCAGATAACGTCGTTGTCCATCCAGCCTGCTCATCGTCTATAAGCCGGAACTCCAGTCTTCTGTCCTCCTAGTGTTGAGTTGAACTAGCTAGGACCAGCCTAACTAGGTTTCGGATTGACCTACTTGACATTCTTTGGGAGCTTTCCTTCCACACCCGCCGGTAGTAGTTGACAAAACAGTGGAACCGGATGAACCGCCGCCAAGCAACACCCAGCCCGGATAAAACGAAGGTAAAAGCCGACAGCCGTCGAAGATGGAGAACGATGGAAACGAATACATGTGTCTCGGCAAAAGGATGTGTAGTCGATAACGATATCTCGGCGAGATGAACTTCCTTCGGCTGTTGTTCTCTCTTTAGGGCCACTACCGCCGATGTCAGTCATGTGTCTCTAACTAGGCCATGTGACAATATACTACAATATACATGTTGACCTAGTTAGCGACATTTGTTCCCTCTCCACGACGTGAACGTCTCGGCGGACCAGGAGAAGATGACTTCTCTGTCATCAATCTACCTATTTATACCTTAGCAGACATGATCTTTGATTGGTACTACTATATAGAAGTTGTTTCTGATTGGTCCAAATCTGTACATAGTATTTCACAACGGGTACTTGCTTTAGCAAATAACTGGTTCCCTTTAACTATTTTATATAACATAATGTGTGATGCTAGGATCCAGCTAAGACTGCAATTAACCCAAATCGTCAATAAATGACCAAAATCCAATTATTTACATCAATTCAAATATAATTATAGCAATGGTAGCAAGAAAAGTGAGTCATGCACTATCTTTGCTTATGTGTAACGTTATCAATATATCAAAAATACAAATTATTCTGACAATATCCATGTCTGAGTGGAGCTACATTGCCCTTTTTTTATAAATAAGGTCTTAAATTCTTTACAGAATGTAAAATTTCAACACCCACGTTCTTTGTTTACATTTCTCGTAAAGTTCTGGTCCTTAGCATCGTCTCGGAAGTATCATTGGCTCTTTTTTACAACTCACCTACTTAAAGAGAGGGAGTCAGTGTTTACAGGCCGTGTAACGGCTGGTGTCACTCTAGATTTAGATCAAGAGTCACTTCCAACATTTTTAACAGCATTCATATCAGTCTAAGTAATTAGAAACATTGCAATAACTAAGATTGCAAGATTGCATTCCATATTATATACTAAGAATGATTTAAAAATGACGCAGAATTAAAGATATTCCTGTCAATTATTAGTAATGTAATTTTGAACTGCCATGCAATATATTACATTCAGGTGTTGCTCCCAGCTTTCAGTTTCCAGTCTGTACAATTCTTTTATATATATTTTTTTTTAATGCCACATTGACACAATTATAGACCAGGTTCCCGCCCTGGAAGTAGAACCACCGACCTTTCGTTAGTCTGCTGGATGGTTTTCTCACATGAGAAAAAATTCCTCCCCAAGTAAGGTCTAGAACCCACAGCGGTGAAAGGCAAGTAACTCCATGTCGATGACCTTAACTGTTCGGCTCCATTACATGTTCAAATATATTAATGTCAAGAAAACTTACATAGCATGCATCGGCGTTCTGATAGCCAGCACAAAAAGCAGTTCCTTTCTCTTTTGGTGGTGATTTTAATTTCGGTCCAAACAAAAACTGGTTACACAATAAAGGAATTTTTCGGTCGAGCTGAACTTCTTTGAGCACATCATCATGTCCAGTCCCTGTTGCCATAATGCAAGAAAAGCAGTAATATTAACAGTTACAAAAACTAAGCAATAATATATCCCAAACATTAATTTGCCAATAAATAAAACCATCGTTTCTAGTTCAGATGAGAGAATTATATCACGATGACACAATCCAAGTGATATTTATTAAGAATACGCATCTAAACGACAAATACTGATTTTATTTAAGAGCAAATCCATTGTTTGTGATATATCATTTCGATTCTTCAACGTAATCAAGGAGTATAATCCTTGAGGACATCAACCAAATATTTGCCTGTTTCGTGCGGGCTTCTTTCCAGCGTGCCGCTATGACGTCTTACGCAATGACGTACAAACAGTGAATAATTGCATAATACCACTCATTTTCAGTCTGCTTTGTTAGAGAAAAACAAATCCGGTTGCGTTAGAATGTATTATAAATGTTATGCAACCAGATTACCAAATTCCGGATTAGCGGGTATCCATGTCATAAATAGACTGTCGCCCGGGATATCATAATGTTGGAAATATATCCGGGAACACACCATTTTTATATAACAGAGCTACGCTTTAACCGGCGCTATGGGACGCGAGGGGTATTGCACATTACATTACCTCTCGTGAACAGACTCAATCAAACCGAATCTGTTACAATGTTGCTTGTTTGCACTCTATACTTCTAAAGGATGTTCACAGATTTTATTAACTATCACAACATCAGTCTTTAAAAGCCTCGCGGCAGCTGTAAAACATCTCCTCGTACTTAGACTCGGTTTTCCTATATTTTCTGGTCTTTTTGAATCACGGAATACTTTCATCTTTACTAAAAAACAAGAGTGCCGCTTAAGCCGGTTCTAAGGCGCGTGAGAGGCATTGGACACTCCATTACCTCTCATGAACAGACTCAGTCAAACTGAATGTGCTAATATTAATTTTCTATGTTGTGTTGTTTTTTTTGTTGTTGTTTTTTTTTTGCCTCCAAAAGATCTTTTCACAAATTTTATCAAATCTTGATCAAACAAATGAATAAATGCATTTAGAGTGCAACCTCTGTAGAGCAACACCCTTTGGGAGATAAAAACATTGACTACTATGTAGAGGTTGTTGTTCTGGAGAGGTAAATTTGATAGTATATTTCAGCTTAGGGACATTTTGATGATGTTGTTATACAGAGGTTTTGGATTAAGAGATGGCCGCTCTGGAGAGGTTGTACTGTACTTCCTAAAGTTAAAAGGTCTGAAATGTTGGTTCAGAATAATTCACATTTAGTCCAAAGTACGGAAGCATGGAGGGCACATGTATTTTTCATTTATCTCGTGGCCATGAGATAAACTGAAGGATTTTATTATTTTCAAAAGCTGTGTTTCTCTACCTTATACGTGGCTACGAGAACTGAAAGAAAATAAATTAAAAAGAAAAAAAAACAGTTTGCGTTTATTTATTTCGTTGCCACAAAATAAACTGAGGAATTTCTTGAAATTAAAAAAGCAGCAAAAGCTGAAAAGCGGGCACTCTTTGCTGCGTTTTTCCTATTTCCGAGAAAATAAAATGTCATTCCGTTCATCTCCTGGCCACGATACAAAATGACGCTTTTCTTTCGCAAAAGGTATTCTCCTTTTAGTTTGCCTCGTGGCCGCGATATAAAATAGGGAAATATATCCTTTTGTTTAAAAAATCTTTTCAAAACTTCATCCCGTGCCCACGAAATAAAGTGAGATTTCACCTCCATGCTTCAAACATGGATATCATTCGTGAAAATATTTCAAATCGATGTCTTTCTTACCTTTTGTTTTACCCCACCCGGTAGTGAAACACTGGCCTTTGGGTGGTCTGACTCTGTTCTTTGGTGGTTTGGGTTGATGCAGACATATAGGTTGAACGTAATCTGTGAACTCAATTGGTTCCTATTAAAGTAGGGAACAATCAGTCGAGGGGTAAATGTGAAAGATAGATGAAAAAGTAGTAGTTAAGAAACCTAATGGAACGGTATATATTTTTAGAGCATCCTTGACATTTATGTAATAGCCCACCACTCGCTGACATAAGCTATGTTATGTACTGGTGATAAGTAAAATAAAGCTACTGTAACTGTGAAAAATAGTTAATTCAAAAATATATTATGTTCAAATTTCATATCTGAAAATAAGAGCAATTACTTACATGTAACAGTGTCTATGTAAGCATATTTAAGTTGTTTACCGTACTGTTTATTAGGTGTTACATATTACAATGCACACACTATCAATGTGTATTAGAACACTGAATTAGTTTGTAAATGCCATTATTTCTTTTACAAAAAGCTTTAATTTTGGGATAGCCATACAGTACCAGTGTTTCCAGTGGCAATGAAGAGAGGCAATTATTATTATTTTTGTTTTTATGTTTTTGAGAGTGTGTGAGATACAGAATTTTCAGTATTTTAATCTAAATTACATTTCCTGTCATATTATACAAGGTCGCAATCGTGCGCATTTTTTTGCACATTAACTAAGACTTCATTCCATAAAGTTAACATTACATGTTGTAAGATATATTCACATATTTACATGTACGGGATATTTAAAACCCAAAATTTACCCAGTCGCATGTAAGTAAGCGACTATTACAAAGATTCAAATGCCTCATGAAAAATTATATAGCTTTAAAGAATATCATGTAAGTGATATCTACCTTTACAACAAGTAATCCTATATCATTATCTAAGGTTCGGCTGTTAAATTTTTCATGGGGTATGAAACGTTCTATTGTGTGGCGTCTTTCTGTTTCATCTGTGCTTTCCTTGTGATATTTTCCAACATAGACTTCCCATGCCTGTAGATTGGTTTCACTACAAAAGAGAACAAAATAACGTAATCATTATACCCGTATAGTGATCAGTACAATACGTCAGGCGTTTGGTGGTTGATTCCACATCATTGTGCCAAAACAAAAAGCGACGGTAATTATTCTAAGTGTTGCTATCGATTTGTCGTCCATACTGACGTTAAGACAGACGTCATATTTCACGAACAAAGTGCTCTATGAATCACATGGTATACTGAACAACAACCAGACCATACTCGAGAAAAAGTTTTTATAAATGTTGCATAATTACGATGGTATCTTTTGAACATGTTTTTATTGACATCTTATCTCGAGCGCACAACATCGTATTTCGTGCGCACGACATATTTTCTCGAGCGCTCGACATCTTATCTCGAGCGCACGACATCCTATCTCGAGCGCACAACATCCTACCTCGAGCACTCGATATCTTATCTCGATCGCTTGACATCTTTTCTCGTGCGCACGACATCTTATCTCGATCGCTCGACATCTTATCTCGAGCACACGACATCTTATCTTGATCGCTCGACATCTTATCTCGATTGCACGACATCTTTTCTCGAGCGCTCGACATCTAATCTATATATATTAGTGCCTTTGTGTGAATGTATTTCATAAGTTAAAACATACGAACAAGTAGATAATTAGTGTCCCACCTATTTAATTCAGACTTAAACTTCCCACAAGTACAAGTTTATCACATCATTTGGGAGAGGGGTGCACATAATTGGTCATCCTATCTTTAAAATTAAAAGAACATAATTAGTGATGCTTACTGCATGTTACAGTAGCTACTAATCGCAGTTTGACTCATAGCATCAAATCGCACATTGTCAGAAAAGTTATAAAAAATACATGCATGAATTAAGGGGACACGGGGAAATTCTTATATTTATTGGCAAAGCCCACATATTAAATCTTTATTTTGTCAAGGACTTAAATATATTCCCTTGCGTCATCATCAGATTTTTGCTGGCTTTTTGTTCAGTTTGTTTATTTAAATTAATACCCTGCAAGCAAACGTATAAACGAAACAAAAGCAAAATCGGTGGCAGTCATACTTATGACTTGAATACCCGAGAAGGGCCTCAATATATATAGACAAGATGTCGAGCGCTCGAGATAAGATGTCATACGCTCGAGATAAGCTGTCGTTAGCTCACCAAATAAGATGTCGAGCGCTCGAGATAAGATGTCGAGCTCATAAGATAAGATATCGTGCGCTCGAGATAAGCGGATTTCAGATGATAGAGACAAGTTGTCGTGCTCACGAGATAAGATATCGTGCGCTCAAGATAAAATGTTGTCCGCATGAGATAAGATGTCGTGCGCGCAAGATAAGATGTCGAGCTTACAAGATAAGATGTCGTGCTCTCGAGATAAGATTTCGGGCGCTTGAGATAAGATGTCGAGGTCACGAGATAAGATGTCGTGCGCTCGAGATAAGATGCCGTGCGCTCAAGATAAGATGTCGTGCGCACGAGATAATTAAATCTTTTAAAAAAAAATGCCTGTCCTAAACATACCACCGCACATAATAATAATTATGCATTAACATTTAAAGATAAACGAGGGCATCTGTTATTATAACATAGAGCTAACTGAATGGGAAGTCCACAAGATCATCTCAGTATAATATTGTAAAACAAGCATGCATTGATTAACATAATTTAATTCCCAGGTATGTCAAATTCCACGAAATGCATTCTTAGTTTTATTTTATCTCGAGGGAGATCACCATACCGGACTTGCAGGAGGACCCCCCCCCCCCCCCCCCCCCCCCCACACACACACACACACAAACCTCACCATTTCACGGTCCATTGTATATTAGGGTTCACGTCACATTCGGATGACTACCATCCTGTACGTGTACGGTTTGGCTGTACGTCATCATTCTAACCTTATTTCGAAATCAAACATATGGAATGCAAGCCTTAAAGTAATATTTACCAGTGCATATATTATTTATTTAATGTTCATTTCCCCATAACGCCAATGCACGGTTCAGCTTTTGTAGCCGGAAGGACCGTATTCAGGTAAAGTTGCATTAATATAATGAATGTCCTTTCTTACTGAAAGGACAAGACTCTGTGAAAATGCCACTCATGTAGGCCTAACGGAAGTTACTCATGTAACGGATATGACAAACTATTATTACAAACCCTTTTAGGCAATGAGCTGCTGTAAGAATAACGTTGTTATATAGAATGCTGCCACCACATTTTACTTCCCCATCCTTTTTCAACATCACCTGAAGAGGAAACCATGGAAACGATGCGTTAAAAATATTGCAATTTTTAAGTGAGGTATGAAATCGATGTAGTATTTTATTTGACTACTTTAACAGGATGTGTGTGCCTACATTTGTATCTTCTGTACAAATAGTTCAATACAAGCACCAAACACATTGTTGATTTGGTATATGATTGCAGACCTTTGGTTATAGATTTATTTTTATTTTTTGCACTGAAATGTATTATGTCCGCAGTTAAAAATGGAAATCGCGTGCCTTAAACGGTAACTGGCACAACTAAGCCTATCATTGCATGAGGGCATAACGAGAGTGCTATTTTAGGTTTACAAGTGCCTGCACTCCTCTCCCATTTAATCATGTGTTCATGGTTTTACATTAACCGCAACTCACGTAATTTGTAAAATGTTGAAATACAGCGTGAATTATTATCACCACAGTTTAAAAATTTAGGTTAACTGACATATGCAGAAAAGATATTTAAATGGCTCGAATCAGAGCAAGGAGGAAGTTAAACCACATAAGCTTCAATCGGCATACATGTGGTCATGGGTTCATAATATTCGTTGTTTTATGAATTTTTTCCAATGTCGGTGCAAACACCTCTAAAATGCGATTCAACAGTATAAAAGAAAACAATATCATTAACAACTATTTCTGACAACATGGAAAAGACAAATTAGGTTATATCCGAATTTTAGACATTGGACGTGATGCAGCTTGCAAACAAATATGCATGTCTAATGTCCTCTTACAGCTTATTGTACAGCATTGCATCTTCACTAACTTGATCAGAACAAGGGCCATTATTTTAAAACGTTTACAAATTCACTCATTCAAACACTTTTTAGCTCACCAGAGCACGAAGTGCTATTGTGACCGGTCATTGTCCGGCTTCCGTCGTCCGTCGTCTGTTGTGCGTCGTCCGTCAACATTTGCCTTGTGAACACTCTAGAGGCCACATTTGTGACCCAATCTTTATGAAACTTAGTCAGAATGTTAGCCTTGATGATCTCTAGGTCAAGTTCGAAACTGGGTTATGTGGGATCAAAAACTAGGTCAGTAGCTAGATCAAAAGAAAAGCTTGCGAACACTCTAGTGGCCATAGTTGTGACCCAATATTTATGAAACTTGGTCAGAATGTTTGCCTTGATGATTTCTAGGTCAAGTTTGAATCTGGGTCATGTGGGGTAAAAAACTAGGTCATCCGGTCAAATCAAAGTAAAAGCTTGTGAACACTTTAGAGGCCACAGTTGTGATTCAATCTTTATGAAACTTTGTCAGAATGTTTGTCTTGATTATTTCTAGGTCAAGTTTGAAACTGGGTCATGTGGGGTGAAATACTAGGTCATTAGGCCAGATCAAACGAAAATATTGTCTACAATTTAAGTTTGAAACTCATGATAATTAATCAGAATGTTTGTCTTGATAACATATAGGTCAATTAGAATCTTGGTCATGTAGGGTCAAAAACTAGGTCACCCGGTCAAATCAAAGGAAATGCTTGTGAACACTCTAGAGGCCACAGCTGTGACCCAATCTTTATGAAACTTGGCCAGAATGTTTATCTTGAGGATTTCTAGGTCAAGTTTGAAACTGGGTCATGTGGGGTCAAAAACTAGGGTACCCAGTCAAATCAAAGTAAAAGCTTGTGAACACTTTAGAGGCCACAGTTGTAACTCAGTATTTATGAAACCTGGTCAGAATGTTTGCCTTGATAATTTCTAGGTCTAGTTTGAAACTGGGTTATGTGGAACCAAAAAATAGGTCAGTAGGCCAGATCAAAGGAAAAGCTTGTGAACACTCTAGAGGCTTCAGTTGTTACACAATATTTATGAAACTTGGTCAGGATGTTTGCCTTGATGATTTCTAGGTCAAGTTTGAATCTGGGTTATGTGGGGTTAAAAACTAGGTCACCCGGTCAAATCAAAGTAAAAGCATAGAGGCCACAGTTGTGACTCAATCTTTATGAAACTTTGTCAGAATGTTTATCTTGATGATTTCTAGGTCAAGTTTGAAACTGGGTCGTGTGGGGTGAAAAACTAGGTCACTAGGCCACATCAAAGGAAAATCTTGTCAACACTCTAGAGACTACAATTTAAGTTTGAAACTCATGAGAATTGATCAGAATGTTTGTCTTGATAATATATAGGTCAGTTAGAATCTGGATCATGTAGGGTCAAAAACTAGGTCAGCCGGTCAAATCAAAGGAAATGCTTGTGAACACTCTAGAGGCCACAGTTGTGACCCAATCTTTATGATTCTTGGACAGAATATTTATCTTGATGATTTCTAGGTCAAGTTTGAAACTGGGTCATGTGGGGTAAAAAACTAGGTCAGTACTCCAGATCAACGGAAAAGCTTGTGAACACTCTAGAGGCCACAGTTGTGAATCTGGGTCATGTGGGGTCAAAAACTAGGTCACCCGGACAAATCAAAGTAAAAGCTTAGAGGCCACAGTTGTGACTCAATCTTTATGAAACTTTGTCAGAATGTTTATCTTGATGATTTCTAGGTCCAGTTTGAAACTGGGTCATGTGGGGTCAAAAACTAGGTCACTAGGCCACATCAAATGAAAATCTTGTCAACACTCTAGAGACTACAATTTAATTTTGAAACTCATGATAATTGATCAGAATGTTTGTCTTGATAATGTATAGGTCAATTAGAATCTGGGTCATGTGGGGTCAAAAACTAGGTCATCCGGTCAAATCAAAGGAAATGCTTGTGAACACTCTATAGAGGCCACAGTTGTGATCTAATCGTGATGAAACTTGGTCAGAATATTTATCTTGATGATTTCTAGGTCAAGTTTGAAACTGGGTCATGTTGGATAAAAATCTAGGTCAGTACTCCAGATCAAAGGAAAAGCTTGTGAACATTCTAGAGACCACAGTTGTGACCTAATATTTATGAATCTCTGTCAGAATATTAGCCTTGATGATCTCTAGGTCAAGTTCGAAACTGGATTATGTGGGTTCAAAAACTAGGTCAGTAGGCCAGATCAAAGGAAACGCTTGTGAATACCCTACAGGCCACAGTTGTGACTCAGTCATTATGAAACTTGGTCAGAATGTTTATCTTGATGATTTCTAGGTCAAGTTTGAAACTGGGTCACGTGGGGTGAAAAACTAGGTCACTAGGCCACATCAAAGGAAAATCTTGTCAACACTCTAGAGACTACAATTTAAGCTTGAAACTCATGAGAATTGATCAGAATGTTTGTCTTGATAATATATAGGTCAGTTAGAATCTGGGTCATCTGGGGTAAAAAACTAGGTCAGCCGGTCAAATCAAAGGAAATGCTTGTGAACACTCTAGAGGCCACAGTTGTGATCTAATCTTTATGAAACTTGGTCAGAATATTTATCTTGATGATTTCTAGGTCAAGTTTGAAACTGGGTCATGTGGGATAAAAATCTAGGTCAGTACTCCAGATCAAAGGAAAAGCTTGTGAACATTCTCGAGGCCACAGTTGTGATTCAATATTTATGAATATCTGTCAGAATGTTAGCCTTGTTGATCTCTAGATCAAGTTTAAAATTGGATTATGTGGGGTCAAAAACTAGGTCAGTAGGTCAGATCATAGGAAAAGCTTGTGAACACTCTATAGGCCACAGTTGTGACTCAATCATTAGGAAACTTGGTCAGAATGTTTGTCTTGATAATTTCTAGGTCAAGTTTGAATCTGGGTCATATTGGGTAAAAACTAGGTCACATGGTCAAATCAAATGAAAGGTTTGTAAACACTCTAAAATCAGCAGTCTTTATGAAACTTAATCAGAATGTTGGCCTTCATGATTTCTAGGTCAAGTTTGAAACTGAGTCATGTATGGTCAAAAACTAGGTCACCTGATCAAATCAAAGGAAAATCTTGTGAACACAGTATAGCTCGCAGTTGTGACCGAATCTTTCTGAAACTTGGTCAGCATGTTTGTCTTGATGATCTCTAGGTCAAATTCGGAACTGGGTGATGTGGTTTCAAAAACTAGGTCAGTTGTCAAGATCTGGTGAGCGATATAGGGCTATCATGACCCTCTTGTTTAAAAATTGCTTACGATAATGGTAAATCTAACGGGTATAAATTTCATTTACTATGTCTAACTTTGGAACATTTTTAGGGTTAACAGAGTTTTGGTAATCACCAGTGAGCTGTCCAAACTCCCCACTGGTGCTTTACAACTGGTCGTTTTGATAAGATGCTCAATTTTATGTTAGTCTTGGACCCTGGCTATTTCTACTAATGCTTTGCTCTTCGTGTTCCCTTTTCCACACGTAATCACGGCATTATTTTGCGTTAAATATATCATGATATTTACAAGCCTGAATATTTTATATTTGAAAAGAACTAAATAATGATTTATACGTAACAAAGAAAATTCAACGTATTGATTTCCTTACTTGCCAAGGCCAGGAGCCAGGCGTGGCACTTCTCCCACCTACAATCCGCTTTCCAAGAGAAACATCTCGTTGTGATGTAAATGTAGCTGGTTGAAACGTAGCTGTACCACATTGAATCCCATCTATTGCTCGGAACTGCAAGCCTTTTTAAAGAAAAGTAATTACATGTGATCAATATATTATGTAATCAGTTTTGTCGCTTATTTCTTTTTGGACAAATCATTAATAAAAAAAAATCATTTAGACAATTTTCCCATGTGAAACGTAAGTACGAGTAACACGTGTACTGGGACAAAAGCTGTACTTTCTACATAACTAAGAGCTAAATAATCATCACAAACTATGCTCACGGTGAATTATTGCGTTAATCGTACCCTACGGGTAAAATTTCTTTAAACTTTGTGTACTGACTGAGAATCAAGTTTAGAACGGAAATATGCATTTAAATCGTAGGTACCCAGGCTTGATCTTGAATTATCTGCCCTTGAAAATTAGAAAATACTGAAAAATCCAATTTTCAAGGGCAGATAATTCAAGATCAAGGCAAGAGAACTTTGTGTTTTAAATTTTATTTCTGTTTCAGACTTCATTTTCAGTCAGTATACAAAGTTTAAAGAAATTCGGTCCATGGGACAGACTAGAACTTTGCGGTATCATTTTGTCATGTTCATAGTTAAGGACATTTGCAACAGTCTCTATATTGACATGGGGCAAAAATTTTCTTACAGAAGGAATTTCTTCTTTAAACTGTGTTTACTGACAGAGAATCAAATAAAAAAAAACAGAAATATGAAATTAAACAAACCATAGTAACCAAGCCTTTGTCATGAATTATCTGCCCTTGAAAGTCGGAAAATACTGAAAAAAAATCTACTTTCAAGGGCAATTCAAGATCAAGCCTGGGTATCTATGATTTTTGATACATATTTCTGTTTTAAACTCGTTTCCCGGTCAGTACACCTTTAGAGGTCCCTATAGTGATAGTTCTTTAAAAATGTCTGCCCCCACACCCCCGCTTTGTCCCACACCTCCAACTTGCTGCGCATGCGCATTTTAATCTTCCGGGGACCGCTAAAGTGCATTCTATCCAGTATACGAAACTTTTTGTCTGAAATCTCTTGAAGAAAATAAACGCTGAATAAAGTTAACTTGAACAGCACATAAATAGGACAACAGCGGCGGTAGACATTAGTATGTATTCATGGACGGCTGAATATTACATAAATGTAAATGTAATATTGAAATATGATAGTATGCAAAGATAAAATTAATAAGATTTTACATCAACACATAGAAAAGTTTAAAATCCTAGTCTTGATATGATCTATCTCAACTTTTGAAAATTACTTTGATATCACTAAAGAAGAAAGAAAAAAAAAATACAACGATGGCCTTCAGTTGCTTACCTGTCAGGACTAACGCACAAATGAGTGTGTGTCTGACATTGAATATATTACCCTAAGTGCACTGTCTCATCTTCAGTGTCAATTACTTGTAGTAACAAAACCTTTTAAAACTTGATTTTGGATTATGTTTCATCTGTTTACATATTTTCTTACAGATAGGATGAAATATATACCAGTAAATCAACAATTACAAAAGTGACAAAAGTAAGATTATAAAGGATTCTTTTTTCATTTAAAGTTATGGTCTGTTTATGCAAATAAGAATATATGAGTCGCACCGTGAGAAAACCAACATAGTTCATTGGGGACTAGCATGGATCCAGACCAGCCTACGCGGATGCACAGTCTGGTCAGGATCCACGCTGTTCGCTTTCAAAGCCTATTGCAACTAGAGAAACCGTTAGCGAACAGGATGTATCCTGACCAGACTGCGTGGACGCGCAGGCTGATCTGGATCAATGCTGGTCGCAGAAGGCACTATGTTGGTTTTCTCATGGCGCGGCTCATATAAAAATATAAATACTAAATGTATGTATCAAACCTTACCAACGTGCCTTTGATTAAGCAACAATTTTAGCAAACGTATTTGAAGCTGTTAGATCAACTGCAGGTCAAAAAGGAGGACACCTTTAAAGCAGGACTGAAGAAGCAAAATAACGGCAGATGCTGTTTGGTTAAGTTTTCATGAGAGAGAACAGAATTAGTGACACCCCTCATGCCCCCCTTCCCCACCATTCCCTTCACAGAACGAACTCTTTTATACAAAATTGGTCAAAAACAATAAAAAAGGGGCGATTTTACGGCCATAAAACGGTTGTTCTGTAGTGATGAATAAAATGAATGTATTAGCTTTTTGAAGCATAACACGCAACAATTCAAAACAATAGTTTCGAGTCCGTCCATTTCGTTTTATTCGAAGTAACATTTCACTTTTACGAAATAAGATTTCGTTTTAACGAAATAAGATTTTTTACGCAAAAACATTTCGTTTTTATAAATTGATAAATAAAAAAAATGTTTCACATTGTGGACAGCGTACAGTCAAGCTTAACATTTGTATGATTAATTTTAAGAGTTTTATCTATGAAACCGCTTATTGAGGTCTTATGCTTAGGTCCCTATGTGCATTCAAGCCGAACAATTAAACAAACTGAAGAAAGGATCATACAGGATTTCCTTTGACTTACTGTTCTTAAGAGATCTGGTAACTCATGCGTGCATTTCAAAACAAACAAAAAAAATTTAAAATGTTTCTTGCAAAGTATGAGGGAAGCAATAAAGGAGTAATAATTGTCACATATTTTTGAAACCATTTCAGCGAAGGTGATCTCTTAGAGCGGTCACACCGAACCATTTGGAAAAAAATGACAAATGTTCATGCACTTTTGCTTCTGACCAAGTTCTGTGAACAACCAGCAGTTCATTAGAAGTCGCTACTAGTAAAATATGTAAACGCCAGGCGGACGCCGGATGCTGAACCCCGTTGCCTTCGCTTATGTTAGCTAAAAAAAATAGCAGTTGTGTTTCTTTTAATACCGATTAACCTGGCTTTGAACACTGCTCCAAACTTTTTATTGGTTTAAGATATCAATATAAATATTTTCCAGTATCTGCAAGATATTTTATTCGCGGGCGAGCTTAAATGAATAAAAGCACACTAAACAAGAATTATGTTATAAATGTTTGCCTTAGTCTGCGATTTCAGTGATCTACCGTAGAAGTGTCTTGAAATAAATTGTTACCATAAACCTGACGGTAACCGGAAAACAAAGAAGATTAACACTTATAAATGATAATTTCTGAGAAGCCAAAAAGAACTTTTAAAATGTCAGCAAACTTGTTTCCCTTCGTATATTAATGCTCATAGTTAAATTGATGAAAGAAAAAAGTTCGGAAGTCAAAATGGTGAATCTGATCCCCCGAGAATTAATTGAATCATTTCAAAAATATCATATAAATTATTACCTAGTGCTAAAAGAGGCAGCAAGTTGATCATTGTGTTAATTTCCAAAATCAATGTCTTTACCTTTCCAACAATTCTCATCAAATGTCATAAAATCACATATTTCAAATCCTGTTTCAGGGTATTTTCGAGTGCACTATTCTCATTTAACATCACGGGTTGTCAATAAACTATGTAAAAAATGCAACTTAGCATAAAATATACGGTACATAGTTACCGTAATGCGTACCGCCAAATTTAATATTTAAAATTGTATGTATACATATCAAGTGAATCAGGTTTAGGTTGAATTATTATTTTATTATTTAAACCGTGTTTGTATGAAATTAGTAATAACTTTTGTATAACTACAAAGACTGTAAACTATTAAAACGTTGCAGCGCTTCGATGCATTTTAATGATATAAAGGCAGAAGCCCTGTAATTACAATCGGCATTTTCCGTGTAATTACGTAAGTTTGTATTCTCTTTCGGTATTCTTCGGATTGCGCATATCCGTACGAACCGAATAATGCCGATATTGCACACGGAGAAAACATTGTCGCACGGAAAATGCCGATTGTCAATACGGATACAGGTACTTAATTTGTATTTTTGATCGTTACAGCTAGGTAGCTATGATCACTTAACTATTTTATGGTTATAATTTAACCACGATGCCTGATATATGTATGCGCATCGAATACAATAGGCTAGTCTTTCTTATATAAATACAAAGCGAAAGTGATTTATTAATAGAGAAAACCATCAAACAAAGTTTCATTAAAAAAAAAAAAGATTAAAAAAAAATAGAAAGTTTTTATAATGTGGAAGAAGACATCTGAAATCTGAATGAACCGTCCAACAATCTTTGTTAAAACTATTGTAATAATTATCTATCAGAACAAAACAGCCAACACATTTCTGCAACATGTATATATAAATTTATCTGTTATTAAACCAAAAACTCACATATGCTCATCGTGGTGCAGTACATTTCACTCTCGTTTCAAAAACAGCTTCAGTTATAATGTGGTATATATTAAGTGAAACTCTTACCTGATGCCCGAAGCGTGAATAAGTAAAATATTGCAATAAGGTCCAAAGACATTCTATAGTTGACGCTCTTTATACTGTTTAATATATAATGAAAATATATGTCACTGGCAGTCTCGATACGCGTTGTATTCCAACAAATAAAAAAAATTAAAAACAACAAATTGGTGTGAACATGACGTCATCAGTTTCGTTTTCTCTATGATGTGCTCCCACATGCAACACAGAATTACATTACAAATACAAATGATTATAACTAATTATGTATAATACATCAATGGAATCTGCATTTCCTATTTAACAAAAGCTTAATAATATCTGATTACATTGGTGTGCTTTAAAGTGGTCGTTAGTGTAACTATAAGCTATATTAATAAACAAGCGCTGGCGTAGAACACGTACAGCCTGTAAATGGACGTTTCCAGTTATTGGCATGGAGAGTAAAAGTATTCTAGTACAATTGTTTTCAACCAATGGATTGGAGGAAAAATAACTAGAGCTGTCAAAGGAGACTATTTTGAAGCTGGAAAGTAAAATAGGGCACAGCTGGGGAAGTGGGAGCTGTCACTGTGTTGGATAACTCAAGTGTAGTTGACGATGTTGGACAGAGAAAAGGTGGAAGTGTATCTTAATATTAACTAAATTAAATTATATTTCTGCAAGAGGTATGCATCATGTGTCAAATCATATGACTAGTTATGTTGAAAAATTATTTTATGTTTGAACTGAATCCATTTGGTGATAACAGAGATGGAGCAAAAGTGCATCACAACTTAAACCTGAACTTCTATGTAAAAGGGGCATAATTCATAAAATGTTGGTGCCAGAGTTATGAACCTTGTGTAACCGTTCCCTTATTTTGGCCATGGGAAGTATATCCTATGGGAATCATTTCCCATGGGAAATTTTTCCGACGGAAGACTTTTAAATTATTCCCATTGGAAGTATTTCCTATATTTCCTATGGGAGTCATTTCCCATGGGAAATATTTCCGACGGGAAGACTTTTAAATTATTCCCATGAGAAGTATATCCTATGGGAGTCATTTCCCATGGGAAATATTTCCGACGGGAAGACTTTTAAATTATTCCCATGGGAAGTATTCCTATGGGAGTCATTTCCCATGAGAAATACTTCGACGGGAAGGAATTCCGATGGGAAAATTTCGTATAAAAATAAGTCATGTAGATGATTTCCCGAAGGAAAATACTTTATAAGAAACTGTTTACCTATTCGCATATGACAAAATAATTCTGCAATTTTGAAGAATATTTCGCGTGCAGTTAATCGGTGGGTAAAGTACGATCGTCCCCGAACTATACATTTTCGGAAACTACATTGAGTGTCATAACGAAATTATGACCCTGTTTATTTTAACAAAAATAATATTTTGTCGTTAATAAAAGGTCGTATCTGCCATTTTTCACCCATTTCGCATTATTGTTATGCTTGAGAAATATCGATCGATCTGCCATAAACAACCTTTTATCATGTGCTGTTGGATACAAAGTACACCGGAAGTCGTCAATACAGCGTATTTACCAGAATTATTATTTATTACTAAGAAGTGCATAAAATACCCATATAACAACTTTAAAATAAACTGTTTCTTGCTACTTAACGCAGATGAACATGTTTATGAAAGACGGTATGTCGCATATTAGTTTTGAGTAACAGTTATATCAGTTAGTCAAATATTCATCAATGTCTATTACTCTTACTCTGCTGGTGTAAACATCATACGCTAATGATAGGAACTGGTATACCTAATTTACCAGGTTTATCTGTTGAAGACTATTTGAGCAGCGCCATGAGAAAACCAACATAGTGCATTTGCGACCAGTATGGGTCCAGACCAGCCTGCGCATCCGGTACTACCTGACTACTGTAATACAACAGCTGACATATATAAGCAGTGAATTATCAGCACCTCTCTGATAGGTTTGATGTGTAAAAGGTCAAGCAACTTGGGCGCAGACATTAATTCGCGCCTACCGGATGTACGCATGCATCGAGTGTATAATATACTGACTGAAAGATCAGGGTTAAGTTTAGTCTAGGCTTAAAAGTGTACATTCAATGTTCAAATGTGGGAGAATTTAATGCCGACCCAACATGAACTTGACTGTCGTACAGGAAAAGCAGGATAATTATGGAACAAAATAATTGAATCTGTTAAATCTATATCACATAAAATATATGTTGTAATACGTATAATTACTTGAAGAAATCAACACTGAAGAGTCTTTTAATATCTGAAGTAGCAATAGACAATCTGTCACTAAACGTTAACGCAAACAAGGAATTAGAAAACACTTCAATATCCAAAATCGAATCTTCTCCAGGAAGCTTGGAAAAGCTGTATAACACGATAAAACCGTGATTTTTGTTATAAAATCATGTAAAAAGAACGATATCCGCAAAGGATAAACTTTTCAGATTTTACACAGTCATGTAGCAGAATTAATACCGTCTAACATATTATAAATTTTGAAAAGTTTATTGCTTGCGGATGACGAGTGTTTTGTGAAGATCTAACCTCAGAAGATCGTTGTAAGCTATATCTCAAAATTAATTCAACTTATGAATTTTAAATATCTAAACTCTACTGACAATGCATTTATTGAATAATACGAAACGAGAGTTTATATCCGATACATATTCATAAAAGGATTGTTATCTTTTCTTTTTTTAAATCATTTTTATAAAACGGGTATTGAAACACGCACTTCTAAGAATAATAAACCGCTAAGGCTACACCAAACTAATTACCTGTTCGTCGGATTTCCCGCAACAATTTGACGGGGGGGGGGGGGGGGGGGGGGGGGGGGGTAAGAAAAAAAATATTTTGTTGTTTTCTTTGACCGCCCCCTTCCTGCCGTACTTTTTGCGCTGGGTCGAAATCAGTAGGAACGAAAAAAAGGAAATTCCGATGTTTAAACGCACCTTGCTTGTAATTTATGGGAACATCGGAAGAACATGTTCTCTGACACAGCCACCGATTCGACTACGTAGTCTCCCTACCGTACAGAAGGAGTACCTACCCCGGTAGAATCAGTTTATTCGATTAAATACTTGTAATATTCGATCGCTTTAAAAATCAGGCATATCACAATGGCAGCCCCCATTTTCAATTTCTACAAAGGCCAGTGGAGTGAAACTTCACAAACTTAAAAGTCATGTGCCTGACACGTACCATAACTGTAACAACATTTTTCATCAGTAATCTGCCCTTTATGAACTTAGAGAATAAGTTGATAATCTCTGATATTGTAGCATTGGCTTAAATTTCATTCATGGTGAAAAATAACGCCGGGGGCATGTGTGTTTCTCAAACGCAGGTTTTTGTTTTTGTTGATTGTTGTAACATCCTTAATTTGGTTTGATTGATATTGAAGATGATACATGACGATACATCAGGTATTCTATTTGTTTTCTAACTTTGTATACTATTAGTCAAACCCTCGAAGTGCTGGATTTTCATTTGATTTCTGACAGTAAAACCCAGCATGCTGACTTAGCACCGAATAGTACCACCTCAGATTAGCAGGTTCAGTTGAGTGCTGAGTGATCTGTATTTGCAATGGATATATGTTGTTCCAGCACTTCAAGGTTAAGAGGTCAAATGTCACGAGCAGAGAAAATTGTTAAGTGATATGGGATAAATAAGACATTTCAGAATGATAATAACGCTGATATATTTCTTACTTTTTATTGTATGTATCACACATTATACATTCAATACTCCAAAGACAATGCTGTCTGAATGTCACTTCACACACATTTGTTTTTTTCCAGCCTACGAACAGAAACACACTTGATCTGGTGTTAAACATGACACAAGTGATTATTTACTTTTTTCATCGCTCTTTGCTCGCTTCAATGAATGATGGTTTGAAAAAAAAAATATTTCGCTCGCTCGCCCCAAATATTTTTGAAAAAAAAATCCGAAGAACAAGATATCAATTTGGTGTGGCCTAAGAGCTGACTTGTATCTCTGTTAAATATCAACAACAAAAAGATAATTGTTAGAAAAGTTGTAAACATATCCATATTTTTTTCTTCACGTTTTATCACTGACGGAAATTTATACCCTTGTACATAAAAAAGGAGCATCAATAATGTAGAAAATTATCGTGGTATTACTCTGCTAAGCTGTATCGGAAACCCTTTTACTCGATTAAGAAATAACAGATTAAAAGCTTGGGCGCAAAATTACAACGTCTATATCGAAGGTCAAGCGGGTTTCAGGTCTAAAATGAGTACTGTAGATAACATATTTGTATTAAATGGTTTAATTTCACATGTTTTTTGAATCAAGGGAAGCAACTCTACACATTATTTGTGGACTACACTAAGGCCTTTGATTATGTCGTAATGGAAAACTTATGGTACAAATTAATACAATTAGGTTTAAGAGGTAAAATTTTAGACATACAGGTAGTTAAATCTATTTATATATCAGTAAAATCTAAAGTTAAACATTGTAATAAGTTAAGTGAAGAATATAGTTGCATGCTAGGCGTCAGACAAGGGGAGTGTTTATCTCCCTTTTTATTTTCCATGTTCATTAACGTCTTAGAATATGTATTTATAAATAGTGATGCTAGTGGTATAGATTATAAAATTCTTTCACTGGTTGTAGGTGCAGACGGGAATTGCTGATGATTAGCTGGTGCTCCCATTCAAATATTTCTGGATAAGGGCCTAGAAAGCAGCCCTTAGAAAATGAGTCTTCATGCACGTTTCAATGTCAGTAGTTGCTTTCCAGCACGTGTTGTAGGCCTACTACATCGCATTAAGTTTTGTATCGATGCTTCCATGAGTGATACTTCTGTGAATGCAGATCGATAATCCATAAATATATTCTTAATTTTCAAACAATAAGAAGCAAATTTGATTGTTGCTTTTAATGTTTCCAACTACCCTTTACATCAATACAACAGTTGTCACATCTTCACATCAGTTGTATATTAACATGTCATTTGACATTTTTATCTTCTTCAAAGTTCTGCAAATTGACACATACATTTTTATTTTCCTACAAGACTCTCCATATACCCAAATGGTACGTATAAAATGTCCATAGTTGGGATGTTTTTCAAATCATTGACTCATAAAAATATTATTTATGTAACAATTTTCACTGAACGTGTTTTAGTCCGTAGAAATCATTATATACATTGTAGTTGATGCACCTGATCTAACTGTATTAGTGGGCTCCTTTGAACTTGCATTTGAATGACATTTTAAAATGTAAAAAATGGTTGTCATGAAACAAAGCGTTCGGAATCTTTACAATATACAACCAACTTTGAAAGTACAGTAACAGTAGGCAGTACAATGCTGCAGCTGAATTATTAAAACCATGTAAAACAAAAATATACAATTGTAGCGGGTAATTTGCAGAACTAAAGATAAGTTTGAATTGTTATAATAACAGTGTCAACAACATAAACATAACAGGTTTTTTTTTTTTAAATTGTATACATTTTGCGTATGTTACTACGGCAAGGATACGTTTTAAACTCAGTTTGAAGGACTTACAAAATCAAAAAAAGTACCACTGATTCCAATTTATACCACTAAAAAGTATTAATAACGGCGTAGAGATTGTATAAAAGCCGAATACATGCCGCTTTGCTTTTCATTTATATACGCTGGCAAGCATTTCAGGAAAATAAAACTGCGATCATGTATATGTTTATTTCACAGGAAACATACAAAACTATATTCAAATTTCCGTTTGACATGTCGTGCATAAAATGAGATAATATTTTCGTGAAATCAACAAATGTAGAAATTATCCACATACCCCTATAGAAAATTTTTATCTTTTAGCGTCAACAGTTTGTATCTTTTAGCGAGCCTACAAATGTTGTATCATTTAGCGTTAGTTTTGTATCTTTTAGCGAACCTCGATTTTGTATCATTTAGTGTTGGTTGTATCATTTAGCGTCAGTTTTGTATCATTTAGCAAAGTTGTATCATTTAGCGTCCCCACAGGGGTTAGGGAGGGGTGGTGGTGGTCAGCGGCGAACGACATATTCATCACGGAGGACATTCGCATCGCGCTGAATTAATATCGTGACCTCTTGATTTGTGGTACGTCACACTACCTTCACATGAGTAAAAACGAGAACTTTTCGACATAAATAAGCATTACTGATGAAATATTTATATACGTTCTACGAAACACGCCTATACCATACTTTCTTTGAAATGTTTTTTTTTTTATATATATTAAAAATACATCTAAAGGAACATAAACAGAATCAGGAATAATGGCGGGTAAGTAAAGTGTGAGTTTCTTAAATAGTAAATCTGTAAGTAACTAGAAAGAATTGGACCAAGTTTTTATATTTGATGTGTTTTAGGGGGAAGATTTTAATGCCAAAAATATGTGAGATTTATTCTGATAGAGAGAAAACTACGCTTTGTACGCCGTCGCTCGCTTGATGTGCGTAAACTGTTTGTAACTGTGCATTGATGTAAGATTACCCTGAAAGATATACACTTGATCAAAAAAGACAGCCAACCATTGATAAGAAAATGCTGTTTTTTAAATGACCTGGAAGAAATATACATGTGAGAATGCTGTTTTTGCTAATGGCTCATTGTCACAAGGGCTAAAAAAAATCAAAACGACGTAGATGACCATGAATTTTTAAAGCTTATTTTAAATGGGATACTTTTGATAAGTTAGGGTCAAAATTAAAATTGCGTTTTTTTTATATGTGAATTACTAAACATTATGCTGTACTTAGAAATAGTCAGCAGTTTAATTTTAAACATATCACAAAACTATAATAATATAAACTGAAATGTCACCAATATACAATGAATTAAATGATTCGTCCAAAATTAAGAAATTAATCATAATGACAAAAACTATTACCTGATACCCAAGGTAAAAAGGCAAGGACAGAAACTAAGTGCCAAAACCATTCCCGATTTATCGATTATTTGAATGCATTAGTGCATCTCTAATGGCGGCTCCATGCAAATTCATGTCACAGAC
This sequence comes from Mercenaria mercenaria, assembly GCF_021730395.1. NCBI lineage: Eukaryota > Metazoa > Mollusca > Bivalvia > Venerida > Veneridae > Mercenaria > Mercenaria mercenaria. The sequence continues at coordinate 49,398,703 of NC_069362.1, forward strand.
AATTGGCCTTGAGCTTTAGATTGCAGTATTGATAAGCATAACATTCCGAATTGCTGTTAATCTCACGTATTCATTTTTTATTGCATGTTTTATCATGAAAAAGATTTTATGTATTTAGATGACAATTACGTTAATGTTTTCTCCAGACTGGCATTATAAAAGCAATCTGGAAAAAATATATATTGCTTGCAAAAAACAGTAACTTCCGAAATCTAATCATAATAATCGGAAATGCTTTACTATGAACGCTCGTGTGCCATGCATATCAAATGATATATACTAGTAAATACTTGCTAAATGCCAACTATCTAATGTCATATGCAAGAAACTAATGATTATTATTAAGTGATTAATGCCAAATTGTTCATGCCAAACACTCAATTGTCTAATTCTATAACTTTGCAGGTTGATGGATATGTCTAGCTAGTTATAGTAAATGAATGTTACCTTCAGTAAATGCAGACATACATTGATCTGATATGAACCGACGTCATTTTCTATCGCTCATGCGAATATAGAACTGAAACTGTTTGCTCTCAATGTCTGATAAGGAAAAAGATATTAACCACTGAAATTATGTACAGTCAAACTTCGTTCGTTCGATCTCTGTTGTTAATTGGAGCATTTCCCTTCGCTTGAAATCATCGCCAAGTCCTGACAAAATCCCTATAATGTATATTGTTCAATGGCTCGAACTACTGATAACTCAAACATACTTTGCCGGTGTCATCATGTTCGAGCGAACCAAGTTTGACTGTATTCATGTGGAATGTAGAGGTCTTTTTCTGTGAATAACAACCACTTTCATTTTCACATTGCTCTCTTTGTATATTATGGAAGGCCGGTGCGTCATGCTAACTGCCGAATGCTAAATGAAAATTAGTTAATGCAAAATGCTATTTGCCAAATGCTGAATGTCAAATATTGACCGTGTAGCGGTAAGTGTCAAATGATAAATGCTAATAGCTAATTTAGAGATGTGAAACAATAAATAACAAATGCATATTGCTTAGTGCTCATTAAAACAAAGCTATATGGATGCATCCTTTAAATAGCTATTGGCCTTTTCTCTATTAATTTTTTTATAAACATTTTAAGACTTTAACAGTTTCGGTCCAATGTTCTTATGGCCGGTAGAACATGTCACTGTAAAGTTAGACTGGTAGAATATTAAATGTCTTGAATAATTAAAAGTTACATTCATTAGGTAAAGATATAGAAGTCATTAATACATATAGTTTGACGATTAGCATTTATCATTTAGCAGTAAGCATAAGCTATTTGACATTTAGCATATGGCACTTAGCATTAAGTACATGGCATAAAGCATTTAGTATGGAGCATTAAGTTGAAGTTTGCAATTAGAAAAAAACAAAGACAATTGTTTCTAAGTTTATTTCATCAACAGTCATTGAAATACACATCAAGAAAGCACTGATTTAGTTTAGCGTACAGGATTTATTCTGTCTTTGCGACCAGTGTGGATCATTATCAGCCTGCACATCCGTGCAGTCTGATCAAGATCTGCACTGTTCGCCATTCAGTCAGTATCAGTTTGGTAAGCACCTCTTTTAACAGTTAATGATACTGTCCAAAAGTTCGTCATAGAAATTTAGCAGGGTAAAGGTTGGTTTGGCTGACAGGATACCGTCTTGCAGAAAGGTTTCGTTAACCGTATCAGTCCAGTACAAGTGGTTTTGCAAAATGAAAATATGTTTCAGTACTGTCAGGTTAATAGACAGGCGTCACATCACATGACGGGTCGTAGCACTTGACTAAATAGTGCATTGTGAAGCACACAGGTTGAGCATTTCTTTAATACATGCCAAATGTCCTGCTTACTATTTCAATGAAGAACTTTATTTATAAGTTTATTTGTACTTGACTTAAACCTGACAGAGTAAGTTTTTAGAGCTGACATCTACAGAATATAAGGGCTTCCGAATGATTAACCTATAGCGGGGTATTATATGTTTCAGTTTTCTGTGACTTTTCCTGATAAGCATGGAATGATGCTCTTACATAAAATGAAATGTAAATATTATTCTGTAAAAAAAAACGTCTATTTAATTATACATTTCAGATAGAAAACATACGTCATCACAAGATGAAACAGCGTATGTAACTAGATTTTGAGTTGACAATTGTATCTTTCTGAGAAGAGTTTAAACGCATCATTTTGAAAGATCACTTTATATATAAGTAATAAATATTAAAACAATATAATCTATGTAATGTCTTATATTAAAAGTCGTATATGTTTTCGATTTAAAATTTCCTTTCCATTAAATGAAAAAGCATATGACTGTAAAGTAACCTCAATTTTCTTGATATGAATCAAGTTACCTACTGCAGGACAATGCCAGAACCACATAATGACGTCATTCAATTTCTGACATCCATGCGTCAAAGTTTATTTGGAGGTTTTCATGTATCATATACTAAAACAATATGCTTTTTAACATGAAATTATTATCAGAAAGGTCACGTGCTGATTCATAAACAATTGCAGACGAATACTGTTCACCTCTGACGTTTCTTTTATTTTACATTTAACAATAGCTCACAATTCATATCGCCAATGATGCTTTAGCTATAGCAATTCGTTTTTTGATCCAGCTGATATACCTCGATACATTGACATAAATCCCTGACCAGCCCGGCTGCCCACAGTCAGGTCCGGAGCTCACAATACCTGAAATGTACAGTGTACTCCTAATCAAACAAGCGCACTCAAGAAAATCCATAAATGGCAATTATTAAATTCTAGCAACATATTCTAATATTCATATTTTTAAAATTATTTAGTTAGTTCCATCTAATATGGCGGTTTTCTTTGTGATACTCCGTGTACATCGAATTTTAATTTGTGTCATATAAAATCCACAGCGTTCATTTACAAAAAGCGAATGCCATTATATGCTGAAGTCGACTGCAAGCTCGTGAACTATCAATTCTTTAAATGTATGTTTATTAAAACAGTCGTCTGACTTTTATTTTTGTCCAAATCAGGCATATATTTTTGGGGGATTCGAAAAGTTAGTTAATATTCCTATCAAGAGTTACCTATCTTGGTTATGTTCGAATGCTTGATGACTAGAAAGTCTTGTGTGAAGTTTCAATCCAATATTTATAGGTGTTACCGAGATACTGCTTGATAGCTAGTGGCACCATTAACTTTAACCAAATTTGTATTCTCAAAGAGGGCAACATAAACTCAATCAATGCTATATTCCAAAAGCTCACCCTGGACACATTTCAGCTCGATTATTCTATTTCAGTTTTACGTGCAATGTTATACATCAGTAACCATTGCATATATTGGATTGAAACTTATCACATTTATTATAGTAACCAAGTTAGCTAACTCTTGGTTGAATCTAATTTGTTTAGGATGACCCTTGTTGATTATGAAATTTTAATTATTAACTTAGCAAATGGCCTAAAAGTGCTTAAAACTGAAAATTTTACATACTGTTGTCACTGTCTGTGTCTAAACAATATGTGATCAACAATGCATTTTTAGATAAACCATGCAAACTGCTAAAGCAATACCAGGGCGTTCGGTACGTTCTGAAACTCAAGAGTCATTGACTCTTCAGCCTAAATTTTCAAGGGTCAAAATAAGAATTTCAAGAGTCAAGAGCAGCTTTTCAGGGGTCAAGATATACTGTTATTAATGAAACTCCCACATACTTTATCTAAAACAAGTACATTAGTCATTACAGATTTTCTTAAGCAATTCATATTTTAGTTGTCTTATTTTGCACATTGTCTAAAGTGGGTGGGGTTTGGTGCCTTTGCATGACTTTATTCTCGGCAAATTCTTCAAAATAAGAGCAGCTTTTGCAACAGTGATAATATTTTTCTTAAATACAGAATTTTTATTGGCTATTTATTTAGATTGTTCCAGAAAAATCTTGTAAGAATGATAAAAATGTCCGAAATGGCGGTCCCGAAAATGAGTGACAAATATGGGCAACGGAAGTACAAATTTAAAATTCTTGATAAAGCACCCGTTTTAAATTTCATTTTTTCACCATACCACTTATAATTTCTGCTTATTTAAAGCATTTAATTTGTTTTGGCCCAAACAAATGCCTCGGCAGTGATAATAATTTTGCCATAGACCGTAACGGCCGACCAGCTGATGTAATCTTATCAAGCACACAAAATAATTAACAAGTGGTACAAACACGATAATCTAAGGCTGCATTGTTTATAAATTAACCTTTGATATTGACATGGCATTATTGTACTAAATACACACCGCGAGATGACCACGTGTCAGTCGGCGTGTGGCGTGACTGACATCTGTCTGTAGCTAATTAACATACGACGCTCCGCCTACTGCCATACTACCGCTTGTGCTGGCGAACAATATTGAAATTCACTGGGATTTTGATTGACAAGGGGCAGAACTTTCGAACTCAAGACGCATCAAGGTAAATTTCCACGAGTCAAGCCGACGCACGGGGCATATTCTGTGCGGGTCAAATACGAGTTTTGCTCGATTTTCGCGGGTCAAAACCCGGGACCTCTGGTCAACCGAGCGCCCTGAATACAATGTATATATATTTTTTTAGAATACATGAAGACAATAACACAGGGGCTACTTATCAAAGATAGGAATTATATCCAGACTTGTTGTTAAATTCTTTTGTATATCTTGTAAGAAATTTCGTATATTTGAATAATGACTATTAATTTTTTATTAAAAAGAAATGCTAACCTTTTATATACCACCTTCCTTTGATCTTGCAACTGTAAGGGCCACCACTGTCTCCCTGTAATCAAAATCATGGAGCTATATATTTGTTCGCAAAAAAAAAATCTATAAAAGAATAGAAATGAACAAGACAAAGTATTGAAAGAAAAAAATTAAACAGCGTTGTCGTAGTATTTAAAAGATATATTAGACCCATATTTAAAATTTGAAAATATCAACAAACTTTATAGTGTCTATGTAAACATGAAATGAATTTGTTTGTATTGATAAAACATACCGTTTGTTAGGTTTAAAGTAATACGCATCTGATATATACATGTAGAGCTCTACACCGTATATATATATGTACTACAACTAAAAACCTGAAAGGTTTTTTTTTTTTTTTAAATAACTGATAAATATGACATTTTTTTTCTGAATGAATCCCTACCACCACTTTTCAGTTTATATATATTTAGTCAAGTTAAATTCATTTGAACAGGATTTTTTTTATATTCTTAATGTTAGTTTTTTAAAAATGTATTATTTTAGTGAAAGATGCGTATTGGATATCATTAAGAAATAAATGTCGGTTTCGTAGTTTTCAGTTTGAAACGTCATGTCTACCCTAAATACCCTTTATGCCATCAATGTGTTTCATCCACATAGAAAATAACTATTGTTAAACATTTTTCTTTACGAAAGAGATCTCCAAAACGACGAGACTTTCGATTTATGCCTGTTGCTGAAGTTCTCCAAATGTGACCTGCTGCGTAACCCTATCGCAAAATTGCGTCAATTTTCGGATCAGCTAATCAAGGTTAATAACCTTGTCATTTAAACCCAAGCCCTTCTCGCTAAATTAAAAGGAAAGCGGTTTTTTCGGGTTTCTTAAAAATTCTGCGTACTAGTTATTTCTATCTACTAGCCGGATACCATATTACTAGACCATATACCCTGCTAGGGACCACCGTGGCCGAGTGGTTAAGGTCGCTGACGTCAAATCACTTGCCCCTCACCAATGTGGGTTCGAGTCTCACCCGGGGCGTTGAGCCTCGCCCGGGGCGTTCTTCATATGAGGAAGTCATCCAGCTGGCTTACGGAAGGTCAGTGGTTATACCCAGGTACCAGCACGTGATGAAATAATGCACGGAGGGGCACCTGGGGTCTTCCACCACCATGAAAGCTGGAAAGTCGCCATATGACCTATTATTGTATCGGTGCGACGTTAAACCCAACAACATATACCCTGCTATCTTCTAGATTTTATTTGTACAATTCATATGTTTAAAATTGTTTATTATTATTTCAGTGAACGCAATTTACAATTAGCAGTAATGCAATTTAAACACATATATATAAACGTTAAAAGCTGATACTTGAGACAATTTAATTGAATACAATATGTGATTGTTCAGCTGCAATGTCAAATTTACACGCATGGACATTAGGAATTGTCATTTCTGTTGCCAAAATTTGAAGTATGCATGTAGCAATTTGTATTATGTCGGATATCATTCTCCATACCACTTGGCCCCGTAAACAATAATTGTACTTCTATTTCTGAATTTAGCGAGAAGTAAAAATGTACTGCCAAACATAAAATCTCAAGTCAAAATGCATTTCATAGCTCTATGTTCGTACCTTTCCCGTTTCGTTGGAAGACTGGGATGGATGGATGTACAGAATCATATAGTCAGCTTCATAAATTACCTAGTATGTCCACCATTGAAAATAGTGGCTGAACATACACCTGTTTCTCAGACTGCATTTTTGTTAACATCGTTTCACTTTATTAATTTGACGATACTGTGTTTTCTTTAAACATATGAGCCGCGCCATGAGAAAACCAACATAGTGGGTGTGCGACCAGCATGGATCTAGACCAGCCTCCGCATCCGCGCAGTCTGGTCAGGCTCCATGCTGTTCGCTTTTAAAGCCTATTGGAATTGGAGAAACTGTTAGCGAACAGCATGGAGCCTGACCAGACTGCACGGATGCGCAGGCTGGCCTGGATCCATGCTGGTCGCAAAGCCACTATGTTGGTTTTCTCATGGCACGGCTCATATGTGATAACTCTTAGACATTTATTTATAGAATACATTTTTCTGAAAAAGATAATTTTTGCAAGTTTCATTCCACAATACAATACCATAGCTATCATTCCGTTAGTGTAATATAAACCTTTTTTCAAATGCTGCACACCTGTTTTTACCATACATACTTTTATTACGGTATTTTTTTCTACGTGATGTCTAATTGGCCAGCCTTTCAGCATTTCAATACTTTGATTGTAAACATTTTATTCCATTACAACGAAACTGTTTTTAGATACTTACATAACATGCATCGGCGTCCTGATACCCAGCACAGAAAATGTTTCTAAGAGGTATTTTCCCAATTTTTTTCAAAAGTAGAAGACAGAGCGCATACTTTTTAGGATCAAGCTGAATTTCTTTGAGCACATCATCATATCCAGTCCCTGTTGTCAATGAAATCGAAAGATTATGCAATTATGTGTTCGCATTGTGTATTTTGTCGCAAAGTGCTTAGTATAATGTATGGGATTTAAAATTATAATACATGACAATCTTAGCAACAGCTACTAATTCATTTCCGAATAACCACAGGTATATATATTTGGCATAAAAATAATAAGCGGACATGAAAATCCCGAAAATAAGTGCTTGCCCACTATATGTTGACGATGTAATCAAAATTTCATTTGAGTTGGATGGAACCTAAAGGGGGAGTTGAGTACACAAGGTACAGAGGTAATTCTAATATGCAGTAGTAGAAAAAGAAATAACACAAAAAGTAAGAACGGGACTTGAAAGCTCTGATAATATGTGCAGGTCAACTTTATTTTGAAGAAGTATACCACGTTTCATTTGAAGTGGATAGAAACTGTAGGAGCATTTGTGTACACAAGAAAATGTGACAGGCGGACGAACGGACAGTCGGAATGACGGACGGACGAACAGTTCAAACACAGTCTGCCTCCCGGGTCTCCGACACCGAAGACATAAGACATCATTTTACATAACTAGATGACGAAAATGATATAAAATGTCATAGCGTTTAGGCGAAATCATCGATGCATTCTTTCAGATTTCAAGAAACAGTTTTTACCTTTGGTTTCACCCCATCCTGTCGTAAAACACTGCCCTGTTAATGGACTGTTTTGCAGAGGTAAACATATAGGTCGAGCATAATATGTGAAGATAATCGGTTCCTGTTTGAGAACAAAGACAAAAGATCATTTATATGTTCATTATGAACGGAAAAAAACCTTTTAAAAGTTAAATTGTTTCTAAATAAATTTTGAAATTTCAAATAATCTGTAGAGCAAATTACAGGTAAAGGAGACAATGAGTATAGTCAAACTTGTATCAAGCAGCCAGTCAAGAGAGCGGAACCATTTGTCTGCCTTAAAAGATGGCTCGCTTCTTAAAGCAAGTTAGCAATGTTCAATTGTATTTGACAAGGAACGATGTAAAAACATTAACAACTTTTCATAACGTCCAAAACATGATTTAAGGTTTGCTGTTATCGATACATTTTAAATTTAACAAGACCATATATCAGTCACGTGTTTACTCATCGGATAGAAATATCCGTCCCTCGGCCACCTGCGCATAGGCGGTAATTCGGCAAGCCTCATTACCGCCCAATGCGCGGGTGCCCTCGGGACGGATATTTCTATCCGATTCGTAAACACATGACAGATGTTATTAAATTTTCACATTAAACAAAACAAATATGCTATTTTGAAACAAAACCATTGTTACTACGTCACAATTATTACGTCAGAGCACCAAAGGTTATGACGGTGAGATGGAAAAAAAACACACAAAAAATTGGCAAATATTTGGCGTTGTCGTCAAGGACAGAGATGATAATCCTTGATATCGTGTTAGAATAAAAAAAAATGTCTCAGTGATTTTCTTAAATACATCTCCCATTAACTAATCATTTGAAATAATACAAATAAAATATACTGGTACCTTTAAGAGTAGTAGAGCTATATCGTTCATTAATGTTAACTTGTTGAACTTTTCATGTGGTATAAAGTGTTTTATTGCATAATGTCTTTCTGTTTTATCTTTTATATCCTTGTGATGTTTACCAACATAAACCGACCATGCTGCAAGGTTGGTCTCACTGCAAAGAAGATGAAATAATACAGAATATTTTACATTGCTCCTATACTCACAACCTAAAGGTCCTGTGCAAGTTAGTTACGTTATAATAAAATGGAACATTCCAAAGGTCACAACACTCGACTGGCTACGATTGTTCACATACGTCACGTTATCTGATGAGATATGTGCGTTTTATCTGACGTTACCGCTGTGACGCGACGTTAGAACGTCAGCTATTCCAATAGTAGCCATTTGTTGACGAGACTGTATGCAAAACAAAACAATATGAAAGAAAGAGAAAACAAAATTATTGGTAAAAGATATGCATTATGGTTTATTATTAACCATTCGGTTATGGCACACTTGGTTGTTTTAAAAACACGCATATGAAAAAAAATACATTTTTTAATTTTTCGGCACTTATTCATGACCGGTTATATTACATGATAAGATAAACCTTAATACCTAAATAATAACATTTGAAAGTTTTAAGTTATAGTTTCCGAGAGAAATCTTCGGTGAACATACAAGTAAGTGACAAGTGACAGTTACAAACCCAAATAGACAATGAGCAGCTGTCAACACAATTTGGTTATCTAGAATGCTACCTCCACATTTAGCAATACCATTCTTCTTTAACATCACCTGAAACAAAACAAAAAATGTATGTCAAATGTAAGGCTAGTTTTGAATTTGTAAGAGACCTATTATATGTATTCGTTTTGAAACTCGTACAGAAAATGTATTGTTTTTCGAACCGGTTGTAACTTAGAAACTTTTTGTCGTGCCGTGTCGGACAAGCGGCATGATGGCAGCAGGACTACGTATTTATGAATCCGATAATTTCAAAAGATTATACATGCCGCGTTTCCATCAGCCCTGTACGTCTGACAGATCTCTCATTGACCACTCTCTTTATATTCCCATGCTTTTTCAAAAACAACAACAACACGTATTTCATCAGGCAAAGCGAAATACCCCATTCACCACCTTTTTTAAAAGGGGTTGTTTTGGTTTAAAGGCTGTTTTGTTCAAATGTCAAATGCATTTAAAACGTATTGACATGAACTGACAAGAAATATTTCTTACCATCCAAGGCCAAGATCCCGGAGTGGCTTCTGTACCACCGACGATTCTCTTTCCTAAAACTTCCTGACGTGACGCTGGCTGAAACATAGGTGTGCCACACTGAATGCCACCAATGTCTTGGAACAGGAGGCCTATTTATGGAAAATACATTTAAATCAATACAATGTTTACTGGAGCAAACCAATATCTAGCGAATATTGGACCGATTTTATTTGAATATTGGATAGATATATGGCTTTTTCAGTTGCTATATATATTTGGGCAAACACAGAGGATTGCCGATATTTCGACCTCTCACCGACAAATGATCAATATCTTTGCTCTTCAATAATCGCCCGGAGTTATGGTCGTTGGCTAAATACTTGAAAGTTTGTGTTGCCTTTATCTGTAAACTATTTTACCTACAATCATGAAACTATGTAGGTGTGAATTTATGCGCCTGACTTTTGTTTGTTACAGGTTTTCACGCTGCACAAGAAGAGTTATGGCTCTTGATTTTATCAAAAGTACGCAGTACGCATTAAGAGCATAATTTTGTTTTCCATGTATCTCAAAATGTACTTTACCTAGAGTAATAAAACTTAGAGGATTATTATATAGTATGTGAGTGTACACCAGATGTTCTGTTTGGACTTGTACTAAGCCAGACCAGGGTTATAGTCCTTGACTTATTGAAAAAAAAAACACATAAAGTGCTTAAAAATTGTGTTGCCTATATCATAAAAAAAATCACATAGAATCTTGAAACAATTCACAGTGGCAGGAAGTAGGGGCACCAGTGTCCTGTTGACACATGTTTAGTTATATCTCCCGCCCCTTCTCCCACTCCCCTCACTCGGGTAGACATATTGTTTGATTTGTTTGCCTTGTCTGTCCATCCGACCGTCACACACTTCATTTCTGATCAATAAGTGGACAACCATTTGACATAGAACCTTCAAACTATATAGAGTACTAGGGCTTTTAGAGAAGATAACCCCTACTGATTTTGGGGTCACTCCGTTGAAGGTCAAAATCACAGAGGCCCGTTTCCGATCAATAACCGGAGAATCACTTGACCCAGAATGATGAAACTTCATAGGATAATTGGACATGCAGAGTAGATGGCCCCTATTGATTTCGGGTTCACTTGATCAAAGGGGCCAGACCATGGACACCTGTTTCCGATCGATAATTTAAAAACCACTTGGCCCAGGGTGTTGAAACTTCACGGATGATTGGACATGAATGTAGACGACCCCTTTTGATCTTAGGGCCATTCTTTCAGAGGTCAAGGTCACAGGGGCCAGATCATGAAAAACCCTTTCGGACCCATAACTTGAGAAACGCTTGACCCGGAACATTGAAACTTCATGGGATGACTGGACATTCCGAGAAGATGATTCTTGTTGCATTTAGTCACTAGGAAATAATGGGTTTAACGGTTGGTGTGTACCAACTCAACATGGCTAAAATATTGCACAGGATCACTTTGATACACATTGTGGATTTGATCTTTTGTAAATAATGACGATGAACACTTTTTGAGAGCAAAATTACAAAGCAAGCATACATCATCAAACTTTTACAAAGTTTATATCAAATACAACGAAGCAAGCGTTTGCGCATGGTATTGTACATCCAGACCTAGAACGAGAGTTGTTGGAATGTGCTCACATTGTACTAGTCTGGTACCCGGGGTATGCTCGATATTTGAAAATGAACAGTGGCAAGCAAATAAAAATTGGCTTGACTTTGTGCAAGATGCTGACAGACAACTTAATGACGTTGGTACAAGTGATGATGACACTGCATCAAATCCAGATATAACTGAAGAAGAATAGATTAAACTACATTATATGGAAGAATGGGATAATTCAGTTGATAAATTACATAATAAATGATTAACTGTCAAAATTGTTAGATTAAAGTAATATTACAGTGAACTTGGGAATGTATTAATATCGTTATAATGATGCTGTTGACAGTTTTAACCTTCGGTGACCATAGTTACGGAAACAAATCAACATTAAATTAATCATTTAAACATTAAAATAATAATATATATATATATCATATTCTTTCCCGATTTATTATTTATTAACGTATATGCTACAAAAACAAATAAATTTGTGCAAAACTGCAATTTTCATGTGTTAATGTAGACTGGTTGCCATGGTAACCATCTTTCAGGTATTGAATGAAATGTTTTGTTTTATGGCAAAAATGTATTGATCTATTATTCGGATCAATTTCTTGAAGTTCCGAAATGGGGCCCAAAACAGCCATTATAATCCCCGCGCCTTTATTTAAGTGTCTTCATTTTCTGTAACGTGACAACACGAATTCCGTAATATCATAAGCTAACAAGGTTGTTTTTACAGAAATGTTTTATATCTTTACAAGAATAATATTTCTGTATGAATCTATAAAACATCATGAATTATATCAAAAACTGCTTACATGTTTTTGTTGCTTTCTATGGAGTAATATGTGAGCTTTATTTCTGTGTATTGCCCAAAGTAATATATTAAGATCAATGCTGAATTACTGATTCACAACTTTAGCTCATGTATGGGAGACAATCCAATTTCAAGGGAGTCAATAACTGAAGGATATAATTCTCGAAATTTCTGGTTCATAACTGACCGTGCCACCCACTTTAACAATGATTGACCACTGTAACCTTGACATTTATGGCACATGACCCGTGACCCCGCCCCTTCCCCCCCACCCCACCCCCCCAAAAAAATACATATTCTCCTTGGCAAGACCACTTCCTCTGCGAGGTTTTGTGATAATGTGAGCATCAGCTAAGAAGAGACGCTTGCAATTAAACTTTCTTATTATTTCAACGGCCATGCCGACGCCAGGGCAAGTACACTATCTCTCCTTAATTCTTCGAGGTACATACACAAACAAGTACAATAAGAAATTTAAGTATGTTTTGTCATTTAGAATGAAAAATATTGTAGCTCTAAAATTTGTAGCAGTGATACTCCATTTTCGTCACATATAAAAAAAACTTTGCCAAACACACTGTCGTTTTTTTAAGTGAACATATATAGAGGATATTTGTTTGTTTCAGTGAATCGAAATATATTTCACTGAGTGAACACTATAATGCAATATTTTCACGAGTGGCGCAGCCTAGAGTGAAAATGTAAATTATGGTGTTCACGAGTAAAATATGTTTTGATCTTACACTGAAACAAACAAATTTTCTATTTATTTTATGTGCTTTTAATGGTTTTAACCAAATTATATCCAGTTTGTCAACGCAACCTCACGTGAATAACATCGTGACGTCAGGATATCTTTGTAGAATAAACTGTGAATAGTTCTATTCCGTTTCCTGATTTCGTTTACATTTTATTATGATAGAAAGTATATATTTATAATCCTGTTAGTAATTTTATACATCTATACCTTTACTGAAGTATATCTTGCAAGGAATTTTCTATTATTTATCATTCATATTCTTTCGCATGTAGTTCCATACCCGATGAAAAATAAAAATAATATTTTCACTGATGGAAACAGTGAAAATATCAATTTTATTTCACTGATAAATTTCAGTATTTCACAAAAGAGCATAAAATAAATGTTGATCATCACTAAAATCTTGTTCAAAGAAAATTTCATGATCCGATATGAATTGAGGAAGAAACTTTTCTCTGCATTTAACGATAATTGATGATTTGAAGATTAGAACATGAGTCTAATGTCGGGTCGGGTGTATAATTTTATCACATATTTTAATGCGCGTATGGAGAGTCAAAATTCGAAAGATGCCGCATTTAAAGGTTGAACGTAATTTATAACAAGAGCTGTCCGTAAGACAGCGCGCTCGACTTTTCTCAGTGCTTGACTCTGAATTTGAGCTTTGCCAGTAAAAAAAATCCAAGTTAAAAAGGGGCATAACTCTGTTAAAATTCAAATTATAGTTATAAGAATTGTGTCTCCTGGTGTAGACTTTGATAATAAATAACTATTTTGAGTTTCAAGTCAAAAGCTTTAATAGTAACAGAGATATTTGACTTTATCAAAAATGTTAACAAAAAAATCTAAGTTAAAAGGTGCATAATTCTGTCAAAATTCAAATCAAAGTTATGGGGATTATTTCTCCTGGTGTAGACTTTGATGGTAAATAAGTATTTTAAGTTTCGAGTCAAAAGCTTTGATAGTAACAGAGATATCTGACTTTATCAAAAACTTTAACCAAACATTCTAAGTTAAAAAGGGGCATAATTCTGTCAAAATTCAAATCAGGGTTATGGGGATTGTTTCTCCTGGTGTAGACTTTGATAGTAAATAACTATTTTAAGTTTCAAGTCAATAGCTTTGATAGTAACAGAGATATTTGACTTTATCAAAAACTTTAACCAAAAATTCTAAGTTAAAAAGGGGCATAATTCTGTCAAAATTCAAATCAGAGTTATGGGGATTGTTTCTCCTGGTGTATACTTTGATAGTAAATAACTATTTTAAGTTTCAAGTCAATAGCTTTGATAGTAACAGAGATATTTGCTTTTATCAAAAACTTTAACCAACGGCGACGCCGACGCCGACGCTGGGGCGAGTGCAATAGCTCTACATTTTCTTCGAAAAGTCGAGCTAAAAACGAAACAATTTTAAGCTTTGATAGTAACAGAGATATCTGACTTTATCAAAAACTTTAACCAAACATTCTAAGTTAAAAAAGGGGCATAATTCTGTCAAAATTCAAATCAGGGTTATGGGGATTGTTTCTCCTGGTGTAGACTTTGATAATAAATAACTATTTTGAGTTTCAAGTCAAAAGCTTTAATAGTAACAGAGATATTTGACTGTCAAAATTCAAATCAGAGTTATGGGGATTGTTTCTCCTGGTGTATACTTTGATAGTAAATAACTATTTTAAGTTTCAAGTCAATAGCTTTGATAGTAACAGAGATATTTGACTCTATCAAAAACTTTAACCAACGGCGACGCCGACGCCGACGCTGGGGCGAGTGCAATAGCTCTACATTTTCTTCGAAAAGTCGAGCTCAAAACGAAACAATTTTAACACTTACCTTTCATTGCATGGGGAGATAATCAATACAAACATACCAAAATATGCTGAGAGGAATACATTTTTATTTTGAATCGGACGTATGTTTGAATGTATCTATATAAATGCTATTCCATTAGCTTATTCGATAAAGCAACTGCTTTAACTATATTATTGTGTACAGACATTCCTTACACGTTCGCGTCTTGAAATCTCAGACTTTGAAATGTCACTTCAAAAACGTGAAACTCAGCGTTCTGAATAGCTAGAGTCAATCATCGAGATTTCTTAGAATCCTTTCAACTTATATACGCATTTGAATGACTACACATTGTATAGAAAAAGTACGAGGTAAAATAAGCACAGGTTACTGTCTGTTACTGGATATATAGTTTGTCGCACAAGAGCTTTGTAGCTCGTGGTGCAATTGTCTGTTGAATATATGCAACGTAAAATAAAGATAACCTTACCTTTACCTTTGGGTCTATCAGCGACCATCCGCGGAAATTTGTGTCAGTATGATAAATATAGGGACTAGGCTAACTATCCTACCACCCCCCCCCCCCCCCCCCCCAGCCCTTCCTCAATAAATTACACTGGTCCCACATATTTTTTTAGAGGGTCACTTGCAAACCAAATAAGTAGTATCAGCAAAACCATAAAGGAAGCAATATTATTCTATACAAAACACTATTTAAGCAGTTTTAGATGAGAGAATCAATTAACTTAATGACGAAAGCTGAGCTGTTAATGGTCATATTGGATCACTATTTACGTTTCAACTTGTTATTACAAGATAATATCTGTTATGGTCTTTTTAATCAATGATGATGTATTTGCAAATTATGGATTATTTATTCGCCATTATGTCAGACGAACGAACACAAAGCATGTAAGTTATCAAAAATTATAATTGTCAACTGAGTCAAACAAAATTTTCGTTCAAAACAGCTTTTGTATTAACAGTTTATGAATTTTAAGTCGCAGGATAAACACATAAATACCATAGTGTCTATAACATAAGTATCACTTCGTCTGATTTAAAAACAAAAATCAGAAAGGCATTATCGTCACTTAGTCTCGGTAACGAATTTTGTTTTAGCCCACTTTTCATGATGTCTTACACTTTTTCAGTGTGTTTATCACCTGTGAGTAAGCGCTATAACCCTATTGCATTTTGTCGGAATTATTGCACCCTTTTTGAAACAAAAAATGACATTTTTTCTGTTTAAACGTTTGTTAAGAAACATATTTTTAACTACTGCAAAAGTTATTAATCTTGAGACTTTGTATTATTATAAGCTCAGTAATAAGATCAAGGACCATAACTATGTCTTACATATTGTGATACGGTTGGGTCTTTTCGGTCCAGCGCTGTCACGCAAAGACGATGCACTTGTAACACACTTAATGAGGTTTTGGTGTAGCAGGGTAGAGTATAATGGTGCACGTATACTTCCTTGCTATTGAGCTAGCTTTTATACCAACGTGGTAGAGTGTCCGTCTTAGGTGTGAGAGGTCCCGGGTTCGATTCCCGGTCAGGGCTGAAGTATGTTCAGTCTGTTACATTTAGCGCCCTATGTGAGTAACTCTCGAGTAGATATATATTGAACACCTTGGACGTCCCAAAGAGGTTCAAACTCGAACTCGAATTCTAAAACGAAGAGGGTATGTGGTAGGGTAGAGAATAAGGGTGCACTAATATTTCCTTGCTATTGAGCTAGCTTTTTAGTGTCCGCCTTAGGTTTGCGAGGTCCCGAGTTCGAATCCCGGTCAGGGCTGAAGTATGTTCAGTCGGTTAAATTGGTTGAATTTTGCAATAAGTAAAACCAGATTGTGTAAAACAACAATATATAGATTTTTAGTGAAGACCAAAAATAAAACATTTACGGCTAAACACAGCTACAGGTTGCAGTTGCTGTAAAATATTAAACCGACTGTGGCAAGTCTATGCCAGAAATACTTGTGAAACAATAAAAGCATACATATTCCTGATGTATGTTTGGCGTATAAAACTAAATTCCATTACTACTATTACATCATTTTTCCTACATTCTATACATAATGTTTATCCGTACACAAAAATATAAATACACGAAAACTCATGTTGAAATCTGATATAGTAATCATACAAGTCGTTCGTTAAAGCAACTATAGATTATTTAAAATTAAAATACACCTTTAGCAATATGTAAAATTTCTTACCTGATGTTTGAGGCAATAAATATAAACAGAAAATAAGCACCAAAGCCATTCCCATTGACACAGTTTCTGCTCTTGTTTTATACATACATCACTAATGACAGATATTACATTGAACTCTTGCAAATTTGTCACAGGCGTTGAGCATTAGATCACCATAGATAAGCATTGCATTCCAAAACCATTCCAAATTGGCGCTAATTTAACGTAATCGGTTTTTTTCTTCCGCACGTTATACCGCAATAAAACTGCATTTATTGAAAAGAATATAACGTTAGATGTATTCACCGGCTAAGCGATTATGTAAGTGATTAATATAATTGAATATGATGATTGTTTGGGAAAAAATAAATAATAGCTCGCTTACTGAATATAATTAATCCGGAATAATATTTCATTCAAAAACTGCCGTATGCGTTTTGTAAAAAATATTGCCCTGCGGCAAAGGTTGAACACATATTCATTAAAGATAGAAATTCAATATACATTTAATTTAAAGTTCCACAAGGCTTTAAATTTTATGTTAAAAACTGACAAAACAGCTGTCCATATATGCAAAATGATTTCTCTAGAAAAAACGTTACTTTTAATATTGCACATTAGACTGTAAAGTAATGGCTACAAAGGCAGGTAATCAGAGACAACATACATGTATTCCCCAAAAATGCCGTTTTCAAGGGCAGATAACTTATTTTCAGTACCGGTGACCTATGGATTTTATTGCATATATTTTTTTTTGGATGATTGTCCTTCAATATCCAAGGTTTAAAGAAATTCTATTATTGGGAAAAATCGCCCATCTCATATACAGGGAATTCTAGCGTACGCCTTTAACAAGAAATTAACATATTTTATATCAATAACGAAACATGTGGCAGCCATATCTTAAACAAAGGCATTTTGAGCTTTAAAGGAGGACGTGTATAAGGAATTGAGTCTTCCCAAAATCACATCTTTATGTAGTATCCAGATTGCAACTTTGGATGCAAATCGGCGAAGTTCGACATAGAACCAATCCAGTAGCGGTGAAATTCGAGTTCCGAATGACCAAAGACATGAGTAAACTATGAGGTTCACAGTTATTGAACATTTTGTTAACATCACATAATCATTGATAATGTAATGTTAGGACAATTTCATCCAGCTCTTTTCTTGGCATTTCAATTAATGGATTGGTACAGATTTGCAGTCGTGTGTAGATAGATTTCCTCGTTTTGATAGAAGCCGGCGTCAGAACGGAGGCAGTGTTCTACCAAGCTTCGGTAACGGAATTCTGAGCTAAGTGTCACGGATTTCAGGACGAATTGTGATATTTGCTTCCATCTAAAACGAAGACATTTCATAGTATAGAGTTGTCTGTTCAATATTTAACTTATTTTCGTAATATAGTGTTTTGTTACATACTCGTTTCTATTCCCCATTAAGTTACACTGGTACCGGAAACGTCAATATTTTTCCATACACTGACGCCTGAATTTCATATCGGGTGGGTGACGTAACTCAGTGCGTGTTGTTGCACTATTTTTTTTTCTATTTAGTTCAGTATTGTCAATCCTATTCAGGCTATTGAACATAGTTATGATACTTACATAATATTTATACGTGTAGATGGGTATGTAATAAAAAGGTTATTATCTTTGCATCGGGAAGTATGCACTCGTTCTTTAGCGGAAGAATATTGCGCTCCTAAAGTAGCGCAATATTTCCGCTGAAGAACTCGTGCATATTTCCCGATACAAAGCTAATAACCTATAAATATTGCCTCAGATAAGTGACTACAACTGAACGGAATATGTAAATAGTAGAATAAACATAATGCCATTTTGTTTCTTAACTTTCACAGATTGAAGAACGAGCCATTTTCCTGTGTCAGGGATTTCTGCCTACAATAAGACAGATATATGTTATTTGGACAATTCTGTAGTTGAAAATTCGTCTGTGATATCTAAGACAGACATCATGTCAGTTACCAATAGGTCTTTTTTCAGTCAACGTTGGTGATACTTCATACTCGAGTGTATTTTCTCACTAATATTTGACCAAATTCTGTTGAAATGTGTTGCCACCACATTTGTAATAAAAACCAGATTTGTAATAATTATAACATTTCTCGTTTTTATTACAAAAGTGGTTGCAAAGGTTCAACCACATTTGTAATAACCAGATTTGTAATAAAAATCGCAAACTTTTTTTTTTCGAGAGATGTGTTTTCCCACGTGATATTCAAGCTTATGTATGCGTTATTAAGCACGTGCAGGTCGAATTGAACTGTCCTGGGTCATTTAAGACTCCAAATGTTTTACCTGAAATCTTTGTTCATGGACATATTTTACTTTAGAAAATTATTACATTTCTCGTTTTTATTACAAAAGTGGTTGCAAAGGTTCAACCACATCTGTAATAACCAGATTTGTAATAAAAGTCGCAAACTTTTCTTTTCCGGAGATGTGTTTTCCCACGTGATATTCAAGCTTACGCATGCGTTATTAAGCACGTGCAGGTCGAATTAAACTGTCCTGAGTCATTTAAGACTCCAAATGTTTTACCTGAAATCCCTGTTCATGGACATATTTTACTTTAAAAACTTTTTACATTTCTCGTTTTTATTACAAAAGTGGTTGCAAAGGTTCAACCACATTTGTAATAACCAGATTTGTAATAAAAATCGCAAACACTTTTTTCGAGAGATGTGTTTTCCCACTTGATATTCAAGCTTATGCATGCGTTATTAAGAACGTGCAGGTCGATTTAAACTGTCCTGGGTCATTTAAGACTCCAAATGTTTCACCTGAAATCCTTGTTCATGGACATATTTTACATTAAAAAATTATTACATTTCTCGATGTTATTACAAAAGTGGTTGCAAAGGTTCAACCACATTTGTAATAACCAGATTTGTAATAAAAATCGCAAACACTTTTTTTCGAGAGATGTGTTTTTCCACGTGATATTCAAGCTTATGCATACGTTATTAAGAACGTGCAAGTCGAACTAAACTGTCATGGGTCATTTAAGACTCCAAATGTTTTTCCCGAAATCCTTGTTCATGGACATATTTTATTTAAGAAAATTATTACATTTCTCGTTTTTATTACAAAAGTGGTTGCAAAGGTTCAACCACATCTGTAATAACCAGATTTGTAATAAAAGTCGCAAACTTTTCTTTTCCGGAGATGTGTTTTCCCACGTGATATTCAAGCTTACGCATGCGTTATTAAGCACGTGCAGGTCGAATTAAACTGTCCTGAGTCATTTAAGACTCCAAATGTTTTACCTGAAATCCCTGTTCATGGACATATTTTACTTTAAAAACTTTTTACATTTCTCGTTTTTATTACAAAAGTGGTTGCAAAGGTTCAACCACATTTGTAATAACCAGATTTGTAATAAAAATCGCAAACTTTATTTTTTCGGGCGATGTGATTTCCCACGTGATATTCAAGCTTATGCATGCGTTATTAAGCACGTGCAGTTGAATTGAACTCTCTTCGGTCATTTAAGAACTCCAAATGTATTACTTGAAATCTCTTGAAATATTTGTCCTAAGACACTGAACTGGCATTTTTAAAGGTTCTAGCTTGATAGAAGATGTCGGAAAATAGTTATGAATCTGGTCCAGTAATTCTGATGTATATGTATCTTTTCAAACAAATTTTACATGCCAAAAGGTCTGTAAACAAAAACCATTTCATATCAGCAGGTTTTAGTGGATTCTTTATGTAAGCTAATTCGTACCTATATACCACACATGCACAAAATAATTTCTGTAGGGATTAATTCCTCAAAATTTCATAAATACCATCTACTTTTAATTCTAAATGATCCTAATCCCGTTGTAAACAGTTGTCGTCTTGGGGTATTCAATATCATCTTTAGTGAAAGGTCGTTTTTGCATTAAGCCTATACTCTTAAGCAAATAACAAGCTTATTAAGATTTAGCTAAATTTATTCGGTCTATATCCTTTAGACCTTTTAAAGACACATGATTACAAATAAAGCAAAATTACACAACAAGTATCGTAGTATCGTAAGCAGGCATGAAGTAAGGGACAATGCTACAAAATCAGGGTTACAACATAGCTTTTAGTTTCAGTCAAGTCAGTGTCTTTGACTCTAATGACCCCAACACCTAACGTCTTCCACGATTCACGTGCTGAGTCAAAGTTATTGTTTATGGCATCTCTGTTACTTTGAAAGCTATTGATTTGAAACTTAAAAGATTACACTAGTAGAACAATCTCCATAACCCCTAATAGAAGAGAGAGTTATACTTCGTTTGCACCGAGAACCCTCATGGTACAGTTTTATATAAAGTTCAATTTATCAGTAACTTTCAAAGGTATTGACTGGAAACTGAAATTATATCTCTACTATAACACTTTACACTAGTAATGATTTCCCCTACAACTCTGTTATGAGATTTTTTTTCTTTTTACATATTTATGCCACATTTTAAGTTAGATTTTGTTACATATAAAAGTTTTGTTAAGCTCTTATGTATATTTCTACCAGCCAGGTTGTGCGTGTGCGTGTGTGCGTTCGTGTGCGTGTGTGTAAATGTTCGTGTGTATGTGTGTCTGTAACTATTTGCATCTGTCGACTGCTTTGACTCAGCATGTGAATCCTCAGCATGTGAATCGCGGAAGACGTTAGGTGTTGGGGTCATTAGAGTCAAAGACACTGACATGACTGATACTAAAGGCTATGTTGTAACCCTGATTTTGTAGCATTGTGCCTTATTTCATGCCTGCTTACGATACTACGATACTTGTTGTGTAATTTTGCGTTATTTGTGATCATGTGTCTTTAAAGGGTCTAAAGGATATAGACCGAATAAATTTAGCTAAATCTTAATAAGCTTGTTATTTGATTATTTCCTATATCAAATGATTCTGCTGAAGTCCAATATTTGCCATTGGTGTTCGTGTCTATGCCCATGTGTCAGGTAAGCTGTAAGAGTATAGGCTTAATGCAAAAACGACCTTTCACTAAAGATGATCTTGAATACCCCAAGATGACAACTGTTTACAACGGGATTAGGGTCATTTAGAATTAAAAGTAGATGGTATTTATGAAATTTTGAGGAATTAATCCCTACAGAAATTATTTTGCGCATGTGTGATATATAGCTACGAATTAGCTTACATAAAGAATCCACTAAAACCTGCTGATATGAAATGGCTTTTGTTTACAGGCCTTTTGGCATGTAAATTTTTTTTGAAAAGATAATATACGTAAGAATTTCTGGATTAGATACATAACTATTTTCCGACATCTTCCATCAAGCTAGAACCTTTAAAAATGCCAGTTCAGTGTCTTCGGACAATATTTATACAGAGATTTCAAGTAATACATTTCGAGTTTCTTAAATGACCGAAGAGAGTTCAATTCAACCTGCACGTGCTTAATAACGCATGCATAAGCTTGAATATCACGTGGGAAAACACATCTTCGGAAAAGAAAAGTTTAGGATTTTATTACAAATCTGGTTATTACAGATGTGGTTGAACCTTTGCAACCACTTTTGTAATAAAAAAGAGAAATGTAATAATTTTTTAAAGTAACATAATTATGTCCATGAAAAGGATATCAGGTAAAACATTTGGAGTTCTAAAATGACCCAGGACAGTTTAGTTCGACCTGCACGTGCTTAATAACGCATGCATAAGCTTGAATATCACGTGGGAAACACATCTCCGGAAAAGAAGTTTGCGACTTTTATTACAAATCTGGTTATTACAAATGTGGTTGTACCTTTGCAACCGCTTTTGTAATCAAAACGAGAAATTTAATAATTTTCTAAAGTAAAATATGTCCATGAACAAGGATTTCAGGTAAAACATTTGGAGTCTTAAATGCCCCAGGACAGTTTAATTCGCCCTCACGTGCTTAATAACGCATGCATTAGCTTGAATATCACGTGGGAAAACACAGCTCCCAACAAAAAAGTTTGCGATTTTTATTACAAATTTGGTTATTACAAATGTGGTTGAACCTTTGCAACCACTTTTGTAATAACAACGAGAATTGTAATAATTTTCTGAAATAAAATATTTCCATGAACAAGGATTTCGGGTAAAACATTTGGAGTCTTAAATGACCCATGACAGTTTAGTTCGACCTGCACGTGCTTAATAACGTATGCATAAGCTTGAATATCACGTGGGAAAACACATCTCTCGAAAAAAAGTGTTTGCGATTTTTATTACAAATCTGGTTATTACATGTGGTCGAACCTTTGCAGCCACTTTTGTAATAACAACGAGAAAAGTAATATTTTTTTAAAGTAAAATATGTCCATGAACAAGGATTTCAGGTAAAACATTTGTAGTCTTAAATGACCCATGACAGTTTAATTCGACCTGCACGTGCTCAATAACGCATGCATAAGCTTGAATATCACGTGGGAAAACACATCTCCGGAAAAGAAAAGTTTGCGATTTTTATTACAAATCTGGTTATCACAAATGTGGTTGAACCTTTGCAACCACCTTTGTAATAAAAACGAGAAATGTAATAATTTTTTAAAGTAATATATGTCCATGAACAGGGATTTCAGGTAAAACATTTGGAGTCTTAAATGACTCAGGACAGTTTAATTCGACCTGCTCGTGCTTAATAACACATGCATAAGCTTGAATATCACGTGGGAAACACATCTCCGGAAAAGAAAAGTTTGCGACTTTTATTACAAATCTGGTTATTACAAATGTGGTTGAACCTTTGCAACCACTTTTGTAATAAAAACGAGAAATGTAATAATTTTCTAAAATAAAATATGTCCATGAACAGGGATTTCAGGTAAAACATTTCGAGTCTAAAATGACCCAGGACAGTTCAATTCGACCTGCACGTGCTTAATAACGCATGCATTAGCTTGAATATCACGTGGGAAAACACATCTCTCGAAAAAAAAAGTTTGCTATTTTTATTACAAATCTGGTTATTACAAAAGTGGTTGAACCTTTGCAACCACTTTTGTAATAAAAACGAGAAATGTTATAATTATTACAAATCTGGTTTTTATTACAAATGTGGTTGTAACACAGCACCTATACACAACTTCTTTGATTTGGGAATTACCAAAGGTGCATTTTGCATCGCTTTAAAGTTTGAAAGGATTAAAACAACTCTTCCTTCGTATGATTTGGTGATGTCTAAATTTCAACATGTTATTTATCTCTTCGAATCCTTAAATAAATGCAAATGGTATTGTTATAATTTTACAAAGATTTTAAATGTTGTGGTATTTTTCTTTCCCTTAGAGTATTTCATTGCAGAGAATCTCTGCTATTTTCTGTAGAATGCTGGAGTCAAATAAGGTCAGTGTGTACTTCAACATGTGGCTTTATAAATCTCTAGGGTCTAGGCTACCTGGCATAATTTATGAGATAGTATTCTATATTTAGAGGAAAGCTTTTAGTAACTGGTATAAAAGTGTTGTTTTTTTTTCATGTTTTCTGGGCTTTTTCTAGATTCTTTTCTGGCTTATTGGTGGGTTTTTGAGCATTCTATATTTAGAGGACAGCTTTCATTATCTTGTAACTGGTATAAAAGGGCTTTTATATGTTTTCTGGACTTTTTCTAGATTCTTTTCTGGCTGATTGGAGGTTTCTTCAGGCTGGTGAAGAAGTCGCACTTTTTGGAAATTTTTGCCTAGTTGTAATATAATTGGATAATGTCTTTAGTTTGTGCTAAAATAGAATTTCACCATCGAGCATCATATGTGATCAAATTATACTACAACTCAGTGACCAGTAATTCGCATTGCTTTCATTTTCTCTGTTGATGCAAATTACTTAACTAATGTTGAAGCGTTTCATACCTGATCTTAGAGAAACGATAAGTGATATTGACATTTAAGGTACAAAGGTAAAGTGAAACGGAAAATATATCCAACTGAATATACTTTCTAACATGATATGTTATAAAATTGTTCCGAACTCTCCACACGACAGCACAGGGTTTCCACAATAGGGGCAAGAGCGATAATATTCATTTCATATCATGACACACCAGTTACGAGTAAGATAAACAGACATTTATTCTTGTTAACTTTAACTATGTTAATGATTAATCAAGTACAATTATAAGAAAATCTGATTAAATTAAATTCAGCAGGTTAAGATAGAAGAGAAA
The DNA here is from genome assembly GCF_021730395.1 of Mercenaria mercenaria. Lineage (NCBI taxonomy): Eukaryota > Metazoa > Mollusca > Bivalvia > Venerida > Veneridae > Mercenaria > Mercenaria mercenaria. Next base: position 49,424,000 of record NC_069362.1, read on the forward strand.
TAAATCATTTATTAAATGATATTTAAAATTAACCTTAAATATGCCGAAATCTACACATTTTTCAAGTATATATCGATAATTAGAAGTGTACATATACTCTGTAGAGCTCCGCTTCTATGGCACGCGGATTGCACAATAAATACAAAAACCTATGTTCTCAGGTGAGAACCTAGGTTCTCGGCCGAGAACCTATGTTCTCACTTCAGATCACAAGTTTTTCAGAGAACCTAGGTTCTCAGAATATTTGTGCAAATGGCCAAAACCTGTGTTTTCAGTCGGGATCATAGGTTTTAATTTCAGCCTCAGATCATGTTTTTGATTAACCGACGTTCTGGCGCTGTTGTAATTAAACCGAGCGCATAGGTTTTTATTGGCTGATAGGGCGTGACGCATTCTAGGCGCCCTGGTTTCAATTGGCTAATTTTTATGAGAGACGGAGTTTCGATTAGCTGATCAAGTATCGATTTATTGAATGATGGGAGTTATATGATTTGTCCGAAAGTGTAATAAAGACACATCGGTGGCCACGGGGATGGGGGTGGGGAGAGAGTTTTTGTTGGAAGTTTTATTATTTACAATAAAATGTGGAATTATGCTAAATTAAAGCTGACAATATATCCGATTGACTAGTATTCTTTTCAGTTTTCTAATATTATCAGTTTAGCAGCTGTAAATCTTCAAACATGAACACTAACGTCGTTTTTCAGCAAAGCGCAAAATGATGTACCTGACAGGTTTTTAAGACGATTTTTATATACAACAAAAATACGGCAAAAATTCTTTATTTTCAAGTTTGTATTAAAATGATCTCTCTGATGATATATAATTTGTCAAGTTTATTTCGACGTCACATCGGAGGCAAACTATTTATGAACGCAAAACACGCAAAACTGACGACGAGCTTCGCCCAAACTTTTACGTAAAGACGCCCATATTTAAGAAACTGCCAGATAGTTTTTCTAATGAATTTGAACAAGCGTGCAAAATTTCAATCGCTATCGATTCCGTAAAAGAAAAATGGGGGTCGCCGTTTTAGATTTCGCTCTATTTATCGTGGCGCTTCCCCTACCCCCAGTTAAAATAACAATGTTTTTTTATACTTATTTCGTAAATATCCATTAATTTAAATTCAGTTTCTGTTTATATTTGTGGATATAATGATATTGGATCCAATAATGATAAAACGAAGATATTATTTCATGAAATTCTTGAAATAAATGAATGATTTCGAGAAAATGCTCTCCTATACATGACATAGAAAAACAAACAGTCCTTTTATTGAAACAGGAAACGCGTTCCGGGGTACAGTGCATTATAGCCAAAAGTCGTATTCACCTGGTTTACGCTGATTTCTTATTTGTAGTTACAGCTTCAATTCTTAAACATCGGAAATATCGTCAGCTTTAATTTAGCAAAATTTCTTAACAGTCCGTTGAAAATCGTTAGGTGGCGCATAGTACCTTAAATATGATGTAATATTTATGAAGCCTCCGTGTGATATTTTAAAGCACAATATTGGTTTAGTTTAACAAATTTTGTGACAATCCTACATTTCACTTTAAAGACCCCTTAAAGTGACCAAGTGTCTCATTTAAACAAAGAGGACCTTATTTTGATACTACAGTATAATGTGATGAAAATCCGGCATCAAGCGATTCATGAAGAGAGGTTATTTAAAGATATTTATATTTTAGCTCTTGCTGCCCGTAAAAGGGACCAATGCCACTATTTAAATTAAATTAGGAGAGAATCTTTTTATAATGTTACATGCCAAGTTTGATGAAGATCCATGAAGCGGATCATGAGAAGAAGTCGTTTAAAGCTGTTTCTATGTTAGGTCTAGCAGCCCATAAAAGGGGGCCAAACATTTTAAACGAATTCGGACAAGGGCCAAACTATGACGCTACAGACCGAGACTGATCCATTTAGAGGTTCATAAGAGGATGTCGTTTAATGCTAAGCTCCCTCAGTTGTATAAATATTAGAGAGGACCTGATAATATGCTACAGATCAAACCTGAAGATGTTTTTTCTAAATTTATTTCCATCTGTAGCTATAGCTATATTTATATTTTAGCTCTTGCTGCCCGTAAAAGGGACCAATGCCACTATTTAAATTAAATTAGGAGAGAATCTTTTTATAATGTTACATGCCAAGTTTGATGAAGATCCATGAAGCGGATCATGAGAAGAAGTCGTTTAAAGCTGTTTCTATGTTAGGTCTAGCAGCCCATAAAAGGGGGCCAAACATTTTAAACGAATTCGGACAAGGGCCAAACTATGACGCTACAGACCGAGACTGATCCATTTAGAGGTTCATAAGAGGATGTCGTTTAATGCTAAGCTCCCTCAGTTGTATAAATATTAGAGAGGACCTGATAATATGCTACAGATCAAACCTGAAGATGTTTTTTCTAAATTTATTTCCATCTGTAGCTATAGCGGGTCCGAAAATTGGCCAAGCACCCACTTTTAAAACAAGGATCGGAGAGGATCTTATTAAAATGCAACAGACAAAGTTTGATGAAAATTCATCAAGCGGCTCATGAGAAGATGTTTAATGGTATTTCCATTTTAAGCTCTAATTGCACATAACTTGATTTAAATCGAGAGAAGACCTTACAGTAATGCTACATACAAAGTTTGATTAAGCTCCATGAAGATGTTAATGAAGAGAGTTTGTTTAAATATTTAAAACTTTCTACCTTTAGGTCTAGCGGCCCCATACAAGGGACCTAGTACCCCCCCCCCCCACACACACACACATACACACATTTGAAAACAAATTGGAAAGGATCTTATATTGATGCTACAGATCTAATTTAATGAAGATCCATCAAGGGGTTCTTGAGAAGAAGTAGTTTAAACGTATCTCTATGATCTTAAAAATCTAGCGGCTCCTAAAAAAGTTAAGCATTTGAAAAATATTGGGAGAGGACCTTATGCTAATGCTAGCGATCAAATCTGAAGAATTCATTTCTATCTTAAACTCTAGCGGCCCCTAAAAGGTACAACGCATCCCCCATTTGAAACAAAAAATGGAGAGGGCCTGATGATAATTCTATAGAAAATAAAACTTGATTATCCATCAAGTGGTTCATGAGAAAAGTCGTTTTATCTAGTATTTTGTTCAAAAGATATGAATTTCGGGCAATGAAAATACCCACTGTATTTCTCAGCCTTGTAAAGACAAATCATGGCTTCTTTGAGCAGTATTGTTGCTAAGATATACAAACGGTACAGCGGTTTGCATATTTGTTAAAGTTCTATTATGAATAACAAGTACACAAAAACCTATTATTGACCTTTTTGTATTATATAAACTTATCTTCATATATATCGTTCAGAAAACGATTCAGCACCCTTTTACCCCGGCATTGTTTTTATTACGTTAACGTCAGAACGCGTTGACATTCCGGTTACCTTGGACCATAATGATTATGGCGCGTGACTTTTATTGCGTCAACGGCGACCGTAATGATTGTTTTCAACGGCTTTTTTGTTACTTTTGATAGTAAGATGTATAATAATAAGAGAATGTTCACTGGTCCGCGTGCCATACGCTTCCGTACCAAGAATCTATCGATCGGTCTTGTTACAGGACACCCGTATAGACATATTGTAGCCTAAAAGCCGCGTAGCAGTTTCGTGGATGTGGGCGTACGGGCGACTTAGGTTTGTATGATTCAATTATTGATTTCATTTAGTTAAAAAATTATACATTTACTGAATTTAATAACCTTTTATTATCATGGTATTTAATGCATTAATGTTTATTCATATATCGCGGAAAGTTTCAATTTATTAGACAAAAATATGTCCAACTTTCGATTTCAATGTTAACTACACAGTTACGGTGAAAACGAAAGTTGATTTTGTTAAACTTTTCGCAACTAGATCAAATCTATTAAATCGGTAAGTATGACAAATGTGTATTTTGTAACAATGTATTTGAACTTATTGTTTCATCTGCTGTCTATAGATTTGTATTCGCCTCAATACCTTTTATTGTGTTTTGTCCAAAGTGGGTGGGGCATTTCCACTATTGTTAATTTTTTTTTAAAAGAGACACTTATTGAAAGTGGATATATATAAATAATTCTTATACATGTTAAGAACACTTTCTGCTGATTTTGTAAAACTGAAATTAAAGCTAATTAAATTAAATTAAAGCGGCTATTCAAGTTCTATTGTGTGTATGCAACCCATGATTACAATAGGTAACAGCCACGGGTATTTTATATAGAATTTTATAAAAAATAGATTCTATTTTGACAGGAGTCACTGTTAATAGTCAGGATTTTTATGCTTTTTCAGTGACAATTTAAGGTTAAAAGGTAGTAGGGGTACTATAGTTTGGCCCCTGCAATATTTTGGAAAAGAGAAATAACTTGCAGTCTAATATAACATTTATTTAGTATCATACAGATCTAATTCTTTTCAACCTGATTTCTGATTTGCATTTGGCATATTTTTGCATTCTGACTTGTCATTGAAACCTTGTATGCGGCTAGGATTGTGCGATTATGTTTTATAAAAAGAGTATAATATCTAGCGCATCACTACAGTTCCGATTTGAGCGTCTGCAAAAACGTTGTAACTATTTAGCCAGTTATTGGCTGTTAACGCATGTAAACGTTCTGTATTTACATTTTTCATGGTCATAGATTTGCCGATCCTATTCTGTCGTTCATTTCGCATGAACACCGAAAAAAATCGCTTCATTCCTTAAATGACGTCACGTTAACGTGCGGTGACGTCAAAGTTTTTGTTGCGACCAAGAAAGAGCGCTTCTATATTTTGTCTACTGTTTTAGATTAAGGGCATATTAGAATTGAAATAATTTATAGCAAAAGTGTGGTTTAACACTATTTTTGCGCTCGGGCGGTAATACGTCGCACAAATAATTTTACTCGGGCTGCGCCCTCGTGAAATTATTACGTCCGACGTATACCCGCCCATCGTGCATAAATAGTGTTAAACCACACTTTTGCTATAAATTATTTCTAAACTCAACGAATCATATTAAAATTAAAGTGTTTGTCAGTCGCTTTGATTAAACTATTGATGCCAGAGTTTTACTTAACTGACTAGACCTTTTGCATCAAAGGTCTTCAAGTTTAATATTTGCAAGATGTGTTGGCAGTTTATCCAGATGTGTAGTCAAGAACGGTCGAGTTAAATCACGAATGTCCGACTTAAATGTTTTTGTATCTAATGTCGCGGCAAATAAGATTTAAACCAAGGACCGAGAATAGTGTATTGATGCTCTTAAATAATGAAAGATAACGTGAAACAAAATGGTATGTTTAAATACAAAATTATTCAATTTGCTAAGAAAATGTGCATGAATGTAAAGCGAAAAGCAAATTTTTGAAAACTGCGAAACTATGATATTTAAGCCCACCATCATCAGATGATTGGTGATGATGGTGGGCTATTCAAATCACTCTGCCTCCGTAGTCCTTCCGTCAACAATTTCTTGTTATCGCATCTTCTCAGAAACTACATGTACGTGGGGGATTTTGATCAAACTTTGTCAGAATGATGTATTAGTACCCTAGTTGTGTCCCTCTGAAAATCAGACTTGTTCAACAATTTTTGAGTGAGTTATGACCCTTTGTTTATTTTTATAATTTACAAAGATTTATATAGGGAAAAACTTTGAAAATCTTCTTGTCCAAAACCACAGGGTCTAGGGCTTTGATATTTGGTATGTAGCATTATCTAGTGGTCCTCTACCAAGATCTTTCAAATTATTTCTCTAGGGTCAAATATGGCCCCGCCCCAGGGGTCACATGGTTTATATAGATTTATATAGGGAAAAACTTTGAAAATGTTCTTGTCCAAATCACAAAGCCTAAGGCTTTGATATTTGTTATGTAGCATCATTTAGTGGTTCTCTACCAAGTTTATTTAAATTATTCCCCTAAGTTCAAATATGGCCCCGCCCCGGGGGTCACATGGTTTATATAGATCTATCTTTTTGTCTGTAACCTACAACATTCAACTTTGGGCCACATGTATAGTTTTGAGTGGCTAGATGAACCTTGACTTGAGTTGACCTTGATCTTGACCTAGTGACCTACTTTCACATTTCTGTAGCTACAGCCTTCAAATTTGGACCACGTGCATAGGTTTGTGTACCGAAATAAACTTTGACCTTGACATTGACCTAGTGACGTACTTTCATATTTTGAGGATACATGCTTCAAATTTGTACCATATGCATAGTTTTGTGTTCCGAAATGAAATTTGATCTTGATTTTGACCTAGTGATCTACTTTCACATTTCTCAAGCTACAACCTTCAAATTTAGACCACATGCATAGTTTTGTGTACCGAAATGAACTTTGACCTTGATCTTGACCTAGCGACCTACTTTCAAATATCTCAAACTACAGCCTTCAAATTTGGACCACGTACATAGGTTTGTTTACTGAAATAAACTTTGACCTTGACATTGATCTGGTGACCGTCTTTCACATTTTTGAAGGTACAGGCTTCAAATTCGAACCACATGCATAGTTTTGTGTTCGGAAATGAAATCTGACATTGATTTTGACCTAATAGCCCACTTTCACATTTCTCAAGCTACAGCCTTCAAATTTGGACCACATGCATAGTTTTGTGTACCGAAATGAACTTTGACCTTGAGATTGACCTAGTGACCTACTTTCACATTTCTGTAGTTACAGCCTTCAAATTTGGACCACATGCATAGGCTTGTGGACTGAAATAAACTTTGACCCTGACATTGACCTAGTGACCTACTTTCACATTTTTGAAGATACAGGCTTCAAATTTGGACCACATGCATAGTTTTGTGTTCCGAAATGAAACTTGGCATTGATTTTGACCTAGGGACCTACTTTCACATTTCTCAAGCTACAGCCTTCAAATTTGGACCACTTGCATAGTTTTGTGTACCAAAATGAACTTTGACCTTGATTTTGACCTTGAGCTAGTCTTGAAATTTGGAACATTCAAAAATGGCTCAATGGTGGGCGCCAAGATCACTTTGTGATCTCTTGTTAGCTTTAAGAAATATTTGATTTTGCAACTATCTCTTATACGTTTTTATTTTATGTTTGTTTCAGAGGTCGTAATTATGTAGATTACAAATTGACGAACGATAAGTTATGGCTGAGGGAGGTGACCAACTATCTATACAGGATGGTTCCGATGCCTATATTGCATTTACATGTACACCGTGTAGTGAAGAGGGAACCAGCGAAGAGGCCTTCAAATATTGTCCGGAATGTGACGAATATCTTTGCACAACTTGCACGAAATACCACCGTAAGATGAAAACAACACGTGACCACAAGCTTGTTGACAGAGAAGAAGGAAAAGACAAGTCAAAGGTCACTACGGTAACAACGAAAATAAAATGTCGACAGCATCCGGACAGAGAAATAGAAATGTATTGTGGTGCACATGATATGGTCTACTGTTTGATGTGTATCGCCACAGAACACAGGTAAACTTCAATTTCAAAGACATTTAATTAAAATTAATTCCCTTGCTATGGAAAAATTTATTGCAAAGGAAAAGTATCATGCAAAGTGCCATATTTAAGCATTAAGAGTCCTTGCATGTTAAAATACAAAACGTATAACTAGATTAACTTCCCATGAAGTGCTTACTAATAAATGGCACTCACAAAATTCTTCCAGAAACAATATAATATGTCAAAGTCCTCTGGTAGCGATAAAGACCCACTCGAGCCTCTTATTACGTAATTTATTTCAGCCAATTTTACAATGATAAGGATTCACTACACATACTAACTGCTTCGGAAGAAACAGACCTCTCTACGAACCAGAATAGATCAATGAATCTTAATTGCTGAGTAAGACATTTATGAAGATGTTGGCCTCATTCTGAATATTTAAGACAGCGCATCAGAAAAAGGTCGATTTCAGCAGCAAGATTTTCCTTTTTATTCCACGCTGAAGGCGGAGGGATATAGTTTTGGCGTTGTCCGTCCGAAGCAATATCTAGGAAGTGGTTTGGAATATTTAAATGAAACTTCATATACATACATATTCACCACTATAGGGAAATGCGGCCCGTCAAGTTTCAGTCGGATTGTCCAAGTAACACCAGAGTAATGGCCCATAGAAATGTCTAGTGTTTACTAAATAGGGTACTATAAATAAGGCAATTTCTGCTTCATAACTTGTGACATATTTGACTTAGAACTTTGAAACTTAGAATTAATTCAGATCACCATAATGTTGTAATGCACACAATTTCGTCAGAATCTCTTTAGTAACTTCAGTGTTATTGCCCTTTAATTGTTTGAAAATCCACAATTTTGTACATAACAAACTAACCAATTGGTAGCATTTCATTAAACTTCTTGTGTATCTACACTCTTTCACCCCACCGCCACTCCCTGGCCACACATCATCCCCCTTCACCCCAACCTTCACCCAAAAGAAAAACTCATTCCTTTTTATTTTTATTTTTCCAAACCTTCCGTGAATATTTATCAACATGTGAAGTTGTACCCTTCCCCATCTTGCTCCCCCATCCACTCAACCCCACCACCCCGATCATGCACCCCACGCGCCCCCCCCCCCCGCAACATTTTTTTTGCCATTTTTATGTTCCATCAATATTTATTATCAATTTGAAGTTTTGTACCCTCACCCGGTCTCACTCCCACCCCATCCCCCGCCTCCACTCCCAAAACATTATTTTTTCATTCCATTTCTTTTTAATTTTGCAAACCTTCCATGATTGTTTATAAACATGTGAAGATGTATGCCCCCTCCCCCCACGCCCTTCCCCCCGCCCGCATTTTGTTCTACTTCAAGGTCACATTTCAAATAACTCAATATAATTTTAAACAGTAAACATTTTCCATTCAAAGTAATTTCATTAATTTCATTAGTCAGGATCAACTTAACATGCATTTATTATGTACACTTTAAACAGTTGTTTTCTGTTAAATTGATCCTGACTAATAAAATTGTTTTTAGTAACATCCTTAACTTTTGCCGGATATAATTCTTTGCCATTCCGCACCACAAACCCATTTGGCGGGGGATACCAATTAATCGAATTTGCTTGTTTTATTTTATCGATAAATTAATGAATGTATTGTTTACTTAAAAGTATATTATTTTCATACAGGACATGTAGAGATGTGACTAGTCTAACAGATGCTGCAGTCTCGGACTTTCAGCAAAATGAAATTGATCGTCTGCAAGAAGAATCCAAGTCTATTAATGAGCTTCTACTAAACGTGGAGAAAACGAAACAAGAGAATGTCGTATTACTTAAAGAGAAAAGAAAACAAATTCAGAGAAGAGTTCAAGAAATAGAAGATAATCTTATAGAGCACATCAAAACCCTTTCAGAGCAAGCAAATGCTGCCCTCGAGGAAACATATTCTAAGGTCAAGGACGAGCTAGAATCAGATATTGCCGTGGTGAATCGTAGAAGGTCAGAAGTGGAGAAGGTAAATGAACAGCTTCATTCAAAGACGGAAGTTAATCAGGAACAACGGTTTGTAAAAGCCAAACTTTGTCAGCAGATAATAAATGACGCAAAAAACTTACACGCAAAAATTGAATCGGGTGGTCAAGTATCAGTTGAGTTCGAGGAAAGTTCAAATGTAAAGGAACAGTTCTTGGAAGTCAAGAGTCTAGGAAAAATAGAACAATTTCGTATAAGTAGAAAGAGAGAAATACAACGCCAGAAAGAGGTGAATGTTAAAATGCAAAACGACCAGCATACCTGTTGGATAATTGATATTTGCAAGCTTGATAGCGGACGTTTCATTTTGGCAGACGCTTTTAACAACAACGTAAAACTAATGGATACTGATCATAATGTCACCGATCACTTCAATGTTCAAGGTCAACCGACTGGCATTTGTAAAATAAGTCATAAAGAAGTAGCGGTAAAGTTGGATACTAACAACATAGAATTGTTGTCAGTAGGTTCTCATATTTCTAAACTTAGAAATATTTCTATTAATCAAGGAGGTAACTACTGGGGTGTGACTTATACAGCTGGAAAGTTTTGGGTAGGGACATCATCAGGTATTGACGTGTACAAGATAAATGGGACATTTGAAAAATGCGTTGCATTAGATACAGTTGGTTTGGAAGGCAGAATGAGACAAATGGCTAGTTTTCAAAACTCCGTAGTTATGGCTGATCAGACTGATGGCATCGTCTTTTTGAAGAGCGACGGTACGAAGAAGGCGGAATTTCGTGATAGTAATCTAAAGAGAACAACTGGTGTATGCGTATTGTCTGATGGTACAGTGTACACTTGTGATGACTTGTCCAAAAAGATCGTCATGTTCAACCGGAATGGGAAATGTCTCGGAAAACTGGTTCCCAATGGCACCAGTGGGAAACGTCCAGAATCGCTGTGCTACGATGATAAAAACAATTGTATATTAATTGGTTATTACAGTCGCAATACAGTTACTGTGCTTTATTTAAGTGACTGAGAACTTGAATGTGAACTCGTACTAAAGATACATAGAGTGAGAAGACATGCATGCACAGTAAGACAAACACAATTTATTTCAGTTTGAACGTTTCTTGCCTTTGCTTATGAGTGCAATACAGTGATATCGAACGTGACATATTGACCCCTATTGGCCCCTAGCTGTATTCGAACCTATGTCATACTGGTTAAGCGGCCCATACCGTATCCAAAAGATCAACATGATCCAGGAATGATATTATGTTTAATGCAGCCACTTTTACATTCAAATGACATTGATGTATTACTAATGCTTTTTCTTTAATTATCATTTTTGTACAAAATTATGCAATTGTTAATTAAGTATAGTTGACTTCCCTGGTATTAAGGTAATTATACTGTGTTTGAAAACAGGTTTTGAGGTTTCCTATACTCGTGTACTGTTTGCGATTAGCGTAGGGACGGAAGATGTACAAGAATTACTGACAATAGGCTATCACAGTAACCCCGCCATCTGCCCCCCTCACTATAACGCTCTGTGAGATAAGCTTTAACGATAACATCTTCGTCAAACAACATGCAAATTATATAAAAATTAAATTAAAATGTGAAATACATTCAAATGGTGTCATTAACGCTTACATTATTGAAAGATATGAATTACTGAAACTTTGACATCAAAAGGCAAGAATGTGTAATAACTTACGTATTCACATGCTAGGGAAATATGTAATAAAAGAACATATTCATTTTACAACGACTGAGTTCATTATAGCCTGCATGCTAGATAAATAGTAATACATAATATTCATGCCATTAAATTCCATCTGTTCATACAACGAGTTTAAACCTTAAGCCCTGTTTACACATTAAGCCCTGTTTACATGCTTACGAACTGCACCGGCAAAATGTGCACCCGCTCTAATCTAAAAGTAAATTTTTCGTCATGAAGTAGCGCAGGGTGTGTTTTTAAGCCTAGGACGAATAAGAAGAGTGCAGGCCAATCAAACAGGTTAGACACTTAAAATTGGCTGTAGAAATAAGCTGAATAACGAAAAGTGTACAATAAATATCTTATCATGCTTTTTGTTTCAGTTCTATGGTAATAATTTTGAACTCTAGCATCACATTCTAAATAACTATTTCTCCTCTACATTTCTCTATAGCAAGTCCAATAATAAAATATACTCTCAGTCTATACACAATCATATTGTTCTCCCTTGCTAATGAATTTTATAATCCAAATAGCTATCCCAACCAAATACTGGTACCCGCCTTTATATAAGTCTAAATTTTTCGTTATATGAACCAAATCCTGGTACCCTCCTTTATATAAGTCTAAATTTTTCGTCCTGTGATCCAAATCCTGGTACCCGCCATTATATAAGTCTAATATTTCGTCCTGTGAACCAAATTCTGGTACCCGCCTTTATAGAAGTCTAAATGTTTCGTCATGTGAACCAAATCCTGGTACCCGCCTTTATATAAGTCTAAATGTTCCGTCATTTGAACCAAATCCTGGTACCCGCCTTTATATAAGTCTAAATGTTTCGTCATGTGAACCAAATCCTGGTACACGCCTTTATATAAGTCTAAATGTTTCGTCATGTGAATCAAATCCTGGTACCCGCCTTTGTGTAAGTCTAAATTTTTCGCCATATGAACCAAATCCTGGTACATGCCTTTATTTAGGTCTAAATGTTTCGTCATGTGAACTGAACCGAAGTGACAAATTGTATCACAAGAATGTACATTGTATGTTTATTATACAATCAATTATACAATCACATTGTTACACTTAAAGTGATGTCTGGTAGAAGCATTTCCAAAATATCTCAAAACATCGCAATACCAAGTATCAGCTTACTATTTTCATGAAATTTTGATAATTTTATACATTTCTGTTATTACTCTTTCGATAATACTAAGACAGCATTGCAAAGGAGTAATGAAATTTTATTTATATAGCGACCATGTACACTAATGAGGATGCGATCGCACTGAAGATCGAATTAATTTTTCGTTTCACTACTTTTCAAAATTCGAGCATAGTTTGTGTCAGCAAATGATACCAAGGAAATGCTAAAAACAATGAAAAAAGCACAAAAATATATTTCACAGCAGCTAAAAATGAATGATTTACATTGTATAAATATATAAAATGAAAAAAAAAATCTATATATTATTAATAGTAGGACGATACTTAACCAATATTCACGAGAAAGTATATACTGAAAATCAGAAAAAAACATTATGTTCTTTAGATATAATCAATCTACATTTTTAAACCAAAAATACAAAAGGAACCCTATTTTTAAAAAAATAAAAATAACGCTGTTGTGTGTCAATCGTTTAAGGGCACTCCTGAGTTTAGCATCGTCTCTCTGATCCATGTGCCGTATTTGGATACATCAGTATATATTCCGGGCCATTTGGGTTGAGCACAGTCGTAACCCCAACTTGTTACACCTGAAATTAAAAAAGACAGTACTCAGAAAATACTCTCCGTTCATTAAATAGTATTCACTGGAAACTAATATTTTTAATTTAAAATTAGTCTGTCTAAATATTAGAGACATCTGTCAGTTCCACGTATCATGTTATACATATCAGCTCACGCGGAAACCCCATTCTACTCGATCCTCGGAGGATCACCAAAACGAGCACCAAAACTTCCGCCGCAATTTCCCGTCAAAGGATCTGCTGAAGATGATCCGTATATTGCCTTCACGGAGACAAATAAGAAACAAATAATAGGTTCGAGTGTTAGATTTTCAATAGCCTATTCGTCAGCATATAAATTGCAACTTGCGTTTCTCCAGCATGTTTATGTGACGTACCTTGTACATACCACTTCCCGTCCTTCTTACAGTTAAATGGTCCGCCGCTATCTCCCTGAAAATTAAATATTAAAAAAGTGAGGTCACTTTAACTATTAGTAAAAAAGTCAACTTTACATATGTCTACCAATTTTCCGGCGGCATTCTAACAGCGGCGGATTACATTTGAAGACTTAATCATTAATTGCTAATGTGACCAAACTATATAACTATTGTAAAGTGTGCATGGTTGTATGTTTTTTTAAAAATTATATCTAGGTCAAAATGCAGGTCAAAGGATTGTTTTTTAGTTGTTATGAATTATGATTTTTTTGTATTTGAGAATTCCACTTTAACCCTCTTAATATCCTTTCGCAAGATTAATAAACTGGAGGTAATGGCATAATGTCATTAATCCGGATGATCTTTAATAAAACCTGTTACTTAATGTCAACCTGTGAGTACAATGTAAACTTATAGAAAACGTCAACGTTACTGTCTTTCTAAACATAAAAATGAAAGTCAAAATGTTGACATGTGAAATGTTTCAAAATGTCTTATCTTTTAAATCATGGGCACACATCTTAAAGTCACGCACACGGACCTATGCATTTTATTTCATCTTGGAAGACAAAATAACCCACATTTATTAACGACTGTTAGAAGTATCATTAAAATCTAAATTTTTTAACATTTTATATTCGCCAAAATGTAAACACAAACTGTCACAGAGACGGTCATCATGAAAGCACGATTGAAATCAAGCTTTTTCAAATACCTCGTTCATTATTTTCGCTAGTAAAATTATATAGTTTAGAAAAATATAATAAAATTAGGGTCCTGCCGCCTTCTGCGTAACCAGCACAAAACGTAACGCCTGAAATACACACCATACAGGCATCTATGATTTTCGAAGACTTACATTCCCATAAAGAACTATATCGTTACTATAGAAAAAGAAAAAGGAGCTAGGGGCGTTAACTTTTATGTTAGAAATCTACAACACGCTGAATTTACTCGTTTTCGTTAATTAAACTCTCTTTCGAGACATAAAATTCTTACGCAACCATTTTACTTAGCATGCGACACGAACATGTGATTTCAATAGAATACTACACATACATATTGAATCGCAGTACAGTAAAAGAAAACACGATGCCATGACCGAGAAATGACACAAGGAAAGGAATAAAGATAAGGACTATTTATATTTGGACTACTAATATGCAGTCTTGCGTAGGCTTGCATTTGATTAGGTAGTGATCAGCCACCAACTCGTCTCTGCAGACGCCTGCGTAACCGACAGAAAATATGTCACCTTTTATACTTACGGTGCAGGCATCCCTGCCACCCCCAGCGTAACCGGCGCAAAATGTGACGCCTCTTATAAAGCTTTGTCCATACCAGTCAGCTCTTCCACAGAAGTAGTCATTCACAATTGGTAACATCACTTGATTCAACACAGTTCTGTCCCCTGTACCTTTTCAAGCATTGATGATTATTATAAACGTTCGATAAAGGTATGATTCAATGCAAATCTTTCTCCTATAATACCTTTTCAGACAAATACACATGGCCGAAATTAGTGAGTTACAAAGTCATGACCTGATTCTTCTTGAGACTCCTTGTACTTCATACAAAAACTATAGCTATACATTTGCAACAGGTAAAATAACTTAATTCCGTCTTCTGTACACATTCTCTTACGATATTAACTCCACTTAGAGTATAAAATTCGCCTGCCTCTCAGAATAATATTCGCTCACAAAAAGTAGTTAAAAAAACAGATATACATACACACATTAAAAAGTAACATGAATTAATTCAACACAGGTCTGTACTCAGTACCGTTCAAAACAGAAGTATATTCGCCCATAAAAGGTGACATGACTTGATTCAACACTAATGATATTTGTCATGTGTTTACGAATCGCATAGAAATATACGTCCCTCGGCCACCTGCGCATAGGCGTTAATGAGGCTTGCCGTGTTACCGAAAATTCTTATCGTATACATAAAAGCTTTTAATTCTGACAGATTGTTTTTATTCCATACCGTATTTTACAAATAATAAAATTAATAAAGCAAATAGAAATACTTTTTTTTGGTAGTGCCCTTTCTTATTGTAGAGTATGTACACAAAGCGCGGGAAATTAACGTCCGTAAGCAGAAGTGACGTCTTGACGTTTCAGTGACGCACAATAACAAAGTTCCACTTTAGTTTGATCGTTTGTAGCATAACGGTATGTTCTTACCGTATAATAACGTAATTTGAATCGAGAAAAATACTATAAGGAACGGAGTGAAATTGTTAAGGTACCTGATTGTTTTGTATTTTACATAAACAGTATATAATCAATGCATGAATCGATACTTGTCATTAACAGCTCGCGAGTCATCTAGCATGCAGTGTGCTAGATGGCCAATTTGTTGGCGTGGGTAAAATCACCGTTCAACACAGTTCTGTTCCCTGTACCTTTCAAAAATAACACAATCGCTCACAATATGTAATATGAATTGATTCAACACAGTTCTGTCCCCTGTACCTTTCAAAAAGAAACACAATCGCTCACAATATGTAATATGAATTGATTCAACACAGTTCTGTCCCCTGTACCTTTCAAAAAGAAACACAACCGCTCACAATATGTAACATGACTTGATTCAACACAGTTCTGTCCCCTGTACCTTTCAAAAAGAAACACAACCGCTCACAATATGTAACATGACTTGATTCAACACAGTTCTGTCCCCTGTACCTTTCAAAAAGAAACACAATCGCTCACAATATGTAATATGGTTATAATGCAGTAATTCGGTCCAAAATGTGCTTCCGTGGTGTAAAAAATGTGCTTCCGTGGTGTAGTCGAAAGAAGTCCCTAATAAATAGATCCTAATTTTTCCATTTTTCGCGCATTTGCGCGTAAATCGGGGACCAATGGGCATTATTTCACTCGTGGAATGAATTTTACATAAAATGCATGGGACACGTTTCATGCTAATACTCGCATGTTTTCGAGTTGTTTACTTGAAAACGAAAGTAGGGTGTTTATTCTGCGGACCGCTTTCTGAAATGCGGCAATATGAGGGTACCTGACATCAGTTGACTGGCATTTCACTGCATACTATTCAACACCCCTTTTTTCTTTTCGTTTTCTTGAAGCAAATGTATGGATATCTTGTGGAAAATAGGCCTACGATGGAGTGAAAATCTAGAAATTGTAACAAAATTGGTCTGAAGTAGCTGAATTTTATATGAAACAAAGAACAATTTCTTTTATTGGTATATATTCAACACAGTTCTGTCCCCTGTACCTTTCAAAAAGAAACACAATCGCTCACAATATGTATCATGACTTGGTTCAACACAGTTCTGTCCCCTGTACCTTTACAAAAGAAACACAATCACTAACAATATGTAACATGAATTGATTCAACACAGTTCTATCCGCTATACCTTTCAAATCAGAAATACAATCGCTCACAATTTGTAGCGTGCTTTGGTTCAACACACTTCTGTCCCCTATAACTTCCAAACGCTCACAAAATGTATTATGACTTGATTCAACATAGTTCTGTTCCCTATACCTTTCAAATTAGAAATACAATCGCTCACATTATGTAGCGTGCTTTGGTTCAACACACTTCTGTCCCCTATAACTTTCAAACGCTCACAAAAAGTATCATGACTTGATTCAACACAGTTTTGTTCCCTATACCTTTCAAACGCTCACAAAAGGTATCATGACTTGATTAAACACACTTCTGTCTCCTGTCAACGTCGGAATAGAAATACAGTCTTTTACAAAAGATAACATGACTTAAAGGCCTAGATTTTGGCAGTGGGCCAAGGGATTTCTGTCTTCACCAGCACAGTTGGGGGCTAATGACCATCACAGTATGGTTCCAATAAACAAGGGTCATTGTTTATTGGAGAGTCAGTCTACCTTTCAAGTGTATCAATTAGTGAGAAGGGGAAACAAAGTAATTTATTTAAAATTAATGAATAATTAGTAACATTTAAAGTTATACTAGGGTTTGTTTTTTTTTTGCATTTCTATGTAAAGAAAAATATTGTTGATCAAACACAATAATAAAATAACCAGAAACTTATTTTCACAATAATAAAATAATGAGAAACTTTCTTAAAGAAATATGCAAGTTTTTATTTTTTTCAAATTCTGTCTGGAGAATTGTGATATTTCAGAAAAATGTGACTTTCACTCATCTAAAGCTGGCAGAATACTGTAGATAACATTTGTCTAAAGTTGAAAACAGTTTGTGCATTTCAATGTTACAAAGCAAAGCATGAAAAAAGTCACTTTTGGCAACAAACTGAAAATGACAATTGAGTATAGATGGAACACAGTAATTTTATATTAATTTTTTGTCAGCACAAAGAACTCATGAAGTTTTCACTATACTTGTGTTTTATTATCATTATTATTTTCAATATTATTACTGTATCTTTTATCATCCTATATGTAATATGATAATAATTATTATTATGATGATAATAATAATAATAATTATTATTATTATTACAACATTAAAGTAATAGTTATTATAATCTATATAATATCAAAATAATAATAATCATTATTATCGTCCCACATTCACTGAAGAAAAATTAATTTCTTTCAACTCCACTGCACACATCTTCATGGTCTAGGGGTCCCTGCTGTGCTAATTGCCCTCTAATCAGTTACTGTTACATAATCGCTGATAAGCAGCAGATAAGATGGGAGTTGTATATTGGATTTGGGGGGGGGGGGGGGGGGGGGGGCACTTATATAGTAGTGAATCCAGGCCTTTAACACCATCCTGTCCACCAGAATTACAAACCATAAAAGAAAGTAACTCGACTTGATTCAACACAAGTCTGGCCTCTGCATTTTACATACTCAACAAAATTATGTCCTATCTACCTCTTCATGCAAATATTCGCTAAAAATAGGTAACATGGCTTTGTTAAACACTGGCTTCATACTGCAACGCCTTAGTGATTTAGCCTCTAAAATGTTTGTATTGACCCGCACCATAAGAAAACCAACATCGTGCATTTGCGACCAGCATGGATCCAGACCAGCCTGCGCATCCGCGCAGTCTGGTCAGGATCCATGCTGTTCGCTAACGGTTTCTCTAATTGCAATATACTTTGAAAGCGAACAGCATGGATCCTGACCAGACTGGCTGGTCTGGACCCATGCTGGTCGCAAATGCACTATGTTGGTTTTCTCATGGCGCGGCTCAATTGTAAATGAATATGCCAATGGTTAAATTGCGGCTATATCAGATATCTGTATAATGTAAAGCTTTTACTAATTATAGGAGCGATACATTAAAGTAATGCATTCAAATTCAGGAATTCATGCAGACAAAGGAAATAGTTACTAATAGTTAATTACATTTCTCTTGATCTTTATATGACCATATTACGTGCATGTTTCTATTCACTTGCATGCGATATATGAAAATTACGAGAGAAGTGCTGATACGGCACAAAGAAACATTCTGTACTGGCTGCACGAATGCATTAAAATTGTATTAGTGTACTGTTTCTAACAAGGTATATAAAATATATGTTATTACTAACTGTGTCTCGACAATCAAACTTTGGTAAGTTACATACAGTGTTCCGTTGGGGCCGGCAAATGCTCTCTATATGAACGCGAAGCGCGATGCGCGAAAATACGATGACGATGAGAGAAGATACGCTGGTGAAGCGCGCAGTTTTTATTTCCGTAGCTTCGCATTGCGCCATAGTAACTTTACGCTCCGTCTTTGTAGCTCCACGCTTCATCACCGTACCTTCGCACTTAGCGTGTCATATTATAAAGTTTTAAGGCTTCGCACTTCGTCATTGTACATTCGCGCTTCGCCATCGCACTTTTGCGTTTCGCATCTATTAAGGGACACATGAAGCGTGAAAGTATCGCAGCAAAGCTCGAAGGTATGATGGTGAAGCAAGAAATTATGTTGGTAAAAACTTCGCGCTTCGCCGTGGATGCTTTGCACTTTGCTTTTCGCTTTTATATACGGAATACGCAATGGCTGTAATAGAAAAGCGCAATTACGCCAATACGCGAGTCATTAGCCTACACAGCAATGCTTTTACTTTACAGTTTTGTTGCATAATTTGAAGCATACGATATTAATGGGACACAGAAGCACGTAATCAAAATTTGCATTAATACGAAAATGTCAGAGGTATCGTAAAAAGCTTTTGATATTTACATAATAATGTATCAAGTTTTGAATATATTTTGTAGAATTTTACCTCTAGTATCGCCCCATCCTGTAGTATAGCAGTAACTATTAAATGGTACAACCCGTCGTCTAGTTGGGGGAACACAAATCGGCTTCTTATAATCATCGAAAATTATTGGTTCCTGGTTTGTGATATATTGAAGTTCGTTATTTAGGAATAACATCAAATGAATCATATTTCACTACAGTTTACATGTAAAACAGATAATTTGTGCCCACCACATGCCCTGAAAGAAGGTAGTTATATTTTTGAAATTGTGTCAATATATCACAGAATAATTACCAAGTGTATGGTGAATAAGTGCAAGTTTAGTATATCACAATTATTCGCAGAACGATCCTGATAATTTTGTGTATCAATAATCTAATTTTGAACAAGTTAGTGTAAATCATACACATTTGTTATTTTAAAAACTGAACGTGTTTTTTATGTCCTGCAACCAGTCAAATATACCTACTTGTAGCCTAAGAAGCGCTATATCATTTTTCATGGAGGTGTTTTGAAATCCTGGATGTATTATGATTTCTTTCACATGATGCTTTGATTCACTGGCGTCCTCATAGTTTAGATGATGCTTTCCTACGTAAGCTTGCCAACGAATTGGATTTCTGCTCAATTCACTGTTTTGAGAATGGAAATATTTGCATTTATATGAAGTAAATATATAAGAAGATAATTAGAAGATCAGATATGATTTGTAGAATCGAACGCACCAAGCAAAACATTAAAGTCGGGTTCCTGCAGCATGTTCATAGGAAGTTAAGAGGTTATGCAAAGTGCAGCAGCCCTTAATTGTTTCAACTTAATTCACTGTTTTGAGATCGGGAACGTTTCCTTTTATAGAAATTAAACATATACATGTATAATAAAAAAAAATCTTTTACAAAGTATGTCACAAAAGCTAATAGCAGGATTCGGAGTGTGTAGGTAATATTCTTTTACGCTTGCTTTTATGCTACTGTAAAGCTTAGAGATGTTCTTCTACGCTTGTGTTGTTACTGCAAAACTTAGTTTTATTCTTCGACGCTTTTTTTATTTACTGTTAAGCTAGGTATTTTTCTTCTCCACTTGTTTTGTTACTGTCATGCTAAGTATTGTTTTTCTACGCTTGTTTTCATATTGCTTATTTTGTTACTTAAAAAAAGATAGCAATATTCTTCTACGCATATCTTATTGCTTCAAAAGATAGCAATATTCTTCTACGCTTGTTTTGTTGCTTCAAAAGTTAACAATATTCTTCTATGCTTGTTTTGTTACTTCAAAAGATAGCAATATTCTTCTACGCTTGTTTTGTTACTTCAAAAGAGAGCAATATTCTTCTACGCTTGTTTTGTTGCGTCAAAAGTTAACAATATTCTTCTACGCTTGTTTTGTTACTTCAAAAGATAGCAATATTCCTCTATGTTTATTTTGTTACTTCAAAAGATAGCAATATTCTTCTACGCTTGTTTTGTTGCTTCAAAAGTTAACAATATTCTTCTACGCTTGTTTTGTTACTTCAAAAGATAGCAATATTCTTCAACGCTTGTTTTGTTGCTTCAAAAGTTAACAATATTCTTCTACGCTTGTTTTGTTACTTCAAAAGATAGCAATATTCTTCTACGCTTGTTTTGTTACTTCAAAAGTTTACAATATTCTTCTACGCTTGTTTTGCTGCTTCAAAAGATAGCAATATTCTTCTACGCTTGTTTTGTTGCTTCAAAAGATAACAATATTCTTCTACGTTTGTTTTGTTACTTCAAAAGAGAGCAATATTCTTCTACGCTTGGTTTGTTACTTCAAAAGAGAGCAATATTCTTCTACGCTTGTTTTGTTACTTCAAAAGATAGCAATATTCTTCTACGCTTGTTTTGTTACTTCAAAAGAGAGCAATATTCCTCTATGTTTGTTTTGTTACTTCAAAAGAGAGCAATATTCTTCTACGCTTGTTTTGTTGCGTCAAAAGTTAACAATATTCTTCTACGCTTGTTTTGTTACTTCAAAAGATAGCAATATTCCTCTATGTTTGTTTTGTTACTTCAAAAGATAGCAATATTCTTCTACGCTTGTTTTGTTGCGTCAAAAGTTAACAATATTCTTCTACGCTTGTTTTGTTACTTCAAAAGATAGCAATATTCTTCTACGCTTGTTTTGTTACTTCAAAAGATAGCAATATTCCTCTATGTTTGTTTTGTTACTTCAAAAGATAGCAATATTCCTCTACGCTTGTTTTGTTACTTCAAAAGTTAACAATATTCTTCTACGCTTGTTTTGCTGCTTCAAAAGATAGCAATATTCTTCTACGCTTGTTTTGTTGCTTCAAAAGATAGCAATATTCTTCTACGTTTGTTTTGTTACTTCAAAAGAGAGCAATATTCTTCTACGCTTGGTTTGTTACTTCAAAAGATAGCAATATTCTTCTACGGTTGTTTAGTTACTTCAAAAGTTAACAATATTCTTCTACGCTTGTTTTGTTACTTCAAAAGATAGCAATATTCTTCTACGCTTGTTTTGTTACTTCAAAAGATAGCAATATTCTTCTACGCTTGTTTTGTTACTTCAAAAGATAGCAATATTCTTCTACGTTTGTTTTGTTACTGTTTCCGTTTATTCTGTAAAACTAAGTATTATCATACAACTGTAAAACTAAGTTTCGTCATTCTACATTAATTTGTTTTCTTTTACTGTAAAACCAAGTACGTCTATTTGTTACTGCAAAACTTAGAAATGTTCTTCGATGCTTAGGTTTTTACTGCAAAACTTAGTAATGTTCTTCGATGCTTAGGTTTTTACAGCAAAACTTAGTAATGTCGTCGATGCTTAGGTTTTTACAGCAAAACTTAGTAATGTTCCTTTATGCTTGGTCTGCTACTACAAAACATAGCAATGTCAACCTACGCTTAGATTATTACTTCAAAACTTAGTAATGTTCCTCTACGCTTAGTTTGTACTGCAAAACTTAAATATTTTCTTTGTTGATGCAAAAAAAACAAGTAATATTTCTCTACGCATGTACTGTAGTATCGTTATTACACGCTTACTCTGGTACTGAAAAAAATAGTAATGCTCTTCTACGCTTGTTATTGTACCTGTTTAAGTATTATTCTTCTACGCTTGTTTTTACTGCAAACCTAGGCAATGTGATTTCAGCGTGTGCGTTGTAACTATAGAACACACAATTAAAACGCAACAAAAGTGTCATTTTAAAACTTGGACGTCCCAACAATAGAAATTTAGTTAAAAGTAAAAGTGAGTTTTGGGGAATGAAATTGTCTTCAATGAATGTAGGAGATCTAAATCCTTGGCTACAAAATCTTTTAGAAATATCACTTGCAATTTATGTTGTGCCATTGCTTGTCATACGAACTCGAATACAAATTTATCTATCTCATTTTTTGCGTGTTTTTTTTTTCGAGACAATAAAAGTTTTACTAACTCTTCAAAGCAGTGGGCAGCTGTAAGCACAAATTGTTCATTGAGTATGCTCCCTCCACAGACCAACACGCCTACTTCAGCCAACATCACCTGTATCCAAAAAGAGAAAATTAATTTCATTTTTCTATAATAAGACTGCTGAAATACGAACGTATTATCTATCTAAATACATTTTTCTTGTTTCAAAATATACCCAAGTCTGTATTATATACAAACCAAACTAAAGCGAGTCTTCATCGGAAGAATGGTGAAAACTATGGTGGCTAATTTGGGACATTTCGCATTGTCACGTTGTCGATTACGTTTTGTCGCGACGGCACGCTAGCCAAAACGACAACAAAACTTTCAAAATTTTGTTATGGCGCGTTGGCACGAGCGCCATGACGACACAAAGAAATGTACCAAATAAGACACGCGCATGCCAAAGCGACATACCGATATGTCCTAATTCAGCCACCATAGAAAACACATTGTGAATATTTAATTGCATTTAAAAAAACAAGTTGTCTGTAAAGCCGGATTCCCTCTGTTTACTGATAAAATTCAGCACATGAATGGCTGCATTTGCCTTTTGGTGCCGTCAAAGTTCCTTTCGTTACTAGCTACAACGTCGGTAGAACATAACTGTTTCAAAATATCACCAGAAATAGTTGCGTGATGGCTGATTAAAATGAGCAATGTCTTTCAAGTGACATAGTTCTGATTTCTCCAGAGAAGTATAAATATGTATGAAATACAACGAAAAAGACGTAGACAATTACTATGTACATATCGATCAATAAACGAAATAGACTGACTTTAAAATTAACACATATCAACACCGTCATATCATGCAATCAAATCTCAAGCGGCAGAAAGAGAATTTAATTAATTTGCAATCTATCTGCATCTATTGTTTCTGTTTTATAGTGTGCCAGACATTTGCATTTTAATCAATTTCTTTCAACATCTGGGTTTATGCTGAATGTTAATAGTCTTGAGAAACGAATTATAGGAAGTTATAGACTAACTTATGGTTTTTTAAATAAATACAATTAAACCTGCTTTAGCGGCCATCAGTATTAGGCAGCCATTTGCCTTAAGCACTAAGCAGTCAGCCAGCTAACTTCCCTAATGACTTTTTGTTGTACGTCGAACTTGTCTTAAACAGCCATTTGTCTTATACAGCCAGTTATCTAACTTCCCTAACGATTTTTTGTTCTACGTCGAACTTGTATTAAACAGCCACTTGCCTGAAGCAGCCAATCAGTCAACTACCGTTTTGACTTTTCTACGTTGAACTTGTCTTATGCGGTCAGTCAGCTAACTTCCCAACTGACTTTTTGTTCTACGTTGTACTTGTCCTAAGCAGCCATCTGCCTTATGCAGTCAGTCAGCTAACTTCCTGACTGATTTTATGTTCTACGTTGTAAGCCACCTGCCTTAAGCAGTCAGTCAGCTAACTTCCCGACTGATTTTATGCTCTACATTATCCTTGTCCTAAGCAGCCCTCTGCCGTAAGCAGTCAGTCAGCTAACTTCCCGACTGATTTTATGTTCTACGTTGTCCTTGTCCTAAGCAGCCCCCTGCCTTAAGCAGTCAGTCAGCTAACTTCCCGACTGATTTTATGTTCTACGTTGTCCTTGTCCTAAGCAGCCCCCTGCCTTAAGCAGTCAGTCAGCTAACTTCCCGACTGATTTTATGTTCTACGTTGTCATTGTCCTAATCAACCACCTACCTTATGCAGTCTGTCAGCTAACTTCCCGACTGATTTTATGTTCTACGTTGTCCTTGTCCTAAGCAGCCACCTACCTTAAGCAGTCAGTCAGCTAACTTCCCGACTGATTTTATGTTCTACTTTGTCCTTGTCCTAAGCAGCCACCTACCTTAAGCAGTCAGTCAGCTAACTTCCCGACTGATTTTATGTTCTACGTTGTCCTTGTCCTAAGCAGCCATCTACCTTATGCAGTCAGTCAGCTAACTTCCCGACTGATTTTATGTTCTACGTTGTCCTTGTCCTAAGCAGCCATCCACCTTAAGCAGTCAGTCAGCTAACTTCCCGACTGATTTTATGTTCTACGTTGTCCTTGTCCTAAGCAGCCATCCACCTTAAGCAGTCAGTCAGCTAACTTCCCGACTGATTTTATGTTCTACGTTGTCCTTGTCCTAAGCAGCCACCCACCTTATGCAGTCAGTCAGCTAACTTCCCGACTGATTTTATGTTCTACGTTGTCCTTGTCCTAATCAGCCATCTACCTTATGCAGTCAGTCAGCTAACTTCCCGACTGATTTTATGTTCTACGTTGTCCTTGTCCTAAGCAGCCATCTACCTTATGCAGTCAGTCAGCTAACTTCCCGACTGATTTTATGTTCTACGTTGTCCTTGTCCTAAGCAGCCACCTACCTTAAGCAGTCAGTCAGCTAACTTCCCGACTGATTTTTGTTCTACTTTGTACTTGTCCTAATCAGCCATCTACCTTATGCAGTCAGTCAGTTAACTTCCCGACTGATTTTTGTTCTACTTTGTTCTTGTCCTAAGCAGCCATCTACCTTATGCAGTCAGTCAGCCAACTTCCCGACTGAATTTTTTGTTCTACATTTAAGTTATCTTTGATCAGTCACCTGCCTCAAGTAGCCAGATTATGTTCCTCCCTTTCTGCGTCCTAGTACAGTTTTGACTGTACGTATAAACTGTACAAAATACACATTCTTTACACGAGAAATACATAGATATAACTGTGTAATAGATACATCTAGTTGTACAACATAAACGTCATTTCACAACAAATGCAATCATATTCTTTGCAAGCAAAATACTGTCACTTTGTACACCAAATACATGTACATTGAACAGCAATATTATACAGTAATATCAATATATTTTTAAACGTTATGTACACTATCGTATGGTGTTCCGTTAGAGTCATCGTTGTTTCACCCCTTCGCCCTGTAGATTGATCTGGACGATAGTGAGATAACACGATGCGGAGACGTGAAGATACGATGCTTTGGCGCGAAAATATGATGTGAAAAATGCGATAATACGCTGCAAAGACACGATTTTACATGACATTTTCGCATCGTGTTTTCACAAAGTATAATCGCACTATCGTCCCTTTGACTAAAAGGCGAAACGGGAGACCATACTTTATGATAATTCTAAGGCTCCGTACACATGATCCGGAGCATTAGTCTTGAATAATAGTGTTACCATCCACGGCCAAGACCCTGGCCTGGCTTCGTGGCCACCAACTACACGGTTATTTACTGGCTGAAATTTTGGCACACCGCATGGTACGCTTTCTGAAAAGTAGCAAATATAGTGTGATGCCTTTATAATCATTCGAAGACATCAACATAATATCCTGAGTCAACAATGTACTATCAAGACCATTTTTGGATTTAAAACATCGCAGGTATACAAATCTAGAAATAACGAAGTGTCAGAAACATCCTTGTGTTAAAAGAAATATTGAAGAGACTCGTGTAAGTTTTTCTTTGCTTTTCTTGCACTATTCTTCTACTATATACCTATTTTAAAACAAGTATGGCCCTTACAGTACTCCATGGTGTACGGATTTAGAATTAGCACAAGAGAAAAGTAGAATCTAGCTTATATTTGAACAACTATTTGTTAAATTTGTTAAACTTACTCACCAGAATCTGCATAGCCAAAGTTATATCCAATAGTAAGGTATAAAGCCAGGGAACAATAAATTTTCATTTTAACCACAATCTAGCTGACATCATACAGATATAAGGCAATATCATGTGTCCCTGCCTATCCAAACGTGAGTTAATGTCATGCCATATTTGTGACACCTTCCGTAAAAGATAATGGAGGCATAAAGATAGGACATTTTGTTATTTATAGAAAATCATGTTTAAATTGCAGAAAGTGTGAAATGTGAATTTACTGCAGTAGCATTTAAGATATAATGTTTATAACATTGGCACTGCAGGTTTTTAAAACACGTAAGGTTTGTAATGTAGGGGGGGCAAATTCCGAACATTTGTATATAAAGCTGATCTTTTTGTTTGTAGATAAACATTTTTGCTCAAAACTTTAAGGCATTTTAACAATGATGGCCTTACTTTAAACCACACTTCTTGTTGAATATATAATATTGACATGGGAATGTTAAAATTTATCTTCTAATACATAAACTATGATAAAGAAGAATCTATATGTATATATATACATACTTTTGAGACAAGAGGATCTGAATGTTGGAAATCATCAAGCAGACGGTCCATTTTACCGTGACGATTCACGCAATTTAACATGTAAATTAAGCTTAAGGTAATGGACCCGCATTTCCATTTCGGTAATTTACATGTGAGTACGCATTTCCAAAAGGCAAATCGGCATTATTCGGGCGCCGATATTGCTCAAGGTGCACATGACTTTCCGTAAAAACGATCGCCTTCGGAGAATTGTCATTTGTCATTACGGGACCACAGCCTAAAAAGTATCGACTGCTTGACAATCCAAAATTTCTGTGATTTCCGGAAGTACGAAAGATCTCTATTACGCATACGGTCCGGAAGGCTATAATTAAAGAAAATATCTTCGAAATAACGCTTGGGTAAATCAAGTCCGAGCTCATTTTTCTACAAATCAATGAAATATCTAAAAAAACAACATCATCGGAGCCTCTTATCAGAATTCCCAGATGTCACAAATGTAACGGCTAATTCGGTTAAACTGATATTGATAATCTTGATAAACAACAACAGAATCCGGTTTATTTAAAGTTTTACCAATTTACATTTTCCAGTTCTTAATTCAAATATTTTCATTGTACGGCACTACTGCTTAATTGATTAACAGCGTTTCCTCTCACAGAGTAAATAACGACATATTGGGAATTTCCCACGGTCTTAATTTATACGGAATACAAAATGTGTCTTTATGAATAAACAGCTTATGTCGCCGTTCTCTGCTGTAGATTATGTTAAAAGTAGAGCTTTATTGTCACTGTAATGAAAGAGTACGTGGGGGAAAGAAAAAAACATTTGTGTTTCCTTTACATTATATCAAATGTAAAATTAGAAAATTATAAGCTTAAATGCCCATAGTCCGTTGAATGATGCAAATTTATGTACATATGAAACATGCATGCAAATTTAATGTGAACTTTGGAAACATATCGTATAGATTTAAATGTAGGGAACCAGCCAATACCTCGGATCATAACACGTAAAACTATTCTAGCATAAAATTGTAGGAAACTAATAAAACAAATATGTTCTCTAGCAATGTCATTAAATGTTCATGAAATGCGTCCAATTTCAGCATTGTTTGATCACGTTGACGTCATTTCATGATCATTTGGAATGATCTCTTATAGGGCCGTAGTACTTTTATCTTGGCCACTGAACACACAGATATTATAAAAGTTTACTCTCCTGTTAAATACCCCATGAAAACGACAAAAGCAGAAGTTTTATACTTGAAAAGCAGACTAAACACATATTGGCGCCATTAGTTTTGTAATAATGTGCTTCAAACTCTATATTATCCGTCTTGCAGAAGTTATGGTTATTCCGCCGGTGTCGCAATTATTTTGCTTTTACTTTGAAGATTCATTTAGTTCTTGGCATTCTCGCATACAAGATGAGTACCATATCGAACATCTGATGAATGAGAATAGTTCTTTGGAATATTTATGAACAATTATTTACTGAAATCTGTAATTATTGGGAACAAAGACTTAAGTTATTCAGGTACACAAATATCTAATGCTGCTGAATTGGCAATTGCATAAGTCTTATATTACTTTACTTTGCACAAGCTGAATACATCTTGGATTAACACACTATTTAATAACCATTATTTAAGAAATAATGCTTCCTAAACAAAGATATGTCGCTGAATTTGTCACGGTTTGAAATTAAAATGCGCGGTCTGAGTGATAAAAAAGCACGCAGTTTAAGTTTTCTTTATTTAAGAAATGATATTTCCAAACAGTTATTGGCGTTGAAAGAAATACACCATGAGGACGTAGTAATCATCTGTACGACAAACAATTTATTCAAGGGAGAGTCTACATTATTTCAATTCTTACACGGTATCAAGTACTTTAACTACACCCTTAATGACTTTCTCCAAAAAACAGTCGAAACTCGCTATCTCGAATTCCAAGGGTTCGAACGTTTTACTTGAAGACAACCGAAGTTCGACTTAAAAATTGAGCCGTGCCATGAGAAAACCAACATAGTGGGTTTGCGACCAGCATGGATCCAGACCAGTCTGCGCATCCGCGCAGTCTGGTCAGGATCCATGCTGTTCGCTAACAGTTTCTCCAATTCCAATAGGCTTTAAAAGTGAACAGCATGGAACCTGAGCAGACTGCGCGGATGTACAAGCTGGTCTGGATCCATGCTGGTCGCAAACCCACTATGTTGGTTTTCTCATGACACGGCTCAAATGATAATTTGTGCACGTGTTTTTGGGATATGACTTGAAAATGTCTTCGAGATAGCCGGAATTTTGAAATAAGCGAGTTCGAAATATCGAGTTTCAACTCGAGGAGTTTTTGCCTGTTTCGTATGACTTTCATATCAGTACGCCGGTTGACGTTAGGTGCAATGGCGTAATGACTGAGACGTACAGACAGTCATTTTGTTGCAAAATAACGCATACTTTCAGTTTTCTTTAGTCAACAGGGAAACAAATAACATCAAGAAGGCCGTGTTAGAATTAAGTCTCGTCTTAGAATTAACGTTAATGTCTGTATTGCATAAATTCATACAATTGCATTTTAGTTGGAAGAAAGCCTTACCATGTTCCAAGACAGTAGTTATTGGAAAATGCAAATCAATACACCAAACCGATGATCAGGACTTGAGCCGCTCTATACATAGAGGCTTCCCCCGCCGTTAATTCACTGTCTCGATCAATAAGCTACAAAATGCCTTCACACTAACGACTCGCTGCATCCTTTTACTGGTATTTTATTACTGTAGAGTAAACGGCGAGTTCTCAATCGAGATCAATGAGTGCTTGTATATCGTTTCTGTGATTTAAGTAATGGGAAATTCTTAAATTTTCTTATAAAGATTGCGCTGAAATATGGACCTTGTGTCGGATGCATGTTCGCTAAGATGGTAAGCTTTGCATTATCGTTTCTTTGTAGAGTTTTACAGCAAGTCTGCGTTGCATATTCCACAAGTTTGCAGCACTGTTCGTCGTGTTTAGAATATATACTAAATGTGATTAAGAACTGCTTGTTGCATTTGCAACTTTGACATACTGCATTACGATGCAAAGATGTAATACTTTGTAAGCTATTCATTGCTGAGATAAAAAAAGTCATCCTTGCACTTAAAATGATAGGTTAAAACGAGATTGGCGTGTTAGCATGGTGTTTGCATGTGCAATTATTTAATGAATTAAAGCAGAAAATTGAACATGTCTTCTTGGCTCGAAATTTGCCTGTCATCTTGATTTACAAGTAGACCCTGTCAATGGTGTATTACGAAGAATTAAATTTCCTTATTTTTACAGCAAACCGAACCTTTCTGTAAAGACCACCCGATGGAGAGACAAAAAGGGGTCTTTATTGGCATGTGGTCGTTATTCAAAGGTCTATATACACTGTAAATATTCAAACTGGAACAAAAGCAGCGGTCTTTAGAGTCGGGTGATCTCAGTTCAGAGGTTGTCTTTAGCACAGTTTTGTCGTATTTAGTATTGCAAAAATCGTGCATTCATAACAATAATTATAGATCACGATTTTTTTTCTGACCGGATGAACACATGTTATTCAGAAGATGTTCAATTCAAACATATTAAGACGGACAGACTTGATTAAATGTGAGAATCGAATAGACATAAAATTGTTTTATCTGACGGAATTTCACATTTTTGTATTGATTTTTGTCAATGGTAATTTGTCAGAATTTAATATGTTCTGCAGCTGAAAAGGAAAACAGGAAATATCAGCGAAGCAAACATATATTACAAGTTTTATTATAGAATAGCTAATAGTTCGGACTGTTTGAACTCTTTCTTTTGGCAATTCATCATAATCTATCAAAAGTAAAGACGTACAGAGATATCATGAGCCCTTCACTAGATATTAAACAGTTGGAAGAAAAAGTTAGGTACCTGTAGCCGAGACATACTTTGTAAATTACTTTAACATGTCCATAATAAAAACATAGGAAGTTGTTTTGTCTTGAACACCAAATATGTAATATGTAGAAGTGGAAATGAAAATAGAATTATTTAAGCAGACGATAATTGAAAAAATACGTAATATTGCCATTGCAGATGAAAAATAAATAATAAAGACTAAAAACTGATGTCGACCCCATTAACTTAATGACTGTCAGAAACATGGGAATATATTTCTTTCAGCTAATATATGCAATTTCTGTATTTACAGAAAACTATGAACTATATATGTAATCAAACCATTTTATTGACGCTTGACGATTGAAGTATTATGCTGTCCAAGCACGTGATACGTCAAGTGAAAAAAATGTTGGCAGGCGACAATAGAAGGTTTTTGCTATTCCACTTATTGCTTGACCTTCTAGACGTCTTTAATCAAGAAAATCTCTGTAGTATATAACCTTAAAAGCATGGCATCTTTCGAGGCAATAACTATCTATTATAGCCGCTGTAACATTAAACAAGACACCCACTTAGCTGACAAACTAGAGTAATGACCTCTATGTACAAGGAACTTCTACCAAATTAGTCGACAACAACCCCAATAAATCTCTGTAACATATATTTAGTTTAGAGTGATTTAGTACATGCAAATAAGTGTTAATAAAAGTATAGTTGTAACTAGATGAGACTGGGGACTTTCGAGAAAGTTTTTGTCTTAAATGGATATTTTGTTCTTTTTCTTTAAGCTAAATGATTGTGTTAATTTCGTTTTATTTGAGCTCAAGCGTGAAGAAAGCTCCGAGCTTATTGAAATCACTCTTTAGAGACCCGCTTTTAGGAAAAAAGGTACTGGTGACATATGAGAAGGTGCGGTCGTGCACCCAATGGGGTTCGAACCCATGACCTGCAGAGCGAGTGGCCGAGGTCTCAACTCCACTGTAAGTGCTGTTTGTTACCATCAGATATACAGCAAGTGTAAAATTGTAATCTTTTTAGTTATACTCCGTTAAGTATATGTGATTTTTTTGCAAGTATTAAAATAAACCAATCTTTTAGCTCACCTGAGCATGAAGTGCTCAGGGAGAGATTTTGTGATCACTCATCGTCGTTCGCCCGTGCGTCCGTGCGTCCACACTTTCCTTCGAACGACATTTTTCTGAAACCGTTTGGTGCAAATTGATGAAACTTGGACTGCATGTTCCTTGCATGGTCCTCTACAATTTTTCCCCCGAAAAGTTCCATTTCATGCAGAATTCTGGTGGTCATGGCAACCGAAAGGAAAACCTTTAATACTCTTCTTCTCCTGAGCCTCAAAGCCCTGAGCTTAGGTACTTGGCATGTAGCATTGTCAAGGGGTCCTTTGCCGCTCATATCATACCCATAGGGTCAAAATGTGCCCCGCCCAAGGGTTCATTCGTTTTACATAGACCTAATAAGAATCTTCTTCTCTAAACCTGTAAGACCTAGACCTTAAATATTTGGCTTGTAGCACTGAGTAGTGGTCCTCCGAGTACCAGTTTGTTCAAATCGTGCCCCTTGGATCAAATTGGAACTACTCGTGGGGCCACTTGTCTTCTTTTCCAAAACCTAAAGGCTTAAATCTTACTAGTACACACTTGGCATATAGCATTTTAGAGGTACTCTACTAAAATCATGTACAAATTTGAGACAGGTGAGCGATATAGGGCCGCTATGACCCTATTGTTTAAAACTTTAAGAAAAGGCTGCGAGTTAAAGATAGGCATATGAGAAAGGTGTTTTAGGCCAATCAATAGTAAAAATGAGCTAGATAGAAAAGATTTATTAATAATTGTCTTGTTTTACTTAAAATATTTACGAAAGAGTTTATTTATGAGTTTAAAGTGTTCTCCTATTATATCAATATGTGATTACTGAAATACGATCTTGAGGCTTCTAATTAATGATTCAAGTATTTAGCAAGAATGAAATATTTATATGTTTATTTAACAAAAAGTGGTCTATAATCGAGGGCGGTTTACAATCCATTGTATCAACAGACGCAGAATGGCTTCATTTACCAACTCGATGTTTATATTTATTACATTTATCGTTTTTGGTTAGACTACTGTTATGATCATTAAGATAATCCATAAGAAGATTAGCAGAAAGCATAATTCTGAATACAAACTAAAAAAATCCATGTTCTAAGACCAAAACAAAGATATAAATCCAGAATTCTCATAGATGGACATAAAACGTACAAAATCTGGCCCTTATTTTGAGAAAATCATGTCTATGTCGGACATTTTGATGTTCGTTTCTTATGTCACTGTCAGGAATTAGCATCTAATAAATCTCTATGGAACATTGTTATTTATGTCTGACAGCTCTCATTGTATGGCTTGTGGCCGTTATAACTTGTAACTAAAGACTATGTTTTACATATATATGCTATAACGGTATCTTTGTTCAATCTGAGAGTTTTTAGCCAAGCATCGGTGCAACCAAAATATGCTACTACAGCAAGACAAATGAAATAAATAATGATGATCCTACGGAATCCTGTTAGTGCCATGTGAAATGTCGTCCGTCGCCCCTCAAAGGCGATGCACGACATTGCGATACGACATTGCGACAATGCGATATGACGCGCGACAATGCGATACGACAAACGACAATGCGATACGACGCGCGACAATGCGATATGACATTCGTCATAATGTCGCGATGTCGCTTCGCAATGTCGTGCGTCGAGTTGGCAATTTTGGCACGATATGTCTCGATGTCGCGTCGCATTGTCTCTCATTGTATCGCATTGTCGCATCGCATTGTCGCGATGTCGTATCATAATGTCGCCATGTCATATCGCATTGTCGCGAGTCGTGTCCTGCATTTTAGCGACGCGCGACAATGCGATACGACACACGACATTCTCAAACGACGTTGTCGCGATGTCGTGTCGCATTGTCGTGTGTCGCCTACCATTGAATATTTTCCGTATAGCACCAATAGCACGACGCGCGACATCGCGATACGACACACGACAATGCGATACGACATCGCGACAATGCGATACGACAAACGACATTGTCGCGATGTCGTATCGCATTGTCGTGCGTCGACCGGTGTTCACTTGAACAATTCATCAATTTCATTTTATTATTAAAAGCGTTAAAGGTAAGGTATCAAACTGAAATTTCTTTTAATAAGTAGTATTGCCTAATCGAATATTAAAAACAATGCTCTTCCCCGACGGGCACGCCGTCGGGAACATTTGCTGAACTTTGCCATATTTGGCTTAAAATATTAGCAGTAAAATAAGGAAAAAGTGCTTATAAAATATTTCTTTTGGGTAAATAACTGCAAATAAAAACTTGTTTTGAAAGAAAATGACAAAATCTGAATGTTTGTGAGAAAAAAGACAATATGTGTTCGTCCGTCTGTACGTAATTTAGGATAAAAGCTGTATTACCGTACTTTTCCATACGGAAATTGTCCGTGTTTTTCATTAACTTCAAATAATTGTAGAATGTTCCAAACACAAGATATTTTAATGAAATAACTTTTATAAATTAAATTTAAGCATAGAACGCAATTTTATAAGTATTTAAATACTGTATTTGTATTGAAAAATGCCTGGGTGAAATAAAAGATATGTTCTGTTCTGTTCTGTTCTGTTCTGTTCTTTTCTACTAACAACGAGTTCAAGTATTGAGAGGCTTTTAACGACTGCATCAAGGCAGTTCATTATTTAAATTAATTTCTCAAATCAATATGTTTCTGAATTATATTTGTATTTAATTCACTTATGCAAATATATTGCTGACTTATGCAGATTAAAGAAAACCCACTAAAATATTTTATGAATTATTAATGAAAAATTACGATTTTCGATTATTTGCGAGTGTCGTAACTTGAGTTAAAAAGAACTTGATAATATCAGTGTTACGGTTCTAATTTTCCGTTAAATTTACACGCACTTAACCTTTTGAATCAATTTCCAGTTGTCTCGCCACAAAGTTCCATTTTAAGTTACACGCTACTGTTTTGCTGCATGAATGTTAAATAATTGATTCAAATAATCTAAATTTAAATAGTTTGTAACTCTTAAAGTATCTTACAGGAAACAATACAACCATCGTCCGTATTCATTTCCAAACTACCTCTTTCAGATCCCACAAACGTTCAATCACGACAGAATAAAGAAGAAGTTGACAAGTTATATTGTAGCAAACGCTATATATACTTAATGAAACATGACCAAAGTACTTATATATTTTTTTTGTCAATATATGTTTTCATTACGTCTGTTTGCGTAATTGACAAAATTCATAGTAGAATTAATTGCGACACTAAAATTGGTATAAGCACTTTATTGACGTAACAAAAATATAATTGTATACATATACAGTTGCGATAAAGTCTTGAGAAATTCTTTTTCTGTATTGCAGGAAATGCCGGATGACACCGACATCCTAGTAATAGAAGGAACGCTACTTCTTTGAGGACAAATGGCAGTGGTTTAATGATGTCATTGACAAGAAAGAAATCATCTGGGAGCTACTTTATTTTCCTGTTTTTACACTGTCAGATCGTGTCTGCTCACAAACCAAGATCCACTTTAGCTGAAGGTAAAATTTATGCACGGTATTTACTCGTTTAGATTAAAAGAAATCCATTATGTTAATATAATTATAAACTTGATCGTCTCCTCGAGTACTTGATATCTTTTTAAAACATGATTTTGGCCCATTTCATGGGATCAGATCTACTTAACAATATAAAAAAGTAAGTAATTTCATAACGACTTTCAATAATATGATGAGGGCAGTCGTCTCGAACTTGAAACAAAGTCATTGTTAAATAACATGCATTGATTTAACAAAGCATATTAACGTTGGTTTTTTTTTCTTAAATTTGTACAATAAAACAGGAAGACGCCTTTATGAAAGAAACGTTTGTCTTGCTAGTACAGTTGGAAGCACTTTTATTTAACGACATTTAAAGAAAAAAAATAAGAATAACATTCTTAATAATGTGAAACGTTGCTGGCAATCTGGTCTTCATGTACAAATTAAGCCGGTGTAATTTCTAGACTTACTTTACAAATACATTCACTTGATTCAGAACATAGAGTCTTTTTACTTTCTTTACTTCATTTCCGCCAGCGCAATTTGAATTCAGCGATAGTCCTTCTATTCCTAAATGAGAGACTCAGACACTGTCTTCTTAAAGATAAATTAGATCCACATATTCTAATGAGCAAATGCGACCAATACGAAATGTAAACAATGCGGTGTTTAACTTAAGAACAGCCGATTGTGATAATTGCGAAGGTTAGAAGCTGCTAAACTTTCTACAAAAAATATCAAGAGCCGTCGGATGAGATATCTTTTTCGTCTTTTAAAACTAATATGTTTTTGCTTCTAAAAGGAAGTTTAATGATATTATTTGCTCGGTATTAGGTAAGCTTATGTGCAATTCAAAAGACTTCAATCTCATATAGGTACTATTTTACATATTGGCCGAGATTTGTACTTGTTTTAGTCGGACGTTTAAAATTGTATTTCGTCTAAATACTACGGCATCTTAAGATATCTTGTTTTATAATACAATTGACCCATAATTCTCAGTTATGAGTAAAAGCTACCAAACGTATCTTGTAAAGAATACTCGTACATGTTAATCATATACTTTATTTCTTTTGTGTCATAACAACAGAATACCATTTACACATATCATCTCTGGTTTTTACTGTAGCACGTGTTCGGCCGAAGTTATTGGACTCGTGCATGAATGTAACCAACTACACTCCTCCCCGCTGTATTGACCACCCAACCGGCTATGGCTGTGATTGTGGACCAGGCTTCCATTGGAATACTGTTATCTGCATGTGTAAGTGTATACACAACTACATGTATATTTTTAAAACTACCTGAGAAATTTTCGGTCTGAATGCATCCGGTATTTCACTAATGAATACAAAACCCTGTATTCAACGCCCAGCGGATACGGAAAATATTCAATGGTAGGTCTACTTACTTTTCAAACAAGTTTTAATCCTCATTTGTCTAGAATTGTATTCATTTTTTTCTGATATATTAGTAGAAATACATGTAGGTATACATGTATGTATATCATAAAAGGGTCAGTACCTTAATTTGCAATGATGCGTTCTCGTGGATTTTGCCAGACCGGATATCACACTCGGCGCATGCGTGCGCCTCGCGGGATCCAGGTCTGGCAAAATCCACTTGAGCCGAATACAACATTGTAGATCAAGGTACTGTTACAATAACCTTACTTTATTTAGACTATTATATTCTCTGTGTCTATATGAACAATACAACTAACTAATCCTGCAATTTTCTTGGTTGGGTAGGATGGACGTTTTCTTATGAAGTAGAAATGGATATTTGTTAACTCTTCTATACAGAACCATAAAAAACTAAAACGTTGCCCGGGTAAAACTACTCAGATGAGTTTTACTTGAAACAGGACCGCTACTGCTGCTTGGTTGATTATTTTTGAAGCCTTTTGAATTAAAAAATAGAAGTACACGCCAATTCGAAATCGAACTGACATGCAATTCATTCCTATAGATATACTGAGATATTATAAGTATAATGTATAAACCTTAATGATAGTATATCATTCTGTTGTTTTTCTCCTTTTTTGCAGCCACAGCCATAGACTCACGACTTGAATTTTCACAGCAATCCCCAGTCCGTTATACTTTGTTAATGGGCAAAGCTTTTCCAAGTCTGTCAGAATTAACAGTTGCTTTCTGGATTAAGGTATTTTTTATTTACATTTGAACGTCGATTACTTGATATCACTTGAATCACTTGGAATAATTACAACGAGTATTTGCACCTGAACCATTTTATTCTATAAAACATAAGGCCTCCGTGGCCAAGTGGTTAAGGTCGCTGACTTTGAATCATTTGCCCCGCACCTATGTGGGTTTGAGCCTCACTCGGGGCTTTGCATTCTTTATTTGAGGAAGCCATCCAGCTGGCATTCGGACGGTCGGTGGTTCTACCCAGGTGCCCGTTCGTGATGTAATAATGCACGGAGGGGCACCGGGGGTCTTCCTCCACCATCAAAGCTGGAAAGCCGCCATATAGCACAAATTGTGTTGGTGCGACATTAAATCCAACAGAAACAAAAAAGTATACGCTTTATGGCCGGGCTAACCATTCACTTACTGTTTTATCACGTAACATCAGAAATGCATTTCAACGATTTTTTTTCAAGGTTTCACTTTATAGTATAGCAAAAATATGTCAATTATTGACTAGTTATATTAATTCTTTAAAGTTTTTGATTACGCGTTTGTAAATATACAATTCAGCACAATTAGTTTGCGAGCTTTACCAAGAAAATGAGAAGCCTAATGTTAAAGAGAAATTATTTTTAGGCAGATTCCAAGCGGAAATGCTTAGATGCAGACAAAATAAAACCGGATCTAGACGGAAGAAATTTACATTAAGGGAAATATGTTTGCCTGTTCAGAATTCACGCCAACAAGAATTTGTCCCATGGAATATTCAATTCGATTGATTGATTTGACGCATTTATGAAGCCGGGATCTTGTATCGTGCGTCTATAAATTGCAGTATGCATATACAGCATTTATAAAGGAAAGTTCTCAAAGTTGTTGATGTCAGAATATTTGGACAATATAGATATTGACGTTTGTGGTCAGTCTAGGTCAGTCATGATGTTTTTTCCCTTGTTTATATCTTCCAAGCTGGACATATGGGGAGTTTATTAGCTATAGATATTAATGTTCTACAACTGGGACTTACTGTAAGGCGGTCCCGGCTTTGTTTGACCTTTTCAATGCAATTTTTAAAAAATGTGTACATGTATATTATGACATTTTGGATTTTTCTTCTCTTGTCACCCAATATGTTGTCCGCTTTGCGTAAGACCTACTTCAAATTAGATTTTGTATGCAGTCAAAATGAACATCATTCTAGTTCCAGTCTGGTAGTTCATACTTGTGGCTGCCTCTGTAAAAAGCCAGAATAGTATCGATCGTCAGAGGACTTTAAAGCGAAATCTCTCTGTCGTAAAATCCTCTTAATAGCCTTTTCTGAAGTATTAGCTCTTACCCCTATTGAGATGAGCCTTGAGAAAACATTTTCTTAGAAAATTTTATTTTCAGTATGAAGAAAGATTTAAACATTATTGTACATAACTTGAACGCAGCATAATCAATAAAACTGACAAACGGTCCCGTTCTTATGTCGGTCTTTAGTGATATTTCCGCAATGATGAGTTTTGCACGTGGAAGTTATATTTTCGCAATGATGAGTTTTGCACGTGGAAGTTATATTTCCGCAATGATGAGTTTTGCACGTGGAAGTTTTCTCTTGTCTTACTGTCAACCTGTGTGTCGTTTTGTTTGTCGGTGGTGCTAGGCTGGATTACCAAATATTTTGTAGCATTTTATAGAACAAAAAATACTTTCATAAAGCCTAGTGCGTTGCCTGTAACTTTTATCGGAGGCCAACACTCCACACGTACATGTATGGAAATTATAAAAATGATATATTCCAAGTTTTTTTTGTACCAAGATGTTATTGTATTTTCTAGGTGCCAGACTCGTCCCAAGAAGGAACCATAATGTCATATAAACATGATGCTTATGGGCAAGTTTTCATAATGAGTAGCAGTCCGGCCTTGACCTTCCGTATTTGGAACCAGAAGATTGAAACTGGTCTTGCATTTTCTCCAAATAAATGGTGGCATATTGCATTTGCGTGGACATCAAAAGGTGAGCATCTTACACGTTTATTAAAGTGTAAATAAGTGAATGACATCGGCAACAAAAAATTTTTTGTGTTCCTAGTATTACAAATGGGAGAGGTATATAATATATTATGTCCCGTGTTTTCATGAATTTATTTGCCCGTGTGTCCGTATGTTTACACGTATGTTAGCCCTTACCCTGCTAAATTTCTATAATGAACTTGCCCATCTTTGAATTTGGACAGTACCATTAACTGTTAAAAGGGGTGCTTACCAAAAAATACTGACTGAATAGCGAACAGTGCAGATCATGATCAGACTGCACGGATGTGCAGGCTGATCATGATCTACACTGGTCGCAAAGGCAGAATCAATCATGTCCAGCATGGTAAGGGTTAATAAATCCTGTCCGACCGAATAACCGGACCCAAAATGACCACCATAACAAGATAATATGTCCTAACAGTAACATTTCAAAGCGATGGGATCCGTGTCTTTAGGACCCATTTCTATACAATACTAAAGTTGCATGATAAGTAGATTCAAGATTCCATTCGATTTTTAAAAAAATGTATGACTTACTTGTGTTTGACAGCAGTACATTTTGCATTTAGAATTGAAACTATATAAGTTAAATGCGGTATCCCAGACCTTAAAGGGTTCGCACTGTTAGTCTAAAAATTCGCAGTGACCAGGTTTGGTCTTAAATCATCATTACAAGAACGTAATATATAGAGGATTTTCAAGAATTTTTGCATGTCATTGAATATGTTTTTTTTTCATCCGGAGTGGTATGAATATAAAATATGAAGTTTTCATACATTGAGATGAAAATAAAAAGAACATGTTCATGCAAAAAACTTATATTTTCAATTTATTATATAAATAAATGACTTAAAAAGTTAGAACGAGCGTCAACAAAAACAATGCATTTTCCGTACAGGTGAAATTTAGTTTTATTTTAGAAACGAAAATAAAAACGTTACCTTTACAGCATCTGCAAAGACAT
Organism: Mercenaria mercenaria; assembly: GCF_021730395.1. Taxonomy (NCBI): domain Eukaryota; kingdom Metazoa; phylum Mollusca; class Bivalvia; order Venerida; family Veneridae; genus Mercenaria; species Mercenaria mercenaria. Next base: position 49,464,801 of record NC_069362.1, read on the forward strand.
TAAATATGAACGAGTTGCGTAAAACACGCAGTTCCCAATAAATTCGACAAATTGTTGTGGTTTTCTTTTTCTGGCGTTTCAAACGTTCTCCGAGTTATGGGTCTCTTCGCGGAAGCTTAAATACCGTGTACTCGTACAAATACCAATTAGAATGTACCATAGATGGACTGCGATCATTGTTAATTCTATATTTTGACTTAAAGTAGTTTGCTTCATTATCTTTCACTTCAAATGATAGATCATCTCAATATCACAATCAGTATAAACAATGACGTAACATGACTAAATATCATAATCAATATAAACACAAGAATATTGCATAATTCACTACCATAATCTTATATTAATCAATAGGAACAAAAGACGTATCATAATCAATATAATCAAGAAGTTTATATATGTCTCATTCTTTCTACAGATGGAAGTTGGGTTCTTTATCTGAATGGTGAAAAGAAAATGTCGGCTCCTGGTTCCAGGAGCAAGCAGATTCCATTCGGCGGCGAGTTTGTTCTGGGCCAGGCACCGAGGGGTGAAAAAGACTTCAACTTAGAAAAGGCATTTGTAGGAGATCTCACGCATTTGCACATCTGGAGTTTCTTGTTGACACAGGGGGAGATTTACCATATAAGGCATTCGTGCGGACTCATGTACTGTGGGGATGCTGTGCAATGGACGGAATTCCGCAGGGGGACAAGGGGTGCGATGCGAATGCGATGGCCATCGGGAGTATTACGTAGGTGTACCGCCAACAGTTTTTAAAGAAATAGGTTTAATTGTATGAAAGCACGTACGTGTTTCTAGTTCGAAACTCGGCTTCATTGATCCTGTGTCATTTTGCATTTACAATGTAAACTATAATTAAATGTACAGATGGAATAAATAATAACATAAAAAAACATTTGCATAGAAAGTTAAATATGTTTGCTTCTGCTAACACTAGTATCATGGTTAGATTTTCCATTAAATAGCAACTGGGAAGTGTTTCACAGAAGATGAAATGGGTGAATCATGCAACAGGCACTGCAGTGATACCATTGGTAAGTTACCGACTAAATCTCATATGAAATTGACTTTTAAAGATGAATCTAGTTAGATATAAGTTATTTAAGAAGTTATTTTTTGATAATGGTCATGGAAATATTTCATGTCATATGAAATTTCTTGACACCAACGACAACATTAGGCCTACATCTTAATGCAGATGTTTTTTTATTTGTTGGATAATTCATTTCTTTCTTTTATACCATGTCCTTTATTAAAGGGGAGCGGTGGTCTAGTGGTAATGCGTGGGCCGCTTAACCTATGGATCGCCGGTTCGAGGCCAACTTGGGGCATGACCACGCCTTCTCATATTATATTTTCTGGTCCTTCGGGATCATTGATTTCAACTCATTTAGATTTGAAGATTGAACACTGCTTAAGCCAGTGCTAGGGGGCGTGGGCAGTGTTGCATTTTCCATTACTGCTCATGAACAGACTCAATCAAACCGAGTCTGCAATTTTCACTGTTTGCCTTGTTCTCGGTGCTTCCGAGGGATCTACTTTTCAGATTTTATTTACTTTACAACAGCGGATGTTAAGTGCTGTGTGGCGGCCGTAAAACGTCGCCCCGACTCCATCTCAGTGTTGTTATATTTTCTGGTCCTTCGGGATCATTGATTTCAACTTATTTAGATTTGAAAATTGAATACTGCTTAAGCCAGTGCTAGGGGGCGTGGGCAGTGTTGCATTTTCCATTACTGCTCATGAACAGACTCAATCAAAACGAGTCTGCAATTTTCACTGTTTGCCTTGTTCTCGGTGCTTCCGAGGGATCTACTTTTCAGATTTTTGTACTGTTTTCCCAGGAAGTGAAGTCGAGAGGTTCGAATAAGATTGAAGTTATCATAGATATTTCGTATGAACAAATTATCAAGCGTTTTCATTTATTTTCTTCTTTTTGATATGGTATACAAACCACTTAATATTAATAGTTACTAAAAATCTGGAACTACTTATCCTTTATATATTCAGGTGCACAGTGTAACGAACAGATAGTTGAGAATATCAGATGGACAAGGACCCCAGCAAAGAACACAATATCTGTTCAATGCCCGAAAGATGTTCTCAGCAAGGAAAAAGAAGTGAACACTACAGGTATGTGTTCATTTTTCTTTTATTATTTTTATAATGTAGTGTACCTAAAAATGAGAATCTGAAATTTCCGTTTAAGTGTGTATCTAGCGTATGCAGTTTCGGCTTTCCCTGGAACAGAGCTACGGTAACTTCCGAAGAATGCGGAAAAATGCAATCACACGGAAATTACCGACTGCTATTACTGCGCTAGTCATATAAGAAATATATGCTTTAACTTCATTATTATCTATTAAGTGTGTACTGCATATGTTTTCTAAATATCTTAGACATACCTTTAGTCAGCTAGGAAAATATCATTGCTAATTTAAAATATTTTCTTTCAGTGTAGAATAAGGGTTTTTTTAGTTGTTTTTGAATTTATACAAACGTTATATGCCAGGAAGTATTAATAAAGTGACCATGATTAAATGTTATCGGAATAAGATCTATGTCCTTTTTTCCAGAAATACTCTGATTTTTTTTTCAGTCATTAGAATTATTTTGTTTACCATGTTGCGTCTCAACGCCAAATATTTATTTTCTCTTTATCAAAACTGAGACACTCTGTCTCATGTCTAAAACCCTACAGCCCGGTGGGTTTTTTTATACACAATATGGTATATTTATTTATAATCATATCTTTTTAACCTTCCTCATTTGCAGCAATAGGAACAAGACCATGTTTTGTAACTGCCGAGAACGAAGGCGAATGGGGTAAAGCTAATATAGACAATTGTATTTCGCCGGATCTCAGAAAACTCAAATATAAGGTATGTTAACACTGACAAGTAATCCTTTGAAACTTTCTGTAACTAACTGGTAACTTTATGGTCAGAATTAAGACGTTTTATATGTTTTCAATACGACGCTATATATCTGTGCTTTAATACATAAAATTCCTAAATACAATGTAACTCAAAAATTTCCCTCAAAAATGAGTGGAACATTTTGATATACACATTTTATCATAAAACAACGTTGAGAAAGACGTTAAACCCGAACACACACATACACACACATTTTCAACACAAACGGCCCATTGACACTAGTGGCAATGCGTATTTCTTTGTAGTTTCAGAAACACTTACTTGCCGATTACATAGACGAACGGTTATTACTAGATCTTGGACATGGGCTTGTTATTCACACCAAATCTAATGCTTATGGTAACCCGGTGGATGTTGCAACGGTCATTGACCTTTTGGCAATGTTAGTGAACACCCAGGCTAACGTTATAGTATTGCAAGTACAGCAATGGACTGACGGAAACCAGACTTACGCAAGAGCGCTCGGGAGGTTTCCAACTGTGGAAGAAACTAAGGAATTCATCGAGGTTAGTTCAATGCCTGTAGCGCACATACACAAGTTAACCCCATCCACCTTGAAAATTTAATCGCATAATGGCGGATTCTAGTAGCTCTTTAGTCCAAAAAATATAGGACGTTTCGAGACAGCGTGATAACTTTTGACTGTCACTGTCTCAGTGGGATGACAACTATAAAATATCAGATCATAAAATAAGTCATCCTGATAGGCTAGTAGCTCTTGTTCTTTTTGCACAGTAGAACTTTTTTCTAACTGTAGTTTGCATTTTTCTTGAAAGCACATGTTAAGGCAGTGAGCTTCGATTGAATTCAGAAATAAACGTTTAAGATGCACTGTGCTCATCTTTAAAATGAATCTAGAAAATCTTTATTGAATACATTTATTTTGAATAAAATTATCAAATGAATGCATATGTTAAGCTGCTTTTACAGTAAAATAGCCTATCTAGTATCAACCAATTACAAAAAGACACTTCCAGTTTTTTTTATTACATTACAAATTCGCACCATGCTGCCTTACATTCAGTAAAGTGTTACAGTAGTTTTTTTTAAAAAAACCCTAGCACTTGACAGTGTATACACACACATTTGAGCCGTGCCATGAGAAAACCAACATAGTGGGTTTGCGACCAGCAAGGATCCAGACCAGCCTGCGCATCCGCGCAGTCTGGTCAGGATCCATGCTGTTCGCTAACGGTTTCTCTAATTGCTATAGGCTTTGAAAGCGAGCAGCATGGATCCTGACCAGACTGCGCGGATGCGCAGGCTGGTCTGGATCCATGCTGGTCGCAAACCCACTATGTTGGTTTTCTCATGGCGTGGCTCATTTTATTATTATGGTTAGACACTGTGAAGAAATCGGTCATATGTTCAAATATGAGATTTGAGGCTGATATATCATTAGAATTATTTTGAAAATGAAGAAATTTTGAGCACAGACGTTTTTCTATCTTTTACAAGATTGTGGCAGATGTTGTGGACAACCTCCTCAGTGAGAAGCATGGCTATGGATGGAATGCAACACAGCCTCCGGGAACTGAGGGCGATAACCTTATGAAAGTCTTGGAAACATTCGCACATGTGATGTCACGTAGTTTACAAAATCACATGATCGACGGCAATATAGGAGGAAACGTCCAGTTTGAGGAAGCCAATTTAAAAACAGTTCGGCCAAAAATAGGTTCATTTTGTTTATTCTATTAACTGGTTTCACCTTAACATTGCCTTTGAAAAGTGTAGTAAAAATGTATATATTTGAAGTACTAGTAATTGAAAGATATTTTTATTTTCATGTCAGCAGTAAAAGGTAATTTAAGGGTAGGCCAAAGTAAAAGTAAGATTTATTTAACGTCGCATATAATCAACATAGAACACGAGCTACAAAGCTCTTGTGCGACAAATTAGGTATCCAGTAACAGATACTTACCTGTGCTTATTTTACCTCCTGGTACAACCCTTTAAATGCTGAGTGCCACCAGTACTTTTTTTTACGTCTTTGGTATGATCGAACCCAAGACGTCCCGCACTCAAAGCGGACATTCTACCACTGAGCTATTGAGCAGTCTAAAATAAAATTATCTGCTAATGACACTTTGATCAGTAGTAATCTTGTATGTCAATATGCCATATTGAATATTTAAAAAATAACGTAAAACCGGGGCGAACTTGCACGTCAATAAAAGTGAAACCATTTGAATGATGAATAGCACAATTAGTTTGATATGCAAATGGAAAATCACAGCTTGACTATATAATTTATGATGGCACACTATTAGAGGATCTCATTTCAGACTCAACTCAACTCATAGTTTATTATAGTCTCGTCTTTGTATACAAATGACTATACTAAAATCAATATTATAAAACAATCCTAAAATAAGAATCACAAGAGACTGTGTAAGTTATTAAAATTACATTTAAAATTACATTTAAATGAAACTTAAATCTATAAAATAGAACAAAAATCAAAAAAAAATCACCTACTAAAAATACCATTATCTGCACTAGATTCTGTTAACCAAAAATTAAAGGTACAATTTAATGTCTAACGTCACAGTCACAACATATAAATTGACTTATCTTAAAACAAGTAAACAAGTTCAGCAAAAAAACAAAACCCTTGATCTCATTGTTCCTTTCTCCTCCTTCAGAGATAAGCGCACAAGCACAGTGGATTCAGAAATTCAAAGGTTCAAAATTTCCTTCATCAAAAGACCGTGCATCTGGGATCCAGTCCAACTATGGAGAGGTAGAAATGCCATCAACAATTCTTTCAGCTGTGAACGATTCAGATCTACCATGTAAGTGGCGGACAAAACTCTAAAATAGATCTACATATTATTGTTACATTTTGTATTTATATTGCTGAATAATTATTACAAATTGCAAATTGACGCTGAGGTAAGTCCGTAGTTGAACAAAACAAACCGGATGTTCATGTTTCTTACATTTTTTCAGCGTTTGTGAAGACGGCTGGATTGCGTGTTCTTGGAATGACTGCGATGTTGCCAAATCATGATTTACGAGCGTAAGTGTTTATGAAAAAAAACTACAATATATTTCAAAGTTGCACATAAAGTTCATTTTGAGAGAGCATGTAAACACGCTTAACTTTAATGTAAGCTAACTCGAAAGACATTATGACGTCACGGTGATGTCATTTATCAGTTGACATTTCTTTCATTCCCCGTGTCATGTCTTTTAACGAAATAAAAAAAGTCAAGTTTTCAATTTTAGAAGCTAACGAATGAACAATTTGCCATGTTAGAAACATTTGTTGAACAATAAACACAAATATTCATTCATTGTAATTTTGTCAATTTGATTATTTTGTTGTTGTCAAATGCTGTTAATTCATTAATGGGCCTTGAATTTAGCAATTATCTTGAACCTTGTGTAAACAGTGTAATTTTATTTTTTTTTTTAAACGACTAATCCCAAGCGGGTAATAAACTTAATATCCAGAAATGGCATTCTAATTTGAATTAATATTTTCTGGAACTGTCAATTTATTGAATTTTATGTTATTTTGCAACAATGCATGACTGCAGAGTAGAAGCAAGTGAGAAGCATTTCATAATTATATTAACAGGAACCACTTTCACCTTTTAAGAACGATGACATTTATACTTCACATGATTGTGAAGAAATAATAGAAGGCGAATACTTTGTTGAAAAAACATGTCGCTATCAACACTCTTTGAAGAAACTATTTTAGCTCACCTGATTCAAAGGCTCAAGGTGAGCTTTTGTGACCACTTGGTGTCCGCCGTGTGTCGTGCGTCTGTCAACAATATCTTGTATGCACGATAGTGGTTTTATTTATGATTTGATTTTAATCAAACTTGCACACAATTAGTATCACCATTAGATATTGGTTCTTCTTTTGAACCAGCTATATCCCACGATGGGTTCCAGAGTTACAGCCCCTGAAATGGCAAAATTGACTTTTTTGTTATTGTCTGCACGATAGTGGTTTCATTTATAATTTGATTTTAACCAAGCTTGCACACAATTTGTATCACTTTAAGATCTCAGTTCCTTGCTTGAACCAGCCATATTCCTTTATGGTTTCTAGAGTTACGGCCCCTGAAAGGGCCAGAAATTGGCTATTTTGGTTTTGTCTGCACAATAGCAGTTTCATTTATGATTTTAACCAAGCTTGCACACAACTTGTATCATCATAAGATCTTTGTTCCTTGCTTGAACCAGCCATACCCCAGGATGGGTTCCAGAGTTACACCCCTGAAAGGGCAAAAGTTGGCTATTTTGGTCTTGTCTGCACGATAGTGGTTTCATTTATGATGGGATTTTAACTAAACTGGCACACAACTTCACCATAAGTTCTCGGTTCCTTTTTTGAACCAGCCATATTTCATGATGGGTTCTAGAGTTTTGGCCCCTGAAAGAGTAAAAATTGGCTATTTTGGTGATCTCCATATTCAAAGACAACATAGCTTTCTATAGAATGGAAATTTCTGAACATCACACAAAATTCATGCCCATGTAGGCAATATTACTCAGGCGAGCGATCCAGGGTCATCATGACCCTCTTGTTTAAATTGAATTATCGTAATAGAAAGCTCATGACTGAAGTAGGCAAACTTCCAGTATTATACACTAGTAAATAGATGAGAATACAAAAGTTTATCTTTACGCAATATCGAAACTGATTCTGTCTCACAGAACTGGTAAAAAGGCAAAGGAGGATAATTTGAATACACCAATTATTGCGATGTTTCTGCATACCGGAAGTCTAGATATATCCAGTAACCTTTCTACACCAGTAGAATTCACCCTGCCATACTTAAATGTAAGTAACAATCATATTACATGTATTTGTATTCTTATTAAGATACTAGTAGGTGACTTAAAATCTTTAATCTGAAACGCTGTCATTTTGTTCACATACAGAACAAATTTGACATATATACCCGGTGTTTTCAGAATGAAACATGCATTTTTTCATTGCAAAACAGGGTAAATTTTAATAATATTATTGAAAAGCACATGGAAAAGGAAAATATGTCTGTTTGAGATGTGATATCATATTTTCGTATTACATCAATTTGTAAATTAAGAAAGTAGCGATCGTCGTTATGGAAAATCATTTTCATTGACCAAACTTTCAAAGTCATTGCTTTTTTTTGTATTTCAGACGTTCAACATATCAAACCCAGAATGCGTACGCCTTGAACATGGCACGACTTTTGGTGGAAAGTATGTTACTTAATTCTATAACACGATTTATAAATGCGTTAAAGCACTAAGAAAAACTATGGCGTCACATCCGAAAACCGTCGTATTCATAATGATATACTGACACCTTCTTTTCCCGGATTAAATAAAAACGAAAGCGGGTAATGGGCCTGTAGATGTTTACGAATCTAAAATTGTTCCCATGCTCATTATACTTAGTTTCAGTACTAATTTGAGCCGCGCCATGAGAAAACCAACATAGTGGGTTTGCGACCAGCATAGATCCAGACCAGCCTGCGCATCTGCGCAGTCTGGTCAGGATCCATGCTGTTCGTTTTCAAAGTCTATTGCAATTAGAGAAACTGTTAGTGAACAGCATGGATCCTGACCAGACTGCGCGGATGCGCAGGCTGGTCTGGATTCATGCTGGTCGCAAACCCACTATGTTGGTTTTCACATGGCACGGCTCATTTAATTAGATTCACAAGTGAAGTTTAACGTGAATCTATTTCGATTTTCATTTATAAAGTAAAATATCGAAGCTATAAATACCAGAAATACATTTTTAGAATAACAGAATGGCGGTGGACACGAAATGGCTGTGAACTTAAAGAGGACAGAGGGGATGAAGGTGTTTGCGCATGCTCCGTCACGGGCATTTTTGCCATCACCACAGATATGTACAACGATAATGTGAGTACAAAATTTAAAATGAGTGCTAGTCGCATAGATCTAGATATACATGTAGATTACATTCATTTTGTGAAAAAAATCGTTTGTTTTATTTTGAGGCATTTTTTTCTTTTTCTTTATAACTATTGGTTGGAAAGTGGTGCTTTTTGTTACATTGAAGAAATAATTGTTTAGGATTAAGTTGATCTGCGCATATCTTTTTATTATTGCTCAAAAAATTACTTAAACTTCATTATTTTTAGAAAAGGAAAGGAAAGCTTTTAATAAAGATCATAGTTTCACTAGCAAAGAAAGACCATGACTATAAAAACCTGGAAAACAGATAAAAAATATGATTTTTTTATTGCAGTGGAACAAAGGAGAGGTCCGGCCTATTCTAATGAACTTCGCTTCCTATATCGGTTGTTGTGCATCGGCAACGTTTTGTCTTACCACATGTCTCCTTCACATATACTATAAGTATGTTTCTATCATTTCAGTTCAGATAAACTTAAATATGTTTGCATTTGCGTGATTATAAACGTAACAATCGGGACTAAAGCTCATCATAAATAAAATTACGTGTTTTAAAAATGTTTTCGGATCACAGTAAAAAATGAGTATAAACAAAGAAAGAGAAAGATCTATTTAAATACATGGATTTAAGTTTATATTTTGTATGATATAAACTCAAAGATTTGTTTGTAGTTAAGTAAGATCGACTTTTACAGCTGTATTTCTCTTTTTTTAAAGTTGTATTTAAATCAGTTTATAAAATATTCACACTACATTACAGTATGTATATGCTGAATCTGTTTTTACATTAATGTTTCTAAATCATTTTCAGGACTTCTTCGAGCACAGCATCTCTTCATAAAAATCTGGGCATGTCTGTTGTCTTTGGACAGCTTGTCTTTATGATTGGGATAGATCAGTACGAAAATACGGTAACCAGGATGTAAACATATTGTTTATATGTAACTTAGAATTATACTGTAACCTGGGTAATATTCACGATAGTTTTATTTTCACAGTTTTTTGCGAAAAATGCCACTCGCCATTTCAAAATATACGTTTAATCTGCATCGTGTACTCAAAAACAAACACTCGCTTTTCTCGAATTCTTATAGTGCGTTTTATTCGATCTGGCGGGGCGGAGTTAATCTCTGGCTTATGCAAATAATGGTTATCTAAAAAAACGAGCAAAATAGGTAGAGCTACAGTGGTTACAGTGTAAGGTAGATGGCCAGTGAATAAGAAATCAGGTTGCCGAATATACTACACATCCTGCAGAACAATGCAGTGGACCGTCGCGAAACCCCGCCCCACCAGGTCGATTAAAATGCACTATAACACCGTGAATGACGATGTGAACCATAAAATCGCTAATTAAACCACGGGCGAAAATGACCCACTTTACAGTCACCCCTTACACATATTCAAAACGTATAAAAGACATTGCGATGACTGTAATACAATTAGTGTTTACTATAGTTAAGGAAAAATGAGCGTTTTTTGTTTGTTTTTAAAGATTTCGACTTAAGCAATTGTTCGATTTGTCATTATACGTGGTATACGTGATATGACTGTGATAAACATGTCTTTCTTTTGCGTATCATAAGTGATACATAAACTATCATGTTTGGAAGCAAGATTGTTTGTGGATGTGCTTTGTTTTTCACAAAAACACACTTACGCATGTTTTGCACAGGTTTCCGTTTCTCTTACTATAGGGAACTGTATTTTAGTGTTCATAACGCCGTAAAAATGCTTTGACGTATTTAATACCCGAAATGGTATCCAAAATTGGTTTTACATTTTTAGACAGAAAATAAATGTCACAACCGCTTTCTCTTACAGATCGTGTGCCAGATATTTGCAGTTTGTCTACATTACTTTTTCCTTGCCAACTTCTCATGGTTAATGAACGAAGCATTCAATCTATACATTGTCATCACATATTCGTCGCACGCTCATGACGGTAACAACGAAGGGTCTCTGGTCAGATATTACATACTAGGCTGGAGTAAGTCGACGTTTATCTTCCAAATGAATTAGTCTCAGATTATTACAAATTCCAATAGCATCGTGTCTTGAGCGAAGAATTATAATAGTTAAGATTAGTGATTAATGAATGCAAGAAAAGGTATTTTATTTTAATACACGTGTAGTAAACAGTTAATTTTGGTGTACACTTTTATTTCAACCGTTACATCAGAAATAAATCCACATTTACAATCAATATTTTTGTTGTTGTACAAATCTTCCTGCTGAGATAATATTCGACTTAAAATGGTTTAATAAAAGAGATACATATAGATAGATGACTATATACAGTATTTGAAAAATTTACATGATTTTTTTTTTCAGTCATACCTGCTGTTCTAGTTGGTGCTTTTGTAGGATCTCAAGGTCAGCATTATTATGCCAAAGATATGTAAGTAGATCTGATTCAATTTATAGAGTTGACTATCCAAATTTTTGCATGCAAAATTATTGTGTAAATAAAGACATACTTGCCTTTATTATATACCTATATAAATTCTGTCCAAAATTTGGCTTGTAGAAAAATTCCGGATTGTACCTTTTGATTTGTATGTTGCCAGGCTGGTGGCGATTGCAGCTGGAAAATCGCCATATGACCTATAATTGTGACGGTGTGACGTTGAATCAACAAAAAATGACATGTTTTGTTGAACAATTCAGTTTTGCAGACGTTTCACGTTATAAATATCACTGATTGAAAAAAACAAACTATGTACGCTTCCCACGGCTAACGTCCGGCAAAATGCAGGTACATATTGTATCTGATAATGACCCCGTAAAGTGTGTAAAGAAATGTAAAATCACAATTGTCATAATCAGTTAATCTTTTTCTTCTATTACCGAGACTTAAACAAAATATTGTATTTTATGGCATGTAACTGAATTAAAAAAGGTTGAATGATTTTTTTTTTCTCTCTGAAGAGCATATATTCCGATTTTCCTCGCAATTTCTTGTTGTATGAAATGAACCGGACTATACTTGAGATGTTTGTCGCATTTCATTACATCAAAATTCAGCACGAAAATATTTGATTTGTGACAACATGGCGTGTGTTTTGAGCTAATTTTACTACATACTTTTGTGACTGAAATGTTAAACATGACTATAAATTTTGGCATTGTCCTTAAGGAAAATGTAGTAAATTTTGTTTTCTTTTACTTTACAGCGTTTTAGTATGTTTGTGTAGCATTCTGTCGAAAATGACTTGTTGCTATCGCATGCTAGTTAAGGTTCAAGTCAAGTGTTTGAGACCACCCCTTCGGTAAATTTTCATTTTGGAAATTATACCCGACAGACCCATAATATTCATAACATATATAGATCTATACGGAGTTGTTCAGAAGAAGTAGAAAATACTTTATATAGAGGTCACCTTGTTTGGTAATATGTATTTTGTCTTACAAAACATGTAATTCAACTGTCCACATTATATTTTGTACAAAATATCAAACTTCTTTTTCAAACATATTTTTTCTCTAAATTTGTTTTTGTTGTGTGTCTTACATACTTATCTAGGTACTTCGGGAAATGAAAAATAGTTTACTTTTATATTTGTTGAAATACTGCAGTTTTTTTGTCAATTTGACAGCTCTACTTTCACTTCCATTTTGCAATGTTTGCATTTTTTTGAAATGTACATGGTTTGTAACATTTTCAACCCCCGGAGTACCTAGACAAACATGTTAGACACACAATGATTAGAAAAAAGTAATGACAAAATACTTCTGAAAAAGAAGTTTGAAATCTTCTACAAAATAGAACATGAACAGTCAAAGCACATGTGATATAAGACTAAATGTGTTGTCCAAAAGAGAATAACCTGTCTTAATAGTTTCTTTTATTTATTATGAACAATTTGGTGTATTCTTTATGATAGACCAAGGCCTATGCGGCATAAAAAAACTAAAACAAAAATTCAGCCGAGGGGTGGTTTCAAAAGACTTTACTTGAACCTTAAAAGAATTTTGTAGAGACATTGAAAGAAGCGAAAATGTGTAAATTTAGCGGGTTGTACAAACTGTAGTTTTCTTATATAAAAGTAAACACTCATTATTTTCTTTTTCTTTTTGTACAGTAGCGATATAGTTCTTTATGGGATTATAGGTCTCTGATAATCTGATATGCTAGAAAATGTTGAAAAAAAATCAAGTAAGTGATTTTATTTGACAGCCCTTACAAAAGCTTTTTAGTGTGCATTGTACCCCTTGAATAGTGGTCATTTTATACAGAATTATATAGGACAGCTTTTTAGCATTTTATACCGTTAAGACAAGGTCAAAATTTAAACGAAACAGGCATGTTTCAGGAAGGCATCCACTCATACCAAAACCTAATTACCGTTTATGTTTGTATATGTGTATGTGTACAGCATGAAAATAAGCAAGGGTAAGTAAAACATATAGGCAAGGAAGACACAAAATAACCAAAATATAAGAACATGATAGGACACGGCTTGGTAACACCGACACCTGGGATTTCTCACCGATTAATAATGGACCAAACCTTAATCCTAATCCCTTATATATTCCAAAATTTACACGAAAGACTGATAAGACTGATCCCTGCAATGTGGATCCCTTACACAATACATCGTACTGTAAAACATAGAAATGCTTTCAAAAATTCAAGGCAATTATAGCCCACAATATGTTACAGTCGAACTTCGTTTTTTTCAAACCCGACGAGACCAGCAAAATGTGTTCGAGTTTTCGGTAGTTTGAGCCGTCGAAAATTATACTGTATCTAATGGATTTTGCCGGGACCTGGCAATGAGTTCGAGTAAAGGGTGGCGTTCGAACTATCTGAGTTCGAGTGAACGAATTTCGACACTCTAAACCGTCTTTACTGTTTTCAGGTGCTGGATATCATGGGGAAATTTATGGTTGTTTGTTGGTCCAGCTCTTGGAATTATAGCGGTATGTTTTTGTTGCATATGTAGTACGTATTTTTGCATACAACTCACAAATTCAATTTCGAAAATAAAAGATTTACATAGGAGACATTTTGAGCACGAAAAGTTAATTTGAAAACGGATGAGTGCGACCGTGTTGACCTGCTTTCAAAATTTATATTAACATGGATGTGAATTTTTACGTCCTTGATCGTATAAATTCTGAGATATTCAATAAAACATACCAACTTATACTTCCCAAAATCGTTAATATGATTTCTAAAAACAAACAATCGCCAGGTGACACGCGATTCAATAAACTGAAGTCAAATGTAATATATTTTTAAATTTAGAATAGTATTCACTCGCAGTTGCTGTTTGCCTGTGAAACGTCAGGGTGACGTCATTCCAGTTTAAGTACATGGATTTCCAATGTTTTATTTATAAACCAAAGGTAATTTTTCTAAGATTTGATGAGTATGGCAAGGAAGAAAACAATAATTGTCACTGGCTGACGAAAACGAAAATATCCGGCTGTCGGATAAATGTTTGCGTGAAAACCCGGCAGTGCCTCGTTACTGCCTAAAAGTCACAAGCGGATATTCCCATCTGTACGTACAAGTAGCAATGAAAGAATCTTTCTACCTTTGGTGTTCACTCAATGAAAAATATTTTTCAATATTACTTTTCAGGTATCAATAATGGTTTTAATTTTCACTGCTAAAGAACATAATGAAAATTCATACACGAAGTCGGAGAAAAGTAACAAATCCATTATGTAAGTTGTTTATGTTAGTTTAAACAAATGTTAAAACTTTGTTTGCTTCATAACATGCAATTTTTAAACCAACGGTGCAATACCGGAAAGAAGTTTCAGCAAACCTGTCTTTGTACGTATGTCATACCCTACCTGTACATTGTATAGTGACGTAGCCAGGCACCGGCAAACAAAATACGGTGTATTGACATTTCACACAGGAATATTCCGTGTTTCCGCAAATTAATCTCCCGTGTTCCGAACCTGAATAGCGATATAACGTTTTTTATTGACATAATGTCGCATGCACATACAGAACGTTTAGCTGCCAATCTCCGGGGCCGTGGGTTCAAGTCCTATGTCTTGCCAACATTTTCAAATGTTACTGCATCCATAACAGGCAGAAAATTTGTAACACTTACTGTGATTTTTTAGTTCATCGCTGAAGGGAGATAACCAGTTACATATGCATTGCAATACATTTTATAACTGCAAATGGATGGAGGCTTTATCATTGTTTATGGCCACCACTATTACTTTTACTTCATTGCTTAATAAAATAACTACGAACATTCATCGGCAGTGCTGATTCTAACGGGGACACGGGTTGAATTCAAGTGTAAGTTACTGTATATGCATATTTCTATTTCAGACTCCTGATGAAAGCATTGTGGACACAGATTATACTTATTACAGTTGTGTGGTCATTTGCGTTTATATCACTTAGAATGTCAGATAGAATTGTAAAATATATATTTGGGCTGTTTAATTGTCTTCAGGTATGTAATTGTAATTTTGTCTTACGTTTATGACATTGCATATTGAAGTTATTACATAGCATCTGTGTATGTATGATGTTGTGAAACAAAATCAACGATTTAAATAGTTTGAAGCTGGAAATGGTTTTTGACAAATACAATATCATGTATCGGTTTTTTCCTTTGTATACTCAAGGCACTGTAACATTATTTAAAAAGTGAAAAAACTAAACTGAATAATACTTATGTCCTAAAACGTTTTCTTTCACCATTGCAGGGATCATTCTTCTTTGTATTTTACCTACTGCTGAACGAAGAGGTAACATTATTCACATTCACGTTCATGACACTTTATTTTTTTAATAACTGACAAACTATAAACCATTATGACTATAATAAAGATTAAATAATTTTTATCTAAACATATTGATGAAGACTGTACTTAAACATACGGTGTTCCGTTCAGTGGATAATCGTGACTTTTTATTTAATACTAAGCCGCGATGTACGATAATACGATGACGAAAACGCGATGGCGCGATGGTACGATGAAGAAACAACGATGGTACGATGGTGAAAACGCGATAGCACGATGATGAAATCGCGATGGTACGATGGTGAAGTGTCGATGTAATATCGCGTTTTCATCATCGTACCATCGCGATTTCACCATCGTATCATCGTACCATCGCGTTTTCATCATCGTACCATCACGTTTTCGCCATCGTGTCATCGCGTTTTCGTCATCGTACCATGGCATTTTCACCGTCGTACCATCGTTGTTTCATCATCGTTACATCGCGCCATCGCGTTTTCGTCATCGTACCATCGTGCATCTTGGTTTAGTATTAAATAAAAAGTCACGATTGTCCAAACGGAACACCGTATAAACGTGATCTTCTTGACGCTGTATGTTTGACGCACCTTGTTAATGATGTTGACCTTTAAACCAAGTATTCAGAATTTGTGTAAGTTGCAAGTGCAAGGAAAATAACTGCATATTGTGAATACAGATTATTTCTATGTTTCGTATAGTGACAATCAGTATTGTTATCATTATTAAAATATCATATTTAATACTTCTTGAAATATTCAGCACTAAGTTAATGATTTTGTAACAGTCAGAGTATATGGCTTTCTCACCGAAAGCGGACACTACTACGTCGCTATAAAAGCTAGCTCCTATATCAAGGCACTGTGAGTGCAAAATTATACTCTACCCTACTACAACTTCACAGTATTCCAGGTTTTGCTTTGCCTTTAACTGTATATTAAAATGATTTTATGTTGTCAATTTCTAGGTTAGAAACATATTTAAAAGCAAGAAGAAGAAGCGAACACTTACAGCACATGGTTTTGATGAAATTGATGATAGATCTGTTGATTCTAATGCATCAACTCATCTTGTCGAAAAGGTAGGTACAACGCTAAGCATTACATATGGAGAAAAAAAAACCCACCAAATCATAGAAAGAAACGGTTGTTTAAAAATGAAAATTGAACAGCATATAAAACATGTATATTAATCTACAAACAATATTTTTCTTTATTTCCTCCAATGACGAAGAGCATATGAATCATACAATACAATTAAATACAAATAAGAAAACAATATAAACAAAATATATGTACATGTGAACAACAAATGCATTTGAGATATAATTTTCCATAATTACATGCTGAAAAAGACGTATATATAACAATTTCGTCAGCAAAATTAAGTTTCTTATTCACTCAGTTTATGAAATTGAGCACACATGAATGGAAAGAAAAAAAAATCTTGTAGAATGGAGAAGACGTGTAAGTATTAATCTAAGGTTTGTCTAATACTAGAACGATATTGATATATAAATCTATTTTGATGTAAACAACATTGAGCGATCAATCTCAACCAAAGAGCTGTTACTTATTTTCGTTTTGATGCATTTGTATTAACGTCCAAACGCTGAAATTCACATATTCGCTAGGTGGGATGTAGTTTTCAGCAGTTAGAGTAATTTAGCGAAGTTAAATATAATGAGGATTTTTTTTATTAACGCGTTATGATAGGATATTTAGTGAACGATCGACATAATATTTCTTGTATATTTTGTATTATAGGATAGGCTAGAAACTCTCGCTCTCGATCCGCGTCCGAGAAGACGACGAGATCACAAACGAAGACAAAGGAAGAAGTCACAGAAAAACCACGAGGAAGAGGATGAACGTATAGCATCCGATTGTGAAATGATCACATCAGTTTAAGGACGTGCATATATCCTCAGTCTATGAAATGACCACACCAAAGGTTAAGCCTCTGACTCTGAAATGATCACATCAGTTTAAGGACGTGCGTTATCCTCAGGCTGTGAAATGATCACAACAAAGCGTTTAGCCTCTGACTCTGAAATGATCACATCAGTTATCCTCAGCTTGTGAAATAATCACACAAGCAAAAGCGTTTCAGACTATGAAATGATCACAACAGTCACAACTCAGAAAATAAAGCGATCAGATCTGTTTGAGGGCGGAGGTTTAACCTCAGACTGAAATGATCCCATAGAGAGAAAAGAAAACCAGGCTGTGAAATGGTCACAGGAGTTAAATAGTGCCAACACTATTTAAATGTCGGAGGTTAGAATGACACGTTTTGGAATCGTTGACTTCAAATAAGATGTTCCAGCTGCCGCACTTGTGCCTGTTTTTTTAACATTTCATTTACACAAATTGGCTGACTTCCCTTGTTCTGGAGACGTATTTGTTATGTTATCCAGACATACATGATTTGTTAAAAGATATTTAAAAGTTTACAATTCAGATAATAAGATGACGACACCGTTAGATCAGGGTAGAAAATGTTAACAGATAATTTAAAGGCACCGACCTCAAGATTGTGGCTAAAATGATCTTTCGTTAATATTGAAATTTTGGACATAACTTTTTTTCTTTAAAACTCTTAAATATGCCAAATTAAGAAAAAAAACATGCCCGGGTCGGGATTCGAACCCGGGCCGCCGCGTCAATAAAGATTTTCCTGCGATACTTGACCAGTATACCACGAAGGAATACGTACTTAACGTTCGTAAGATATAAAACTTTATAATTAAGATAGTTAACCTCCGGTATCCCGTTACACATGCCTTTCGATTTGAATAAACAACTAATTCTTATGTATTTCCATATCATATTGATAATCTGTAAGGATCTAAGTTTTAAAGCCTTCTTAAGAAATATAGCAATGCTTTTCCGATATAAAAAAAATGCTGTGTTTTGTTGTTATCGTACGACCTGGGGGTCAGTGCCTTTAAAGACTATTTTGAAATGTGATTGCCGTCCGTTCTGAAGGACATTTTCACTTCCAATGCTACATATTTGATAGACTAGCTCCTAGACTATGATATATCTTTTTACATTTTTATGATTGAATGTAGTGAACTGAGCCAGTCTGTATCCTATGTCCAATAT
The DNA here is from genome assembly GCF_021730395.1 of Mercenaria mercenaria. NCBI lineage: Eukaryota > Metazoa > Mollusca > Bivalvia > Venerida > Veneridae > Mercenaria > Mercenaria mercenaria. The sequence goes on from NC_069362.1 coordinate 49,483,507, forward strand.
CATAGACTGATAATTTCAACATCATTCCTCTGTGAAAATCTCTAAAATAGACTGGCCTTTGTCTCTATGAAATTGAATTTGTCAAGAAAGGGAAAAATGTAGAAATATATTTATTATCAGTCTAGTGGCTAGTCTACATGTTTGGTGAATCTAGGTTGTTTTCATACTATCAAGTCATAGGCAACAAGTGTATCTTATACGGCGATCAATATTAATTTGATGTAAATCAAAATGTTTATTTTCATTATGAAGATTATTTAGGAAACTGGCGATTGTAAAGTGCAAACGTCACTAGATGTTAGTTACAATATTTGTCATACTTTCATTTTTCAAACTCAAAAGTATTAACTATTGCTTTGAATTCTGTATTGTTACTTTTTAAAAGTTGTACTGCATCGTAAGGATTTGAAATATAGAACAACAACAAAACAGAACACAATTTATTGATTTAAGCATACAGTCAAGCTCATACATATTTCATTTTTTTTGAAGATTTTAGCGAATGGAATAAGTCATACGCTACCTTAACAATTTCGAGTTAAAACCGTCTGTTTATCTTTGTTTCAAACAAGCTATTACTTAGGGTAAATTAAAATGTATTGGTACTTCATACGATTTTGTCTTTGTGTAGTTAGACAGGGTACATGTTCTTGTTATGTAGTGACCACTAACTTGAAGGGGGCTCAATGATCGAGTTGTTAAGGTCACTGACTTCAAATCACTTGTCTTTCATCGATGTGGGTTCGAGTCTAATTCGGGGCATTGAATTCTGCATGTGATGAAGTCATCCAGCTGGCTTATGGAAGGTCGGTGGTTCTATCACGGTGCCCGCCCGTGATGAAATGCATGAAGGGACAAATGGGATCTTCCGTCACCATAAAATCTGGAAAGTCGCCATATGACCTATAATTGTGTCGGTGTGACGTTAAACCCAACAAAACGAAAACTAATTTTAAATTGCTTTCCGCTTCTAGGCGGTTATTCACATTTGAGCAACATTTTGTGACATTTTTTTCATACCTAAGCATATTATAATCGAGTTTTATTCAAGAAACAAAATGGCTTATGTCATAGAGTCAGATCCCTATCAGAAATTTATGTTTTATTATTTTTTATGAAAATTTGTAATGACTCCTCTTTAATACCAAAGTATTAAAAAGTGTATTGCTTTTGATTTCAATATAGTTTCTAATTTTACGTTGGCATTTGATAGATATTAGGATATTTCAACATTCTGAACTAAAAGACAAGTTTTTAAAAACAGTGCTAGCTTCGGAATTCATAAATTCCCAATCAAGATATGTAAAGGGAGGTAAATATATTTTTACAAACTTGCATTTCTAATGAATTTCGGCTATACATATATTTGTCAGTGTAAATATTTGACAAATATAATACAATAATCTATATATTCACATGATTCCATAGGCAAAGTATGTTTATTAAATTTATACATATACCAAAGTAACTCTATCTTGGTTGGACAACGAGGACAACAAAATCAAACTTTGAAAATACCTCAAGCGAAATTCCATCATGTATATTAAGCAGCCAGTGAATACGAATAAATATAGATAATAATTTATCAAACTTTCGACCAAATACGTTATTTGATCAAAACCTGTTTAACCACCTCTAATTAAGAGAAACACAATATACAACTTGCAGGTTCTCCCTCGATTTGTTGTTGTTACATGATCAAAGTAATTTTTTAAACATCAGTATATTTGTAGAAATGTGTACAGTTGATAATTTCGTGGAATAAAACAGCTCCCAATTACAAACAAAGAAACTTACCCTAAACCATTTAAAATGCATAAATTGTAAAAATTAAAATGACTAAAACTAATTTGTCTTTTGATTTCATTGAATTTGTTAATGACTTTTCTAAACTTGCTATAGTACGTTGTTTGTAACGCATTTAGTCATTTGGCGTTTTTTAATAAAAAACTTTTAAAAGCGATGTTCTCCATGTAGTATACCGAGTTGTTATGTACTATTTGACATATTGTATAGCCTGCTATAATTGTAAAGGCAAACTATAGTAACTTGACTAACCAGATACTTAAATAACCATACAGATGTACAGTTGTGGAAATATAAGAATCTTATGTAAGAAAATAGAAGTCATAAGAATATCTTTTGGACCAAGCAAGTTAAAAGATTCACTAAGAAATGTAATGAAATGCACAAAACCTCTCATGCCTCTTGGCTAAATCGGAATAGAAGTAAAACTGAATGGACTTCATGATCCTAATATGCCAGAAAATACTCGTATAATGGCACCAAGCGCAAGTACGTGGAGACTTTATACAACCACTACCCAGCATTGAATTAAAGACTGCTGTTGAAACATTTGGTAGCAAGGAACGCAGCCAAGTAAAATGACAGCATGACCTGTTCATGAGAGGTAATAAATAGCCATTATGATTATCACTCATACCTTCTAGCACCGGCGTTAGCGGAAATCTATTATAGTTAAACAGACTCCTATGATAATCCATAAGGCCCATAAAATATAACAGTACTAAGTAAAAGTATTTTACAGCCGTCACACCGCAATTAGGTTATGACAGTTTATAAAATCTGTAATAAGATCTTGTGGAAGCTGTCGGTCATACGAAGAAATGATTTCGGACGAGCCTCGATGACAGATTTTTATGAGCAGATTGTCACAGATTTCAGGAAGAATTCTGTATTATTTGCAGTTATTACCAAATCAAGTGGAGCGTAGGAGTCTCGACTTCAAGTTCGATATCCAGTTTAGGCGATGGTTATGACAAAAAGTTATTAGGTTACCATACATTATTCAAATGGTGAAGATATTAATGTGTTGCGGAGAAAAGCTGTAAAACCATTACGTTTACTGGTCTTGTTTAATAATGTAAAAACTTTCTTAAATTGAAATGAGGAGTGTACGCATGAGGGGTAGAGTTGGAGATTATTATCTAAGGAGAAATGTGAAGAATTGTCAGAATCGAGAGAATAAAATCTAATTTCAAATCTTCTCATTCAGTCATCTAATGTGATATGAAAACAAACATCTAATCACATGTTATATTACTTAGTTCTGTCAGTTTCTGTTTTTTGACATGAATGATAATTATAGGTTTTATTATAACCATACAGAAAAAATATGACAAGTAATTTTGACTTAACCCTGGTAAAACATACTACGTATTATGTGAAATCATTGTTTAAAGCAGCATACCTCCAGATCGTTCGACAACAAAACATTTTTTTAGATATCTTGAAATAAATGCTATATTTCTTAAGAAGGCTTTAAAACTTAATTACTGACAAACTTTATGTTACGGAAACACATGAGAATTTGCTGTTTTTACTACTTTTTACGAAATTCGAAAAGCGTTTGTCACGCTTTTACTCCAGGTAAACTGTCTCGATTATAAATATCTATATTTCGAAGTCATTATTCACTACTTCAGCTATAGCGCTATTGGTTACGACGACGGGAAAATATCTTTATTGCCGCGGCGGTCCGGGGTTCGATTCCCGGCGCGGTCATATTTTTTTCTTGATTTGGAACTTTTAAAATATTTTAGAAACAAAAATTCATATTCTAATGTTCATAATATGACCAGACTTCAATTTGAAAGAAAAATTATTTTTTAGCCAAATCTGGAGGCATGCTGCTTTAAGGCTCACGATGACTTATTCTAACATGTGCTGCACATATTAGATATGCACACACGACTCCAGTGGATATCTCATCATTATTATAGAAAAGATTCAAATGTCCTCAAGCAGGAAGTTATCAAAGCTCATACTCTAAGTTATAGATATTTTACTTAATTAACTTTAAAGGTAATCGTTTAAAATTAATCGTTGGTTGGATTCTTTCTACCATTTAAATATGCTTGAAAAACTTAAAAGGTGATAATAGGAACTTCTAAACGAAGACATCCCTTTGAGCTATGAAAGTGGAGAAATCGTGTACATTTGTAATATGACCCGTGTAACTTCATAATTCTTAAAAGCAGTCGGGATATCTTAGTCTGCATTAATTTAAGCAATATGTTCCTGTAAGACATATAAGACATGCAAACTACTCTTTCGGATTGTTCTACATTAATTTAGAAGTACCATCAGGAGGGGAATAATGTAATGGACGAATACAGTAAAACTGCAACAGTGAGAATATCATGACAGGCATAAGTATGTACAAACATTATTTCATCAATGTCATTTAACCGTAAAAATGTCCGCAATAAACACAAAATTATATAATTGATTATACATGATATCAGGTATTTCGTATTGGATTTTTCAGCCATATTAGAATTTTTGGAGTAGGTCTCATGCCCCTTTTATGTTTTGCCCTAAAGTAGCTATTTTCCGCGTTTTGTGAAGTATTTTACATGATTTTACTGGATTAATGGATCATGGTGATATGTTGGATAGACTTAACAAATATGACAAAGTTTCGAATACAGCTAAGGGTTACTATATCAGGTTTGATATAATTAATGCATTGCAGTGATAACGCCCGCGGAAACGGTAAATATCCAAATAAATTGCGTTTGTTTTATTGTACATGCATGTCTTCATACTCTATTTATCTTTAATTCTCAGTCACTTAAATAAAGCACAGTAACTGTATTGGATGGTTGATTACCAATTAATATACAATTGTTTTTATCATCGTAGCACAGCGATTCTGGAATTATCCCACTGGGGATACTGGGAAGCAGTTCTCCCAGACATTTCCTAGTCTGACTGAACATGACAATCTTTTTGGACACATGGTCAACAGTGTATACTGTACCATCACACGATATACATATACCACTTGTACTCTCCAGTCTACTGTCTCGAAATTCTGCTCTTTTCGTACCATCGCTCTTCAAACAGACGATGCCGTCACTGTTATCAGTCAAATATACAGAGTTCTGAAAAACAGTCATCTGGCTCGGTTCAAATTTTGCAACAGATTTTTCAAATGTCCCATTTATGTCGTACACGTCAACACCTGGTGATTTCCCTACCCAAAACGTCCCGTTTGTGTACGCCATACCCCTGTAATTACCTCCTTGTTTAACGGAAATACTTCTAAGTTTAGAAATACGAGTATCTACTGACAACAATTCTATGCTGTTAGTACCTAACTTTACCGCTACTTCATTATGACTTATTTTACAAATGCCAGTCGGACGACCTTGGACACTAAAGTGATTGATCACATTATGATCTGTATCCATTAGTTTTACTTTCTTGTTATAAACGTCTGCCAAAATGAAACGTCCGCTATCAAGCTTGCAAATATCAATTATCCAACAGGTATCCTGGTCGTTTAGCATTTTAACATTCACCTCTTTTTGGCGTTGTATTTCTTTCTTTCTATCTACACGAAATTGTTCTATATTTCCGAGACTTTTGACCTCCAAGAACTGTTCCTTCACATTTGAACTTTCCTCAAACTCAACTGATACTCGACCACCCGATTCAAATGTTGCATGTATGTTTTTTGCGTCATTTATTATCTGCTGACAAAGTTTGACTTTAACAAACCGTTGTTCCTGATTATCCGTCTTTGACTGGAGCTGTTCATTTACCTTCTCCACTTCAGACCTTCTACGATTCACCACGGCAATATCTGATTCTAGCTCGTCTTTGACCTTAGCATATGTTTCGCCGAGGGTAGCATTTGCTTGTTTAGAAAGGGTTTTGATGTGCTCTAGCATGCTTACTTCTATTTCTTGAATTCTTCTTTGAATGTGTTTTTTTTTCTCTTTAAGTAAAACGACATGCCTTTGTTTCGTTTTCTCCATGTCCACCAGGAGCTCTTTCATAGACTCGGATTCTTCTTGCAGACGATCAGTTTCGTTTTTATGAAAGCTCGAGCCAGCAGCATCTGTTAGACTAGACACATCTTTACATGTCCTGTATAAAAATAATATACATTTAAGTAAAAAAATAAAATAACAATTTATCAAAAATTCAAATAAATCTTTCTGGTGAAATCAACATTCTTTGACTTCCTGTATTAAAAATTGAGCACTGTTACAAGTAACAACTACAAGTTAGTAATATTATTTCAATATATTCTGAGCTATTTTGATTCATTGTTCAATTCTGGTTCGTAGAGAGGGACAGCTGTCCGTTACTTTCGAAGCACGATGTAAGTGCAGTTTATCCATATCAGTTACGAACAAGAGGTCCAAGTGGGTCTTTTTTCGCTTACCTGAGGAGGACCGTAGCATATTACTATGTTTCTGGCCAAATTTGGTGAGCACCATTTATTAAGCATATCGCGGAAAGTTAATTCAATTATGCATTTTTACACGTTAAAGGTCCATGCAAGGGTGCATAATGCTTAAATATGGCACTTTGCATGATACATTTCCGCTAAAAAGAATGTTTCCATAGCTAGGAGACGATTTTGATTATATGTGTTTTCCAAACTGAAACTTACCTGTGTTCTGTGGCGATACACAGCAAACAGTAGACCATATCGTGTGTACCACAATACATTTCTATATCTCTGTCCGGATGCTGTCGACATTTTATTTTCGTTGTCACCGTAGCGACCTTTGGCTTGTTTTTTCCTTCTTCTCTATCAACAAGCTTGTGGTCACGTGACGTTTTCACCTTACGGTGGTATTTCGTGCATGTCGTACAAAGGTATTCGTCACACTCCAGACAATACTTGACGGCCTCTTCACTAGTTCCCTCCTCACTACACGGTGTACATGTAAAGGCAACATATGCATCGGAACCATCCTGTATAGAGTGATGGTCTCCTCCCTCAGCCATATATAATCGTTCGCGAATTTGTGATCTACATAGTCACCATCTCTGAAAAACAGACAAAACATGTAAGAGCTAATTGCTAGAAAAAAATGTTTCCTCAAGCTAAAATTATGTGACAGAAAAAACATAGTTTTGCACTTTTCAAAAAAATTGCTTTTCGGCTTATATTCCATACACATGTTCTTAACAAATATTTTCTAGTCTTACATATTCAGTTCCTTCACCACCCCTGAAATTAGCAGACAAAACATGTAAGAGCTGTAATTGCTAGAAAACAAATGTTTCCTAAATCTAAAATTATGTGCAAGAAAATATCATAAGTTTCACACATTTCAAACAAGAGTTGTCCGTAAGACAGCCAAGCTCGACTATTCGAAATATTGTCCCAGAAGCAGGAAAATATTACCCAAAAGGTGAAATATCAAAAGAGTTTTAATTTCAAAAGGGGACATAATTTGACCAAAATGAAGGTCAGAGTTATGGGACTTGCTGCTATCAACTAGTTTTATAACCCCGAAGGCACATGTGAAGTTTCAATTCAATATCTGCATTAGTTTTGGATATAGTAACTTGCTTGTAAAACTTTAACCAGAACTGTCTAAGTCCAAAAGGGGGCATAATTTGCTCAAAATACATGTCAGAGTTATGGGACTTGACCCAGTGAGGTTGATAATTGATCTAGAAAAAAAAAATAAGTTTCAAATCTATATGCCTTTTAGTAATAGCTGTATGTACTTGCACGCAAAACTTTAACCAGGATTTTCTAAGTCCAAAAGGGGGTATAATTTGACCAAAATGAAGGTCAGAGTTATGGGACTTGCTGCTATCAACTAGTTTTATAACCCCGAAGACACATGTGAAGTTTCAATTCAATATCTGCATCAGTTTTGGAGATAGTAACTTGCATGTAAAACTTTAACCAGAATTTTCTAAGTCCAAAAGGGGGCATAATTTGCTCAAAATACATGTCAGATTTATGGGACTTGACCCAGTGAGGTTGGTAATTGACCTAGAAAAAGAAAAAATAAGTTTCAAAGCTATATGCCTTTAAATGATAGCTGTATGTACTTGCATGCAAAAACTTAACAAGGTGTGACGCCGACGCCAACGCCAGGGTGAGTAGAATAGCTAGACTAGTCGAATAGTCGAGCTAAAAATATGCCTTTTGGTTGAAAAATACACCCATGCATATGTTCTTAATAAATACTTTCTAGTCTTAAATATTTTCAGTTCCTTGAAATGTTCAATAATTTTGTATTTAAACAGGGTATTTTGTTTCACGTTATTATTCAATATTTGAAGTGTCGTTATATTCCGCAATATCAGACTTAAATATTGAAACCATCAAAGTCGGACAGTAGTGATTTAAATCGCAAACAAGTGAAACTCGTTCTAGTCTATACATCTAGATAATCTGCTTTCACACCATAACAACTTGAAGACTCTTAATGCGGATGGTGTAAAAATAACGTCTAGTCTACTTTAGTAAATCCTGACATCAATGATTTAGTCAAAACCGCTAAGATTCGTTGACAGAGTTAGTTTAATATTTATTTCATCTATCAATAGACCATAGGTCAAATACAGGGGCATTGTTAAAATTAAAGCCCTTCCCTCAAAACAGAAGCTCAACGAGGACATTTTTGTAGGGGAAAAAACTCAAGGCACTTTATCACTTTTGACTATATCTGTGTCTATAGGATTTATCTATCACAGTCTTGCCATTCTAAGACAGTATCACTGTATTGCCACAGTAAAACAGTCAATGACCATCAATCGTTTAATTATGTGCTCTCCAAACAAGTTTTAAAACAGAATAAGTACAGTATTATGTTACGAGTCTCAATACTAACTTAGTCCCTTTAAAGATATTTTGAATACGTCAAGGATGATAAGTCTTGACTTACTGAGTAAAATCTGAAAACAAGATCCCTGGTGCATAAAAACTCACAAAAACAGTCTTTGATTTTTTTTTGAAATTTCGTGTTTTACAAGTTGTTAAAACTGGTTATCTAAAGGGCTTGGCTTATTGATTTCACTTTGCTTTGGAAATGACATAGGCATGAACTCTTGTATATTAAATCTGAAGGGAAGTAATGATAAAAGTAAGTTAAGTCCGATTTATGGCATGTTGAGACAGGCGGTTCCATAGGACAGCAGTGGAAGCTAAAAATTTTACATTTCTATAAAGTTTTATGACTTCACATCAAATACTTTTGAAGATAATGTGCGATACAAATCTGCTGGACGGACGGACAATGTCGTATCTAAGTGCCACCACCACCTACACATCGGGAGGAGGGACACTGTGTGTCAATGTCAGGCGCGTAACTAGGCATACGCAAATACGCACGTGCGTCATTTTCAAATCGCATTTTCAAAAAATAAAAAGTCTAAAATTTCGAAAACTGCATTAAAAATCGATGCTTAAGGGGGTTAGGCATTAAATTCCTATCGATCACAGCTGAATTCTTGAGTTCTTTTAATATCTCAAAATGAGAAGATGTCCCCCACAAAAAGCCGACCGCAGACCTACTTCGTTGAACCGTTTATAACCTTTCATGTATCATGTATATTCCAAATGTAAAATTTAAACAAGCCGCGAATGTTTGAAATGGCTGACTGTGGCACTTCGCCCCCTTAACGCTGACGTTTTTGAAAGCAGAAAGAACCCAAAGTATTGTAATAAAGACGAAAAAGTGGCATTGATCACTCACGAACAAGACATCAATCAATAATATTACAACAAATATTCCTGAGCCTAGCAAAAGGTTTCAAAAAGTCGTTCTACCTCCATCAACAAACATATCTTTCTGCATTTCCATGCAGTCATGCTTAATTTAGCAAACATACTGGTAGTTTTAAAATGTGCGTATCATATAGAATCAATGTGTATAATACTGTAATAATATTGTAGATGTACAAGACACAAAGTTCAACTCTAATTACATTTTAATCTATTAAAGTCATGATGTAAAGAATATATGTATAGCAATTGTTTCAAAATGATAAGTTCTCTTCCTCTCACATATTAGAGACTTCTTCACCTCAAAAACCCTCCAATCAGCCAAAACAAAAAATTTGAAAACAGCCCAGAAAACATGAAAACAACCCCTTTTATACCAGTTACAAGATACTTAACATGTTGAAATTTGGAAATCACCAAATCATATGAAGGAAGAATTGTTTTATATAAAATGAACAGTATAAAAGTATTCTTAATAACGATTGTCAATTTACTGATGTATGCTTGATTTTCAGAAAAATGACTTTCTACGGCTATATAAGATTAGATAGTTTCATCAGCCATCCAAATATTGCCTTCAATAAAAAAACAAGATTAATAAATACCGGTATATTGATGCTTTTGGATTTTTGTGTGCCGTTGGCGGTGATCTTGTCCTGGATGATCTTTTACTGCTGTCATCCTTTAGTACAGTTTACCTCGGCACATGCGCAGGCATATATTTCCGGAAATAGGAAATATATAATGTTGATATGATGTTCATCGGTAATAAGACACATGCACTCAACAGAATTCTTAATCGGTGAGTTTATACTGTATTACTATTTTGTTAACAATGCATGTATTTACAAGAAATTTCACATGCTGACATTTGAATAGGTACTGCTGCTAAATATTGATTTATTTTTAGCCGAGTCACGGCCAACTCAACCGCATTAGGCGTTTTGACCTATATAGCATATTTTGCAAGTGCAGGGCATTTGCACCAATATGCACGTGTTAATGAACACTTTTGGCATTACTGTCGAAAGTCCTACTAGAAAAACACGTATTATCATGAAATTGACATAAGAGCAACGCGCCCGGGCTGTCAGAACTTTATGTACAACAACATTCAAAATCGGTCACTTCAGTTAATTGTACTTGGGTTAAATTTCGCCTAAAAGAGCGCGGATGGTAGATAACTAACGATTGAAGGTTCTTGTAAACGGAAATAATGTTAAAATGGAAATACCTATCAAAGTAACAGCTACAAACACTTGTATCAAAATTCTTTTGAAATTGCAAAAATAATTACACACGTGTCGTAAATGTGTCCCGGCTAGCAACATTCCGACAGCTCGATCGCGTTGCTCTTGTGTCAATTTCACCATGATGTGTGTTTATCTAATAGGACTTTCGTTAGTAATGCCAAAAGTGTAAATAAACACGTGCATGTTGGTGCACATGTCCTGCACGTGCAAAATATGCAATATTGGTCAAAACGCCAAATGCGGTTACTTTGGCCTTGAGTAGCCAAAAATAAATTAATAATTAGCTGCAGTACCTATTCAAATGTCAGTATGTGAAATTTCGTGTGAATATATGTGCATTATTAACAAAATAGTAATACAATATTTACTGACCGATTAGGAATTTTGTTGAGTGTAAAAAGAGGAGATGTGGAAAAATAATTAATACTTTGAAACCCAAAACATACAAGTTGTAACGATCAAATTATCTTATCGAAACTACTGCTTTCATTTTTTGTACATCCTGTGATTTTTTATGTATGGCAAAACCGCCGAAATTACTCTACTTTCGATTTCACTTTCAAGAAAAAAGGTTTCTGTACTCCATGAAGAATAAGCGAAATGGAATTAAGACCAAACGCAATGGCCCACTGGTAACATTGTCTGACTGCCCAATGCCCCGCACTTTCGAGAGGAATGGGACGCCAAGAATCGGTACAAATCAAATCCATACACTAACGAGATTAGAAATTAAAACTTGATTATTAATTATGCCCAAATAATATCGCTTTACGTTCCATGTAGTTTCTCTAGTTATTCGAGTTTTTCCAAAAGAGGGTAATACGCACTTTTGATAATATCAGAACTATTTTTGTTTAGATTTTATACAGATTTTCTATCCATTTTCAACAAACGTCGACTTTCTCAAGATTTTCTCAGTTTCATTGCAAAATATTGATAAAATCTGGAAAATTTACATTCTATAATACAGGCCATCCATATTTGAAAATGTATGTAAAACATTGCCCCTTGCATTTTACTGCCATATTGATGCAATTTTGATTCATGTTGCAATTAATCGTCTACGTATTTGTTAATTTTAATAAACAAAAAAAAAATGCAAATTTAGATAGGATCGAGACATTTGCGATGCTTAAATTTGAAATAAAGTTCTAAAATTGACAAAAAAGCACGTCTAGATAAACAAATGTTTAATTTATATCATTTGAAATAGACTAATGACTTTCTGGTTGATTTCCAATGAGTTTGGTCAGAAACTAGGTAGCTTTCCTAATAGGTTAAACACCAATGAATCTGGCTGTTCTTTATTTCATATACAATCCGCTTACTTGATAACGTTGTTTACACATTTTCTAAAATATCAGATACTCAAAGACTTATATATAACTAAAAAAACTATATTTAAACTAAAGATATAGGAAAATGTATGTTGTTCCGCTTGGACCAATGATATTTTTATTTTTGAATCCCATATCTCGGAAGTCGAAATCACGAAACTACGATGATGAAATTCGAAATCACGAAACTACGATGATGAAAACGCATGATCATTACGCGTTTTCACCATCGTGTTCTTGCTTTTCATCATCGTGCTTTCGACTTTCGACTTTAGTCATCGTCGTTTCGACTTTCAACATCGTAGTTTTGACTTTCATCATCGTGGTTTCGACTTTCGTCATCGTAGTTTCGTGATGTCGACTTTCGAGGTACGGGGTTCAGTAATGAAAATATCGATGGTCCAAACAGAACACCGTAAAAGAAAAAGTTCGCTTTTATGTGAGAAAGTTACACACCTCTAAATTTACTCTTTTTCTCTTCCCTAAGTGTCTCTTCTCAGGGCATTAAATTCTCTAAATATCACCATTTTATATTAAAACCCTCACGTTTTGACTACTGTGAAATCATTAATATTCGTGGGGGACTAATTTTCGTGGATTTCGTGGTTGAGTCAATCCACGAAATTTAATCCCAATGAACAAGTAAAATTCCCATTCATTTTAAGTTAAAAAGTTGAGATCCACGAATTCATATCCCCACGAAATTGCGGTTTTGACCAAAACCACGAAATTTCATGCCCACGAAATTAACTGATTTTACAGTACTTGTTACTAAAACTGTGTAGGTTTACATCTAGCTTGGTAGTGGTCAGCTGTAACTGTTCTCTAACATATTGTCCAGTTTCTGCAGACGAGCGATGGCACCCTCTTATTTGACTGTTTGTGACTGATCTGAGTAGGTTTACATTTGGTTTGGTAGTGATCAGACTTTTCGTTGTGATATCAATCTTACCCCACAGCTAATAACCATATTATTATAATTTTAGACAATGGATAGACGTGTACATACTCGTATATCTACAAAAGAATATCTCGGTTTAGGACCCATAAAAACCCTCACAGTCGACAGGAGTTGTGCACAGTAAGTTTTTCTGACTTAACTGCATATTATGGCTATATATAAATTTTAGATTGTCGATATTAAAGCTTTATGTTCCGTGTAGTATAGATACATATGATGATGTGATACAAATGAGTCAATATAATTGTTTATATGAAGGATTTTACTAGGTTATAATTGCCATACAGATCTTTGGATACATAGCCACGTGCTTAAGCCATCGGGCATCTGAACTCTGATCCACAAAATATCTCGCTAATTCACTGTTTATGAAAATAATGTAGGAAGCATATCAGTTTTAACTAATACATAATTTTTCGCACAGTTTTTCCATTTACCATCAAAAAGGTGATGGTTTACTAAATTTTCAAAATAAAATGAATGCAAAATGCAGTGGGAGTTTGTCGTAATTGTCAACATCTGCTTCTGACTGGGCATGCACACATATTGTAATAACCTTTTACAGTACGTTTTTGAAGGCAACAGTCGGCCAGCTGAATATGAAGGGACGTATATCACTTTATTTAAGAATTTTTGTTAACAGCATTTTAGAAGTACGCATTAACCAAGCGCTGATAAAACACGTGCCCTCTTGATAAAAGCTGTCGTTTTCTATTTCATTAACCTCACTTATGACTGTATTCTGGCATGTTGCTATACGCGTGTCAAATAATTGCCTAAGGAATTACCTAAGTTTGCCAGCAGTTTTGTAAATTTGCGGAACGGGCCGTCTAGATATTCTTGTTACTGTTAATATGCCTTGCTAACAAATGTATGGTATTCGTTGATTTTTCGCATATATTATTCAAGCTTTCTACCAGAAACGAAATAGATAAGTACTCTTATTAAATTCATTTTGGATCCTTTGGGACATGTGATACGTGGATTTTAAGCATTTATTTGAATGATTTAAAAATTACAAGGATTAACGTACTACTGCTTTCGAGGGTGTGTTTAACCTCTTTCCAAATGAAATGGACTATAATCTAATGTAGAATTATACATGTATTTGGTTTTAAAATTTTGTTTAAAGGATGATAATAATATTTTAATGAATTATGAAAATATGATGGCACAATTTGTTTATAAATATTTTTATTGTAAGCTGTTGTTTTCGACACTGTTCGGAACTATACCTAAACGAAAACGTTAACTTTGAAAGTGTTGATATTGAATCATAATTTACAATCATGGCAAATGTGAGTTTAGAATATTACGACAAATATATTGAATTTGAAAAGCTAGTGAAAGTTATTATTCCCCCAATATTTGGTCTTGTGTTTATTACTGGTTGCACTGGAAATATTTTTGTTATTATTATATCATTCAAATTTAAGAACATGAAAACTATTAACAACGTGATGATCTTTGCCTTAGCAACAGCAGATCTGTGTTTCTTGACGATGTGTGTACCTTTCACAGCACTTGATTATACTCTACCAAAGTACCATTTTGGAAATATATGGTGTAAAATATCAAACTATATAATTTACGTTTCGGCTTATGTTTCAGTATATTTCATGTGTTTGATGTCTATGGATCGTTTCCTTGCAATAGTGTATCCGTTATCAAGTAAACGTTTTCGCACGAGGTCAAATATCTATACTGGAATCGCATGTGTTATTTTCTTTTCGTTTGCTATTAACATACAAACTTTCTTTGTATGGGAGTACCGAGAATATTACTTAAAGAAGAGCGAAGCTTTAATTTATGATGAAAAAAAGATGGTAGAAATATTCTTTTTGACTTTCGGGATATTCAACTACTGTTTCCCTTTCATCTTCCTTACAGTATTGAATGGATCAATATTTATAACACTTCTTAGGACGCGAAGTTTTATGTCAAGCAATGTATCAAGAAATGTAAGAGCAGCCAAGATTGTTTTTGCTATAGAAGTGGGATATTTTGTATGCTGGACACCAATACACGTTGTGATTTTTCTACAGAATTTTACAAATCTGAACAGTGACTTAGAATTGTTGATTGCGGAATATATTGGAAACGTTTTAGCATACGGTAACAGCTGTTTAAACCCAATTCTGTACACATTTGTTTCTAAAGAGTACCGCGAAAAAATGAAAGAATTACTCAATATGAATAATTAAGCTATGTTTCAAACGAAAAGGTTGTTAAAAATCTTGTATGGCATTTCTTCATCTAAACTCAGATTGTATGTTTATCAAGATCAATGAAGAACACTGTGACTGCCGAGTTTTTATTGTCACACAACTTTGCAGTTGTCGACTGTCAACATACTACTTTTCATTTTCCCAGCAATCATCAGCGGGGCCATGAACGGATCTATATCTTATTATCCCTATAAAATGTCTTCGTCAAGTAAAATAGTGTATAAGTGCAAGTCGAGGGCTCAACGCGAAACTAGTATATCTGCTTCTATTTCTATATACACTTAGACTAGTTTCGCGTGGAGCCCTCGAGGTGGAAATCAGAGTAAAGATTTCTGTATGTTGGACGCCTGGAATGTGCTACCATGTAGACATTAAGAAAAATAAAAGTTTGTTTAGCATAGTATTACATGTAATGGGCGTTAATTTAAAATGTTTTCTACTATCCTAACGATGAGGGTAAACTTACATGTCTGTTTATATAGTATGAGATACAAAGAGCTACTAAATCATACACTGTTTGAAAACACGAAACATCGTATGTAATTCATTAACATTCAGTTTTTTTGGTATACCATATTATATTGCACATAGTATTTATTTTTTTTAAAAGCAGGTTTTAAATTAGATTAGAAATGATTTTTTTATTCATTCTTTAATCATGTTAGAATATAAAGTAAATTTGGTAATTCCTAAATGCATTTTCTTTTGTAAGTGATCTTAAAGCAACAAAAAAAAAGCATTTAGAAAATAAATGTTTGGCTTAATTATATTTCAAACTATTTCATGCATTACATCTTTACAGATTTGAATAAAAATTGTCGAATTGTTATTTTATTATTATGATGAGCGAAATGAGGAGTATGAGAGTATAATTTTAAGACAACATTTTTCTCTTCAAACGCTTTGTATTCACAGCACGAAACGTATGAATTCATATCGTACTGGATACAAGAAAAATGTATTAATTCCATATTAGACATATTTCCATGTATTTGACCGATAAGCAGAAGCACATGAAATACATCATCAGTGAAATGCTTTACGCAAAGTTTTTGTATGCACTTGTATGTAATATTCTGTCTTCAAGGAAAATGGCAAATGAATAAATGGAGTCGTGCCCGTCAGAACTGTGTCCCATTTTGTACCAAGAAAATTGAGTTTTCAAAGTAATTTTACAATGTTTTTGTACAAAACGGTATATTTTAGAATTTTGGTGACGTGTGTGTGTACCAATGACAGCTGGTCAGGCTTAAAAGTTTTAGCACTCTTGACATTTCTTCTTACTTTGATGACTTTAGCCAGGAATATTTACATCCACAATACATTTTTATGGAAAGAAAAAAGCGTTCATTTTCATATAAACAACATTGGTGTAATATCAAAGACTGGCCTGTCCGCGAGATTTCACGCGTAATCTGGCGTCACTTATAGCCAATCAAAATAACAGCGGGATCTGTTTATGCCCCCTAGCACCTGGTTTTAACGAAATTCTATAATGACTCGAACAGAAAATATAATAATACTACGCAAAAGTGCGTGGAGACTTTTACAGACAT
The DNA here is from genome assembly GCF_021730395.1 of Mercenaria mercenaria. Taxonomy (NCBI): domain Eukaryota; kingdom Metazoa; phylum Mollusca; class Bivalvia; order Venerida; family Veneridae; genus Mercenaria; species Mercenaria mercenaria. The sequence continues at coordinate 49,500,359 of NC_069362.1, forward strand.
TAAACCGCACTTAGGTTATGACAGTTAATAAAATGTGTTTACTAAGAAGATCTTGTTGAAGCATAAATACGCTTAGGGATGTCGGTCATGCGAAGAAATGATTTCGGACGAGCCTTAGTAACTGATTTCTGAGCAAATTGTCACGAATTTCAGGACGAACTGTGTTATTTGCTGTTATTGAAAACAATAGTAGGTTGGAATTTCACAACGCTGAGTCTACCAACAGGTTCAGTTAACGTGTACTTATTAATACTGTTACCAAGTCCTGTGGAGCGAAGAACTATGGACCAAGTTCGATATCTGGTTGAGGCGATTTCCATGAAGATTTGACATAAAAGCATTTACATATTCTACTACACCTTATTCATATGGGTAAGTTTTCCATGTGTTGCGGAGAATAGTATTCAATTATTAATGTAAAAACTTTCTTAAACCGAAATGAGTAGTGTACGGGCGAGAGGAATGTGGAGTATTGTCAGAATCAAGAGGATAATATATTATTCGGTCATTTTGATGTGAATTTTAATGTGATCTTAATACATGCTATATTACATAATTCTGATATATAGCTGTTTTACTAAATTGTATTTAAAGCGTCCTGTTGGCTTCTTTTCACCATTCATATATACTCAAAAAAGAACTTTCAAAATCGATAATAGGAACATCTAAACGAAGACATCGACGATATCTCTTGCAGATTGTTCTACATTATTTAATTCAGAATTATATAAATGAAGAAAATAATTTTAGTGAAATATGGGCACTGAATATCTTTTATATGAGCTATACGTATGTTGATATATCAGTGGCGTATGATACATGATTGTAAGTACTGTTCATATTGTGTACTTTCAGGATGCGTAATAAAACACTACATGTTCGAAACAATAGAAACTTCAAAATTGCTCGTTACATACAAGACGGACTATACCAAAAGCTACCCCACAAGCCCAATTTTAGTTCTACTTTTTTAATTTATAATATAATAGACTAAATACAGTGAAACAAAAGAAGTGGCAATTTTATTACATCAGTTTGTACAAAAATTCACAATTTAAGTAAAATATGTCGCGATTTCACCCGTGTCATATAATCACACAACTATCATTCATGGATAACGTGATCTGTTGTACATGTATACGGTATTGGCCGCAGAAGTTCAAATTCAGCTTGGTTTCACTATAGAAAGTTTGATATTATAACTGTATTTCGGTCGTTAGGACACGCAAGTAAAAATAAAATTGAAATAAATTGTGTTCGTCTTATTGTACATGCATTTCTTTACACAACACCAGCTAACATTCAAGTTCTCAATCACGTAAATAAAGCACAGTAACTGTATTGCGACTGTAATAACCAATTAATATACAATTGTTTTTATCATCGTAGCACAGCGATTCTGGTTCACTCCCACTGGAGACATCGGGAACCAGTTCTCCCAGACATTTTCCATTCTGACTAAATATGACAATCTTTTTAGACAATTTGTCAACAGTGTATACTGTACCATCACATGATACACATACACCAATTGTACTCTCCAGTCTACTATCTCGAAATTCCGCCTTTTTCGTACCATCGCTCTTAAAACACACTATGCCGTTACTTTGATCAGCCGCAAATACCGAGTTCTGAAAAACAGCCATTTGTCTCGGTATGTATGTCAGACCAACTGTATCTAATGCAACATGTTTTTCAAATGTCCCATTTATGTTGTACACGTCAACACTTGATGACGTCCCCACCCAAAACTTTCCAGCTGCATAAGTCATACCCCTGTGATTACCTCCTCGCCTAATTGAAATATTTCTCAGTTTAGAAATACGAGTATCTACCGACAACAATTTTATGTTGTTAGTATTCAACTTCACCGCTACTTCATTATTACTTATTTTACAAATGCCAGTTGGTTGACCTTTAACGCTGAAGTGATCGGTCACATTGCGGTCGATATACATTAGTTTTACCTTATAGTTATCATAGTCGGCCAAAAGGAAAAGTCCGCTATCAAGCTGGCAAATATCAATTATCAAACACGGGTTGCTATCGTTCTGCATATTAACATTTATCTCTTTCTGTTGTTGTATTTCCTTCTTTCTATTTGCACGAGCTTGTTTTATTTTGCCGAGACTTTTGACTGCCAAGAACTGTTCCGTCACATTTGAACTTTCCTCGAACTCAACTGATACTTGACTGTCCGATTCTAATTTTGCATGTACGTTTTTGGCGTCATTTATTATCTGCTGACAAAGTTTGACTTTAACAAACCGTTGTTCCTGATTAACTTCCGTCTTTGACCGGAGCTGTTCATTTACCTTTTCCACTTCAGATCTTCTACGATTCACTACGGCAATATCTGATTCTAGTTCGTCTTTGACCTCAGCATATGTTTCGTCGAGGGAAACATTTGCTTGTTTTGAAAGGGTTCTGATGTGCTCTATCATTCTATCTTCTATTTCTTGAACTCTTCTTTGAATTTCTTTTCTTTTCCCTTTAAGTAAAACGACACTCTCTTGTTTCATTTTCTCCATGTCCACCAAGAGCTCTTTAATAGACTCGGATTCTTCATGCAGACGATCAATTTCATTTTGTTGAAAGTCCTTGACTGCAGTATCCTTTAGATTAGTCACATCTCTACATGTCCTGCATGAAAAATACTTTTAAGTAAACATCACTTTGATTAATCGAAAAAATAAACAAGAGCTGTCACAGAAGACAGCGCGCTCGACTATTTCGATGCTGGATAGTAAAACTTGGCACATCAGAGGAAGCTGGAGCTGTCACTAGAGTGTTTAATGGCTCCAATAAGAATGAAGATATTGGACAATAGCTTGAGTCTGTGTCAAAAGTATTAAGTATTAAGATAGATAAAGAACATTAAATAAGAATAATTCTAAGCAGAAAGGGGGATAATTCATGAAATATTGGTGCAATTGTGATTTTGGCACCTTGTGTCATATGATGTGGGTGATTATGTGGAATAACAACTTCAAATTTACATCAAATCCATTTAGTAATAACTGAGATATAGTGAAAAGGAATCAAAGTTAACCTGAAAGCCTAATTCATGAAATATTGGTACCAGAGTTATGCACCTTGTGTCATATGATGTGGGTGATAAGGTGGAACAACTATTCTAAGTGCATCTAAACTTAAACCTGGAATTCTAAGTATAAAGGGGGGAAAATTCATGAAATATTTGTGCAAGAGTTAAGGTCCTTGTGTCATATTTTAAGTTTGAATCAAATCCATTTAGTCATACTGAGATAGAGTGAAAGTGCATCAACATTTTAACCTGAAATTCTAAGTAAAAGGGGACATAATTCATGAAATATTGGCACCAAAGTTATAGACCTTGAGTCATATGATGTGGCTGATAAGGTGGAACAACTATTTTAAGTTTGAATCAAATCCATTTAGCAATAACTGATATAGAGCGAAAGTGCATCAAAAATTTAACCTAAAATTCTAAGTAAAAAGGGGGATAATTCATGAAATATTGATGCAAGAGTTATGACCCTTGTGTCATATGATGCGAGTGATGATGCTGAATAACTATTTTAAGTTTGAATCAAATCCATTTAGTAATAACTGAGATAAGAGTGAAAGTGCATGAAAACTTTAACCTGAAATTCTAAGTAAAAGAGGGCATAATTCATGAAATATTGGTGCCTGAGTTATAGACCTTGTGTAATATGATGTGGGTGGTAAGGTGGAACCATTATTTTAAGTTTGAGCCAAATCCATTTAGTAATAACTGAGATAGAGTGGAAGTGCATCAAAACTTTAACCTGAAATTCTAAGTAAAAAGGGGGGATAATTCATGAAATATTGATATGTGAGTTATGGCCCTTGTGCGATATGATGTGGGTGATGATAAGGAATAAATATTTTAAGTTTGAAATAAATACATCAGGTAATTACAGAGATAAAGTGAAAGTGCATCAAAACTTAAACCGAAGTTCGGACGCGGAAGGACGCCGACGCCGGGCCGAGTAGGATAGCTCTCCATACTTCGTAAAACGAGCTAAAAAAAGGAAAAATCTTGCTGCTTAGATTTGCTGTTTTCAAATATTCAGAATGAGGCCAATATCTTCATCAATGTCTTACTCAGCAATTTAGATTCATTGCTCAATTCTGGTTCGTAGAGAGGTCTGTTTCTTTAGAAGCAGAACTAGTACGTGTAAACAACCCTTATTATTGTAAAACTGGCTGATGACGTAATAAGACGCCCGAATAGGTCTTTACCGCTCACTAGTGTGTGTGTGTGTGTGTGTGTGTGTGTGTGTGTGTGTGTTCGGGTTTAAAGTCTTTTTCAACAATTTTTCAGTCATATAAACGACGGTGTCTACTTGTAGCAGTGAGCACAATGCCCAACTTTATAGTGCTGCCTCACTGGAGTATCACGCCGTAGACACGTGACATGATACTCCACCCAGTCACATTATACTGACACCGGGCTGACCAGTCCTAGCACTACCCTCTTAATGCTGAGCGCTAAGCGAGGAAGCTACTAGTACCATTTTTTACGTCTTTGGTATGACGCGGCCGGGGATCGAACCCACGACCTCCCGCACTCGAAGCGGACGCTCTACCACTAGGCTACAGAGGCGGTTACTAGAGGACTTATACATATTATATTGTTTCTGGCTGAATTTCGAGAGTACCATTTGTTAAGCACTTCATGGAAAGTTAATCTAATTAATATATGTTTTGTATTTTAACCTGCACGGATGCTTAATGCCTAAATGAGGCACTTTGCATGATACTTTTCCGATGAAATAAAAGTTTACATAGCAAGGAGTTAATTTTAATTCAATGTGACTTTGAAATTGAAATTTACCTGTGTTCTGTGGCGATACACATTAAACAGTAGACCATATCGTGTGCACCACAATACATTTCTATGTCTCTATCCGAGTGCTGTCGACATTTTATTTTCGTTGTCAGCGTAGCGACCTTTGACTTGTGTTTTCCTTCTTCTCTATCAACCAGCTTGTGGTCACGTGACGTTTTCACCTTACGGTGGTATTTCGTGCATGTTGTACAAAGGTATTCGTCACATTCCGGACAATACTTGACGGCCTCTTCACTGGTTCCCTCGTCACTACACGGTGTACATGTTAATGCAATATAGGCATCGGAACCATCCTGTATAGAGAGATGGTCACCTCTCTCAGCCATATCTTATGATCGTAAATCTGTGCTCTACATAATAAACCACCTCTGAAATTCAAAGATAAAATCATGCATGTAAGAGGTAGTTGCAAGAAAGCAAATATTTCCAAAAGCTAAAATTATATGACAAAAATCATAGTTTCGCACTTTTCAAAATTTTGCTTTTCGGCCTACATTTCATACACATTTTCTTACAAATACTTTCTAGTCTTACATATTCAGTTCCTTGAAAGATGACAATTATTTTACATTTAAACAGAACATTTTGTTTTACGTAATCATTCATTATTTAAGAGGGTCCTTACATTATTACATTGGTTTAGTTCTTATATACAACGACATAAGATATAAAAAGCATCAAAGCCGAAAAGTCGTGATTCAATTCGAATAATAAGTGAAACTCGTTCTTGTCTTATACAGCTAGATAAACTGCCACCATACCTTGCAGATATTAAACTTAAAGACTCTGTAAATATATGTTTTAGTCGCTGGCACGAATAGTTTAGTCAAATCGAAAAAAAAATTCTTGAAATGTGTCATCATTTAAGAAATAATTTATAGCAAAAGAGTGTTTAACACTTATTTATGCACGATAGGCGGTTATACGTCGAGCATAATAATTTCACGAGGGCGCAGCCCGAGTAAAAATTATTTGTACGACGTATTACCGCCCGAGTGCATAAATAGTGTTAAAATACGGTTTATGGTATAAATTATTTCGATTTTAACATGCTCTTAATCTAAAAATGTAGATCAAATATCGTAGCGCTCTTTCTTGGTCGCAACAAAAACACTGACGTCACCGCACGTTAACGTGAAGTCATTCTAGCATAAGGGTGTTTTAACAGAGTCAAGCACATTAGAATACCTTATATGGAAAAAACACTCAAGGCACTGTTACGTGTATCTGTAGGACTTATATATCGCTGTGGCTATCAGGGTGTTATGTGCTGCCAAAATACTTAAACAAAATAGAATAAGTAAAGTATAATATCATTAGTCGCAATACAAACCTATGTCAATAATACATATTTTTTAATAAATCAAGGGTGATAGGTCTGGTCTAACTGAGAACACTTTAAAAACAAGAGGGCCAAGATGGCCCTGTACATCGCTCACCAGAGTTGATCTGGCCTACTGACCAAGAGTTGAACTTGACCTAAAGATCATCAAGACAAACAGTCTGACTAAATTTTGTAAAGATTTGGTTACAACTGTGGACTCTAGAGTGTTCACAAGCTTTTCTTTTGATTTGACCGGTGACCTAGTTTTTGACCCCATATGACCCAGATTCGAACTTGACCTATAGATTATCAAAACAAACATTACGACTAATTCCCATGAGTTTCAAACTTAAATTGTGGTCTCTAGAGTGTTGAAAAGAATTTCCTTTGATCTGGCCTAGTGACCTAGTTTTTGACCCCACATGATCCAGATTCATATTTGACCTAGAAACGATGAAGACAAACATTCTGACTCAGTTTCAAAAAGATTGAGTCACAAATGTGGCCTCTAAAGTGTTCACAAGCTTTTCCTTTGATTTGACCAGGAGACCTAGTTTTTGACCCCACATAATCCAGTTTCGAACTTGACCTAGAGATCATCAAGTCTAACATTCTGACCATGTTTCATGAGTTTTGGTAAAAAATGTGGTCTCTAGATTGTTCACAAGCTTTTCCATTGATCTGACCTACTGACCTAGTTTTTGACCCCACATAACCCAGTTTCGAATTTGACCTAGAAATCATCAAGACAAACATTCTGACCAAGTTTCATAGATTGAGTCAAAAGTGTAGTCTCTAGAGTGTTCACAAGCTTTTCCTTTGATCTGACCTACTGACCTAGCTTTTAACCCTACATGACCCAGTTTTGACTCTGACCTAGAGATCATCAAGACTAACGTTCTGACTAAGTTTCATAAAGATTGGGTCAAAAATGTGGTCTCTAGTGTTCACAAGCTTTTTCATTGATCTGACCTACTGACCTAGTTTTTAACCCCACATAATTCAGTTTCAAATCTGACCTAGAGATCATCAAGACAAACATTCTGACCAAGTTTCATAAAGATTGAGTCAAAAATGCGGTCTCTAGAGTGTTCACAAGCTTTTCCTTTGATCTGACCTACTTACCTAGGTTTTAATTCCATATAATCCAGTTTCAAAATTGACCTAGAAATCATCAAGACAAACATTCTGACCAAGTTTCATAAAGATTGGGTCAAAAATGTGGTCTCTAGAGTGTTCACAAGCTTTTCCATTGATCTGACCTATTGACCTAGTTTTTGATCCCACATGACCCAGTTTCAAAATTGGTCTAGAGATCATCAAGACAAACATTCTGACCAAATTTCATAAAGATTAGGTCAAAAATGTGGTCTCTAGAGTGTTCACAAGGCAAATGTTGACGGACGACGGACGACGCACGTCAACGGACGCCGGACAATGACCGGTCACAATAGCTCACCTTGAGCACTTTGTGCTCTGGTGAGCTAAAAAGTCGTCCCAGGTGCACAACACGTAGCTTTAAGAAACCCGCATCAATTGTGTTTAACTTAGCATACGTACATAAAACTAACTAGCTACATCCGCAGTTAAATATCATATATTACAGTCCTTTAATGTTATAAAACCCTCCAGTTTTTGCATGGTAGTACATATTTATTTTATATTAGTAACTACGCTTAAACTGTTGTTCATGTATTAGGGAGGTACTATGGAGTAACTTTCTACATTTTTTGAAGTATGAATTTGGATCTTTAACATCTAAATACCCGTTCACGTTGTATTAACGGTTATCAACTGCCAGCTTACAACAGAGTGATAATACACAGCTTAGAATATTGTAACACAAACAAGAAATACATTAATATGTTTTAATTTCAATAAAAAAGTGTTCTTAACATGTAAAATAATTACTGATGCATGTCCGCTTTCAATACCTTAATTTTTTTTTCTTATATTTAACAAGTCAGAGTGGATTGTAAATTAATACCCCACCCTCCTCTGGACAAAACGTAAAATTATATAAAACGGTATTGAGGCGAATACAAAAATCTATAGATAGCAGATGAAATAATAAGTTAACATACATTTTTACAAAATGCACTATTGTCACAAAACCAGATTTAAAATATTTGATGTAAACAAAACCAACATTCGTTTTCACTATCATGTCTGTAACTGCAATTTTGAAATCGAAAGTTAGTTCAAACATATTTATTCCCAAGAGTACATAACATAGATTTGTATATTTACAACAACAAGTTAACATGATACTAAGGAAAGGATAAGAATGAAAGACATGTCTTATAGAATTCTTCTCCTTAGGCGGACAATAAAGTTTGTATGTAAACACAAAAGAGCATTATATCATATTATACTCGTAGTGGGAATAGGTCGTGATACAAGTATCTGTATAGTGTAAAATGATAATGATAATTAAAAATAGAAAATAGAACAACGTTAAGTACTAAAGACTAAAGTAATCAGAAAGAGGAAAGGCAGAGAAAGATAGGGGGGTGGGGGTGGGGGGGCGAGTATTGTCTCGGAATGAAAGGAAAGGCATCACGAAAATCTCTTACTCTCAGATATGTAATTCTGAACATGCGTGAATATTATAGTATTATCCTAGTCTGAAAGGAATGGGTTTCCAAAGAGCAATGTGTTGAGATCAATCTCATAGTTTTGTAGATTAAGTAGTAAGATGTTACGGCAAGCACTGTATAATCTACATTCGAAAAGGAAATGGAAGTTTGATTCAATTTTTCCACACGTGCATAAAGGAGACGGAGAAATGTTTTTCATAAAGAGGTGATGGTTGAGGGAACTGCATTTAGTGCGAAGTCGTGTGTGAAGAATTTGGAGTTTTCTGCTACCAACGTAATAATACTGTGGCGTTTTCGTTTTGTTCTTGTAAATTTGACTTTTAAAGGCTGACAAAGTTGAGCAGTTGCGAACGTCTGCTGGTAGTTGGTTCCAATCACGAATGACTGAAGGTAAAAAGGAGTTGTAATATAAAGCAGATTTGGCATGTATATTATGTATGTCATCAGAGCTTCTTAGTGAGTATCGTGGGTTACCAGCGTCGGGAATCAAAGATGAGAGATAATCGGGTGTTTGATTTGCCTGCATTTTATAGAATATAACGAGTTTGTGCTTATATCTTCTTTCGATAGGGGTTCCCAATTGATTTCCTGGTGTAGATTTTCCAAAGAGATGAGTTTTGTTGTCCCAGAAGCAATACGTGCACACTCGTTTTGAATTTTGTCAAGTTGATCGAATTCGTACTGGGCACAATTGCTCCAAACAACGTCAGCATACTCTAATATTGGCCGAATAAAAGATGTATAAATAACTTCTAGGGATTTACGGTCTAGTGAGTACTTTAATTTACGCATGATGTTAACACGTTTCCATGCTTTGTCTGTGATGTAGTTGATATGTTTATGCCATGTACAATCACTAGAAAGAAAAACACCAAGGTGTTTATGCTCAAGGACCCCAGGTATTTCTTGATTGAACATATGTAGAGGCGGATGTTGCGGACGGTTACGTTTTCTGGTTACAAGAAGAGATTCAGATTTAGATGGATTGAATGTTACTAACCATTTGTTGGCCCACGACGAGATTGTCTGGATATCTGACTGGAGAAGAGTTGCGGCTGAATCAGGCTGTTCTACTATTACATAGAGGCTAGTGTCATCTGCGAAGAGATTTATACAAGATCGTATTTCTTGTACAATATCATTAATAAAGATAAGAAATAGCAGAGGTCCCAAGATTGACCCCTGGGGAACTCCTGCTTTAATGTGAGCCCATGATGACTGAGTGCCAGGAAGTATAACCCGTTGACGCCTATCTGATAGATAACTTTGAAACCAAGAGAGCAAGGGTCCAGTAATACCTGCATATTCTAGTTTGGATAAAAGACCTTTGTGCCATACTTTGTCAAAGGCTTTACTTATGTCAAAGAAAACGACACGAACTTCCAGCCCATTATCAAGAGCTTTGCAAAGTGTTTCGTAAATGAGGACCAGTTGATTGACAGTAGAGTCACCAGGAATGAAACCGGACTGAGCTGTACTTAGAAAGTTGATATCTTGAAGATGATTAAAGACGTGCTTAAAAACCAGACGTTCGAACACCTTTTCAGTTGTGTTTAAAAGAGAAATTGGCCGATAATTGCTTGGAAGTGATGCATCGCCTTTCTTGTGAATAGCAGTTACATGGGCCTCTTTCCAAGCTGACGGCAGTGTACAAGATTGTAAAGATGCATTGAATAATTTACAAAGAGGGAAGGAGAGCTCATGTGAAATTTCTCGTAGGAGTCTGTTACTGATACCATCTGGTCCAGCTGCTTTGTCAACTTGTAATGATTTGAGGACATCTTCAACTTCGACTGGGCGTAGAATTAGATTAGATAGAAAGGACAAGGAGTTGGGAGGGCCAAGGTCAGGTGCTTCTCTATTGTCGTCGTCAATATTTGTTTGCTGAACAAAGTAGTCGTTAAGAAGATTAGCCTTATCAAGGTCAGAGTATGTTATTTGGGTGGTGTTAAGGTCTTGAAGAGGGGGAATGTTTATCTTATTTGGTTTAGAAATAAAGGATTTAAGAGTTTTCCACCAATCCTTGGACGATAGAGAACCGCGTTTGAGTTTGTCAGAAAGTTTAAGAAAATAATTTGATTTGGCCTCGCGTATCAATAGGATTGTTTCGTTTCGAACTGTTCTAAATTTTTGCCAGTAGTGTTGTGTTGATGTTATTCTGGCCTTTCTGTATAAACGTTTGCGTTTACGTATATTTCTTCGAATGTCATTTGTCATCCAAGGTACATCAAGGGGTCTTACTTTAATAGTCTTGTTAGGAATGTTTTGTTTTGCAAGGTCAGATATAGTTGTTATTACTTTATTGGCATATGTGTTGATATCTACATCAATGTAGTTATCCCATGGATGATTTTTGACAGCATCTCTCAAACTATCATAGTCACCGCGGTCGTATTCCCAAATAAGTCTATCAAAGCAGTGGCGTTTTGGTTTTTGAAATTTAAGAAGTCCAAATACAGGAGTGTGATATCTTTGTTCTTGGTCAAGAAAGTGTTCACCAACACCAGAATAGAGAACGTTGTTCTTGTTGGAAACAAAAATAAGATCAATCAAAGATTCGGAGTGTTCGGTAAAATGAGTTGGCTGATCAATTAATTGCTCAAGATTAAATTGTTGTGTGATTGAAGTAATTTTGCGATTTGTTATCGGACTGAATACATTGTAGTTGAAGTCACCGGTTATTATGACATCAGATATATTTGTATCAATTGCAAGACCGATAGAATCCTCAACAAGATTGTTGTAAATAGTATCAGAATTTGGAGGACGATAAAACACTCCGAAGAGAATATGTCTGTTACTATATAACGTTATTTCCACCCATATACATTCCAAACGATTCAACTCTAAATCAAGCCTCCTCCGATAGTGAAGACTGTCTTTAATATACAAGATAACACCGCCGTGGGTATCACCCACCCGATCTCTGCGTTCAGGCGTATGAAAAGATGATAATAGCAGATCTTCTGTAGGAACAGAATTGTTAAGCCAAGTTTCTGAAAAGGCGAGAATGTCAAAGTCACATAGTTCTGTGTAAAGGATATCAAGTTTGTGCTGTATACTTTGAACATTGAGGTGGATAAAAGAGAGATGATTTGGAATGTTTATCATTTCTGTTGATGTGGAAGACACCGATGAGTAAGAGGAACTTGGACCTGGATTTGAGTGGACATCTCCAGCAGTTAGCAGAAGTAGAGATAACCATGTGTAAAAGTTTACTACAAACAAAACCTTGAGAAGGAATTGTGTAAAACGAAGGTTAGTATAAAAATTCTTAGTGTACACAGAGACTTTTCTTAGGTGATGCTTGTTGTGTTTCTGCTTTTGAAAATATATTATATACGTGTAAAGTGAGAACGAATTTTCAGGTAAACTAGAAAAATGCATCAAAAACAAGATATGCATAAACATTGGGAAGCGCCCTTGGAATCTATATGAATGCATGACGGCTTCTTTTGAGATTTTGTTATTCATGTAACTAAGTAATTAACAGTCCAAACAGTAGGAAGACTTGAGAAGCCGCCACAAGCATTACAACTAAACCAGGAATACTATGATGCGTGAGAAGGAATTGCCAGCAAGTTTTGGGCTGAGAAAACGAGACAGGTGTGATCGTGATGGAATAGAGAAAATACAGTGAGAAAGAAAATAGAAAAGCATTGGTATCAAATAGATGAAGGGATTTTACGAGGGACAGATTCAACAAAATTACATTAAACAGTTCATTTGACAATGTTTTAAATAAATGAATACGGACAGATGTGGCGTTACCGTAATGATTTACTATTCATGTTAAGTTATGAAGTGATGAATATTCCTTACATTTGGTAAAATGCGTGATGTTACACAGTAGTTCAAAAATGTGATAATGATTCAAGTAATATACAACTATGAAGGCTGCAAACGTAAGTAGAAATAACTTATACATTTGACGTTAGTGCACAATGTTATGCTGAGATAGTTGCAACTGATGAGAAAAAGGTCTAGAGCGAGAAGACAAAAAAAAAAAAAAAAAAAAAATCAAAGGCGGATACAGTAATACAAAATCGAAAGTTGGACAACGTGTCATATTTTTGTAAAAAAAATGGAAACCGCCCGCGATATATGAGTAAGCACAAATGCATTTAATACCAAGTGAATAAAATATTGTAATCAAGTTCAATAAACATATCATTTCTTAACTAAATGAAATTAATAATTGAAACACATACCAAAGTCGCCTGCACGCCTCTTATCAATAATCACACCCAAGAAACTGCTACGCGGCGTTTGAGTGTTTATGAGAGCTCAAATATTAGGACATTCTGAGAGTGTTACTCTGTTAGGTCAATGTATTATTTTGAAATGCAATTGTCTAAAGATGTGTTTAAAAACGAGAGAGTGTTTAACTTCAACTTCAACTTCAAGTTACTGCCATAAAATCAGTACTGACTACACTTGGCAGGTGCTTGTCAGGAGCAGTTGTTAGTCTAAAAGAGATGTTATGTGTAGGCAGTGGAACTAAAAATACAAACTTCAAGTAGGCACTACCTATTTTAGATATATGTGTAGTTAACTGCATCAAAGTACACACTCTGGAAAATTAATTAAACTATAAATTGCTGAAAAAGAGTTATTTGTTCTGAAAAAAATTATCCTGGGTAAAATATTTGGAACAAAATGGAAACAACTCCGCTAAGACTTTATTGTAGACATAGGTGACTATTGAGGCTAGTAACAGGTGACTATTGACCTAGTACCTCATGCAAACCATGCATTTTTTACCATTAGACATGAACAGAGCATGCGTAATTACTACAGTCTGAATATGTAAAGATCAAGTCAGTTACTGCCCTGGAGAAATTGTCGCAGTTTTTGTAGTGAAACTTTTCAACAAATGGACGATCTTTTAAAAAAAGTCAAACCCCACAGAATTCCACAAGGTAAAATATGTTGAAAAAGCTACTGCTGGAAAAAGAACATAGACAGGTTATGGATTGACAAAACGTACGTGTTCACTCAGCAATTTCACTCAAACAATTTTTTCCCTTGTATAAAGAGGACTAAGGATATGATGGAGATTAAAAGTATATATAGTATATACATGCAGTGAGAAGATAAAAGATCTACAGGTCTAAGGTTAAATGCAGTATGCACCGGTCTATTCACACCAGTGTTAGCCATTGAAATTTAAAATTATAGTCAAAACCTCAGAAGTCTACGGCTTTTATTTCCTGACGATTACAGACACATAGTAAATTTGGCCGACTGATTTTTTTTCTACATTCGTACGCTTTAAAGCAGCATGCCTCCAGATTTGGCTAAAAATAATCGTTCTTTCAAATTGAAGTTTGGTCATATTATGAACATTAAAATATGAATTTTTGTTTCTAAAATATTAAAAAAATTCAAAATCAAGAAAAAATAAAACGCGTCGAGAATCGAACCCCGGACCACCGCGGCAAGAAAGACATTTTCCTGTCGTCGTAACCAATAGCACTTTATCTGAAGTAGTGAATAATGACTTCAAAATACAGATATTTATATTGGAGTAAAAGCGTGACAAACGCTTTTCGATTTTCATCGTAAAAAGTAGTAAAAACAGCAAATTCTCACGTGTTTCCGTAAAACAAAGTTTGTCAGTAATTAAGTTTAAAGCCTTCTTAAGAAATATAGTATTTATTTCAAGAGATCTAAAAAAAATTGTTGTCGAACGATCTGGAGGCATGCCGCGCAAAGTTTAAACAATTTTTATTGGTAAGGCATTATTGTTTCGGCAATGAAAACTCTCACAAACCATCAACTAGGTTGTTCTATTACATGTGTAGTAAAGTCAAGTTTCAAATGATGAAATAATTCAGTTATCATATTTTTATTTATACATTCTTAAAGCAGTCGTATCAGTACTCCGTAGTCCGTTGTATCATGTTTGTACTCTGTGTTGCGTTGTATTGTGTTGTACTCCGTGTTTGTCTTATCGTGTCCAGTTATGTGTCCACTCGTGCATAAACACTTGTTTTGTAAGACAGAATACGTTTTGATTGGTCAACTTTGCTTTCGCACAAATAACAACTTTTTGGCGCAAACTAATACTTTCACGACCTTCTGTACACCATTCTTTATTTTCTCCCTCGCTACGCTCGTCCGAAAATAAAACATTTCTTGATTATACAGTGATAAGAAAAGAAAACAACACTGATGACGGTTTCAAAGAATGCAGTGCGTTACTGATCTTTATTTTATGACAATTTTTGTTATTAATTCATACAGTTATAATAATAAATGTATGATTAACATGGTACTAAACAACTACTAGAATATGTGCATGAAGTGACATCAAATAGATATTGTAAATTACTAAGAATAACCACATGTATGGAATTTACTAAAAGGGTTATCTTTCACAAAAGATGAACTTCTAAATAAGAAAATATAGGCGAAACAGAAAAATTTTATGTAAGTATTTATATATCCGGTCTCACTTTTACAAAATTATATGAACATTTAGCGCACAAACGACTTTCTTCTATCAGTAACGCCCGTCGACAGATTCGAAGCAACAATACTTGCACACGCCTGGCTAATTTCGCGCCACACGTTTTATTCGTGTTTATAAATTCCTTTTAATTTTAAAGACCCGGTAATCAAAATTGGAAAACCGATTAAAGACCCATAATGAAGTACCATAAAGAAATTAAATTATTTTCTCCATCGCTACACTCGTCCAAAAATAAAACATTTCTTGATATACAGTGATAAGAAAAGAAAACAACACTGATGACGGTTTCAAGAAAGCGGTGCGTTACTGATCGAGAACAAAGAAGAAAAAGAAGTGTATGGCTCAAATTCCTAAATGTTTAGAAACCTGTAATCTGTTTTGAATATTATAATGAATGTACCCGTCCGAAGATGAACTATAGACTTCCATCTACCGTGCTTGTTTAACAATCTGACGTCCACAGCGTCACCACTATTTGCTACCGCGGAAGCGCCTCCGTTTCTCAGACTATGTAAACCGAAGCTCGATGCATTCTAAAGCGCTAAGAAAAATCTCTCTAGCTCGTGAGTATGATAAGGGGGTATAAGTGTCTGCTAAGACGCATTTATCAGTCTTCTTAATAAACCTAACTTTAATAAAAATGAATTCATCTGAAGCAAAAGTGAGACCGGCCGCAGCAATGTATTTCAATAATCAAGAAACCGGACAAAGCTTTGTTTGAGTTTTAGCAATTAATATTTCAGAACTTGCTTTACACTGATCTGTCTTACTCTCAGTAATATTAACAGAACTGTAATCATCGTGAAAGTTTATGTTTTTCATTTTCAGACTACTTAACTCACTATATTTAAAAAAATCCAGAAAATCCAAGAATGTCTAAGTCTTTCAAATTGCCGAACTTATCGACAATTTTTTAAAAATAATATCCGCAGTCACTGGTTGCTTTTTGTTGACTGGTTCACAAACTGTTTTTCTGGAACCGTCATAAATCAATTTAACTAAGTTACTATCACAAGGATTGCATGTCAGTAACATTAATTGGTGATTCCACTTAATATTATAGTAGTATCCATCGATTACCGAATCTCCAAGTTGACGCCTTTGCTTATAAGATCACTTAGAAATAAACTAATAGTTGTGTCTTCTGCAGGTAAATATTTGAATTTATGAGACTTACACCACAACGCAAATCTTTCAAAGTAACTATCGTTATTTGCCCTGGTATTCTTGGATTTTGAAGATTTGGCCGGTATCCTCTTTGCTGCGTTACCAAGTGAAGGATAATTTTCAAAACGCTTTATGTTCGTCCAAGGTTGGGAAGAATGAAGATTCTGAAAGTAGAATAACTAAATGAAAAACACTTATCATTAGAAATATATTAACATATTATTCTCAGCAGCAAAAACAGTCATCGCTAAGTAAATATCAATTATAACATTCTCGGCAGCTAAAACAGTCATCCTTAGTAGATATCAACATAACATTCTCAACAGCGCTAAAACAGTCATCGCTTATTAGATATCAACATAACATTATCAGCAACGAAAATAGCCATCTCTTAGTAAATATCAAACATAACATTCTCAGCAGTGAAAACAGTCATTCTATGCAGCGAAAATAGTCATCGCTAAGTAAATATCAAACATAACATTCTCAGTAGCTAAAACAGTCATCGCTTATTAGATATCAACATAACATTATCAGCAACGAAAATAGCCATCTCTTAGTAAATATCAAACATAACATTCTCAGCAGTGAAAACAGTCATTCTATGCAGCGAAAATAGTCATAGCTAAGTAAATATCAAACATAACATTCTCAGTAGCTAAAACAGTCATCGCTTAATAGATATCAACATAACATTCTCAGCAGCGAAAACAGTCATCGCTTAGTAGATATCAACATAACATTCTCAGCAGCGAAAACAGTCATCGCTAAGTAAATATTAAAAATAACATTCTCAGCAGTGAAAACAGTCTATGCTTAGTAGATATCAACATAACATTATCAGGACCGAAAACAGTTATCGCTTAGTAATATTAAACATAACATTCTCAGCAGCTAAAACAGTCGTTGCTTAGAAGATATAAAACATAACGTTCTCATCGGGGAAAACAGTCATCGCTAAGTAAATATAACACATAACAGTCTCATCAGCGAAAACATTCAATGCTTAGTAGATATCAACGTAACACTCTCAGCAGCTAAAACGGTCATCGCTTCTCAGCAGCGAAAACAGTCATCGCTTAGTAGATATCAACATAACATTTTCAGCAGCGAAACCAGTCATCGCTTTGTAGATATCAACATGAAATTTTCAGCAGCAAATACAGTCATCACTTAGTAAATATCAAACCGTTGAGACAAAATTAACTTAAAGAATTTGATATGCAATTATTTTAATTATTATTAAGAATTTATTTTGCTGACTTTGTCATTTGAAGTATGCTTAAAATGGCATTGATAAACTTCTTATTCCTATATTCAATTTTATTTTGATTTGGTCATATGAATGACATTTTAGTTATTTCAATTGTATGTTGCAAAGCTAAATTCGTTTCTTTGCGCTAAAATGGGCCCTTTTAGGCTATACACCAATAAAAGAAATTGTTCTTTGTTTCATATAAAATTCAGCTACTTCAGAACAATTTTGTTACAGTTTCTAGATTTTCACTCCATCGTAGACCTATTTTCCACAAAATAATCATACATTTGCTTCAAGAAAACGAAAAGAAAAAGGGGTGTTGAATAGTATGCAGTGAAATGCGAGTCAACTGAAGGTACCCTCATATTGCCGCATTTCAGAAAACTCGAAAACATGCGAATATTAGCATGAAGAGTGTCCTATTTTATGTAAAATTCATTCCACGAGTGAAATAATGCCTATTTGGTCCCCGATTTACGCGCAAATGCGCCAGGTCCAAACGTAAAAATAAACACGTAAATGTACCTTTTCTAAAAAAAAATACAACAACTAAGGTAACATGCTTTTTGGTATATATCTATTATTTGTATGGAAATAAATAGGTTCAGGTAAGCTTTGTCCGTCTGTACGATCTGTAGACTTGCTATAGGGACCGTATAATGGTATTTTTTGTAGCATTTTTTTTCGAAAATTTCACCAATATCATTTTATCATAAAAACACGCCGTCGGGAACATTTGCTAAGCCTCGGCATTTTTGATATTTTTGCCGCAAAATAAGGAAAGCGTGCTCACATAAACTATTTATTTTGCGTCAATAACTGCAAATAAAAACTTAACACTTATCTTTATAAAAAATATAATATCTGAAAGGTTGTAAAAAATATGTTCGTCCGTCTGTACGTAATTTAGGATAAAAGCTGTATTTCCGTGCATTTCCGTACGGAAAAATTCCGTGTTTTTTCATTAACTTCAAATTATTGCAGAATGTTCCAAACACAAGATATCTTAATGAAATAACTCTTATAGATTAAACCTAAACATTGTCTAGAAAGATATGTAATTTGTATTACCACCGACGGTTTTGTCGGGGAACCGTCTCAAAATATACAATTTTTCGTGAAAATATGCATACTTCATATACTAAATTGAGCGAAAGACCATGTATAACATATGTATATTTCTATGGCATAGGGGCTCGAACCCGGTCGATAATATTTTAAACATGGTCAAATACGAAGTTAGAAGACCAAATAGTGTTCTTATACGACCCGCCCTGGCCCCTAGGGCTATCCAATGTACTCGAACATGGTGTCAGTCCTTAGCCAGGATCCATAACTACACATCAATGTTTTATACGGGTATACTAGTATGTTTAAGTGATACAAGGTCGAACTTTATTGAAATTTTTATTGCCGTAGTCAAAATAGGCAGATTTTCTAAGGTCGAACACTACCTTGTGACCTTGTACGACTTGCCCTGACCCCTCGCGCTATACTATGTACACGAACAGGGTCTCAATCTTTAGCTAGAACATGTGCCTACAAGACCATTATGATACATGTATATATCATGGTCATAGGGGCTCGAACCGGGTTTAAACCCTTTCAGACATGGTTAAAATTGTCATATTTTGCAAGTTTGACACTTTGTCACTGTGTTTTTCATGAGGTGAAAATGGACGTTACACCGGAGAGGGAGCAGTTATTATTATACGGCGACCTCTGTTATAATAATGAGGACTGGTTCTCAGCTTCGTTTTTTAACGTCAAAATTATTATGAGAACAATGGTATTTTGTTGCAGTCATTATTATGAGGACGATTATATGTTTGATAATCAACATTTCATTGTGCGAATGAAGTTCGTTTTTATCAAACACAAAGATAAGATCTTATTTAAGCCTCTGTTTTTTTAAAGTACAGTTGTTTATGTATCTAAATAAAAGTAATGTTTTGAAAACAACAAAATGTAACAAGAAACTGAACTTTGCAGTTGTAAAACATTTGAAATTGTCTGATTAAATTATATTTTATAACTGAAACAATTTAACATTTCATTAAAAACACCGACTATAGTGTCATTATCAAAATGATATAATGTTGATGTACATACAAATAGGGATAATGCACTTATAAAAACCAACATGGGAAATGAATTGGCATAATGAAATATCAACTAATAGAATTTGTGAAATGGCGGATATCCCCTTCCATAAATATTGACCGATAAAATTATACATCATACATCCTATTGACATCAAAGACAGATGTTGCTGATCACAACTCGTATATATAAAAAGCCTTAATTAACTAGCAACAGTGTAAATTTTATATTTCAGATGCAAAAACAGTTTCACTGATAAATTAATGTTGAACATTAGTATAAATACTTGGAAATGAATATAATTATCTGTCTGTTGGTCGATAGTATTGATCACCTGTGCACAACATTTATTATCATGTTAAACGTGTAAAAATGCTGCGTTTACACTTAGCCACGATGTCCACGATTTAAAGAAAAGCTCGGTGCTCCACGATTTATTGCAAGAATTTTGTATTAATACGCTTTCCTACGCTTTCGTACGCTCTCATTACGTTTTGTTACTACCTGCAGCGTTTTATCACGAAACAAACACTATTCTGTCGAGATCTGCCACGAATTTCATCACGTTCTCTAAAGTTCTCTTACGATAACCACGATATGCTATCACGTTTTTTCACGTTCTTTTTAGATCCCTCACGTTATCAAGTTTTGTTAAGCTCTCCTACGATTTATGGCCACGATTTGATCAAGATTGTCACGTTTTAAGCAGGACTGGAGTAAAAATAGGAGGCATGGGTCATCCTCTCATTCTCTGCAGAGATTCCAGAGGAACGAGTTATGCATCAAAGAGCTGAACATGATGCTGAATTTGCAATTTACGTGTATGCCTATAAAAGTTACTCGTCGGCAGCAGCAACAAGGGACGGAACAGGGCAGGAAAGAAAAGAGAGGAAAGAGAAGAAGAAATAGAAAGCCTAAGACCTGCTGGGTGAGACCATAGTTAAGTGGAAACCGAAGGCATCAACAGGGACAATGTCCTCAACATTTTCAACACAGAACTCAGGCGTTAAGATGTTGGCTCCAACGTCAACTATGTAAGGATGCCTCCAGATCTAGTGGAACTTAGAATCGTGTTTCCAAGTTCACCAAGATCCCCATACGATGGAGCATCAAGGTCTTATGTGCTACGTTAAGGTCTGTTAAGCTGCATTACGCTCTACAACGATTTCCACGTTCTATCACGCTCTCTCAAGATTTAAGATAAATCGTGATAATCGTGGCAAAATTTTTGACAGTCAAAAATTTTGTCACGATCCTTACGATCATCACGATTCCACCAAGATTCCTCAAGATCACCACGATTCGATCACACGAGCTCCCACGCTCACCACGCCTCTCTCAAATCGTGGACATCGTGGACATCGTGGCTAAGTGTAAACGCAGCATAACAGAGCGATAATAAAATCGAGATCATGACCTTCTGTAATGATAATACACGTACAATTTTTTTTTTTTTTTGAACCGGTATATAGTACATCATGATAAACATCGCATTATATTATCGTGACAAGTTTGAAATAGTAGTAGTATATACATTTACGAGTATTCCCGTTAACTGAATTTGTGTAATTTATTTTTGTCTTGCATCTACTCTAAGAACCAGAACATCACTCACAAAATGTGAAACTGCAAAAATGCTGTCTTTAGCTGAACCAGCAACAAAGAAATTTTTTTTGATTTTTGTATTCGATAAAATCCGTCACTAAACATGCGAAATTTCCAGTTTGAGAAATAATAATAAGAGGCCAGAAAATCGACGATTTAAATTTAGGAATGATCAGTGTTCCATATGCCCTGCACGCGATCAAACGTTTAATTACTCTTGGCACTAAACAAACAGGGGAACTAACCAGTTGTTAGTTTCTTCCCAATCATAAGCGAAGGCGACGACGCCGGAAGTACCGGGGCACCAATATTGAGAAAAGAATTTGCTGACCTTTTCATGACGAAAGTTATTGAAGGGTATTTATTTACATAGGTACCTATGGATATTTCTCTTTTGTCATATTATTTCGTAGCAGAGCTAGTGACGTAGTTTTTGCGCATGCGTATATGTGTCAAGAAGGATGGCGTGTAATTGCAACATAGAGGTGCCAAAGTATAATTTTATTGAGAGAATCAATAGATGTTATCATAAAGTGTTGGTATGTAATATGTTCGTTTATTTGATTTATGTATTTTCCATTTATAAAAGTAAATAAATATCTGAAACATTTTGATTGGTTGTTGAACGGTCACGTGGAATTGGATTATGCGCATGCTCCAGTAGGTGTCTACTGGAAAAGTCGCCATTTTATTTATATAGAGTTTTTTGTGAAAGTGAAAGGAAATGGAAAACGTTGTTTGAAATGGAGTAGGTACGTATATATATATATATAGAACAGTTATGTATATGTTATGCTTTATGATGTTGTTGATATCTTTAAGGTAGGGTTTTTGTAAGGGTTGATGTTTAGCCGTGGACATGTGCATGTGTTTATGGCAGGGAATTTTACATCTTTGCCACATCTTTTATGAATGTTAATAAAAGAAATGTTGTGGCAGTTACACTGTGGGGAATCACATGATCAAAATAATCTCTAAACAAAAATAAATTTATGAATAATACGGGATTAATTTGAAGCAAGTTTTGCTGTAAATCTAAAATATAGCCTATCATATGGCAGCATAGATGTATCTTAAAACTACATAAATTTCAATTACAATCGCCTTCTGATTATCTGGAACACTTCAAGAGACTGAGACTTCTTATTTTCCTTAGTGTTGTAATTACTGGAAAATACCATCATTGTTAACTACATAATCATTTAACACTTTTCATTTGTCATATAATAGGCTGTGTCTAAATTCCATATTTTATTATGCTAGGACATTTATTCATGTTCTTCAAAAAATAACTTTGCTTTAGAGATTATTTTGATCATGTGATACCCCACACTGGTTATGTGTTATTAAATAAGGATAAGAGTATTATTTTCAGTCATTTGTAGTAGGGAAGTTTGGTTATAAGGTGTGAAGTAGATATTAACCTACTTTATGTTGTTTATATTTATCAAAGATCTATAAAAATAAATAGATCGGCAACTTGAAAGGCATATAGAGCAAATTCCGCCAACATCCCTTGACAACTGAATGAGATCTCGTTGTAAGCGTCTGTTGATCACGATGGATCAAGTCGGCAAACGCTTTTAAATTAGGTTACTTTCGGATCGATTGTTTATAATGATAATAGTGCTTTTTTAATGTTATTAGTATTTTCTACACGGGGAAGGAATGAATTTATGATTGGAAGTC
Organism: Mercenaria mercenaria; assembly: GCF_021730395.1. NCBI lineage: Eukaryota > Metazoa > Mollusca > Bivalvia > Venerida > Veneridae > Mercenaria > Mercenaria mercenaria. The sequence goes on from NC_069362.1 coordinate 49,523,441, forward strand.
TACAGTTTTCGTTTGAAAAAAGGACTCGATTCGGTTTATTACGCGCCGGGCATACCGCCAATTTTATACTTCAGTAAGCGCCTCACGATTGATCAAGTCGGCAAACGCTTTGAAATAAGATAACGCTGTAACACGAGATGACACGGGATTATCCCCAGTTGCCATTCTGTGTATTTTTAGTACTTTGTATTTATGTACCACGTGATATGTAGCGGCCAATCAGAGACTTTTTTCTCGTGGGCATCTGCGTAAATGATGTATTGCGTCATAAGTTTTACAGAGGCTTTGTGTTTACGAAGCATTTTCTGGTCTCATTGGGTAGAGATTTACCCTAAGCCTTCTTTACGCAAGGGAAACAATCTAATTATATAGTGAAATTGTTGAGTGAACACCGTTTCTTAATCCTGCCCATGTTATATCAGTGCAAAGGAAAAGTAACCTATCTATGATAAATGCCATGTATAATTATACAGTTATGCATCTATCAGTCTTGAAATTGATTTCTTCGATTTTCTCATATTTCTAGATATTTTCCCCATACTTTGACGCATATGTAAAGGGTAGTTGAGATTGTTCTCTTTCCAGCAGTAGCCTTTTCAACATATTTCACCTTGTGAAATTCTGTGGGTTTTGACTTTTTTAAAAAAAAAATCGTCTGTTTGTTGACAAATTTCACCACAAAAAAATGTCCTACTTTCCCCAGAGCAATCAATTATTTGATCTTTACATAGTTTTGTATTAAGGTTGCTAATCCATGTGGCAAATATGCATGCTTTTTTCATGGTTAGAGGTAAAAAGTGGGTAGTTTGGATGAGGTAGTAGGTCAATTGTCACCTAAGCCTATCATAAAGTCTTTGCGGAGTTGTCTCCATTTTTCCAAATATTTCATCCGGGATCATTTTTTTCAGCTCAAATGACTCTTTTTCAGGAAATGATATTTCAATAATTTTTTCAGTCCTTGTATTCTGATGCAGTTAACTTCACATACGTATAATATAGAGAGCTCCTACTTGAAGTTTGTATTTTCAGTTACAATGCCTACATTGGGGTATGTAAATCGTTTTATAATCTTACATAATGAGGTGCCAGATGTTGTAAGCTATGCAATATTCTATGGTCAGCTTCCCGCTAATCAGCTAATAGTATCAAGTCCAAAAAAAAACGCGATGCATGTATATGTTTTGAGTTTTGCATTGGTGTGTCATACATTAAGGTGCCGCCACTGTCCCAATTTAGTTCATAATTTCAGGTTTTCAGGCCAAGCATTTCTCTCTTAGAAATTGCACTAAAGCCTTAACAGTTTGTTAAATTATCATCAACTAGAAGCACATGATGATTTATAGTAGATATGCCACTAGTAAAATGTTTGAGTCTCATTTAGAGAGGAAACTTACCCCAAAATATTGAAATCTTATGTGCAGTCAAACTCCATTAAAACACATATTTACAAAGACACAATTTAGTTACTTTTGAAGAACAATCCTTATACTACAAACTCCTATGGATTTTTTTCCCAGATTGTTCATGGTTGTTGCATTTGACACAAAAATACAACCCCATGCAAATTTAATTTGGAATGTTTGTACATGTATCACTGATCACAGGTAGCGAGAAAAACCACTGCAACACTACACTAACTCTATTGATTTATATTGGGAGATAAGATGGTTTTTATTGTACATTATATCACCTGTTATGTAACTGTAAATTATGTGTGAACAGATATAGAACAAATTGGATAAATTGATAGTGTTTGGATTTTTCACTGACCAGGTAAAATTTCAATATAATTCCCTAAGACTTTGTTCTTCATGGTCTGCTTTACAATGGGCTGTAATTATTTTTTTACATGACTGAATATATACCGAGTTTGACTGCATGTAAAATTGCAAATTTTGTCATTTTTGCCAGAGAAAAATATCAAATAAAGGCATAATACAGGTAGTGAAATGCAAATCCTTTTACATGCATAATTTCAAATACATATTTACAACATTATTGTGGCATAATTATTAATATTATAGTTATCACTTAGCCATTGTTTATTTTTAGCTCACCTGAGCACGAAATGCTCAATGGTGAGCTTTTGTGATCGCCCTGTGTCCGTCGTCCGTCGTCGTCGTCAACAATTTGACTGTTATCACTCTAGAGGTCACAAACTTGAGCCAATCTTAATGAAACTTAGTCAGAATGGTACCCTCAATGAAATCTTGGATGAGTTCGATATTGGGTCATCTGGGAGCAAAAACTAGGTCACCAGGTCAAATCAAAGGAAAAGCTTGTTAACACTCTAGAGGTCACAATTTTGGCCCAATCTTAATGAAACTTTGTCAGAATGTTACCCTCAATAAAATCTAAGACGAGTTCGATATTGGGTCATCTGGAGTTAAAAACTAGATCACGAGGTCAAATCAAAGGAAAAGCTTGTTAACACTCTAGAGGATACATTTTTAGCCTAATCTTAATGAAACTTTGTCAGAATGTAACCCTCAGTAAAATCTTGGATGAGTTTGATATTGGGTCATCTGGGATCAAAAACTAGGTCACCAGGCCAAATCAAAGGAAAATCTTTTTAACACTCTAGAGGTCACAATTGTGGCCCAATCTTAATGAAACTTGGTCAGAATGTTACCCTCAATTAAGTTTTGGAAGAGTTTGATATTGGGTCATCTGGGATCAAAAACTAGGTCACCAGATCAAATCAAAGGAAAAGAATGTTAACACTGTAGAGGCCACATTCATGACTGTATCTTCATGAACGTTGGTCAGAATGTTAATCTTGATGATCTCAAGGTCCAGTTTGAATCTGGGTCATGTAGAATCAAAAACTATGTCACCAGGTCAAATCAAAGGAAAAGCTAGTTTACACTTTAGAGGCCACATTTATGACCATATCTTAATGAAACTTGGTCAGAATGTTAGTCTTGAGGCTGTATAGGTCAAGTTCGAATCTGGGTCAGGTTGGGTCCAAAACTAGGTCACTAGGACAAATCAAAGGAAACGCTTGTTAACACTGTAGAGGCCACATTTATGACTATATCTTTATGAAACTTAGTCAGAATGTTAATCTTGATAATCTTTAGGTCAAACTCGAACCTGGGTTATGTCAGGTTAAAAACTAGGTCACTAGGGCAAATCGAAGGAAAAGCTTGTTAACACTGTAGAGGCCACATTTATGACTGTATCTTCATGAAACTTGGTCAGAATGGTGATCTTGATGATTTCAAGGTCCAGTTTGAATCTGGGTCATGTCGGGTCAAAAAATAGGTCACTAGGTCAAATTAAAAGAAAAGCTAGTTCACACTTTAGAGGTCACATTTATACCATATCTTAATGAAACTTGGTCAGAATGTTAATCTTGATGGTCTTTAGGTCAATAGGTCAGGTGAGCGATACAGGGCCTTCATGGCCCTCTTGTTTATGAAAGTGTGCATGGAAAAAGTTGAGTAAAATGGCGGCACCTTAATCACGCACCAAGAAGCAGCTGATTGGGCGAGCTGTGTGAAGGTTTTTACATAATTAGCATATTACTGTTCTACCACAAGAAATAGTCCCCCCGTCCCATAGACTGGTCCCCTGCGAACTTTAAAAAAGTACGACAGGTAACCACCAGCGACTTCTGTAGCCTGATTGGCTGATGGGATTTTGGTAAACAAATATGGCGGCGGCTGCGAGGTAAGCTTCCGAGAATTTTTATTTTCTGACGAAATGTAGGTTGGTTTCAAATCAATACAGGCGGTTACAAATCCCATTTCATTTAAATGTTATAGATTTACTGTTCTTCATTGTTTGTTTAATGTTAAGTAGACGAAGGTCTTAAAAATACGCGTAAATAATGGCATACTGCCGATTCGCCCCCAGTCAACTCGCTCTTGCTTTGACAGTTCGTCCCAAAATAATTGATTTAATCATTTAATTAATAATCTAAGTTCAAGTCTAACGCCTCATAGATATTTGTTTTTCATACAAATGTATAGATTCTTAAAAAAACAAATGGAAAGAGGCATTTTTGATGGTAACTTACTTCAGCTTTTCCCAATTACCAGTCAAGGAGAGGACAACTGTAAGCTAATATAGCTTTCTGTCCAATTCCTGGAATGTTGTATTGTAAATATTTCATGCATTTCGGAATAAAAATATGTTTAAACTAATTACCAGTCTAAATTTACTAAATTATAACATACCCAGACCGGTAGACATAGGGTCAAAGGATCCTGTTACCGCATCTGTTTGTTAGCTCGACTATTCATAGAATAGTGAGCTATTGGACTCGCCCATGCGTCGGCGTCCGCGTCGGCGTCGGCGTCGGCGTCCGCGTCCCGATTTTGGTTAAGGTTTTGTATGTAAGCTGGTATCTCAGTAACCACTTGTGGGAATGGATTGAAACTTCACACACTTATTCACTGTGACAAACTGACTTACACTGCACAGGTTCCATAACTCTATTTTGCTTTTTTACAAAATTACGCCCCTTTTTCGACTTAGAAATTTTTGGTTAAGGTTTTGTATGTAAGCTGGTAACTCAGTAACCACTTGTGGGAATGGATTGAAACTTCACACACTTATTCACTGTGATGAACTGATCTACATTGCTCAGGTTCCATAACTGTATTTTGCTTTTTTACAAAATTATGCCCCTTTTTCGACTTAGAAATTTTTGGTTAAGGTTTTGTATGTAAGCTGGTATCTCAGTACTTACTAATGGGAATGGATTGAAACTTCACATACTTGTTCACTGTCATGATCTGACATGACTAAGCAGGTCCCATAACTCTACTCTCTTTTTTTTCAAAATTATGCCCCTTTTTCGACTTAGCAGTTTTTGGTTAAATTTTTGTATGTAATCTGATATCTCAGTATCCACTAATTGGAATGGATTGAAACTTCACACACTTGTTCACTGTCATGATTTAACATGCACTGTGAAGGTCCCATAACTCTACTTGGCATTTTTACAAAATTATGCCCCTTTGACTTAGCAGTTTTTTGTTAAGTTTTTGTATGTAGGCTGGTATCTCAGTATCCACAAATTGGAAAGGATTGAAACTTCACACACTTGTTCACTGTCATGATATGACATGCAGTACAGAGGTTCAATACCTCTACTTTGCATTTTACAAAATTATGTCCCTTTTTCAACTTTTGTATTCATTCAATTGACAAGGCTGTTGAATAGTCGATTGTTGCTGTCCTCCGACAGCTCTTGTTTATAAATATGATACATATTTTTAATTTTGGCACTTATAGATTCAACAACAACAAAATTCACTTTCATTTGAGCTGCACCATGAGATTGAGAAGACCAAAATATATTCATACTCATAGCTTCTATGCCATCTAAACAGCTGATCACATGTATTTTATCTGACTGAGGGTATTTTATTGTATTTTATTTGACAGGGGTAGCCGAATTCAGAGATCTATGTATAGATCTAACCAAAATAGTGAGTTTGCAACCGGCATGAATCCATGCTGTTCACTAACGGTTTCTCTGATTGCAAGAGGCGTTGAAAGCGAACAGCATGGATCCTGACCGGACTGCACGGATGCTGGTCACAAACACACTATGTTGGTTTTCTCATGGCGCGGTTCATTTTGCTATTTTTACATGTACATACTACCAAGTGTTGCTAATTTATCAGCACATATCACAACAGTTCATAATGTATTAAATTTTGTTCCGTTGAAATATTTACAATATTTACAAGTGTCACCGTCACATATATAATATATAGGTTGCCGTTTTGTATATGTCTTTTCAGTTATCATCTGTTATTGCAGATTTGGGAACTAATTGCACTTTTATATTCTATATAAATGAAAGTGTTAGGATGCTGTAAAATGTCTGTGTTGCTATGGGGTTACTTCTTATAGTGTAAGGAAACACGCTTACTTCAGTAAGAATTCTAGGTTCAAATCCTAGCAGGAAGCCCTGGCATACAGAAAAAATTGTATTAACTATTTACTTATTTCTGTAGAATGTAATAATTTATTCATTATAAGCCTAAATATTGACAGCTTGAATTTTCTTTATTTGTATTTTTGTCATGTCTGTGTTCGCAGAAAAGGGGGAAAAGCATCTATATCAGAGCACTGCAAACAAACAATATTTTTTTTATAATTTTTATTATTAAAAAAAACCATTTTATTTTCCCTTTATAAGTCATTTAGGTTTTAATTTATATGCACTGCAGGCAAAGTAATTTTTGAGTTGGGTAAAGTTGAGCGTATTTAGCTGAAATTACCCATCTCCACTTATTTGAAAAATCTGTATTGTTTCACAACGTGATCTTAGATTCTAATATCTAACTTTTGCAATCGGTAGAGTTTGTACTCGGTTCTAATTATTCGCTTACTGCTGCCGCCATTTAGAATTAAGTCAAGCGCATATTTGATTGACTACACTCCCCATTACAGGAGGAGCATGTTCTTGGCTTGTGGCCTCAACACTAGTTGCACGACTCGCGTTTGATTGGTGTATGGTGGTAGTGTTAAAATTCCTCTCGACTCTACCCGAATCGAACGCACCCCTGGTTTGTTGCTGACACAGAAGTTGAGAAAATTGATCGGTTATGATGGGAAATATATGGTAGAGACGTTTGCAATACCAAAATAATTATATTTTTCACTGGGCTCACGATGGAATGAAAATTTTAGCATCTTATTACCTTTGTTGATGACCAAAGGTGGTATTTTTAACCTCCCTTTGCAACTATGGCATTGTTGTAAAGTTTCCATTTTGAGAAAAAGTTGAGCTCGGGACTGGATAAAACATGTCATTTAGCAGAATTTAAATACAACGTAACATTCTCAAGTTTCCACCTACATTAGATTATAAGGGAAAACATGTAAACGACTGCATTTTGATACATTTTATTGTTATATTTATAGCTCGTACGTGCGCTTTTAGTTCCTTCGGCTAAGCAATGTGGCGGGGTTTTGGGGGAGGGGGGGGGGGGGGGGGGTAAAATCACAATGGGCATTTAGATAAGTGTTGGTTGTGAAACAGAATTTTATCAGCTCTAAATCCAATTTTAGTTATTTATGTAATTTGTTTATTAACAATTGAATGCTGTAATACCCTTATGTTTATGTGCTGTCCTGGTTTTCTTTGCTGTTTGTTTTATGCGGAGGCTATATTGTATTACTGAAATGAAAAATACGGTACTGCAGATTGCCCAACAGAACATATACTAAAATGTTGTGAGTGTAGGAAGTTATAGCCTGGAATGTGCCAGATATCCAGTAGTTATTAAGGGGATTTTATGTCTAGAAATATATGAACTTTGTTAAAAAATAACCAAAAGTCCACTCTGAGGAATATTTTTCCCAAATTAAATTTTGCTGAGGGAGCTTGGTAGGGTTTGGCAGCATCACATTTTGTGGTTTAGCATAATGTTGCCTATTGCTTGTCTAGAATTAGGTTGGTAATTATTGATTAAATGATGGTTTGAAGTTCAGCAACCTGTTATGAATGTTATTAAGTTAGCAATTTGTGCTGCCTGTATTATGGCGTTATGTAAATTAAAGTTTAAGGGCTGTTCATTTGTTGAGAATGTACTAAGTATTTCACTGGAAAATTGTTTAAGCGTTCTTTTCATGTGTCTTCATATAGTGCGCATTAGGTGTTTCAACAGCATTATTACCAGTTTCATTTTCCTTACTTCAGCACATGTATGGCTGCATGAGGTTGTTTAGGTTTGAATGCTGATTTTTTTTTGTTTTACCTATATGTAGTGATGTAAATGGTTTCTCTGTCTCTGGTGGCATTGCTTACTTTTACAGTTGTAAGGTGCCGATGTGAAGTGAGATGGCTGCATGTAGTTCCACATACTGGAACAGAGTGCAGCATTGTAAATTGATTATTCGAGATGTCTGAATGTTTGTTTACATGTATTATTTTTTAGTGGCTATGGTCAATAATTTGATCTTGTATCTGTGATTGTGTTCCTGGTCATTGTATGGAAATGTTGATGTTTTTTTTTTGCGAGTTGATTTTTATAATTTCCAATGAGCTTGGCCTTCACTAGTGCAGTGGTTTCTATAATTTGGCAGCCTTTATAGATTTAGCAATAAACATTCATGTTCATTAATGCCAGTGCTGTTGTGCTGAGTATACCGTAAAAAAACCATATCTTCTCTTTTTGGTATCCCTAAATTCAGGACTAAAGATTTGCTCTTGTCCAAGTGTATATTTATAACGCAATCGTCAATATATAACATATGGGTTATAACTTTCTTGTTATTTGAAGTGTCCGCAAAACGATCAACAGCAAAGGGCTCCCATTTGGAGTTGAGGAAATTGAATATATTCTGATTAACACCCCAATCATCCCAGTTGAACTCTTTGCTATAAAAACTGCTTCCGAATTAAACATTCTAGGAATCCAAGAAACTTCTAAGAGAATCTGAAACTTCATTAGATGATCGAAAATGTTTCTAACCAAATTTTGAAGCTCAAGTATACTATAGTACTTCTTTTGTTTACAATCCTAACAATATTTTGATTGCCGGTATACACTTTCACAAACTTCCCGTTTAAAAGATGAGAGAAAGATTCAATCGCGTACTCTAACGCTCTTAACTCCCTGTATGTTGAACTACTCTTAGATTCTTTCTCAGAAAACATACAATGAGCAACCTCGTTTTTTTACTCAATAATACACCGGCTCCTGCAAAATTACTTGCGTCTACAAACACAATCCTTTCTGGAATGCGGTTAAGGGGAGTTAATGCTCTGAATGGCAGACTGCTGAGGTATTTTAACCAGAATCTCAACTCTTCCTCTGTCTGATTACAAAGTAAAATGGACGAGTCCCAGGATTCCCTGTTGACTATGAGTGATTGACAGTGTCTGGTCATAATGTTGCAAATATTGCCTAAGCTGAATGACATGGAAATAATTTTCCTTCTATTTTAGCCAATATTCTAAAGTGCAACCTGTGCTACCTGACAAAAACTGAGAAAGAAAACATAGTAATTTCTCTTTTATATGAAGAATCTCGATTCTTCGAATTTCCTTTCTGAAGGTCTCATATATAACCTAACCATTCTAAAATGAAGCAAGGGGTCTATATACGTTTCTCATAATTAATGATGAAACCTGCTTTAATCAAATCATTGACTGTGTAACTTGTATTCTAGCAAACGGAGAGGGTGTCCGTACCCCACCCATCATCTAGATAGACAATGATCCGAATGCCTTTGGATCTCCAATATTTGACCAGAGGTCTAAAACTCTTGGTAAACAAGTAGGGGGCACCCGACAATCCAAAAGGCATGACAGTATAAAGGAAAAACGTTTGTTTTCCATTGATTTCCCAACTAAAACCTAAAAAAATTGAAAATCCTTGTGGATGTTAACGTGGTAGTAACCACTGCGGAGATCAAACTTGAACATCATGTTTTCTTGTTTACAAAAATCTAAAGCCTTGTTGCTACCTTCGAATTTTACTCTTAATTTGTGAATAAATTGATTAGCATGTCTGAGGTCTAATATCAACCGCTCTTTCCCCAAAGCATTTACAGACACAGACAAAGGGTTGGTACAAAAAGGCAATTCCTGAACCTCTCTTATACAGCCTTTTCCCAGTAAATCTTTAATTGAATTTTGAACAAAAGACGAATGTTGCAACGAAGAAGCGTTATTTTTTAACAATATAGGTGTAGGATCAGAATCGAAAGGAATCATGTAGCCATTATCAATAACAGAATCAATAAAGGTATTAACTTTCAATTCTTTAGGCCAAAAGTCCATATTTTTCTTTAAACTGCATGTGATAAATGAACTGACTTTGTTTGAATCAAGTACTAAGTAAAGTTTTTAAAAAAGTTCTTACACTAAGTAATAGATGTTTTATTTCATTGTAAAGCGTTATTTGAATGTTGGCATCTTTCTACCATTATAAATGCTCCAATACCTTAAAAGGTAATAATAGAAACTTCTAAACGAAGACATCGATGATTTTTCCAAACCTTTAAATTTATTTTGACATGGAATCGTTATCCTTTTGAACTATGAAAGTGATAAAATAATGTACATTTGTAATATGACCAGAGTAGTTTCCGAATTCTTAAAAGCAGTCAGTATATCATAGTCTGCATTAAAACAATATGTTCCTGTAAAAAGTTTAAACTATTCTTTCGGATTGTTATACATTAATTTAGGAGTAAATATCTAACGAAAACAATTTGTAGTGAAAGACGGGCACTGAATACCTTTAATATAAGTTCTACGTATTTTGTAGTATCACATGATTGTAAGTACTGTTCATATTGTGTACTTTCGGGATGCGTAGTAAATCACTACATGATTCAACAGTGAAACTTCAGTCAAAGTTGCCCGTTACCTACATAATGGACTATACAAGAACATACCCCACAAACATATATTTAGTTCTACTTCCCAAACAATATAATGGACGAATACAGTAAAATGCAACAGTGACAATTTCATAACATAATTTTATACAAAATCATAATTAACGTATCGTTATTTCATCAATGTCATTTGACCGTGAAAATGGCCGCAATAAACATATTAAATATAATTGATGGATCACGGTGATCTGTTAAGATACCATACGGATCGCTTAACTATGGGGTCACTATGTTACATTTGATATCATTACTGTATAGCACTCGTTAGCAAACACAAGAAAAAGTCCAAACTGAAATAAACTGTGTTTGTCTCAATGTACATGCATGTCTTTTCACTCTATTTATCTGTTGTATGAGTTCACATTTAAGGTCTCAGTCACTTAAATACAGCACAGTAACTGTATCGGAGTTATAATAACCAATTAATATACAATTGTTTTTATCATCGTAGCACAGCGATTCTGGAATTTTCTCACTGGGGACACTGGGAACCAGTTCACCCAGACATTTCCCATTCTCACTAAACATGACAATCTTTTTGGATATTTTGTCAATAGTGCATACCGTACCATCACACAATATGCATACACCTTTTGTTTTCTTCAGTCTACTATCTCGGAATTCAGCTTGTTTCGTACCATTGCTCTTAAAACACACGATGCCGTTACTTTCATCAGCCGCAAATACCGAGTTCTGAAAAACAGTCATTTGTTTCGGTGTGTATGTCAGACCAACTGTATTTAATGCAACACGTTTTTCAAATGTCCCATTTATGTCGTACGCATCAACACTTGATGATGTTCCAACCCAAAACTTTCCATTTGTATAAGTCATACCCCTGTAAAGACCTTGTGTAATGGAAATACTTCTCAGTTTAGAAATATAAGAACCTATAGACAACAATTCTAAGTTGTTAGTGTTCAACTTCACCGCTACTTCATTATTACTTATTTTACAAATGCCTGTCGGTTGACCTTGAACACTGAAGTGATCGGTCACATTATGATCGATCTCCATTAATTTTACTTTCTTGTTAAAAAGGTCGGCCAAAATGAAACATCCGCTGTCAAGTTGGCAAATATCAACTATCCAACAGGTGTGCTGGTCGTTTTGCATTTTAAGATTCACCTCTTTCTGACGTTGTATTTCTCTCTTTCTATTTACACAAGATTGTTGCATTTTTCCGAGACTCTTGACTTCCAAGAACTGTTCCTTCACATTTGTACTTTCCTCGAACTCAACTGATACTTGACCACGCGATTCTAATTTTGCATATACGTCTTTTGCTTCATTTATAATGTGCTGACAAAGTTTGACTTTAACAAACAGTTGTTCCTGATTAACTTCCGTCTTTGACTGGAGCTGTTCATTTACCTTCTCCACTTCTGATTTTCTACGATCCACCAAGACGATATATGTTTCTAGATCGGCATTGACCTTAGCACATGTTTCGTCAAGGGCAACATTTGCTTGTTTTGAAAGAGTTTTGATGTGCTCTATCATACCATCTTCTATTTCTTGAATTCTTCTTTGAATTTGTTTTCTTTTCTCTTTAAGTAAAACGACATTCTCTTGTTTCGTTTTCTCCATGCTAACCAGGAGCTCTTTAATAGTCTCGGATTCTCCTTGCAGACGATCGATTTCGTTATGTTGAATGTCCGACCCTGCAGCATCTGTTAGACTAGTCACATCTGTACATGTCCTTAAAAGTAAACAAAAATAGGATAAAAATGATTATTCTTCTGCTGAAATCAACCTTTTCAAATATGTGCCCCTGACTTCCACAAGTACCGACTAGAACATACGAATACGAGTATTAAATGATGCCAATATCTCCATGAAGGTATGGATCCGCTGTTTAGGTTCATTGCTCAATTCTTGTTCGCTGGGAATAAAAGCTGACCTAACTCGCAAAGTAATTAGTACATATAGTGAAAGATACCACTGTATAACTGACTGAAATCAGTTACGTAACAAGAGGCCTGAATAGGTCTTAATCGCTCACCTGAGGAGAGCCTAGACATATTTTCTTACCATCTATTAAGCATATCATGAAAAGTTACTTTGTTTTTTAAAAGCTTGAGTATAGGTCCATGCAAAGTCGCCTCTGACAAAGTTTGGTGAACTTCTGTACAGTGGTTCAAGAAAGTTAAAAAGTTGTTAAAAGTTGTTTTTTTCTAGACTTTTCTAGTTTTGGCTCTTGTGACCCCTAAGTGGTCAGCAAACTCATTTGAACATACGTGAGAAATGTCTATCGTACGATGCATCTGACCAAGTTTTGTGAACATCTATTAAACGGTTCGTCTTTAGAAATCATTTAAAGGTGTTTATACTCATAACTATAGTAGTCAAGTGAAATCATCTGACCTTGATAGAGGTCAACCCAATACCACCACAGTTTAATTTTGGTGAAGAACCATCACGCCATACATGAGAAGTTGTTTAAAGTTGTTTTCTTTTCTTTTTTTCACCTGCTTTGACCCTGAATGCAGTCAATTGGAACTCAAGAAAGATTCATGCCAAGATAATAAAGAATAATTTTGTTGTAATTCTGACATTCAAGCATATTGAATGATCTTTTTAGCAAATACTCTCTTAAATAGATTTTTTCTATAGTTTCTAGCGTTTAAGACGTTACGAATTAATCTCTTTCGTTCTAGTTTGCAAAAAGAGGAAATGCTGTTTTACAGAAATAAGGAAATAAATATATCTCTAGAAATGAATTAAGTCCGCCATTTTGTTCTTCTGTTTTCACAGAAAAAAAAATTGCTGCCATTTTGACCAAATATGAACTGTTCAGAACTTGCTCATTTTAAGCCGATTTTGAACATTCTTTCACTGCCTAAAATGATTCAGACAAAACGAACATTAGAATAAGTTACATTTACCTTTAAATAATTATGACACTTTTTATACTTTTATGCTGAAATAAATGTTGGTGAACAAATGTGTTTAAAATTGAAATTTACCTGTGGTCTGTGGCGATACACATCAAACAGTAGACCATATCGTGTGCACCACAATACATTTCTATTTCTCTATCCGGGTGATGTCGACATTTTATTTTCTTTGTTATCATAGTAACCTTTGGCTTGTGTTTTCCTTCTTCCCTATCAACAAGCTTATGGTCACGTGATGTTTTCACCTTACGGTGGTATTTTGTGCATGTCGTACAAAGGTATTCGTCACATTCCGGACAATACTTGACGGCCTCTTCACTGGTTCCCTCCTCACTACACGGTGTACATGTAAAGACAACATAGGCATCGGACCCATCCTGTATAGAGAGATGGTCTTCTCCCTCAGCCATATTTAAAATGTTCGCGATTTTGTGATCTATATAATCACCACCTCTGAAAAGCAGACAAAACATGTAAAAGCTAATTGCTAGAAAAAATGTTTCCTAAAGCTAAAATTATGTGGCAGAAAAAACAACAACATAGTTTTGCACTTTTTAAGACAGCTTTTCGGCTTACATTTCATACACATTTTCTTAACAAATTTTTTCTAGTCTTACATATTCAGTTCCTTCATCACCTTTGAAATTTGCAGATAAAACATGTATGAGCTAATTGCTAGAAAACAAATGTTTCCTAAATCTAAACGAATGTGCAAGAAAATATCATACGTTTAACACTTAAACAAATATGCTTTTGTTTGTAAATACACCTATGCATATGTTCTTAATAAATACTTTCTAGCTAGTCTTAAATATTTTCAGTTCCTTGAAATGTTCAATAATTTGTATTTAAACAGAGTATTTTGTTTCACGTTATTATTCAATATTTAAAGTGTCGTTATATTCCGCAATATTAGACTTAGATATTGAAAGCATCAAAGTCGGGCAGTAGTGATTTAAATCGCAAACAAGTGAAACTCGTTCTTGTCTATAAATCTAGACAATCTGCTGTCACACCTTAAAAAGTTGAAGACTCTTGATGCAGATGGGGTAAAAATAAAGTCTAGTCTACTTTAGTAAACCCTGACATCAATAGTTTAGTCAAAGCCGCTAAGATTCGTTGACAGAGTTAGTTTAATATTTATTTCATCTATCAATAGACCATAGGTCAAATACAGGGACATTGTTAAAACTAAACCCCTTCCCTCAAAACAGAAGCCTCAACGAGGACATTTTTGTAGAGAAAAAACTCAAGGCACTTTATCACTTTTGACTATATCTGTGTCTATAGGATTTATCTATCACAGTCTTGCCATTCTAAGACAGTATCACTGTATTGCCACAGTAGTGATGGGCCGACAATCGGCGACAATCGGATAATCGTCGGCGAGGCATTCATGATCGCGATCGCCGACTTCATTTTCCCCTGACCGATTAATTACTTGGCACCCTAAACGGATAATTTAGTGGTTTCTGACCTTTTTCTTTCTGCTATTTCCGGCTCTTTGGGGCAGTTACGCCAAGGGAAACTACTCTTTTGCAAAAAAATGGCTTCCTCCAACGTCTCGGAAGAACTCGAGGTCATCTATGATCACCCAGATTTTGATAGATATATAGCTTTTACAAAATTAAGCCGGGAAAACCATCATCCCAAACTCTGGATATTAGTATGGCAGTACGCATAGCATGCCGTAAGACTTACGAAAGCAAAGGTATTTTCAATTTTTAATTTTGTGGGAATGAAAAAATTCCAGTCGTTAACTAAGTATTAATAAATCGTTATTACTTTTTTTGCTGAACTCCAAATAATTTTAATTCAATAACAATATCAACTGGATTAATACTGTCCGTTTGCACCCTAGTGAAATTATGACGAGTACCTGATTTGAAGTTTACTATCTTCACAAATATCTTACTTTTACGCTGTTAACTTACACGTGTTAATAAAGGGATACAATAGAAATAGGGTATTTAATCTGTGTGTGGTTCATTTCTTAAGTAATGATATAAAACATACACTGTGAAGTGAACATACAGATATGCAACTAAAATAATCGATTATCAGATTATGTCCGATTAATCGAATCGGTTGGCTTGTCCGATTATGCCGATTAATCGGTTGGCAAATCTAACCGATTTGCCCATCACTATGCCACAGTAAAACAGCCAATGGCCATCTGGCGTTTAATTATGTGCTCTCCAAACAAGTTTTTGAAACAGAGTAAGTACAGTATTGTTATGAGTCTCAATACTAACTTATTCCTTTATTTGGAATATGTCAAGGATGATAAGTCTTGTCTTACTGAGTAAATTCCGTAAACAAAACCCCTGGCGCATAAAAACTCATAAAAACCGTCTTTGAAATATATATATATATATATATTATTTTTTTTGAAATTTCGTGTTTTACAAGTTGTTAAAACTGGTTATCTAAAGGGCTTGGCTTACTGATTTCACTTTACTTTGGAAATGACATAGGCATTAACTCTTGTATATCAAATCTGAAGGGAAGTAATGCTACAAGTAAGTTAATTCCGATTTATGGCATGTTGAGACAGGCGGTTCCATAGGACAACAATGGAAGGTAAAAAATTACATTTCTATAAAGTTTTATGACTTCACATCAAATACTTTTGAAGATAATGTGCGATACGAATCTGGTGGACGGACGGACAATGTCGTGTCTAAGTGCCACCACCACCTACACATCGGGAGGAGGGACACTGTGTGTCAATGTAGCTACGTCATTCTAACTGGAAATAGTTTGCTGCAAGTCAGTAGAGATATCTCATGAGCATATTACGCTTAAAAGTTTATTTTAAGATACTTTCTTTAGAAAACCCGCATCAAACGAATTTAACTTGACTACGTGCATCAACTAACTATGTTTGTAGAGCTACATGCACAGATAAAAATCATGCACAACATTCATTTGTTACAGCACCTTCCAGTTTTTAGTGGTAGTACTATAGTGATGTTCCGATTGTCGCCGATGTTCGATTAATCATCGCCAAAGTTTCAAAGTCGGCGACATCGATTCTGACCTAAAAGAATTGATTCTAGTCTGATTTTGTTAAACAATTAAAATCCTGCTTTCAGGACTTTTTCAAATACTTCTCGCTGTTTAGCTTAAATACCTTTGCTCTTTTATAATCTTTGGGTTAGTATTTCAAAATATCTTCTCTTCAAAATGGAGAACGCTGTCAGGCCAGCGTCATCATCGTAACAATAATAAAACTTTTGTTGCACTGGCAGTTAAAAACCAGACGCCTTGAAATATTTTGGGTCCTGCATGAAGCCTGAATGCCGGGTGTTGGCTCCTTTTAATAGTGTATTTACTTTAAAAAAAGATGATAAACTAATTCAAGACCTGCCAGCAATGTCCCCAGCATATATTCCATGTCAAATTTGGCAGTGCATCTAGCATGACTTGAATTCCAGGCCTTGAGTCATAGAGAAAAGATGAATTCTAGTTACTTTTGCATTTGATCCAATAGTTCCTCCCAGATCGCAGTTTGGACTTATTTGTTCGAACCTTTGAACGGCCGGTTCAGCTATCGGTTTGTTAACTTTTAAGGCTATATGTCGACAAATATTTGAATCAAGATCTAACCAGCAGATAGGTTAACAGCCGGTTAAAGATTCGAAGAACTGGGCCATAATTGCCCAACAGTTGCCAAAGGCTGTACAGTACAGTAGCTGTGTGAATTCTTCAAAAAAGTAATAAAAGTAGTCAGTAGTCATACAATAATCGGAAAGTCTTGAGAAAGGTTTCCTGTTACTACCAAACTGCCACATGACAAAAGTCTGTATTAATCTTTCAGTTCCGATTATTTCGATTAATCGAATCGGAGAGAGATCAGAATCGGACCGATCAATCGATTCTGCTTCAGCTGTCCGATTCTCATCACTAGTAGTACACATTTATACTACGCGCTTAGCTATACATGTATTAGGATGGTACTGGTTTAAATCCACCATACAGTAGATCTACTAATTATTCACATAAACATGTCAATTTTATGTTTACCTAGCTACTATTGAGTAACTGTATGAATTTGGATCTAATATATCTTTAATGTTACTCGCGAATAATACACGTCGAAATATTGGCTACCAACTCCCAGCTTACAGTAGAGTGATATTTACTGATAACACTCGGCTTTGAGACTATTGCTACAAGAAAAAATACAAAAATGTGTTTAATTTTAGTTTTGCAAAATCAGTAAAAAAAAGTGTTCATAACATGTATAATAATTACTTTAAATGTCCACTTTCAATAACTAAATATCTTTTTTTTAATTTGACAAGAGTGGTAGTATAAAATGCCCCACCCACTTTGGACAAAACGAAAACAAACACGTAAAGAGGCGAATACAAAATCTTCAGATAGCTGATGAGACAATAATTAATTCATGTCAATTACTTTTTTTTTTTACAAAATACACATTTATCATACTAACAGATTTAATAAATTTGATGAAGACTAGTTATGAAAGGTTAGCAAAATCAAGTTTCGTTTTCACCGTAACTGTGTAACATTGAAATCGAAAGTTGGGCACCTTTTTTCCTATTCTAATAAATTATAACTTTCTGCGAAATAGCCTACATGAATAAAGTTTAACACAAATACATTTAATACAATGGTAATAATCGGTAATCAAATTCAATAAATGTATCAATTTTATCATTATCTAAATGAAATCAATAATTGAATCATCAATGATACTTACCAAGTTCGCCTGTACGCCTCGTTTCAATAATCACAACCAAGAAACTGCTACGCGGCTTTCTTGGTGTAAAATGTAAATACACTAAAACTTTACTACTATATATGCAGCTGTAACAGGACCGAAAGGCTGAACACCACTAAATCCGGCTGTTGTTTATTTCATATAAAATCAACTTACGTTATAACGGTTTTTCGACATTTCTAGCATATCAGAATTTCACTTATTATATATTCCCATAAAGAACTATATCGCTGCTTTAGAAAAACAAAAAGAAAAGAGGATGTTTACTTTTATATAAGAAAACTAAAATTCGTTAAAAACAACCCGCTGAGTTTACCCCCTTTCGTTTATTTCAATTTCTCTTTTCAAAACATTAAATTCTTACGCCGCCATATTTACCTGGCAATCCCCATATGATAGGAACATGCCGATTTCGATAGAATGCAAAGTGATACATACCGAAACGCGGTAGAGTAAGAGAAAACACGATGCTATTGAGAAAGAAGGGCACGAGGAAAGGGAGAAAGATAAGCACTATTTATATTTGGACTACTTGTGACTAGCACAAACTAAAGACATCAATCAATAATATTACAACAAATATTCCTGAGCCTAGCAAAAAGTTTCAAAAAGTCGTTCTACCTCCATCAACAAACATATCTTTCTGCATTGCCATGCAGTCATCCTTAATTTAGCAAACATACTGGTAGTTTTAAAAAGCGCGTATCATATAGAATTTTAATTTTAATCTATATTAAAGTCATGTTATAAAGAAAATATGTATAGCAATTGTTTCAAAATGATAAGTTCTCTTCCTCTCACATATTAGAGACTTCTTCACCGCAAAAACCCTCCAATCAGCCAGAAAAATATAGAAACAGCCCAGCAAGCATGAAAACAACCCCTTCTATACCAGTTACAAGATACTTGACATGTTAAAATTTAGACATCACCAAATCATATGAAGGAAGAATTGTATTACATAAGATGAAGAGTATAAAAGTATTCTTAATAACGATTGTCAATTTACTAATGTATGCTTGATTTCAAGAAAAGGACTTTCTACTGCTATATAAGATTAGATAGTTTCATCAGCCATCCAAATATTGTCTTCAATAAAAAAACAAGATTAATAAATACCGGTATATTGATGCTTTTGGATTTTTGTGTGGCGTTGGCGGTGATCTTGTCCTGGATGATCTTTTACTGCTGCCATCCTTTAGTAAGGTTCTCCCGCTTCTAGAGCATGCATAATGTTTAGATATTTCACATATAATTATACTACTTCTAATAAAGCCGGGATGACGACATATATATACGAAAATGCTCTGTAGTCAGTAAAATCCTAGCGCAGGTATGAAATATATAAAAGCTCAACTATCAGGAAATAACAGCTGCAGACGTTTGAGGAGTTTACTCTGTTACATCAATGTATTATTTTAAAACTGTAACTGTCTGAAGATATGTTTTAAATGGAGAGTGTTAGTCACTGAAAATCAAAGTTATAGTAAAAATCTAAAACATAACGGCTGTTATTTCCTGTGATTATATAAACGTAGTAAATTTGGCCGACTTAAGTTTTGTCTAAATTCGTACAATAATGTCATATTAAACATTCATAAACATTATCAAACATCATTTCTACAGCAATAAACCGTATTCCACAAATCATCAACTAGATTGTTCTATTATTTAAAAAAATAAAGGTAAGAGTAGATTTCCCGGAAGCACAGAGCACCCCAAACAAAGCCATAGAGGTTTGTAAAGGTCTTCTTTTTAGCAGAAGATGTTCATTCGTTTGAAAATTAGTTTGTTAAAATAATATCTTATTTATAACTCAATATCAACTTATCTCTATTAGTTTCAATTACCTCTGAAAGCTTCTTTTCACAGAACAATTAAATTTTTAAACATTGTTCGATCAATTTGAAACTGAAACTGAATAACTTGATTAAACGCCTATTTCTATACAATGACATATTCAATGGCGTTGTACATAATAATAATTATAACAGTAATAAAAACGACAATATTAATGATAACAATCATAACAGCTTTATTCAAACAAAAAGACATGACTGCACCACTCCTCCTGAGGTTATTTTACCCCTGTTGCAAATACCAGTGCTTAATGCCTTACATGGTAAGCCCAGACAAACTAATTGCAAAAAAAAAATTTACACACTACCCTACCCATAGAGCCTGTACACCAACGATTACTTGTAATTAAAAAACCTTGAAAATACAAATCTTGAAAATGTAAATCATTTTACAAAAATTTAAAAACTATCACATGCTTCTATCGCATATAAAACAGTTATAATTTTTTTTTAAACAATGACACGAAATCTCTGAAATACAGTGTCTTAAGATTGTTTTGAATGTGTCAGTTGATTTACTGTTGCTTAGTTCTAACGGCAGCTCATTCCACAGTTATGGACCAATAGTACAGAAACTTCTATCATTGAATGTTCTGCACTTGTTGTATAGAACAGTTTTCTGACGATCTCAAACCTTGTCTACTATGTAAGCAATTCTGTTAAATACATAGGTGTTCTGCCAATGTGACAGCTATAGATGAAAGAAAATATCTTGAACTCAATCCTTGCTTTCACCGGCAACCTACGTAGGTTATACAATGCTTGTTTAGAACTGTCAAATTTCCTCCTGTTAAGGACAAGTTTTGCGCACATGCTTTGAATACGTTGCATCTTACGCACCTCACCTTTAGCTACACCATTCAATATGACATTGCAGTAATCCAGATTTGAAATAACTAGGGACAAAACTAAGATTTCAGTGGCCGCTTTTGTTAAATATTTTCGGATGTTCTTAATTCGTAGGTAATTCAACATGGCTGTACGACATTTGCGATTTACATGATCTTTAAAGTTCAATGTTTCGTCAAGACATGCAACCAATATATCTAAATGTGCTTTCACGTTTGATATCATCACCAGCAATTTTAATCGAATTTGTAAATTATTTGTTTAGTCTGCTACCAAACATGATAAATTCAGTTTTCGAAGTGCGCACCGTTCAAGGTCTCCGATTGCTTGTAATTCTACGGAAACAGATTTGGGACGAAAGCTTTTATTTGCTATATGATCATCAACAAAAACCGTAG
The DNA here is from genome assembly GCF_021730395.1 of Mercenaria mercenaria. Taxonomy (NCBI): domain Eukaryota; kingdom Metazoa; phylum Mollusca; class Bivalvia; order Venerida; family Veneridae; genus Mercenaria; species Mercenaria mercenaria. The sequence continues at coordinate 49,544,580 of NC_069362.1, forward strand.
ACTGATATGGACTTCGGAATGACATCAAAAAGTGTTCCAGCATAGATGAGATACAACGACGGACCAAGGCAACTACATTGGGGCACACTGCATTCAAGATGGAAGTCTGATGAATATACATTGTTTATAATAATCTTACAAGTACGAGACCTTAAGTAGGAGTCTATCCATTGAAGAGCTGTTTCACAGACACCATACTGTGCTTTTAGGACTTCTATAAAAATGTCATGATTGGCAGTGTCAAATGCCGCGCACTTAAGTAAATTGCAACAAGGGCCGTGACTTCGTTTTTCTCCATACCACTTAGACGATTAATAACCAACCGAAGCAACGCAGAATTTGTACGTTGTCAGTTAATGCTGTTTTCAATACTGAGGCATTTTGTTAAAATCAGTGTACTTTCAAAGATTCCGATTGGAAATACCACTGTACCACTAAATGTCGTTCACGAAACTTAGCGAATATAATTATAGAATAGTACAGTTTACCTCGGCACATGCGCAGGCATATATTTCCGGAAATAAATAATGTTAATATGATGTTCATCTGTAGTAAGTCACATACACTCAATAAAATTCTTAATCGGTGAGTTTATAATGTATTACTATTTTGTTAATAATGCATGTATTTACAAGAAATTTCACATACTGACATTTGAATAGGTACTGCCGCGGGTAAATATTGAGTTATTTTAGCCGAGTCATGGCCAACGTGTCCGCATTAGGCGTTTTGACCAATATAGCATATTTTGCACGTGCAGGACATGTGTACCAATATACACGTTAATGAACACTTTTGGCATTACTGTCGAAAGTCTTACTAGAAAAACACGTATTATCGTGAAATTGACACAAGAGCAACGCGCCCGGGCTGTCGAAACTTTACAACAAAATTCAAAATCGGTCACTTCAATGAACTGTACTTGGGTGAAGGTTCTTGTAAACGGAAATAAAGATAAAGATGGAAATAACTATCAAAGTAACAGCTACAAACACTTGTATCAAAATTATTTTGAAATTGCAAAAATAATTACAACCGTGTCGTAAATGTGTCCCGGCTAGCAACATTCCGACAGCTCGATCGCGTTGCTCTTGTGACAATTTCACCATAATTATTTATGTGTTTATCTAATAGGACTTTCGTTAGTAATGCCAAAAGTGTAAACGAACACGTGCATTTTGGTGCACTTGCTAAATATGCAATATTGGTCAAAACACCAAAAGAGGTTACTTTGGCCGTGAGTCGCAAAAATTAATTAATAATTAGCTGCAGTTCCTATTCAAATGTCGGTATGTGAAATTTCGTGTGAATACGTGCATTATGAACAAAATAGTAATACAATATTTACTGACCGATTAGGAATTTTGTTGAGTGTAGACAGAGGAGATGTGGAAAAATAATTAATACTTTGAAACCCAAAACATACGAGTTATAACGATCAAATTATCTTATCGAAACTACTACTTTCATTTTTTTGTACATCCTGTGATTTTTATGTATGGCCGAACCGCCGAAATTACTATACTTTCGATTTCACGTTCTAAAAGAAAGGTTTCTGTACTCCACGAAAAATAAGCGAAATAGAATTAAGAGGCCCACTGGTAACATTGTTTGACTGCCCGATGTCCCGCACTTTCGAGAGGAATGGGACGCCAAGAACCTATACACTAACGAGATTAGAAATTAAAACATGATTATTAATTATGCCCAAATAATATCGGTTTACGTTCCAGGTAGTTTGGTATACATTTATCCTGCAAAAAATGACTACAACAACAGTAACTGTTTAAAACTCTAATTTATTAATTAATGGTTTGGCATATATTTGTCATGGCTGGATTACTGTAATACAAGATAATGAAAATTTTTGCAAATCAACTTCCCCGTCTACGGCAGAAAGTGTTTTATGATAGTTAAATCGCCGACAATTCAAAAAGCCCCGGTTACGGTGGCTTATATTTATGTCATGCGTCCTGTGTTCAATCTTGAAAACGGCATACTGATTCCAGCCACGACGATGATGTTCAAGAGATAAGACCTGAAATCAGAAAACAAAAGCACAAGAAACGGGCAGGGTGGGAGGGTATTTAAAGAAATTCTTTGTAAATGTTTGAATTAAAGTAAGAAACTGCTTTGTACCTCTCTCTCTCTGAGAATCAATGTGGAAAAGAACGAAGGTGCGAGAATCACCCGCTTATATAGGAGCTATACTTAGCAGGTCACGTGACCATAAATGATGTCATTTTTGCCGGATAAAGCGTTTAACCTTTAGACGGTTAAGCGGAATATTATCCTGCAAAAAATGACTACAACAACAGTAACTGTTTAAAACTCTAATTTATTAATTAATGGTTTGGCATATATTTGTCATGGCTGGATTACTGTAATACAAGATAATGAAAATTTTTGCAAATCAACTTCCCCGTCTACGGCAGAAAGTGTTTTATGATAGTTAAATCGCCAAAAGGTGAGATGAAATCGAGCCTTCCGCCAAAGCGGACTATCATGAAACAATTAATCAGTAATCCAGCTATGACAAGTAAGGGAAAACAGCCTGACCTGCGAACAAAAACGAATAGACAGAACCAGATAGGGTGCTTACCATAACATTATATCCTAAATTTGACAGATGGCAATCGTCTGCTGAGAAGTATATAGATTCACAAGTTATATCTGGGTATTTAATATATGCACCTCCACACTTTATGAAATATTTTCCTAAACAACTGTTAATTCTGGTACACATTCTTTTAGCAATTAAATTGTCGTCTATATATCTCCAACTTCGACGTGGAAGTATTTGTGACCAAACAATCTTTGTGTTTGGTAATGCGTTTTTAATATAATCTTGTAAAAAATGTTTGAGGCTCCAAGTCAATTCTAAAGTAGAAATTAATCCTAAATCATTCCCACCACAGTGGATAATCAACATTACCGGTGGAGCATGAAAATTGAGAAGGTATTCTATTGTCTCTCTTAATTCGGAAATCTTCATACCGCTAATGTATTCCCAAATTATTCTGTATCCTAAACTATCGAGTCCTAAATTTGGACCCTCAGGCCGAAATAGGGATTGCTGGTGTGCCCCTCTGACGAGCGAGTCACCCACTATCCAGATCTCGGGATATCTCACTGAAAAGTAACTTTTATGTTAAAAATAGTGCACATGTATAAAATGGTATCCATAAATTATATTCATTAGGATGCAGCGCCAAAACACATAGTACTTATAACAAGAATGGACGAGATATCGTTTGTAATCAATGTACTGAAGATATTGTTTCGGGTATTTTAATCTGTCAACAGTATTAAAATAGTGCCTTTAATCTAATGGACATAAGAAACTGAAAGCCAATATTTGTTGCCGGCATTCACATTACAGCATATGGCAACTAAATCATACATTATAATTTGAAAGACAATATTGAAACTATAAAGGAAAATTCCTGTCTCACTGAATGCTCTATAGGTCTAGAAATTTAATTTTGTAGAGAGAGCTTGAGAGCCAAAAGTTGTTGCCGGCCTTCACATTACAGCATACGACAACTTAAAAAAATTAGTTTTGAAAAAGAATTACAACAAAAAACAAACTTTGTTTTGCATATATCATAAACTGTCTTTCGCCTCCTTAATTCTTAACTCAGCAGTTCAAATATAACTTTCAAAAGCTTGGACATTCACAAGCAGTTAAACTAAAATAAGGCATATCTTATAACTGATGTCCAGTATAATCTTTATTCAAATTACAAATCAACTAACTCAAACTCTGTTTATCGGATATACGATTTATACGCGTTTGAATGCCATCTTCCACGATATTTTATTTCCGAAATTGGCACACCGGACATAAACATTGACGATGCACTCCCTATCCTAATTGAATGTGCTTTGAAGTTAGTTTTTTCTAGACCAATGTGTCTAAGAGCTTTTCTTAGCACAGCATTAAATTGAAATGTTGTCAAAGGAGCCCCATCGAAATGACAGAAAAGGGGTTCAGAGCTGTTATTTCTATGTGATAAAAATGCAGATATATATTCGTAGTATGTACTGGTTTTAGAATCAATCGCAATGTCTAAAACTGTACCCGAACATCTTTGATCAGTTTTCGATGCCCTTAGATATAGCCTTATCATCTCATTGCCCATGACGATATCTTGGCGTCTGAGGACTATTTTTTTAGAGTTTTTATTTGGTAGAGCAAATTCACTTAAGCGAAGGAGTGCTATAAATGCCAATGAAAAGCAGGCGGAAAATAGCATTGCTTCATACTGAGATCGACACACGAATTTTAGGGCACTAATAAGCTTTTCTAGGACTGAATGAGTGATGGGTTGTCTACAATCCCACCTCTTCCTTTTTCTATGTAGACCTTCAAGCATGGCCTTGATCATGAAGTTCTTTGTGTTATCAGTATATCCATTAATTTTGTTAACATAGCTTATTGCCGCTATGTGACCGCTAACTGTTGAATAAGAGTATTGATGCAGAGATAGGTAAGCGATATATTCTGATAAGATTTCGGCTGATGGCGGAAATGAAATTTCTGACCCAAATTCAGCAGCAAATGCAGAGAAGAAATTTAAGTAGTGATTGTAGTTCTTTTTGGTGTTTTCAGACAGAGATGCTGATAGAAGATCTTCTATTTCGGATTGAAGATCTCCAGGCATATAGATGGAATCGGACATGGCTCTTGAGCCGCGTCTTGCGGAAGTGCGGCCTTTAGTTTTTCCCACTGAAATCGACTAATAGAATCAGCAATTGTATTGCGTTTACCGGCAATATGTTTACATTTAACTTGAATGTTGTTTTGCAAGAGCATCAGCATCAGTTTTCGTACTAAATGCATAACATTCTTGTTTTTTGAAGATTTCCTATTAATAATCTCAACAAGGGCAAGGTTGTCCGATCTCAAAAGAATTTTTTTGTTTTGCACAACTTCGCCCCAAATGAAGAAAGATATCAAAATTGGAACTAATTCGAGATAAGTTATATCCTTAAATGTGTGACTTTCCCAATGACAAGGCCATTTGAAAACGGCCCATGAACCTTTGAAATAGCAACCACAGCCGAGGTTTTCTATTGCCCGAAGCATCAGTAAATAGTTCAAGTGTATCGTCATCTTGCCAGTCTAAATCGCTAAATATGCGGGTGCCATTGAATTTTTGAAGAAAAATTAGCCAAGTCAAAGCATCATCTCTCATATTTTGCGTTATTCTTACAAAATGGTACGGTTTTTTTTGCATATGACATGGCGTCATAAAAACGACGTAAAAATGCACGACCTGTAGGTATGGCCTTGCAAATAAAATTCAGTAGTCCGACAACTGATTGTAGCTGTTTCAATGTTATTTTATTTTTATTTCTTATTAATGGCTGTAGTTGATCAATTGCCTTTTTTATCTTATCTTGCGGTACCCTAATAACCTGATTTTTAGAATCTATTTCGAGACCCAAATAAGTCAAAGACTGTACAGGACCGACCCATTTTTCTTCGCAAAGCGGCACGCCAATATCATCACATAGATATTGAAAACTTGACATTAAATGCACGCATTTTGAGTCGGACGAGTCTGCAAAAAAGAAATCATCTAACAAATGATCTATATTTTTGGATCCCGACTGTTGTTGTACAGACCACTGAATGAAATTTGCAAACTTTTCAAATATAAAACAGGAACAGGAAGCGCCTTGAGGCAATGTCTTCTGGATCCAGTAACCATCATCTGATTTAATACCTAAAAGTTCAAAATCACCTGGCTAGATGGGGCATAGGTTGAAAGCAGACTTTATATCTGCCTTACCCATAAAGGCGCCGACACCTAGCCTGTGTACCATATTTACAGCATTATCGAACTGTGAATATTGTATTTTACAAAAATCATTGTGTATAAATTCATTGACGCTTAGACCTTCCGGATGGGAAAGATTTGTAATCAATCTCCAGCCGCCTGATTTTTTGGGAACCAATCCTACAGGATTGACGCGCAAGTTAGATAGGGGAAGAATAGGAAACGGGCCTATGATTCTACCAGCGTCTTTTTCTTCGAACAATTTACATGATAATATAGATTTGTGTTGTACAGCAGACGACAAATTCTCTGAACGAACGGGAATTCTTGGACCTGCGTAATTAAGTTTAAAACCTAAACAAAAACCCTCCAATAAAAATGCTGCATCTTTAGTAAGTGGATAACTTGTCAATTTTTCTTCTAATACAGTTGTTTTAATTGGGGTTCTGGCTAGGTCCCATAAATCTTGGGCCTTGATGACGTGGGAACGAATGTCGTGAGTCGGGCCTGAAATGAAGACCATTCATTGGTGAATTTCGGGCTTGTGCAAATCTAAATGGGACTACTTGCCTGGGAGAACGGACATTCCCAAAATTGTGACGATATCTGATGTACTGAGTTTGCTGACAGTATAGCGCAGGATGGTCACCAAAACATTTGAGACATTTATGAGTGTACAAGCATGGCTTGTCTGAACAAAAACCATTATTATTGAAATTAAAGCACTTCCTCTGACTGAACTGTGCTTGTACATTCTGTATAGGCTGCACGTGTAACATCCATAGAACTGGATCAATAGTCTCCCATCTTAAATTTATATCAATTGACATTTTCAACCTAAATTTTGAATCATAAGTTGACCAACCTATGTGCTTTGATGCTGCATACCTGATGTTTACTAAGTATTGGAAAAGATTTTGAACCTGATGTGGATATTTTTGAATATAAATTGACATGAAAACAATAAATGCGTCTGACCAATTCTCTATTTTCTCTAAATTTGTAAGAGACTTATTTTCGACAGTCGTCAAAAACACCTCCCCGTTTAATACTTGTACTTTTTGCTTACTTCCAGAATTGCCTGGGTCTTTTTTAATTAAAACTTGTAAATCAATATATTGATTATCCCAAATTTTTTGTTTAATAGTTATTGGCACATGAGCTGATAATAGGCCATCTGAATTACAAAATAAGTCACCTTGATGATTCTGTAAAGGTAGCGGGATTGCCGCTTGGACACCTGATAATCCACTCGTCCCTGCACCTTCCTGGTTGACGGGCTGAACAAATCCCCCAGTTACACCCCTCGTCCCTGCATCTTCCAGGTTGACGGGCTGAACATCTCCTCCACCTTGATTGTTTCCTTTCCGTTTTTGAGCGACTTGGTGTGACAAAGATGTATTCTTTCTTTTTGCAGGCATCGTTCCTCATAAAACAGAAATGGAAATAATTGTTTAGTATATTAAATGAATCAATTATGTTTATTTTAATTTTACAATAAAATAAAAACCATTAATCGCGCTAAAACAAAGAAATATAGCGATTTATAATCAACCTGTGCTAAAAACCACCTCCGAATAAAGACACAGCTATAAACTTGTTTCGAAATGTCACCATTTAACAATAATAGGACAGACTTTACTGTAATATGGACATTTGAAATTACCCTTAAAAACAGTAGCGGCATACGAAATCCGCAACTCCGGGTTAGGAGTCCACAGCTCTACTTGTACACACAGTGCCTTCTTTGATTAAATTACAAATGAAAATATATCTAGTTGTATAGAAGCTATAAAGATACTATATTGACTTATATGCAATGGTCATCCGAATTGCGCACTGTCCGAATACAGAAGTAACGGACGGGATCAATCATCTGCTATTAATTAGTGGCCTCTAAAATATTCGTGACTGGCTGTTTAAGACAGATATGACATCCTAGAAAGCCATGTTTATGCGATATGCAGATATCACAAAGATCAACATACAATAAACTTATTTCAAAACATGTAGCATCACTAAAGGTTCGAAATGATTCACATTATTTGCGGCTAGTTTATATAGCATTTCATCTTGTCAAAATAACATTGAAATGTACTTACTTGCACTATGATATCCACGTGTTGGTGACGTAATAAAATGAAAAACGTCATTACAAATTTATTTGAATTAAAAATTAAAGATTAAAATCAGCAAATTTGTTATGATTTTCTTTATGCTAAATCAAATAGATGTAAAGTATACAGTGTATTCATAAATTCTTTCAGGTGCTGGTCACGTGGACGTAACATATTTTTAGACAATTCAAAGTATTTCTATTTAAACCTGCAAAATTTATACATTATTAATAAACTAATTTTGTCGTCTAAATTTGTGAGGATATCTTGAAGTTATTAGAAATTGTTTAAAGAAATATTTAAAGAAATTCTTTGTAAATGTTTGAATTAAAGTAAGAAACTGCTTTGTACCTCTCTCTCTGAGAATCAATGTGGAAAAGAACGAAGGTGCGAGAATCACCCGCTTATATAGGAGCTATACTTAGCAGGTCACGTGACCATAAATGATGTCATTTTTGCCGGATAAAGCGTTTAACCTTTAGACGGTTAAGCGGAATATTATCTCTAGTTATTCGAGTTTTCCAAAAGAGGGTAATACGGGCTTTTGATAATATCAGAACTATTTTTGTTTAAATTTTATACAGATTTTCTATCCATCTTCAAGAAACTTCGACTTTCTCAAGATTTTCTCAGTTTCATTGCAAAATATTGAGAAAATCTGGAAAATTTACATTCTATAATACAGGTCATCCCTATTTGAAAATGTATGTAAAACATTGCCCCTTGCATTTTACTGCCATATTGATGCACTTTTGATTCATGTTGCAATTAACCGTCTACGTATTTGTTATTTTTAATAAACAAAAATATGCAAATTTAGATAGGATCGAGACATTTGCGATGCTTAAATTTGAAATAAAGTTCTAAAATTGACAAAAAGGCACGTCTAGATAAACAAATGTTTATTTTATACCATTTGAAATAGACTAATGACTTTCTGGTTGATTTCCAATGAGTTTGGTCAGAAACTAGGTAGCTTTCCTAATATAATTAGGCTAAACACCAATGAATCTGGCTGTTCTTTATTTTATATACAATCCGCTTTCTTGATAACGTTGTTTACACATTTTCTAAAATATCAGATACTCAAAGACTTATATTTCACTAAAAAACTAAATTTAAACTAAAGATATAGGGAAATGTATGTTGTTCCGTTTGGACCAATGATATTTTTATTTTTGAATCCCATATCTCGAAAGTCGAAATCACGAAACTACGATGATGAAATTCGAAATCACGAAACTACGATGATGAAAACGCATGATCATTTCACGTTTTCACCATCGTGTTCTTGCTTTTCATCATCGTGCTTTCGACTTTAGTCATCGTGGTTTCGACTTTCAACATCGTAGTTTTGACTTTCATCATCGTGGTTTCGACTTTCGTCATCGTAGTTTCGTGATTTCGACTTTCGAGGTATAGGGTTCAGTAATGAAAATATCGATGGTTCAAACAGAACACCGTAAAAATTAATGTTCGCTTTTATGTGAGAAAGTTACACACCTCTAAATCTACTCTTTTTCTCTTCCCTAAGTGTCTGTTCTCAGGACATTAAATTCTCTAAATACCACCATTTTCAACTTAGGTGTTATTTAGGAGCATGCAGATTACGACATAATGCTTCACATACGTACTGAAACCCTCACGTTTTGACTTCTTGTTACTAAAACTGTGTAGGTTTACATTTAGCTTGGTAGTGGTCAACTGTAACTGTTCTCTAACATATTGTCCAGCTTCTACAGACGATCGATGGCATCCGCAGGCTGTGTTCTTGTTTGACTGTTTGTGACTAATCTGAGTGGTTTAAATTTGGTTTGGTAGTGATCAGTCTTTTCGTTGTGATATCAATTTTACCCCACAGCTAGAAACCATTTTATTATCATTTTAAACAAAGGACAGCAATGTACACGTCTAATACAAACAGTGTATGCATGTACTCGTATATCAACAAAAGAATATCTCGGTGTAGGACCCACAAAAAACCCTCACAGTCGACAGGAGCGGTGCACAGTAAGTTTTTCTGACTTAACTCCATATTATGACGATATCAAAATTTTAGATTGTCGATATTAAAGATTTTAACGTACCGTGTAGTATAGATACATATGATGATATGATACATACAGGGTGTTTCATAATATTTGTTACCATTAAACACTAATATAAAACGTACATGTAACACATAACGCAGTCATGTTTTATAGTATTTTAACGGAGACAGAATGAAATTTTACGCAATGTAAAAAATAACGAAATAAAAAACGTTTACGTCATGACGTCATAAACGACGTCATCAAAACAAGTCATATTTTCAAGATGACGTTGCCCATAGAAAAGTGCACAGAAGTAGTTAAGCTGTATTATGATTATTATTAACCGGTCAGTCACAAGATCAATGCAAAAAAGATAGCCTTAGCAAGATGCAAATGCACAGAATAGTTAAAAGGTTTGAACAGTCAGGGTCAGTTATTGATAGACGACATGGTAACACCTGCCGACCGAAAGTAGTCAGGTCTTCAGAGAGGACGTCATCTTGAGCACATGTTGTAAAACTAAACATTTTCTTTGAAGAGACATTGAGGTGAGCATTTGAAGTAAACCTGCTGATGTTATGTAACAAATAAAACTTTATTATATCTCCTGTCGCTTAGTGACTTTCATTCCATGTTTTGAAATTTCTAAAACAGCGAAATGGTAACATTTATTATGAAACACCCTGTATGATACAAATGAGCCAATCTAATTGTTTATTTGAAGGATTTTTCTAGGTTATAATTGTCATACAGATCTTTGGATAGCCACGTGCTTAAGCCCTCGGGCATCTGAACTCTGATCCACAAAATATCTCGCTAATTATTGTTTATGAAAATAATGTAGGAAGCATATCAGCTTTAACTAATACATAATTTTTCGCATAGTTTTTTCATTTAGCATCATAAAGGTGATGGTTTACCAAATTTTCAAAATAAAATGGATGCAGAATGCAGTGGGAGTGTGTCGTAATTGTCAACATCTGCTTCTGACTGGGCATGCACAGATATTGTAATAACCTTTTACAGTACGTTTTTGAAGGCAACAGTCTGCCCAGCTGAATTTATTTAAGAACTTTTGTTTAAAACAATATAATTTTTGTTAACAGCATTTTAGAAGTACGCATTAACCAAGCGCTGATAAAACACGTGCCCTCTTGATAAAGCTGTCGTTTTCTATTTCATTAACCTCACTTATGACTGTATTCTGGCATGTTGCTATACGCGTGTCAAATAATTGCCTAAGGAATTACCTAAGTTTGCCAGCAGTTTTGTAAATTTGCGGAACGGGCCGTCTAGATGTTTGTACATTTTTGTTACTGTTAATATGCCTTGCTAACAAATGTATGGTATTCGTTGATTTTTCGCATATATTATTCTATCTTCCAGAAACGAAATAGATAAGTACTCTTATTAAATTCATTTTGGGTCCTTTGGGACATGTGATACGTGGAGTTTAAGCATTTATTTGAATGATTTAAAAATTACAAGGATTAACATACTACTGCTTTCGAGGGCGTGTTTAACCTCTTTCCAAATGAAATGGACTATAATCTAGTGTAGAATTATACATGTATTTGGTTTTGAAATTTTGTTTAAAGGATGGTAATAATATTTTAATGAATTATGAAAATATGATGGCACAATTTGTTTATAAATATTTTTATTGTTAGCTGTTGTTTTCGACACTGTTCAGAACTATACCTAAACGAAAACGTTAACTTTGAAAGTGTTGATACTGAATCATAATTTACAATCATGGCAAATGTGAGTTTAGAATATTACGACAAATATATTGAATTTGAAAAGCTAGTGAAAGTTATTATTCCCCCAATATTTGGTCTTGTGTTTATTACTGGTTGCACTGGAAATATTTTTGTTATTATTATATCATAATAAAAAAAAATGATTGAAATTTAAGAACATGAAAACTATTAACAACGTGATGATCTTTGCCTTAGCAACAGCAGATCTGTGTTTCTTGACGATATGTGTACCTTTCACAGCACTTGGTTATACTCTACCAAAGTACGATTTTGGAAGTATATGGTGTAAGATATCAAACTATACTATTTACGTTTCGGTTTATGTTTCAGTGTATTTTATGTGTTTGATGTCTATGGATCGTTTCCTTGCAATAGTATTAGCCCGGCTTATAAGTCATTCGATCTTGCACTTTTTAGTAGAGACAAGCGATGAACATAAAATGATTGAAGGTTATGTCAAATAGAAATCTGGATATGGAACACTGACTTTTCATACCTTCTCTTGTCGGGGGCAGACAACTCATATAAAGGATATTTTCAGCAAATTTCTTTTTAAATCGTCATATTTCGCTCAATTTTTAATAAAACTTTAAGATATTTGGGATTTAAATGTTCTGTGTTAATATCTTTCTATTTATAGCATTAAAAGCAGGTTTACTCTAAAGTTTATTCATGCGCAACGACTTCCGTTATTTTGATAAAAATGCTCTTAGTTGTTATATCTTTTTAATGAATCCTGACAAAATTGTTATATAATTTATCTTTATAGGAATGCAAAATTGAAAAAATGTAAATAAATAATATATTTCAGAAAAAGACAAAAATATTCATTGTAGTTTATAAACAGCAATCGGTCCTTCTTTTTTATCAAAATTGCCGTAAATGTTTGTAATATAATATTCATTTCTCAATTCAAAACCCTAAAAAACAACACTTATTACACTTTTGTGACATTATCCGCGATCGAATATATCATTTTCCTGAAAAACAAATCAGTTGACGAAATTAAAAGGGAGGTAATTGGTAAATGGAAATAGATTTTGCATATTTGTCGCATTACCGTGATTAATGTGATATAATATTGGTTAGTTACAAGTATCCAGACACTTATGTATTTAGATTAAAGGTTCGTGGTCTCAAAAAGAATAACTGAGTGGAATCATTCATGATGATTGCGATATACCATTAAATAAATTGCACATTCTGACATAGCTGGATAGAAGAAAGTAGTCAAACTCTGTATATTTAAGAAATAAGGATTAATATCACGGGGGCGTAGCTCGAGTGATATAATAATATGCATCAGAACGACAATGAAGGGCAAATCACTAAATTAGATATATTATTTCGATTCTAACACGTTACGATGGACTTTAAAGTACATCCTTGACGAAATCCATCAAATGCTAGTATTTGTCTATTTTCTATCTTGTGTTGATTTCTTTTCCTGTGCGACTGACGTAATAATTGTGACGTCAGGAAAATGTATTGATATATAAAAATACACAATAATCAGCTAGGAAAATGAATTCGGTTGTGTTAGAATCTGCGATAAACAACGGTTGACGTGCGAACCGGTATGACAGCATTATGAAGTCCATAATGACGTCAAATGGTGGCATGGCGTCCGGTTTATTACTACTTGGATAAATGAAGCCCAGCAAAAAAATCATAATATTTCAATGACCATGTAAGAATAAAATTAAAGAAGGCCGTCGACTGGTTTTTCACCTGATTTATCACGGTTCAGAGCTCAGATGCGCAGGAATTGAACCAAAATGTTTTTATATTAATATATCTAATAAAAATGCGATATTTTTAACAACGTGATTTATATAAAGACATGTGTGTGATATTTTAAGTAAAATGTTTCTATAAATCTAACAAAGCTGTTTCACTCTTTGTAACGGCATGATGTGTGTATCATTCTGTATAATGTTGCAAACTAACGTAATAAAAGATATACTCAAATATATACTCGTGATATATTTCTTACGTTTATCAAACTGTATTTATATCTGACATATGAATATTTTTAGATTGAAAGAAAACTGACATCAGAACATAAAATAATCACACAAAGCATGAAAAAGTCTTACAGAGTTATTATTGATCTATCATTCTAAAGGTCTATGGCCATAGTGTAAAATAAAAATCAGCTAAATATATTCGTGTTTTAAATGTTAAGGGGTGCGTATTTCGAACGCATCGATGTAGTACATATCAAAATGGAAACTACTAATTTGCTATTTATATCATATAAGTACATCTTTTATTTGTCTTTCTTTAACATTGTTTACACTGATTCAGTTTTGAATTACTTTAACTGCTTTTATAGATAAACTTTTCAACTGACGGCATATATTTATACTAGCATGCATCATCATGAAAGTGTCTTATATTATGACTAATGTCCAGTGTAATCACAAAAGAATGACCACGCGACGTCTGTAAGCAATCGTACATCCAAACTTTCTGATATTTGTAGCTCCGCTTTAGAAAACCAATTAACTTCGGCAGAACTATTTATTTCATTTCATTTCATCAAATGCAATCGTTTTAGAGTATTAAGTTGAGTAAAAATCTTACATTTCCTTTCATTAAGAAATAGACTGTAGTTTAGTGGTTCACATCTGGGTATGAAACATATGGACGTGTTTAGTTTATAGAGGGCGGTAGTCTTCACACGCGCTTTAAATAAAAATGATGTATTTCATACCAAAATATAAATTTGTAAACCACGATGGTGATGCGTATCTTATAACTACTACTTGAAATATTCAGTCTAATTTTACATATTTTGGGAGTTATACTTCTCGGAAACCCTACAGCAAATGTATTAATGTGGTGTCACAATGCAGTTTTCCCATAGGTCACATCCGGTAACATACACATTTACCATACCGCAATTGTTTCACCTTAACGTAAAGTCGTAGTAACGGTACATAGGTTTATCATTTATAATGCAGAAGTAATTTTAACATATACTAATGAAGTAGCCTGTCCAAATTGTAATATACTTTGTTGACTTAGAAAAATATGTCAAAGTACCTTTATAAATATTTTGTCTACAGTCATACGACAGACTAGCACAGTATATCATCTCACTGGTAAAATGCAGTTTGATATAAATATGTTAGATCAAAGTCGCCACACTATAAGAAAAACATTAAGCAATCATACATTTTTTTCTCATTAATTTATATAATAGAATAATATATCTATGACAGGTAAAAACACCCCAAAAATGAAATTAAGTAAGGAAATCGTTTTAAACTTCAAACATGCGCAAATGTTCAGATTTATTCATCAGTTAAAACGTATATTCGGATGAGTACCCCCCTCCCTCCGCCGCCACACACACACACACACACACGCACACGCACACACCTCCTTTCCAGATATTTTACCTTATCGGGATCAACTTGCATTAGTTCGTGTCAAAACATTATCTTACATGCCACTTTTAAAAAAATGGAGTTCTAAACAAAAGTTTTAAATAACTACAAGAAACAATAAAATATGACCTAGATACTTAAATAAATATATTACGCTTTTTATTGAGCTGCTTCTAAATGGGTTGAGGCATTGATGTGAATAAAAGTATTTGATATTGCATGTTTCAGTTAGCTCTAATTTTGACATTTTACTAACAATATACTTTTCTAAATGAGTAAACATATGTGCATGTAATAATTTGAAAGGTATTTGAAAAAGTCTAAGTATCACGCTAGAAGATTTGGTAAGTGCATGTTGTCATACAGTTAACTGCTGTATGCGACATTGCCGTACAAATAAAATCTCTCTGACATATCCCTACAAATATTCTTTAAGGGGATATTTATTCTTTCAGTTTTATATACGTTCCTTGCTTTTTAACAATTAGAAAGGGTCTGCTTTTCTTAGTATTTTATATGCCATCCCTTAGCCTAGCTCTGTCGTGAAATAGTCATGAAATTAACCACTCTTCATTGTTCTTCATTTATGTTATATCAAGTAACATATCAATACAAAAGAATAAAAAAGTATTTAATTCTGCTTAAGATCTACGTATGAATTGATTATAACATAAATACGAGGTTTAGTTCGTATCCACAAGAAAGAAATATACAACATTTAGAATGAGCAAAATATGAAGCATCTCACCCGTATGTGTGGACAATTTAAAAGTGACCCTAAAAGGCATTTATAGTCGGAAGAATTCTAAAGCGATATAGTCTAATTATGAAGACATGTTTCCTCTTTTTTATAACACTACTTTATAAAACCTTTGTCTTTGTTTGAAAATAGGATGTAAAGTTTACGAAATGTGATACGTCGTTTTAGATAATTTATCCCTGTTCATACAAGTTATTCCAAAAGTAACCTTTCTTTGATATTTATTAAAATAATGTAACTTTGAGAAGCTCAGCATAGCCAAATTGTTTTGTCACCAGAATATTAGAAATTTCGAAAAGGGCGATAAAATTCTATACGTTGCTGAACATGATCAAATTATTTTTATGAATTCAATAGTCCTAATGATGACGTCATAAAACAGTTTGCCCAGGCTTTCATGGTTGACTGATTCGAGTGTTCCATATCCAGAATTTATCTTCTGGTATTGTTCTTTAAGAAATGTACATCTTAAGTCTCTACTAAAATGTGCAAGGTTCGGCCATATTTTAGGATTTATAAGCCGGGCTATATATCCATTATCAAGTAAACGTTTTCGCACGAGGTCAAATATCTATATTGGAATCGCATGTGTTATTTTCTTTTCGTTTGCTATTAACATACAAACTTTCTTTGTATGGGAGAATCAAGAATATTACTTCAAAGAAGAGCGAAGCGCTTGTGCTTTAATTTATGATAAAAAAAAGATGGTAGAAATATTCTTTTTGACTTTCGGGATATTCAACTACTGTTTCCCTTTCATCGTCCTTACAGTATTGAATGGATCAATATTTATAACACTTCTTAGGACGCGAAGTTTTATGTCAAGCAATGTATCAAGAAATGTAAGAGCAGCCAAGATTGTTTTTGCTATTGAAGTGGGGTATTTTGTATGCTGAACGCCAATACACGTTGTGATTTGTCTACAGATTTTTACAAATCTGAACAGTGACTTAGAATTGTTGATTGCGGAATATATTGGAAACGTTTTAGCACACGGTAACAGCTGTTTAAACCCAATTCTGTACACATTTATTTCTAAAGAGTACCGCGAAAAAATGAAAGAATTACTCAATATGAATAATTGAGCTATGTTTCAAACGAAAAGGTTGTTATACAAAAATCTTATATGGCATTTCTTCATCTAAACTCAGATTGTATGTTTATCATGTTCAATGAAGAACACTGTGACTGCGGAGTTTTCATTGTCACACAACTTTGCAGTTTTCGACTGTCAACATACTACATTTCATTTTTCCAGCAATCATCAGCGAGGCAATGAACGGATCTATATCTTACTATCCGTATAAAATGTCTTCGTCAAGTAAAATAGTGTATATACAATGTATGCAAGTCGAGGGCTCAACGCGAAACTAGTCTATCTGCTTTTATTTCTATAAACACTTAAGACTAGTTTCGCATGGAGCCCTCGAGGTGGAAATCAGAGTAAAGATTTTTGTATGTTGGACGCTTGGAATGTGTTACCATGAAGACATTAAGAAAACTAAAAGTTTGTTTAGCATTAAAATAGCGTATATATGCAAGTCGAGGGCTCAACGCGAAACTAGACTATCTGCTTCTATTTCTATATACACTTAGACTAGTTTCGCGTGCAGCCCTCGAGGTGGAAGTCGGTGTAAAGATTTTTGTATACTGGACGCCTGGAATTTGCTACCATGTAGACATTAAGAATTAAGGAGGTAGGTTACCTTCATATCTGTATGTGCGCATGTCCAACCGGAAGCTAACGTGACGATTTACGACGACGTTTACGACAAACTAAATGTGTTTGTATATTCATTCTTCTGAAAACAAATCATGAACTTGTCTTCGATCTGATGCTTTATGGTTTAATAATGCAGAAATAATGAATAAATTGCCACAGAAACGCTTCAAAACAATGTTGCCTTAAAATGACGTCATTGACGTCATGACGTTACGTGTCAGTTACCGCGCAAAATTAATAGCTTTTAACTTGAAAGTACGTAATTCTGTACATTTTCTTTATTTTAACTATTTTCAAATAACCATAATTTGCTGAAATATTTTTATGAGTCTTTTTCTCTGAATAATAATCAATATTTTGCTTATTTTATGTAGTTATATTGAAATGTTATGCGGAATGTAAGAAAATGGATGATGGCAACCAATGTTATTTGGAATATAGTTGGGTGAAAGGTTACTTGTTACGGCCATTTTCAAATAAAAAGTCTAGCAGTTTGATTTGTAATACCTATTTTTCAGGTTCCATTGATAATTTGTTACTTATATACTAAAACTAAGATCTAAAATTGTTCAAATTTCAGTAGAAAATTGTGGTTTCTTGAATTGAATTGATGTAACCATGGAAACGAAGCCCGTGACCTATGTATCTAAATGTAAAATTCAAAAGCGTTGACACTGGTCTATTTAAGAAACACAGCTTCGGCTTTTTATTTTCATTTCAACAATATCCATGAGAATAATAGTAGCACGCTGAACGATTTTTCCATGAAAAATGGCAGACGAGGGGTACTGCTGTACGTATTCTAAGCTGTGAAATTTGTTTGAATAAATGCAAATAACACGAAAATGTAACCTACGTTAGAAATAATATGTTTTAAAGCTACATCAATTAGAAAGATAATCTTACTCAATATTTTTTAAAAGAAATTACGACAAACAGCAAGATATAAGCTATTTTAAAATCTCTGTTGCCATGGTTACTATAAAATTTAAGAAAAATAGTGTACCATGTAAAGTGCTTGGTATTTTGCTAATAATATTACCCAAATATTTCATGTTGGTCATTAACGGAATGGCACTGAAGCCGTCGAAAACCCCTATTTTTATACATAGTTGTTTAAAAATGAGAGAAAATGCGTTACCATGGAAACACGAGCCCCGCGACATATACATTTTAAGCTTATATTAGAAAGATAACGTGCACACCAGTAAAATTATCAATTATGCAGACTTCTACGGATATCAATGAAACTAAAATACACTGAAAAGTGTTAAATATCCGTATTTTCCTTCTTCTTTCAATATGAAATACCCTTGGAGGGTCATGTTCTTCAAATAAAAATTGAGCTTGAAGGGACAGAGACAAACGAAATTGAGATTGTAGCAGTTAAAACTTCATATTACACGAAATACAAAAACATGCTGCAGTTCAACTAATTTGAATTTACCCTTGTAACAAGGTAACCTACCTCCTTAATATAAAATGTTTTCTACTATCCTTACGATGAGGGTAAACTTACATGTCTGTTTATATAGTATGAGATACAAAGAGCTACTAAATCATACACTGTTTGAAAACACGAAACATCGTATGTAATTCATTAACATTCAGTTTTTTATATATACCATATTATATTGCACATAGTATTTATGTTTTTAATAGCAGGTTTTAAATTAGATTAGAAATGTTTTTGTTTAATTCTTTAATCATGTTAGAATATAAAGTAAATTTGGTAATTCCTAAATGCATTTTCTTTTGTAAGTGATCTTAAAGCAACAAAAAAAAAGCATTTAGAAAATAAATGTTTGGCTTAATTATATTTCAAACTATTTCATGCATTACATCTTTACAGATCTTAATAAAAAATTGTCGAATTGTTATTTTATTATTATGATGAGCGAAATGAGGAGTATGAGAGTATAATTTTAAGACAACATTTTTCTCTTCAAACGCTTTGTATTCACAACACGAAACGTATGAATTCATATCGTACTGGATACAAGAAAAATGTATTAATTCCATATTAGACATATTTCCATGTATTTGACCGATAAGCAGAAGCACATGAAATACATCATCAGTGAAATGCTTTACGCAAAGTTTTTGTATGCACTTGTATGTAATATTCTGTCTTCAAGGAAAATGGCAAATGAATAAATGGAGTCGTGCCCGTCAGAACTGTGTCCCATTTTGTACCAAGAAAATTGAGTTTTCAAAGTAATTTTACAATGTTTTTGTACAAAACGGTATATTTTAGAATTTTGGTGACGTGTGTGTGTACCAATGACCGCTGGCCAGGCTTAAAAGTTTTAGCACTCTTGACATTTCTTCTTACTTTGATGACTTTAGCCAGGAATATTTACATCCACAATACATTTTTATGGAAAGAAAAAAGCGTTCATTTTCATATAAACAACATGGGTGTAATATCAAAGACTGGCCTGTCCGCGAGATTTCACGCGTAATCTGACGTCACTTATAGCAACAAAATGAACAAATGGCGTCGTTTAAAATTCTTTCAAAATTGGACGCCAAAGATTCCAAAATAACATCAAATTATGGCTTAAAATATTTTTCTGGCTGTAAAGATCAAAATTGAATCAACAAAGGACTGTTTGATTTTTTCACTGAATTTAACAATATTTTAGAATACAAACTAGAAACTCTATTTCTATCGGAAGGCTAATTACAGTTGAATGCGAGCGAGTGTTTTTGACTGTTCTAGATGTCGAAAAGATTGATATTCTGAAATTTATTTCCATTCTATGATACTCCTGGAGAGCAAATCACTTATTTTGTAGCAAGCTACACAAAATGTAAAAAAATGAATGCTATATTTTTATATTTGTACGTTTATACGGGTAAAAAACACAGCGCGATTCCTGGATTTGCAACAAGTCCTGACGTGGTTTATACCCGTACAAACGCACAAAAATAGCTTTCAGCCACTCTAAAATGATCTTAAGACTGGACTAAGCAGATTGTATATTACGCATTTCTGTTAAATTCGCTTTTTGATATATAGTTGAGTAAGGATTGTATTACATTTGCTCGCTGATAATTTTGAACAACTATTGAATGAACAAATTGTATTTTCAAGCGGGTTTTATCATTCCAGGTGTGTTAAGTTTCTCATTTTATTTGTTGTTTGAAATTTAAATGTTAAATGCAACACGTAAGGATTTATTTTACTTGTTGGCACTTCTTGGGATGTCTTCTGTTTTAAATACAACTACTGACAATGTGCCGTATTGGAATTAGAAATCAATTGTTTCGAATTAATTTATATGTAATCAGATTGGTTAAAATGTAATACAATACATGTATATTGATTCTTTCATTTATTTGTGAATGGTAACAAAATATAAAACTGGCATTGTTTTCCTCGATAATTCTAAGACAAGATCTAAGCCACGCATTGTTGTTACATGATCTAAGCGTTAAATTAAAATTATTTTGTAAGATATCGGTATTCTTTATACAAATGTGTATAGTTGATTATTTCTTGGAATAAACAAAACAGCTCCGAAACAAAGAAATTTGCTCTTAATCATTCAAAACATATTAAATGTAAAAATCGAAATGACTTAAACGATTGTGTTATTGTTTAATTTCATTGAATTTATTTAAAGCTTTTCTAATCAAACTTACTATACATGTTAGTTACATGTACGTTGTTAATGCCGCACTTAGTAATTCGGTGTTTTAAAGCAATGCTTTCCTTAAGACATGCTGCGTTCATACGAACTGTATGGCATATAATATAGCCTGCCATTGTAAAGGCAAACTTTGGTAACTTGACTGACCAGTTAATTAAATAACCATACATACAGTGTAATCGTCTGTTATACTTTAAAGGTATGGCATGTAACCAAGCAAAATAGTAGATTCGGTATGAGAGGTCAAAATGCGCAACACCTTTCACGCCCGTTGGCTAAAGCGGAACTATTTGTAGTAAAACTGAATGGGCTCCATTATCCTGAAAGACCAGAAAATATAATGATATCAAGCGCAAGTACTTCATGCAACTACCACACAACATTTGAAGACTGCTGTTGAGCTCTTGGAAGTAACGAACATAGCCAATCAAAATGAAAGCGGGGTCTGTTCATGCCCCCTAGCACCAGATTTTAACGAAATTCTATTAAGGACTCGAACAGAAAATATAATAATACTACTTAAAAGTACGTGGAGACTTTTACAGCCGTCAAACATCACTTAGGTTATGACAGTTAATAAAATTTGTAAGAATATCTTGTTGAAGCATAAATACGCTTAGGGATGTCGGTCATGCGAAGAAATGATTTCGGACGAGCCTTAGTAACTGATTTCTGAGCAAACTGTCACGAATCTCAGGACGAACTGTGTTATTTGCTGTTATTGAAACAATAGTAGGTTGGAATTTCACAACGCTGAGTCTACCAACAGGACTGGTTCAGTTAACGTGTCTGAACAAATTCACTTATTAATACTGTTACCAAGTCCTGTGGAGCGAAGAACTATGGACCGAGTTCGATATCTGGTTGAGGCGATTGTTTTCCATGAAGATTTGATATAAAAGTATTCCATATTCTACTACACCTTATTCATATTGGCAAGTTTTCAATGTGTTGCGGAGAATAGTATACAATCGATACCTTATCTGGTCTCGTTTATTGTAAAAACTTTCTTAAACCGAAATGAGTAGTGTACGGGCGAGAGGAGTGTGGAGTATTGTCAGAATCAAGAGGATAATATATTATTCAGTCATTTTGATGTGAATTTTAATGTGATCTTAATACATGCTATATTACATAATTCTGATATATAGCTGTTTTACTAAATTGTATTTAAAGCGTCCTGTTGGCTTCTTTTCACCATTCATATATACTCAAAAAAGAACTTTCAAAATCGATAATAGGAACATCTGAACAAAGACATCGACGATATCTCTTGCAGATTGTTCTACATTATTTAATTCAGAATTATATATATGTAGAAAATAATTTTAGTGAAATATGGGCACTGAATATCTTTTATATGAGCTATACGTAGTTTGGTATATCAGTGACGTATGATACATGATTGTAAGTACTGTTCATATTGTGTACTTTCAGGATGTGTAATAAATCAATACATGTTCGAAACAATAGAAACTTCAAAGTTGCTCGTTACCTACACGACGAACTATACCAAAAGCTACCCGACAAGCCCATTTTTAGTTCTACTTTTTTAAATTATAATATAATAGACTAAATACAGTGAAACTAAAAAAGTGGCAATTTTATTACATCAGTTTATACAAAAAATCACAATTTAAGTAAAATATGTCGTGATTTCACCTATGTCATATAACCACACAACTATAATTCATGGATAACGCGATCTGTTGTACATGTATACGGTATTGGCCGCTTAAGCAGTACAACAGAAGTTCAAATTCAGCTTGGTTTCACTATAGAAAGTTTGATATTATAACTGTATTTCGGTCGTAAGGACACGCAAGGAAAAATAAAATGTGTTCGTCTAATTGTACATGCATTTCTTTACACAACACCAGCTAACATTCAAGTTCTCAATCACGTAAATAAAGCACAGTAACTGTATTGCGACTGTAATAACCAATTAATATACAATTGTTTTTATCATCGTAGCACAGCGATTCTGGTTCACTCCCACTGGAGACATCGGGAACCAGTTCTCCCAGACATTTTCCATTCTGACTAAATATGACAATCTTTTTAGACAATTTGTCAATAGTGTATACTGTACCATCACATGATACACATACACCAATTGTACTCTCCAGTCTACTATCTCGAAATTCAGCGTTTTTCGTACCATCGCTCTTAAAACACACTATGCCGTTACTTTGATCAGCCGCAAATACCGAGTTCTGAAAAACAGCCATTTGTCTCGGTATGTATGTCAGACCAACTGTATCTAATGTAACATGTTTTTCAAATGTCCCATTTATGTTGTACACGTCAACACTTGATGACGTCCCCACCCAAAACTTTCCAGCTGCATAAGTCATACCCCTGTGATTACCTCCTCGCCTAATTGAAATATTTCTCAGTTTAGAAATACGAGTATCAACCGACAACAATTTTATGTTGTTAGTATTCAACTTCACCGCTACTTCATTATTACTTATTTTACAAATGCCAGTTGGTTGACCTTTAACGCTGAAGTGATCGGTAACATTGCGGTCGATATACATTAGTTTTACCTTACAGTTATAATTGTCGGCCAAAAGGAAAAGTCCGCTATCAAGCTGGCAAATATCAATTATCAAACACGGGTTGCTATCGTTCTGCATATTAACATTTATCTCTTTCTGTTGTTGTATTTCCTTCTTTCTATTTGCACGAGCTTGTTTTATTTTGCCGAGACTTTTGACTGCCAAGAACTGTTCCGTCACATTTGAACTTTCCTCGAACTCAACTGATACTTGACTGTCCGATTCTAATTTTGCATGTACGTTTTTGGCGTCATTTATTATCTGCTGACAAAGTTTGACTTTAACAAACCGTTGTTCCTGATTAACTTCCGTCTTTGACCGGAGCTGTTCATTTACCTTCTCCACTTCAGATCTTCTACGATTCACTACGGCAATATCTGATTCTAGTTCGTCTTTGACCTTAGCATATGTTTCGTCGAGGGAAACATTTGCTTGTTTGGAAAGGGTTTTGATGTGCTCTATCATTCTATCTTCTATTTCTTGAACTCTTCTTTGAATTTCTTTTCTTTTCTCTTTAAGTAAAACGACACTCTCTTGTTTCATTTTCTCCATGTCCACCAAGAGCTCTTTAATAGACTCGGATTCTTCATGCAGACGATCAATTTCATTTTGTTGAAAGTCCGTGACTGCAGTATCCGTTAGATTAGTCACATCTCTACATGTCCTGCATGAAAAATACTTTTAAGTAAACATCACTTTGATTAATCGAAAAAATAAACAAGAGCTGTCACAGAAGACAGCGCGCTCGACTATTTCGATGCTGGATAGTGAAATTTGGCACATCGGAGGAAGCTGGAGCTGTCACTAGAG
This sequence comes from Mercenaria mercenaria, assembly GCF_021730395.1. Lineage (NCBI taxonomy): Eukaryota > Metazoa > Mollusca > Bivalvia > Venerida > Veneridae > Mercenaria > Mercenaria mercenaria. The sequence continues at coordinate 49,569,196 of NC_069362.1, forward strand.
TGTTTAATGGCTCCAATAAGAATGAAGATATTGGACAATAGCTTGAGTCTGTGTCAAAAATATTAAGTATTAAGATAGATAAAGAACATTAAATAAGAATAATTCTAAGCAGAAAGGGGGATACCAATATGAAATATTGGTGCAATTGTGATTTTTGCACCTTGTGTCATATGATGTGGGTGATTATGTGGAATAACAATTTCAAATTTACATCAAATCCATTTAGTAATAACTGAGATATAGTGAAAAGGAATCAAAGTTAACCTGAAAGCCTAATTCATGAAATATTGGTACCAGAGTTATGCACCTTATGTCATATGATGTGGGTGATAAGGTGGAACAACTATTCTAAGTGCATCTAAACTTAAACCTGGAATTCTAAAGGGGGAATAATTCATGAAATATTTGTGCAAGAGTTAAGGTCCTTGTGTCATATTTTAAGTTTGAATCAAATCCATTTAGTCATACTGAGATAGAGTGAAAGTGCATCAACATTTTAACCTGAAATTCTAAGTAAAAGGGGGCATAATTCATGAAATATTGGCACCAAAGTTATAGACCTTGAGTCATATGATGTGGCTGATAAGGTGGAACAACTATTTTAAGTTTGAATCAAATCCATTTAGTAATAACTGAGATAGAGTGGAAGTGCATCAAAATTTTAACCTAAAATTCTAAGTAAAAAGGGGGATAATTCATGAAATATTGGTGCAAGAGTTATGACCCTTGTGTCATATGATGTGAGTGATGATGCTGAATAACTATTTTAAGTTTGAATCAAATCCATTTAGTAATAACTGAGATAAGAGTGAAAGTGCATGAAAACTTTAACCTGAAATTCTAAGTAAAAGAGGGCATAATTCATGAAATATTGGTGCCTGAGTTATAGACCTTGTGTAATATGATGTGGGTGGTACGGTGGAACCATTATTTTAAGTTTGAGCCAAATCCATTTAGTAATAACTGAGATAGAGTGGAAGTGCATCAAAACTTTAACCTGAAATTCTAAGTAAAAAGGGGCGATAATTCATGAAATATTGATATGTGAGTTATGGCCCTTCTGCGATATGATGTGGGTGATGATGAGGAATAACTATTTTAAGTTTGAAATAAATACATCAGGTAATTACAGAGATAAAGTGAAAGTGCATCAAAACTTAAACCGAAGTGCGGACGCGGAAGGACGCCGACGCCGGGCCGAGTAGGATAGCTCTCCATACTTCGCAAAACGAGCTAAAAAAAAGGAAACATCTTGCTGCTTAGATTTGCTGTTTTCAAATATTCAGAATGAGGCCAATATCTTCATCAATGTCTTACTCAGCAATTTAGATTCATTGCTCAATTCTGGTTCGTAGAGAGGTCTGTTTCTTTAGAAGCAGAACTAGTACGTGTAGAGAACCCTTATTATTGTAAAACTGGCTGATGACGTAATAAGACGCTCGAATGGGTCTTTACCGCTCACTAGAGTGTGTGTGTGTGTGTGTGTGTGTGTGTTCGGGTTTAAAGTCTTTTTCAACAATTTTTCAGTCATATAAACGACGGTGTCTACTTGTAGCAGTGAGCACAATGCCCAACTTTATAGTGCTGCCTCACTGGAGTATCACGCCGTAGACACGTGACATGATACCCCACCCAGTCACATTATACTGACACCGGGCTGACCAGTCCTAGCACTACCCTCTTAATGCTGAGCGCCAAGCGAGGAAGCTACTAGTACCATTTTTTACGTCTTTGGTATGACGCGGCCGGGGATCGAACCCACAACCTCCCGCACTCGAAGCGGACGCTCTACCACTAGGCTACAGAGGCGGTTACTAGAGGACTTATACATATTATATTGTTTCTGGCTGAATTTCGAGAGTACCATTTGTTAAGCACTTCATGGAAAGTTAATCTAATTAATATATGTTTTGTATTTTAACCTGCACGGATGCTTAATGCCTAAATGAGGCACTTTGCATGATACTTTTTTGATGCAATAAATGTTTACATAGCAAGGAGTTAATTTTAATTCAATGTGACTTTGAAACTGAAATTTACCTGTGTTCTGTGGCGATACACATTAAACAGTAGACCATATCGTGTGCACCACAATACATTTCTATGTCTCTATCCGAGTGCTGTCGACATTTTATTTTCGTTGTCAGCGTAGCGACCTTTGACTTGTGTTTTCCTTCTTCTCTATCAACCAGCTTGTGGTCACGTGACGCTTTTACTTTACGGTGGTATTTCGTGCATGTTGTACAAAGGTATTCGTCACATTCCGGACAATACTTGACGGCCTCTTCACTGGTTCCCTCGTCACTACACGGTGTACATGTTAATGCAATATAGGCATCGGAACCATCCTGTATAGAGGGATGGTCACCTCTCTCAGCCATATCTTATGATCGTAAATCTGTGCTCTACATAATAAACCACCTCTGAAATTCAAAGATAAAATCATGCATGTAAGAGGTAGTTGCAAGAAAGCAAATATTTCCAAAAGCTGAAATTATATGACAAAAAATCATAGTTTCGCACTTTTCAAAATTTTGCTTTTCGGCCTACATTTCATACACATTTTCTTACAAATACTTTCTAGTCTTATATATTCAGTTCCTTGAAAGATGACAATTATTTTACATTTAAACAGAACATTTTGTTTTACGTAATCATTCATTATTTAAGAGGGTCCTTACATTATTACATTGGTTTAGTTCTTATATACAACGACATAAGATATAAAAAGCATCAAAGCCGAAAAGTCGTGATTCAATTCGAATAATAAGTGAAACTCGTTCTTGTCTTATACAGCTAGATAAACTGCCACCATACCTTGCAGATATTAAACTTAAAGACTCTGTAAATATATGTTTTAGTCGCTGGCACGAATAGTTTAGTCAAAGTTATTGGCGAAAATCGAAAAAAAAAATCTTGAAATGTGTCATCATTTAAGAAATAATTTATAGCAAAAGAGTGTTTTAACACTTATTTATGCACGATAGGTGGTTATACGTCGGGCGTAATAATTTCACGAGGGCGCAGCCCGAGTGAAATTATTTGTACGACGTATTACCGCCCGAGTGCATAAATAGTGTTAAAATACGGTTTTTGATATAAATTATTTCGATTCTAATCTGCCCTTAATCTAAAAAAGTAGATCAAATATAGTAGCGCTCTTTCTTGGTCGCAACAAAAACACTGACGTCACCGCACGTTAACGTGAAGTCATTCTAGCGTAAGAGTGTTTTAACAGAGACAAGCATATTAGAATTATCAATAAGTAAAGTACAGGGACGTTGTTAAAACTAATGTCCCGAGAGAGCTAAATACATCTTATATGGAAAAACACTCAAGGCACTTTTACGTGTATCTGTAGGACTTATATATCACTGTGGCCAGCAGGGTGCTATGTGCTCCCAAAATACGTTTACAAAATAGAATAAGTAAAGTATAATATCATTAGTCGCAATACAAACTTATGTCATTAATACATATTTTTGAATAAATCAAGAGTAATAAAAACCCGCATCAATTGAGTTTAACTTCGCATAAGTACATAAAACTAACTATGTAGGCATTTAACTAGAGCATTTTATTTTCAAGGGAAATAATTGTGGTCTGACTGTATTATTTTGAAAATCACAGTTGAGATTTTTTTATGTGTGCACCGGTACAGTTTTGCGGCACAGGCTAAAATGCTGACGCGCTGTGCTGACAATATACACAAAGAAGGAAAATGCTGACGATATGTATATAGAGGCGATTAAGAAAATGCTGACGATATAGAAATAGAAGGTTTTTAGGAAACACTGACAACAAAGAATTATTATTATTGTTGTCTTTCAATAATTAATAAAACAGTATTAATTGGAAATGACTTGTAAAATAGCGCAAAATTGACATAATTTAAACAGAAAATACGCTGGGTTGATTTTATATATCTAAAATATACATTAAAAAAGAAAAGTATTTGAGTGTTCAATGTGTTTAATTAGTTAAAGTTAAGAAATTAATAAAAGCATTTATAAATTCAAGTTGTATTACCATTAATAATGTGAAATAATAATGAAATTGTAATTAATCTACTTTATAATTAAGCACCGCTGTTTTTTTTTTTTTTTTGTTTGTTTGTTTCTTTCTTGTTTTTTCTTTTAAATTTTTTAAAAATTATGCGTGCATTACATTAATCAGACGTTATATAAATTACTTGCAAAAGTAAACTGCGTATATATTATTTATACAAAAGAGTATTTAACTTACTTAAATGAAATAAAATCTCTAATATTTCTTTTTTTTAGCATTATTTAATCATAGACAACAATGAAGTGAGCGAGGCAATCATACGGACAAGTAATGCGCTTCATATTTTAAAAATGGTAAAATCAATTTAGACAGCACATGGACCGACAATCTAAGAATACACCATAATTATTTGTTTGTTTCATACAAAAATTATAATTGTCTTCTATACAAGGGGATGAAACGGAAAATGTTTGTGATTTATTGTTAGAAAGCGCACCATCTTTAATCTTCCCCGTCCGTTTTCACACAATGATTAAATCAATCGTTTTGTTTGTTCTCACCTTTTTATAAAAAATGTTATCCTATAATTATGATATCCTTTAATCTGCTACTGACAGTCACAGTTTTTTAAGTTAATCAAAAATGTATACATGTGTGATTGATCATTCGAGTTCAACCGTTAAATTGTAATAAATGAGTAATTACATGAAAGCGTAATTATACCAAAAGTATATCTCAATAAAAGACCTAAATGCCGATTTGTTATTGTTCTGTTTTTTTTTTCTTTTTTGTTTGTTTTTCTTTATGTCTTTGATCTTATAATAATCATTTTGCTTAAGTATAGAATTCCAACACCAATTTAAAGAAATGAGTAAAAGAAATGAGTAACATATAACATATATAAACATTTTCAGTGCTATCTACATTCTCTTTACCAATTTACAAAAAGTGCTTCTTTTGCGAATATTGGTTGCTTACTATAGTGTTTATTGTTCAATATTATAATATTTTGTGTTCAGTATTATTTTGTGTTATTTCTCGTGTGTTAATATTATTGAAACTTGCATCACTCACACAATGGCTTTAGTGATAGGACATAGCCAGGCCAAATATCTTAGTGAATATTTGACAGAGGATGATTTCAGTGTGTTTTCATATCCTGGATATACTACTAGTGACATACTTAAGCAGGATATTATTTATGATGTAGCACCATTCTTTTCGGTAAGTTTACTTAATTTACCTTTTAATTCATGCATTTACAAGAAATTTCGCAATCTGACATTGGAATAGGTACTGCAGCTAATTATTGTTTTACTTTTGGTCGATTTACGGCAAACGTAACCGCATAAGCGTTTTGACCAGTAAAGCATATTTTGCACGTGCAGGGCATGTGCACTAGTACGCACGTGTCCATGAACACATGTCTTTACTGATGCAAGTCCTACTAGAAAATCACATACCATCGTGAATTTGACACAAGAACAAAATTTAAAATTGATCACTTCAATGAGTTGTAAATAATTGGTAAAATATCGCCAAAAGAGCGCGGATAGTAGCTAACCAGTTCAGAACAGAACATATTCTTTAACTTCATCAAGGTAATTTACAATACAACATGGATATATATATATATATCATAGTATTGATTAAGATAAACATTTAAATGTTTACGACACAAACAAAAATAAAATAATAATTTAACAATAGTAACAATTATCAATAAACATTTACACCGAATTTTGCTAAAGCGTTTCTATGGTCAATATTTTTTTTCCATGCTATATTTACATTTGTATGTTGCTTAATGTTGCTTTTCTCTTTGTTACTATAAACATTGTAATAATGTTTTACGTAATAAATTTTTTGGTATTGGTATATTGGCTTAATACCTAGAATTCAAGAACCGTTTGATATAGTGAAATGTATATATCCTGACTGCCATCTTCTTTCATTCATGCAATTTCCGTAATTTTATAAATTTTATAAAGGCAATTATTATGTTGGTCAAAGATATACTTAGCTTATGTTTATAATGTTATTTTATCTACCGACAATGTATCGAGTCATATGTCATTTACCAAACATTTGATTAAATTAAAATTTTATCTCAATCGATTGTTTAATAAACAACTTGGACAATGATATGCCACTACCGTGCAATGTCACACGTGTCGTCTTTAAATGCTTGAAATAACACTGAAATTACTGAAGGACAAATTTAATAGAATTGCATGGCGCTGATCATCATGGCAGGTATCTTTAATTTAATCATGTCGGTGGTCAAAGAAAATAATAAATTTATGAAAAGTGTAAACTGGAATCAGTCTGGTTTAATATAAATACTTTTACGAGATGAATAGTTATATATTACTTTTTCTAAATAAATATTTGATAAAACGTTGGATAATCTTGGTCAGCATTTTCACACTTGTATACACGATACTTAGCGCAAGATTCTGCTGACTAGTTAATTAAAGAATAAAATACTCTGGAAGATGCTGACGGCAGTTGTATTTACAATTTATATTACTGACGACTTTGTTCTTCTTGTATGTGGTCAGCATTTTCACACATGTATACACGATACTTAGCGCTAGAATTTGCTGACCAGTTAAATAAAGAATGAAATACTCTGTAAAATGCTGACGGCGGCTGTATGTACAATTTATATTGCTGACGACTTTGTTCTTCTTGTATGTCGTCAGCATTTTCACACATGTATACACGATACTTAGCGCTAGAATTTGCTGACCAGTTAAATAAAGAATGAAATACTCTGTAAAATGCTGACGGCGGCTGTATGTACAATTTATATTGCTGACGACTTTGTTCTTCTTGTATGTGGTCAGCATTTTCACACATGTATACACGATACTTAGCGCAAGATTCTGCTGACTAGTTAATTAAAGAATAAAATACTCTGGAAAATGCTGACGGCAGTTGTATTTACAATTTATATTACTGACGACTTTGTTCTTCTTGTATGTGGTCAGCATTTTCACACATGTATACACGATACTTAGCGCTAGAATTTGCTGACCAGTTGAATAAAGAATGAAATACTCTGTAAAATGCTGACGGCGGCTGTATGTACAATTTATATTGCTGACGACTTTGTTCTTCTTGTATGTGGTCAGCATTTTCACACATGTATACACGATACTTAGCGCTAGAATTTGCTGACCAGTTAAATAAAGAATGAAATACTCTGTAAAATGCTGACGGCGGCTGTATGTACAATTTATATTGCTGACGACTTTGTTCTTCTTGTATGTGGTCAGCATTTTCACACATGTATACACGATACTTAGCGCAAGATTCTGCTGACTAGTTAATTAAAGAATAAAATACTCTGGAAAATGCTGACGGCAGTTGTATTTACAATTTATATTACTGACGACTTTGTTCTTCTTGTATGTGGTCAGCATTTTCACACATGTATACACAATACTTAGCGCTAGAATTTGCTGACCAGTTAAATAAAGAATGAAATACTCTGTAAAATGCTGACGGCGGCTGTATGTACAATTTATATTGCTGACGACTTTGTTCTTTTTGTATGTGGTCAGCATTTTCACACATGTATACACGATACTTAGCGATAGAATTTGCTGACCAGTTAAATAAAGAATGAAATACTCTGGAAAATGCTGACGGCAGTTATATTTGAAAGTGTTATAAGATATATATGTTTATATAATATTTTATTTTACAGGTCATTGTCGTTATAGTTGGAGCGAATGATATTGGGCGCAAATCATCAGAGGCCATTGTATCCGACATAAAGAAGTTCTGTACCGAACTCCGTTGTGAGTCTTCAAGGTATTTACATTTTCACTTTTCTTGCCTTTATGATAATAACGAATTTTGTTAAGCTGTATCCCTAAAATAATAATAACAATAATAATTATGCTGACGATATAGATTGTATCTGTATGAACTCCCGGGGTCTAGAAAATGCTGACGATATAGATTGTATCTGTATGAACTGCCGCGATCTAGAAAATGCAGACGATATAGATTGTATCTGTATGAACTGCCGGGGTCTACAAAATGCTGACGATATAGATTGTATCTGCATGAACTCCCGGGGTCTACAAAATGCTGACGATATATATTGTAACTGTATGAACTGCTGGTGTCTAGAAAATGCTGACGATATAGATTGTATCTCTATGAAATAAAAACACAGTTAATAATGATAAAAAATCTTCTTTTTCAGTGCCACTGTTGTAGTATCTGAAATTCTTCCAAGGTGTCAGAACATGTTTGATGGATGTGAACGATCGAATGATTTCCTAGACAGATGGAACTATGAGGCGGCCACGATCAACCGTCAGCTTCATGCAATGGTCCGAGATATACCATGGCTTAATGTTATGATACAGTCTGACTTTCATACAATGTTTGGTACGTTCTTCCCAAATTAAATTAATAATAATAATAATAATTTATAACAGTAATAATAATTTGTTTCCTAGCGATAAATTATGGATACGGGGCCTCCGTCGCCGAGTGATTAAGGTCGCTGAATCCAACCAAAAAATGTTATGATACAGTCTGACTTTCATACAATGTTTGGAACGTTCTTCCCAAATTATATAAACAGTTATTGTTGTACCGTTCTAGCCTTTGTGATAATAATAATGATAATGATATTTATAAGAACCATGATAATAACGATTAGTACAACGCGATTTGTTTTCGGACTATAAATTATTGTTAATACGTGGGTTTCATATCTGTTTTGTTTTCATTTCAGGCGCAAGGAGACAGATGTTTAGCAGAGATGGGTTACACCTCAGTTACGACGGTACATCAACGTTAGCATCGAATATTGTATCTGCTGTGTTCTCGCTTTCTACAATTTCCGAGACAACTTCTTCTGTAGGTCCGCAGGTTGATGAAAACCCTATCGTCAGCAACACTGAACAACGCTCCAAGGTTACACCTTCAGATCCACCAAAAACAGTTACCAAACCTGGTGTGCCAATGATGTTAAGAAATCGTCCGCAGAAGTGTAAAATTGTGTTAATTGAAACCGATACAAAGTTTTATTTAAGTACAGATAGTGTTAAGCTCTTTGGTGGTGGGAATGACGCACCTATGTTCACGAAAACGAAAGTAAGGACATTTATAATCCATACTCTGGAATCACGAATAATGTAGTTGAAAGTATGAATGCTAAATTAAAAAGACTCATTGACCATAAAGAAAAGGCAATTGATGAAATAGTTATGTACTTACATTATTTACAAGGCAATGATCTCGCTGGATTGATCAGAGCATTCTGTGGAGAAAGCGAATGGACACTCACTGAAAGTTTTAAATTTGCGGCACGCGATCCTGAAACAGTCAGCTTACCGAAAAATGTTTGCCATCCTGATAAATTGATACAGTTAATAAAAGGGGAAATGAATGCTTTGTTGAACAAAAACAGAACAAATAATGATAATACTAACGATATATCGAACGAGAAAGAGACTGATGAAAATATGAAATCTTCAAAAAATCAGAAAGTTATTAAAGGTCCGGTATCACAAAAGTCACTAGCTGTTAAAACTATAGCAGACAATGGAATCGTACTTGTACCAGCTATGGGTGCATTCATGGTAAATGGATCTAACGATAAAAAATATTCTGTAACAATATTCCCAAAAGAAACATGTTCCTGTCCGGCAACTTCAAGATGCTACCATATTATAGCAGCGATGATGTCCGTTGGTATGCCGATTCCCGACGAGAAAAAAGTGTTTAATTTAACGCAACTTCGAAAAAACTGTCGTCCAAAACATTCTAAAAAATGTGGGACCAAGAAAGGTAGAAAAGGAGACAACGATAATGACACTATAATAAATCCGGCACCCGATTCAGTCGTGAAAGTATTTAATGGTGGCAATATTTTCGAAACGCCTAATTCAGAAAGTGTTCAGCAGGCGAAACTCGGATTTGAAATATCTACACCGAAATCTATTCTGAAACGAACAGCATCGAAATCACCTAAATCCACTTTAAGAAAACGTAAACTAAAGTTTGAAGAATCAGATAATATCAAAATACCGAGGTTAGAGACTGATTTATCTTATATAAATGAAGACAATGAATTTATTGAATTAGAACTGAGCCGAGACGACAGTGTATCTGAAGGCACTGCAGCTGGAAATTCCGAAATGTGGCTCAGTGACCTAGGTTTAACAATTACTGATAAAGAAGATTTGATCAACAACAAAAAACTAAATTCTAATCATATGGAAGCAGTGAATAAATTACTAAGAAAACATGTCGGAGATTCTGTGGGCGGGCTTCAGTTAACTGAAAAGGTTCCGATCTTTAATGACACAGAAAACAGATGGTTGACAAAAGTGCATATGGAACCGGTTCAGTCGCCATCTTGTCAGATACATCACACCCACAGTGATCACTGGGTTGCATCTGTGTATCATGAAAACATAGTTTATTTATTGGATACTTTAGGAAATGACCGGAACATTGAACGAATAATTCCTAATGGTTTAAAAATCCAACTTTCACAGATATATGGACAAAATAAAGACGTTTTAAAGGTTCAAATACCAACAGTTATGAAACAAAACAACATAGGAGAATATTTTGGTTTATATCCATCTTACAGATTTTTTTGAAAATGAAGAGAAACAGGGGGAATTCTGTAAATTTCTTCTTATATGCAAATGAGCTGAAAATGTATTGAAATGACTAGATCAGAAGTTTATGCCTTTCCAGTAAGTTTTTCCCTACCTTTGACGATAGTTATTAAAAAGTATAGATATCAACCTCTTTGCTGATATTAGTACCTAAAATTTTCAGCCTGTGAATAGCTGTGGAAATTTGGGACTTCCTTTTTTTGAAGATATAAATAGATCTAAGCTATATTTAGACTAAAGTTTTTTTCAGTATAACAGCATGTAGAGAACCCTTACATACAGTCAAATATTCTTGATATTGCAAGGAAATATAATGCATTTTTTCAAGTGCTTGCTGTTTCTTATTTTGTGCATACTTGATATAGGTCATTGTCAATGTCAGCTATCATTATACTGACATTTGAAGTTGTTGTTTTTTTCTAAATTACCTCCCTTATATATGCATTTTTCTTCATTCATTTTATTGATAATTACTTCCCTTTATGTTTAGCAAAAATTCTCAGATTGCATTTAATTAACTCCCTTTATTTAACATGAAACATTCTCTTGTGTAATGATTATTTGTATATTTTACTTTCAGTGTCTGATACATGTAGTTGCAGTCTGTCTTTGGAAGCTGTAGAAATAACAAGAAAGGGACTGACATAGTGGTATAGTTTGTTATATATGAAGTTTATTGATGGCATTCATGTCATGATGAAATCATTAAAGTATAACATACATTGATTTTCTGACAGTCATGTGTTATTACATTTGAACTCAGACTGTTTTATAATCAGGTTCATGATATTTTTTAATATACATTGTATACAATAGTTGCATTTTTTTCAATATTAATTGCAGCTTTATAAATTAGAACACTTCAGGTTCATGTTTGATATAGTTTATTAATGATTATAATTTTAATCATACAATGAGTTATAAGATATTTTATTAATTTTAATATATTTATATTAATATATGTAAAAAGTCTGTATTAAATGCATAGGTCATCTTTTGTACAAAAATAAAGAAAAAATAAATGTTGTATAATTTTCATTTTCAGTTTTGGTAGGGAAAAGTTTGAGTATGTACATGCACAGTTGTTTGACCTGTCTTACCCTGTGGCAGTCCAAGCAGATGTTACCATTATGAAAAATGCAGGAGGTAATATGCTTTTGTATGTTAAACAAAGGTCTCAAAGCATTTATAATATGCTGTATGGCTACATTTTTGCTCCTGAAATAACTGTACAAGACAGCTATAAGACTGACATTCCTGACAAGATGTGAACCTTCTGGACTTTATGTCAGCCTGGCATAAACATTTCTTTCCTGTAGCTTTGTGTATCCCTCAATTTACTAAGTACATATCTCCATTCAAAATAATGATAGTAGATATGGTTTAGTAATAAATGTGTGATAGCTTTGTAATGTCAACATTTCAAAAGTAGAATGAACATGTACTTTGATAATAAATATTGAAATACAAATTTCAGTATATTGTATCAGTCAGCAAAAACATGAAGTACATTTGTATCTTTGTATTAAGATAATTAAAACAATTATATTCAAATGCTTTGACACTGATTTTATGTTGAATTCCTAGAATGTGTGTGAATTAATGTTTTACAATATTTCAGAACTTGAAGACAATGGTTAGTGCAGAAGGGACATAAAAGTTATGATAAAAGTAACAGATATAAATAAGGTAAACTATTGTGATAAAAAGACATGGCCAGTGCTGCACATCACAAAGGCAATATTTGAATTTAATTTTTTGTCACTTATGAGTTCTGTAAAGCTGATTTTGCAATATATATAAAATGATTAGGATTATTTTTTTTTACTGTGATCATTTTTTCACATGATTTTGTCAAGACTGACAATTTGTTCATTGGAATAAGATAATTAAAGGCGGCATTGTGTCACATAAAAATATGTCTGCATAGTTGCCAAACATTAAATGTCAAATTGTAAACAAGGAAATTCTAAATTTGGAAAATCCTTTGTTGTTTTTCTTCATTTAGCTCAGTTGAAGGAGATGAAGTTTGAAGCAATTTTCACAATACAACCTCTCCAGAGTAGTTCACTCTGAAGCAAAAACCTCTCTTTAACAACATCATGAGAATTTCCCTAAGCTAAAATAGAACTATCAAATTTACTTCTCCAGAACAACAACCTCAAAATAGCTAAAATATTTGTATATCCCACAGGGTATTGCTCTACAGAGGTTGCATTGTACTTATAATATCTATGATTTCAAATGCTTTAAGAAAAACAACACTTTTAACAAGGGGAAAAGTGAACATATATTACTCATAAGGTGAAGTTTTGGCAGTTCTCAAGTTCATTGTTTTTGCATGCTATATAAAAGCACTTTAGGTAGTTTATCATTATTACATCATATACTAATCAGAGATTGTAGGTTGTTGTTTTAGGGTGAGATCATAGGTGAACATCATCAGATTTATCTGTTTATTTTTTTCACCATTTTATTGAATATGTACATTGAATGTTATAAAATATGCAATCTTTTCAGACAGTCCTATTAAATAACTTGTCATTTAGTGGATCTAAGTATATGTAAAATTTAAATAAAGCAGCAAGCCAAGTAGCAACACAATCTGGCTGCTTAAAACAGGTAGTTCCTTAGACAAGTTGAAATTAGACAAAATGTCAATTTGTAGAGTTACCTGACTTGCTGCTTGATAATATATTTCTAAGATTAGAATATCTGCAAATGTCTAAAATGATGTTATAATTGTTTTAAAAACTATCATGTTTTATTCTCTTTATGTAATAAAGTTTTACATTTGTATTTCCAGAAGTGCTACAAGTGTGTTGTCATGTGAAATGGAATTTACCCCAACTGTGCTGCATGATGTATATTCAAGTGCAAGACAGCCATGCACCAGCTGTAAACTGAGATGGACCCATATAATAAATATGTTGCCTTTCCTATGTATTATCATCTGTACAGAATGTGTTCATGACAAGACTGTATACATGTATTGTTAAATAATTTTTTATTTCCATTATTGCATGCATGTAAGAAGCAAGCATTTAACAATTGCAGTCATAGAAGTGTTCAAATGTGATCAATCTAATTTAAAGAAACACATTTAATTGGACTTTTTAAGTTTCATAGTATTTTTGGTGGGGATTGACCCAGTCATTCAGCAACTTATACAGTCTGTGTGTCATTTCTTGTATGTTATAGTTTTCTTAATAATACATTAAATGTCAAAGTTATGGTAAGATGAACTCATTCATCACTTGTAGATTAATGTTAAAGCAGTTCAACATTTTACCATAAGTTAACTAATATTCTATTTAACCAGAGTTGTCACATATTTTCATATAAATATTTGTATAATACAGTCTAATCTAATCTACATATGATGTACAACAATTTTTTAGTTATATTTTATGTTGATATTTTATGTTGTTTTCATGTCTCAACATATAATTACTAACATCAAAGAAACTTAAGTATTTTACAATTTGGTTGGTATAAATGGTTGTTTTGTTTATATATTTTTTTCCATCCAGGAGAATAAAGAAATATACATTTCAAAATATCTCATCATTCCAGATAAGTACACTACATAATCAAGATAAAAGAAATAAGAACAATATATGTTGGTGGAATTTTATTTTCAAAAATTTGATATACAGTCTTTGTAGTATTTACTTCTTTAGATATGTTGGACTGAAATGGGAATAACAACATACTTTAATTTTTTGTTTTCATAAGTTAATATGGGAATTATTAACTTAACTTAACTTAAAAAGATTTTATCTCACTGTTATGCCATCTGAGCTTTAATATTTTTCAACATTGTCATTGGCAACAAGGCTCAAAATTATTTGTTGTGTATACCTTGCATTCATGTGTGATAAATGCTTTTATGGTATTCTTTAATATAATTTATGCTTTTCATCTTACCATGGATTAAAAAAATATAAATTTATTTGTCTGAAAATTAAGGTAAAAATACTGACTGATTAAATTGCAATATAAGAAAGCTTATTTGAGATAAAGGGAGGTAATTCCATAAAAATATATGTAAAATGTAGATGATAAATGTAATGAAGGGAGGTAATAAAATATTGTGAAGTTATTAGTCTTCATTTCTTTGATGAGCTAATTAATTGTTTTACATTTTGGTTTATTAACTACAAGTATGACCTAACATGTGTACCTGTCCTGAAGGAAATAAAAAAGGTTGTTTGATGTCCTTGTACTGTTAAGTTGTTCCTGTATTTGTTTACATCCATGTCTGAATGAAATGAAGAAACAGACTTTAATGAGGGTATCCCGGGAAAATACCTAAGTTTATTTTTATATCAGCAAATTTGATGAGATAGTCATTCAGGAGTTGTCTATCCTATTTCCAAAAATGCTATGGGGACTAAATTTTTTGGAGTAAATATCTCTTTTAAAAAATAACACACAGCATTTTAATATTGTATATATATTATCTGATGCACTTAGCAATATATATTTGGAGTCAAAATGTTAAAAATTCCGGTTTTAATTTTTTAGTTACAATGTCTAAACTATGTTTGAATAGCTACATCCACAGTTAAATATCATATAGGACAGTCCTTTGTTAAACCCTCTTGCTTGGTAGTACACATTTATTTTATATTAGTAACTACGCTTAAACTGTTGTTCATGTATCAGGAGGGTACTATGGAGTAACTTTCTATATATAACATCTAAATACCCTTTCACGTCGTGTTATCGGTTATCAACTGCCAGCTTACAACAGAGTGATAACACACAGCTTAGAGAGTATTGCAACAACAAGAAATACATTAATATGTTTTAATTTCAGTAAAAAAGTGTTCTTAACATGTATAATAATTACTGATGCATGTCCGCTTTCAATAACTTAATCCGTTTTTGTTATATGTGACAAGAGTGGATTGTAAATTAATACCCCACCCCATCTGGACAAAACGCAAAATAATTTAAAACGGTATCGAAGCGAATACAAAATCTATAGATAGCAGATGAAATAATAAGTTAAAATACTATTTTACAAAATGCTCATTTGTCGTACTAACAGATTTAATACATTTGATGTAAACAAAACCAACTTCCGTTTTCACTGTAACTGTGCAATATTGAAATCGAAAGTTGGACATACTGTATTTTTGTCTAAAAATGGAAACCTTCCGCGATAGGCCTAGATATATGAGTAAGCACAAATGAATTTAATACCAAGTGAAAAAATGTAATCAAATTCAATAAACATATCATTTTTTAACTAAATGAAATTAAATTATAATTGAAAAACAAACCAAAGTCGCCTGCACGCCTCTTATCAATAATCACACCCAAGAAACTGCTACGCGGCTTTGAGCATTTATAAGGGCTGAATTATTAGGACATTATAGAGTGTTACTCTGTTATGTCAATGTATTATTTTGAAATGCAATTGTCTAAAGATGTGTTTAAAAACGGAGAGAGTGTTTAACTTCAACTTCTATTTCAAGTTACTGCCATAAAATCAGTACTGATTACACTTGGCAGGTGCTTGTCAGGAGCAGTTGTTAGTCTAAAAGATATGTTATCTGTGGGAAGTGGAACTAAAAATACAAACTTCAAGTAGGCACTGCCTAATTTAGATATATGTGCATTTAACTGCATCAAAGTACACGGTCTGCAAAATTAATTAAGGTAGTTCTGCACGTTTGGATCGAAACTTTTTCTACAATGTAGAATTTGATTAAACTCTGATTTTTCAAAACTTCAGAATATACCTAGAAAATTCACCAAATAAAAAAGATAGGGTCGTGTGCTTGATTTTTTGCTAGACTGATTTGAAAATTCGGACCTCACGCACTATTTTATAATGGGAGTCATGGGAAAATCATAACTTTCATAAACATTTTCGCGAATAGAAAATATTTCTACATGTAGATTTTGATGAAACTTCTCACAGTCGTAGATAAACACATGGCCTATAATTTGGTGAAATAAAATGTATAGGTCCGTGTGCTTATTTTTGAGATATTTACACATGATTAAAATGAACCGGACATTTCACGCTAATTTTAAAATATTATTTTGATTTTTTTTAACGTGTCATATGTTTTTATATCATATTTTGGCTTCAGAAATATAGCAACAGTGTCATTGTAATACATTTACTAACAGGTTTCGATTAAATCATAAAATTATTTTCATTTCCGTACGCAGAATCCAGGCTTTATTCTACGTTTTCCGGATAAATGACGTTACGCCATCACTTCCGGTTTATCAAACGTGCAGAACTACCTTAAACTATCATTTGCTGTAAAAGAGATATTTGATCTGAAAAAAATTGATCCTGTGTAAAATATTTGGAAAGGATGGAGACAACTCCGCTAAGACTTCATTGCAGACGTAGGTGACTATTGAGGCTAGTAGCAGGTGTCTGTTGACCTAGTACCTCATGCAAACCATGCATTGTTTTACCACTAGGTATAAGCATGCATGAATACTACAATCTGAATATGTAAAGATCAAGTCAATTACTGCCCTGGGGAGGGAAATTGTCACAGGTTTTGCACTGTAATTTGTCAAGAAACAGACGAACTTTTAAAAAAAGTAAAACCCCACAGAATTCAACAAATGTTGAACAAGAGGGCCAAAATGGCCCTATATCGCTCACCTGTTATCATTGCACTTAAGGACAAGAAGGTCAAAAAATCATAATCAAGATCAATCAAAAGAATTATGAGAAAATATAATTGAAATTTTTTTAAAGTTACTTCAAATAAAATTATTTTCAAATCAGGCCAGTAGTTTCATGCCCGAAGGATTACATCAGAGGAGGATAGGAGCAAAATTTTGACTGATGAAGCCCAAAGGACAGGAACAACCAAGGGAAGAAATTGAAAATAAATCTTAGTCCTCAGAAAAAATATCTAAGTCCAAAGGACAGGAACAACAAAGGGAAGAATTTAACCAAAAAAAAAAAATTCTTACAAGGTACACATATGTCAAAATACACCTAATAATTTGAGGTACCATCCATGTTGTACCAAAAAAAGTGGTCTCGGTTTTTCCCTACGGCCAATAATAAAAAATTTACTAAATAAGCAATTAATAGTAACATAAAAGGGAAGTAATTAAAAAAAATATTGTAAGTGAACAAAAGAAGGATCTGCCAAATAAAAACAAGAGCACTGCAATCAACGCAAATGCAGAGCAATATACACACAAAACAAAGTCATAATACCTTTGACTCCTAAGTGTGACCTTGACCTTGAAGTGAGCCATCCGAGACATGCGCTCTGCACGTCGTTTCGATGAGGTGAACATTTGTGTCAGGTTTCTTTGAAGTCCTTCAAGAGTTACAGAGCGGAAGGGAAATTGCTAACCAACAGACAGACAGACAGACAGACGGACACCGAAGCGATAATATAATATGTCCCTTCAGGCGAGATCTTATGGTGATACAAGTTGTGTGCAAGTTTGATTAAAATCAAATCATAAATGAAGCTGCTTGCAGACAAGGTCAAAATAGCTAATTTTGGCCCTTTCAGGGGCCATGACTCTGGAACCCAACAACGGGATCTGGCCGGTTCAAGGAAAGAACCAAGACCTTATGGTGACACAAGTTTTGCGCAAGTTTGATTAAATTCAAATCATAAATGAAGCTGCTATTGTGCAGATAAGGTCAAAATAGCTAATTCTGGCCCTATCAGGGACAATAACTGTGGAACCCATAATGAAATCTGGCCAGTTCAAGAAAGAAACCAAGATCTTGTAGTCATACAAGTTGTGTGCAAGTTTGGTTAAAATCAAATTATAAATGAAGCTGCTATTGTGCAGACAAGGTCAAAAAAGATAATGTTGGCCCTTTCAGGGGCCATAAGTCTGGAACCCATTATGGGATCTGGTCGGTTCAAGAAAAGAACAGAGATCTTATGGTTTACACAAGTTTTGTGCAAGTTTGATTAAAATCAAATCATAAATGAAGCTGCTATTGTGCAGACAAGGTCAAAAAAGCTAATTTTGGCCTTTAAGGGGCCATAACTCTGGAACCCATGATCGGTTCAAGAAAAGAACCGAGATCTTATGGTAACACAAGTTTTCTGCAAGTTTGATTGAATTCAAGTCATAAATGAAGCTGCTATTGTGCAGACAATGTCAAAATAGCTAATTATGGCCCTTTCAGGGGAGGTGGGGGGGGGGGGCATAACTCTAGAACCCATAATGGAATCTGGCCAGTTCAAGAAAGGAACCAAGATCTTATGGTGAATCAAGTTGTGTGCAAGTTTGGTTAAATTCAAATCATAAATGAAGCTGCTATTTTGCAGACAAGGTCAAAATAGCTAATTCTGGCCCTTTCAGGGGCCATAACTCTAGAATCCATAATGGAACCTGGCCAGTTCAAGTAAGGAACTAAGATCTTATGGTGATACAAGTTGTGTGCAAGTTTGGTAAAAATCAAATCATAAATAAAGCTGCTATTGTGCAGACAAGGTCAAAATAACTAATTTTGGCCCTTCAGGGGTCATAACTCTGGAACCCATAATGGCATCTGGCCAGTTAAAGAAAGGAACCAAGATCTTATGGTGATACAAGTTGTGTGCAAGTTTGGTTAAAATCAAATCATAAATGAAACCACTATCGTGCAGACAAGAAATTGTTGACGCACTAAAATAGCAAATTCTGGCCCTTTGATGGGATCTGGCCAGTTTTCGAAAGGAACTGAGATATCACGCCAGTACAAGTTTTGTACAAGTTTGATCAAAATTGCTTGCAAAATGTGGTCTCTTTCTTGTTCACAAGAAATTTTGGACGGACGAACGGACGACGGACGACGGACGAAGGGTGATCACAAAAGCTCATCTGTCACTACGTGACAGGTGAGCTAAAAAGCTACTGCTGGTAAGAGAACAATCTCTGCTACCCATATATATGCATCAAAGTATGGGAAAAATATCTGGAAATATGAGAAAATCAAAGAAAACAATTTCAGGACTGTTAGATGCATGACTGTGCATTATCCTGCATAGCATTTAACATAGATATCATCCTTTTTCATTGCATCGATATAACATAGACAGGTTGTGGATTGACAAAACGTACGTGTTCGCTCGACAATTTCACTCCAACAGATTTTTCCCTTGTATAAAGAGGGCTTAGGATAAGATGGGGATTAAAAGTATATATAGTATATACATGTAGCGAGAAGATAAAAGATCTACAGGTCTAAGGTTAAAAGCAGTATGCACCGGTCTATTCATGCCAGTGTTAGCCACTGAAACTTAAAATTATAGTAAAAACCTCAGAAGTCTACGGCTATTATTTCTTGACGATTACAGACACCGTAAATTTGGCCGACTCATTTTTTTCTACATTCGTACGCTTTAAACATTTTTTAAACATTTTTTTAATGATAAGGTATTATTGTTTCGGCAATGAAAACTCTCACAAACCATCAACTAGATTGTTTTATTACATGTGTAGTAAAGTCAAGTTTCACTTGTTTATTAACATTGATGAAATAATTCAGTTATCATATTTTTATTTATATATTCTTATCATGTCCAGTCATGTGTCCACTTGTGCATACACACTTGTTTAGTTAGACAGACTACGTTTTGACTGGTCAACTTTGCTTTCGCACAAATAACAAATTTTTGGCGCGAACTAATACTTGCACGACCGTCTGTACACCATTCTTTAGAAACTGTTAAAAGTGAACGCAAGTTCCTTTCTACTTTGCAGTATAGTAAACAGTCCTTTTCTTTGGACAACTTACTTTCCTTGAGAATCAGTTACGAGGGAACACAAAATCCTTCTACTTTATAGTAAATTGTCCTTACCTTTGGATAACTTACTTTTTAGTACTTAAGTGTACCATTCATAGACGTATCTGTTATTAAGAAGTTTGGAAATTAAGGTCTTCTTTTTTAACAAAAGATTTTCAAAGTTTGCTGATTACTAAATATTAACTCGCTTTATATTGTTGTCTGATTTTTCTTCAGAAGTAGTCAACACAATTGACAGTTATTGTTGCTGAGATAATATCTTATTTATCTCTCCATATCAACTCATCTTTATTAGTTTCAAATATCTTTGGAAGAGACTTTCCACACAACAATTAGATTTTTATACGTTGTCAAATAATTCTGTTTTCAACACTGAAGCAGAAAAAAATGTTAAAATTGGTATACTTTCAAAAATTCCGATGGGAAATACAACGGAACCACTAACTGTCGTCCGCGACACTTGTGAATATAAAATAAGTACAGTTAACATTGGCACATGCGCAGGCATATATGTCACAGGGTGAGAAAAAAATGGCAGACCGGAACTCGAACCCGGGGCCTCGGAATACCGTTCCGATGCTCTACCGACTGAGCTACCCTGCCGCCTACACATTTTCTCTCCGTTTTAATTTTCAAGTCCTCTACCGTGACATATGATGACCTCGACTTCCACTCGTGTAACTCATTTCGAATTTCGCCTCAGGCACTTGGGATCTTTCATAACAAAATTCTATGCTCTCCAATTTCTGTTACGCTCTTAAGTCGTAAGATGGGAGTTCGTCCGGGATTAGACTTTATCTAGTGCCTAAAATGGTACGTTCTATTCCAAAATGGCATTTACGTCATCCTTTTAAGAGTTACGGTCGCTTACTTATAGCCTCCATATTTCACGGTAAAGGACTTATAAATTAATGAAAAGGGCAGAAAATGTGTACGGGGCCGGGTAGTTCAGTCGATAGAGCATCGGAACGGTATTCCGAGGCCCCGGGTTCGAGTCTCGGTCTGGCTGCACATTTTTCTCACCATAGTAATTACACATTTATTGGCGCTATATTGTATTTTTTGCCCTGATGAGTATAAACGAAACCGGTAGGCAAATATAATGTAACTCATGTAATGTTGTTTATGTTTTCTTTATATATATATTTCCGGATGTTAATAATTCCATGATGTTGTACGAAACCTAAACAGAAGCGATATGGGAGGAGGAGAGCAGGAGATGTGGAAAAAATAATTAATACTTTGAAAACCAAAATATACAGTCAAACTATCTTACCGAAATTTCCGAACTACTGCTTTTCAGTTGTTGTTTATTTTTTTCATTCTGGGATATTTTGGCGCATGGAAACACCGCCGAAAATACTCTGCTTTCTATTTCACGTTCTGGAAAAAGGTTTAATGAAAAAAAGCGAAATAGAATTATGAATGAAAGCAGTGGTCCAGTGGTAACACTGTCGGTAAATTTCAAGAATACTTTCGAATCATGAAATCGTGAAATCAAGAAATCGTGAAGTTTTTTCGTGAAATCGTGAAATCGTGAATTCATGAAGTGGAAATCGTGAAATCGTGAATTCATGAAGTTGAAATCGTGAAATCAGGAAGCAGAAATCGTGAATTCGTGAATTCATGAAGTGAAAATTGTGAAATCAGGAAGCAGAAATCGTGAAATAATGAAGTTGAAATGTCACCAAGGGTCTTTCGTAGTTATCAGAATATAGATTGAATATGTTTTTGTTTTTTTAAAAATAACTGTGTCTCATGCAGAGCAGTTTCTGGTTTCGGTTCGAAACATGTTGTCGGATTTGGCAAGGAAAGCTGAAATTGTACCCGACTATTCTAGAATCGTGCAAGGGGTATTTAAGTTTTAACTTTTAAAGTTGGGAGGAAACAAACTTTTAGAAGTATTTGCTGATAAAAGCTGGGAGGACAGAATAAAAGAATAAGGAAAATAAAGTATTGAACTTGACTACATATTACAATTGGATCAAAATAAAATGAAATGAAACTTAGATAATTTACATGTTTATTTAGGATACTGCATGCACTCAAATTTATACAAATGGCACCTGCTGGGCAATTAAGATGTATCAATAATAAACTTAACCAGTTAAGCTTAAGTAATTTGTTTGACAATTTTAATACAAACATGTATGGATTTTAAATCTAGCTATTTCCCGTCCGTATAAAAAATAAGGGATTAGTATGTGAAAAAATGGCAAATGACCATAAATGCTACACCTAACTAAAATATGTAAATTTCAAGAATACTTTTGAATTTGAAAGTTATTTGTGTAATATTAAAACAACTGTTTAAAAATATTATATAAGTTAGATTTAGCGATGTAAGAAATCAAAATACAACAAAACAAATGATAATTTCACTCTAAGGAGAACCTTTACATGTTCAAATTTAATTCAAAATTGTCATGAAGTCGCTGATCTAATTTTGAAGTAAAAATACACACCTTTTCTTAACAATTCGATGTTGAAAATTAAGCCATTTAGTTATTTTAATTCTTATAGAAGAGCAGTTTTCTTTTAGTTTCAAATTTTAAAACTTTGCAAAAAATCCTAAAGATGATTACTTATTTTTGTAGTTTCTGTTTAAATAAGTTCTCTTAGACATTCTGCACATCTGCCTAGACATCAAGTAAAATGAACACTAATGAATAATTAAGATGAAACACTGATGCAACGTAATTAAGCATACACAGAAATACCCGAAATTATAGCTGTTCGTTGGATATCTCATGTATTTTTAGAATTAAATTAGTTACAAATCTTTTGTTTAATCGAAACGATAAAGGTAATATTTATAATGCTTTGAAATGCTTTTCAACGTAATAAACTCATTCATGGATACAAATTTTGATATCGTCTTTCTTTAATTTCATTATTTCTCCGTTTATAGTTAGGCCTAGACTAGCCACTAGACTGATAATAATATATTTTTTCACATTTTTCCTTTTTTGATGAATTTAATTTCACAGAGACAAAAACCAGTCTATTTTAGAGATTTTCACAGATGAATGATGTTGAAATTATCATATGATATTGGACTTAGAATATAGACTGGCTCAGTTCACTACATTTAATCATAAAAATGTAAAAAAAGATATATCATAGTCTAGGAGCTAGTCTAAGTTAGGCCCGATCTTCAAAAAATTTCATGCGGAAGAGTATATAAGCCAGCGTAAATTCCCGGTACTAGTAATTCAGGTTTCGGAGTTTTAGGACTGGTCTTCCAGTTTCTGCAATTCGATTGGCTTATATAATTTTATTAAAAGATTTTTCAGATTAAAGTACTTATAATTATCGCTTAAATGTGTTTAGCGCACTTTTTTCAGAAAGGGTATTTGTAATAAGGAATTCTTTCTGTGTTCGAATGTGCATTTACTTCGACTGACCGGCCGTGTGACATTCTGTATAGAATTATTGCTTTATGGGTGGTATAAAAAGTGTATAAAACAAGATTCCTTGCTGTTAAAGTAACAAAACTTATGATAATCATCTATATTTTATAATGTGCTAATTGAGCCGCTAAAAGAGGTTGCGTAAATCACCACATGTAATCGCTAATCAGCTGCAATCATTACCATACCATTGAAATGATTCGGTGATAATCGACGAAAAAGGAATTAATTAAGTGCAATATAATGGTGCATTCATATACTTACCCTTTTGAGACGATTTTTTAAAATGAAATTACTACTTATGACTTAAAAGATGACGGAAATAATGAACAGTATTTTCAATAAAAATGCAACATTTTGCCTAAGTGTATTGCAATGTCTTTTTTTAAATTTCAGCTATATTTTTAAGTATTGTAAACGGAAATAGAGCTCGTTGATAGCTTGAGAATGTCGTACAAGAACTCGTGTTTGTAAAAACAACAGTAAGACAGTTACATAAGAATATTGTATAAAATCGTTATAATCGATGGACTATCAGAGTTGTTGGAGGAGGGGCTTTTAGTTTTATACAAATTAATAAAATCTGCATCTTAATATGTTGGCCTTTGCAATAAAGATATGTAGACACTAAATATGAAAATGGCGCGTCGTTTAATGGCAGATTCAAATAGTTCTCATACTATTTTGCATTCCACTTACTGAAATCATATTACAAGGCTTTGCTGGGCATTTTGGTAGCATTTTCATCCTTCAGTGATGAAAGAAATTCGGATTAAACTGGAAATCCGGATTTGAAGGTTCCAATTAAGGATAAGCATTTAGATCGATGTAAATCCGTTGCATTTTCGTTTCTGGGATTGGGGTGGGGGAAGTTGGGCCGAGAATACCAAGCTATAAGCAATACAGTGGTCCGCAGATGTAAACATTCAGCCAAATTATTTCTATTATTGAATTTTGATGTAAATTTGATAATAAGGAAATTTCGCGCTGTTAAAACCTAATTCTGTGTCAAAACGTAAACGTTTTATACCATTTAAACGTATCATAAAAAAAACATTCTAATAATATGCTTGTCTCTGTTAACACACGCTTACGCTAGAATGACGTCACATTAACGTGTGTTGACGTCAAAGCTTTTGTTGCGACCAAGAAAGAGACGCGACGTTGGAGCTAAGTCATTTTTGTCTATATTTTCTATTAAAGAAGTTTCACTATCGCTATTTATGATACAATATATGTATCATGTAATATATCTTCTGAAACTAGAAACCAAACTCTATTTCATTTTATAGCTTTTAGTTAATCCAAATAAGCTATTAGCGATTTTCGCGGGCCTAAAAGGACCTAACACAAAGATTCTGCTGTAGAGATGTAATGGGAAATTTCATGCAGACAGATGAAAAACAAAAACATGTCTGACGTTCATGAAATTTCCGTGAAATGATCGTCTGCCGTAAAGTACTGACATCATACACGTAAAACAAAACAACGTAATCAGAAACGCGTCAGATACACTTAAAAAGTTCAGACATGGGTGTGTGGGATTCAGTAGAAAAGGACTTGTGGATTTAAGAAAAGTTTTTAATTCTTACTTGACTCGTTTTTTTTTTTAAACAAACAAATCTGTAATATTCCACGCAGAAAATATTATTATTGTTCTTATTCGGAAAATGTATATATCTGGCATTTTATTTCAATGTCGCTAGTACTGACACAACCGCCCCCAGTTTTCCCTAAATAGGTTTGCAGCAGTTACATGTTTTGGTTAACTCGAGTTTGCGTTTTTGTTATTTGAATCTTTTGCTCTCCTTAATATAAGTTTGTACTTCTTTGAACAGTATATCATTCTGGGATTCAGTTAAAGTATCAATGCCAAATAAAAGTTTCTTTGCGCTTAGAGGATGAAAGGCTCTAGTATTAATGAATAATGTTCGCCCCTGAAGTGTATATCGTTTGCAAGTAAAAAAAATAATGCTCAGCATTTTCATTCTCAGCACCACATTCACAGGACGGGCTCGGAAAGAGATGATTTTTATACAAATCAGAATTTAGATTACTGCAATTATTTATTATACGGGCATGATGAACGGCTGAAAACCCTTCGCCTTTAGTGAAAAAAAGATGGAACTACTGGCGGTTGATATAATTCTTTCAGTTTACTTTTAAAAGAAGATAGTGATTCTCAGTCTCGGATATTTACTGGAAGATCATTCCAAAGTTGTAATGCTGATGGTAAGACTACGGTGTTCCGTTTGGACAATCGTGACATTTTATTTAATACTAAACCGCGATGCACGATGGTACGATGATGAAACAACGATGGCACGATGGTGAAAACGCGATGGCACGATGATGAAATCGCGATCGTGCGATGGTACGATTGTGAAACGTCGATGTAATATCGCGTTTTCATCATCGTACAATCGCGTTTTCATCATCCTACCAACGCGTTATCACCATCGCACCATCGCATTTTCATCATCGTACCATCGCCTTCCGGTGGTCATGCGCAGTGATACAGTATATGTGTCAGTAAAATACAGGCTTGATACAATCTCATTTTCACATTGCACTATGTACCTTCTACATCCTAACAAGAATAAGCTGAGTTTGAATAATACCATGTGACTATTACACCCAGCTTTTTATTTATTTTCTTGCATACATAAAATACAAAGGACGTGGCCTTGAAGATTTTACAGTTTTAATGAACTGAGCACTGAACATTTTGTAAAACATTTTGCAAATCAGCAGAATCTAACTGGTAAATTACGTCTAACAAAATACATTGAGATACATTCATCTATTGTTGACAAAAATACAACTGTACGAGACTATGCATTTCTATCCGGAAGGCGATGGTACGATGGTGAGAACGCGATGGTACGATGGTGAAAACGCGATGGCACGATGGTGAAACCACGATGGTACGATGATGATAACACGCTGGCACGATGGTGAAAACGCGATGGTACGATGGTGAAAACGCGATGGCACGATGGTGAAACCGCGACGGTACGATGATGAAACCGCGATGGTACGATGGTGAAAACGCGATGGCACGATGGTGAAACCGCGACGGTACGATGATGAAACCGCGATGGTACGATGATGATAACGCGTTGGCATGATGGTGACAACGCGATGGTACGATGGTGAAAACGCGATGGTACGATGATGATAACGCGATGGCACGATGGTGAAATCGCGATGGTACGATGATGATAACGCGATGGCACGATGGTGAAACCGCGATGGTACGATGGTGAAACCGCGATGGTACGATGATGATAACGCGATGGCACGATGGTGAAAACGCGATGGCACGATGGTGAAAACGCGATGGTACGATGAGTTTGTTTTTCATAATTCAAACAATTAAACATCAACTTGTAGTTCATAAAAGGAGTGGCTATAACTACTACCTATTTTAGACATATTTTCTGATATATTCTTTTCAATCGAACCTTGAAGTCAAACAAAATCTGTTTATGTTTAGCCTAGTAAAATATGGCTAAGATTTTGTCAGCATTTGACCGTATTCATATTTAACACTCAGATAAAACTTCTACCGTTTTTATCAGTATATTACGGAACGTTTGGACAATCGTGACTTTTTATTTAATACTAAACCGCGATGCACGATGGTACAATGACGAAAACGCGATGGCGCGATGGCAGGATGATGAAACAACGATGGTACGATGGTGAAAACGCGATGGCACGATGATGAAATCGCGATGGTGCGATGGTACGATAGAGAAATGTCGATGTAATATCGCGTTTTCATCATCGTGCCATCGCGTTTTCACCATCGCACCATCGTGCCATCGCGTTTTCGTCATCGTGCCATCGCGTTTTCACCATCGTACCATCGCATTATCACCATTGTACCATCGCGTTATCATCATCGTACCGTCGTGGTTTCACCATCGTACCATCGCGTTTTCACCATCATACCATCGCGTTTTCACCATCGTGCCATCGCGTTATCGTCATCGTACCATCGTGGTTTCACCATCGTACCATCGCGTTTTCACCATCGCACCATCGCGTTTTCACCATCGTACCATCGCCTTCCGGTTAGAAATGCGTAGTCCCGTACACTTGTATTTTTGTCAACAATAGATGAATGTATCTCAATGTATACTGTGAGAAGAAATTTACCATTTAGATTATGCTGTTTTGCAAGATGTTTTACAAAATGTTCAGTGCTCAGTTCATTAAAAATGTAAAATCTTCAAGGCCACGTCCTTTGTATTTTATGTATGCAAGAAAGTAAATAAAAAGCTGGGTGTAATAGTCACATGGTATTATTCAAACTCAGCTTATTCTTGTTAGGATGTAGAAGGTACATAGTGTAATGTGAAAATGAGATTGTATCAAGCCTGTATTTTACAGACACATATACTGTACCACTGCGCATGACCACCTGAAGGCGATGGTACGACGGTGAAAATGAGATGGTACGATGGTGATAACGCGATGGTACGATGGTGATAACGCGATGGTACGATGATGAAAACGCGATGACATGATGGTGAAAACGCGATGGTACGATGACACGATGGTGAAAACGCGATGGTACGATGATGAAAACGCGATATTACATCGACATTTCACCATCGTACCATCGCACCATCGCGATTTCATCATCGTGCCATCGCGTTTTCACCATCGTACCATCGTTGTTTCATCGTCGTGCCATCGCGCCATCGCGTTTTCGTCATCGTACCATCGTGCATCGCGGTTTAGTATTAAATAAAAAGTCACGACTGTCCAAACGGAACACCGTAGTATATGTATTATTTTTAGTTTGTTTAGCTTCAGTTTTAGTTTCAATTTTAAAAATTCATATAATTAAATTTCAGAAATACACGACTTTGATTTTTTTCTGTAAGTACTATTACAACAGAGAAATGATTCTGGTCCAAAATATTAAAGAAAAATTAATGTTAACATTGCAATTATTCATTATAACAAAAGAAAGGAATTTCAGTGAAAAACTGCATAACATCTTACCCATTTCACATTTTTCTCGACAGCTTCAACAATTTTCATCCGATCATGACAAATCAAACACCAAAATAATCCTTAACAAATTGTCTTTATGCTGATAACACACATTTACATGGAAATATATAATATCATACCATTATTTTATTTGAAAAATATGGAAAATTCTAAGTGCAACAACATAAAGCTTCCAAAATGACTTTTTCTAGATGCGTTTTTTGCCACTACTTGAAAACTGTTTGAGCTAGATCAATAAAATTTGGCGCAGAACTTCTTCATATTTAGTGTTATGAAGTGTAAATGTTAAATTGCAATAAAGGGTTATGAAATTTATGTAAACCATGTATAACAATGTGATATTCTAAATGCTCCCTATATTGTGTTTCACCCGAATACAAAAAGGTCAATAATAGGTTTTTGTGTCCTTTTTATTCATAATAGAACTTTAACAAATATGCAAACCGCTGTACCGTTTGTATATCTTAGCAACAATACTGCTCAAAGAAGCCATGATTTGTCTTTACAAGGCTGAGAAATACAGTGGGTATTTTCATTGTCGGAAATTCCTATCTTTTGGACAAATTACTAGATAAAACGACTTTTCTCATGAACCACTTGATGGATAATCAAGTTTTATTTTCTATAGCATTATCATCAGGCCCTCTCCATTTTTTGTTTCAAATGGGGGATGCGTTGTACCTCTTTGGGGCCGCTAGAGCTTAAGATAGAAATGAATTCTTCAGATTTGATCGCTAGCATTAGCATAAGGTCCTCTCCCAATGTTTTTCAAATGCTTAACTTCTTTTAGGAGCCGCTAGATTTTTAAGATCATAGAAATACGCTTAAACTACTTCTTCTCGAGAACCCCTTGATAGATCTTCATTAAATTTGATCTGTAGCATCAATATAAGATCCTTTCCAATTTGTTTTCAAATGTGTGTATGTGTGTGGGGGCTGGGGGAGGCGGGTACTAGGTCCCTTGTATGGGGCCGCTAGACCTAAAGATAGAAAGTTTTATATATTTAAACAAACTCTCTTCATTAACATCTGCATGGAGCTTAATCAAACTTTGTATGTAGCATTACTGTAAGGTCTTTTCTCAATTTAAATCAAGTTAGGACACTTTTATGTGCAATTAGAGCTTAAAATGGAAATACCATTACACATCTTCTCATGAGTCGCTTGATAAATTTTCATCAAACTTTGTCTGTTGCATTTTAATAAGATCCTCTCCGATCCTTGTTTCAAAAGTGGGTGCTTGGCCAATTTTCGGGGCCGCTATAGCTACAGATGGAAATAAGTTTAGAAAAAACTTCTTCTGGTTTGATCTGTAGCATTATTATCAGGTCCTCTCTAATATTTATACAACTGAGGGAGCTTAGCATTAAACGAGATCTTCTTATGAACCGCTAAATGGATCAGTCTCGGTCTGTAGCGTCATAGTTTGGCCCTTGTCCGAATTCGTTTACAATGTTTGGCCCTCTTTTATGGGCTGCTCGACCTAACATAGAAACAGCTTTAAACGACTTCTTCTCATGATCCGCTTCATGGATCTTCATCAAACTTGGCATGTAACATCAGTATAAAAAGATTCTCTCCTAATTTAATTTAAATAGTGGCATCGGTCCCTTTTACGGGCAGCAAGAGCTAAAATATAAATATCTTTAAATAACTTCTCTTCATGAATCGCTTGATGCCGGATTTTCGTCACATTTGGACTGTAGTATCAAAATAAGGTCCTCTTTGTTTAAATGAGGCACTTGGTCACTTTTAGGGGTCTTTAAAGTGAAATGTAGGATTGTCACAAAATTTGTTAAACTAAGCCAATTATTGTGCTTTAAAGTATCACACGGAAGCTTCAAAAATATTACATCATATTTAAGGTACTATGCGCCACCTAACGATTTTCAACGGACTTTTAAGAAATTTTGCTAAATTAAAGCTGACGATATTTCCGATGTTTAAGAATTGAAGCTGTAACTACAAATAAAAATTGGCTATAATGCACTGTACCCCGGAACGCGTTTCCTGTTTCAATAAAAGGACTGTTTGTTTTTCTATGTCATGTATAGGAGAGCATTTTCTCGAAATCATTCATTTATTTCAAGAATTTCATGAAATAATATCTTCGTTTTATCATTATTGAATTCAATATCATTATATCCACAAATATAAACAGAAACTGAATTTAAATTAATGGATATTTACGAAATAAATATAAAAAACATTGTTATTTTAACTGGGGGTAGGGGAAGCGCCACGATAAATAGAGCGAAATCTAAAACGGCGACCCCCATTTTTCTTTTACGGAATCGATAGCGATTGAAATTTTGCACGCTTGTTCAAATTTATTAGAAAAACTATCTGGCAGTTTCTTAAATATGGGCGTCTTTACGCAAAAGTTTTGGCGAAACTCGTCGTCAGTTTTGCGTGTTTTGCATTCATAAATCGTTTGCCTCCGACGTAACGTCGAAATAAACTTGACAAATTATATATCATTAGAGAGATCATTTTAATACAAACTTGAAAATAAAGAATTTTTGCCGTATTTTTGTTGTATATAAAAAATCTTCTTAAAAACCTGTCAGATACATCATTTTGCGCTTTGCTGAAAAACGACATTAGTGGTCATGTTTGAAGATTTACAGCTGCAAAACTGATAATATTAGAAAACTGAATAGAATACCAGCCAATCGGAAATATTGTCAGCTTTAATTTAGCATAATTCCACATTTTATTGTAAATAATAAAACTTCCAACAAAAGCTCTCTCCCCACCCCCACCCCCGTCGCCACCGATGTATCTTTATTACACTTTCGGACAAATTATATAACTCCCATCATTCAATAAATCGATACTTGATCAGCTAATCGAAACTCCGTCTCTCATAAAAATTAGCCAATTGAAACCAGGGCGCCTAGAATGCGTCACGCCCTATCAGCCAATAAAAACCTATGCGCTACAACAGCGCCAGAACGTCGGTTAATCAAAAACTTATGATCTGAGGCTGAAATTAAAACCTATGATCCCGACTGAAAACACAGGTTTTGGCCATTTGCACAAATATTCTGAGAACCTAGGTTCTCTGAAAAACTTGTGATCTGAAGTGAGAACATAGGTTCTCGGCCGAGAACCTAGGTTCTCACCTGAGAACATAGGTTTTTGTATTTATTGTGCAATCCGCGTGTCATACACTACCCTATTAAAGAATATTTTAGGCGGTCGGATAAATATGACTTGATCTAAGATTTTTTTTGTGAAACAATATATTTTTGTTAACAGCATCTTAATATAGATAGATCTCTACCTATTTAATCATTTGTCGTTTTAAAATGTAAAATAGATGTGGTAATTCTTATATGCATTTTCGTTTGTAAGTGATCTTAAAGCAAAAAAAAAAAAAAAAAAAAAAAAAAAAAAAAAAATACATTTAAAAACAAATGTTTGTTTTAATTTAATTTCTAACTATTTTGTGCATTATTTCTAAAATGTTTGTCATGAAGAATTAAAACTGGTCGAATCGTTATCATATTATCATGATAAGCGTAATGAGAACTATGAGAATATATTTTATTTGAGAATATATCCCACTGGATACCAAACAATGTTTTAATTCCATTTTAGACAAAAGTCATATGAAATACATCATCAATGGAATGTTTTACGCAAAGTTTTTGTAAGCACCTGTATCTAACTTTCATGGAAAATGAAAAATATGGAGTCGTGTCCGTCAGAACTGTGTCTCATTTTGTACCAAGAAAAAAATGATTTTTTAAAGTAATTTTACATTTTTTCCGTACAAAACGGAATATAAATATTTTAGAACTTTGATAACATGTGTGTGTACCAATGACAGCTGTTCAGACTTAAAAGTTTTAGCACCTTTGACATTTCCTCTTACTTCGAAGACTTTAGCCAGAAATATTTACTTTCACGACAATTTTTATGGACATTCATTTTATGGACGTTCATTGTCGTATAAACAACATTGCTCTAATAATATCAAAGCGATTGCACGCATAATCTGACGTCATTCACAAAAAAGATTAAAAAATGGCGCCGTTCAAAATTCTTTCAAAATTGGACGCCAAAGGTTCCCAAAGAACATTAAATTTTAACTTTAACTATTTTATGGCGGTAAAGGTCAATACTGAACTAAGAGGACTTATGATTTTTCACTGGATTTAACAATATTTTAGAATGTAGTTCTATCGGAAGGCAAATTAAAATTCAACGCGATCGAATTTTTTTTGGTTGTTCTATTTAGATGTCGAAAAGATCGATAACTTGACATTTAATTTGATTCCCTGATAATCACTTATTTTTGTAGAAAGCTGCCGCAAAAGGTTAGAAAAATAATTAAATGCTAAGTTTATATGTTTTTATGGGTAGAAACCACTGCGCGATTCATGGATTTGCAAGAAGTCCTGACTTTGTTTATGCCCGTATAAATAGCATTCAGTCGAGCCCGCCCGCTTAGTGGGGAGAGCGAGAGAGTCTACGGATCGCGAGGTCGCGAGTTCGATCCCCGGGCGAGGCGTATGTTCTCCGTGACGGTTTGATAAAAGACATTGTGTCTGAAATCATCCGTCCTCCACCTCTGATAATTCATGTGGGGAAGTTGGTAGTTACTTGCGGAGAACAGGTTTGTACTGGTACAGAATCCAGGAACACTGGTTATGTTTACTGCCCGTTGCTACATAACTGAAATATTGTTGAAAAAACGGCGCTAAACCCAAAACAAATAAGAAAAGACAAAAACATTCAGTCATTCTAAAATGATCTTATTATAAGCTTTTTGACTCGACTAAGCAGATTTCTGTTAAATTTCATTTTTGGTTGCGGGTTTACCCGCTACCAAAGTTAAGTGTAATTCTGACAATCATATAGCATCTTTATTTGATTCCAAATTCCAAATCACATCCAAAGGATGTTCATGTGCTACACAAAATAGTCCCATTCATGAACAATGCGGATTAATTATCAATGATCAAGCAGTTCTGATTCAAACTGTATCCATTCATAGATCATTGTTTAAGATTATATAAGATCTATCAATGATAAGGTTTTCAGCCCATAGTTACATCACAAGCTAGGTCAGACAGAGTTCATCTTAGAAATGAAGCACATTTGTATTTGTTTTTTCTCAATGTATATTTATAGATTGCTATTTAAACAGAAAATAAATCTAACAAAACCCGCAACCACCAGACATCTCAAGGCTTTGATTGATATATAGTTGAAAGAGTCTCTAGAAAGCTTTGTCAGGATTGTATTACATTTGCTCCTGATAATTTTGAACAACTATTGAATAAATAAACTGTAATTTTAAGTCTTTTAAATTTATGGATTTTAGCAATTCAGGTATGTTAAGTTTCTCATTTTATTTTGCTGTTTGAAATTAAATGCTTAATGCAATACATAAGGATCTCTTTTACTTTTTAGACCTTCTTGGGATGTCTTCTGTTCCAAATACAGTTTCTGACAAAGTGAAATATTGGATTTTTTCCCAATTAATCTATATGTAATCTGATTTTTAAAATGTAATACAATATATGTATTTGTATATTGATTGTTTTATTTATTTATTTATTCAGGGTAACAAAATATAAAAGTTGTTTTCCTCGATAATTGGAAGACAGGATCTAAGCTAGTCCCAATCAGTGACTCTAGTTACCTCCCCTGACAGTCCATCAGACTGAAATGAAATGAAAGTGATAATTACGTCACGAGTTGGACTAGATCTCAGCCACACATTGTTGTTACATGATCAGTTTATAAGTTATTTTTTAAAACACCAGTGCATTTGTAGATTTGCAGAAGTGTAGGCCTGTATAGTTGATTATTACATTAAATAAACTGTCTTGAGCAAAGAAACTTCAGAAGAAATCATTTAAAACATATAAATTGTAATCAAAGCCTTGAGATGTCTGGTGGTTGCGGGTTTTGCTAGAATTATTTTCATTTAAAATGCAAATCTATAAATTTTATATACATGTATAAGAAACAAATACTAATGTGCCTCATATCTAAGATAAACTCTGCCTGACCTTACATGAACAGCTGGAAGTCAGTGATGTAACCATGGGCTGGAATACCTAATCATTGACAGATCTTATATATAATCTAAATGGCCAGTGTGAATGGATAGAGGATGAATAAGAACTACTTGATCATTGATAATTCATCCGCATTGTTCTTGAATGGGACTACTTTGTGTAGCACATGAACATCCTTCCTTTGGATGTGATTTGGAATCAAATAAAGATACTACATGATTGTCAG
The DNA here is from genome assembly GCF_021730395.1 of Mercenaria mercenaria. NCBI lineage: Eukaryota > Metazoa > Mollusca > Bivalvia > Venerida > Veneridae > Mercenaria > Mercenaria mercenaria. The sequence continues at coordinate 49,604,347 of NC_069362.1, forward strand.
AAATACACTTAACTTTGGTAGCGGGATAAACCTGCAACCAAAAATGAAAATGACTGAAAAGAATGTGTTGTTGTTTAATTTCATTGAAATTATTTAAAACTTTTAAAAGCAAACTTGCTATAATACATGTTAGTTACATGCGTCATTTGGCGTTTTAAAGCGATTTTCTCCTTATGGCATACTGCGTTGTTATATAAATTATAGCCTGTCATTGTAAAGGCAAATTACAGCAAGGAAACCTCCCACGCTCTTTGGCGGTCTAGGCGAAATTATAGCAAAACTGAATGGGTTCCAGATCCTAAAATACCAGAAAATATAATGACACCAAATGCAAGCACGTGCGTACTTTATGCAACTACCACACAACATTTAAAAACTGCTTTGGAAGCAAAGAACACAGTCAAGCAAAGGACAGCAGATTCTGCATATGAGAGGTAATGAAATGACCATCACCACTTACGCCCCCTAGCACCAGGTTTAAACGGACTTCTATAAGGACTCCCTGATCCATAAGTACCAGAAATATAATAAATACTAAAGTACTAGGAGACTTTTAAAGCCGCCGAACCACAACTTGGGTTATGACAGTTTATAAAAACTGTAATTAGATCCTGTGAACACGCTTAGGGATGTCGGTCATACGAAGAAATGATTTCGGACGAGCCTCAGTAACGGAATTCTGAGCAAGTCGTCATGGATTTCAAGACAAATTCTTTGTTTTTTGCCGTTATCAAAAACAAAAGTAGGTTAGAATTTCAAAGAACTGAGTCTATAAGCAGGTTGTGAACATTTTTAAGTTATATATCTGAACAAATTCGCCCAATAGCATTGTTACAAAAGTCCTATGTAGCAAAGGACTGAAATATTGTTAAATTCAAGAGAATGAGTTTTAATTTCAAATCTTATATATCATTCAGTCATTTTGATTTGAAGTCTAATGTTATATAAAAACAAACATTTAAAACATGCTATATTACTTTAATTAGTACTGCCAGTTTCTGTTTTTCGACATGAATGATAATAGTTTTGTGTTATTATAAACCACACAGAGAAATTTGAGCTTAACCCTGGTGAAACATTTTATGCGTTATGTAAAATCATTGTTAAAGGCTCACGATGCCCTTTTCTAACATGTGTTGTAAATATTAGGTAAGCACATAGGACTTCAGCGGATATCTCATAATAAATATAAGTAACCTACGAATTAAAATGGAAAAGATTTGAATTCCATCAAGTACTAAGTAAAGTTTTTATAAAAGTTCTTACTCTAAGTAATAGATGTTTTTTTTTCATTGTAAAGAGTTACTTGGCTTCTTTCTACCATTATATGCTCCAAAACCTTAAAAGTTAATAATAGAAACTTCTAAACGAAGACATTGATGATTTTTGCAAAACTTTAAAAATATTTTGATGTGGAATCGCCATCCCTTTGAACTATGAAAATGATAAAATCATGTATATTTGTAATATGACCAGGGTAGTTTCCGAGTTCTTAAAAGCAGTCAGTATATCTTAGTCTGAACTAAAACAATATGTTCCTGTAAAATGTGTATAAAATGACATTGTGACTTAAGGCAGTCGCTACGGGTGCCCTGTGACAGGACCGATCAATAGATTACTGGTACGGAAGTGGACCTCTACAGGGTATATGGACAGTTCTACTATATGTGGGCCTATTTAAGATTAATTTTGATTATCTTTTAATAAATGATTCATTTTTCTTCTATCTTAACCTGTTGAATAAAAAAAATATATCAAATTTATTTTATACTCGTAATTGATTAATCATTAATGTAGTTAAAGTTAACAAGAATAAATATCTGTTTTTCTTTCTAGGAATTGGTATGTTATGATATGAAACGAATATTATCTCTTTCCCCTTGTGGAAACCCTGTTATGTCGTATGGAGAGTTCAAACGATTGATATAACAAATCATGGTAGACAGATTAAGTATGATAAGTTGGATATATTTTCCGTTTTATTTTACCTTCACGCATTTAAATGTCAATACTACTTCTTGTTACTTTAAGATCAGGCTTTAAGATCAACCCATCAACATCGGTTAAATCATTTGCACCCACAGCTGTTTTAACAGAAAATGAAAGCCATGCTGATAGGACCACATTGCTGGTCACTGAGTCGTAGTATAAACAATTTGATCGCATGCTGCTCCATAGTGAAATTCTGTTTTAGCTCTAACTAAAGACGTCATCCAATAATAATAAACCAGTATTCCTGAGCCTAACAAAAATTTCCAAAAAGTCGTTTTACCTCCATCTACAAAAATATATTGTTTTTGCATTGTCATGCATTCATGTTTGAATTAGTAAACATAGATTTAAAAAGTGCGTATTATAAAGAATCAGTGTGTATACCATCTGCATTTATATAAGGATTCGAAGAATAATTGACCTGTTGAAATTTAAACATCACCAAATCATAACGAAAGGAAAGAAACGCCAAAGAACGCAAAATAATCCCAAAATTCACCGTCAATACGCATACTTTCGGAAACATCTCTACGGTAGAAGCCCAACACATTTGATAGAAATAGGACGCGAAGAATCGATACAAATCAACTTCTAGAGAGATTAGAAATTAAAATATGATTATTAATTATGCACAAATAATTTCGCTTTACGTTCTCTAGTTATTTGAGTTTTTCCAAAAGAGGGTAATATGGATTTATGAAAATATAAGAACTATCTTTGTTTAAATTTTATACAGATTTTCTATCAATTTTCAAGAAACATCGATTTTCACAAGATTTTCTCAGATTCATTGCAAAATATCAAGAAAATCTATAAAATTATCATTTGATACATGCCGTCCCTATTTGGAAAAGTATGTAAAACATAGCCCTATGTAAACAATGTCTTGGATTTTAGTACCTTACTAATGCAATTTTGATTCGGGTTGCAGTAAATCGTCTTTTAAATACATATGGGACAGTTTTCTATATGTATATTAGAGAAATCATTTTTTATCTAAAAATCAGTGCTTTTTCGACATCTTTTAACACGTCTGTACGAAAACTGACGTTTGAGACAAAAATGGCTAAACTAAAATGCATTTTAGGAAATCTGTTTATTAGAGAAATCATTTTTTATCTAAAAATCAGTGCTTTTTCGACATTTTTTAACACGTCTGTACGAAAACTGACGTTTGAGACAAAAATGGGTAAACTAAAATGCATTTAAGGAAATCTGTATATATATCCTTTCCGCAGCCTTAACGTACTAAAACGTATTAGCGTCTGATGGCCCTTTCACGCTTCCGTAGAAACAACATTTATTACACGAAACTTATTTTGAAAATATTTCTGAAATGTATAGGTCAGCAGCTCTCAAATACGGTTATATCTTACATCTGAGTCATATACTGACACTCTCAGACAACATCAAAATGACATTTTGAGCGATTTGATGAAGTTCCATAATTATCTATGTACCCTTGGTCTGTTACGGACCCCTATAGGATTTCTGTTTATCCAGAGCTCAAATATTTTTTCATAGATTAAAAGCCGACATGCTGTACTAAAGCCCAGGTAATTTCAATTCGTAATAAAGTGCTGAAAATTGGCTCCCCATAGCAAAAAAAAAAAAGTCCACGCGCTACATTTAGACGGGTGACCCCTGCGCGTGACCCTGACTATCTACGAATCAAATGCGGCTTTCGTTTTCAAGTTTAGCATTCTACTTTCATTTTATTTACTTCCGGAAATAGCTGAAGGTCGAGTGACGTCATTTTCTGTGTTGTCAAAAAATACATATGCTGGCGAGATTGCATAAATATGTGCTGGCCGTCTAAGGTTATTAGAGAAATCATTTTTATCTAAAATCAGTGCTTTCGACATTTTTAACACGTCTGTACGAAACTGACGTTTGAGACAAAAATGGCTAAACTAAAATGCATTTTAGGAAATCTGTTTATTAGAGAAATCATTTTTTATCTAAAAATCAGTGCTTTTTCGACATTTTTAACACGTCTGTACGAAAACTGACGTTTGAGAGAAAAATGGCTAAACTAAAATGCATTTTAGGAAATCTGTATATTAGAGAAATCATTTTTTATCTAAAAATCAGTGCTTTTTCGACATTTTTTAACACGTCTGTACGAAAACTGACGTTTGAGACAAAAATGGCTAAACTAAAATGCATTTTAGGAAATCTGTTTATTAGAGAAATCATTTTTTATCTAAAAATCAGTGCTTTTTCGACATTTTTTAACACGTCTGTACGAAAACTGACGTTTGAGACAAAAATGGCTGAACTAAAATGCATTTTAGGAAATCTGTATATAGGCAAGAATTTTCCTACGGACAGAATTTCTTTCAACTTGGTGTACCGACTGAGTGTCAAGTTTAAAACGGAAATATGTATTAAAAATCATAGGTACCGGGCGTGACCTTGAGTTATCTGCCCTTGAAGATCAGAAAATACTAAAAAAATCCAATTTTCAAGGGCAGATAATTCAATATCAAGACAAGGAAACTGTGCATTTTAATTTATATATCTGTTTCAGACTTCATTTGCAGTTAGTATACAAAGGTTAAAGAAATTCGGTCTATGGGAAAGACCAGGACATTGTGGTATCATTTTCGTGTCATGTTCATAGTTAAGGACATTTGCCACAGTGCCGATATATAAGTTTTCTTACGAACAGAATGTCTTCTTTAAACTGTGTTTACTGACAAAGAATCAACTCAAAAACAGAAATATGATATAAAATAAATCATAGGTACCCAGCCTTGGTCATGTATCCTGATTCCGACATTCGAGGTTCAGGAATATAAATCTCGATGGTCCAAACGGAACACCGTAAAATGAATGTCAGCTTTTATGTCAGAAAGTTACTCACCTTTTCTCTTCTCCAAGTGTCTCTTTTCAGGACATTAAATTCTCAAAGTACCACCATTTTTAACTTAAGTGCTATATCGGAGCATGCAGATTACGACACAATGCTTCACATACATACTGAAACCGCAGGAGGAAAGGCAAACAGTTAGGTTAGGTTTTTTGACTACTTGTGACTTTATCTGAGTAGGTTTATATTTAGTTTGGTAGTGATCAACTATAACTCTTTTCTAACATATTGTCCAGCTTTTGCAGACGAGCGATGGCACCCGCAGGCGGTGCTCTGGTAGTGATCAGACTTTTCGTTGTGATATCAATCTTACTCCACAACTAGAAACCATATTATTATCTTTTCAAAATTTTGATAGCTAGGTACACGTCTAATATAAAAGCGTATTTGAATGTATATATCTACAAACGTATATCTCGGTGGAGGACTAAAAAATCTCACTGCACATCTGAATTCTGATCCACAAAAAATCTCGCTAATTCACTGTTTATAAAAATAATGTAGGAAGCTTATCGCAGCTAAGTAATACATGATTTTCCGCATAGTTTCTCGATTTAGCATCGAAAAGGTGACGGTTTACTAAATTTTCAAAATGAAATGGATGCAAAATGTAGCCAAACATAGTGTAAGTTTGTCGTGATTGTCTACATCTGCTTCTGATGTTCAAATTTCAGAGTATAATAACCTCTAACAGTACGTTTTTGTAGGTAACAGTCTGGTCGGATGAATATGAAGGGATGAGTATCATATTTGTGTGTAAAACAATATATTTTTGGTAACAGCATTTTAAAAGTACGCATTAACCAAGCGCTGATAAAAACATGTTTTCTCTTTATAAAAGCTGTCGTTTTCTATTTCATTAACATCACTTATGACTGTAGTCTGACATTTTGTTATACGCGTCAGCATATTAATTTGTCAAATAATTGCCTAAATAATTACCTAGGGAGTAAATGACATTTACCAGCAGTACGGGCCGTCTAGCTGCTTGGAAATGCTTAGCCTATCATTGTTAATATGCCTTGATAACAAATAAGTACCATTAAACAAATATGTATGGTATTCGTTGATTATCTGTAACGAACATTTTATTTCTTTTATAGAATATAAGCTTCGAACGAAATAGATAAGTACTCTAAATAATTTCACTTTGGTTTCTTGTGGGTATTTGTAAAAAATCTGTGATACGTGAATTTCAAGCATTTATTTAAATGATTTGAAAATTACAAGGATTAATATACTACTGCTTTCGAGGACGTGTTAAGCCGTCCTTCCAAATGGAATGGACTATAAACTAGTGAAGAATTATAGTTGGTATAAAAATCTTGTTTAAACGATGGTTACATCTTAATGAAATATGAAAATATGAGACATCATAATTAATATATAATGAGTACACAATTTGTTCATAAATATTTTTATTGAAAGCTGTTATTTTCGACAATGTTTGGAACTATAACTAAATAAAAACGTAAACTTTTAAAGTGTTAATTTTGAATCAGATTGATTTACAATGGCAAATGTGAGTGAAGGATACTTCGATGAAAGAACTGTTCAACATCTTGAATTTGAAAAACTAGTGAGAATTATTATTCCCATAATATTTGGTCTTGTGTTTATTACTGGTTGCACTGGAAATATTTTTGTTCTTATTATATCATTCAAATTTAAGAACATGAAAACTATTAACAACGTGATGATCTTTGCCTTAGCAACAGCAGATCTGTGTTTCTTGGCCCTCTGTGTACCTTTCACAGCACTTGGTTATACTCTAACAAAGTACCATTTTGGACGTATATGGTGTAAAATATCAAACTATATTATTTACGTTTCGGCTTATGTTTCAGTATATTTTATGTGTTTGATGTCTATGGATCGTTTCCTTGCAATAGTGTATCCGTTATCAAGTAAACGTTTTCGCACGAGGTCAAATATCTATACCGGAATCGCATGTGCTCTTTTCTTTTCGTTCAGTGTAAACATACAAATTTTCTTTGTATGGGAGTACCAAGAATATTACTTTTACGAAGAAGAGCGGAGCGTTTGTGCTTCTATTTTTGCTAAAAGAATTTTGGTAAAAATATTTTTTTTGACTTTTGGGATATTCAACTACTGTATCCCCATTATCGTCATTACAGTATTGAATGGATCAATATTCATCACACTTCTTAGGACGCGAAGTTTTATGTCAAGCAATATATCAAGAAATGTAAGAGCAGCCAAGATTGTTTTTGCTATTGAACTAGGGTATTTTGTATGCTGGACGCCGATACACGTTGTGATTTTTCTACAGAATTTTACAAACGTGAACAGTTTCATGGAAATTACAATTGCGCAGTTTATTGGAAACGTTTTAGCATACAGTAACAGTTGTTTAAACCCAATCCTGTACACGTTTGTTTGTAAGGAGTACCGCGAAAAGATGAAAGAATTACTCAATATGAATAATTGAGCTGGAACAAGAAAAAGATGTTTCAAACGAAACGGTTGTTATACAAGAATCGTGTAATACTATGACATTTCCTCATCTAAAGTCAGAGTGTATGTCATCATGATCGATGGAGAACACTGACTGTGGAGGTGCCATTGTCAAACAACTTTGCAGTTTTGGACAGTCACTGTAAACATGCTGCTTTCCTTTTTATTTTTCCAGCAATCATGAGCGTGTCATGAACGGATCTATATCTGATCATCCTTAGAAAATTTCTTCGTTAAATAATTCGATAACGTATACAAGTGGAAGTCATAGTAGAGATGTTTGTATGTTGGACGCCTGGAATGTGTAATTCTGTAAACAGCACAGTATAACATGTAATGGTCGCTATTCTAAAATGTTTTCTACTATGCCATAGATGAGGGTAACATTGTATATCTGTTTTTATAGTGTTAGGTACGAATGGCTACTCATATACACTGTGAATGTAATTCAGTTGCATTCGGTTACATTTTATGTATTATATTGTATTGTACATTTGTTTCTAAAACAGTTTTTTAATTGAATTAAAATGGTTTAATTTTTTTAATGCTTTGAACATGTAAAATACATTTGATAATTCCTAACTGTATTTTCTTTCCTGATTTATCTTAAAGCAATAAAACACATTTAAAGAATCAAAATTTGTTAGCATTATGGCATTTTAATTTTAAATTCGAATTTTAATTCGAATTTTTATTATACTATTATTATGATAAGCGAAATGAGAATATATTTTTTTCCAAATCTCATTTTTCCCTTCAAAGTCTTTGCATTCACAACACGCAACGTACATGTATGAATATATACTACTGGGTACAAGAAAAATGTATTAATTCCATATTAGATACATTACCATCCATTTAACCGAAAAACGCAAGTGCATGAAATACATCATCAATAAAATGCTTTACGCAAACTTTTTGTAAGCACCTGAAACGAATTTTCTTTCTTCAAGATATGTAAAAGGAATCGCTTCTGTCTGAACTTTGTTTAATTTTGTACCCATTTAGAAGTAATTTTTTCACTGTTTAGTACTAAACGGGATATAGTTTAGAACTTGCCTATCAGCTTAATTGTCTTACCAAATGCATTACATTGTCTTCAATATCTTGTATCAATTAAATTCTTGTAGATGTTTGACACTAAGTCATATACTATCTAAAGATGTGCTGAGGGCAAAAATATCTAATTAAGGAAGTATATCTGAATACAATAAGGGACACAACTATATGAGGGATTCAGTAAGTTTTCTATTCACGATTTGTCTTTCTTGCTAAAGGTTGATTTCTGTACAAAAATCACTTAAGTGAATACAAGAGGGTCAGGACGACCCTATAACGTTTACCTGTTTAAACCTGGGCTTGGAATCATCAAGATAAACATTCTGACCAAGTTTCATGATAGGGTAAAAAATATGGCCTTTAAAGTGTTAACAAGCTTTTCCTTTGATTTGAGCGGGTGACCTAGTTTTTGTGTGTAAATATGGTTAAAATCAAATATAAAATATCACTTCTATCGTGCTCACAAGATAAAAATTAACATATTTTGGCTCTTTCAGGGGTCAATCAGGGGTCGTAACTCTGCAGCCTATGACTGGATCTAACGGATTTATCATGGAATCTAAGAGCTGTTGTTGTTGAAAATATTTTGCAAGTTTGTATCAAATCAAAGCATAAATGAAGGCTCTATATGGCTGCAAAAGCTAAATTAGCAAATTTTGGCCCTTTAAGGGGCCATGTCTCTAAAACTCATGACGGGATCACGCCAGTTTTCAAAAGGAACCGAGATATTATGCCAGTACAAGTAGTGTGCAAGTTTGATTAAAGTTGATTGCAAAATGTGGTCTTTATCGTGTTCACAAGCCAAATCATCCATTTTTGGTCATTTAAGGAACCGTAACTCTGGAATCCAAGACGGGATCTGGCCAGTTTTCGTAAGGAACCGAAATATTATGCCAATATCAGTTGTTTGCAAGTTTGATTTTAAAATTGATTGCAAAATGAGGTCTCTATCGTGTTCACAAGAAATTGTAGACGGACGGACGACGGACGACGGACGAAGGGCGATTACAAAAGATCGCTTGATAAGATTAGTTTGATACAGTTGAAAATCTGTAGCTCAAAGAATCGAGCGTTTTGCTTCGAGGTAACCGCAATTTGACTAAAATGTGCGCATGTTTTCTGGAGATTTCGAGATAACCGATATTTTGAAATAAGCGGGTAGAAACATATATGTCAGATCGCATCAAAACATTAGGTCATGTGATTATGACATGTGTTGAATGATGTCAAATACTAACTTTCGTTTACCGAGCATTTCAGACACTGAACATGCCAGCATTGGTCATGCGCATTTCTATAAATTAATTCTCAAATGCTTGTACGTCATTTTAACTGTAAAAGAACTTTCTCAAATTATTGCATATCATACCTCTACATCAACAATATTATGAATAGAAATGAAATTTTCGTCGTTTAATACCATTATACCATTCCATATTGACTACTCGGTTTAATTAATAACATTCCATGTTGACTATTTTGTCTAATCCAACATTCCATATTGACTACTCAGTCTAACATAACATTCCATATTGACTACTTAGTCTAAGATAACATACACCCGATATAAAATTCGAACACACACGATATAAATTCGAACGTCAGTATGGAAACATATTGACGTTTCAGGTTCCTTTGAAACATAATGGAGTTTTTAAATGAGTTTGTTATAACATTCCATACTGGCTACTCGGTCTAATAACATTCCATATTGACTATTCGGTCTAATGACATTCTTATTGACTACTCGGTCTAATTTAACATTCCATTTTGACTATTCAGTCTTATCTAAAATTCCATATTGACAACTCAGTTTAATTTAACATTCCACATTTACTACTCAGTCTAATTTAACATTCCAGATTGACTACTCGGTCTAATAACATTCCATATTGACTACTTAATCTAATTTAACATTCCTTATTGTCTACTCAGTCTAATTTAACATTCCATATCGACTGCTCAATGTAAGATAACATTCCACATTGACTACTCAGTTTAGTTTAACATTCCATATTGACTACTCAGTCTGATTTAACATTCCATATTGACTACTCGGTCTAATAGCATTCCATATTGGTTATTCGGTCTAATAACATTCCGTATTGACTACTCAGTCTAATTTAACATTCCATGTTATCTACTCAGTCTAATTTAAAATGCCATTTTGACTACTAAGACTAATTTAACATTAGATATTTACTACAAGGTCTAATATAAATTTCCTTTTTGACTTGACTACTCAGTCTAATTTAACATTCCATCTTGACTACTCTGTCTAACAACATTCCCTATTTACTACTCAGTCTAATTTAGTTTTCCATATTGACTACTCAGTCTACTTTCACATTTTCCGTATTGACTGCTCAGTCTAATCTAATACTTCATTTTAATCTAGAGAGATGTTGTATTTGATCTGTCATCCTAAAAATGAACTCAGTTCGACTAAACTTTAACAATAATAAAAGCATGACACGTGTTGAACATGACGTCCCAGATACCGTGTATGTCAGCTAGTTGTTTATAGTGCAGCGCTCAGGAAGCGTGACATCTGAACGCCAGATGGAAACATTCATGAGTGTTAAAGATGACGGTAGAATTTAAGTGCTACATTAGTTGTCACTAGACTGCTATATAGCGTACGATAATACATTGTGTTCTATGATCAACTACAATAACTAGAATGCTATGAAGTGTAACTTAAATACATTGTATTCTATGATCCACAGATGTCACTGGACTGCTTTATAGCGTAACGTATTAGTAGATGCGTTGTATTTATGATTAACGGAAATAACTAGACTGCTATGCAGCGTAAAGTAAGAATTAACATTATATCTTATGATAAATGGAAGTACATGTAACTAGAATGGTATTTAGGGTAACGTAAACGCATTGTATTCTCTGATCAACTGATTCAGAAATAACTAGACTATAAATATAGCGTAACGTAAATATTTTGAATTCTATTGTCAACTGATATATCGTTACTGCTATATAACGAAACATAAATACATTGATTTCTATGATAAACGGAAATAACTAGAATGCTTTGTTAATGCAACAATAGCGCTCTGCAACTTTATTAGACTAAACATAAATAAACGAAACACTGAAATAAAAGCAAATTAGCTAGCTAATGAGGAATGTGCTTCGAGAGTTGACAGTGTGAAATTCAATTGGGCTTGATTTGATTAAATTGCAAGTATTGGATAATTTCAGAAATCATCAGAAATATTGTAAAATTGAGTTTTCTTCGCAACACACACTGATTGCGTTACATGTATTCATTATACCCACATAAACTAAAGAGTCTCGTTAAATTACGGACGCATCTGAGAACAGTGCTCAGCTCTACTATTCTTATGATAATGACGTATGTGGCGGGATCAATTCTGGTGTATTAAGTTGCTCTTGATCAAAGGGAAAACATTCCTACATATTGTTTTGTATCATAATCAAAATGGACAAAAGATTATGTTGGTCATTAACTTTATGCATCCAGACACTAAATTATACGTTTAAACATTTCTGATTACATATCAAATGGAAAATTATTTACACACTGCATAGGCCTATGCTATTGCAACCGACAATCATATAGATTTTATGCAACTTACACTATCTAATCACTTGAAATTTATTTCAGAAGTTGTCAATTCATTTCAAAAGAATCATCTCTGTGAAATTTGCTGCTAATGAAAGTTTCGTTTGAAGACGAACATTGTTTATTTAAAGTTGTATGATCACTTTAGTATCAAGTTGTTATATTTATTATCAAATATCAGTAACCAGTCTCGGTCTCGGTCCTCATATGCCTTTAAGACTTATCTTATTATGTCTCTAAGAAAACTATATTGTTCCTTAACCTGAATGCCATTTCATTGAAATGGTGAAAGCTAATTATTGATAAAACATATCACAGGGGCGGTGAGGAGGGGAGGGCGTGGACTCCGCGGCTTAGTGGTTAAAGTCACTGACTCCGAGTCACTTTCCTCACAACGACGTAAATTCGAGCCTGGCTAGGGGTGTTGAATTCTTCTTGTGAGGAAGCTATCAAGCTTGCTTACGGAAGGTCGGTGGTTCTATCCAAGTGCCTACCCGTGATGAAATAATGCGGGGAGGGGCTCTTGGGGATTTCCTCCACCATCAAAAGCTGGAGTCGCTGTATGACATATAATTGTGTCTGTGTGATCTTAAACTCAGCAAAAAAATGATATCTAAAAGGAAAGTTTATACTGTCAGTATAAGCATCCATTTGATAAGACCTGCGAAACCGTAATGGAATATATTGTAACAATATATGCATATCTGTCTGTCCGTAATGAAAATTAATTTTATTCTTGCAATTCACGAAATGTTTGTGTTTAAGTGTAAATATATTATATGTGAATTGTTCTATAACTAATTATTTGCCGCGTTTCTGGATGTCAATAATAAAAAATGAATTTTATGCTTGCAATTTTTCGTAATTTTAGTGTAAATGTACTGCGAAAAGTGTTCTTTACTGATAATGGTTTACTCATAGTGAAGTATCTCTATTAAGTTAAAACATTGCGATCATTTGTGTATCCCGTCTATTCCCCCCTTTAAAAACGGGAAATTTTTTATTTAGGGACGTTTTTTAAAATTTAAATTTATAAATTTTTCTAATTCATTTGGGGACTTTAAAATTCAGCATGCCATATTTTAAAGGGTTAAAATAAGGCAGAAATTTTTAAATTTTTTTTCAAAGGGAGAATTTAACACTTTTGTATTGCTTTTCCCCACACAATCAACAACAAGTTTATTTTTACATGGTTGTAACAAACATTTTAAAAATTTAACTTTTAAGCCTTTCCCTTTTATCTTACTTGTGACGATAAACAAAATGGATGCGATCGCAGCCCAAAACTGCATTTTATTTAAAGATAACATTCTTACATGTATTCTTTGAAACCAAAACGTATAGTATGGAGCCAGAAAATTCCAAATTTGAGAGCTCGCAACTTAGAAATTTAAAAAACGGGGCACCTTTTTTTAAAATTTAAAGTTATATTTAAAAAAAAGCAAGCCCGAAATTAAGGGGGGATAAGGCTAGGGACTTTAATTTTTTGGTGGGTGCTAGGGTATTTATATATAATCAGCCCAAACCCGGGTGCAAAACCCCCCTTGGGGGACAAAAAAATCCCCGGTATTTGGGGTAACTTTATATTTTCGAAGCCCGGTGAGTGTGACCATAGTAAGCGGTTTTTATTTTTTGGGGGCTGTCACATTTACGGGTCGGGGATGCAAAAGGGGAGTTCATCGGTTCTAGGGACAAAGGTAAATGTACCAAGAAATATAGAAAAAACAAAAAAAAAAATTTATGGGGGTTGGGGCCGTGACTTTATTGAAAATTTTTTAAAAGGGAAATTTTATGGCTTTTTGTAAATTTATAGCGGGTATATATGAAAATGATGAAAAAATATAAAAAGGACAAAGCCCCAGTTTAAAATGCCTGGAAGAAACAAGCAGCGCAAAGGTCCCAGAAAAACTATAAAAATAAAAAGCGGGTACAAACCAGCCCTAATGGGAAAAATTGTGGGTTCTAGAAACTTGGGCACTAATGGGGAAAGTGACAAAATGCTCTCAAAGTTCTCTATGACATGAGATGATATATAAAACAAAAAAATATTCTTCCTAGATTAAGAAAAGAAAAAATTAAAAAAAACCCCAAGACAAAATAAAATCTGATGTAAATCAAGAAGTTTTAGCAAAAAAAACGCAAAAAAATATTAAAATATTAAAAAAAATTGTTTCAAGAAAATTTTAATGAACAAAAGGGGACGGTGCGAGGGAAGGGTTTATAGAAAAACTTGCTAAAAAAATAATAGAACCCATCCAAGCGTTTGGGTGAGAAAACCCCAGCAGACGGGAAAAAAAAAGAAAACAGGGGGGATTTACATGTCTGTTTCAACAAAACCCCCATTGTTAGGGGTTTTGTTTTAGCAAAGTGATCCAAAAAATTTAAAAAAAATATGTAGGTTTCTCCCAGTACATTTAAAAAAAGAAAACCTTTCGACTGATCACAAATTAATGTATGCCGATAAGTTAAAACAACCCTTTTTAATATAAGACCCCAGTCAACCCAGGGGACCCGGGGGAAATTGGCGCCCACTTGGTACAAGGCCCCCTCTAACGGTTAAAGAGCGCCCGCCCAATAACACCAATAATAAGGATGACCAACCGAGCGCGAGGTTGCAGATAGGGAGAAGGTAAACCCTTTAGACAAGGAGCTTTTTTTTTGGGTACTGCCGTAGTATACAAGAAAAAATTATTTTGGGGGTTCACAAAAATTTTGCCCCACAACCGGCAAAAATTTTAAAATGAAATTAAAATTTAAATTTGGGAGAAAAACATTTTAATACAGAAGATTTTCTTTTCTTACCCCAAATTTTAAAAAATTAACAATTTGAAAAGCGCCATTTAAGTCAGACAATAAAATTCTAAATTGATGAAATCGGGATCATGCAAAAATGTATGTTTACTAAAAAAATCAATTTATATACGCATACACCCCTTATTTCTTTCCTTTACTATTTAACAAATTCCCCAAACAAAAAATTTTTAAAAGGGTTTTCAAAGATGGGGGTTTAAAATTAGTTCATATAACAATCAATATCCCAAAAACAAAATGATCAATAGAACGCCTTCGAAATATTTTAGCGAAAAAACCTAATTTTTTTCCAAAAATTTGCATGTACTTAAGCAATCAATATCCCGAAAAAAAACAAAAATATACCGGACCTTTTATGAAAAATATGCAGAAAAGACAGAATACAGAATGGAAAATTTCATAGGAAATATGACAAATATTTGTCTTGTTATTTTAAAATCTTTTCGCATTATTATTATTATGTTTATTATTTTTTTTTTTAAATTTCATCTAAAAAAACTCCCAGAAAGACGGGTTTAAAATCGTATGCTGCAAAGCCGGCTCCCCCAACCCCAAAATTTTTTTCTATTTTTTATGATTTTTTTATTTAAGAGGGGGGGGAGGGAAAATCCGAGGTCTGACCAGCAAAAAAGGCTCTCTCCCCCCCTGTTTTCCCGAGTTTTTTACTATCATAAATGTTTCTAGTGTTTAAAAAAAAAAAATTGGGGGCCAAAAACAGAAAAAAAAACAACACGAAAAACGGGAAATGTTTTTGAGCTGTCATCGAATTAAAATCGTTGTAAAAAAACGATGTCCTAAAAAAAAATTTTTTTCAATTTGTTTGTTTTTTTTTTTTTACGAAAAAAATTAAAATTTAAAGACCATTTTTTCTGAAAAATTACAGGGCCCGAATTTGGCGAACCTGCTTTTGGAATCGCTTTGTGAAAAAACCCCGCACTAATCATGTTATTTGTGTTTAAAACTTCAAAAAAAATTTCCCAAAAAACAATTACAAAGTCCCAAAAAGAAAAAGTTAAAAACATTCGGAATGTTTAAAAATGAATAATGCATTTTAAAAATCAACCCGGTTTAAATTAAACCCGTATTTTTCCCATGATGTTTTAATGTACCAACAAAAGGGGCATACTAGAAAAATTGGGGTTTTTTTCCCACACACACTGTAAAGGGGTTTTATTCTTTAATATACCATAGATTACAGAAGCGGGTAAACTTGTTTGGTGCAGCAGTACATTTTGTGGCGGGGTTTTCACCCATTTTTGTTTTCACCATTGTAAACCCTAAAAAACAGTTTAAAAACTTGAGGGCGGGAAATATTTAAAAAACAAAAAAAGTTACTGAAAGGGGAAGGGTGGGAGGGAATTTTTGAAAACGTTGCCCTTAGGGTTTTCCGATAAAAAATGTATTTGCCCCTCCCACAAAATTTTGGGCCCATAAAAATCACGGGGGAAATTAAAAATTGTCAGACTGGGATTTGAACTGAACGACTATAAATAAAATAAATTTGGGGGATTAGCAGTGTTTGCGTTATGTTAGACAAGCCCGTTTCCCCCAAAAATTTTAAAAAAATTTTTTTTCATAAAAGACATAAATTTCTTAATTTATTGGGGGGGGGCTAGGGTATTTATTTTTTTTATACATTTCAAACCCGCCAAAACCCCCCCTTTGGGGGGGCTAAAAAAATCCCGGTATTTGTGATAACATATTTTTCGAAAGGGACAGGTGACGGGGGAAACCATAGAAAAGCAGGTTACTTTTTTTGGGGGGCTGTCTACATTTTGGCTTGGACTGCATAAGGGATTTTCATGGGTTCCCTTATGCAAGGTAAATGTCCCCAAGTAATATACAAAAAACAAAAAAAAATATTTGGGATAAGGCCGTGATTTTTTTAAAATTTTAAATTTAAAAATTTATGGCATATTGAAATTTTATAGCATGGTATATATGAAAAAATGAGAAAATAAAAAGGACAAAGCTCCAGAAAAATTTCCGGGAAAGCAACATAGCACCAAATTTTTGGCAGAAAAAAAAAACTAAAAAATTTAAAATTTGGAACAACTACCCTAATAAAATTTTATTTCCCCCTTTGTAATCCCTAATTAAACCAAAAAACAAAAATCCCCCCCCCCCAAAAAAAACCCCCAAAACCCAAAAAAAACCCCCCCAAATTTTAATATGATTTAAAAATTATGTCAAAACCGAAATGCACATTACGTGTTTTGGGGGCCCACTCAACATTTTATGAAAATAAATCCCCAAAAAAGAGGTATGCAGTGAATACCGTTTACTCAATAGGTACAGCAGGTCATTGAAAAACATTTAAAAAAAGTTTAGAGCTAGTTTTTTCCTTTTCTATGTACCTTTTTTTTTTAAAGATGTATAAAAAATCTACGAAACTCGCTGCTATTTTTCCATATTGTATATCTTTAAGGGGAAAAAAAAAGGTAATTAGGTACATGTATATTATCCAATAGTTCGATTACTAAAGCTAGGGTCACCCATAAAACCTTTTTGGGAGGGTTTCGTCGAATGTATTATCTATTTTTTTTGAACAAACCCTTGACAAAAGGGACGGAAAAGGCGGCAAAAAGGGAAAAACCAAATTGCCAAAAAATTATTTTAAAAGAGTTTACTCCCACTGACTTGTTACGTCATAAACAGAATATGTTTGGGACAGTTTCATGGGAGTCTTTTTTGCATTCTTTATTATTAAAATTTTTATTAAAACCCTTATTGTTTTTATGATTTTAAATTTTATTTTTAACATTATTAAATAATTGATTAAATTTCTGTTTTACATTTTTTCATTTTTCTTGTTTTTTCTTTTTCCTTACAATTTTTTTTTTATAACTTATTCTTTTCATGCGGGCCCATTTAAATTTAATGCATGCAACGGATCAGAAAAAATCGGATCTAATAAAATTCCCAGGTACAGAGTTACCTTTAAAACAAAAGGTGCCCCCTTTAGCGGGCCGATTCCCACCCCGTTTCCCATTGGTTTTCTCAGTCCCTTATACCAGAGTTTGACCGTAAAAATGTTTGGTTTCTTTTGTTTGACGTAATGTAGAGCAGCAAACCCCCATTTTTAAGAAATAAACCCTTTGGCCACCAAAAGTTACAAAATATATCTTTACCAAAATTTTTGGGAGGGTCTGATGTTTTTTGGGATTTGCCGGATAAATTGAAAAATTTTTGGTCGGCCCAAGAATCCAAGAGGGTCCAAGATGGTTTGCCATTTTGTCTTTTATTAGATTTGAAAATAAGGTAGTAAATATTTATAAAAAAAAAACACAAGTGATTTAAAACCACATAAAGTATCTAAACTGGGAAAGTTTTAAAATAATTGTTTTTTTTTTCGAGGTCACTAAAGGGTCGGGGCAAGGTCATTTTAAGGTCAAAAGGTAAAAAAACGGCCCCCAAAAATCACTTTTTTAGCTACAATCGTTTTTTATTTTCTCCAAAGGGAATGAGGAAATCGGCATTTTTTAAATCAGGTAGATCTGGGGTGTACTGCGTTTCATTTGCACTATTTTACAGGGTACTTTTTGGGTTACTATGGTTCCCGGCTAAACTAAAACGTTTCAATTACCCTTTATTTCAGATCTATTTGGTGGATTCATGTACAAGTTTTTAAAAAGAAAAAGGGTTCCCAAATTTACTTTGCTGTGTGTGGTAAAAAAAAATGTTAAAATTTGGTACTGGTCATTTTTTTTTTAAAGGTCAAGGCCCAAGGGTCAAATTTAACCAAATTACTTTTTCACCTACAAATTGGAGCTTTAGATTGGTAATATTTTTAATCCCTTTAAAATTGTTCTTTCCCTATCCCCGGGGATTTTACTCTTTTGGCAGATTTAGTTTTTACTTAGGAAGAAAAGGGCATGTAACAAAAAAAACCCTTTTTTTTTTCTAAAAGACGGGTTTTTAAAATAAGATAGGGTTTCAGGTAAATGTCATTGCAGTTTTTTTAAAATGCCCGTATTATTTTTTCCTCTTAGGTCGCGTAAAACCCATAAGGCTATTAAAAAAATAAAGGAAAAAAAACACATGTGACTTAAGGGGCTTTACAGGTATTTGAACTAAAAAATTTTAAAAATTAAATTTTATATCACTCAATTTTCTTTTTCATGGTCATACACAAGGTAAATTTGGGTTTCAAAAAAATTACCGGGTTTCATCTGAAACCTTTTTTTTCTTTCTGAGACCCCAAAATGATACATAACTTTTTATTTTTCTTATATCAGACTAGGCTTGTGGTATGACAATTCTTTTTCCCATTATTTTAGGGTAAAAAATTTTGTTACCAATTCTGAAAACCCATGGTGAACCAAATGCGTTTCAATTTTTGCCACTAGTTTAGATTAGTTAGTGGGAAACCCCGGGCACGGACGGGTTTTAAGGTCATATTCAAAGTCAAAGGGTGAATTTAGCCTAAAATCATTAAAACCCCATACACATTTTTAATATTTTAAATTGCCCCAAATTTTCAAATTTTAAAAGGGTTTTATATTTGGGGTTAAAAACATATTTTAATGATAAAATTTTGCTCGTTTGGCTGTGTAGAAGGGGAAAAATTTTAGCGTTTTAAAATCTTTAAGTTAATATATGGTTTCAGTGGGCGTTCCGGTCATAATGACCCCGGGGGGGGGGTTTTAAATAGATGTGCCAAAAGTATGTACTTTTTTTAAAAATGATTTTGATGAAAGTTTGAAAACCCCTCTGGGTTTCCCTCCCTGAAAAGGGCTAGTACCGATTTCCATTTGAGGTTGCCTGATAAAGAAACCCCGTGGGTCGTATCGAGTCCCCGGGTTGGCGGTTGTTTCCCTTTACCATAAACCACGGCAGGAAACCCAAGATGTTTATTGACCCAAAAATAAAGTTATCGACAAAAAGTACCAAAAAATTTTTGTAAAATTTTAACGGAAAATTTTTTACTAAATTTTTACTAAGTTATACATTGGGAATACGTTTTTAAACCACGGCTGTCATTAGTGACGTCCCCACCTGGTTTTAAAATTAAAATTTACAGATGTTTTCCCTTTCAAAGTTGAAAAATTGTATGTTATAACAGGGAAAAAAAATTTAAAAAATTTAGTTTTCATATGCAACAATTTTATTTTGTAACTGGTAGGGGAAAAAATTTACATCCATTGGTTTTTTGTTATTTATTTTCTTTTTTCAAAAATTTAATCATTAAAATTTTTAAAAAAAAAAAAAAAAAAATTTTTGCAGATATAACGCTTCCCTTTTTGCATTTTTTTTTCCCCAAATTTTAAAAAAACGTTTTTAATCCAAGGGAAATATTTTTTTGTCCGTTAGTTATAATTTTAAACTCGAATAAAAATTTTCTTCAAAACTTTTTGGGTACTATCAATTTTCCCTCGGCTGGAACATCTACAAAAAGTAAAATGGTTTTTTAAAAAAGGAGATCTTTTGTGGGGACGGATGGGCACCGCCCGAAAAAAAAAGTCAAGGAAAAAGGGCACTGTAATGGTTTTTCACCTTCAAATTGCCCGTTTTTCTAATTAAAATTAAATTTTTTTAGTTTAAAACCTGGGGGGGGTATTTTACATTTCCCCCTTAAAAATTTTCCGTTTCAGGAACCCTGAAATCAAAAAATAAAGCAAAATTTTTTAGATACCAAAATTTTAATTTTTTATTGGCCAACAAATCCCTTTTAAAATTTTAAACAAGAAAAGGTTTTCAAAAAAAGGGGGGTCTATATCTTTCTATTGTAACATTCCAGTTTTCCCAATATTTTTTTAAACCCAATTTGGGGGAAATTTCATGGTCTAAAAGTACTAGCTAACCCCTTTAAAAAGACCCCAAAAATTTCCCCCAAAAAGACTGTATTCGCCCCGTTGTCCTTAAGCGCTTTGGGTAAAAATTGTTTTATGTTCTGGTAAAAATTTCCCCAAAAATAAACTCCTTTTGGTTTCTAGCCCAGCAGATTTTCCCCCTGCTAAAAAAGGGAGGGGCCCCAAATAACCTTTGGGAAATTTTTGATTTTGCCTTTTTTTTGGTTAAGCTTTTGCCACTTTATGTAACAAAAAATTTTTTCATTTAACCCCCAACATGGGGTTTCATGGGTAAAGTTTGTGTGATCAGCGGGTTGTATTTTTAAATTTTAAAAGATGAAATGTCTTGCTAGACCCAAGTTTAGTTTTTGGGAAAAAATAAAACCCCTCAAAAAATAAAAGGGGTTTGGGCCCACAATTTCTCGAGTGGCCTGTGGATCCCTACTCAATAGATTTTCCTTTAAATTCAACAATAGAAAAAAGTTTGTAACATTTGTTCTTTTTAAAAACTTGCTGAAACCACCCCCGCTATATATTAAAAAGTTTAGGGCAAAATTTTGGGAATTTGGGTTTTCAGAAGTTAACTAATTTCTGTGTCAAAGAAGGGCAATTTTAAATGAGCTACGTACTTGTTCCCAGTTATGTAGCTTAGTCTTCATTTGTAGATGATGGGGAAACAAGTGGTCAAAGCCCTTTTGACAAACATGTTTGACAAAAAAATGGGGCCGGTATGAAAAATTTTTAAATGATTTCCCCTCCCTTTTAAGGGTCAAATTTAGCCCCAAAATTTGTTGAACTATTTTCCTTAAAAATGGAAAAACATGATGAAAAAGCAAGTGTTCAAAGTTTCCCAAAAACCATGTTTAAATACAAAAAGTTTCGACGAAACATTTTACATGTACGAAAACCGAACCAATTTTCAAGTCCAAAAAGGGATTTAAATTTAGCCAAATATGTAATAGAGGTTTTGTACTTTGCCTACAGATAGGGATAATTTTTAAAAATCAAGTGTCAAAGTTTCAAAGCCACATGTCAAATAGGGGATGCAAAAATGGACTTGTACGTAATTTTGGGAAACCCTTTTTAAAGTTTAAAAAAGGGCCATAATTCAGCCAAAAAACTTGACAGAGTTTCTTTTCACTTGCCCTTTCTGGTAGATACTGTTTTAATAAAGAAGTGTTCAAAGTTTAAAGCCCCATTTCCCAAAAAAATTTTACAAAACTGGATTGTACGGGAAAACTGAACCCAAATTTTTTAAAACCAAAAGGAAACCATAATTCAGCCAAATTTTCTTGACAGAGTTTTGTACCCCTTGCCTACAGGGAGAGACAAAATATATAAACAAGTGTCGAAGTTTTAAAGGGCCCAAAAGTCAAAAAAGGGTTTTTAGAAAAAAATTGATTATAATTTTGAATTTGCTTTAAAGCAAAAATTTTAAATTTAGGCTTTAAAAAACCAGTGAAAATGTCAAAACCTACCTATAAAACTCTTATAAACCTAAAACAAAAAGGTTTGGAATAAAACACCTACCATCTGCTTCCCTACACTCAAGTCAAAACAAACAAAAAAGAAATTGCCCCAAAAACCCCCTCTGGAATTTTCCTGCCCATACTAGAAAAAAAAAACCTGTTGTTTTAAAAATAGAAAAATGAAATTAAAAAAAACCCCCCCTCCATTGTAAGCAAGGGTTTTTTTCTTTTAATTGTACTTAAATTTTATTAAATTTCCCCACATTTTCCATGAATTTCGGGTTTAACGTTTTTTAAACTTATTGCCATTCCCACTTTATATTGAAAGTTAGACCCAAAAACTAAAGTCTGAAAAAGGCTTTGGCATACCCCATAGACGAAAAAAGTGTAGAAAAAATTTTTTAGAGTTACGCTTCCCAAAAAGCCTTTTTCCCTTTTTATCTCGCATCCTTTTGGGTTTGCTTATTTTTTGCCCCGCTACGGGAGTTTTTTTTTTAAAAAAAAAATTTTGAAAAGGGGGGAAAAGTTTACGTCAGTTTTAAGCGTTGGAAAAAATGCAGCGACTGTAATAAAGATGTTTATGCAAATGTGTTTAAGT
Source organism: Mercenaria mercenaria (assembly GCF_021730395.1). NCBI lineage: Eukaryota > Metazoa > Mollusca > Bivalvia > Venerida > Veneridae > Mercenaria > Mercenaria mercenaria. Next base: position 49,627,028 of record NC_069362.1, read on the forward strand.
ATTTTATTTAATACAAAAAAAAAGTGATTTAAAAAACAGGGATTAAAATTGATCTTGTAACTGAAAATTTTTATTAGTATAAGTTTATTTGTTAATGTAGGAAATTTAAAAAAAGAATTTAAACTTTTGGGAAACGAAACAATTTAAATTTGGGTAAAAAAAGTAAAATGTCATTTTGTTGGGAAAAAAGTTTAAAGGTTTTTTTAACATTTTTAAACCCTTTAAAATGTATGACCCTTTAAAAAATTTTTTGTAAAACCCCAAAATTATTAAAATATTTTAAAAATTTGAGTATATTTCAAATATATCTTAATTTAAAATTGCCCCCCGGTTTTATTGCAAATTTTATTTAATTAAGATTTTCAAATGAAATTGTTAAAAACATAGGTCTTTTCTGAAATGAAAAAGTGTACCATTTGAAAAAGAAGAAAAAAACCGTGTGTATGGTGTCACGGTACGAAAATTTGGGCAAATTTTTTTGGGGAGAAGATGTTTCCCGGGAGCTGGTTAGCTCAGTTGGTGGGGCACTCGGCCCGTTAAAACGGGGGTTCCCGAGTTGTGCCCCGAAGGGCTGCAATTTATCTCACCCTGTGACCTATGGCGCCCCAAATTGGACCGTGGAAAGCTTGCTTGGTCAGGTTTTTCGACGCTTGCCCTTTTTATGTCCTCCGGGTTGTTCCCAGGACGAAATTTCCCCAAATTTTTGGGGGTTTTTGTCAGGTCGGGAATTTGTCACGTTGGTGAGAAAATGTTTCAGGCAGCCGGTTTTTGGGTCGGGGCCCCCCCGGGAGACCTCTCGCCCTGTAAACGGGGGGTCCCCGGTTTTAAGCCCCGCTGACTGCACAATTATTCACCCTGTGACAAAGGGATATTAAAAAAAGGGTTTTTTTTGTATCCTTTTTTTTATTTGACCAAAATATCCTTGAAAAGACCCCCAAACATCCCAAAAATTTAAAAATTTTTAAAAAAACCTTTCATACAAAAAAATTAAAAGGAGTTTTTTAAAATGTGTTGTTTTTTCACATTTTTTATGTGGGTTTCCCCCAATTAGTCTTAATAACAGATATATTAGAACCAATTTTGTTTCACCACGGTAAAAACCCTTTTAGCCAAATTTTTCTCCTCTAAAAATATTGCAAAAGGGAAAATTTTCATGCACAAAAACTTGTTTTTTTTAAAACGAAAAATAGCCCGTTATGTCATAGGGAATTTTGGGGAGAAATGTTAAAAAAGATTGCGGGTAAAATAGAATTTTAGAAATTTTTGACCCTTTTGGGCCTTGCCCCCGGCCTTAAAAAAATTTTGGGGCCCTTTAGTGACCCCAAAAATATAATTTATTTTTAACCCCCAAATTTTTGTTTAGATTCTTGTATAAAAGTTAAGTTACAGGGTTTTTCTTCATAAAATTTTTTTAATCCGTTTTTTTTTTAAATTTCCCTTTAAAAACTTAAAAAAGGCGGCCTTTTTGGACGCCAACTTGGGGTTTTCGGTCCGCCCAAAAATTCGCAAAAATTTTGCCGGGGAGTCCGTAAAATTTAGCCCCGCCAAACATTTTGGTAAAATGGGGCTTTTTTTTAAACTTTTTGGGCTAGGTTACTCATTAAATAAGCCATTTTTTTTAGGTTTTGTTTCTTACTATTAAAGGATAAAATTTTGCTCAAATGTATAAAGGGTAGAAATGGTTTTAAAAATTTAAAGGGTTGCATTTCATTAGGGTGTAACAAAAATTTATAACCCAAATCCTATTTTTGTCATAAAGAAATTTCATTTAAAGTGAATATTGTTCAAAATAAACAATAATCAGTATTTTTATTTGGCCTTTTATATGATAATCTTTTGCAGAACGGAACCATGCCCAAAATATTAGAGATTCGGTTTTGATTAACTTGGTTCATTTGGGGAAAACATCGTGGCACTCCCCCGTTTTGTGTGGGTTATTCCATTTTGCTCAGGGAAAGGTTTTTGGGGTTTTTTTTTCTTTAGCACCGTTCTCCAAAAAGTTCGTTGTTTTTCGGGGTTTTATTCTTATGTAAAATACTCTCAGAAACAGTAACCAGATTTAAGTATGAAAAGCACATCTTACCTTACTTCGAACATGTCCGGATTATATTGTTTAACAGTTCTGAAAGAGCTTTGTAATTTCATTACAATGAATTAATAATATATCTATAAATCCGTGAATTATTTGATTTAAACATGACGCTTTCGTGCTTTAAGAAATATTTCTACGACTTAGAATTGTGACAGTATGTTATTAATTTTCATAAGCATCACTTACCATTTACTGTTATACATTACAACAGTTGAGATCTAGGTTACCCTAGTGATGTATAAAATGAAAATATATCTTACATTTCTTTCGATATCTAACAAACAGCAGCTAACCAATATTACATTATGAAACATCCAATATACACGTATCTTTCTTGTCAGCTGTTAATGTTTCATGCCATGGTACGAACCCAACTGGAACGCTCTCTTGCCAGTGTAGCTAATCAAGTTAATATAGCCAATTTCGTTCCTGGACACGTAAAAAGCGTAAGCTTACATTACCTGATTACATACCAATTTTCCCATGTGCAGTCTCTACGAACACTTTAACCATCTGACTGAAATACTGTTGAAAACGGCATGGAACCAATTAATTGTATGTCGCTCCTTTCTCATCGGATCTGTTAAGCTGTAACTAGACTATGCAGCATGTTTTTTATCATTTGAAGCAAGATATTTAACGTATAATTTTGACAATTGGTAAGAAACAACCAAATGTATATTTCTATTTGATTTAATGACTTAAAAGTTTGTGATTTTTTTTTTTAATTATATTAGGCTACAAAGCAAAATTCTTTGATTAGTCCTAGCGATACTAAATCATGTTACAAAATATTTCCGCAACACTGTACGTTAGAAATGCATAAACCTCAATACACCTCGGGTGAAACCATTACATGCATATTGTACATATGATTAAAGTCCATAAATAATAATGACCGAGAATAATGTACAGGAACTAACGTACTGCATTTTTGCGTATGTACATGCAAACAAAAAGAACGCTCGACCACACCTATGTTTTACCTGTGAGTGTTTGTCAGCTCACTATGTCTGTTAATTTTATTTATTTATTTTTTTATTTATTTTTTTTTATAACTAAAATTCACTTCAGACTGATTCAGTCAGTGATTGAATAAAACCAAATAGCCAATATCTTGCTGATTGTACGATGAACACGTGTCTCCATTACTTTCCAGAGGACATATTCAAATGCCGTATAAACAGAAAGTTCAGCAATCAAAATTATAAGCGCAGACATCTAAAGAAAATATATAATGTATACTCATCTCAATTGTGAATTCTCAAAACAGTAGCGCTGCAGTTTTCCGTCGTAATCTTCTTTAAATTTTTGTAAACGATCTGTCCTCTACGGATTTCCGATAAAGAATGTACTTGTCACTGCACTAAATTTGCCCATGAAAATCCCGTGGGATTAAAACTTGTCAGACTAGTATTTGAACTGATACGACTATAAATACAAATACAGGTGCGGATTAGCAGTGATGCGTTATGTTAGACAAGACGATACCCACCAAAATTAAAACAATTTATTTCATAAGAGAACATAAATTTACTTAATATCAAAAGCATATTATTTTTAATCAAGTATAATTTCAATATACTAAACGCTTTTTTGAACTGAAAATGTCTGAGAAGGAAGAATCGGCACCGAAAATGCCAAACGGTAAATTATCCGTGCAAAACAGCGGCAAAAGTATAGAAATAAGCCTAGAATGTAGATCTGTCGAAAAACAGAAAGTCAAAGTTCAAAGGAAAACTTTCCGGTCAAGAAAGCCCTATTCTCGAAAAAAACGACACTTCGTAGTCTTTAAGACCAAGGCAGACTGTAGATCAATATACTGCTCTTTTATTGGTCAAGTATGATAGTCCAGATAACAGGTTCTGGTAGGCTTTAAACATCCTCATGACCACCATTGCCCGTGTTGTTCTGTCTGAGCTTCTGCCGAAGCAAACTCTCTAGCTACCAGACAGAAAGTTGTGGCGGTGGAGGTTGTGATTGTTGTGAAGAGTTGTCCCTGTTTTAGACAGCATTTTGCAGGGCATCCCGCACATGGGCTCTCCTGTTAGCACACTTTTCTGCTGGCTTGTTTCGTTTCTTCCCTTTGCCAAAACTCTTATTTGCACTCAAGTGCGCCCTCATTCGTTTTTCCATAGACATTGCTAACAATTGAAAATATGATCAGAAAAAAGACACTCAAGATTTGTAGGACTTAAAACAAGTAAACAAAGGCTCAAACGAGCAGAGTAATTAGAAATATTCACTAAAATAGCGGGAAAAAACTACACGGAAGCAATATGAAAACTTCAATTTTCTAAAGTTTTCTCAATCATTCTGATGCAAAAATTGACAGAATTATTGTTACAATTCCACAACCAGCACGAAAATAGAAAATTGCGACTTATAAAAAAAACCAAATCGCATAACTGTGAAATATTTCCTGACAGTAATAAATCAGTAAGAAATGAACAAACTCCGGCTAAATATGTACTACTAGATGGATATATTTCGTTTACATTATACTTGGTAAATCCACCTATCGAATCAGTATTGAAATTCAGCACATATTGTATTATAAAAAGCAAACAAAGAGGCAAGTAGAAATGTACTTTATTACAGAATATCAGATCGGAATTTAATAAAAAGCGTAACATATTTCAGGACAGTTAATAGACCTAGCATCAATTATTCTATGCAAACGTATTTATTCTATCAAATAGCCGCCAGTTTATATTTTCCTTGAACAATATTTGGCAAACTAAGAATGAAAGCTTTGCTACCGCATATCAACCAAGTATTCTCAATGTCCTAAGCTTATCACATAATCTTTTGCATGGGAATATGTCATCGTGAAAACATGACTCTAAAACACTTATAAAACGTCAGTAACTACCATCATGGCAAAACCATCTTCATGCGCTTAAAAAGAGAGAAACGTATTAAAAAGTCATTGAAATCGTAAAATAATAATTATCAAAATGAAAATTATTAATATTATGTAATAAAATAACACGATTCATCTCTTTGTTGATTCCTATGAGTATTCTTAACGTAAAATGGCTTTGTGTTTCAACTATGTTTTTATTGTTTTTTGCTTTTTTTTTAATTTTGGTTTTCAGATATTAACATCAAGAGCAAATAGAAAATGTTTTGTTGATGTGCCGAGTGCAAATTTAATATTACAAAATTGCTTTTATCATTCCACTTTGCCGTTATTTGTAAAATTTTAAAAACCCTAAGGTTTTTGTTTGAACTGCCTCTACTCACTTCTTTTTTTTGCTCACAAGCCCCCTTATGAAAATTAACCAAAAGGGATTTGAAAAAAATTTGGGTTTGCAAAGGATGTTTGGGAGAAGGGGGGGGTTTTTTAAAGGTGTTTTTTTTGTCCGGGAAAAGAAAAAAAAAATGACTAAAAAAGCCCCCCCCCCCCTTTTAAAGGGGGGGGTATTTTTGGGTAAACTTTTCATTTTAGACACCTTGTTGTTTCAAAAAAACCTTCACAGGGGAATATACATGGAACAAGATGAATGAAGGTTGAGTTTAAACCCAAAAAAAAAAAATAATATTGCATAAACGATTTATCGTAATATAATAAAAAGCAGTGTTTTTGTCTTCATTAAAATAAACAACAGGAAGAAGACAAGATTCACAAGATAACACGAAAACGAAAGAGGAAAATCCGATTGTCCGGACCCAAATGAAACTGCAGATGGTGTTTTGAGATACATAGAAAAAATTTATCTGATGAGGAATCAGCCCGGGAAACAGACAAGAAAAAAAACAAGCCTTTGAAAGGGGTATTTTAAAAGTTAAAAAAAACCCAGGGGGAAAAACCCACAAGAAGCGCGAACGGGAAAAAGATGCGCTTACTTATTAATGACCGTCCACATATAAAAATCGGGACGTTTGAAGTCCTTCCTTTTCAACGAAGAAATCCCAAACAGAAGAAAAAATACTTAAACCAGGGCAACAAGATATCAACATCACTACAACAGCAAGAACAAAAAAAGGATGGCTACATAGTCAACTGGATATAGATAAACAAGGAGGAAAGGGGCACACTTATTAAAAAATCCTTCAAAAAAAAAGAATCTAAATCCTAAATGGGGGAAACTAAGAAAAATTTCCTACACACAAAGACAGGAAAATTTAGTAGTATATAATTTAACAAAACCTAATCAACCTAAACAACGAGAACATTGAAAATCTACGAGAGGATGTTACATCCCCCCGGATGAAAAGTAGGCCCCTCCCAAGAAGCAGGTATTTGTACTTAGCAACCCATGCCAAACTAGAACGTAAGCATTCCAAAGGGAAACTTACATAAATAAAGACAAAAACAGAAAAAAGATGTTAAAGAATCTACCCACTTACAAAACCTTTTTAAACCCTATACCACATATTACAAAAGCTTTAAGTTTTTTCTGTAAACAACGATTGCCTTTCCAGAAAATATGGGATGGGGATTACCAGGAAATTGGGAAATCTATTTGGGAGCACTTTTAAAAACTTTGAAAAAGATTACAAAAAAGGGTGCCCTAATAAAGTAGACCCTGAATGCATGAGACTTCGGACCCCCCCTTTGGGTTTTACAAACACAGTAAAGAACATCACTGTTCCCAGTAATCTGTTTTTTCCCCGGGCATGCCAACTGTGTGCATTTTTTTCGGAGAATTTGGCATGCCGCAGGGCATATTTCGAGTCCAATTTATATTTTTAAATTTTTTAAAAGAAATGAAAATAAAACGTCAGGAAGGAGTTCATCTTACATTCATTCAAAAAGTTCAAGAGGGAAAATAGCTCGGGGGAAATTCAACACAATGTCAAATTTCCTTTAGTACTGTACGACGAGGCTGTCCGAACTCACAAGGTGTCGATTAACGAAGCAAATATAGAGACACATCGGGAATTTCGGAGAAAATTTGGGAGGGAATTATTCCAGCTCACAAAACGGGACAATTTTGACTGGGGACTCTCAAACATACCCGCCAGGAATATTTTTTTGATTTAAGTGGCGTTACGTGATTTTCTGACTGAAAAGAATTCTGTCGTTAGTACGAGGACAAGCAAAAATAAGGAAAATTTGGATATAGGTTACTACCTGAGGGTACATTTTAAGGAAATACATGAGTAATATCATTCGATATAGAACTCGGGTGGTGGGGCACAGTCGGGACCAAATTCGGACTGTACTTGAAAAATCACGACGGAAACCCAAAAAATGACGAAGGAGCTGAAAAAGCTATTTAAAATTTTAACATTTTTTTAACCATCACGTTGTCAAAACGGAGATAGAAAACAAAAACGATTAACTTACAGAGATAACGGAAAAGCCGACGCCGATCAACCAATGACCCTGCCTTTGGGGATTTTGCACATTAAACTGTACGGGAAGCATTTTCGGGTCTTCGTTAACTATAGCTGCAACGAACATTTTATAAATTGACTTATGGGCACCGCCTTGGAGTGTTCGAACAGTGCAGTGAATTATTATTATTTTTTCTATTGTGTTAGTTAGTGTACCTTTGTACCTATATTGATATTTATTTCGAAATAAAAAAACCCAAAAAAACAAATGAATGTTTGCCAAATTTACTCTATCATAGATTTCGTCATAAACCCCAAAATACGTTGTCAAAAAAGGGCTTTAAAACATAAAACATACCTGAGTTTTTTGACTTTCGACCACAACGAGGCAGGGAAAGATTTTCCATTTATTACGTTTACGTCCCCCTTTGGGGTAATAATCAACACAAAAGGGAAATGCCCTTTCTTGAAATTATATAAAGAAAACGTGGGCGCATTTATGATGCAAAACGTTTAACTAAACGCCCCGGGGTTCAAACATTCTGTAAAATAAAAAGTCTTCGTTGATAAAAGTATACAAGACCTTTAGCACCATAAAAAACGTAAAACAGAGAAGTCTGCGAAAAACTATGACGGTCAAAATCATTTTCCCGCGTGCATTAAAAACCCGGGTCACGCCACAACTGCTTTGAACAAAATGAGAGTGCAATTTTCTCTCTGATTTTGGGCTTTATGGAAAAATTTGGACGATTTGGAAGTAACAAAATAAAAAGGTTGGGGGTTTTTAAGTCAGCGAATAAAATTTCTTGTTTTGATAAGTTTTATAGGAAAAAAACTTTATTTTGACTTTTTGGCAACGTCATATAGCAGAATGATGCAATTTTTGTCAAATTTTGAGAGCTTCTATTTGCAAACCGGTATGTAAAAAAATTTTCCTTTTAGGAAAAAAAGCCTTTCGCTAGCGTAATAATCATGTAAAATTTGTTCAAACACGGTTATAGTTTTTTTACCATAAAAAATTTGTTCTAATTCGTGCGAAATGCCGCGAAAAGATGATTTTGAAACGAAAATACTATCACTTCTAAATGAAAATTCTGTTTTTTTGGTCTCATTCGACAGCAAAACCCCTTTCTTGTTTCGTGTTAATTTGTCAAAATTTACACAAATCGGGAAATAGATGATTTTTAGCTCAGAAGTGACAGCCCGTATTCCCGGGCATAACAATGATGCGCCATTTGCAAATTGAAAAATTTCAACCCGTAGTTTTCTAATGCACGACAAAATTATCTGCTTTAAATCAGAAACCCATTCCCACCTAAAATCCCGAAAAAATTTTTGTTCCAAAACTTTTCGATGTAGTAATTTAACTCAAAAAAATGACGGAATTCGTCAAAATGGGCACGAAAATGAGTGTTTTTCAGACTGAATATCTTATTCAATCTTCGTTTAAAAATTCGTGTTTTTGGTCTCATTCTATAGGAAAACCCCTTTCTTGTTTTATGAAATTGGTCATAATTTACAATCTTGGGGAAAACTTAATTTCTAGCTCAGAAAGACACACCACGGAAACAAAAAAAAGGCCGCTCCGTGACAACAAAGGTACATTTTGGGGGCGAAATTTGAAAAAAGTAACCAAGATCGCCTGAAAATTTTGTACCACAAAGACAAATGTCTCCGCTTTACAAGAGACCATTTTCGGCTTTCCGATCAGAATTGACTTCAAAACACGATTTCAAATTGCCCGTCGTTCACCACTCCGAATTTTTTTTCGGGAAAACCCAAGCAAAAATTAGACCGTTTTTTCCAAAATCGGGGGCGGTGACCTGGGTCACGGGGGGTCAAACGTGGGTCAAACTGGGTTCAGCAAGGAGGGGGATAATGGTTTTGCGCGCGAACGTATTTCTGTGGAAAAAATCATTTTCTTGTGTTGCAGATGGAGGGAGCTGAACAATCTTTGTGACAAATTACCTCAAATGTCTGCCGCGAAAACTACCAAGGAGGCTGGGATGGCAATAACACGAACAAAATCGCATGCAAAGGTAGTCGTTTCCTCTTCGGTGTATTAAAAATTTAAAAGGGGCTGCCAGCCGAAGGGGGAAAATTTGATAGCGTCTGAAATACGTTTATGGCAGCCACAAGGGGAATCCTGACCCTGTGTTCATTTTTTGTGTCTAGAAGAATAAATAAGCTTTTTGGGGACTGAATTGGGGAATAATTTCAGTTTTTAGAGGCACTGAATGCTTTTCGGCTATCACTGTTGATTGTCAATGAACACCAAGCTTTTTGAGATCCATTTATACATTGGAAAACTTTTCTAGACCAAATTTTTCTCATAATTATTGTGTAAAATCATAGCACTTTTGCAGAATGCATTACAAGAAGTACGATTTCTAATGCTTTGCTTATTTTTTTTCGAGAACGTATTGATTTGAACATCCCAGATTCTCAATTTTTACAATATATGGAAGTGGTGGTGACTGATTTTCCACAGAAAAGTTATGGGAAAAAATGGGGTGGTTTTTTAAAAAAAATACCAGCAATGATTAAAATTTCAACAAGTCGTTCTTTTCCAGCTTTATGCTTGATACTTGAACATTTCGTCATAATTTTCTGAAAGCTAAAAAAAACAGACCTTTTTTTGTATCATCATTGGGGTAAAAATGCAAAGACCTGGGCAATTTGAAGTGCAAAAACCCCTGATTTCGACTTTTTTGTTTTTTTCCCTTTTTTCAGAGCACTGTAATGATTTGCACAGACCAAATGTCCATGTTTACTTTTCAAACGGGATGGGTGACAGGTTTTTTACTGCAAATTGTGGAGGAAAACCCGGGTCTATTCATTTCACAATTACAAGCGGAATTTTCAACTTAATGCTTGAACATTTTTGTCAAAATTCTGAAGGATGTAATGTTGTTTTTTTGCTAAGCTTTTCATAAAAATGCATTCCATTTGATTTTTTTTTATCAGAAAACATTAAAATATGGAAATATTATTTGTTAGTTTCAATTTTTCAGAGCACAGAACACAAAAATATCTTGAATTTCAACAAGCAAAATTTTCATTATAGCTTCATATTGTTAAATTTTGAATCATTTCATAAATAACTAAGACTTATTCATTTATAAAAAAGCTCCAAACAGACAAGACAAGTTCCAGTTCGTGTGCTTTTTTTTAATAAAAAAAAAACAAGATAATTTTTTGCCATAAAAATAATAGACTCGAGATTCGTATTAACGTGTATTGTTTTCTTTCTGTTGATACTCCCGTCAAGAGGCAAGGGCCCTAAAAGAGACTACTATTGTTTATTTTTGCTTTTCATTTATCAAAGTAAAAACTCACTGTAGAAAAAATCCGAGATCAGGGTCTTATACCTCTCCTGTCTGCCCAAATTTTTATACTATGCCCTTGTTTGCCGGGACATTCCAACCCAAATACTAAAAGAAAGGGTTTTCACCATGTAAAGAACAATTTCACTCACGCGGGTTGTACCTTTTGCTTATTTATGTACTTATCAGACAATTTTGGCCTTTAACGCCGGAGAAATAACTACATCAAGAAAGGATCGTTGGCAAACAAGTGACACGTTAGGAAAAAAACGTCAAACTGAAAAACTTTTTCATAGAATCTTACTTTGAGAATTGATAAGGCGGGAAATACTTAAATTTCAACACTTGTAAAAAAAAAAGATTTCTGAAATACAAAACACTTGAAAAAACAGCAAATTGAAAAACTTTTCCCCATAGAATTTTTACTTTGAGAATTGATAAGGGGTTAAAACTTCGAAATTTCAAAACGTTTGAAACAAAACCATTTCGACTGACTTTTTTCTTCCTGGGAAAGTCCATTTTTGTATTTTCCCCCGACCGCAGCACATGCCATTGCAACGAAATGCCGACAAACCCTGAACCTTTTTTCAATGCACGTCTCAATGCAAATAAAGCGATAACTCTTACAACGTAAAATGACCGAGTTACCTCTTTAGAAAAAAAACCTGCAAAAAAATCTTGAAAACCCTTACAAAATGCCTCTCAATAAACCTTATCAAAAAATCAAAAGCCAAAACATACCCTAAGGCTATAGAAGCGAACGTTACTCAGAGATTTTTAAATGCTTTTCGTGCAATGGTATGAGTTGGGGAATTTTTTCCTAGTCCCCTTTCATGGTGTTGAGCATTTTTCCCCCTTGTTTGGATTCTGACGGCATGGGCAAAAATGGGTTTAAAGCTGGTTATAATACCCGACTCCGTATTTGGGGAGGCAGCGAACCTGTATGGGGGAATACTTTTCCCACGCTGCGAGAATTCATGGACAGGCATTAGATGCTTTTTTCTCCGCCCAAAAGGGAAAAAAAAACACGTTCCCTCTATTAGATGTGCGAAATACACTCTTTGGTTTCCTACTTCCGGACGCCGCATTAGATGTACGGGGAAAAGCATCGAATTCTACCAGATACCGTCCTTTTATTCGGTTTGAACCGGCATTTAAAGTAATGTGAATTTTTTGTCCTGGCGTCACAGGTAGTTTTTCATTTTTTCCACAATCCGTTGCTAACTTTTTCCAAATTTCGATCATAGGGGAAAAAAAACAACATAAACGTTGGGAATTTCTCCTAAATTACTAATGAAAAGACACGTTTTTGAACATCAGTGTCCAATGAGGGGGAAACTTCTCCTAATTCGAAAAGATTATACCAAAATGTCAAAGCTTATGTTTTTGTTTTCTGGACAAAAATTTCCCAAAAAAGTCCCCCCTTGATAGTTTTATAGTATATTTTATTTTTATGTTTGGTCAAACAGCATCAGTGACACATACGAATTTGTCCCCAAAGGGAGGAGAAAATTCTATTACAACATTGATGCATACGAAATGCCAAAGCATTTGCCCTTTATGACGGGGCACTTTTCCAAAACAGTCCACCTTTATACTTTTTAAATTATATAGGGTTTCATGTTTTAGTCAAACTATCCCCGATGGGACATACACTGTTTTTTTAAGTATTAAAAAGGGAAAAAGGGTTTGGCTTTCACCACGACAAGGTGGGCCCCTACTCGTTTTTTTTTAAGTATTAAGGAAAAATTTCTTTTTGGCTTTTTTGGGGCCATCGTGAACAACTTGGGACCCAGGGCTATGTTTTTGGGGCTGCCAGATCAAACAAAATTGAAACCTCGTTTTCACACCCCAGCCGAGAGCGATCAAAAACACGTCGCCTCGACGGGTGTACAATTTGGGCATGTGACCACTTCAAATTGAGGAAAAAATGCTCGACCTGTTGGCAGTACTTTTTATGAAAACTCCCCGTTGGACGAAAAACTTGAAACTATCAGCCCAAACAAATCGTTCGGACGTCACATTTTGTTATTTTTTCGGCAGGTAACCTTTATCCCCGGGTAAAACAAGCTCAGTTGTTCATTAGGCGGGGGGATTTCCCCAAATTCCAAGGGGTTTTCCGCGTCAGTATTTTAAGATTTTTTTTAGTGTTAAAATGTTTAATTCGAGTTAAAGTTTTTTCGTGGGGACAAAAACAAGACAGATAAGAAAACCTGGGGTGAGTACTTTGGGAAAGCGCGTCGCTCTCGTATTTACACGTTAGGATTTTTATTAGGACACAAAACGGCAACGCACGTTTGGGATAGCGATGCCAATCTTGGGGTTTGGCTAAACTTTATCCGGGGTTTCGACAATTTAGAATGTCCAGTGTTCGGCGTAACCACTTTGGGGGAGGGGACTCGCTATACCGCAACGGAAAAAAGGGTTGAGCTCCCCCCCGTATTGTGGGAACATCTTTTTCCGCCCAAAACACCTATTCTTCTTGTTTAGCTTAAATTAAGAAAACGACTCTTGGGTTTCTCACACGCTACATGAAAACATAAGTGCACAAATTTCTGAAATTTGGCAAACATAACTCTACTTGTAATTCAAAAAACAAAAGCTTCAAATTTTAATGTTGTATCTAATGTACACCATTGGCTGTAACAGCTGTACAAAAAAAAGATGCAACCTTTTTTTTCTCTCTCTTGCTCTTTAAAAAAAAAAAATCAAAATTTTAAAACTAATGGACCGAACGGGAACCGAACATTTTTCTTCAATTGACTTTCTAGACAGCGGGGTCAAGCGTTAAAGAGATAAAGCCCCACCTGTGCCAAGGGAATGAGCTTAAAAAGGAATTTACTTGGGGCCCCCCATTTCATGATTGTCTGCAAGAAAACTCCAGGCCCGTTTCATTGAAGGGGGACACTTCTCTATTTAGACGCCCGAAACACCTTTTAATAGCCTTGTCGTCCCCCAGTGCCGCGCAAGTACGGGGGCTGGGTGACAATGTTTGGGGATACTATCTTGTCAATTTGAAAGTGACTTTGGGTTCAAAAAACACTTTCTTCTATCATTTGGGACTCTATCCCAAATTTTTTTAATGCACCTTTTTTCAAGGGCCCCGTATCTAGAATTCTACAAACCCCTTTGGATTCCAATGACAGTTTGGTCTCGAGACAAACCGGGCAAGTCTGGAAAGCAAGTCGAAAGAAATTTGGACTGTACATTTTTAAAAAATGTGAATTGCAATTTTGAACGAATACGTCGGGTCATACCTCAGGCCGATGCTGATTAGCTTATTGTGAAAAACGAAATTTAATTTTTGCTTTTAATTTTGGGCGCGATATTTTTTTAATGCCGAAAGCATAGATCCTTTTTAAGCAACCATTTTATAAAGACTTTAATTAAAGGTAAGGAAAAAACAATGATCATTTTTTGAAATCGCATAAAAAGGGTCGTCAATACTATTGACAAAAAAGCGATAATATACAAACGACCCTTTGGGTTTAAAACTACAAATTCCACTTAACTCATAATTGCGTTGGTTTTCATAAGGTATTTGTCACTAAAGCTAAAGAGCGAAATCATAGTGACTTTTGACTAGGCTTATATTCGTAACAAAAGTGGGGAGCACATTTGTGTTTCAAGCTGATGGGGAAATTTTCTACTTTAAATCCCCAGTTTGAATTCGCATCTGTATGTATTTTTAACGTCCCCCGGTGCCAAGCATTGGGTTTCTGATTTCTTAGTTTTTGATTTGGATTTGAAGTAGAAAAAACAAAGCAGAGTAGGTTTTTTTTTTATGTCATTACGAGCAAAAAACAATAAATCACTTAATTTTTAGTCGTCAGTCCCCAAATTTTACGTCGACTTTTTTTTGCATTGCAAAGCAGCACTTGCCTTTGCTTTTTTCCGACGACACAAATTTGCAAATGTGTGACCGCAAGGCCGAGTGTATGGTCTTTCTGTGCGGACAAGATTATGCACAGCATCATTCGTCCCCCTTGCCCTTGCTTGGCTTTGGGCTTTTTCTCTGATGGCCAACAGAAACTCATTTTCCCCCTTTTCCCAAGGGCCCTTTTTGGTCAATGTACCGCGGTCTGCTTGCTTTTAACCGTTTCTGAAGGTTTAGCGACTTTTTTGCTTGTGAAGTCCTCCGATTCCTTTCCGGGCTTTTTGTTTCAAACTAATTTGGGGTTGGCGTCAAAGTTGGGCTAAGATATCTGGTAGATCGTCCATCTATCACATAGACTGTCGGGTACAACTGTCGATTTCTTCCCAAGTTTACTGAATAAAAAAAAAACATTTAGTTTAACATTTTTAAATTTTTATTTACAATCACCATTTCTGCATTTTTAAATAAAGATTTTTTTGACTGTTTGATTACTGTTGAAGTAAAAAAACTAGTACAACTCAAAGCTACACTCACCGATTCGTCCCAAAAGATCCTAACTGCAAAACGAACTTTCGTAGAAAATACGTCCTAATGTCCGGGCTGTTTTTCCTCTTTTATTTTGTCTTCTAAAAGATTAATTTGAATATATAGACACATTTTTTTTTTGAAACTCGTGGGTCCCGTCCCCTCTTGTTGATGCACGTCACAATATTGTCCCAAAGTTTTTATTAGATAGGCTCTTTTGCTATCCCTTCCCCTTTTTCTGGATGAATGTCTCCACAAAACCCGTTGATCGCTCATTTTCCAGATCAAGCTATAAAAAAAGCGGGTGAACCGACCGATTGTCTGATACGGGAAAGACACAAAACCCCAAACGCGCCCACCATTTTAGCAAAAAAGTTTCGACCATCAGAAAGGTTTTCTTAAACCACGCCTACTTGTATTAACCAATCGAAAGCAATAGATTCAAAAAATTATTTTTTGGTAAGTACCGGGGAATCGACACTTGGGGTTCGCCTACTGACTGCAAATTTTACTGCCAAGAGCAAAAAAATCTTTTTCAAAAATTTGGCGAAAAGAAAGGAACATTATTAGCATTGAAACACGAGACAGAATCTCGAACCTGGGAAAAGATTAAAAAACAAGAGACGAAAATAAAATTCAACGAGACAAGCATAATTTGCTCAGCAGATGTCACAAAGTTTTTTGGGGAAAAACAACGTATGTTTTCTTTTCAGACGACGACATCGAACATCAACATGTCTGTTCATTACGGGCTTGTCGAATCCTGTTGGAAATTTCGAGACACTTGTCGAAAAGAACAGATTTTTTGATACTTTTGATAGACATTTTGAATACAATGTGGGGAGATAACTCAAAACCTTTGTCGCGAGGGAAGAACGGGTCTATTGGGTTTTGGGTAATGCAACTCAATCTGTCTTTGCGACAACGGAATAACAGCAGGTTTATGAGAGAGGTGGGTCATAAGAAACTTACGGCCAAAAGCCACCGTTTGTGTTTTATCAGACGCCTAGAAGAAACGCAACGTGTTTCGGGGACATTTATCAAGCCATTGGCACTCGTAACTAAACCGAACTGATGTTGGTACATATTAGTGAATTCAATAAAACGGAATGAAATTTGAACATGTGTTTGTTATGTTATGTTATGTTATGTTATGTTATGTCAACGAACAAGATTGATTGTCACAGTAATTTGCCCAATGCTGTGCAGCCAGTAGTCCTCATATTGTGTAAAAACAACACGCCATTCAACTTTCAAAAATGCTCAAAGCCCTAACCCTAACCTCACCTACTTTTTCCTAGCCATACACCAAGGACCAGACACCCCAAAAGCCGATTTCACTTTGGAAAAAAATGTACAAGACTGTAAGTCAATGCCAGTGATTTTGACAAGGTCTGATAAGTAGTGCCCATTAGTACGTGTTATGAGAAAAACAAAACGCCAGTTGATACTCGTCCTCAAGTAAAACCGACGGTACATCATTAATGCGATTATAGTTTAATCACATTCAAACTTAAAACAAACCCAACTCATCCAGTTTTAACAACTTTCAAAAAAATCGACCTCCATAAACCTAACCTAGCCCAACTCCGAGGACCAAACACATCAACAGCCGATTTCACTTTGGATCAATCATGCCGAACGTAAAGTAGCATTTTGAAGTCAGTATTGATGTCAAAATATTCTCTCACTGGTTCGAACTTCAACCGTTTGCTATCACTGATTATTCTCCTTTATTTAACTGACAACTTAATCGATCCATGTTATAATGAAATAAATTGTTGTTATCATAATTATACGTTTCTTTGTTGATTACTATGAGATTAGATATGCATTCTTAAAAGGTTTTTATGACATATGTTCCATGTATAAAATATTATTTCGAATTTCAAATACAAAAATCAGGTACCATCTTTCCCACAGTTTAAATCGATACAACGTGAATGGATCAATTGCTTCGCAAGTATCGGGTATTTATATTCTTGGACTTCAGCAGCTGTGAATGCTGATTGTTATGTTAACGGGCTTACATTCATCATTAAGTAACGAGAACACAATTACTGTTATAGAAATAATAATAAATTGTGGATCACTGATTATGAAAAAAGAATTGACCTTGTTACTTCTCTCGTTATTACATAGATGCAAGAGTTGTGTGCCGTATTAATTCACCGTCTGGTTGTTAATATTTTCTGTTGGAAACGCTACATTACCTTTTCTATAGATAGAAATAGCTAAGTTGAAAATTCTAATTCGAAAGTGCTTGATGATAGAAAGATACTGCGGTAAAATTACAGGTGAGGCTTACAAGATACTACTAGCAAGATCTTGAATTATTTGATTTATTCCAAGGAACAGTTGTGAAGACCAAAAGAACAGGAGAAATATATTGAGACAAAATTACAAACATCACCGAGACAATGTGAATAGTTTTTGATCGGCAAGTAAATTAAGACATAAAGTAATAAAATGTATATAAGTAATTTCATTCAGATGGATTTTACAAATGATACTGTACGTGAGGCAAAAATATGAAAATTAGTCCATTGTCAGACATGTTGTGTTAGATGAAATTATAAAATAGAATGTTACATAGAATATGTAACATACAGAATGATATTCACACTATATGGAAGTGTTAACATTCGGAGCAACGACTCAGAATTGCAAATTTATGCTTCAAACAATGACACCAAATCAAAATCAAATTTTGGAAATGGATATGATGTTGTGCTTTTAATGGTAGCACTTCTTCTTTGTCTGATATTTCTTGGAGTAGCTATATATAGACGATGTATATGCTACTGCCGGAATGATTCATGACGACACGTCACAACTGATACTACTCCAAGATGTGACGTAATACACAATTAACGATTAATATTCGGAAATTACTATTATGGCATATATGTATGTTATACTTTTAACATAAGTATAACTATATTAGTTTTACTGTACTGTGATGACTAAGTTACATATAAATAGACATAAAAAGTGATGAGGGGCCAATATTTAAAAATTACACCATTGAAAACTTGCAGTTATTTACCTTAAAATGGAGGATTAAGTGTTGTGATTGTAGGACAAAAGAGGTTAATTGGATTTCCTTTTTCTAAGAATGAAAAGAATGATGATTAATAAAATGCGTTGTAAACGTCTGACCGTCTGATTGTAATAGTTCAGTGAAATATATTGACATTTGAAACTGCTGCTTATCTCAGGCCAACATTATATCGAGAAGGTGGGCTGGCATGCTTTTCCTACATATTGAACGAAACAGCTTACCCGTTTCAATTAAGCTGTCTTTGAGACTAGTGAGTTAAAAATAGTTCGACTTTTAACCTCCAAAATGACTTTGGATCTGGATTGACTATTGTATTGCCTATTTTCAATATTCAAGGAGTAGGTCAAAATAGCGTTATGATAATAGAGAACTATTTTTAAATGTTGTATTTGTTTAGGACTATTAATGAAAATAAAATGCCAACCAGTACTGTTATGATTCTGTCCAACCAAATTTCAGGATTAGATTTTACTCCTTATCGACACAATATATTTTTGTAAGACTAATACGCCTGAAACAAAAAGTCCTAATTTCGTGCTCATGAATACAAATAGGATGAAATTTATTTCTACAATAGTGCACATTTGTCTTCAGGTCAATATATAATGGAATGCCTTTTTGTCTAAACAGAATAATCAGTTTCATCGGTTAGTTCTTTATATTTCATTGAGCTTAAATTGTGGGTTCTGAATAGCATTATATGGGACATTTTCGTACTTTGAAAATACGAAAAATAATTTCATGATATATGCAATTACAATATTGATAATCAACGAGTAGCATCTGATAAATGAGAAAAACCTATGTCGATCACCAAAAGTAATTGAGAGATTTTATCTTGAGATCTAATAAACTGTAGCTTTCTTTTTGAAGATATGGAAATGGAGACAGGTGATTAACACACAATCACGCAATAGTGTAAAAATAAAGGGACCACCCAGTTTCAATCTTAAATTAATATCTAAATGTCGTTCATAGTTATCTATTGTTAAAAACATTGTTGCAAAGCAATTATCTTTTAAATTATTATCTTTTTTTCCTCAGCAACCGTTAATTCAAATTATGACTTCTAAACAAGTCCAATTAGCATGATTAGGGAAATGCTTTGCTAAAATAGACCTCCATTCTGCAAAATCGTTTCATCCTGAAAATTTTTGCCATTGAAAAAAAAGGATTCGTGACATTTAGATTACTTTTTTCAGTGTTAGCTCCAAACTAGTTATTTCAAAAACTGTAATTACTCGGCTTCTCTGTTTTCTATTCTAAGGGCATTACAGACACGAAACACACAATGCTATCGTTATGTCATACGTTTTATAGATAAAGGCTTAATTATGATACTCAGGTACAAATAAAAATGTAGCGGAAACAGTTATGTTATTTTTTTTAGAAGAAGATTATTCTATATAACAATATAGCAATACCTTTTAAACAGCATTTAATTTCACTTTAAATGCATTTCTTGCGAGGAATGTGCTTGATAAAAAGAAATTAGCGTTTCATTGGTCAGTGGTCAATGGCTATGTACAACTCGTTACACGTCTATAATTAGATGTTTATTTTATGAATTATCGCAAAACCAATCTTTAAGTGCCGGTTGACGTCTGTAAAATAATTACTCGGACTTGGACTAAATCTTGTAGTATTTATTGTAGAAAATTCGAAATAAATAACATTATGGAATTATGAGAAATACATTAAAGCTAAATGAAAGTACCAAAATGTTTGTTTATTGATTTTGCCGAAGCCAGTTTCTTTATAAATACGCTCGAAAATGGCTTCCGAAGTTGTTAGACGTGTCGTTGTGTATATTTTTGTGCCGAGATTGTACGTCGCTATGGTGATGGCATTGTACCCTGTAGTTAATACCGCTAATAGCCTGCCTTTAGAAAACTAAAATAGCACAAACTTGTACATTGTTTCTAAAATATCTGTAAACTTAATAGGCGTTTTCTCTGTCTGAGTCACGAAGTCCTACTGTTTTACCTGAAACTAATTAGGGTTATTCTCAGCATTGTTAATTATATTAAAAACAGATCCTTTGTTGTCAAATATATATTGAAGATTTATTTAATGTGCACATTATTTTAACTATGACGAGTCTCCGGTGAAAGTTTTATCTGCCGTCTTGTATTTCTTTCATATATATCAACCTGCAACTCTACAGAGTTACACTTTCTGGAACTTCTGCTTTGTCAATCATCGTCATCATTTTATAGTCTTGTGATTCCCCATCTGTAATTTTACATAGCGTAATTTTCAATAACCTCTACAGTTTCCCTAGGTAATCCTCAGATATAAAAGTGTAACGAATTGGGTTTAAACAACTGTTACCATATGCTTAAACGTTTCCAACATACTGTGCAATAAGAATGGTTGTAACATGTGTAACATTCTGCAAGAACACTACTACATGTATTGGCGTCCAACATACAAAAATCTAATTTCAATTGCGAGGACTATTTTTGCGACCCTTACCTTGATGAATTGTCTGACAATAAACTCTGCTTTCGAGGCAAAGTTATAAATATTCATCCATTTAAAACTGAAAGAAAGAGAAATGGAATACAATCTGTGAAATCTGTTTCAGTTTTCAATATTTTACACAAAATTCGATTTCACTCATAATCCCTACGGCTTATCAGCATAAAGCACGACACTAATGTTCAGTGATACATTTTGCTGAATTATTAGCGAAATATTCTGCTTTTTCCTTAAAATCGGTAAACTACATTGGATGAGTGAACTGAACTTTTGATATTTTGCAAATGTCATTTGTTTGATAAATATCAAATACTCTTTACAGGAAAGCATTGCTTTAATTTCTTACAAACTTAATATTAATCGAGATAGTGCATGGTTTCAAAAGATTGACTTGGCTTACTCTAACCTAACTTATCTGAGATGAAAAAATGTATCTAGGAAATAACGGATTAATTATTGTTTGTTATAGCAGTCATTTCTCATCTTGTTCTATGTAGTTATTCTAAAGAAAGTCAGATGATATTTTTTCTCTTAAAGGTGTATATAGAGATTTTTTAGGTAACTAATGCCAATACTAATATTATACTAATCCAGATGTAAAATAGCTAGAGACAAAACTAAAATTTCAGTGGCTGCTTTGGTTAAATATTTTCAATTGATATTAATTCGTAGGTAATTCAACATGGCTGTACGACATTTGCGATTTGCATGATCTTTAAAGTTCAAGGTTTCATCAAGAAATGCACCAAGATATGTTATTGTGCTTTCACGTTTGATATCATTACGGGCAATGTTAATCGAATTTATAAAACATTTTTTCAATTGAGGTCTGCTACCCAACATAATAAATTCAGTCTTTGAAGTGTTCATTTTCAGTTTGTTTCTATTCATGCAGTCTTTGATTGTAACTGTGCCCCGTTCGAGGTCTCCGATCGCTTGTGATTCTACGGAAGCATATGTGGAACGAAACCTGTTTTTGCTATAAGATCATCAGCAAAACCGTAGACTGTTATGGATTTGGGAATGACATACTAGTATAAAGAGTTCCAGCATAGGTAAGGTGCATTCAAGTTGCAGGTCTGATGAATATGCATTGTTGCTATTAACCCCACAAGTACGACAAGTACGAGTAAACCCATCAAAGAGCTGTTTCACCGACACCAAAACTTTGCTTTTAGGACATCTAGCAGAATGTCGTGGTCGAAGTGTCAAATGCCGCACTTAGTCGGTTGCAATAAGGGTCGTGACTTCCTGTTTCTCTATACTACTTAGAAGATCATTAACCAACCGAAGCAGCGCAGATTCACAGGAGTGATATTTTTTATATCAGACTGGTTCTTAGGCAAAAGACTGTTTTGGTTTACATGTTTGTTTAATCTGTAAAGAACAATGTTCTCAATAAGTCTTGACAAAAATGATAAACTACTCACAGGATGATAGTTGGAAAGCTCTAGTTCAAGACCTGGTGAAAGTGTTGCTCCTTTAAAATGCAATTAGATTCTTAGAAGATATAACTTGTGTAGCAGACATAATCCTTAAAGTAAACAATAAATATTCTACAATTTCTAAGTCTATCTCTGAATAATGAAAATCAATAGCTACAAATCTGACTAGCTGTTTACAAGAGGTTACTTTTTCAATGTCCGATACATGACTATATGAGCTGTTGCAATAACATTTAATTTAATTTTATTATTGGGCGTTTTCGCTCGCACCAAGAAGACACAACGAAATGTGTCATATAAACTGCAAGCACGCCAACAAGACATAACAAAATATCCTAAATCAGCCATCCTAATTTTTCTTTGTTTGAAAATCCATGCCTGTCAGCCGATTCTATAGCCAGAAAACGTTCCTCAGATATGCTAGTAGATAAAAGCTACTGTCATATTTTACACCGCATATTTTCAAATGGGTACAGTTTTGTCAGGTACTTTATTGCGGTCAAACTGTTGACAGGACACCAAGACACATATTTATAGGTTATTAGGTTTGTACTGAGACATATGCAAGAGTTCTGCAGCGGAAATATACTGTCATATTTTACATCGCATATTTTCAAAAGGGTACAGCTTTATTACGTAATTCATTGCGATTCAAACTCTTAAAAGGACTCCAAGACAATATTGATCAATATGATTTACTTATAATAAGCTCCGCCGTTGTCAAGTGGAATTTTTATGAAACTTTGCATGAATAGCTGCAAACATCTCAGGTAAACATTATTTGTGAAACTTAGCTATAAACAAAGTTATTGCAAATTGTATATTTGTCGTTCTTAAGTTTAAGTTTTAATTGTTAATGAACAGTGTACCAATTTGTGGATCGGCTACCATTATGTTAAATGAGTGTATAAATGTATGAAAATATTTACTCGTAGGAGAAAAGATCTCTTTCGTAATATCGTTGTTTTAGATTTGTTTTTATCTCTCTTTATCAAATAGTATCTTTGCGCAGGTAAAAGTTAAACGTATACCTTATGCTTAAGATAGTTTTGTCACTTAAAATTATTATCTTGACCATTTTCCCATTACATTCCGTTTTGCGAATCATATAGTTTGTACTATTATCATATATTCATGAATATCCCCATTAAATGATTTTAAATTGACTTACTAACTGTGTTTGTTCAGCTATATTTACAATTTAATATCATGCATTTTAAACAGCCATTTGTTATAAAAACCACTTTTAACGGGAGTACACATTATATTCTGCTTACATAACATATACGTAGGAAGTGTGCACAGTAACTGTTGTAAACTGCTTATACACATAAACATGATAATATGTTTACATAGATATAAAGAAGTAGTTGTTCATATTTTCAAACATGGAGTAAGCTCTAATAAATCATTCTATAATTTCCATTGTTCATGAACTTTACATGATCTCTTAAAAATCATCTTTCTTAATACGTGGCATTAATAAGCCTGGTTCCATGATTTAAATAAAACTGACATATCACCATGATTCTATTGCTGCCTTGCACATCTAAGATAATTGATAAACTCCATAATAAAATATACTGTGATATTTTATGTTTTCCTTACAGATGTAATATAGTAACATTTCTTAGACATTTTTTCTCTATATCTGTGTAACAACAGAATGTTGACTTTCAGTGAATATCTTGTTTAAAAGTCAAAAACAAAATTGAAATTAACAAATGTGACTCTCTGGAAATAGTGTGATGACATCTTTCATTTTTGTTACACCAGTCTGCAAATGCCGTTTCACATTCTTTTGTTGAAGTTGATGTTTTGTACGTCCAAAATAACAATAAGACAATTGAAACCTATATTCTGTACTGTTTTCATTTAGTACATTTGTAAAACTATATATTCAAATACACACTGAGTAAATGAATAATTAAATCAATATTGCTTGATATGTCAGGATATTGCTGATGTAGAACGCAAATATCCCTTGCTTGCATATTTACCGGATGAATCAAATTAACACCACCTTTAGTCTATTCAGCCGTAGCATAATTTGCATTTGCTTTCATTCTCATGACTGATTTGCATAATTTATTTAAAAAAAAGACCTCACAGTTATCAATTTTTGTGTATTACACATACCAATATGTTATTACATGCAGTTTATGTATACGTCAGTAATTGTTCAAAGTTTAACATTTTATCAAATCATAATTGAGATACACAAAACCCGTGTTTTCTTTTGATGTTTCGTCATAAGTTTGTAAGTAGACCTAGATAATATTTAATTAACAAAGTTAACATTGTTGGTTTTCAAACACCACTCGCATTTATGTTTCTTCTACTTAGATTAATAAAACTACGTAATATTTTTTTGTTTAAAATCGTTTAGTTTTCCACCTAATTAATAGATATTTCTCCACTAGAGATAACCATACAGATTCATCTCACTTCAGGAATTTGCGTAAAGTAGTGTTCATTTAACATGTAATTATGGAATCTCTGAACGTTACAGATCAAAGGAATCAAGCTGGATCTGGCAACACAGGGTCCGTGTATATCACTCTTGTCATTAGTATTTCTCTAGTGGTATAGATTAATGTTAATACTATATCAAACCATTTTAACACTGACCCAGATGCACAAGAAATTACTATGAATCAGGTGTTGCTTCTTTTAAAGTTGACTAAGCAATTTATTTATATGAACATTGTTTCAATGTATGTTGAAATCATTGCTGTGTATTAAATATCTTATGCTCTAACATAATATTATAATATTTGTTGTTTTATTCTGATGGTACTTTTTCAAATGTAAATTCTTTTCCTGAAGGTAAAAGCTAAATATGAAATAAGTTGACAATGGGCAGACAAATAGAGTTCCAGTTTGACAATTAGATACATGTTTCGTCCATTTACATAAAACCCTCCCACTGTTCTTTATTCCGAGTTCAATCTGAGGTTTATTCTAAATGCAAGTTCATATAAGTGTTGTTTATATACACAATTGATTCAAAGGCCGTAAACACAGTGGGTGAATAATCCGTCCTTTCTTCATAGTTCAGTCTTGGGACGTGGTCTCTCAATTCTCCCCGCTTCCAAAAATCACTTAAGTATATTAAGTGTTTATATTTTTACACTTTTCAAAGAAAATCTTGTGTTTTAAAGTCGAACTAGATAGAGATATAATACCCAGCATAAATGACTACAGACAATCAAGTAATCGTTTCATAGAAATCATTCCTTAATGTGACTCAGTTTAAATAGTGCTGAAATAGATATGCATTCAACCGAAATTAATTTTAAAAAATCTCTTTGGATCAAAACGTCTCGAAGCATTTGATTTGTCTTTCAAATATTACGAGATTGCTTTAAATGAGATATGTCAGTCTCGTGAGATGCAAGAAAATATTTCCCCGGTTATTTTGATAAACGAACGCTCCGGCGTACAACAGCCACTTGAGCTGCAAGTAAAAAAAATAACAAATTTATAATTTTCTATGAGTGTCTATTGTGACCTGTTCAAATAGGATAGCAAAATTTTCCTTGTGGTGTGTTTCTCCCTATACTGGTATAACCCGCAAGTTTCTATATGTTCACTGGAATCTATATCGCGGAAATATATAACTTGCCGTTTAACCTATCTCGCAAGACCGGAGCACGTATACTGGATAGATCTTGGCAATACCGTGAAGCCAATCTATTGTCTAGCCGGTTGCCAGATGGCAGAGGAAGATCACGCGTACCCCACCAGGTATTACTTTAAGTGGACCTTTGGAAGTACCATCAGCCGCTCATCTTCCTCACATGACTGACCCAAGCAGCGCTTTAAAAGCAGGGTAAGTACCCTCAAACTACAAATGTAAATTCGAAGTCATCGACATTGATCGTGGTTGCCCCTAATCGATCTAGCAAAATCAAGCAAACTCAAGGAAAAATATATCCTCGTGTATTTCACGACTAACACAATCTAGAATATCAAGTTCTTACTCAGCTTCTGCATATTTGTTTCTAATGCTCTTTTTAATGTTTACTTTCCCTACCTTATTGTGCCCTATAACATTTCTTCTTATCTTGCTTATATCGTAACAAATTGTCTTCTATTTGACTGTTGAAGAAAGAATGCTACATGTATAACCTAAAAAATAGGACAGAAATACTGACTTTATCAATGGTGGTTTTATTTCATAGGTTCACCGGTTCACCGCGAATTCATTGTATAATGACTTTGATACAATGTCATTTTAAGGACGGTAGTTACCTTTTTCATAACTTACTAATGCTTTGTTATGTTAGATACGAGACGTTTCAAATAGTATAGTTATCTCTGTTGAGAAAACAGGCCAAATTATCAGCAAATACCAGTATTGTTATTGATATGAAAATGTCACGACTCTAGTATTTCACTGTATTCCAGTGGAATTTCTTTGTGGCAAAGGAATGTTTGTATTTCATATAAAGTTAATCATTTTCAATGAATTTCATCAGTATGCTTTTATATCATTTGTACAAAACATTCAAACTCGTGAAATAATTTCAGAGACGATCTTGATTACTTTTTATTCTTCTCTTGAAAAATTATATTCTTGCAAAATCAGTTTCATTAATTATGCAAAATAAATGCATTTATCATTTAAGAAACAAACAAAAAACGATTTTTTCATATGTAAACACATTGGAACTATTCAGTAATCATTTACGTACAGCGAAACAATGTAAAGCAAAGTGATTTGGAAAATTTAATATTCTATGTTATAAGTGGTTCTGTCCTCCAACCTCTCCTGTCGCCGTCTTAAATAAAGCATCCTTTTTCAAGTTTGAGCTTCAGGAAGACGCCCGATATTACTGAAATCAAGCTAAGTCTATTATGTAAACTAACTTCTAAACACAAAGTAAGCAAAACTAGAAACATTAGATATAATTACCACAAGACGTATCCAGTGAATAACGTGCATGTTTTGGATTAGATACCTGTGAGATACTCATTTGTTAACCACTTAAAATATTGGGCCCGTCACTGTAAGACAAATATTTATAGGTTATTAGCTTTGTGTCAAAAATATGCACGAGTTCTGTAGCGGAAATCGAGTAATGAAATATGCGCACTAGTAACGCCCTCACACACCGGCTTAAGAGGTATTTAGTTATACGGATCCATCGTCCCGAAGAACGAAATATTATAATAATTAGGTTTGCGTGAGAAAGTACAAACATTTTCCCCGATGTCTGGAACACATAAAATTTCAGGTGATAAATAAACAGTTAAAATAAATCGATCTAAAATAAGACTTATTATTTTATTAATAAATAATAATATTTATTTTGGCGCATCAAGCTTGGTGTGTATCCAAGGTTACCAAATTAAATTTGGTATTTGGATACACTCGGCATTTTCCGTATCCAGTTATCAATAGCGTGTGACCACTGGTCAGTCAATAGTCGGCATGTGTACAACCAACAGAAAATGAAATGGTTTCAAAATCCAACCCACCACTCCCATTTAGGTGCCATGCCATTTACTTGCCATATAGTTAGTGGTACATGTCAGTGAATATCTAGTAGGTCACCATTTGCAACCTATAATATATATATAAAAAGATGCAAAATTGATCTGTTTTAAATGGTTCGGGATTGCAGGTGTTTGGCAGTTACATGTCTCTGTATAGTATGGAGCATAGTTTAAATTATTCGAGATCAGTTTAACAAGTTTGTTTTTAGTAGAGTAGCTGGTACATGTATGGTGACATATTTTGTTATTTACAATGTTTAATATCCATGTATTTTGCAGTATACTGCCGGTGGAGTTTTATATATTTTCAGGCTGTTTATGCAGTAAGGAAGGAAAGTTGTGAACAGTCAGTAAATAAAAATGGACAATATACCAAGCATAAATGGTATACCAAGCACAAATGGAAGGAGTACAAACAATATTTAAAACCATTATGTGATGCCTGTTTAACTTTATTTATTATTATTTAACTTAATTACTTCTAGTTTTCTTTAAGTTGTCACAATTTATCTACACAAGTTTCTTTTTTTTATTTTCACTGATATTCCTTGATAATAGAGAGAGCGCAAATCTACGGAAGCGGGGCTGTGCTTCCCGGGCGAGGTGTATGTTTTCAATGACGATTTGATTAAAGACATTGTATCTGGTGTCATTCGCCCTCCAACTCTGATTCATGTGGAGAAGTTGACAGTTACTAGCAGAGAACAGGATAGTACTGGTACAGAATCCTGGAACATTGATTATGTTAACTGTTCGCTGTTACATAACTGAGCTAATGTTAAAAACGACGCTTAACATAAAACAAACAAACACACATTTAGACGTTTCAGCTAGCTCTTTATATGTCACTGAGTACACTTATGATGTAACTGATATTTTCATTTGCATTAAAGATAATTGTTAAAGCTATTGTTGATGCACAAACATCTATCTCCTGTTTTAATTAACTCCTTGTGATTTCCACAACTCCGCAGTAGGTTACTTATCCTCGTAGGTCACTAAAATTATGTACATAATTAAAAATTGTTGTTTGAATATCATTTAGTTTTACGTTGATTTACTAGATATTTTCCAGACACATACCGGTCCATCTAACGTCACTAGTTTTGATATCGCATGTAAAACATATTTTCTGAATGTGAAAGTTCAAAGGAATCAATATAGATCATGCAACACAGGCTCTAATTTAAGAATATATCACTTTTCTAATGTAGTATGGGTTAATCCTAATGCTTAATCGAACCAATGTATGTTTATCTAAACAAACCAGAAATTACTACGAGTATTTTTAAGTATTCTTTGAAGCACATAATTTATTATTGACGCAGTTATCGCTGTGTATTAAATATTTTATTATAATAAAACAAAAACATGAAACGAAACAATCTATCCAGTTTTCATTAACATCGTAATCATACTTGTTATGAACGAAATGATAAATGAGCCGCGCCATGGGAAAACCAGCAAAGTGGCTTTGCGACCAGCATGGATCCAGACCAGCCTGCGCATCCGCGCAGTCTGGTCAGGATCCATGCTGTTCGCCAACGGTTTCTCTAATTACAATAGGCTTTAAAAGCGAACAGCATGAATCCTGACCAGACTGCTCGGATGCGCAGGCTGGTCTTGATCCATGCTGGTCGCAAACCCACTATGTTGGTTTTCTCATGGCGCGGCTCAAATTGTTTCCGTGTTTCCGGAAAACACCGTAAAAACGGAATATAACCATTGTGTAAACATTAGTTACATATGGTGTGAATTTAGTATTTCAGACACATTTTTATTGAACTTTAATTTGTAATTGTGCACTTTTTGAAAGCACTTATATTCTTTGTGTAAATTTCATTTGGTGACAGTGTTACTGCTAAATCTAACACCAGTTAGGTCTAAAGATTTATAACTTATCAGTACTGATCTAAAAACACCCATGTTTTAGGCGCACTTGGACTAGCTTTATAAATGTTCCTGCACTACTAAGACAGCGGGTCCGTGTGTGTATATTCTTATAGTGAGGCCATCTCAAAGCCATGTTACACTTATCAAACTTTCTTACCACAATACTATGTCTTTTACCTGTCTGAGCGATATTTTGCAGTTAGGTATCATCAACCTTATTGCGGACGAATGGCGACATAACTGTTCGCCGATAATCATATCGTTGGACAGTGCTATTAGAAAGCTTAACTCCTCATCCGGGTGTATAAACATAGATCCACAATTGGGACGAATTACTTCTTTATGTAATGACGATACTAAGAATGTTTCTCCCAAACTCTTACGTGGTTAAAATTGTAAGTTTTCTTTTTGTTTTCCTTTTAGTATACGAACGCTTTTGCAAAAAAACGAAACATAACACAAATTATCAAAACAAACAATTAAAACAAATAAATATTGTCATGTAATGTTATTATTGTTGTTGTTGTTGTTATATCGTCATGATTAATTTTGCTCAACGACACTTACTTTCATATTCAGAATATTTACATTCGCTCTATTCTTTTCATTGAAAATTTTGACGTTAATTTTGTATGAAAGGAATCGCGCTAAAGCCTCTGCAACGATGCTTAGTGATAACAGGCCGCCGTTTTGATGACGTCCGCGTTAAGTCAGAGAGAATGTTCCTTAGATGACGTCACAGTTATTCCGTCTGGTGAAAAGAATGGCAGGGAAGCTAATTTTAATGTTAAATGCAACAAACCGGGTGCAATTTATCATATAACCTGGATTTGAAATGGAAAGGAAATATATTGTAAATACAAGAAATGAATTAATTGTTTTCGGAGTTGATACGAAATAAACGACAGAACAGGATCGGCAAATTAAACATGAAATCCTTGCGCGATTAACAGATTTCCCGATCCTATTCGATCGTTCATTTCGCATGAACTCCGAGAAAAAAATCATTTTTCCTAATTGTGTGAAGCCCATGAAAATGTACTTTATGCACTGTTTACATTTAACTGGAACTACAAAACCGGGTGCGCTCCAGAGTTTTATTATTGCTTATCGGATTTATATAGCGACGAATTTTCTGATATCAGGTGCCCGATTTAATTGCAATATTTTTTTTGCCAAAACCCATTATTCAGATATTGATAGCATCAATTCAATTTCCGAAACGTAATTGTAGGATACAAAGATATTAGCGATACATATGCAAATACATTTACAACGATGACATAAACTAATCAAACACGCGATCAAAACTAAATTAACTTTCAAGAATACTTGTGATAAATTATTACATCGCACGAAGAGGTAGAGACAAGAAGAGGTAGAGGTAGGGGAGGGGGTACATTTTTTGTTGTCTGCACTTTTATTTCTTCGACTACCCTTTTATTGATTTTATGATTTATGTAAAGTTACGGCATGATTTGTTCGTGCTTAGAGGTAAAAGGTGCATGTTTTTCATGAGATACTATATACATAGCAATCTAAGCCTCCATGTTTTCCAAATATTTTACCCAGGATCAGTTTTTCAGCTCAAATAATGCCTTTACAGAAAATGATATCTAAAATAATTTTTCAGACTGCGTACTTTGACGCAGTTAGCTACATATATATCTAAAATAGATAGTGCCTATCTGAAGTTTGTATTTTCAGGGCCTAATAAGTCAAGCAATTGCTTGTTACTTAAAATAAGGTAACAGAAAAACAGACCTGCAACTATTAATAATAACAAAGTTTATTTTGAAAATGACAGTTAAAATACCTTAAAAGTAAATTAGCCATTATTTCCAATTCTAATATGCAAGAATGGTTAAAGTCCTGCCCTGGTCATGTTTAAATCCAATAATTTCCAAACTGAATTTGGTATATCCAAAGAATATAAATCCTCTCTTTGGAAATCCATTTTTAATCCACAATGTTAAATGGGCAAACTGGCAATATTTTGTTATTAAGAAATACAGGAAAGTTTTTCAATAAGAACTTACTTAGGTTCTGCCCTGTCCTAAGACAGCTTCTTACTTAAAGTGTCATGGAAGGTTCCAGCACTTAATGTAACATCAAGAATAAAATGAAGATTCTGAAAAAAAATGGAATAAACAAGACTTTAAAATAGTGTAAACACTTATGGAATCTTCTAGAAAACAATAGTCTTTATCAATAAGCAATGAGTCATCTATTTAAAAACAAATTTTACCGCGAACATAACGGGGAATGACGTGTACATAAAAGTACATTCTTGCAAAACAACTACTGTATAAATTCACGGTTTTCTTGGTCATGATGAGCGGCTGCGTTCTTCGAATAACTGAAACGTGGAAGGATATGAATACAACAAAAAAAACGGAAAATGTGATTAATGTAATTTGAAAAAAAAATTCCAGAACAGAATATATGTACTCTGTTCTGTAAATAACTTCAAGAACGAATGCGCATTCAAGCAAATTTTTATGATAATTCGTAACTAGTTAATGGATGATGTACACACATATACTGAAATATTCTAATCATCTATCAAAAATGTTGTGCTTAACAAACACATTTTGAAACCAATCAATCAAGAACAAAGAAGAACACTTAACTTGTCCAGAAGTGCTTCCATCGTTTTCACGATAAGCATGCATTCATTAAGAATATAAGAGGAGTGATATTCTCTCCTGCACGACGAGTGTGCTTCTTGATATATCTCGATATCTTTGAAATGTCACGTTCAGGTAAGATTTTGTAAGATTACCTAATTACATGTTAAATAATAAGTATTTACGCGGATTTCCGAGGCTGGTTGTTGGTCTACGGTTGTATCTAGTCGTATAATTTCCAGAAATTGGATGAAAAATTAAATGAGAATTAATGTTTAGAAATTACGTCTACAGTAATGAGAATGATATATTCAATTGAGAGTTTATTAAGGTAAAAACTATACAAATATGAATTATGTTTGAACGGTATTAATAATCTCAACTGTTGACTTTTAACATTTGATTTTTGTGCAAACAAATGAAAATATGAATGAAGTATAATTAAATAATGACTAGACACGCGTGAATGAACATCAGCGTAAAGATATAAAAATGTGCCATTATTTTGAACTGCTTTATTCTAAAACTGGTGTTGAAAATAGTACTACATATTCTATTTGACTCCAGGTACAGGCCACACGCTTGTTTATATGTTTGGGATGGTCTGATATAGTTTGGCTATATAGTTATGCCTGGTAATAAAATTGATTACCGGGAGAAGTTGTATGAAGTAAATATGCAAATCAGTTACAAGAATGAAAACAAATGCAAATTATTCTATGGAAAATTGAACGTGTTAATTGGACGTATCCGGTAAATATGCAAGCATTCAGTACAATGATATTCACATCATTTGTTGATAAGAGTTGTTTTCTTTTTTCAATGTACATGTAAATGTATCACAGGATATACACGGGAGATGTGAAAATGATGTGTTTTCAATAAATGTGATCGTCTTTTTGAACTACAATAAGGTTGAGACGTAAAATTGGTCAAGTAAATTAAAACATCGTTCGCAGATATTACGGAATGATATCACCAAATCACGCAGTTTGCACAATTAATTTGGACAATTGTTCAGTTTTGAAATTTGCTAAGCTTATAATGATACCAATGATACAAAACGGAATTCGTCTTCCATCTGTATAAGATGCGTAAAGAATGTACATAATTATCGGTCTCTTTATTGGGCTATATGACATTCGAATGATACTATGCCTGGTAGTAACAAAACATTGAAAAGATTGTTGGACGGAGGTCAGTATGTTGCAGACTCGGTCAAAGCGGAGAAGTCTAAGTTTGGTAACGGATATGACGTTATTATTATAATTATGCCCTTTTAGTTGGCTTTACATTACTTGGAATTGTCATTTACAAACGGTGTATATGTTATTGTAGGGGATGAAATTAATTCTCATACATATCCAAACGTATTGACTATTGTGTGTGTATTATTTATTCACACTGACAAAAACAAATGCAGAATTTATTATTGTACGTTTGAATAGTCAAAGAAAAGACAGTTAACCAATAAATTTACATGAAATGTTTTTTCTTATATTTATTATTCGAATTAAAATTTAATAGAGAATTGTAGAGAAGTAAGGTATATTGCGCTGTATATACATAAATTAATCAAAGCCTTGAGATGTTTGGTGGTTGCGGGTTTTGTTAGAGTTATTTTCATTTTAAATGCCACTCTATAAATATACATGTATAAGAAACAAATACTAATGTGCCTCATATCTAAGATAAACTCTGCCTGACCTTACATTAACAGCTGGAAGTCAGTGATGTAACCATGGGCTGAAATACCTAATCATTGACAGATCTTATATAATCTAAATGGCCAGTGTGAATGGATAGAGGATGAATAAGAACTATTTGATCATTGATAATTCATCCGCATTGTTCAAGAATGGGACTACTTTGTGTAGCACATGAACAAATTCCTTTGGATGTGATTTGGAATCAAATAAAGATGCTACATGATTGTCAGAAATACACTTGATAAACCCGCAACCAATAATTGTTTTCTTTACAGTTGGGATACTATAATACATTACACAACTGTAATAATAATTTGATTTGCAAGTAAGTAGTATAATGATATAGAAAATAACGAATGTGAACGAATGAGCATGTTTATACTTAATATTTATACTGTAAGATTTATGGAGTAGTGTAGCTAGGTACACTTATAACATTTCTGTAAGATTATATCAAAATCGTTTATTTAAAAGGAATATTGAGTAATAACAATTATTTTATCCTGAATAATGATTGTCTCTATACTTTTAGTTTCTGTATATTTTGTCAAGACATGGTATAAGACTTGTTATCTAACATTGTAAACAGTCTCTTATAATTCAATTGTTAAATGGCATTGTACTTTTATAACAGGAATTGTACAGAATGTAGAATACAATGTTGTACAATGATGACACTTAAATAAACGAATATGTCATTGATTATTTTCAATCAGAGAATCAGAGCTTATCAAACGATTTGTTTATGTCACATTTAAAGGAACATCAGAAGAAAAACAGTATTCTTTACGTATAGTTATAACCTAATAATCTTAATAATATCACTGATCATGAATAACATGCACATTCCGCATTTGGTTTTACAAAATTGAAGTTCTGGCTACATTTCTCAATTTTATATATTCTTTTTTATTCAAATTGTGTTCTAGTTTGTTTTTGGGTTTAACGCCGTTTTTCAAGAAAAATGTGTTTCAATATAGATATGAATAGTATCTGCAAAAAACGGATTTTGATAAACCAAATGGCATATAACAAATATTACATATCAAGATTTGGTACCATTTCGTTGATAAGTAACGTTTCCCGAAATCACGAACTTTTTCTGCCGAATGTTTGGCCTACCATGAATCCCATATGTATATTTTCGAAGGTACCGAATTATTTGGCAAACACTAACCGAATT
Organism: Mercenaria mercenaria; assembly: GCF_021730395.1. NCBI lineage: Eukaryota > Metazoa > Mollusca > Bivalvia > Venerida > Veneridae > Mercenaria > Mercenaria mercenaria. The sequence continues at coordinate 49,662,050 of NC_069362.1, forward strand.
AGAATAAATATGTTTTCAAGATCTTTTTTATTTTTGTATAACACCACTGTTTCTGTGGTAGTCATTCATTTCAAGTAACACCGAAACATACATGTCTATATTGTAGATCATTTATTGACCTTCCAAGGAACGTTTTGCAATAATGAAGTGCAAAAGCTATAACAATTCTTTAGAAGGTCAATAAGTGACCTAAAATCTATTTGTAGCTTTATTAAGAAGTAAAATTGTAGGTAACAATCAGCAACCTTCATATTTCCGACTTAATGGTCTATTTAATGAATCTACATAGTAGGTATTGTGTAACCTGACATACTTAAGCAAAGACTGAGCCATAAATTTGATATTCCCTGATTGCTGATTATATATTTAAGCTAGTTAAACTGTCATATGTATTAATTAGAAGCAGATGCCGAGCTCTACTTGATGTCATTTTTTATTCTTTTTTTACGAGAACTAACCAAAATGTGATACATAACATGACCCTTTTGCAGTGGCCTGAAATTATTGGTTGTTATGGAAATAGAGAAATTATATATATTTCAAGGAACATGTTTGCTGTATATGTATTCGTAGAATTAACAATCTAGTACACATTAAAGCCTGTCCAGGATGCACTGCAGGCACCGCTGGGAACCAGCTTACACCGCATGTCTAGGAAACAGTCGGTATTCTCTAACACAATCTCATATACGTTAAACTAATAACTTTTATTTGCTATTTTCTTTTTAAATCAACAAAAATATTAATTTAAGGAACACCAACAGATGGGGTGTCTGAGCAGATGTCTATTCTTTGCCTTTGTTTGTTTTAAGTATTCTTTTAACTTGGTGCTCTCTAGGAAAGTAAAATTATTATTATATCGGATGAAATGCCTTATTTATACATGCAGACCAGGTTAACCTGACCTTCGAGTGAAATTGCTGTATCAGAAGATGGGTTTCATACCGTTATGAGAATGCATGATGATCTTCCCATTAATGTCAGTCATTATGTATCAAGACTAATGAACGTTTTAAAGATTATAGTGAATACTTGTAATGTACGAAGCTTTTTTAACGTAGTTTGTAGCTGATCATCATTGATTTAAAAGTAATTTTAGCAAATTTATACGTCTTAAATAGGAAACAGAAGATCTGAGCGATTTCATGTCAGAAATGGAACTCTTTATAGTGACATCAACGTTTGTATAACAATTGTGTTATCACATTAAGAGTGAGTCATAATACCCATATGTGATCCCATGTTGTAAGAACATTCAAAAAGAGAGAAACTGATGCAATTGCAAGTTAAAAACAGAACTCTACGTTATCTAGATTATTTACAAATAGCGCTTTATCTCTCCTTTATTACAAACAGGGTATAGCAGTATATGTGATCTTTGTTCATTTTGTACTATAAGGATAATATTGTCAGATTGTAAAACGACATGCTAAGTTTTAAAAGATAAAAATATGTCAGTTATTTCCAATCAATTATGGTCACAATAGCCTAAATAGTTTCCCCTATATATTCTATATAAAACTGACCTTTTTCAAAGAGCTACCAAACATAGCTAGACCCATTTCAGAGAACAAATCCTTACCTCATTTTAAAGAGTTATGATAAAACTGATATAAAATGAAGAGAAAAGTAGGGGTCATGTATCTTCTAAGAAAGATTTCTCTGGTCACATTTACTTACTGTAAACTGACATCAAAATCACACTGCTGTGACCTGAAAGTACTACTCATACTAAAATGGAGCTTGACTTCACCAAATACAACCTGCTCTCCCATTTTTCCTGCCAAAATGTCAACAATACAGCCACAATGAAATTTAAACAAAAACTAGCCTCAATTTAGATCTCTGTTGCCATGCCAAGTGAAAAATTAGTGTTCAAATACCTGGCAGCCATTACGCGACTAGACCAGATGGCTCCCACGCTGGTTCCTTTAGTTTAGTTAGGCCTATAAGAAAAACTGTTTTTCTGTAACAGTCTCAATTTCATTTGTATAGTACCAGTAACACATCTGCATGAAAAATACGAAGTTTCAGCTTGATTAAATCAGTTTTCCAGGTTTTATGGCATTTTCAGTAACGCGTCTCCCTGCGCCAATTTTCCTTCAAAACTGATGTCGCGACATAATTTTTAACCAGTTCTTGTAGCCAGAGCTGGTTTTTGCCCTATTTCATAAACTTTCACCATAATTTGCAAGCAAATTACACATTAACACTTTGAAATATACCAAATGTCCCCTCTGAAAGGTATAGATGGGCATAATTTAGAGAGCAAATCTGCATTTTTTTTTAAAAAATACCCCCAAGACAGTGAAAATGTGATTTTTTGGGTTTTTACCAATTTTTGCATCAAAATTTCAATGAAATGCTCATTTTTTACCAAAATCTGACCAAACTAGTTCATTTATATCAATATCTGGACTAATCTCATTTTTTGCCCACATTTTCTTATAGGTCACAATAGCCTAAATAGTTTCCCCTATATATTCTATATAAAACTGACCTTTTTCAAAGAGCTACCAAACATAGCTAGACCCATTTCAGAGAACAAATCCTTACCTCATTTTAAAGAGTTATGATAAAACTGATATAAAATGAAGAGAAAAGTAGGGGTCATGTATCTTCTAAGAAAGATTTCTCTGGTCACATTTACTTACTGTAAACTGACATCAAAATCACACTGCTGTGACCTGAAAGTACTACTCATACTAAAATGGAGCTTGACTTCACCAAATACAACCTGCTCTCCCATTTTTCCTGCCAAAATGTCAACAATACAGCCACAATGAAATTTAAACAAAAACTAGCCTCAATTTAAATCTCTGTTGCCATGCCAAGTGAAAAATTAGTGTTCAAATACCTGGCAGCCATTACGCGACTAGACCAGATGGCTCCCACGCTGGTTCCTTTAGTTTAGTTAGGCCTATATTATTGTTTGGCCTTATAGTAGTATAAGATCAATGCCTGTGGTCAGTAGATGTCCCTACTATTCTAGAGTCGATGTAGCAGTGACTTTTAGATTCAGAACAGTTTTCCGACCAAAAGCTGGAGAACGTTACATCGCAGGATGAGTGTCAGTAATCACCAAATTTATATTCTCTGTTGCTTCGGGGACCAGTAGGTAACTAACTCTTCTGTGAGGGAGGGTTGACTGGTTCAAGGCTTATAATGGTCGTTCGGAATGGACAGAGGCAGTTTTACTAATTTGCCAGTGGCAAGCAAATGCCGATTACTTTATCAGTGTAAGAGAGACTTATGTAAGCGTAACAGCTACTCTACCCTACAAAGTTTCAGCTTAACTCGCGGAATGTGTTGTGTGTTGTGACGTCACCAATCTGATATGAAATTAACATGTTCTATTTCGAGAACTTTTTAACTGACGACTGTTATTTTTGTTAAGTTCTATTTAAACACAGTATTATAATTAATTGCTGTGTCCATTTTTTTATTGATTTATGTCAATATGTAACACTCATAACAACAAAAATTCTAGTGTGGAGGTAAAGTTATTACGTTTATTTACTTAACTTAAAGCGATGACAATTATGTGATTAAGAAATGATGAATGCAATATACATTGTAGTTAATTATGAAAGCTACCTTAACATCAGAAAGCGAATTAGAAGTTCCAGCAATGGCGAAGTATAACTTTGAATATGAACTTGAAATCTTTAATTAATTTAAAAACGCAGACAGGAGGTATGAATGGACTTTTCCATACACATTTTCTATAAGTGAGATTTACCCCCATGAGGAAAAGGAGTAAAAGAATTATATCTAGAATCAGCTTTGCTGATAAACCTTGACTAAAGAGAAGTTAAATTATGCTTGCTTTTCAGTTTATGAACGATGTATTCGATTTCATTGCCATGAGGTCATATAAACGCCATAGTATTTTAAGATTTGAACACCTGTCAGATGCAATATGCAATATACGGTGCCAGCTAATGCTATATTTTACTAATCGTTTAGGAAAACGTGGCAGTTGGGCAGTTCTATATAAAATATTTATTTTTAATGAGTGAACCAATTTCTTATCAAAAAAATATTAACATTTTATAAACTGACGGATTATTGAATGAACGATATATGTGTTCATCCATATCAACCATGAATAATAGAAGTGCTCGTTTCTATCTGAGCAATTTTCACTTTTTCTAAATGCATCCTGAACAAAAAACACAAACTAAAATCTCTTAGTTCGATTTTGTTGAAGACTACGTTCTGTACAAACATTGAGTAGGATGTACTGGTTCATTAAAAAACAAGTCTGAAGAAGGATAACGAGCTTCGTGTTGCTATAAACACGAAACTAATTAGCGTTTTGTAAAAATCAGATAATTAAGATTATCAATAACAGTTAAACAGATTATCTTTTGAAAGTTATCAGCCAATCAATGAAGCATGCAAATCTCATAAAACCCTCCTACGTATACTGTTCTTTATTTCGAGTTCAATCTGAGGTTTATTCTAAATGCAAGTACATATATTTGTTCGATACACAATTGATTCAAAGGCCGTAAACACAGAGGGTAAATAATCTGACCTTTCTTCATAGTTCAGTCCCGGGACGTAGTCTCTACTACCCGCTTCCAAAAAATCACATTAGCATAAGTGTTAATATATTTTATATGATTCAACAAAAATCTAATTTGTTCAATTCCAACTTCATTTAGATATACATCTACTACCCAGCATAAATGCCTACAGACAATTTAGTAACCGTTTCCTTAACGCGTTTCAGTTAAATTAGCGCTGAAATAATTTAAAATATGAATTACACAGAAACTGGTTTATTTAAAAAAAGGAAAAATAACTCTGAATCAAAATGGCCCGAAGCATTTTATTTGTCTTTCAACTACGACGATTATTGCTGTGAGCGAGTCTCGTCAAGAGCAACGTTTCAGAAAAGGGAATAATCACTTGCTGCAACTGGACATTTCTTGATAATAAACATTTTACCTGTTATGAAAAGAAACTTAAAACTATCAGCGAAATATACCAGGTTCAGCCAGAGAACAATGAGCCAATGCGCTTCATCGCACCTAGGATACACCAGTCACGTAAGCGGCAAGATAATATTTCTCCGGTTATCTTAATACACGAAAGCTCTGGCGTACGCCAGCCACTTGAACTGCAAGAAAGAAACATATTAACAAACTTATAATTTGCTATGAGTTTCCATCCTGGCCTGTTCCAAATTAAGCAGCGAAATTTTCCTTGTGGTCTGTTTTATTAATCGCAAGTTTCCAAATGTTCACCGAAATTTATATCGGAGAAATATATAATTTGCCTCTTAGCCTATCTCTCAAGACAGACGTACGCTGGATACTAGAAGACCTAGGCCAAACGATTGCCTAGCCGGTTTTGTGTACGCCGCAAAGGTGAAATGAACTGGCACGATGATACGCGAGACTAAATGGTGCAGAAAGAATGCGTGTACCCCACCAGTTATTCCACTCATTATCTGCTGGTTACCTTCCTCACATGACTGACCCAAGCAGCGCTTAAATGGGCAGGGTTAATACACCCAAAGTAAAACTGCAACTGATAAAATCGAAATCATCGACCTTGATCGTCGTTGCCTTTAATCTATCTAACGATAATAAGCAAACACAAGGTAGAAATATCCTCGTGTATTTCATTACTAACACCAGATTCTGCACATTTGTTTGTAATGTTCTTTTGAATGTTTATTTGCCCTATAACATTTTCATCTTCTTGCTTATATCGTAATGAATTGTCTTCATTTATGTGCTTGATTTTAATGGGTTTTTTATTTCTTAAAACCATCATAACGGAGCCCGTGCAATTTTTCAGACACAAATGTGTTTGCCATATTCAAAATAAATATCCTGTTCACTGTCGATAAAGGAATGCTATAATCTAAAAGATGAAGAACAGAAATATTTGGCTTTATATCAATGGTGGTTTTATCTAATAATCATTAATGACTTTTTTCAACATTGATACAATTTGCTTTGAAGGACGATAGTTCCCTTTTTCATAACTAATGCTTTTGTTGTGTTAGATTCGAGATCAGTTTTAATCTAAGTTTAAAAAAAGTATGGTTATCTCTACTAAGAAAACAGGTCCAATTATCACACAAATACCAGTATTTTTATAGCTATGAAAATGTCAGGTATCTAGTACATGCATTCCATTTCAATCCAGTGGAATTTCTTTGTGACAAACTTGTATTTTATATAAGGTTAACCATTTTCGATGAATTTCATCAGTATGCTTTTATATCATTTTTACAAAACATTCAAAGTCGTGAAAGAATTTCAGAGACAATTTTGATTACTTTTTATTCTTCTCTAGAAAATATGATATTCTTACAAAATAAGTTTCAGCAATTATGCAAAATCAATCTTTTTGTCATTTAAGAAAAAAATCTATTTATTCTGAATTTAATTTCATAATTTATGTAAACACATTGGAACTATACAGTAATCACTCAGTGTAAACATGGTAAATCAAAGTGATTTGGAAAACTCAATATTATAATTATGTTATAAGTGGTTCTGTCCCCAAACCTCTCCTGTCTCCGTCTTAAATGAAGCATCCTCTTTCAAGTATGAGCTTCAAGAGGACGCCAGATATTACTGAAGTCAAGCTAAGTATATTGTGTAAACTAACTTCTAAACGCAGAGTAAGCAAAACTAGAAACATCAGATGTAATTACCACAACACATCCAGTAAATAAAGTGCAGGTTTTGAATTAGATACCAGTGAGATACTAATTTGTTAACCACTTAAAATATTGGGCCCGTCACTGTAAGACAAATATTTATAGGTTATTAGCTTTGTGTCTAAACTATGCACGAGTTCTGTAGCGGAAATCGAGTAATGAAATATGCGCACCAGTAACGCCCACATACACCGGCTTAAGGTATTAGGTCACTAATAGTAATGTTTACAAAATGGCCTTTCCTTGGTATATTCTGAAAGGTAACCGTGTTTTGCACTATTTTGCAAATTTTAAACAACTTTTACCGTGCCGTTTGTTAAAAATTTTGAATAACTTATTGTATCTCCTCATGCTCAAGTAGAGACAAATTTCAAAGTGATAGCCACTATCCAAAACATTTGCAGAGAACTCATTTTACCATTAATTTCAATAGAAGAAACATCAAACTATTGGTACACAATTATAAAACACAAAATAAAAATGTCAATATCATTTTTTCTATGGTGCCTCAAGTAAACGGATTTAATGAGACAGAACTCATACTTCAACATTGAAAACATAAGGTCGAATGATGTGTTTCTGTTTTGGATTTTGCTTACTCCATTTAAAAATAACCTTAGGGAAGATGTAAAACCTACCTAAATTTCTTCCACAATATATAATCTAAGAGTGAAAGCAAAATAGAGAACTTTCAACGCGTGTAACTCAATATTTTTAAAGATGTGTAACTCTACCCCTTCTGTTTAAGTAGTAAATTCACTTTGAACACCAAGAAATCGCTGATAAGATTCATCTTTTTCCATTTTTGTACAAAAAATCAATAATAAGTCTTGAAAGAAGTAAAGACTTACTAGTAAAAAAGGAAAATAAGGAAAAAGATTTGGTCCCAGTAGGGCTTGAACCTACGCACCCATAAGAACTGCAGTAAAAGTAGGTTTATGGTAGGAATTGAATACTCTTCAAAAAGGAGGTTCTCTATTAGTGATCTAATACCTTAAGTGGTATTTTGTTTAACGAAGAACGAAGCATTATAATAATTAGGTTTGCGTGAGAAAGCATAAACATTTTCGTTGATGTCTAGAACACTTAAAATTTCAGGTGATAAATACACAGTTTAGATCAGTATTGATACAGTACAACTTGCATTAAGATACCACCTAAGAGCAGAACAAAAACGGGTCACAGTTGATCTCCTAATACAATGATAGACCGCCCGCTTCACTCAACAGGAAGAGCGCACATCTACGGATCGCTGGGTTGTGAGTGCGACCCTCGGGTATGACCCTATGTTCTCCGTGGCAATATGATAAAAAACATTGTGTCCGAAATCAATCGTCGTCCGCAACTGATTCATGTTGGGAAGTTGGCAGTTACTTGCGGAGAACAGTTTGTACTGGTACAGCATCCAGAAACACTGGTTAGAGTAACTGCTGGCCATTACAAAACTGAAAACCTGCTGAAAAAACGGCGTTAAACCCCAAACAAACAAAAATACAACGTTATTTGTGCTTTGACAACACAAAAAGAATTGAAAAAATTGTCTCTCAATGCAAATGGATTCATAATAGATGTGGTCTCTTCAGCAAGTTTGGTTGTATTTATTTGTAATAACGGAATCACATTTGAAGTGTTTTAAACGCATTTTCTTGTCTATTTAAAAAGTGTTAATGAAATACACCGTTCAGTTTATGAGAACAACACTTTTTAAGTAAAATATCGAAAATTCATTTGACCAGTCATATTGCTCTACAAAGGTTTATAGAATAAATATTTACAGAAATAACAATGAAGTGACATAACTACTGTATAAATGCAGGTTAAAAGAGTTATTAGAAATCCAATGATTGAGGTTAAATTATTCGCGTAGCCAACTATTCTGTTTAGACTTGATGTACCAAAACATAATGTATTGAAACTAATCGCAGGAAGTGTCAGCGAGCAAAATAAATGCAAGTCTCTATACACTAAATGTAATTGATATGCTATTATTATCACACTATTCCAAGTTTACATACATTTGAGCCGCGCCATGAGAAAACCAACATAGTGGGTTTGCGACCAGCATGGATCCAGGCCAGCCTGCGCATCCGCGCAGTCTGGTCAGGATCCATGCTGTTCGCTTTTATAGCCTATTGGAATTGGAGAAACTGTAAGCGAACAGCATGGATCCTGCCAAACTGCGCGGATGCGCAGGATGGTCTAGACCCATGCTGGTCGCAAACCCACTATGTTGGTTTTCTCATGACACGGCTCATTTGCCCTTATCATTTTCGAGCTTTAGTCGTTCAAATAGTTAATAACCTCTGTTTGATGAACTGCAGTCGCACATTGTCATTTGCACACGCTTGGTGAGGTTAATGTTAATGTCATTCGTGAATTTTACAAGACAAATCAAAACCTGAATTTTTCGACACAGAATTTATCCGGTTTATTTCTATACAATTCCAAAGAAGAAAATGAACACAAGAAAATGTGTTCATGAAAGTTACTCTTTTTATTATCTCTGAACATTCTGCACATTCTTCCATAACGAAATGTTTAAAAATTCGAATATAATTATATGTTTGAACAATTGTGATCTTAGTTAACTTCATTACTTATACAATAACATATACATGTAACGTTTTTAAATGGCAGTTCCAAGTATTGTAAATTTAGCTAGGAGAGCAGTCATTGCGACAATTACGTCAAATCCGCCCCAAAAGCTTGGTGATACCTTTCATTTCAGTCGTAACAGTCCGCAAAAGACGTTTTACAATCATTCTATCAATGTAAATAATTTTCCGTCCAATACAACGATGAAAAAGTCCGAAAAGTTCGAAACCAGTATTTTGTACATACTTTCGTAAATAGTTTTAGAACTTACAGTAATATAAAAGACATCATCTGCACACTTTATAACTAGTCTAATTGTTAACGGTACAACTTCACACCAGTATTTCTGGATATTTCAGGGAATGGCCGATAGCCGATGCTAGCAGATTTACTGGATAAATCCATTTATCTCGTTCGTAGCATAATTTGCATTTGTTTTCATTCTGGTGAATGATTTGCATATTTTCAACAAATTAAACTCACAGTAATCAATACATTTTTTTATACGTTACATGGCTGGGAGATTGCACATTGTCACAAAATTATCATTTGCGCCTTGATATTACACAACAGGTTAACGCTTAAATAATTCTTTTAAACCGCGAATGATAGAAAAAGCTGTGCAAAATTTAAGTGTCTTGTAATTATTTCATGTGTTCTTTGAGTTTCCATAAATTATCTACTGTAACATATGTTTTTTTTTCACTGATATTCCTTTACATGTTTCTAGCTCGCCCGCTTCGCTCAATGGGGAGAGCGCAAATCTATGGAACGCAGGGCTGTGAGTTCGATTCATTGGTGGCGTATGTTCTCAATGACGATTTGATAAAACATATTGTATCTGATGTCATTCGTCCTCCAATTCCGATTCATGTGGAGAAGTTGGCAGTTACTAGCAGAGGACAGGTCAGTACTGGTACAGAATCCAGGAGCGCTGATTAAGGTAACTGTCTAGGAAACTATTAAAACGGAGCTTGACACAAAACGAACAAACAATTTACGCGTTTCCACTCACCATGTACACTTACGATGTAACTGGTAACTGCAAAACCAAATTATAATAAAAATTATTGTTAAGGTTACTATAAATGTACATGTACAATACATCTCGTGACAGTTCAAATGAACCAAGATAGATCATGCAACTATATCAACATCAATTACAAAAAGTCCTATTTCTAATGTAGTATGGATTAATCTTAATGCTTAATCGAACCATTATACGCTTATCGAAACGAACCAGAAATTACTACGAGTATTTTTAAGTGTTCTTTGCTTCCCATTGGGTTAAGCACATAATTCATATATAGGATATTCAATGTTTATTGGCGCAGTTATCGCTGTGTATTAAATGCTTTATTACAATGAAGTAATCATGAAACAACGTATCCAGTAAGAATGAAATGATAAATCATTTCTTTGTTTTCGGAAAACAACATAACAACGGAATAAAACTATTGTACATCTGGTGTGAGTCTAGTATGTGATAACGATTTGTCCAGCTACTTTTTATTTAACTTTAATTTGTTATTGACTGTGCACTTTTGCAAGAACACTTATAATCGCTGTGTAAATTTATTCTGTAACAGTGTTACTACTAGATCTAACACTAATTAGGTCTAAATATATGCTACTAATTTATGCTACTGATTTTAAACCAGCACTTGAACTACTGTTATAAATGTTCCTGCACTACAAAGACTGCGGGTCCGTGTATATTATTATAGTGAGACCATCTGAAAGCCATGTTACACTTATCAAACTTTCATACCACAAGTCTATGTCTTTAACCTGTCTGAGCGATCCTTTGCAATTAGGTATCATCAAGTTAATTGCGGACGAATGGCGACATAACTGTTCACCGATAATCATATCGTAGGACAGTGCAATTAAGAAGCTTAGCTCTTCATCCTGGTGTATTAACTTAGATCCACAATTGGGACGAGTTACTTCTTTAAGTATTGACGATACTAAGAATTGTTTCTCCCAAACTCATACGTGGTTAAAATTGAAAGTTTTGTTTGAATTTTTGTTTTCCTTTTAATTTACGACCGCTTTTACAAAAACGAAACATAACACAAATTATCGCAAAACCAATTAAAAAAAAAATATTGTAATGTATTGTTATTATTATTATTGTTGTTGTTATATCGTTATGATTAATTTTGCTCAACGACACTTATTTTCATACTCAGAATATTTACATTTGCCCTTTTCTTTTCCATTGAAAATTTTGACGTTCATTTTGTATGAAAGGAATGACGCTACTTAGTGATAACAGGCCGCCGTTTTGACGACAAGGAGAATGTTCCTTAGATGACGTCACAGTTGTTCCGTCTGGTGAACAGAATGGCAAGGAAGCTTATTTTAATGTTAAATGCAACAAAATGGGTGCAATTTATCATATAACCTTGACTGAAAATGGAAAGGAAATATAATGTAAATACAAGAAATGAATTATTTTTTTCGGAGTTAATACGAAATAAATGACAAAATAGGATCGGCAAATTAAATATGAATCCCTTGTGCGATTCACGGATTTCACGATCCTATTCGGTCGTTCATTTCACCTGAACTCCGAAAAAAATCCATTTCTGTATTATGTGCATCCCGTGAAAATGTACTCTATGTATTGTTTACATTTAACTGGAACTACGAAACCGGGTGCGCTCCAGAGTTTTATTATTGCTTATCGACGAATTTTCTGATATCAGGTGTACGATTTAACTGCAATATTTTATTTGCCAAAACCCATTATTCTGATATTGATAGCATCAATTCAATTTCCGAAACGTAATTGTAGAATATAAAGATATTAGCGATACATATGAAAATACATTTACAACGATGACTTAAACCAATCAAACACGCGATCAAAACTAAATTAACTTTCAAGAATACTCTATTTATCGCAAGTGATAAATTATTACATATTACATTGCAAGAAGAGGTAGAGGCAGGTGGGGGTGGGGGTACATTTTTTGTTGTCTGCTCTTTTATGATTGTTTTATTTCTTCGTCTACTATTTTATTGATTTTATGATTTATGTACTGTTAGGGCTAAGTGAAACAAGTGCATGTTACTTAAAATAAGGTAACAGAAAAACAGACCTGCAACTATCAACAATAACATAGTTTATCTTGAAAATGACAGTTCAAATACTTTAAAAGTTAATTAGCCGTCAAGTTCAATTCTAATATGCAAGAATAGTCCAAATCCTGCCATGGTCAAATTTAAATCCAATAATTATTAATTCCAATATTTCACACTCAGTCCAAACTGAATTTGATATATCCAAAGAATATAAATCCTCTCTTTGAAAATACATTTTTAATCCAGAAGGTTAAATGTCCAAACTGGGATTATTTTGTTATTACTAAATACAGTAAAGTTTTTCAATAAAATCTTACTTAGGTTCTGCCTTGTCCTCAGACAGCTTCTTATTCAAACTATTATGGAAGGTTCCAGCACTTTCACGTAACACCAAGAATAAAAAGAAGATTCTGGAAAACAACTCAGACTTTAAAATTTTATACAAAATCACGGTTTTCTTGGTTGAGTGCTTTCATGATGAGCGGCTGCGTTCCTCTTCCTTGGCACGAGACTTAACTGAAACGCGGATGGATATGAACACGAAACTTAACTGAAACGTGGAAGGATATGAACACGAAACTTAACTGAAACGTGGAAGGATATGAACACGAAACGTAATTGAAACGTAGAAGGATATGAATACAATAGAAAATCGGAAAATGTTATTAATATACATTTGAAAAAATATAGATGTGTAAATACCTTCAAAAACGAATACGCATTCAAGCATTTTTATAATAATTCGTAACTAGTTAATGGATGATGTACGCACATATTCTGAAATATTCTAATCATCTATTAAAGATGTTGTGCTTAACACAGTTTGAAACCAATCGAGAATAAATAAGAACGCTTAACTTGTCGAGAAGTGCTTCCATCGTTTTCACAATAAGCATGCATTCATTAAGAATATAAGAGGAGTGATATACTCTCAAGCACGATGAGTGTGCTTCCTGATATATCTCGATATCTTTGAAATGTCACGTTCAGGTAAGATTTTGTAAGATTACGTAATTGCTTGTTAAATGAAAAGTATTTACGCGGATTTCCGAGACTGGTTGTTGGTCTACGGTTGTATCTAGTCGTATAATTTCCAGAAATTGGATGAAAAATTAAATGAGAATTAATGTATAGAAATTACGTCTGCAGTAATGAAAATGATATATTCAATTGAGAGTTTATTAAGTTAAAGACTATACAAATATGAATTATGTTTGAACGGCATTAATAATCTTACTTTTGACTTTTTTTCAGTTTTTAACATTCATCTTTGTGAAAAGAAATGGAGATATGAATGAAGTATAATACTTAAATAATGACTAGACACGTGTGAATGAACATCAGCGTAAATATATAAAAATGTGCCATTATTTTGAACTGCTTTATTCTAAAACTGGTGTTGAAAATAGTGCTAAGTATTCTATATGACTCCAGGTACAGACCACACGTTTGTTTATATGTTTGTGATGGTCTGGAACAGTTTGGCTATATAGTTATGCCTGGTAATAAAATTGATTACTGGGAGAAGTTGTATGAAGTAAATATGCAAATCAGTTACAAGAATGAAAACAGATGCAAATTATTCTATGGAAAATTTAACGTTTTAATTGGACGTATCCGGTAAATATGCAAGCATCCGGTTTAATGATATTTACATTATTTGTGGATAGGAGTTGTTTTCTTTTTTCAATGTACATGTGATTGTAACATAGTACATGTATATACACGGGAGAAGTGAAAATAATAAAGTTGAGACATAAAATTGGTCAAGTAAATCAAATATCATGCAATGATATCACCGAACCACGCATAGAATTTGCACAACTTGGACAATGTAACGATGCTTACAAAGATACAGAGACGGAATTTGTTTTCCATTTATATCTGATGTGTAAAGAAAGTACACAGTTATCATTTTCTTTATTGGACTATATGAAATTCGAATGATACTATGCCTGGTAGTAACAAAACATTGAAAAGATTGTTGGATGGAGGTCAGTATGTTGTAAACTCGGTCAAAGCGGAAAAGACTGGTTGTTTTGGTAATGGATTTGACGTTATTATTACAATGATTGCTCTTCTAGTTGGATTTACAATACTTGGAATTGTCATTTACAAACGGTGTATATGTTATTGTAGGGGATGAAATGAAAAAGGACCAATGATAATTTCTCATACATGTCCAAAAATATATCGTATTGTGTGTATATTATATATTCACACTAAAAACATATTTAATATGTAAAATGCAGAATTTATTCTTGTATGTTTGAATAGAGAAAACAGTTAACCAATAAATTTACATGAAATGTTTTTCTTATATTTATTATTCAAGTTAACATTTATTTGGGAATTGTAGAGAAATAAGGTATATTGCGCTGTGTATACATAAATTATTATTTGTTTTTACAGTTGGGATACTATAATTCATTGCACAACTGTAATAATAATTTGATTTACAATAAGAAGTATAAATGATAAAGAAAATAATGAAAGTGCACGAAATGAGCATGTTTATACTAAAGATTTATACTGTAAGATTGTACGAAATGAGCATGTTTGTACTTAAGACTTATACTGTAAGATTCATTGAGTAGCTAGGTACACTAATAATATTTCTGTAGGGTTATCACAATCGTTTATTTAAAAGGAATATCGATTTATAACAATTATTTTATCATGAATAATGGTTGTCTCAAAACTTTTAGTTTCTGTAAATTTTGACAAGATGTGGTATAAGACTTGTTATTTTATAATTCAAATCTTGAAAGCCAATATACTTCTATAACAGGAATTGTATAGAATGTAGAATGCAATGTTGTACAATGATGACACTTAAATAAACGGATATATATCTATATGAAGCGTCATTTACTATCAGAAATTTAGAGTTTATTAAACGTTTTGCTTATAAGTTCTGTCAAATTTAAAGGAACATCAGAAAGACAACAGTATTTTATGTGTAGTTATAACCTAATAATCTTAATAACAATATCACTGATATCTGGAATAAAATACACATTCCGTACTTGGTTTTACAAAATTGAAATTCTGCAACATTTCTCAATTTCATATATTCTTTTTATTCAAAATGTGTTTTAATATAGATTTGAAAATTATCTGCAAAAACGGATATTGATAGATTAAATGACATATGACAAACATTACAAATCAAGATTTTTGGTACTATTTCGTAACTGCATGAATAACGTTCTGGTGGAAACGAGTTGATAAATAACGTTTCCAGAAATCACAAACTTTTACTTCAAAATACTTGGCGGCAGAAAGTATGGCCTAAAATTTATTTCTGACGTCAATAACGCCATTGACGTGCGGCGATCTTCTTTACCATGCTTTCTGCGCATGTCGAAATCTCGTTAAGTAAGCAACACTTTATAATGATATTTTCAACAAATATTACAAAATCGATTAAGGTACTAATAAACTTTGATAATGTGGCAGTTGACCTCAATACAATCGACACTGTTTATTTTCCAATACAGGTAAATCCAATAATTGCTTTACAATAGATCTGTGAAGGATTATCTTTGAACACCCCTGGACTTATTGCACTCAACTGCCACATTATCAAAGCTTATAAGTATAAGTACCGCACAGTATTATGGCGTTTTTATTTTTAGCATCATGTAAATAAACAATCAGTACTTAGCAATCTCTTTTAAAAGGAAATATATTGAAAGTATGATCAATGGTTGGCTTGATGGCGCAGTAGGTTGAGTGGATAGACATGTAATCATTTTGTAGTGATAGTCTTGATGGTTAAACCTTGCATCCGTCATTTTTTTTTATTTTGCATTTAATTTATATACTTTGTGTAAGTTTGTTTTTCTCTGATTTCTAATTTATTCACGAAAGCCTCAAAACATTAGATCATATTAAAGATGAAGCATATATAAATATGAATACGTGTTAACAATTACACTTACATATATAAGTTAGTGAACAAGTTAGTACTAGATTAACAAATCTTTGCTATTTTCTTTGAATCGTATTGAAAAAAAAGAAATTAGATACAGTTTTCAAAATACTTTTTACGGGTCCGGGAATCGAACTCCCGACGAAAAAGTATAAGACGGATACCAATACTGCTCGGCCAACGAGGAATTACTATTCGCAGCGTAAACGTTGTGCATTGAATTAAATTTATGCTATTGTTTTGTTTGTCTACACTTCAAAACGCCTTATTACTGTGCGATACCTATACTTGGGTATGAATTTTTGTTGGTCTCCTTTCATTAATACATTTTTATAGCTTCGGTGTCATTACTTTTTTACTTTTCGTGTTATACGACTGTTTCTGTGGTAATCATTCATTTCAAGTAACAGCAAAACATACATATTTTTTAACATATTGTAGGTCATTTATTGACCTTCTAATAAAAGTTTTGCAATAATGAAGCGAAGCGAAGTGCTAAAGCTATAACTTAATTCTATAGAAGGTCAATATGAACTCATCTATTTTATGAACAAGTAAAATTGTAGCAGTCTTCATATTTCCTACTAAATGATCTATTTAGTGGATTTACGTAGTAGGTACTGTGTAACCTCGCATAATAAAGCAATGACTAAGTCAAATCTTTGATATTCCCTGGTTGCTGATTGGATGTTTAGGCTAGTTAAGCTTTACGTATGTAATATATATTAATTGAAAGGCAAAATTTAATGACGAGCTCCACTTGATGTCATTTTTAACGGTCAGAGGTCGGTATTGATTTCATCTTTACTTCCTGTTTATATCTGGGGTGAAGGTCATTTAAAAGCTGACTAAAACTGTACATTGGATTGGTGGATGAAAAATTCCACAGGTTTCCGAATGGAATAGATAAAAAAATCTTAAAGGGGTGTGCAGGTGCTCTGAGCTGTATTGTTGCAACGTTATAAACCTGAATCCCCTGCGGCAGAGTTTAACTCTGCCGCTCTGTGTAATGTACACTCAACTCGTCTCCTAGTCAACCCGTTCCCCAGTCAACTCATCCCCATTTTGATAATTAAATTTCGCATTCGTAGATAATGATTAATATAATTATGATGTAAAATTTGTGTTCTGTAAAATATGTTCTACGTAAAAATACATGAAAATTGTACTTTAAAAACTACATTTTGTTTTGCTTTATAGATACCCGATCGTATGTAGAAGTGCAGAGTGCATGCATGTTTCGTAGCTTAAAGTGTGCATTGACTAATGCGACCGTCTATCTTTTTTTAAAGATACTTTTTGTTTGATCTTTGATAACTAGAACTAACCAAAATGTTATACATAATAAACATAATCCTTTTACAGTTGCCTGAAATTATTGGTTGTTATGGAAATAGTGAAATTATATATATTTCAAAAGAGATTTTCCTAGGAACATGTTTGCTATCTATTGATTCGTCAGTTAATCATCTAGTACCTATGAAAGTCTGCCAAGGGTGCATTGCAGGCACCACTGGCACCCTGCTTACACCGCATGTCTAGGAAGCAGCCGGGATTCTCTAACACAATCCTATATGTGTCAAACTAATATTTAATCACTTTTATTTGTTATCATTTTTTTATATCAACAAAAATATTTATTTAAGCAATACCTACACATATGGTTTCTATTCTTTGACTTTGCTTGTTTTCAGTATACTTTTCATTTGGTGTTCTCTAGGAAAGTAAAATTACTATTATACCGGATGAAATGCCTTATTTATACATGAAGACCAGGTTAACCTGACCTTCGAGTGAAATTGCTGTATCAGAAGATGGGTTTAATACCGTAATGAGAATGCATGACGATGTTCCCATTTAATATCTATCATTATGTATCATTATGTATCAAGACTAATGAACGTTTTAAAGATTATAGTGAATAATTGTAATGTACGAAGCTTTTTAACGTAGTTTGTAGCTGATCATCACTGATTTAAAAGTAATCAGAAAGAGAACATTTTATAGTGACAACAATGTTTGTATAACAAGAGCTGTCGGAGGACAGCAACGCTCGACTATTCAACAGCCTTGTCGCTTGAATTAATACAAAAGTTGAAAAGGGGGCATAATTTTGTAAAATGCATAGTAGAGGCATTGAACCTCTGTACTGCATGTCATATCATGACAGTGAACAAGTGTGTGAAGTTTCAATCCTTTCCAACTTGTTGATACTGAGATACCAGCTTACATACAAAAACTTAACCAAAAACTGCTTAGTCGAAAAAGGGGCATAATTTTGTTAAAATGCAAAGTAGAGTTATGGGACCTTCACAGTGCATGTTAGATCATGACAGTGAATAAGTGTGTGAAGTTTCAATCAATTCCAACTAGTGGATATTGAGATATCAGATTACATACAAAAATTTAACCAAAAACTGCTAAGTCGTAAAAGGGGCATAATTTTGAAAAAAAGAGAGTAGAGTTATGGGACTTGCTTAGTGCATGTCAGATCATGACAGTGAACAAGTATGTGAAGTTTCAATCCATTCCCATTAGTAATAACTGAGATACCAGCTTACATACAAAACCTTAACCAAAAATTTCTAAGTCGAAAAAGGGGCATAATTTTGTGAAAAAGCAAAATAGAGTTATGGAACCTGTGCAGTGTAAGTCAGTTTAACACAGTGAATAAGTGTGTGAAGTTTCAATATATTCCCACAAGTGGTTACTGAGATACCAGCTTACATACAAAACCTTAACCAAATTGGGACGCGGACGCCGACGCAGACGCGGACGCCGACGCATGGGCGAGTCCAATAGCTCTACTATTCTATGAATAGTCGGGCTAAAAATTGTGTTATCACTCCCTGAATGTGCCATAATACCATAATACTCATATGTGATCCCAATTTATAAGAATACATTCAAAAAGAAGAGAGGAACTGATGCAAGAGCATAAGATTCTTCCACTGGTTGCAGGTGCAGATGGGAATTTCCAGCCTCGATGGTAACTGTTTAGGTGGTAACGAGGCTCCACCGAGTACGAACACAAGATATTAGGGATTTGCTAATAATGTGACTCTTGATTTTCGGATAACCCTGCTGTTACTGCTATTGCTCAATGAATTTCAGACGTCTGTTATTTTTGTTAAGTTTTATTAAAACACAGTAATAATTAAATGCTGTGTCCATTTTTTATTGATTTATGTCAATATGTAATACACATAACGACAAAAATTCTAGTGTGAAGTTAATTATGTTATGTGTAATTTACGTAAAGTAAAGCGGTGGCAATTATGTGTTTAAGAAATGGTGAATACAATATACATTGTAAGTAATAATCAAAGCTAGTGAAACGTCAGAAAGCAACTTGGAAGTTCCTGCCATGACGAAGTATAACTTTGAATATGGACTTGAAATCTTAAGTTAAAACGCAGACAGGAGGTATGATTGGACTTTCCATACACATTTTCTATAATAAAAGAATCAGCTTTACTGATAAACCTTGACTAAAGAGCAAGATAAATGATGCTTGCTTTTCAGTTTATGAACGATGTATAGATTTCATTGCCATGAGTTCATAAAAACGCCATAGTATTTTAAGATTTGAACACCTGTCAGGTGCAATTTGCAATATATACGGTGCCAGCTAATGCTATATTTTAATAATCATTTAAGAAAACGCGGCAGTTGGGCAGTTCTATATAAAATATTTATTTTTCATGAGTGATCTAATTTCTTATAAAGAAAATTTGAACATTTTATAAACTGACGGATCATTGAATGAACGATATATGTGTTCATCCATATTAACCATAAATGATAGAAGTGCTCGTTTCTGTCTGAGCAACTGCGACGTGTATTTTTTCTAAATAATTGATTTATCCTGAACAACACAAAGTAAAATATCTTAGTTCGATTTTGCGGAAGACTACGTTATTTACAAACATTACGTAGGATGCACTGATTAATAAAAGCACGTTCGAAGAAGGATAATGAAACTCAAGTCGCTAGAAACACGAAACTAATCAGCGTTTTGTAAAAATCAAATGATTAAGATTATCAATAACGATTAAGCAGATTATCCTTTGAAAGTTGTCAACCAATCAATGCAGCGTGCTAGTCTCATTTGTAAGATTTTGTTAATTGTTGTTTTTTCTGATATTGAGTTATATATTCTGATAAGGAGTAGGATTTCTGTTTCATCTCAGCTAGGTTTTTCAGTAATTTGTATGTTCACGAACACAAACAATGCGTTCCATCTCTGCTAGGATTGTCACTTCTTGAATGTTCATAAAAGCAAACACTGTGCGTTCTAACTCTGTCTCGAATGATCATAAACGCCCTTCTAGAAATACATCACTTTAGCATGTTCTACTATATTAGGATAAAGCTTAAGACTGAGGCTGATCTCGGCAGTTGTGTTAAATGCATGAAACATGTATATATGTGAATATCCTTAGTATATACAGCACATAAAAGCAGTCACGGTTTGACTGAGTCTGCTCATGAGAGGTGAATTTAAAGTAGAAGTGTATTTAAAAATAACATATCACAAATAAGGTGATTTGTCATTGAATAAAATCATTGTTTGGTGTTCAAATGTGAAGGAATCATATCACAAGGGCACAGCTAAACGACAAACAATGATTTTATTCACAAGCAAATCACTGTTTGAGATATTTTATTGCGATTCTAACACGTTTTCAATGATTATTATATGTGGTCCTTGACGATATCCATCAAATATTTGCCTGCTCTCTGTTGATTTCATTCCAGCTCGCCGCTATGCCGTCTAACGCTATGATGTTATAATTGTGACGTCAAAAAATGATTTATTTAACTTCGAGTTGTTTATCCTCTAATTTACCACGATTCATAGTTCAGATGCGTAGGAATTGAACCACGAGGGCGTTAGCCCGAATGGTTAAATACTGAAGCATCTGAACGATGAACTGTGGTAAATTAGACGATAAATCACAAGAAGGCCATGATTGTTTTCATTCTGACATGCTCATTGACATATCTTAATAAAATACCAACATATGCATCGTTTGTAAATGGTAATTCCAATAACTATAAGCCCTAACAAAAGTAAAAGTTAACTATAATTGAAATGACGTCATATTCATATCCAAGATAGGATATCTCGTAGTTTGAAATAAAATAAATTATCCTTTTCCCAATGGTCTTTCCAAAGCTCTATTACTGTGAGGTATAATTTGAAGAAGACCTTCATATCGAACGTTGAAGAAAGGCGTCATTCCTTGCCTTCACCACTTCATAAATTGCAAGTTAAGACTTTTTATCCGTAGTCATTATTCCGTCATAGACTCCTTTTTTATCTAAAATACAGTTATACACATTTTCCACCCACATGTTTTAATGAATAACGTAGTACTAATTATTTTCGTAAGTTTAATGAATATATTTAATATGCAAATCGATGAATTCTCTAAGTACAACACTAATGAAGAGAAATCTTAGAAAATTGTCGATAATTAATACAATTTCCGTATTTATCAGAAACAGAGTGATAAAATATCGGGATTCCATTAATTCCTTCATAACTGACCTGTTTATACTATCAGATACAGAAGTAGTTTGCATACACATTCCATAACTATTAACCCCTAGCCTGGCGGCAAGTGATTCAGCCTTTGCGACCAGTGCAGACCAAGATCAGCCTGCACATCCGTGCACTCTGATCACGACCTGCACTGTTCGCCATTCAGTTAGTATCTTTTTGGTAAGCACCCCTTTTAAAAGTTAATGGTACTGTCCAAATTGAAAGATGGACAAGTTCATTATAGAAATTTAACAGAGTAAGGGTTAACAGTCAAACTTTCGTCTCAAAAACACAGTGTTCACGTCACTGAGCGCGTACATCGTGAAAATATTTCCCGTATTTTCCAATTACAAAAATTGTCCCATATGTGACTATTCAGTGCCCAGAAGACCCGATGAAATATCAAGAACTAATAGAATGAAACCATTCCATATTGAAATTCCATATTGATAAGGACCTTCCATATTATATTGACAAAAAGACAGCTGCGCAATATTACTGATATTAATTACACCCTATTTGTATTCAAGAACATGTTACAAGGACAAAAACTTTCCATTTTATATCATCACAAAATCTGTTCATGCTAGTCATTTTCTAACAAAACAAACACTGTTTGACAATAAATAAATGTTTGAATTGTGTGGGTTTTGGAACAATAAAATAGTTTTTATTTAATTTAGTTTTACATAATTGCATTTAATAATTTTTATACACTTTTGACAGTTTTTTATACTTTAATAGAGGGAGTGATGTTTATTAAAAACAAGTTTGATATTATAAATCTGCTTTTCTTTTGGTACAATTATACACAAGCAACACCCAGGACCAGAACAACTAAAGCATTAAGGGTAAAATCTTACAAAAATCAATCGGTTTTTAACAAGTATAAATGTACATCACAATGTCTATTACTTTGTGCATGAAGTGAATAAGTCGTAGTCTCAATTATAAACGTATAAAAGCCTGTACCTAGAGAATAGCTTTTACATACGAATTGCTTGTAACCGCTCTTGTCCATACGTTATTGTGTGATTATCAAATAAAACACCGTTCGGATAAACACTTCATGTGGACCGACGTAATATATTTTACATGTGGATGTTGCTGTAAAGAAGACCCACGTTAGAACAAATTTGAATCGGTCAATAGGTTCAATCAGTCTCTGTTAGATCCACACTTACCTAAAGAAACTTTCCCTTGCATGTGGACCGACGTAATATATTTTACATGTGCATGTTGCAGTAAGGAGACTCACGATACAACATATTTAAATTAGTCGAGTGGTTAAATCAGCAGTATCTATTACATACACATTTACTATAACAAAACTTTCCCTTGAACTGTCTTTGAATAAATACTATTCGAGTTACACGTCATTCTAGAAAAAAAAACAATGGTAGTTCTAGAAAGCATTTTACTTTTCCAGATGTCTCGATTAGTCAGATTAGGTCTGACTAAGTCAAAAACATTTCTAATCACATAAGTTATGCATGTATGATCATGGCTTTAGTGTCGTTGTGCCGTCTTGGCTGCAGAACGTTGTTTTGATCCGTGGTGGTCCTAGCCCAAAAATAATGCGTCACTACTTTTAGCGTTTGATCGAAGGAGGAATTATAAAACCAATTTATTTTTCCTTTCAAAGTTTTAGCTGGGGATCAAGATGAAAAACCAGGTTTTGGAATATATAACTGACGTTGTAGGAAGGAGTCTAGGTTCTAGTCCCACATAAAAGGATGCTCATTAAAGGATAAAAAAGAATGGCCATGTGATTTGGAAAGCAGTGTGTATTCTGTCCGCAATATCATAAGTTTTACTTTTGAATGTGTAATGAATATAAATAGCACACTTGTTTCGCCGCAATTTGTCAAATACGCTTGTATTCCATTTGAAGAAGTCAATTTAATAAAACGCCTTATTAAATAAAAACTTTAGGGTAGCAGAATTAGATGTCTCATAACATTCCACAGTCCTTTAGTTTTACTCAACTGGGGCATTTAATTTTCTTTTCAGTCACTCTACAAATGTACCTAGGTACAAGAAAAATATACATCTTTCGAAAAAAAACTGGCCTTTGCGAGACATCGTGGAATTTAAAATGACAAACTGAAGGTAGTTATCAGATATTAAAACTTAAATCATTTCTAACAAACACTGGATATACATTGAACGAAAAATGCAAAATAGAGTAAGTAAAACATCAAAGAGATGTAACTTCTCCGTATTGGTCCTTTTGTTAGAATCAATAAAAATGATTGAATATCCAGAATTGGCTCAGACTGTTCTTTTCGTACGAATTCGTCCTGAGTGTTTCATATGATAAATTACTGAAAACTTTAAAATTAGAATAAATTAGTTAAGTTTTGGGTAACAAAACTACCAAATAACCTCTATTGAATATGATATTCAATGTCATTTAAGACTTAATAAATGGTTTATCTTTTCAGCGCGCACCTGTTCCGTGCCCCGATTACAATAGAATGTAGGTCAAAATCCATGAGATACAGCTACGCCGAAAATAAGCAGTGTTCACGCGATATATAGGGAGTAAGATTATTATCTAAGGAGAAATTTGAAGCATTCAAATCTTATATCATTCAGTCATTTTGATGTGAAGTCTACGTGATATGAAAACAAACATCTACATACATGCTATATCACATAGTTCTATCAGTTTCTTTTTTTTTTTTTCGACATGAATGATAGTTATATGTGATATCATAAACCACAAAGAGAAAAATATGATAAGTAATATGGGCTTAATCCTGGTGCAACATTTTATGCGTTTTGTGAAATCATTGTTAAACACTCATATTTACTTATATAATAATTAAAACGCGTAACTCGTTAAATTGGCTTTTTTCACCGTTTATATATGCTTCAAAAACCTAAAAGATACCAATAGGAACTTTGAAACGAAGACATCGATGAAATTTCCAAACGTTTAAAAACATTTTGATGCGGAACATAATTCCTTTGAACTATAAAAGTGATAACGTCATGTAAATTTGTATTAAGATCTTTCGTAAAAGCAGTCAGGATAACTTAGTCTGCATTGAAGCAGTACGTTCTAACTACCTTTTCGGAAAGGTTAAAATTAAAATAAATTGTGTTTATCTTATTGCACACAATGCTTTATTTATATTAAATAAAGCACAGTAACTGTATTGGATGGGGTAAAACCAATTATTATACAATTGTTTTTATCATCGTAGCACAGCGATTCCGGTTCAGTCCCATTGGAGACATCAGGAACCAGTTCTCCCAGGCATTTCCCATTCCGACTGAATATGACAATCTTTTTGGACAGTTCATCAATAGTGTATACTGTACCATCACATGACATGCATACACCAGTTGTATTCTCCAGTCTACTATCTCGAAGTTCTGTTCTTTTCGTACCATCGCTCTTAAAACAGACAATGCCGTCATTATAATCAGTCAAATATACAGAGTTCTGACAAACAATCATCTGACACGGTCTGAATTTTGCAACAGATCGTTCAAATGTGCCATTTATGTCGTACACGTCAACACCTGCTGATTTCCCTACCCAAAATTTTCCAGCTGTGTAAATCATACCCCTGTAATTACCTCCTTCTTTAATGGAAATACTTCTCAGTTTAGAAAAACGAGTACCTACTGACAATAATTCTATGTTGTTAGTATTCAACTTCACCGCTACTTCATTATGACTTATTTTACAAATGCCAGTCGGTTGACCTTGAACACTAAAGTGATCGGTCACTTTATGATCGGTATCCATTAGCTTTACCTTAATGTTATTAAAGTCGGCCAAGATAAAACGTCCGCTACCAAGCTTGCAAATATCAACTATCCAACAGGTATGCTGGTCGTTTTGCATTTTAACATTCACCTCTTCCTGGCGTTGTATTTCTCTCTTTCTATTTACACGAAATTGTTCTATTTTTCCTAGACTCTTGACTTCCAAGAACTGTTCCATCACATTTGAATTTTCCTCGAACTCAACTGATACTTGACCACCCGATTCAAATTCTGCATGTAAGTGTTTGGCGTCATCTGTTATCTGCTGACAAAGTTTGACTTTAACAAACTGTTGTTCCTGATTAACTTGCGTCTTTGACTGGAGCTGTTCATTTATCTTCTCCACTTCTGATCTTCTACGATTCACTACAGCGATATCTGATTCTAGTTTGTCTTTGCCCTTAGCATATGTTTCGTCGAGGGAAACATTTGCTTGTTTAGAAAGGGTTTTGATGTGCTCTATCATGCTAACTTGTATTTCTTGAACTCTTCTTTGAATTTGATCTCTTTTCTCTTTAAGTAAAACGACATGTTCTTGTTTCGCTTTCTCTATGTCCGCCAGGAGCTCTTTCATAGACTTGGATTCTTTTTGCAGACGAGCAATTTCATTTTGTCGAAAGCTCGAGCCTGCAGCATCTGTTAGATTAGTCACATCACTACATGACCTGTATAAAATTCATATATCTATTTTTATAGTATCAATTAAATTAGGAGAAAAATGAACTCTTTCTGCTAATTTTTTTTGTGTGTGTGTAAGATTTAACGTCGCACCGACACATGATAGGTCATATGGCGACTTTCCAGCTTTTAATGGTGTAGGAAGACCCCAGGTACCCCTCCGTGCATCACGAGCGGGCACCTGGGTAGAACCACCGACCTTCCATAAGCCAGCTGGATGGCTTCCTCACATGAATAATTCAACGGCCCGAGTGAGGCTCGAACCCACATCGATGAGGGGCAAGTGATTTGAAGACAGCGACCTTAACCACTCGGCCAAGGAGGCCCTTCTTTCTGCTACAATCAACCTTCTTACGCGTTGACCTCAAGAAAATTGCTACAATAGTTTAAAGACGCTCGCTACAGTTTCGTAATTTTTTTCCCAGTAATAGATTTTGATGAAATATTCTGTATTACAAGATCATGTTATGACGTATTGAAAAATGAAATAAAAATACTAGGTCACCAGCTTTCTTTCAATTTTATTTGCCCCTAGATATGATGCTATTTTTAACATTTTTCGATATTTCTATACTCCTAAAGTATATTTCAGTAAAGTACAATAACCATCATTAATTTGATATCTAAGCATTTTTATAACGGAAAACAATATATCCATTTGAAACATGCTCAGAGAAATCAAAAGAAAATGATTTTGTAACAAAAATATATACTTGTTCAGCAGACCAAAGGCTATTTTTGCATATTTTTGTCAATCTTAAGTTGGTATTTCTGCTATTTTATCGAGTTCCACATAATAGAATTAAATCAAATACTGCACATACATTTGGCTATGTCTACCTTAACTAAAACAAAAAGAAAATTGATAGGTCACCATATTAGATTCGGCTTAAGGTATTGGACCCCTAATAGTAATGTTTAAAGTATGGCATTTGCTTGATTTTTAAAGATGACCGTGTTTCGCACTGTGTGGCAATTTTTAAACAGCTTTTACCGTGCTGTTTATTTTTTTTTTTTTTTTTTTTTGTTTTTTTTTTTTTTTTTTTTTTGTAAATCTTGTATAATTCATGATACTTCTGCAAGCTTAAGTAGAGACAAATTTCAAAGTGATGGCTACTATCCAAAACGTTCGCAGAGAATTCATTTACCATTAATTTTGATTAAAGAAACATCAAACTCCTGGTAAACAATTACAAAATACAAAATAAAACTGTCAATATAATTTTTCTAGGGTGCCTTAAGTAGATAGGATTCTAACTCCAACATTGAAAAATTAAGGTCGAATCCTGTGGATATGTTTTGAATTTTGCTCACTTCATTCAAAAATAACCTTTGGGCAGAAGTAAAACCTACCTACATTTCTACTTTTTTTACTGTATTTCTATCGGATAATTCATTTCGGCTGTCGCATCCTTGTCAGAATAATTTGTATATTTGATGTATTGCTAACGTAACACATAAGCACAGATAGTGCTCGACTCTCTGTTCATGCTATCTTTGTTATAATTATTGTTGAATTGCTGTTAATAATAGACTTTGGGTCATTTGTGGCTAATCTGGGTTCACTATATGGATAGCTGGGTCCCAGCTTCGCACATTATGTGATATACAAAGGTTAAAGGGAACCAGATATTTGATAGAGCAAGTACCCGTCGTAAAACGTTATGTTTAAATTTGGACCAATCAGAAACAAGTTCTAAAAATAGCACGTCTCTGCTGGGGTATAAATAGGTAGATGGATGACAGAGAGTGCATTCGGTATTCAGCGGTCGAAGAAGATACATCGATGATTCAACTAATAATTTATCCCAGTACCTTGATAAGGAGACTATTGCAGTTACCCTGTCAGGGCGGATAAATTATTAAAAGAAGACTTTGGAAGTTCATAGACTAAAGAAGAGTTGCAGAATTTCAACAAGGTTTCGAGCTACAGGGCCAGTGCATAGGAGTTTTACCTTAAGGGTAGTTTAATGCTATAGACGATAGCAGATATAGGCTGAGCATCGGAAAGCTGAGACAGAGACCCAGACTTTGGTAATCTACTGAGATAGTAGAAGAGTTCCAGCTTACAGACGGTTCAGCGTTATTGGCGAAGTACAGCAAAGGCATCGGAGATATACCTATATGGTAGTTAAATGCTTCATATGATAGCATATAGGCGCTGAGCATCCAGGAGTCAGGGCAATCATATTGAGTTGAGAGGACAGAGGCCGAGCATCTATGCGATAGGACTCGTATGTTGCTGATTCAAGACATTGTCTGACGGGAACTTCAACAAAAAGACCAGTCAAGTATAGAGTCTCCAGCCTATAGGAGTTTGAGCTAATTATTTTTAATTGAAGATTGTTAGTTTGAAACATTTAGTGATTTGCCTGATCCCTGAAATTGTCTAGCTCATAATAGAAAACATTTACGAATCATTGGTACACGAATCATTTAGGCAAGGTAGCCGGAGGAAAATTCTATATACGAGATATTTGGTCTCACCAGCTCTACGTTTTAACAAAGGACATTCTACATCGTTTATCAGCTAGTCTAAGACATAGTCACCTTAGCGATTGGACCCAAACCATTGTTCAAGATACTAAAGGCGTAGGCACTTCCCTGGGTCACATATAAATCGTATCCTGACAATTCTTTACCTTTAACATATTGATCTTAAGAGGTGTTATCCACTCTATATAGCCAATAACCCCACTTAGTTTGAAGAGTGCAGGTTAAAGGCTTCTCCACAAATACAACGAAAACTCTTTCAGTGTTTGAGCAAATGACTTAGAGATATATCATATTATCAAACTGCATATTTCTTAATAAGCGGATTTGTACGTGTTCTGAAGTATTTTGATGTCATAGAACGATGCAAGTTTCCGCCTTTCTCTGAACAAATCCTATATATAGTTTACGAATACGGATGAACGGTATGGATACGGAACGGGATTAGAAACAACCAAATTGGCACGGTGTTGGGGTAAATATCGACCCGTTCGGAAAAACTATCGCGAGCGTCTTTAACACAAAGATTTGAGAATATGTATAATAGGTCAAAGGGAAATAACTAACAGTGCCTTTGATTGGTTGAAAAAGTATATGGTATTCCGAGACAAATATTTAAGATGTAAAGTGGTCTCTCATTGGTGAAATATCTGTTGAATATGTTTGAAAACTGTTTTATTTCTTAAATTGAAGTTCTAAGCCATGATTAATGGAGGAAAAATATTTGAAGGTGTATTTTGTTTGAAAATTTTGCTTGTTTTAGTGATTTGGTATTTTCATGAAATGTAAACAAACATTAACTGCCGGACTGGGGGTTACTGACTTGCGGGTGAAAAAGTGCACAAAAATGATGGTCAACATGTATATTTCTGGCTGTTTTCTTTTAGGTCTTGAATAGTTCTTTCACCCTGGGTAGGTGGCATCAAAAGTTTAAATGTTAGGAAAGGGCTATAACCCAAAACATTACAATGTAAGTCTATCGGAAAACAGTTAGTTCCCTTCGACCTAAAGGGCACCCTGAATTGCTATATTGCCATGCCATGTCAGAGAAATACACGATGAATGTGTTTTATTTGCATGATAGTGCCTGGTTTAAAACTTTTAAAACATAAAACGTCTCTTCAAATAAATTTTTCATGACAATTTATCATAAAAATGGGATTACTACTGGTACTGTTGTGACGGAGAGGTACTTTTACGTCTCAGAAAGCTATATAGACTTACAAAAGTCTGTTGAGATCAAATAGTCTGTAATAATATTAATTTCTTTACACTGACACTAAATTATTTTCTCAGAAAAACATTTTCTCTCTAGGCTCATCTCAACAGAGACAGAGGCAAGAGATATTGTAATTTTTTTTAGAAAGTGGTATCAGAGAGGATTGATTTTATGGCCAGGTGCTTTACATTCAATGACTCTAACGACTGATGCCAGTCTAAAAGCTATATTGCAGCGTAGATGCTGTTCTATGCATACTTATATGAGTTCGACTGAATTTCAAGCTTATATATGCACAATTGTGAATACAGTAAGCAGTAACTGGAACCAGATAACTCTGTGTAAATCGGAAATCCGAGAAATGAATATTATTTGGCAAAAAGAATGAAAGCAGCGTTCTTTTTTTTATAAAAAAAAGTATAAGCCCAGTGAATGTCTGAAATGATGCAGCTGGACCTTGATATTGATCATTCTCATACATTTTGTGTTAATTTGTATAAAATTTAGGCAAATCTGTATTTGAAACAGTCACTGGTGTCAATTTATCTTTATTTTCTGTACTATTTTCGAAAAATGAAAAAAGTACCTCTTTCAAAGGTTTATTTAAACGGTAAATAGGGGGCTTTATAGTTAAAATAACTGCTGATTTATTGAAATATAGTCACGTAATTGCGTTAGCACATCGCTAATTATGTGAGAAATACGGAATGAACGATATTTCACACTAAATAGAAACAATTTATCAATCGCGAGTGACAATAGATGATAATACGAATCGAATTACCTCCCTTTAATAGCAAAATACTTATTTTTTGCCTATTTTTATGGTGTCCCGTTTATTTTGAGTGACTTAAATGACATTTTTCGTTAGATTGTGTTAACACATTGACAAAAATGCATGGTACTTCCCCTGTAATGCATTTTTTCTTTTACAGAAACTGAAGAAGG
This sequence comes from Mercenaria mercenaria, assembly GCF_021730395.1. Taxonomy (NCBI): domain Eukaryota; kingdom Metazoa; phylum Mollusca; class Bivalvia; order Venerida; family Veneridae; genus Mercenaria; species Mercenaria mercenaria. The sequence goes on from NC_069362.1 coordinate 49,693,041, forward strand.
CATTAAAAATAGTGTTCATTTGAGAATTTTCCTACTTTTATCCTTAATCTTCAGGACTACATGAAGATTTATGTGTCAGTTTTTTTGTCAGTCTGGTAAAACGTAAATATCTAATGGTGACATTACACTTTTAACAAGTTCTGCACGTCATATTTTCTAATACAGGCTGTAGAATGTAGCATCAGCAATCAAATTCCTACAATTTCTGGACGTCAGGTGCTTATTTTGACTGCTCCCCGGGTTCGGTTTAATGTATATATAGATTTCAATTTATTAATTTTCTTGACTCTACCACTTATTGCTATATATTCGTTCAGTTTTGATTACACTCTTGCATCCTAAAGCTGTCTGATAGGCGCATAACGTGCAAAATCTATGAAAACACGCGATTTTGGTGGTGGGTGGGGTAGGAAATAGACCCAACGTCGACAGAAATATCAGCGTATTCATAAAATATACACGCAAGCAATAAGACGGGACATTTATTAGTACGCATTCCTCATTTGAACCATATGGGTAAAATAATAGGAGTATGGTGACTGATATATCATGGTTTTCTTGATTCAAGTGAAATATTATCTCTATCTCAGAATGCAGGCAGGTCCCGCAACCAAAATTTCGTCAGCGATTTTCAGCATATGGGTATCCGAGTCAAATGGTAATCATATCTCAGTTCGTAAATGTTTATTTTATCATTCTGAGCAATATTTTGTTCATATAAAAAGAAAAAAAAAAGATCTCTTTAGGTCAAAGGGAAATCACTAACAGGGCCTTTGATTGGTTGAACAAGTTTATGGTATTCCGAGACAAATATTTAAGATGTAAAGTGGTCTCTCATTGGTGAAATATCTGTTGAATATGTTTGAAAACTGTTTTATTTCTTAAATTGAAGTATAAAGCCATGATTAATGGAGGAAAAAATATTTGAAGGTGTATTTTGTCTGAAAATTTTGCTTGTTTTAGTGATTTGGTATTTTCATGAAATGTAAACAAACATTAACTGCCGGACTGGGGGTTACTGACTTGCGGGTGAAAAAGGTGCACAAAAATGATAGTCATCATGTATATTTCTGGCTGTTTTCTTTTAGGTCTTGAATAGTTCTTTCACCCTGGGTAGGTGGCATCAAAAGTTTAAATGTTAGGGAAGGGCTATAACCCAAAACATTACAATGTAAGTCTATCGGAAAACAGTTAGTTCCCTTCGACCTAATTATAATTATCCTTTAACCTAAAATGAGGTTCGAGTAGATTTACACTTAACACATCGTTTATGATACCAACATTGTGTTAAATCATCCTTAGAACATAACACTTTTGTGAAGGAACCTTTAACTGACAGTTTCAAATAGAATAATCAGTTACTGTTTAGACATACACATATAAGTTGTTGTTGAAAAAATGCTGGTAAGATCAGATTCCAGTAAAGCTAGTATAACTACTGAAATCCTATATTAAAGATATACGTGTTGAATTAGTGTGAAGAGATAAAATGCATAAACTGCATACGATATGTCTCTCTCGTTCTAGACGGCAAAATAGAAATATTGTTGTACAGAATTAAGAAAATAAATGTATTTCTAGAATTTAATTACATCTGCTATGTTTTATCTTGCCACGGAAACAAAATGGTTGTCATTTTGACCAAAAATGGTTTATAATTTTTATTTTAATTTTATTTTGAAATCCATTTTAAACATACTTTCACTGATTAAAATGATTTTAGAAGACTGACAGAATGAACATAAGTATAAGTTTACTTTACCTTTGAATTTGACACTTTTCATACTTTTTGCAGATATAATTGTTGGTGAATCAATGTGTTTAAGGATCATGTAGAGCCTTTGAGACCACCCAACGGAAAAAAATAGTTTGGAAATTATACCTGACGAACCCGTTATATCCATAACAAAAATCTGATGTCCTAACTTTCTTGTCCGAACTTTCTGGTATCCAGATGCCATTCACTTTACGAACCAATACTCACCATGTGTAAAATATAGACTTTAATCCAGTTTCCTTGAATGGATTTTTAGAACTGACATGACACTTTAATTTCAGCCTAGAATCTTTGCTTGTTATAGATCACAATTTTTTATATTTCGATCCAGCATTCCTGCATGCGGTAATTTGCAAGTTGAATATGTCCGCCATTTTTTTATCTAAATGATTGCGCATGAAGTTTAGTACGTTTGCAATGAATGCTTAAATGATTGATTTATATTGCTATGGATTGCTGTTTTTTAAACTCTGATTGCTTCTGAAGTAAATCTTATTCGAAAGCGAGTAGTACTATGTAATTAGCATGTTAACTACAATGTATTTGTTTGCATTGAATGCGCTGGAAAAAACTGGAATGCTACATTCAAGGTCCCCTGCATTGCGTCATTTATAGATACGCACGTTCCAGCTATCTGGATCAGTCGCAACAATAACAAAAACACACGTCTAAAGTTCAATCTTCAACAACTTTCAAAAATGCAATCTAGTTCTGAAGCTTTAGGTACAAATCGTTTACCATTTTTTCTTTACTATACTGACGCTATCTTGCAGAATCGTTAAATATTTCGTTATATCTCTATAAAATAATTTATGATTTTAGTAGAACTTTAACAAAAACAAGATGGCTGAAAGTAGTTATATTCAGCTGGTCCATTGCTGTCTCTGCCTTTGATCTCCTGCGTGTTTATCAATATTACTATATGAAGCATATTTTTTTTCAACATATTTTTTCTCTAAATTTGTTTTTGGTGTGTGCTTTACATATTTATTTAAGTACTTCGAAATGTGAAAAGTAGTTAACTTCTATAATTTTGAAACACTGCAGATTTTTTTTTTTTGTCATTTTGACAGCTCTACTTTCGCTTTAATTTTGCAATTTGTGCATTTCTTAAAAATATGTACATGGTATATAACATGTACCCGGACAAATATTATGTTAGACACACAATGATTATAAAAGTAATGGCAAAATACTTGATTAGCTTGATATCTTCTGCGGAATAGAACGTGAACAGTCGAGGAACAGATGATATTTGACAAATAGAGTTATTCAAAAGAGAATAACCTGTTTTGAAAGTTTCTTCTACTTATTACAAACAGTTTGGTATATTTCGCCCAAAGGGTGGTTTCAAAAGGCTTTACAGGAACCTTGGGTGTTTCGGTATATAGTATTTCAAGAAGACAATTTTGATTAAAATATGTCCCCAAAATTGAAACTAACCTGTGTTTTGTGGCGATACACTTCAAACAGTAGACCATATCGTGTGTACCACAATACATTTCTATATCTCTATCCGGGTGCTGTCGACATTTTATTTTCGTTGTTGCCGTAGTAACCTGCTATTTGTCTTTTCCTTCTTCTCTATCAACAAGCTTGTGGTCACGTGACGCTTTCACCTTACGGTGGTATTTTGTACATGTTTCACAAAGGTATTCGTCACATTCCGGACAATATTTGATAGCCTCTTCACTGGATCCCTCCTCACTACACGGTGTACACGGTAATGTAATATAGGCATCGGAACCATCCTGTATAGAGAGATGGTCATCTCCCTCATCCATATCGTATCTTTCGTAAATATGTGCTCAATATAATTGCTCCCTCTGAAATTAACAGATAAAAGAGCTCGTAGAACACGAAATGCACCCCCGTTTAATGCATTTAGTAACTGCATAAGGAACAGACACTATTTGTCACTAGTCGTTTGGCGTACTGACCTCAGATTCAATAATTATTGTCAATTAATGACCTCTGTATCAAATGTGATCTAAGACCAAAGCATTTTCTAGTTATTTGGCAAAAATTGACCGTGACATTTGACCCACTGACATCAAAATAAATAGTCGACAATTGCTGGTCATGGTCAACTCCCCATTAAGTTTCGTGATCTTATGCCCAAGCGTTCTCAAATTATCGTCCGGAAATGTTTTAACTCTGTGACCTTTACCTTGACCTACTGACTTCAAAGTCAAAAGGGGTCATTTGCTGGTCATGATTTGATGATCCTTGGTCTAAGGGTTCTTAAATTAAACCGTTTAACTGTTCCAGGTCTCTGTGACCTAGATCTTTGATCTACTAGTTTCAAAATCAAAGGGAGTCATTTGGTGATTATGACCAACCTCCTTATCAACTCCGATAATAATAGGCCCAAACGGTCTTGAGTTATCATAAGGAACCGATTGGTCTACATACCCACCGACATAGGGTGCGGGATGGAAAGTGGAGGGAGGGGGGAGGGGAGCAAAAATAGGTAACAGCTAGTTACAAGAAAATAAATGTATCCTCAATCCAAAATTATATGGCGGAATATATATTTCGCGTCGCACTTCTTAAACATGCTTTTTGATCTACAAATCCACGCATATTTTCTAAAAGTAATTGTTGTTTCTAGTCTTTCATTTAATTTGAAAAATTCATGTTATCTTTATATTATCCTTGTCGTGATATTAAACAAAGATAGCGTTCACCTGACCTAGTCTATATCTTACCCCAGATAATCTGGTATCTAATTTCGTCTAGATTTCATTAAAATAGTCATTGAAAAACTTGGTTAATGATCTTCCTGATTTGCATTAAACATGGTCGGAAGGCTCTTGTCTATGTTATTAGATGAATTCTCCCCCTCTCCCCCGCAGATATTAAATGCTTTTTATGCAGATGGTGTATAAATAACTACTAGTATGATTCTCTTGTATCGGTTTTGTAAATTCTACCATTAATAGTTTCGACAATGCAACACTATACATTTTTGAAAATATAAAGCAATTTTTATAACCACATTCCTTATAAAAACGGACCACACGTCAAATACAGTGACGTTGTTATAAAAAAAACCTAAAACTGAAACAGGACTGAGACCAAAGTTTTTCCATGATTATACGTGTACCAAATGTTTACTCTATGCATTTCTGGGTTTTCCATGACTTGTACGTTTGGTAAATGTTTCATGCATGCATGTGTGTACGAGGGAACCTTATACATTCTTGCGTTCCGTAGAATAGTTCTTGAAATACTTCCATCCAAAACAGTGGCATTCTAACTATTACAAACAGAATTTGTAACCACTGACAAAGTGGAAGAAATGCAAACATGTATACGATTAACGCAATGCAGCATAAATAGCGTTATGAAACTCTGAAGGTATGTATTGACCATGATCTTAACACGGTTTGAAAACTAATCAAACAAAGTCTGGCGATTTGAATGTGTTAACCAGAACCAGAATCCACAACAGACTGGTTTACGGCAGGTTGAGGCAGGGTGTTCCATACGAAAAGCAGTGTTGATAAGCAGGTGATTGTTTACCTCAAAGATTATTTGTCTGGAATAACTGAGCAAAATTACAAATAAAACCCGGTGCACAACTCTACGTGGTGAATCCTATAAAATTTCATGACTTTACGCCAGATACTTACGGAAATATGTGCTACACGAATTTGTTGGACATACCTAAATGCTTCCCCAACCGACACAACTCATTGACACACAAAATAAATTAAAGCGTGTGTGTGGAGGGGGAAATACCGGGCTTTGTTTGTTAATGTAGATACTTCACACCAATTTATTTGTTATACGCAATTACTATACGCTGCATTCATTATCTGTCATCAACTGCCAGATAACACAAAGCTTGGAGATCTATTGTACTTTACATAAATGTTATATCAATTTATATATATTACAGTAAATAAGATAACTGATATGTGTGCGCCTTCAATAACATAATGATTATGATATTCTTGTTTTCAATTTAAAAATACTGGATAGTAAATTAATAACCCAATCCGCTCCAAAAATAATACGTATTCAAGCCAATGAAACACCTACAGTAACAGTTCAAATACCTTTTACGAAATACACATATAATTTAATAGTCTGAGCGTAGCTATGAAAAGGCAAACAATCAACTTTCGTTTTCAATATCACATTTTTTTCCTAATAAAATCCCGTTACAGGCTATATGAATAAATACAAATAAATCTAACAGACAATTTTTACAACGTATTCAAATACAATGCATGTATCAGGTTTTAATATGATCAAATGAGTGATTAAATTAATAAAAAACGAACTCACCTATGTTGTACACGCCTCCTATCAATAATCACAACCAAGAAACTGCTACGCGTAGACGATTACTATGTACAGGTCATTCTGTTCTGTTCTGTTTTCAGTCTGCTTTGTAATCAGATGAATTTTATGGCTTGATAATCTTAAAATGTAACGTACCAAAAATATTCCTAAGCAGTCATTAAATGGCATTTTTACTCACAGGCAATGGTCAGTGATCCGGTAATCGGACCGTTCAATAGACTATTTGTCGGAAACACTGGCGCCAGATCAGAAAGAAAATGCCTCTGTACATATTATACCCTACCCCTAGGTATTCTATAAGAACCATGGTCGTGAACGGGAAAATATACTAACCCGTTTCAATCGCGCATTTCCTACCTAAAACACGCAGTGGGGTAAATGTGTACTATGGATATCAAACAAGTGGTAATTTATCTTCCATTGTGTACCGGTCACATTTTTCAATACATCTTATCTTAGAAAAACAACGCGTAGTTTATAGTAATTTCAACATTACACAAAAAACTTGCTTGAACTTCCCTGGTGAAGTTCCGTTCTAGATTACAAAACCATTCTGATTGGCTGTTGTAAAAATGTATGTCAATCGTCATTTTACTACACGTGTTCGCTAAAATGTGAAAATGCAGCAAAATGTGCAAAATGAATAAAATATACAGAACAGACGCAGACCAATGTACGATTTCAAATTAAAGATCATATACAAGATGAATTTCATTCATCATTTCGAGTTTTAGTGTAAAATTTTGATTTTTTTTAAATCTGTTTTTGTTTGTTTACGTTTCGCCAAACATGTGCGCACTGCCGTGACCTCTAGACCGGATGTTCATTAGGGAAGTTCAAGCAAGTTTTTTCTGTAACGTTGAGGAAAGCATAAAATATGTTGATAATCTCAGCAATATGGAATATTGAGACAATGTGACTGGTGCACGATGGAAGATAAATTATCGCTTGTTCAATATACTAGGTACCCATTCACCGAACTGCGCGTTTAAGTTGAGAAATGTACGATTGAAACGGGTTAGTGCACTTTCCCGTTCATGACCATGGTTCTTATAGAATACCTAGGTGTAGGGTATAACATGTACAGAGGCATTTTCTTTCTGATCTGGCGCCAGTGGTCGGAAACGGACATATTTAGTCAGAGTGCTTAGAGCTCAAAATTGGCCGAATCATTCAGATAATTCTACAAGCAAATCGCTTTGCTTGGTTATAGTTCGATACCTTACCTTTAATTTTTGATCAAGACCCAAACTTCAAAATCAATATGGCGGCCAAGATCCAAGATGACCGCCGCATTGCTACCAAGTTTTATGATAATTGCACAGTTTTCATAAGGATTGTGTTAAAATGTGGAAAATTAGGCTATTTCTTGTTTTTGCATCCATTAATATTGCAAATGTGTTCAACTTCATACCAATATTTTTTTTCAGGAAATATCAATTTTCGATAAAATATGTGACCTTACAGTAATAAACTTTAATGAAAATTGTCGTTTTTTCTCTTATCAACACACTGAATAAACTTATTTAGATGATTCAGCTACCAAGTATTATCAAAGCTGTTTCATAGTCTAATTTGATTCATTTTCATTGGTTTTACCTGTAATGCAGATAACATTTGGCAGTTTTATGGAATGAAGGGAAGGCTAGGCGGGTGGGACAAAGTAACCTTCTGTCGAAAGTCATTCAGCATGTACATTACTTCTCTGTTATTTGAAACATAATATGAATAATATTTTGATTATTTGAAAATGTAACGTAAACAAGTTACTGAAGAAAGAATCATAATAAAGCATACTTTACACATGATACGTTACCATTTCACTAAACTTGTTTGATCATTTCAAATTTCAAATTACTAAGACATTTTAAATTTAAACCGATTTTGAATACAAATCACCATGAATTTAGCTACTAAACATTACCAAACATTTTCAATAAGATAATTATATTTGTTTATTATTTCTTTAGTTTGCGAAAAGGTTCTGCACGCAACCATTAGTTGCGTTACCATTTTACACCACTTATTCTACTGTGTCAATATATTTATTTATAAAATATTTCAAAATTAGGTTTCTAGGTATTTATTTAGTAAGTATGAAATATGCATATCAAGTAAATTGTTTGTTTTTTGTTGTTGTTTTTTTTTCTTTTTGCAAGCAATATTATTAATACGTTACTTTAATATTTGGTTTTATAGGAAATATATTGAAATACTTATATCAAAATATTGAGGAATGACTTAACACCTGGATACAATTTAAAAGCTGCCAACCAACGCAAACGTTTTTCATCGTTATATAAGTATGAAAAGGGGGTGAACTAGAATTACATAGACTTTTTTATAAAATTCTTTTTAGTAATATACCACACTGAAAATTATACAGTAAATACTTTCATATATTATGTATTCTCCGCGTGCAAACAGAATTTAGCACTTCCTTCGAATTACTTTTTCTTATAATAATAACAAGTGAACGCTGAGGTGGAGTAAATCAAAATATATGTAGTTCAATTCGAGTTCAAATGCACATAAAATATCTGCTAGGGTACATTTGTGTAGCTTAGTTCACTGAATGGCTTATTCAAAGTATACATACGTAATTCCCACAACATATGCATGCCTTGACATAAATTATGAAACAATGCATAGTTTTGTACCTTGCTTTTTAAATCTTTAGAAAATAAGACGTCAAAATTCTTTTAAAACATAATGTACATTTGTATTTTGAATACAAGACAGAAATTACAACATCACTACGCCACTTTCCCTGGGTTTCCAAACCATAACCATTTCTGATTTTATGAGCCCTGACAAATATGAAGTGTACATGATCTGAATTTCGTAAATAAATAGGGCAAATTTGCATATTCTAGAAGTGGGGTTTTGTTTCAATATTTTCTCCTTTTTAAGATATAATAAAAGTCTACGTAATTCTGGATGAACCCTTGTTTTGTCAAAATATCAGTCTAATACACATAAATATCATTGATTAAATCATGATATTATAAATTTATTGATGTAGTCATTCATACAGTAAATAAAACATATGTAAAACATACAATTATGTCATTATCCAAATTTAATGCACATAGTAATTGTTTCTGTATGTTAACTGCTAAGTTTACACTCAGTTATTTCAAGGGATTGCAACGATGGTAAAATTCAACAACAACACGAGAATATTTATCTTTTATCAATGTTTCGGCGCTTACGCCTTCATCAGGATAAATACATAATAAAACAACGGACGTGACGTCATGAAGTAAACGTTACGTTGAATGGCGGAAAAACGTATACTGTTTTTTTAAAATATTACATAAATTAATGTGAATAACAGATAGCAAGTTTAGTACATTACGGATATAAGAATACAGGATTTCCTATAGCAGTATATATAAAAAATCATAAATAGGAAAAAACGCAATAGTACTAAACAAACACATATACATGTAAAATTCATTACACATTAACAAAGTTTTTGAATTAAGTCCACCAGGATTGAGTGTTTTTAACTTATGAATCCAGAATGTTTCCTTGCATAACCGGTTAATTTGATTATTTACCACATCAATAGGCATAAATGTGAAGTCATCAATACTAAGGTCATCTTGATTAAAATGAACAGCAACCAACGTGGAATATGCAGGATCTGTAAAATTAGATATGTCAAATTTATGGCTATTCATACGCCGTGAAACCTGTTGCATAGTCTGCCCAACATATTGCATATTGCATCTTTTACACGTTATTAAGTATACAACATCTTTAGATTGACAGTTTGTATCATATCGTAAAGAAAATGTTTCTTCTGTAACTGTACTGCTAAATGAGGATCCAGAGTTAGATAGATAGATAGATAGATTTTATTTAGTAAAAGTGTACATATATCAATTATAAAACATGGCAATAAAACAGATGTATGATATATAACAACAATATGGTGACAAGCAGACTAATACAATCATACATATATTCTAAACCATGAAATGCACACCAATACCAGGGATAACACAAAAAGAGAAACAAAAGTTCCCCTTATTTCCATTGTGGTCCCTGTTATTGTCGGCATGACACAGAAAGTCATGTATTTGTTTTAAGAATAAGTTACATATTAAACCTTTAAATCAAATGTATCACAGATAATTTAGTTTTAAGTATTATCACAGTATTTAATGTCACACATTACTATCACAGTATTTTAGTATTAGACACCTAGAGGTCAGTATTAAAAAAACCCAGAAATATATCATGCACAACATAAAAGTGACAAGATAAAATGGAATAAGAAAGTTTGAAAACTAACTGGTCATTAATTGGATTTTGATGGCATGTCTGAATTTAGAAGGACTAGTAATATATCTAAGATCCTGTGGAATGTGATTCCACAAAGCAATACCATTGAAGGCAAAAGTCTTTTTGCCAAAGCTTCCAACCTTGGGCAATGAGAACCGCCCAGTATCAGTATACAAATAACCAACACTGGAATCCTGACTAGGGAAAGCAGTTACTCTAGACCTTGTGCATCGATCATGTATGGAGCTAAGGGGTACAAATTTATCATTCATGTACTCAGGGGCTTTACCCATCTTTATTTTATGCACATGACAGAGAGTTAACTGTTCAACCCTTTTAACCACTGGTAACCAGTTCAAGGACCTAAACTGCTCAGGACCAACATGAGACATACTATCAAGACCAAGGACAAACCGAATAATCTTGTTTTGCGTAGTTTGAAGCCTGTTTTTCCAGTATTTAGTCAGACTGAAATACCAGAAAGAACAAACATAATCAAAGTGGCACTGAATAAGAGTCATTACCAACATTTTCTTGGTGTGAAGAGTCAGAAATTTACTCTTACGATACAAAAATTTCAGACGGGCATTTGTTGATTCGTAGACAGTGGGAACATCGTTTCCTGTTACATTTCTGCGTGATTATGTTTCAGTGTTCAATTTGAAGTCGGAACTTACTAAGTAGTCGCTTAAATTTCTTGTACGTCTGTACGCCACTATAGATTTGTATTCGTCATGAACAAATTTAACATTTGTATTCTTTTTTTTTTTTTTTAAGGGATTGCAAGACATCTTACACAAACCTTAAGCATGATGATACAAACTAATGCTCTGAGGTCAATGTCATAGATGAGGTCCCTAATCCTAAATTGTAACTGTAATATACAAGCAATAGCAACCTGTTACATTAAAATGTCATCAAGCTTTCAAAAGTGACTGAAAACGCGATGTTAAAAGTAAATATTTGTTTAATGAGAAGTGATACAGAAGATATATCAATTGTTATGATCTATAAGAAAACCCTCTGCGAGTTTGCAACACAACCAAGCAAATAATGACAGACCTGTTCATAAGAGGTTATAAAATGTGCAGCACTCTTACGCCCCTAGCGCCGGTTTAGTGGAAATCTATTATGTACGGATATACGCATTCTTTTCAGTGTTTCAACATCTGCAGAATCCCGAAAGATTGGTTGGTGCCCTAGGTTACCAACGAATCCCAAGGCGTTCTTAAGATATTATAATACACAATGATCATGCGCATACGCTATTCTATCATTAAACGCGTAAAACTGATAAATGAATATATCATTAAATTTCCACGAAATGTGCGGAATGTGTGAGTTCTTTACGTTAATTTCCTTTTCAGTTATCCGTGTTGGGGCCGATTGACATTACGCTTTGCCACGGGACGCGCATATATAAAAGGTGTTTTCTCTAATGTTAAAACACCCCCGAAAAGTGACAAAAACAACAGTTTATGCTAGAATACATATGAATTGAAACTTAGAATAATTGTTCCACATCACCACCCACATTATTTGTCATAAGGGCCGTAACTATGGTACCAATATTTATGAATTGTGTCCCTTTTCACTAAACATTTCAGGTTAAAGTTTGGATGCACTTTCACTAGATACTGGTACTGATGATAAACCCGGACAGATGATAAAGTCGACCACCTTGGAAATATTTGATTGCAGTCGGTTATTTAAAAAAAAAAACACCATCTAATAGTTTCCATTTACAACACCAACTGGTGTAAATAAAAACAAAATTGGTAAATATTCTGTATAAATAAATGACTTATATTTATCTGTATAAAAAATATTTATCCAAAATTGCTGGGGAAGAGGGTGCTTTTTTGCGCATGCTCACTGTCGACACATGAAGGCCTGACATTGGGTAACTTTTTATTACTTGATCAGGAATGACTGTTGCAGCTTTTTGGGGAAAGTTTCAATATAATACTACAAAAAAAATTGTAAACGACAAAGTGTTCGAACTTATCATCTGTCAACCTGCTTTCAGTCCCCATTTTACTAACCCCTTACAGGGCCTCACTTCGTGTGAGTTTGCTAACTAAATATAAATTTAAATTATGCAAAGTTTTCAGCAAATGTTAAGTTTTATTTTGATACCAACCATTGATTACAAATTGCAGAAATAAAAAAGTTATAGGTAAAAAACCTCATTTTCTGTTCGGGTTTATCATCAGTACCAGTATATCTCTATTATTACCAAATGGATTTAATTCAAACTTAAAATTGTTGTTCCACCTCATCATGCACATCATGTCTCACAACGGTCATAACTTTTGCAGCAGCATTACATAAATTAATGCCCCTTTTTACTTAGATTTCACACGAGTACCAAACATACTATAGTTAATTAAGTAGTGAGCGCGCCGCCTTTGGATGGACAAGGGCAAAACCACTATTTGGGAGCTTAAATCGATTTATGGCATGGTCCGCTCATTTAATGCATTCTTTTAATACACAGAATCTACAGGTGTAGTCTGTGCAGATGAAACAATAGTTTTCCTCGAACTATCACGACACGAAGATTAATGATAAATGGTACATGTAGTTGGAAAACTGTAAGAACTTTCGTGAAGATTTTTACTGCAATGTTTCCCAAATGCATTCCTCCTGAATCATCGAATGTTGTGAAAATTTGTTTTCAGTTATGATTTCGATGCCATAAGTTCGTTCAGATAAACGGCAAAGTATTTGCCATGAGTTCAGATAAACGCCATTGTATTTGCCATGAGTTCAGATAAACGCCATAGTATTTGCCATGAGTTCAGATAAACGCCATAGTATTTAAGATTTGAACGCCGGTCAGATACAATTTAGAATATACGTTGCCAGTTTATGCTACAATTTACTAATCATTTAGGGAAACGCGGCAGTTGGGCAGTTCTATATAAAATATTTCTTTTTTCATGAGTGAACCAATTTCTTATTAAGAAAACTAACATTTTATAAACTGACGGATCATTGAATGAACGATATATGTGTCCATCCATACCAACCATAAATAATAGAAGTGTTCGTATCTATCTGCGCAACTGTCACTTTTTCAAAATGCATCCTGAACAAATCACAATTTTACAAACATTTAGTAGGATGTACAGTCCATAAAATAAACAAACGTGTAAACATGGACGGGCCCAAGCGGAAGGGGAAGAAGCATTTTATAGAAATATTCCGATGGCAAAATACAATACATATCCGTAGCCCTGACCAACCTATAAACCGGGCAAGTCTATTTTTTAAGTACATCAACACGGCTGACCCATTTTAACGAGCTGTACTGATTCATTAAAAACAAGTCTGAAAAAGGATAACGAATTTCATATTGCTAGAAACACGAAACTTATTCGCGTTTTGTAAAATTTAAATAATTAAGATTATCAATAACAATTATGCAGATTATCATTTGAAAGTTGTAAACCAATCAATGCAGCATGCAAGTCTCATTTGTAAGATTTTGTTAATTGTTGTTTTTTTTCTGATTTCTCACTGTTGTATAGTAGAATAAGAAGTAGAGTTTCTGTTGCATTTCATCTAGTATTTTCAGTGTATTGTTTGTGCATGAACATAAACAAAACTGTGCGTACGAACTGGGATTTCTTTGAATGTTTAAGAAAACGCAAGCAATGCGTTCCAATGCTAGGATTTTCAAATTCTTGAATGTTCATAAACGTAAACACCGTATGACATCGGGCTTTAAATAAGATATACTTTACTGGAAATTAAGCATGTTCTATTGTTGTAGGATAAAAGATAAAGCTTATTAGGCAGTAGTGTTAAATGAATAAAATATGTAAGAATATCCTTTGTAAATATACCATCAAGACTGAGGCTGATCATGTTTTCGCTCCGCGTTCCCGCTAAATAGCGAGTTTTCAACCCGCGCCCCCGCAATTTTAATTTACAAATGTATTAATTCTCCTGTTTTCGCACAAAAACGCGAAATGGCAGAAATCAGCTACCATATATTTTGTATGTACTTTGTTATTCCAACTTTTAACAAAACATAATGATGCTGATAACAGGTTCAAGTAAAATATTAAATCTACAAAAAGATCCACTGGAAGCAAATAACGCAACCATATATTAAATTAATTTCAGAGTTATGTGGAAAACGTAATAAGATCAGATAAGATAATGTCCCTTTGCTCGGCTTTATAGAGATAACTTTAATGGATTTCATGCGTTTTTATCTAAAATACAGTTATGCACATTTTCCACCCATATATGTTTCAATGAATAACGTAGTATTAATTATATTCGTAAGAATAATGAATATATCTGCTAAATCTGCAATCGATGAATTCTCTTTATACTACATTAATGAAGAGAAATCTAAGGATATTGTTGATGATTAAGATATTTTCATTATTCACCAGATACAAAGTAATCAAATATCAGGATTGCATTAATGCCTTCTTAACTGACCTACAATTGTTAATACTGTCAGATTCAGAAGTAGTTTGCATACAAATTCCATAGCTATTAACAGTCAAACAAGACACTACTTGCAATTGACAAATAATTCCATCTTTCTTCTGATGCCAAACATGCACTACGAGTAACTAAGCAACTAAATAAAGATGATTTGCTCTATAATCCCAGTTAATAATTTCATTCCTTGTTTTTCATCCAAGCAAAATGCTTCTTCTGCATAAGCCTAGAGGTAGAACGACGCATATTTTCATTTCAAAGCGGTATCCGTTTGAATACTGCCGCTTGTGACGGATTATTTTGGCATGTAATGGATTTATTCAACAATCAAAAAACACTTGTTAAAATAAGAACTCCTTTAATTGGTCTAAACTTCATTTTTCCAGGTCTCTCTTGAACGTGTACTAAATTCAGTATGTGAAAGACTAACTTGGCTTTTTTTTCTTGACGTCATACAACATGAGACGAAACTGTACTTAGAATTGTCTCTATCCACAAAGCTTCCGATGACATATCTCTACTTTTTGTGCAATTACATAATTTTTTTCTGAACGTGATATTGTAAAGTATTTGGTATATACTAGACAACGGAAATGTCGTGTTCACGCGTGTATTACTCCTATTATATTCTATTATCAAAGTATCGTGATTTATTGTAAGAACATTAGGTCGGATTTTACGTGTGTCCAAATTAACAAGAACTTCAGGAAATCGAGTGTTGAATCAAATTAAATGGTTTCTTTATATTTTTATTTTAGTATATCTAAGGTATGGTAATATATTAACCATACCTGTTTTCAAATGTAACAAGAACACACAATTAGAATTTAAATGTCATGAAAACTAGTTGATTTGAAATTCTTCTCTTAAAATTCCACTAAAAATTATTTTAGAATGAAGAAGCGTCAGTTTTCTTGTTTGAATAACCCTATTTATTAAGGAAGCTATACAAAAATAAGGACAAACTGATATTTAATTTATTTTTCATGATGGTGCTATTAGCACAGTGGATACCATGAACACTCCATAAACAACTTCCAAATACTCTTACATTATGTTTTTCTTGTAAAAAAAAAAATCAAAATAAAGCTCGAAATTTGCGATCATAAAAATGTCAGGGAAGTTTTAATCTTATTCACCTGTCTAAGCAAAAGCATTCTCATTTGTGACACACCCTTAGCTAAATAAGCATAGCATTTCAATATTTTAGATATCTGGTCAGTAGACTTGTTATACTGAAAATATATGAGCCGTGCCATGGGAAAACCAACATAGTGGGTTTGCGACCAGCATGGATCCAGACCAGCCTGCGCATCCGCGCAGTCTGGTCAGGATCCATGCTGTTCGGTAACAGTTTCTCCAATTCCAATAGGCTTTAAAAGCGAACAGCATGGAGCCTGACCAGACTGCGCGGATGCGCAGGCTGGTCTGGATCCATGCTGGTCGCAAACCCACTATGTTGGTTTTCTCATGGCACGGCTCATATTGTTGTTTTTTTTCTGTCAATGAAAATTCTCCTTAGCACTGACAGTGATATTTGAGGATGTAATATCTTATGTCAAATAATGAAAGAAATGAATTAGTATCATGCAAACTACTCCTGGCTTCGTACTGAAACCCCTTCCAAAAAGCAATTAAAAGTAGAAATATTTCATTTTCACTTGCAAAAACATAGTTTAGAACTTAGTGTGTTTTTTCATGGACCGATATTTTATCTGATGAAACGGATTTCACCATAGGACATTTGTATAATTTGGAATGCGTCAATTGCTTTGCAGAACATATGACCAGCAGATATCATTTTTTCACAATAAAGATATATCCCTTGTTTAGATAGTTTCCAACAATAGTAAATGATAATTGCATTGTAATACAGCCTCTTGTTGCATGTTTGTGTACTTATCACCTGCATAATTTATATCATATGAATGGTAAATTAAGCATATCTCAATGGGCAATAAACTGGTCACACGGAGGTCCAGAGAAAAATAGATTTTTCGCAAAAAGTGATATTCTTGTAAACAACCTTGAACAATATCCTTTTTTTTCGAAATTTATAATAATTCTGTCAAACACCTGTCAATCATATGTGGTTTTTATAAAGGAATAATCCAATCAGTAGCCTCGTTTCATTTTGATACAATCGTGTACAGACTGTCTACCAACATTTTTTTTTCTTATGACCATTTTAACTTAAGTTTTAACCACACTGCTCTTTTTTCGAGTGTATTCATAGAATAATACAATAACTGTATGCTAACATTGGTGAATATCCGAGTCAGACACAACTGACCTGACAAAGAAGGCATTCATCTTTCGCAATGAATTTTCATGCAGCAATTAACTTGTCTCATTTATTCGGTGCTGTTTGTTTTTGTCTTATCAGCATTGCTTATCAGTATTTTGAGCGTGTAAATCGTGAAAATATTTGCCGTATTTTCCAATTATGAAAATTATCCCATCATATGAGACTATTCAGTACTCAGAAGACCCGATGAAATATCAAGAACTAAGAGAATGAAACAGTTTATTCCATACTGATAAGGGCCTTCCATAATATTACAAATATGTATATTGACAAAAAGACAGCCGCGCAATATTACTGATATTGATTATACCCTATTTTTATTCAAAAACATGTTACACGGACAAGAACTTTCCATTTTATATCATCACAAAATCTGTTCATGCAAATCATTTTCTAACAAAACAAACACTGTTTGACAATAAATGTGTGTTTGAATTGTGTTGGTTATGGAAAAATAAAATACCTTTTAATTTTTAATTTAGTTTTACATAATTGCATTTAATATTTTTATGCATTTGTGACAGTTTTTTATAATTTAATAGAGGGTTTGGTGTTTTTTGAAAACAAATTTGATACTAGAAAACTGCCTCTCTTTTGGTACAATTATACAAGTCTAAAACAATGCAAGCAAGACCCAGGATCAAAACAGCTAAACACACTAAGGGAAAATCTGACAGAAAATCGGTTTTTAACAAATGTTAATGTACATTACAGTGTTTGTTACTTTGTGTGTGAAATGATAATCAAATAAAACATTTTTCGGAAAAACACTCCATATTGGCCGGCGTAATGTATTTTACAAGTGAATGTTGCTGTAAAGAAGATCAACGATACAATAAATTTAAATCGGTCAGGTGGTTCAGTTAGTTAGCAGTTTCTTTTAGATCCACACTTATAGTAACTAAACGTTCCCTTGAATTGTCGAAAAACAATCCATGTGGGCCGACGTAGACTATTTTACAGGTGGATGCTGCTGTAAAGAAAACCCACGATACAATAAATAGGTGAAGTTGTTCACGAGCGTTAACCATAATTTATGAATGTGAACCTATGTTAACGGCCGTGAACATAGGTTTAAGACCGTGAACATGGATTTACGACCGAAAACGTAGGTTCACGCTCGTGAACATAGGATAACGACCGAAAATCATAGTTTTGTTCGAGAAACCTAGTTTATCAAACGTAAACCTAGGTTTACGTTTGTAAACTATGGTTCACCCTCGTAAACCCGAATTAATCCAAATTAACAGTCGTTCACTATGGTTCACGACAAGCCAATTATCCAATAATTACGTTCTTGGTCGAAAAACTAGGATTATCGAATACTAACATATATTTTCGAGCGAAATCATAGGATAACGGGCGTAAACCAAGTTTACGCTGTTTAACCCATCTTTACGATCGATAAACTAGGTTTCTCGATCGAGCATGAACCTATGTTTATGGGCATGAATCATAGTTTACGAACGTGAACTTATGTTTACGACCGAAAATCATAGTTTTGTTCGAGAAACCTAGTTTATCGAACGTAAACCTAGGTTCACACTCGTATACCCAAGTTCACGTTCGCAAACATAGGTTCACGGTCGTAAACATAGGTTCACGGCCGTAAACCCATGTTCACGCCCGAAATTTTTGTAGTTGATTTTATAATCCTAATATATCGATCGTAAACCATGGTTTACGTTTGATAAACTAGCTTTCTCGATTAAACAACGAATTTCGGTCGTTATCCTTTGTTTACGCTCGTGAACCCCGGTTCACGGTCGTAAACCATAGTTTACGAACGTGAACCTATGTTAATGGCCGTGAACTTTGGTTTACAACCGTGAACCTACGTTAACGAGCGTGAAGTATGGTTTACGGCGTTATCCTGTGTTTCTGCTCGAAATTGTAGGTTAGTATTCGAAAACCCTAGTTTTACGTTCGAAACACCTGGTTTATCGATCGTTAATTCTAGTTTTTCGACCGTAATAATTGGACAATTGGCGTGCCATATACGCGACATATCATTTTGTTATGGCACGGCCTGTAAACACTGGCTCGTCCTCTTTGAGGAGATGAGTTGAAAAAAGAGCCAATGATACTTCCGAGGTGGCGCTAATGACCGGAACCTTATGCAGAATGTAAACAAAGAACAAGGATGAGTTGATTGTTTCCTTTCTCAGATAAATGTATGGCCCTATTTCAAAAAATAGCCAATGTAGTTCCACTCAGAAATGATGATACTTTTTATATATGCAGGCCATTTTGCAAGGTAAATGCATTCTTTGACGTGAGAACTTTTGAAAGTTGGAAAATGGGGGCAAGTTCGAACCAAAAGTGGAGAGTTTTAAGTTTCAAGTCAATAGCTTTGATAGTAACAAAGATATTTGATGCTATCAAAAGGGTTACCCAAAAGGGTAATAACCAAAAATTCTAAGTTAAAAAAGGGCATAACTCCATCAAAATTCAAACCAGAGTTATGGAGATTGTTTCTTCTGGTGTAGACTTTGGTAGTAAATAACTATTTTAAGTTTCAAGTCAATAGCTTTGATAGTAACAGAGATATTTTACTTTATAAAAAAAATTAACCAACGGCGACGCCGACTCCGACGCCGACGCCGGTGCGAGTACAATAGCTCTACTTTTTCTTCGAAAAATCGAGCTAAAACATGTGTATGTATCAATGCAACGGCTACAGAGTTTAATCTTAAATGGTCAATTTTATTTTAAATGTTTGAAAGGAATCGCAAAGAAAGGATGCTCAATTCTGTTTGATATTATTACTTTTGTTCGTTCCAGATAGGTCTGTTTAAAGACAAACGTAGTAAAGGGTTATCATTGACAACGAAAAAGAACGAAGTAACATACAAATGTAAAAGAAAAAAAACACAGCAAAATACATCAAATTTAGACGAACAGTTTAGAAATGTAACCACGAGCACCCTAAATAAAAAGAAGCGCAAGAGAACGGCTGTCACCAGCAATAAAGTGAACACATTCAGATCTCATTTGCACAAAAAATGTATTATCACCGATTGTTCGCTTGTACAATACACACCAGGGCCGGAAATGGTAATACTTCTTGCGGAAATGATGGCGATTTATTCTGCAAGGCCATCAACTTAGTATGTGTGTAAATTAAGCAAAACAGTTGTGCTATTTGACATTTGGTTTTATACTTGATACTAATTAAAATGTTTGATCATTAAACTTTGAAGCGCTATTTCTGGGTGCATACATGGCGCTAAATACAACGTCCATGTGACGTAAACATAATATCATTTTGACGATTTAAGCATTGCTAGTCATGTTAGAATGTACACTTTATTTATAAAACTCCCTCGATATTTTTGCTAATATGTTTTTTTTATCTTTTCAGTATATTTATGTCTTTTCTAATTCATTTATAAACAAATGTTTTTAAGAGTTTATTTGAAAGCATAAATAAAATCGAGTAAGGCAGTGATACTATATGTAAATGTAAGAAATAATTTTTTTCGGTATTCCGCAGAATAGGATCGGCAAATCAATGAATCGCGCTAGCTGGAAATTAAGTATCAACATACATGTTTCGTTACAAACGTTATTTAAGTAAAATTAGAAAACTGTATTTATAATTTTGTAACTGTAAGCTCAGTAACGGTCAATACCCATTCTTACTACGTAGCATTAATTAAAAATAAAGTCTGACAGCAAATATTGTCTCAACAGATGGCACCCTATTTAAAAACTCCCAGTACTAAATAACAACTTAATATGACTTTGACTGCAGAACGACTGACAAACGGACAAGGATAAGACAAAAGCTATATGATACATGCGGTTCGACCGGGGAATTAATATCTTTTGGAACATCTGGGAGAAGTATTTTGAGTGTTAGCATTTTCATATATATGTAATCGAATTAAGTAATTTACAAGTAAACAAATATATTTATTTAGCATTTGTAAGTACCTAGTGAAGCACATACTGCAACTGCATTTCAAGACTACCACAAAGTTAACACTAACTATTGAAACATCCAAAATGCGTTGGACGCGAAAACCGTTGTGCATTAGGAAATGTCCCTTTCATAGAAAATGTCATAATTATACAACTTATAACGCCATGATAGCCCATCATTAGACAAGTGCAAAAGAAAAGTGAAGTGCAAATATTTCAGAATACATTCTAAGGAAATGAAAAGGATGTTGTTACAATATCATCCATCAGATGTTTGTCACAATTTAAGAGAATCATGATAAAGCTCTGGTATGTGAGAATTGATGATACATTAAAAAAATCTAAATTTTAAAGTGCTTTGGCTCCCACTCCGGTTCTTAGCGCCTCCTCTGCGGCGATGGCTCCTCCACATGGTGATAAATGCACATGTACGGGATAAACACGCTAGTAAACCACATAAGTCATGCAGTTGTAAGATATGCTTTACAGGAAGATTTATGCAGGGACCGTAAAATCTTAAATTTGTGTAAATTAGGGTGAAATATATGGGAAAATGTCAACTTTTGGTTTGGACTTGCCTTTTTTCCAACTTTCAAAAGTTCTCACGTCAAGAAATGCATTTTCCTTGCAAAATGGCCTGCATATATAAAAAGTATAATCATTTCTGAGTGGAACTACATTGGCTATTTTTTTAAATAGGGCCTTACATTTATCTGAGAAAGGAAAAAATAAACTCACCCTTGTTCTTTGTTTACATTCTGCATAAAATTCCGGTCATTAGCGCCGCCTTGGAAGTTTCATTGGCTCTTTTTTTCAACTCATCTCCTCAAAGAGGATGAGCCAGTGTTTACAGACCGTGTATGGTAGTCATTCGTATTAAGTTATTTTGAAATTCGACCAAGCATGATGAAGTTCTAGGCCGTGCAAAATACACATTGAGGCACGCAACCACGAACGCACGCATACATGAACAATGGTAACACTATGTACCCCGTCCACAATCTTAATGTTGAGAGGCATAAAAATGGCGATCACTTCCGATGAGGTTATGAATTACTTGTGCACATGTACGCTCGTTAAATGCATCTGTATACCGTTAATCTCCAGTGATTTCTGTACAAAAACATCATTTTAGAACTGAATTAAATGTAAGCTGCTCTAATAAATCAAAAATTTACCGATTTTTGGTCCAAAAATAATACATCAAGATTGAAGTTTATTTTTCTCAAGAACAATGCCCTGGAAGACATATATCAAATGTTATCTGTCCTTCGCAGTGCTTATTAACATTTTGAGGGCATCGATGATGCGAATATATACCGTATTTTCGTACTACGAAAATGTTCCAAAATGAGAGAACCCGTTACCCAGTAAACCTAATAAGATATTAAAAACTAAAGTATTATTAGTTACTCCCTATTTGCATACATGACCATGAAATATAAAATATTTTTCTTTTAGTTTGGTTTTAGATCCGTAAACAGAATTTTTCATGAAAGGTATGATACTAGGGAAACATTTGAATGTTTAAAACATTTAGTTAGGCATATCAAAACTTGATAAGTTCCTTTTTATTTGTAATTACTACTAATTCGGTATATTTTTGTCCTTGCTTTTAATAAGTAAATGATCAGATGTTGTTTTCATATTTGCTTATATCAATATGTTGTATTCATGATTTAGTTTAAACATATTTTTATTCAGAAAATCATGAAATATTTACAATATCAAATTTCAGTAATTGGACAGTAAGCTATATAAGCTTACGGTTGTCCTCTCCTAAATCATGCATTTAAAAAGACAGAACAGTTATAGAAAATAAAGCATATGCTATACTTATTTTGGTATGTATAAGAGATCCAGGCGGTTTAAATAAAATTCAGATAACGCTGTGTTCCAGCATTTCGAACACAGATATCACACCTTAACTGTTCTACTGACACTCTCAGCATTAACCACAATCTGGAGCAAATCTGTTAAAAAGATCATTTGAAAGCATAGACCAGGACGAAAGCAAGCTGTAAACGACACAGACTTGGTTTCATGAATGAAAGTGCAACAGAACTCGGGCTCCCCTGACGCCCCAGACCCACCACTTTCATTGAATTAACGTCAATCTATTTTACATTAAATTACAGAATAACCTTTAAAAGCATCGGGCCATTATCCTTTATCTCGAGAGACCAGAAATAATTTCTATGCACTGTGGCAAATTGTTTCGCGTTGTTCATATATCATAGACCCACTCTGTGTAAATCAGGTAATTCCCTCGTTGTCAACAACTACTAGTAATTACACTGCACAAATATTTGTTGGGAAAATGCACTGTCTACCTGGAATGATTAAGCTTGAAATTTTCAAGTGCTGTGATTAAAATACAACAGATATAAACTCATCAAAAACACAGTTTAAGTATTAGTTTGTTTTTTTTTTTGTAATTTTTAGCTAAAACTAAATAAATGTATTATCAGAACTATGTTTTAATACACGGAATCAATACTGTGAGGCTATACGCTTGCGGAATAATTTCATTGAATGATTATTCATTACCATTTAATAGATATCACTAATTATTTACGCTTGCTGAAAGTCTTTTTTCTACGATTTCTAAAAAGATAATTTGTTATTTTTTCCTGATTTTGCGATGCTTCGTAAATTAATTTGGAGCTTACAGCATTTACAAGCAGTATGTTTATCGTCAAAAAGCGAAACCGAAAGGTAGTATATTAATTGGTTGATATTGGAGACTTGATTCTAAGGACAGTTACAAATGAAAAAAATAAAAGTTAATATCCTTTCAAAACATCTTAGAAATTATTCTTTATATGCTGATATGCAAAATAACTATACATTGTTATATATGAAGATGTACCCAAACACAAGATCTACCATAAAACAGCATTATCGACTTTGTTACTAGGAAAAATGTTGTTGATATAACTGAGTGTACCATATGGCAATGAATTTATAATAGTAACTAGTTATTTGTGTTTCTAACCAAATATTCAATCACTTTTTCATAGCAGTGTATGTATGTTTGCCATTGATAAGAGCTAATTAAATGAGTTTGATGTACATGTAATACTTATTCATTGTCTATAAGTAATATTTTCCCTGTGTTCTCAAATGGTTCGATATTGTACGTGGCTTAATTAAGTGCTCTAGCTTTACTCACAATCCATTAATGAAACAAAATTATGTCCCTGATGAATAACTTAGGTGTTTTGTTTCCTCTTCTCTCTCCATTCCCATTGTGATCCCCCCTATCAAGTATTGAATAAACTTTGTTTCTGATACAGAAATAAACGCTACTATCTTCGAAAGACTTGTGAAGTATTCATGTTTTCAAACTTAAGGCTTCGCGATTTGTTTAAACTTCAGTCCGTGAAGTATTATTAAAAGACTTTTTTGTTTATTGTGAAATATGGAAAACTGAAATTCACGATTTCCTTATTAATGCACTTGCGATTTCTAAAATGTCGTGAAACGTCAACTCGTGAAGTACTAAACAATAAAGTTCACGATTCACGATTCATGATTTCTGAAATTTCAGCGTTTTAACGTTTTATGAAATCGTTAAGTGTGAATTAATGAAGTTTAATAATTGAAATGTGAAAATCTAGAGCTCATTAGTTTTAAAGAAACAAGTCTTGATTTCAGGAAGTGTGAATTTATGAAATTTATTATATATATATGATTGCATAGTTCACAATTCAAAATTTAAGAAATCGTGAAGATACCACCAATGTTCATAATTTTCTAACTGTGGAATGATGAATTTACATATCCTTATTGTACAGATATATAATTTCCACAGTACATACCTCCTCATGTATACATAGTTTTTGTTGAAACATAACATTTACAATAAAATATTTTGACAAAAGATAGATGAGCTTTAATGCTATATTGTGTTATCTATAGTACGACGAATATATCTATAATCTTCATTTTCAAACTAGATCCATAATTAATGAAAGTGCGTAAAATCTTCCGTTTTCCGTTTTGTAACGCCGGCACATTAATTATCACTTAACACAATTTCAAAGAACTAATACAAAATAACGTTTAATTAGAAACATTAAAGAAGTTTCCTTTATTTGCATATAATTTAAGATGCACATTTGAAAATATCATTCTGAATAACCTTCATGTATATTAAAAATATAAATGGCTGTTACTTAACTGTAATAATTTATAAACATAATTATATGTTTAGTCTCTACAGTAACATATGCATCGTTTGTAGACTGTAGTTCCAAGAAGTGTTAGCCCTACGAGAAGAACAATCATAGTTAACATGACGTCATATCCGTTTCGAAAATAAGATTTTTCGAAGTTTGAAATAAAGTTTCTTCCTTCTATTAACCTTTGAAATGTCCTGTTGCCCCTGTGCGTAACTTGAAGAAGACTATCCTGTCTTACAACGAGTACAACGAAGAAAAACATCATAGCTCGGCAGTACAGGTTATCCATTCACTATATATACGTTGATATGTGGCTAAAATTCTTGTAATAGTATGAGAACAAATTGAAAATATAGTTTTTTATAATATCCATATCTTTATTCCTTCTCACAAGTTTGATTTTCTTCTAAAATTCGGTAATGAACAATTTTCCATATGTTTCAATAATTCATATATTGTCTATTATTCTCACAGGTATATTGGATATCATTTCAGTGTAATCTGTTAGCACTCTAAAGTACTAGTATTCTTCCAAACCAGAATCTCAGAATATTTCTGATAATTAACACAACGTATTTGTTTGCAAGGTTAGCGCTCGATTCGTTTGTTCTTGGCTGCCATCAGTTATATACAAATTGAACTGTCAGAGAATCATTTTACCAGTATTTCAGTTTCATTCAATAAAACTGGTCGCGTTATTTTATAGATATTCGAAATAAATCTGTAAATCAAGTTCATTTTTAGATTTTATTCTTGTCCTTATCACCGACGTATATAATGAAAATAAAAAGGAGAAACAAGGAGACAAAAATAACAACGATTTAGTAAAATACACCCCGGTTCATAAAAAGAAGTCACTTTTCCTCAAAGCTTTTGTCTCTTGCAGACATCAGTGAAGAGACAGAACGCACATTTCAGAAAGGTAACCTCAAGCACTCTCTTTGCGACTTACAACAAATACTTAGATTTAAACTATTACGGTGATACCTCTTCTCTTTAAGTTTTTAATTCACGTGAGTATATATTCACTTGATACAAAACTATATACTTGCCTTTTCCTAAGAATTATTGGACTCTAAAGAAATACTTCCATTTCACATGCAATTACATAACCTTTTCTGTACGTGACATTGTATATACCAGACAAATAGAACGTCGTGTCCAAGAGTATATTGTCTTTATTACACTCTTATCACTTATTGAGGATGATAGATCGGATTGAACGTTTATCTAAAAGAAAGAAAAAATTACTGCAGACTAAGTGATGTCTCAAATTGGAGTTATTAGATGGCACCACAACCCTATATGTTTCAAGAAAATGATTTTTTTTTCCTAGAGACTTAACCGAATATTGATAACAGATCTATTTAATGATATTGAAGTAATTTTAGAACATAATGAAAAGCGATTATTTAATCATTTTGAATAAAGATAAAAACAAAAACATCTGTGTATCATAATTGTAAGTAAGCATTGACTGTGCATTTCTTAATTATTTTCTTCTTTTAATCATTAATGTGTTTAATTATAATTAAAAATGGATGAGAATCATTAAGTACAACCATTAAAATGATTTAGCATTAACAAATTCATTTCACATTTCAAACATGTAAACGAATTGTTTTGCATAATGCAAAATGCTCAACATTGCATCGCATTTTACTTTTATTTAAATCTTCAGGACGACAGCTTACCAAAGAAAAGTTCTTAAAATGCGGTTAAACAGATAATATGACCGTTGGAAATACCCGCGCGTTCTATAAGCTTATACATCAATATTTATACACACTGTGGCACCATGGAGGCACTACAAGCGCCGAAAAGCTAAGTCTATTAAATCTCTGTTTTGCACATTTTACGTATATTTACGTAGTTTGGAAATGTTTGACGTATAACATCGTGTTTATATAATATATTGGTAATCAGTACTAGAAATCTCAGTCTCGAATTTCATACTAAGTTAAACTCTTTGATCTTTATGAACTAGCTAAAATGTTCATTTCAAAATCTGAAAAAAATATGTTTAAAGTTTGTATTTATTGCCTATTTGGTCTGATTTATATTTATGACAATAAAGTATTAGTCAGGGACGCCCCTGTTCACATGATAACAGGCAATTAATGTTGTTTTAGGGAAGCGCAAACGTGCACATTTAAAAACGTTACAGGTATAAAAATATAATACTATCCTTTAAAGGGATACTCCCGACGTATCTTTTTCAAGACAACTATCCAAGATTTATATGTACTAAATGACTCAACCAGGACAAAGAAAGATTGGGTTTAAGCGAATTGAACCTTGCTGTGCTAATCGCTATATGTGAGGTCACGGAAAGGTTTAAATAATTGTGCCTATGAAAGTCTTTTTTTTTTGTACTTCTGTTGTCAAACTAAAACCATTGAGCATGTCAGAAATGTCCATTTTACAGTAAACATTTTTTTTTCATCCTTATTGCCGACTGTAAGTGCTTTGTAATATCTCACACAGCAAGTTTTCTTCACTGCATGTTTCTACAGATCCAAACAAAAGTTTTCATTAGATCTTCACTTTTGTCAAAATATAGGACATCACGCTTATTGCGGGCGTCTAAAATCACCAATAATAGTTTAAACAGTCGAGCGATAATAGTTTAACGTTGAAACAATTGCATTACAGTTTGGTCAAAATGACTGGTTAGGAAGCAAATGAACTGATTGAGAAAAAAATAGTAAAAAGATATTCATTCTGAAATATAAGGCATGATTCTTCGGCATTCGGAAACCTATATATTGTAGTTTATTATATTGGAGTTCAATACTTTCTGTGGCTTTAATGATCCAGCAGATAAGAAGAAAATGTGTCCCTGTTGAATAACTCTCTTGTTTTCTTTCCTGTTCTTCCTCCTGGAGAGGAAGACACCGGGCGATTAACTCGTTACTATGTTTTATGTTCATTGCAATGAAATGCTTATAATACGTGATAATGGATTATTATTCTTTTAAAATTAGTAATACAGTTTTCCACAATTTCACATTGCCAGGTATACTTATTTCTGAAACACAACGATAACTAATTGTATCCAACAAAAACTTTTATAGTTGTATCCACAATTATTGAACGTGTGTGATCTTAAAGTGTCATTTCAGCAACAAATCCGCAGGCTTTATTCCCAATTGAGTTAAAACGACTTTCAAAAGGTAATAAAACGAAACATTTTATACAGAAGTAAAGCCAACTGGCTTTAGTTGCACAAAATATACACTGCATAATTTTTATAAACATGTATGCGAAATAATCATATATTCAATGCTTAATATATTTTACATACATGTGCATATATGCACAGACATATTGTTTTAATAAGTAAGAATTAGCCTCTGCAATAACATATGCATCGTTTGTAGATGTTAATTCAAAGAACTATAAGCACTAAGAGAAGTGAAATCATAATAAAAAGGACGTCATATCCGTTCCCAAGATACGATTTCTCGAAGTTTGAAATAAAACGTCCCTTTTCCAATAATGTTTCCAATGTTGTGTTGCCGCCAGGCATAATTTGAATAAGATCTTCATATCGAACAACGAACAAAACATCATATCTGTACACATCATTCATATTTGGGAGATGTATTCCATATTATACTTGGTCAGAATGTAACATGCGCACTGTTTCATAATGACTAGTGAACACTACAAATTCTACAAACATATTAAGGTATTTTCTGGTATTTTAAGTGACCAAATTGGAAATGCAACTATTTCCATACTCTTTTATTCCGTCCCAGGTGTCACTCTGAACTAAATACGGCAATAAACACTTTTCCCACGTTTTCGTAAATAACGTTTTGTCTATTATTCTATTGTGTAAATAATATGCTCTGTGAAGTACTCATATTGTAAAATCTTACAATTTTGCTGATTATAAAATACATCTTTAGTATTATCCTAATAAACCCGCGTTCTGTTCATTCCGTCTTTAACTTGTTTGCACATGCTGGGAAACCAGAATTTCAGAGCATCGGAAATAAATTACTGTTCCATATTTGAATAATACTTTCACAAAATATTTAATAAAACATTTTATTTTTCAATAATTATATTGTGACCTTTGTCGGCAACATTTCTCTGGCTTGTAAATAACAGAAATAAATTAATTCCTGTCCCATATTTGAATGTCGCTAGAGAAACAGAACCACCACGCAAACAGACAATATTGAGAATACTAATCCCAGTTCACAAATAGAAGGCACTTTCCTTTCAGATTTTGTAAATACTTCTTCTCAATCAAGAGACAGAACGAATTTTCATTCCAGAAGAAAAAATGTCATTTAGCACACTGCTAGATTGCGACAGCTTTATTCAATATTGTTCAAAGAACACTTGGATTTTCTCTAGTTTGATTTAACTCCCGTTCTTGGAAAATGTTCTTCCACATATCGGGTGAATATCTAAATGTATCTATAATGTTACTGTGTCAAACACTTATTTAACTTTCATCTTTTTATTCTCCATTGTATATAATTCATCACCCCGAGACAAAACTAAACAAAATATTCCACTTTTGCTGTTTCCTACTGTCCACCAAATTCAAAATGAAATATAACCGTACCACGTGCGATTGCATATTCTGTTCTTAATGTGACATTGCAAAACAATCAAGTAAAAATTGAGTCATTAAGTTCAGTTCCTGTGTAATATTACACAAATACCTTGAATAAATAGCCGTTCCATAGTTTGTGCTATATGTAATATTACACGACTCCTTGGATAAATAGCCGTTCCATAGTTTGTACTATATGTAATATTACACGAATACCTTGAATAAATAGCCGTTCCATAGTTTGTGCTATATGTAATATTACACGACGCCTTGCATAAATACCCGTTCCATAGTTTGTACTATATGTACTATTACACGAATACCTTGAATAAATAGCTGTTCCATAGTTTGTGCTATATGTAATATTACACGACTCCTTGAATAAATAACCGTTCCATAGTTTGTGCTATATGTAATATTACATGACTCCTTGAATAAATAGCCGTCCATAGTTTGTGCTATATGTAATATTACACGACTCCTTGAATAAAAAGCCGTTCCATAGTTTGTACTATATGACTGGTATATAGTCAGCGCAAGTTTACTGGGCAAATAAGTAAAGAAAATGAAAATGACATTGTGAATATTAATTTCTAATGTCATTTAATTATTCACTTATTGAATGACTTTCAGGCAAATAGTCAAACTAAACAGCAATTCAATAAGTGAATAATTTAGTCCCCAAGTTATCGTGGTTTATTTTGAAGCTGATATGAGTTTACGTTTGTCTGTATGAACACAAATAACTAGAAATTAGTAATATTACGAATTGAATGATTCAGGTTACATCACAGTTAGACGCTCCAAATTATAATGAAACAAGTAACAATGTTCCGTACAAATACAATGTAAGTTTAAGTATAATGGAAAATGACATAAATCGTCAATATTTTGATCTAATGTGGAATTCACCGACGAGAGTTAAATGTAGAAGAAGATCATTTGGAAGCACAGAAAGAAGCTATGTCAAATAATAGGTCTCAATTTGATTATGTTTACACTGTATGACATTTGCATTCTCTTGTATATTTTGAGGGAGCGCTTATATGTTTTAAGATGGCGGGTATTTATTTTTGAGAACGGATTGTTCTTCAAAATATACCCACCACGACCTAGTGATTCATTTTGATAAGTATGAACCTTAACCTGAATAACCCTTTTCTTGTTCTCAGAAAGACTGCTCAGTCTGACTTTTGTTGGCGGACGAATTGTCATGAATGGGCTGTATGTCTTTCAAACATTTACGCTCATTTTGAAAGAATGTTTTTGACAGGTGCATGTATATAATGTACTACAGTTTTGTAGAATTTGCTTGTGATGGTTTTACCCTCTTTGCAGGTATTTTGTACAATTGAGCCAACGGAATTGACAATAAGGGCAAAAACCTTTATGACACTTTTTTGTCCTTTTTGAAATGACTTGCCTTGCCTGACTTTTACTCAACAAAGTCAGCTGCGCACGCGTAACTTATTACCTGCCGTTATTGTAGAAGGCAAAAAGTCAGAATTACGATGGTACAGAGGTGACGTAGATGTTTTTTATACTGATACATATCACTGGTATTTGGTTTAGTGCTAAAATGATATAACATAAGAGGTTATAACGTTTTGAATTTATCTATATAATTTACCCCTCTGAGTTATTGCTACTGCCAGGAGTGATGCAGGTTGGCATAATTTCATAATAATGAATATACTTACGCCGGAAGTGACGTACAGTTAAACATATTTTAATTTCTTTGGGTTGTATAAGTATATCTGTATGCGATAGACATTTTTTTGTTACAAAATATCTTAACTATGCAGTGACTGGTTTGTATATAATACATATTACTAATAATAAAAGATGAGTAGGAGTTCAGATGAAATTCAATATTATCAGCACCATTATGCTTCTGCTTCTGCTTGAGCATAGTGCTCTGCAACACACAGTATAAGCTTATACTGAAGGCCAGCCTTCAGATAAGTATTATTATAATGCAGAAACCTTTTAAAAAAGGGTCTAAAATTCTAGAGGGAAAAAAAACTATTAGATATTATCAGATTAAGTGAACTCAGTCCAGATAAAATTGTAGGGGTCATCTCAAAACAGGTAAGAAAACATTTTCACATGAGCACAACAGAAGTAACTTAACAGTTAGAAGACATTAAGAATGTGTAATAATTTATACTTGATTTCATTTTAATACCAATAGTGACCATCAGTCCCATTTAAATACTTCGTACGGCAACCTATCCCGGAAAAAATAACGACAACTGACCGCGGCAAATATCTGTGATGCCGTCAAGTTTTTCTTATTATTCTATATTAAGTGTTCCACGATCCTGTGACATAAGCTAACATATCTCTCAAATGTTTTTCTATCTCACATATGACGCTACTAAGAAAGGTTTTATTGGATACCTATCTGGGTATATCTCGTCATTCAGGCGGAAGCAGTCATTTATGCACCCTCATCATTAATACATCCTAGACCTACGCTGTATACATGTACAAATAAGTTTATTCCCTCGTTGTCAACAACTGCTAGTGATTACACAGAAACAATATTTGTTGGGAAAATGGAGTGTCTTCGTGAAATAATTAAGCATAAAATTTTCAAGTACCGTGATTAAAGTTACAGCGGCTACAGACGCATCAGAAACACGATAGGAATATAAGGATTTTTTAGTTTTTTAGGGTTTTTTGTAATTATATAATAATTGAACTATAACAAATGCGTATCAGAGCTATGTTTTAATATATCGCAACAATACGATGAGGATATACGCTTGCGGAATAATTACATTAAATGATTATTCGTTACCATCTTGCTTCTGAAAGTCTCATTTTTATGATTTCTAAAACTATAATTTGTTAATTTTACTGTTTTTTGCGATGCTACGTAGATTTATTTTGAGTTATTCATCAAAAACCAAAAGGTTACGTGGCATATTCATCTGTTGATATTGGAGACTCGATTCTAACGACAGCTACAAAGACGATGATGCTGATGAAAAAAATGATAGTTATTCTTTCACAAAATATTAGAAATCATACATTATACTACTATGCTGATATACGAAAAACTATACATTGTAATATTTGATAAAGTACCCTACACAAGATGTACTATGAAAACAGAATTATCAATTTTGTTATGAAAATGGTTGTTGTTATAAAGCAAACGTGTAGTGTATCATATAGCTATAAATTTTTACTTAGTGACTATTTGTTGATGTTTCTTACCAAATGTTCAACCAAATGTATGCACACCATTGATGAGGGCTAATTTATTATTCATCGGCTGTTATATTTTCCCTGTGTTCTCGAGAGGTTTGATATGGTAGATGACTTAATTAAGTGCTCTGGTTTTACAAACAATCCATTAATGAAACAAAATTATGTCCCTGATGCACAACTTAGGTATATTGTTTCCTCTTCTCTCTCCACTCCCACGATGACTGTCCCCTGTCTAGTGATAATCACGTATACTTTCTGTAATTGAAAGACCTGTGGTGTATTCATGTTTTCAAACTTCTGGGCTTCACGATTTGTTAAACTTCAAATTGTGAAGTATGAAATCATGAACTTCACGATTTCATAATTAAAGACTTTTTTTGTAAAATGTGAGCTTGTGAAGTATGGAAAACTGAAATTCACACTTATACTTAATGGACTCACGATTTCTAAACTGTCGTGAAACGTCAAGACGTGAAGTATTAAACAATAAAAGTCACGATTCACGCTTTATGGCTTCTAAAATTTCATGGTTTTCACGTTTTATGAATAATTGAAATCAAGAAGCGTGAATTAATGAAGTCTTAGAATGTAAAATGTGAAATTATGTAGGTCATTAGTTCATATTTCACGACTTCACGTTTTAAAGACACAAATCGTAATTTTGTAATTCACAATTCAAAATTTAAGAAATCGTGAAGATGCCACCGGAATTCATGATTTTCTGATTGTGTGACGATGAACTCGCATATCACTACTGCACAAACAAATCATTTCCACAGAACATACTTTCTTATGTATAGTGCTTGTTGAAACAAAACGTGTATACACTGTATTTACACAATAATATGTTTTTGACCAAAGGGTACCGAGCTTTAATGCTATATTGTGTTATCTCTATTTCTACGAATATGTCTATGAACTCGATCAACAATTATTTAAAGTGAGTAAAATCTCCTGTTAACTTTTCAGCAACGCCGATAATGTTAGGTTATTTAACATGATTCTGTACAATACGGAGATACATTTGGACGAGTAGCCAGCTGAGAAAACCATAGCGGCTCGTCCAATATGGTTTTCCCAGATGGGTACGAGTCCAAATATATCTCGTATTGTACAGTACAGTGTTAAATAACCTTTTTATTCTATATCTACTTTATTCTAGTTTTAGTTAAAAATGAATATTGTATTTCTGCATTTTTCTGCATTTTTCCAGCTTGGTATGACTGCAAATAAAATGTTTTCGCCTGGAACAGCCTGTTTCAACAATCTTTCGACAATTCCTACATATAATGATGTTTTTAATCGTATTGTTTGGCTTTTGGTCATTTATAAATGTGTTTATATCCAAATCGGACAGCATTGGCATGACTTGCACTTTCGTTTTACATCTCTCTACTAATGACAATATTATACATAAGGATGATTTTAATTTTATAATTGTAAATTTTCCCCCATTTGGATGGTGATGTACTTCGGGCTACATCTTATGGGGTATACATTTCTCAATTAATTCGGTTTGCCAGAGCGTGTAGTCATGTCAAGCATTTCAATGAACGTAATCAATATATTACAAGTAAACTTCTTCAGCAAGGCTACCGTTATAATTACAAATTGCGTAAATATTTTGCTAAATTTTACTATCGTAATTCTGATTTAGTTTTAAAATTCAATAGTAATTTAAAGACACTTCTGCTAGAAGGTATTTCTAAACCCGTTTTTTATGGGGATGTGGTTTACAAACTTCGTAAGATCTTGGGTCATGGTAATTTTCCAAATGTATTTGGTAAAATTATAAAACGTTTTATTAAAAGAGATCCAACTGTTTTGAAACATACCGCATGTTTAGTGTTCAACCCGTTTACAGTTGGACACTACGCTTCCCTCTTTGATTGTGTCTGACGGAAGAGGGAGAGGACTCTATGATAAGCAGTTTTTAAATCCTACCAGGAATGAACTGTTTTGATATCATTCTGTCTTCTGGCCTGTTTCGTCGGGCCCTTAAGGGTGTTTCTCTTGTTGCTCTGTCTTCTGAAAAGGCATTGAGTACATACGGTTTTGGTTCTAAAGGTTTGCTTTTTATATATTTATACACGAGAATTTTTGTGTTTTACATGCCATGCCTTTTTGTTTCCATTACGTGTGTTAGAGATTCACCTGGAGGGGATTACTTTTATTTACACTGTCCCATGTCTTTGGAACATGGTGGGGGTAAGAATGAGGTTGGGTGCGCACCAGAAACCGGTTTAAGCTCCCAAGTAGTGTTTTTGCCATTGACCGTTCCAAGGCGATGCCCCACTGTGTTCCTTTGTTTGTTCGTTCGTTTTGTCCTCATGTGTTGGCTTTGTGTGTGTGCGCGTGTATGTGTGTGTGTGTTTGTGGTGTGCACGTCTGCGTGCTGTGGGTTTCGTTTTGGGGAGGCTGCGTTTTTGGTACATGGCATTCCCTATTTGATATTTGTCTTTGTTTTTTATTTTGTGTTTACAAACAAACGACAACTAATCCTGATTTCAAGACGCATAATCAAACTCTGTACATAAAGCGCCTACTTCCCCCGATTTACATTCGGAACATTTTCACGCGTTTCGGGCTTGATCGCATGTTTTACATGGGACTGTTGAACCGTCCAAATATGGAAAAAATACAGGATTTTTGTACGCACGTGCGTCCAGTAAGGTAATATATTGTACGGTCACGTGTTGCAAATTAACGTTCACTACTAGATAAATAAAATAGATATAGAATAATACGGCTTAATTATCAGTTTACACACTTTTTAAGAAGTAATACTAAATAACGTTTAATAAGAGAAAGTAAATGGTGTTGCCTTTATTTGCATGATTTAAGATGCACAGTCGAAACTATAATTTTGAATAAACTTCAGGTATATTAATATAAATATAAATGGTCTTAACAAAACTGTAATGAATCATAAAACATCTGTTTAGTCTCTACAGTAACATATACATCGTTTGTAGATGGTAATTCCAAGAAGTGTAAGCCCTAAGCCGAGAAGAACAATCATAGTAAAAACGACGTCATAACCGTTTCGAAGATACGAAATAAACTGTCCTCCTTCTGGTAACCTTTTAAATGTTCTGTTGCCCCTGATCGTATCTTGAAAGGCGAAACTTTAAGAAAACTGTCCTGTCGTACAGCAAGTACAACGAAGAAAATCATCGACAGTACCATTCACTACGTCTACATTGATCCGTGGCTGAAACACTCGATTCATTTGTTCTTGACTGCCTTGCCATTGTTTTCATCATCAAAAATGAGTTGTAATATACAAACTGAACTTTCAGAGAATCAATATACCAGTATTTCAGTTTCCTATAATAAAAATGGTCGCGTTTTTTATGTATTCATTTATCTTTACATTCGCATTGAATCTGTAAAGTAACTTCATTATTAGATATTTATTCTTGTCCTCATCACCAACGTTTCAGACGAAAAGAAAAAGGAAAAAAAAAAAGACGGAAATAGCAACGATTTCTAAAATACCCTTGTTCAAGAATAGGTCACTTTTCCTCTAAGTTGTTTTCTCTTGCAGAGACATCAGTCAAGAGACAGATCGCACAATCAAGAAAGGTATAACTGCACTGCTTGCGACTTAGCACATATACTTAGATTTGCTATGGTTTGATTATTATAATAAATTAACATGTTAATACCTCTTGTCTTCAAGTTTTTAATCCTCGTGAGTATATGGTGTCACTTGAGACAAAACTATACTTGCTTTTTCCAAAGAGTTACTGAGCTCCAAATGAAATATTTCAATTTCACATGCGATTACATAATCTTTTCTGTACGTGACATTGCAAGCATTGGTATATACCAGACAAATAGAACGTCGTGTCCAAGAGTATATTGTCTTTATTACACTCTTATCACTTATTTTGAGGATAATGGATCGCATTTAACGTTTATCTAAATGAAGAAAAAAATTACTGCAGACTAAGTGATGTCTCAAATTGAAGGTATTAGATGGCACCACAACCCTATATGTTTCAATAAAATGATTTTTTTTCCTAGGGACTTAACCGAATATTGATAATAGATCTATTAAATAAAATTGAGTTAATTTTAGAACATAATAATCAGCGATAACTCAATCATTTTGAATAAAGATAAAAAGATCAAAGATAAAACATAATCTTGTTCTCTTTCCTCTGTGTATCATAAATGTAAGTAAGCATTGTGTATGTCTTAATTATCTTCTTTTTATTTAATGTGTTCAATTATAATTAAAATAAAAGTACAAGCGTTAAAATGATTTGACATTAACAAATTCATTTCACATTTCAAACATGTAAACGAATTGTTTTGCATAATGCAAAATACTCAACATTGCATCGCATTTTACTTTTTTATTTAAATCTTCAGGACGACGGCTTACCAAAAATAAGTTCTCAAAATGCGGTTAAACAGATAATACGGACGTTGGAAATACCCGCGCGTTCTATAAGCTTATACATCAATATTTATACACACTGTGGCACCATGGAGGCACTAAGAGCGCCGAAAAGCTTAGTCCATTATATCTCAGTTTTGCACATTTTACGTATATTTACGTAGTTTGGAAATGTTTGACGTATAACATCGCGTTTATATATATATTGGTAATCAGTACTAGAAATCTTAGTCTGGAATGTCAAACTAAGTTAAACTCTTTCATCTTTATGAACTAACCAAAATGTTCATTTAAAAATCTGAAAAAATATGTTTAAAGTTTGTATTTGTTGCCTATTTGGTCTGATTTATATTTATGACAATAATGTACTAGTCAGAGACGCCCCTGTTCACAAAAACAGGCAATTAATGTTGTTTTAGGGAAGCGCGAACGTGCACATTTAAATACGTTACAGCTATAAAAATATAAAACTATCCTTTAAAGGGATACTCTCGGCATATCTTTTTCAAGACAACTATCCAAGATTTATATGTACTAAATGACTCAACCAGGACAAAGAAAGATTGAGTTTAAGCGAATTTAACCTTGCTGTGCTAATCGCTATATGACTATATGTGCGGTCACGGAAAGGTTTAAATAATTGTGCCTATGAAAGCCTAATTATTTCCCTGTCCATTGTAGAAATGAATTACAATGTACATTTTAAAAAAGAAGGGAAAATAAGATACTCTACCAGTTTTCATGTGTTTCCTATCCGGACACATATTTGTACTTCTGTTGTCAAACTGAAACATTTGAGCATGTCAGAAAGGTCCATTTTACAGTAAATATTATTTTTTTCATCCTTAATGCCGACTTTAAGTGCTTTGTAAATTCTTACACAGCCAGATTTCTTCACTGCATGTTTAAAAGAAGTTTTACAGATCCAAACAAAAGTTTTCATTAGATTTTCACTTTTGTCATTATATAGGACAACTGTTCAAGATGCTACTCATCCCTAAGTCATTACGCTTATTACGGGCGTCTGAAATCACCAATAATAGTTTAAACAGTCGATCGATATTAGTTTTACGTTGAAACAATTGCATTACAGTCTGGTCAAAATGACTGGTTAGGAAGCAAATGAACTGATTGAGAAAAAAATAGTAAAAAGATATTCATTCTGACATAAGGCATGATTCTTCGGCATTCGGAAACCTATATATTGCAGTTTATTATACTGGAGTTCAATACTTTCTGTGGCTTTAATGATCCAGCAGATAAGAAGTAAATGTGTCCCTGATGAATAACTCTCTTGTTTTCTTTCCTGTTCTTCCTCCTGGAGAGGAGAACACCGGGCGATTAACTCGTTACTATGTTTTATGTTCATTACAATGGAATGATTATAATAAGTAATAATGGATTATTATTCTTTTAAAATTAGGAATACAGTTTTCCACAATTTAACATTGCCAGGTATTGTATCCAACAAAAACTTTTATAGTTGTATCCACAATTATGAGCGTGTGTGAGTCTTAAAGTGTCATTTCAGTAACAAATCCGCAGGCTTTATTCCCAATTGAGTTAAAACGACTTTTAATAGGTAATAAAACGAAACATTGTGTACAGAAGTAAAGCCAACTGGCTTTAGTTGCACAAAACAAACACTGCATAATTTTCATAAACATGTATGCGAAATAATCATATATTCAATGCTTGGTATATCTTACATACGTGTGCATATATATACAGAAATATTGTTTTAATTAGTGAGAATTATTATTTAGTCCCTGCAATAACATATGCATCGTTTGTAGATGGTAATTCCAAGACCTATAAGCACTAAGAGAAGTGAAATCATAATAAAAAGGACGTCATATCCGTTCCCAAGATACGATTTCTCAAAGTTTGAAATAAAACGTCCCCTTTCCAATAATCTTTTCAATGTTGTGTTGCCGCCAGGCATAATTTGAATAAGATCTTCATATCGAACAAGGAACAAAACATCACACCTGTACACATCATTCATATTTGGGAGATGTTATCCATTTTATACTTGGCCAGAGTGTAACATGCGCACTGTTTCAAAATGACTAGTCAAAAGTCTAAATCGAAACTACAAATTCTAAAAATATATTAAGGTATTTTCTGGTAATTTTAAGAGGACAAATTGGATATGCAACTATTCCCATACTCTTTATTCCGTCTCTGATATCATTGTGATCTAAATACGGCAATACGCACCTTTCCCACGTTTTCGTCAATAACGTTTAGTCTATTATTCTCGCAGGTATATGCTTTTATTGTGTAAATAATGTATACTGTGAAGTACTAACATGATTCTAGAATCTTACAATTTTGCTGATTAGAAAACACATCTTTAGTATTTTTCTGATGACCCGCGTTCTGTTCATTACTTCATGAAGTTATTTACACTTCGTTACAATCCAGAATTTCAGAGCATCACAAATAAATTGCTGTTCCATATTTGAATGTCGCTAGAGAAATAAAGCGACTATTAGAATAGAACCACCACCCAGACAGACAATATTGAGAATACTAATCCCAGTTCACAAATAAAAGGCACTTTCCTTTCAGCTTTTGTAAACACTTCTTCTCAATCCATCAAGAGACAGAATGAATTTTCATTCTAAAAAAAATGTCCTTTAGCACACAGCTAGCTTGCAACAGCTTTATTCAATATTGTTAAAAGAGCACTTGGATTTTCTCTAGTTTGATTTAACTCCCGTTGTTGGAAAATGTTCTTCCACGTATCGGGTGAATATCTAAATGTATCTATAAATGTTACACTCGATTAACTTTCATCCTTTTAATCTCCATGGTAGATAATTAACATCGAGACAAAACTAAACAATATTATTTTATTTTGCTGTCTCCTACTGTCCACCGAATTTAAAATGAAATATTACAATACCACTTGCAATTGCATATTCTGTTCTTAACGTGACATTGCAAAACATTGGTATATACGAGACAAGTAGAAAGTCGTATCAGAGAATTCAGTTACTTTGTAATATTACATGACTCCTTGTATAAATAGCCTTTCCATAGTTTGTGCTATTTGACTGGTCTTATTTAACACAAGTTAACAAAAATTTGAAAATTAATTTCTAATGTCATGAAATTATTTACTTACTGAATGACTTTCCGGCAAATAGTCAAAGCAAACAATTTTCAAAAGTGAATATTGTAGTCCTCGAAGTATCGTAGTTTATTTGGAAGCTGATAGGAGCTTACGTTTAATGGTTCATGTTGCGTCAAAGACGTCGAATTGTTTCAAGTTAAAATGAAACAAGAAAACAATGATTCCTGCAAATAAATTATCGTAATATACTTGTAAGTTTGTAAGTTTAGGTATCATGGAAAATGACATAAAGCATATTAATGTGTTGATCTTCCCGACAAAATCAAATGAGGAATTCATTGACATTTAAATGTACAAGAAGATCATTTGGAAGCAAAGAAAAAAGCTATGCCAAATAAAAGCAGGCTCGAACTGATTATATTCACACTGAATTACACCGGAATTCTCTTGTATATTTTGAGGTAACGTTTGTATGTTTTAAGATGGTTGGTATTTATTTTTGAAAACGGGTTGTGCCTATAAGACCACCAAAACGTAATGACTCACTCTCAAGCTTGTAGTATTCTCCAAATTCGTCACTCTGTTTATGAATAACATGCAATTATTTTATTCTCCGACGGCGACTTCGTTGTATTTGTAGGATTAAATTTATATACAAGCAATATCACATTATTTTCACCAGTATTGAGGTCAGTTCATATGTGCTCCTATTTATTAAGCTATGTTTCTACACATTTTGACAAGGAAATTCAGATAAAATTCAATGAAAACTTAGCCGATTCCGAAACGAAGAAAATGCATCGATTCGGACTGGGTACCGGTATGGAATATACATTATGTGAAATTGCCTCAACTATCTTCGTACTGATACATTACATATTGAAAAGTTAGACACAACATGTACAACTATAGAAATATTTAAAACCATTTTAAAGGTCTGAGAAATAATAGCTCTGATCTTAGCAACAGTGTTGCTGTTTCTTTCATTAATGCAAACTCTGCCATTCACCTTATTTATATACAATACTGGTTGTCCAAATTTGGCGCTATTTGACCGGAAAATAAGAACAAAATTTATAATGATGCCCATGATAGGCGTTCTACATCTGATGCAATTCCTCATTCCATTATTCAAAAGTCTTATCTTGTTACGCTTAACGTTGGTGCTTATTCATTTATGAGATAGCTTTTGAATATCTTCTTCATGACACACTTTGGTCAAACTGGTAGAATCTGCCATCAGAGAATCTGACATTAGTCAAGATGTCAAGATTTAAACAATTTTATAATAACGTTAAAGCCTTTGTATTTAACCAAGGTATGTCTATGTCGGAGTTTTAGTGTTACAATCGGTGTAAACAAGTTGAGCCACTATCTCTCTTGTTGTTTACTTTATTTTATAACAAAACTGTTATTATTGATCATGACTGAAAACGAGGTCGATAAATTTTAAAGATACTGTTCTCTTTTACTGTAGATCGCTTTTG
The DNA here is from genome assembly GCF_021730395.1 of Mercenaria mercenaria. Lineage (NCBI taxonomy): Eukaryota > Metazoa > Mollusca > Bivalvia > Venerida > Veneridae > Mercenaria > Mercenaria mercenaria. The sequence continues at coordinate 49,735,107 of NC_069362.1, forward strand.
ATTACATTCACTAGTTGATAGTTTAACAATTATTCTGTAAAATTAAGGATTAAAGAAATGTGTTTCTGTAACCAAATTATGTGTTTTTGAATAAAGGAAAAAATCTCCCAGATTAGACATTTTATTAATGATGGTAAGATAAAGTACAGACTCTTATTTACCTAGGTATCAAGTTTACGTATACAAGTAACAATTATTTTGTTGTTAAAGCTTTATCCGATGGCTTATCACAAACTTTTATCTTTAATTGTTAGGGTTAAACTTATACCGTGGTTCTAATTTCAATGTATGGAACAGAAAAAAAACACATGCACACATTTACAAAGCACAACAAATGCAACAATTATAACATAAAAGTAATAAATAGACAAAATCATACACAAAAAGGGAACGCAGCAAGACACCTCCTTTAAACAGTCAGTAGCAAAATCACCATTGTGGAATTTAAAGGTCCATTACTAAGGGAAAGTGAGTTGGCAATTTTTTTCATAACCAGTGCATAGACTTCTGCAAGACACTAAATAATGAAGATTGGCACGTCAAAATTTACAGAAGGTCTTTGGAACTCAAAGAAATGTATGTGTATTATGTTGAAATTTCAATGAATCGACAGAATGCCCCCCCCCCCCCCCCAGGTCTTTTTAACTTTCTTCATACTTCATAGAAAAATTATTGTACATATACTGCGATTTATATTGAATTTCTACATACCAAATTCATTTTCCAATAAAATGAAATAGTTTCTGTGCTTTTTAAAAAAAAAAAAATGTTCACTTCCCTTAGTATTGGACCTTTAAGTTAGTTTCCTGTCGCATGGCCACACTTTTTAATCCCTATCATGTTCCTATATTAAAAGACACTTCAAAATAAAAGTACTCCCCGCCAGATGAAAACTTAGTACACACATAACAGGAACACATAAAATATGTTGATGTTAGGATTTATAGAACCTTAAACCTGTGTACTCGACGATGAGTTTGCTGAAGCCAAAGCACCAAAGGAAACACCATTAAGAGCACGGCAAAGCAGGAGCGAGGACAACAATCAAACTAGTTCGTCCCTAGAGAGAGATTAAAAAGCTAGTTTCCATGAATCTTCCACTTCTCACGTCGTCGCAAAATGAAAGAGGAAAACGTACTGGCTAATTATAAAAGGGCTAAACACTAAACAAGCTGTGTATCTCAGAAGTCATTTTGATATGTACATGTCTAACATGTCTATACTTAGACCTTAAAACAAATGATAAATTGCGAAACAAACTTACTTATTTTACATTACATTTACATTGTCTCGAAATTGAATTTGAGAAAAAATAATGGGATAATTTAAGAAAATCGTTTGTGTAAACTATGAAGACAAAGAACTGTTGAATCCGAATATCATTTTTCCTTATGTTTTAATAGACATATTAATACACGTAATACATGAAAGTTTTGCCTATTGCATGGCCTTCGTTAAACAAATTCTCCACTATAATGTCAACAAAAAACAAGAATTTATTGTTTAAAATTGCAAAATACTTGCGAGATTAAGTCTCGTACTGATGTCTTTGTTATCATTAATATTTCTTAATTTGGGATAACATTTGTAATATAAAAGGTATGCTCATTATTACAATTTGACGTATAATTATGCCATTTTTCTTTTTTTATTGCTACATGTAATGGTCAAACGGCAAGAATATTGCAAATTTGCTACACTGGATAATTAAATTTGAAAGATGTAACATTATTCAAATCTAGGTCAGGAATCAGACAGTTTTTAACCTGATTATCTTAATACCTGAACACTGACTCCTTTTCCTTAGCAACACTTAAAAAATACTGAAGCAAAATTTAGGAATAGTTCCTTGAATTCAGTGATAAAATGCTGAGCTAAATCGTTCAGTTACCAAAAACTATTTTTTTCTAAGTTAAACGTGTATTTTATGAAAGTGATTTTATTGTATTAAATGAGATTTCTTTAACAACGACGGCATGTATTATATAACATCTGTCAGATACAAAGAATGATTACAATGCATTTATTTTAAGATTACGGTTAACGGGAGACAACAGTAGAAGCGAATAAATTCATCATTATATTAGTAGACTGTTCAACTAAAGGCAATTAGGATATAGACAACCCTGTATCTTGATTGGGTAGAACTGGGTAGTTCTTAGATGTTCAGAATAAATCTAAACTGGAAGCCGAAATGGATCGTTCGTACCACAATCAACTGTAACATTATGATTAATTATGTGCGTGCATGCGTGTATTTTTGTTCTGATTTAGCGCAAATTTAACGGTATTTCCACTACTTTACGTTATCCTAACCAGTTCCTGAGTTCTGTACCACAATTAATCTGTTCTCAAACTTCGGACGCAAAGTCTTCTATCAGTTCTTCTGTGCAATATTTACCTGTCTCCGTAAAATACCAATTTTTTGTTAGTAATGTTGCAGACGTTTTCGTGAAAGAGACAGATTTGTCACAAAGATGCAAAACTACTTATTTCCGTTATCATCATTGCTTATCAATATTATGGATGCGTAAATTGTGAAAATATTTGCCATATTTTCCAATTACGAAACTGTCCCATATGAGACTATTCAGTACTCAGTAGACTCAAGAACTAATAAAATGAAACTGGTTATTCCATATTGATAAAGAACTGCCATACTATATTAACAACAAGACAGATGAGCAATATTATAGACATTATTAGACCCTATTTGTATTCATGACCGTGAAATATGATCTTTCCATTTTACGATATTTACAAACTGAAACGGAAGTTGTGCATATAAGATATTTGCCTCATAAAGCAACGATTGTTAGCGAAACATCTGAATGTTTAAAACATCGAGAAAAATTAAAACAATTTGCACGGTAGGTTTCTCGTTTTTTTTTATTTTGATTATAAGAATAAAATAGCGTATTTACTATAGAAAAAATATATAGTATAAATAATTTTGATCTTAGGCCATGTATTGTACCAACCGTATGGCTTTCCTATACTTGTAATTTTATACATAAACTAAATATGTCACTGTTGTTTTAATGACGAATATTGAATGCTGAAAGCCAATTACTTAGTGCTTAATGCTAATTATCAAAGTTTAATCTAATGCTAAAAGCAGAACAAGGACTTAACAAATGAGAGAAAAACACACAAACAGCTATAATTCGGCATGCGATAATTTCGGATGGAATTATTCTAACTAAACGGGACAAATTCTAGACAAATGATCCGGGACTCGCAAAAATATATACGGGCAAAGATTCAGTCAGTACACTGCTACCTTCTGGTCGAGATCTGTCGTAATCATTGTCAAATATTAACGTAAAACTGAAAAACTTCTAAACGGCAAAACGAGAGGCTGGTGGCTTATGTCATTAAATTAGTTACCCTAACAGACCTTTCTAACGTAAACGTAAATCGGAAACGGAATACTGAATTCGTAAATGTTATTTGCAAATAATGGTCTAAGGGAGATACTATTGCATTAATATTGGATGAAATTGTCTCCCCTAGACCACAAATTAGCCTAAAATTTTACGAATTCAGTATTCCGTTTCGTAATTATGTTTACGTTAGAAAGGTCTAATAAGAATTTCTCTTACGGGAGCATTTATTTTCCCACGGATCTCTATTTCTATGGTCAAATCCATACAAATAATTGTTACAAATGTAAAGAGAATGTTTGATTATTCCATGGCGGTTTTGGAGGACTGAATATGGAAACTGTTATCAAACCGTTCACATTTGTAATTGATGTGACATATTTCTTATAGGCCTTCGCCTGTAACTAAAGTTTACATGTAGTCAGCGGTGAAAATAAGTTATGATATCTCATGCGTTAATTCTATTACTGTTTGCAAATGTTTGGATAAAGTTTATTTGTAACATAAGTCAGTTAGTTTGTTCGTTCGTTCGTTCGTTAGTTTGTTTGTTAGATTGTTAGTTAGATAGATGAATAAAGACAATAGTTATTTAGTTAGTGAGTTAGCTAGTAAGTAAGTCTTTAGATAGATTGATGAAGAAATAGTTGGTGTTTTAGTGAGTGAGTGAGTGAGTGAGCGAGTGACGACTACCATTTACCGATGCAATGCAATTTAAAGGACCGGTTATGCAATCACAGAAATTGACAACAGTGCAAGAGAATTAATAAACATAGAGGACCTGCAAAGATACGGAGAATGCTTTCAAGGCGACAAATCGGACTAGCTTATATGAAACGTAATGGAGAGTTTCCTTGCACAGACATTACGAATGTTGCTTTTAGCGAAATGATGGTTGGAGGGCGTTTTTGCGAAGAAAAAGACAGATATAACAAGCAAAGGAGAGTTTTCTCACAAAGATATTAATTTAATTTGCAATGAAATGGAAAGGACATTGAAAGGGCTTTCGTGTATGAAATGGAGATGTAAAGCGGTGGAAAGCTATTGCATGCAAAAAATGGAAGCTGGCTTTCGAGTTGGCACAGCAAAGATCCTTGTTCAAATAAGTGACGACTTGTTGAAACGAATACGTACAAACTAAAGAAAATATCGCGATACTTTTTCAGCGATAATTGATTTTGCCATCGCCAGTATGCTTCAGAAACGTTTACTTGTAATTTGTTTAAACAATCTTATATAAAAATAAAAATTTAATTCTGTATATGTTTACTCTTTACAATAAACTTTATATCTGATTACTTTCATTGCAAGTATTTTGATTTTGCAGCATTTAGTATCTCAGAAAGTCTAATTTGTGCACGTAGGTCTATGTGAATATATCCATTTATATTCACTAAATTAATAAATAATTAAATTTGTTCTAATATAATAAATATAATTATATATGAGAAAACATTGATCTTTCTTTTATACGAGAACTTCAAATAAATGATAATATCAGTGTTCGATATGTTTTTATGCTCTAGACATTTTGCGAAGGGACATAACTCGTGCACGAATTTTATTCTTTTAATCTATTCGTCATCTTCCCTCACCTAAATCAAAATATATTTAGGTCACTTTATATCAGAGGTACGAATGTTACACAAATATGCATATGATTTCTGTTAACCGTCTTGCACGTGAAATGTTCATCAGCCGCAAAATCTATATTAATCCTGGAATATTTGCATTTCTAAATGTCCCATGCCCGATATAGGCTGGTCATTTTAACTTTTAGGATTGAACTAATTCCAACATAAACTTTTTAGTGTGGAATAAGTAATGTGTAAGGAAAAACATAAAAAAATAAGTCCTCAAAAATATCAAAGCACATTTTTGAGATATTGCACCTGAAATTCTGAAGTAACGTCTACATCTAATACTTATTGTGGCCGTTAATGCGGAACATATGCTGTATTGTTCTTTTACTGGTAAACTACAATAACGTAAATGTGTATGTGTATTGAATATCAGTAAAAAAAGGATGTTTTAAGATTTCTAGCACTTACTGGTAGCCTAGCATTTTACCACGTTGGGGTGTCAAAACTCAGAACATAGATGTCAAACTTCAGCACAGAATTTCAGTAACCAAATTTATACACACATATTTCTAAACAGACTCAGCATTGGAGTACCAAACATGTGTATCTCAAAGTCAGTAACAAGAGAAAGCAGCAACATTTATTGGGGATTCGTGAAACAAAAATGTATCCACAATGTTACTGCAGATGGGTAGGGTACTTGATAATATCAATATTTCGACTCGAAATTCATAAACAGTTACGACAATTATTTATGCTTCTTGAACTGCTTTATTATGCAATGCATGCATGTGAATAAAGAAATGATACTAATAATTTGTTTAACTGATTTTGTTGTAGATAAATTGCAACACTTTGTGAAATTAAAATCTAAAGGAAGCTGCTCTTAAATATCACTCCTAATTTTCTGAGTTTGGCTTGGATTTCTCTTGAGGACTTTTTTCCTATGTGTATTGTATATTTAATCTAAGATTATAAATCAGCAATAAAACTTCATGTGGTTCGGACATTTTGTCTAGAAATATAACTGGCCTAACATGGATGTCCTTATATCGTGCCTTCAATCTAAACATGTTCCTTCAGTGTGTATCCGTTGGTTAATTTCACTACACTCTATATGTTGCGATAAACTAGTTCTGTATTTTGAGTGATAAGGATGTTTTTGTCAATACGAATGGTCTCTTTTAACTAATTAAAGGCAGTCAGGCAGATATTTTGTCTTAAATTGTCAATGTGGAGTCCAGTGATAAAGTTTTTCGATGAAAGAAAATTCATTACAAAATACAATTAGACACGTTAGCCAACATGAATAGCAATTTTAAATCATTAAGTGCATATAGAGTGATAAATACAAGGTTCTCTCTTTAATTTGCGTAATGCGATTCGTACATTGTACCTAGCGTTAATATCTGCTGTTTGTTTTTGGTCAGAAACGTTTCTCAACGGCAGGAACGGGCAGGTAACCTTGTTAGTGTTCCTGGATTCTATTTGTGTGTTTTATCTCTACGAAACAGAAGCATATTAAGTAGTGAATATATATGTTATAAAAGGTGAATTGATCATTTCCGGACACAGTAACCTCTCCAGTAAATATCTCCTACTTGTTCTGAAGAATTTGGTAACTATATATTTCAATATCTGTTCTATGAAGTATAAAATTCCATTCCTAAAAAGATCTTAAACAATAAATTACTTTCAAGAAAAAAAATTGTTTTCTAAAATATGCGTCGGCCGGGAATCGAACCCGGATCGACTGCTTGGAAGGCAACCATGCTAACCTTTACACCACCGACGCAGCTCAAATACGGGAATAAAATACAGTCGACTGATGAATTAACTGATATGAATTATAATCTTGATCTGAACTATAACGTTATCTCTTTAAAATGTTTAACAAATTTCTAAATTTTACATTAAATTAAAATTTTATAAAAGAAGCTATCTTATCAAATTAATCTACTAACTAGAAAAGCAAAGGTTGGCAAAGACGTGATGTCGAGGGGTAAAGACAAGGTGATCCCTAAGCAGCCGTTGCCGCCCATTCGGATCCAGAAGAAACAATGAAACGGTAAGCAAAACTTTGTGTCTTTATCCTCAAATACCTGTAAGGGGTCGCGTCAGATTTGTTTTGCCAGCATGGCAAGAAATAACCTCGGATCAATGGGTACTGTCCATTATAAAGGAGGGGTACAAGTTGGAGTTCAATCAAAAACATCCATTTTCAGGGGTCATAAATACAAGAATTCAAAAAGAAACGAAACTCTTTTTATGGAAGAAATAAATTCTCTTTTGGCAAAGGACGCTATCGAAAAGGTTCCATTAAATCAAATAAATCAAGGTTTTTACAGTACCTTGTTTATGTTAACCAAGAAAAATGGAAAGATGAGACCGGTAATAGATTTAAAACATCTCAATCAATATCTTTGCAAAAAACACTTCAAAATGGACACAATGTCAAAAGTTTTAAACTTGGTAAGACCGAACAATTGGGCAGTGTCGATAGATCTGAGCGATGCATATATGCACATTCCAATATTTCATGCTCACAGAAAATATCTGAGATTTTGTTTCAAGGGCCGGTGCTATCAATGGAAGGTAATATGTTTTGGTCCCACAGATTCCCCAAGAGTATTCACAAAGGTAGTCAGTGTAGTAGCTGCCTACTTAAGCTCTCTGAATGTTCGTCTAGCAGTTTTTCTGGACGATTGATTGAGTTTGAACCAGATAAAACAGAAACTTTTGGAAGATTTAGATCAATGCCAGAATCTTCTAATCTCTTTGGGTTTCATGATTAATCTAGAAAAATCAAGCCTGGTTCCACAGCAAACTTTTGTGTATATAGGAGCATGGTTCAAACTCAATCCTGCAATAGTTTGTCCCACAGTAGGGAGACTAGAAAAGTTCTGGAAATGGCAACCAGTAGCAAGAGATTTTCTACACTTTCTAGGTCTTCTGGCCTCGTGCATAGATCTAATCCCAAATGCTTGCTGTACATTCGTCCAATACAGTTGCATCTGCTGAGTTTTTGGAGACCAGCAAAACATCCTTTAACCATGGTTATACCAGTTATACCAGTTACTGCACATCTCAAATCTCATCTGATTTGGTTGTCAAACCCAGCAAACATTATAAAGAGTCGATCTCTTCTCCATTTTCAGGGGGAGTTCACAACAGATGCTTCGAAAACCATGTACGGGGGTCATTTGGGAGAGAACTATGTTCAAGGTTCATGTTCCATGATTCAAAACTCCCAGCACATAAATTTGCTGGAAATGAAAGTAGTCCACTTGTGTCTGAAACATTTTTCCAAGGTTCAGGGGAAATCTGTACTAGTGAAAACAGACAACACTGCGGTAGTACAGTATATAAAAAAACAAGGGGGCACAAAATCAAGCAAACTTTGTTTAGAGCCTTGGAATCTGTGGCATTTTGCTATCCAGAACAATGTCCTGTTGAGGGCAGTGCACATCCCTGGGGTTCAGAACAATCTAGCAGATCAGTTGTCGAGACATGTGATCGAAGCAACAGAATGGACTCTAGATCATTCTATTGTTCAGAATTTTTTTTCAAATTTGGGGGTTCCCGAAGATGGATCTTTTTGCGTCTCATCTGAATCAAACTCCAATGTTTTGCACATGGTTTCAGAGCAGTCAAGCTTTTGCAACAGATGCTCTCAGTATTTCATTGGAGAACATGTTTGCATATGCCTATCCGCCAATATGTTTGATTCCCAATGTGTTGAAACATATACAGCAGTACCACTGTCAAGTTATCTTAATAGCTCCACTTTGGCAACCGAGTAGCAAACCCAATCAGATTACCCAAGATCCCAAGTCTGTTGAGACAACCGGGTACACAAATTCTGCATCCGGAACCAGAAATGTTCAAATTAACAGCTGGGCTTCTGTCAGCAAACGCCTCAAAGAGTGTGGCTTTTCTAAAAACGCTAGAGAGTTGCTCATGGCCGCTTGGCGTTCAGGGACACAAAGAGATTACTCCAGTAAGTTCAAATACTTTAATTGCTGATGTAAATCAAGGCAAATTGATCCCTATATTGCATCTATAGTGCAAATAGCTGATTTTGTATCCCACTTGTATCACAAAGGTCTTGAGTACAGTACCATAAATGGTTACATGTCAATTTTGTCTGCAGTACATCCAATACTTGTATTGACAATAAAAGGTAGGCCAAAATTTTCATGTGTGTTCAATTTATGTCCACCTAAAGTTAAACTAGTTCCAGAATGGGATCTACTGAAAGTTTTAGATGCTTTACAGAAAGAACCATTTGAACCTTTAGCAAAAGCTCCTTTAAAATGGCTTACTTTGAAAACTGTATTTATGATTGCCATTACTTTTTTTCAGAAGATGAAGTTACCTACAGTCATCTCGCCTAGGAAAGGGCAGTGTTAATATATAGGGTAAAGGCATTACCTTTTCACGTCATGGTTTGGCGAAACAGGACAGGCCGTCTCATCGCAAAGCTACAGTTTTCATCCAAGCCTTTCCGGACAACAAGAAGTTGAATCCGAAGAGGTGTATGTTCCATTATCTTAAGGCAACTGAACGTTTAAAAAATCACTGCATGGCAATGACGTAACTGGGTAGTGAAATGTTTAAGGCAGACCTTGGGTGACAAACATTTGAAAGTGAAAGCTCACAGTACTAGAGCTCTAGGTCCTTCTATGGCTCTCTTTAGAGGAGCATCAGTAGAATCTATTATGAAGGCTGCAGACTGGCCACCTGACACAACGTTCACACGGGGTTACTTGAGAGATTTGAATTTCAATTTTTTGGAGAGACATTGTGTCCATTTTGAAGTGTTTGATACATTATACATGTATCTTGTTGTACATAGTTTATGTACCTAAGGAAGGACAATTGTTTTGAATTGTAAATGCTGTTGTTTATGTACAGTTCTGGGATCATCTTATTCTGTGGAGGATCTTCTTTTCAGTGAAAACCTTTGAACACAGTTTACATTAACACACTAAATGTGTCACGTGTGGAATTTTTGTATGGGCATATTTGTCACATGTGTAGTGTTATTTGAACATAATAACATTGGCTTCTTCCTAATTTAGCCAGCTAGTATAACCAACCACTGCTCAAATTTCCTAGTAATACTGTTTCATAACAAACTTTAAGACAAGTTTACAGTAAGTCTGAAGTTGATGTTCTTTGGTTTTGGTATCTGGAGAACAGACAGATTCAAGACACCACCATTTGAGTATTGCTAAGAAATCTACATGTTTTCTAATTAGTAGAGTTAATTTGATAAGACAGCTGATAGAAATGAAATTTCTGAATTTTACATAAAACTGATTTTATGAAAGAAGCTGTCTTATCAAATTAATGTTATAAACCCACCCCCATCCCTTTTCTTGATCTTCTGTTCAGTTTCGGAAAAAGGAAACTGATTTTACACGGCGTGGTTTTCTCACAGATGATCGTTCTCTAGACGCTTTGTTTTGATTTTTAATAAGCGTCTGACGATTTGCTCGACGTAAACCCGGAAGTTTTCTGAGTTAATTTGATAAGACAGCTGACAGAAATGAAATTACAGTCATGATATATTTTTATTATTTTGTTGTTGTTGTTGTTGTTGATTTGTTGTCGTCATCATCATCACCGTGTTAGTTATTATTATCTTATATAAATTATTATAATTGTAGTTGTTGAAAGATTTAATATACAAAATGCTTATGTCCAATTTCAAGTCATACGAAATCACGGCACAAATGATTTAACAAAAATACACAAAATTGTCACCTGTAGCGTCATATTATTCACAGAGTCAGATGTAAATTTGACATACTGTATCGCTTATTATCAACAAGTATGTTGATATTGATCAATTCAAATCGCTATTGTTACCAGTTACACGCGATAAATCAATGTATCACACCTACAGTTATAGATAAAACTGGCTTCCAATATTTCATATTGGAGGGCTGCTGCGCCATGTTAATTTCAACATCAAGCTAAATAACAAATATGTAATGCTAAATGTCAATTACTCAATGCTAAATGTTATATTTAAATGCTATATACCATAATTATTATGTCTAATGCTAAGTGCTTAACCTTTACCCTGCTGAACTTCTAAAATGGACTAGTCTATCATTCAATGTGGGCAGTACCACTTATTATTCAAAGGTGTATTTACTGAAAATTTACTGACTGAATAGCGAACAGTTGCAGGCCATGATCAGACTGCACGGGTGTGCAGGCTGATCTTGGTCTGAACTGTTCGCAAAGGCAAAATCACTTGCCTCCAGCTGGCTAAAGGTTAATGTCAAATAACCTATGTGTATTGCCAAATGATAGATTCTAATCATCAAATTATTTAACTTTATGTTTTGTTTTAAAAGGATGATACATTTTTGCCATGTCAGTTTTAGCAATTTCTCGAAAAGCCATTTTTCAATGGAAACCGTATCGTGCCCTTTCGCTACACGGTCGTGTTAAGCTGGTAGGTTAAATGATGCCTTCATAGATCACAACATTCACAACCATGTGCAGTTCATGGGTTTACAAGAAGTCCCAATGTGGTTTATACGCGTTTAAACACGCAAAACTAACATTTATTCCTTAAATAGACATAGTAAACGAGATCAGAATAATTTCAACACATCAGTAATCAATCCTGAAATATACTTAAGAAATAATATATCTCATTTAGTGATTTGTCGCTGAATAAATAATTGTTTGGAGTTCAGATGCGAAGGAATTATATCACGAGGGCGCAGCCCGAGTGATATAATAATACGCATCTGAACGACAAACAATGATTTTATTCAAGAGCAAATCACTAAATGAGATATATATTATTTCGATTCTAACACAGTTTCAAGGATTTTTAAGTACATTCTTGACGACATTCATTAAATACTTATCCGTTTTTTAATTGGTTTCTTTTCCAGCGCGCCGCTATGCCGTTTGACACTATGACGTAATAATTGTGACGTCAGAAAAAATGAATTGTTGTATAATAATTCACTGTTTTCAGCCTTCTTTGTTTAATAGGAAAAAGAATCGGATCGTGTTAGAATTTAATATATTACATTTTGATCAAACAAATAATACAGATCTGTGTTCATTTATATTCTGAACTGCCGCCTCTGAAGTAATCATTTTGATTTATTCTCCATTTTAATAAACTGTGTAAACAAATATTTTTGAAAGAAAAGGTTCGTTATATCTACGAATCAGAGCATATTAAGCAGTGAATATATATGCTATAAAAGGTGAAGCGATCATTTCCGGACACCTCTCCAGAAAACCTCTCCTACTTGTTCTGGAGAATTTGGTAAATATAAATCAAGTCAATGCGCCATGAAGTATAAAAATCTCTAACGAAAAAAGATAACATCAAACGATTTTTTTCTAAAATATGCGTCGGCCGGGAATCGAACCCGGATCGACTGCTTGGAAGGCAACCATGCTAACCTTTACACCACCGACGCAACTGCTCAAAAACGGCAATAAGTTACAGTCGAGTGAGTAATTGATATGCATTATAATCTTGATCTGAAGTATAACGTTATCTTTAAAATGTTTAACAAATTACAATCATGATCTCTTTTTATTATTTTGTTGTTGTTTTTGTTGTTGTTGATTTATTGTCGTCATCGTCATCATCTTGGTAGTTATCATTTGTTTCACTTACTGTCATCAGTGGAACATTACAAGATTGGTACATATGTCAGTGTGATATGTTATATCATTGACATATTGTACAAAATTGCCTTACATGTTTAAGATAGGTATATGAAATACACATGCAAAATTGTTCAATGCTTACTAAACTTTTACTATATGGTTCCTTTCTACCAAGAAAGTAGCCGCGTCATGATATGGAATCCCTAGCTGTACACAGTGCCTTGGCGTGTTTTGCTCTTACATTTCGTTTTAGTAAAGAGTTAAGATATGTGGACATTCGTTTCCACTCAAGGTTGCATGTATATTTTAAATGCGTATGTACATATATGTGAGATAACTGATGTCATAAAATAAATGTAGTGTATGTTTAATTTTGATATATTGTGTAATATATGTCTTTTCATTATATATGTATATACATTTATTCATTAATGTTTTTGTGTGTATTTAATTGTAAATGCATATTTATGCTCTTCATTGTTGGAGGAAAATAAACTTACATATAGTATAAAATACCAAAATGAAAAAGATCTTATGCAACAACCGACATTTTTTCTAAAAAAAAAGCATTATCGTTTTCTAAAATATGCGTCGGCCGGGAATCGAACCCGGATCGACTGCTTGGAAGGCAACCATGCTAACCTTTACACCACCGACGCAACTGGCCAAATATGGTAATAAGATATAGTCGATTGATGAATTAACTGATATGAATTATAATCTTGATCTGAAGTATAATGTTATCTTTAAAATGTTTAAAAAATTACAGTGACTGTCATGATCGTTTCTTATTATTTTGTTGTTGTTTTTGTTATTATTGATTTATTCTCGTCATCGTCATCACCGTGGTAGTTATTATTATCTTATTAAATTATCAAAGTTGTAATTTAGTATACAAAATGTTTATGTCCGATATCACATAACAAATGATTTAACAAATATACACGAAATTGTGCAGAGTCAAATGTAAACTGAACATACTGTAATACAAAAGGTATGTTATTAGTCAAACGAGTTGTACATGCGATAAATGCATATATAGTACGGTTTCGAGGTCAGTAATAACTTTAATGTAATGGTCCGTTATTTACTGTAGATAGTGTTTGTCAGTACGATAGTGTTTAATACCTAAATAGGGCAATGTAAATCATGCTGATTTCCCTAATCGACAGACGCGCCTATAAATTAAACTCTCAAAAATCAGCGTCCTATAATTGTATTTACGTATGGAGGGCCGGTGCGACATGCTACTTTCAACTTAATGCTAAATGACAAATATGTAATGCTAAATGCCAATTACTAAATGCTTAATGCTACGTTTAAATGCTATATACCATATATCTAATGCTAAATGCCAAATGCAAATTGATAGGTCCTAGTCATCAATATTGTCGGTATCATCAATTATTGTCGGTATTTTAATCTTTTGCTTCATTTAAATTTCATTTTCCTCGTGCAGAATTCCGCGGCATTTAGTCATTCGAGATTCGCTACTTGACAGAGAAATAAGTCTTTTGTTTTGTTAATTTTCAAGACAGTTAAAAGTGAGATCATTGTTACATTAAAAACATTCATGTTAACTTTACGTATAAATGATATATTACGATAAATGAATGTCTGTGTTTGTTGATAACGCATATTGTAATGAACATAATATGGTAAGATATGAAAAATGTACTAAAGTGCATGATGAGATGGACATTAAACTGTGTGATGCATAATATGCCAAACTTTACATTGAAAAGGTGCATAATGTTATGAACATTTAAGCAATTATGGTATACTGTGCAGAACATTGTATTATGGAAACGACATTGATTACTAATACAGTATGCTTTCTAAATCAGTTATACTTGATATACTGTGTTTATGCTGTTATAATATAAGTTTTTATGTCACGTGGTCTAAGTCGGATAGACAACTCGTGCCGTTGTCTACGGGATATATACAACTCGCTTTACTCGCTTTGCTCGTTGTATATATCCCGTAGACAACGGCACGAGTTGTCTATCCTATACTTATATTATACTTAGCATGGCGTACTGGCCTTACATATTTATTTTACAGAAATTACCTTTGACACTATGGTTTCAATAACCGTTGTCAGCACATCCGTTTGTCATGAAAATAAAGAGGACCTGCAAGGCAACAAATTAGACGAGCTTATGTAAAACGCAATGGAGAGGTTTCCTTGCATAGAAATTACGATCACTTGCTTGTAGAGAAATGGCGATCGATGGAATGTTTGCGAAGAAAATGACAGAAGTCACAAGCAACGAAGAAAGTTTGCTGACAAAGAAATTATTTTGCAAAAATATAATAAGGTCAGAAAGTAAAGATATCGAAGGGCCTTCGTGTTTGAAATTATGACTATATGCAAAGTGATGGAGAGCTCTTGCTTGCAAAGAAATGAAACGGGCTTTCAAGTATGCCTAAAAGTTAAAAGGCACTTTATTCAAAGACCTAAGAAAAACATATAAAATGAAATAGAGGCCAAACCTTCTCCAAGATTATCAAACTTTTCTTTCCAAAAGGGTGCTTGAGAATCTTTTACTTTGTAACTTGTTTACACTAACCAAACATGAAAAATAAATAGATAAATTTGTATATATTTCACTTTTCACGATATAGTTCATAATTATAAAATCACTTTCAATATAAGGTTTTAGCTTTTACAGCAGTTATTTTTCCAAAATCGTCTGATTTGTACACCTAGATTTATGTGAACAAAGCCATTTAATTCTATGACTTATGTATATAAAAGAAAGCATTTACATTTTTTACACGAGTTCATCAAATAAAAAATACTTACATCAATTAGTCTTCAATCATTATGTTTTTTATTTTATTTTTATTTTTAATTTATGTTAATGACATGTCGGCTGTGGGTAAAAAAACTTTTATTGTATGCTGACGACTCTGGGTTCCTTGTTTATGGTAAAAGCATATCCGACATTGAATCTTTTTTATCTGTGGAGCTGGAACATGCAAGTGAATGGCTTGTTGATAACAAGCTTTCACTTCATCTTGGTAAGACAGAGTCTATTATCTTTGGTTCAAAGCCTAAGTTAAAGTCACAAAGTACTTTAAATAGTTCATGTAATGGTACAAGTATTCAGGCTACCAGTTCAGATAAGTATCATGGTGCTACTTTAGATCAGAATCTTTCCTGTGATGAAATTGCACGGTCAATGATAACAAAGTCTAATGCCCGGTTGAAATACTTGCTACGAAGGAGTCAGTTCTTGGATCTTCATACTAGGAAACTTTTGGTAATGTCCTTAGTACAATAATGTCACTTTGACTATGTATGTTCTTTTTTGGTACCCAAGTTTGACCCAGTATTTGAAAAATAGGCTTCAGACTACCCAGAATAAATTGGTTTGCTTTGTCTTGAATATGGATAATAGGTCTTATGTTGGGTTAGAGCAATTAAAGTCTCTTAACTGGTTACCTGTCTCAAAGAGAGTAGATCAGATAACTCTCTGTCATGTGCATAGAATGAAGTCAGACACAGCACCAGAATACCTTGAGGAGCATTTTGTACCCCTTGCTCATGTCTATGACCGTTGTACCAGATCTAGAGTGTCTGCACTTCCTTTATCCGATTCATTTGATGCAAGCTATACTTTCAGTGACATACGGAGATTTTCTTTACCAAAGGTAGGACGTTTTGGTAGAAAATCATTTGCTTTTAATGGTATTGTTCTGTGAAACAGTCTTCCTCAACGCCTTAGGGATATTGAATCTTCACACACATTCAAGAATGCCATCAAAGCCCACTTAATGGCCAGTTAATTTCATTTTAGTCACTCTCAAAAAGTATTTGAATATTTTAATATGTTTAATTATAAGAATCTTAGTTTAAAGATATTTTCATCAAAATAATTTATCATTTTCTTTACTTTATTGCAATACTGGTTTCATTTTAATAATATCAATGCTTTCATTTTTACAATATCAATACTTCCATTTTAATAATATCAAAGAAAGTTTTTTAAAGTTCGCTGACAAGTTCTGTGATGCACTATTTCATGTTTCAATAATGTGATACAAACTTTGACTGTGATATATTTTTTGTGTTATCCCTGGTATTGGTGAGCATCACACGGCATTTATTTCATATAATTTATCTATGTCATGCCATATTTCTAGTCTGATGAATTTAAACATTGTTATATGTATCATTATGCATCAATTTGTCATTTGTTTTACATTGCCGTGTTATGTACACTTGTGCCAAATAAAACTACTACTATATGCAAAAGGACATAACTCGCGTATGAATCTTTATTCCGTCATTATCTTCGTTATCTTCCCTCACCTCAAACATGCCTTGGCGCGCTTTATATCAGATGGTGCGAATTTTTCTTCACATACTGACACGTGTAATGTTAATCCGCCACAAAATCTGTATTCATTAAGAAATATTTGCGATTCCAGATATGTCCTGTAAAATATATATAGATGCCCTTATTGTCAATGTGTTTCAGATGCTTCGTTTCGTTAATGAGAATGTTTTTCAATGAAATAGTTCTGCGTAACTATTTGTATTTTGTTTTTGAGTGATCAGGATTTTTGTCGATAAGACTGATCTTTTTTACACTAATAAACGGCAGTCAGGCAGAAATTTTGTCATAATTTGTCAAAGTTAGTACCAGTGATTAGATAATGGGATGGAAGACAACTCATTGCCAACGATAGACACGAGAGTTATTGTGGTTTCTGCATCATTAAGTGCATATAGTGTGTTTAATATTAACTTTCACTTCAATTTGCCAAACGAGATTCGCATCTATTGTGAACGTCTGTTGTTTGTTTGTTTGTTTGTTTTGAGTCAGTGCTGTTTTTCAACACTTTTGCAGACAGATAACCTAAACAGTGTTCCTTGATTCTGTACCAGTCTGTTAACTGCAAGTAAGTGTCGATTTCCCCATATGAATCAGCAGTAGATTGACGAACAATTTAAGATACAATGTCTTTGTAGACCAAATGTCTGGTTCAGGTATCAAATTCATGTTTGCAAGATCCGTACCTGGTTTAGTTCAACGGACGTAGAAAATCATCTACTACAAGGATATGAACTTAAGAACAGAACATGTCGATATAGTTTGAAACACAATGTGATTTACCTTTAGACCGTTTTGGCCAAGAAAAATAAAGAAGTAAAACAGAAGCATTTCAATAAATGCTTAGGTCTGAAAGCATTACTTCTATGAAATATAGTTTTAAGCTTTTTACCAAGCCGTTTGATGTGTGTTGTGACTTTCAGTGAAAAAACAGCAAACCTTTGAACAATGTTACCCTTCAAGAGTTCTTCTACTTTAAGCAAGACAGGCGGAGAAAGGAAAAAATAAGATAAGATAAGATAAGAAATTTATTTATAATATTGACATGTGTAACAACAATGATATGGTATTTACAAACAAGAAACATGAAACTTACACCCGGCCCAATGGACCTATATGTCACCTTATCAACAATGTACATGTATTTACAATTTTTAGAATAATTTGTGTTTGTATATCTAAAAATGGCGATAATAAAATTTGGAACAATCATGGAATAAAACAATGAAATGAAGCTCTCCCTTTGAATGAAGACTTGAATAAATGAATTTTAGTTGAATATCAGTGATGTGGATTAATAAGGCTTAGCACTAGAATAATTAATCGAAAAATGTATTGTACTTCATGTAAATAAGAAGTTTTATCTGATGAAGTAATACTAAGATTATATTTGTAGCATAACTGTAACACCAACGTTAAATGCAAAAGTGATTTTCTATAATTGTGTCTCTCACCCTTAACTATAGCTATATTACAGTTTATGATTTTAATGAAAAAACATACTACCATTCATACATGTGCGATTAAAAATTGGTCATTACATATGTACAATTTTCACAAATATCAACCTTATACGAAACGAAAAGACATACGAATGAGACGTGAAATTGAACTGTTAAAATATATTGTAACAGAAGTGTCGGTTTTGAAAAAATAAATAGTCAAGAGTGTTTCTTTTCTTTTCCTATTTCAGGTCTAGGAATTAGTAAATTAAGCTGATAGTTTGTGTTAAACTTGTGTTTTGAATTCGTAATGTATCATTGATACATTTTAATCATATTTGTACTTAGAACGAAACAATGTTTTTTTGTTTTCCCGAAACCAATTAATCATAGACCTAGAACGCTTGATGGCGGGACAACCTTTATTAGTTTTGTATTCGATGACATTTCATAGTGACAGGTTCGTATTTGAGCAAAGTTCACTGTTATGGATTTCTGTAAACACATGTGCTCCCTAAGTAAATGTTGTTGCAAAAGACATTGTCGAACGTGTGACATTAATTAAGCCTTAACAATTTTCTACTGATTTGGAGTAAGTTTAATTCCTCTGAATAAAGTCTTTCAGCCCGATAAGACATTTTACCAATTTTATGAAATGCCAGGTGCACTTGGTTTGCGCTGGATTTGTTTTAACAAGAAAGATATAAAGATATTCTATGCTCCATTTGCTAACGATTCAAAACATTCTGTAAACACTGTGAAGGTAAAGGTTTGTGTGGTAGCAAACGGTTGACGTTGCCAATTTTGGTTGTCATGAAATTGCGCTTCAATGTTTTTTGTAAGGTTATTAAGTCTTATGTGGTTCATACCCGTCTAAACATACAAAAAATAACATTAATTCCTTAAATTATAATACTAGAGATCAAAATAATTACACCTTCACTAATCGTGCTAACCTTTACACCGCCGACGCAACTGTTGACGGACCTGGATTAGATGATGTCGATTGATAAATGATATGAATTATGGACAGGGTCAGAAGTATAACGTTATGAATTATTTATTTCGTTTATTATATTAAACACCTTTAAATTTTACTTATGACACATTTTTGAATGAGAATTAAATAAGATATGTAAATGTTGTACACAAAGTATTTTTGCAGTTATAATATTAATATGCATGTATTTACATTTATTTTCAATTCAAATTATGAAGTAATAGCAAGAAATGTGGGAGTCGGGAGAGGGAAGAGAGAATGAATGAATTAATTAACGGGACACATATTTCTGCTTTCAGAATTCGTGATGAAATGAGAAAGGGTGGGTTTTAAAAGAAATTGATGTGTTTGTGGAATATTAATTCCTTAATTGATAGAGTACCCATAAACACATGTAATATTCAGTGTGTGGATAAGGATTGATGTACGTTCCAAACGCGTTGAACTTCCTAATTTATAACTAAAATGACGAATATCTAATATAAAGAAAACAATCAACGATAGTGAATATCAATAGCATATACAATGAAACACTGAAGTTGTTGGAAATCGACTCTTCTTCTGAATAACTCCGTGGCTGTGTAATACCCATGCACCTGTTTCCACTACATATCAACTTCTTTGTTAGTTATCTAAAAAGAAAACTGTTGTAAATATGTTCGTTAAAGACGAATTTGTCTCAAAGAACCAAATCTACATATTTCTGTTTAACTGCGTTGCTTATCAATATTATGAGCGCGTACGTCGTGAAAATATTTGCCGTATTTTCCAATTACGAAAATGTCCCATATGAGACTATGCAGTACCCAGAAGACTCAATGAAATATTAAGAACTAATAGAATGAAACTGGTTATTCCATATTGATAAGGACCTTCCTTATTATATTGACAAGAAGACAGATGCGCAATATTACAGACATTAGTTACACCCTATTTGTATTCATGGCCATGAAATAAGCTCTTTCCATTTTACGACATTTACATATTCTGACACAGAAAATGTTCATATAAGAAATATGCCTCACTTAACAAGGGTTGCTTATATAGTGTAAGAATTTTAAAAGTCTTGGTTATTAACACGAGCACACTGATATTTACTTTTCTCGCATAATTGCTCTAAATAGTTTAAATCAAATGAATGCCTTTTTTATTTTGAGCTTCACTATTTTATTGTTTGTTTTGATACCATCCAAGCAGTTATTTAAATCAAATTGTAAATAATCTTTACAAACGAATATACAGATTTGTAAATTGCTTGTTTTTTTCAAATAATAGAACTATTGTTGTCACTCTTACGTCGGCGTCGGTGTCGGCGTCGTCCTTGCAGTCGGCGTCAGCATCACAAATGTTTTGCATGTATGCAGAATTCTCTAAACTCTAGACTTGATCTTGAAATCATGACGCAGTAACTTGCAGATGCGAAAATATTCCTTCGTTGAGCTAGCTTAAAGTGAGCTGTCATTTTGACAGGGGCCTCAGGAAAATTTAAATTGTGAGAAAACGGTACAGAAGGCTTATTTTCAGATTTTACAGTGTAACTGGAGTTAGAAACCGTGCAGTAGTTGATACTATCATTTGCAGGGAAATTTCTGCAGCGATCTAAAAATTGGCAAAAATTAGCTTTTTGTCATTAGATTTCGCGACCGGGACAGCACAAAATTCAGGACTTGTAAGCTGAAAACTAAATATTAAACATGTATTGCTTATGGTTTTAATGATACATATACAGTCATGTTAATATTGTAATATTTACATTTCAGGTGTGAGGTTATAGACTTTAGTATGAGGATTTGACAGTCAAGTAGGCGACCTGCTTGTGCAGAATGTTCGAAGTACTCAAAGGAATATGAACATTTTTACCATTACGCGTGATAAGTACATGTATCACACCTACCATTATATAGATTAGCTAGCCTCCCATAATTGTATTTATGTTACATAATTGTTCTTTTTTAGAATTGTCGCTATTGTTTTAATAACCGTTGTCGACTTTGTTCTGTTAGCATATGTATTTGTTTCAAATTTGCCAGGACTTATCAAATGTGCAAAACACGCCAATCTGCTATAATTGGCATGCGAGGATTCAATCCGTACGCAGTAATTTCAATTGAACGAGACTAAACCAAGACAATTGATCTAAAATTCGCACAAATAAGTATGGGGCTAGGATTCAATCCATACATATCTGCCAACAACTTCATTTGCTGCTTCAGATCTATTTTAATCATTGTCAAATATTAGCTAAAAATTAAATTACTTCTCGACGATAGAACGAGAGGGTGATGTCTAAGAGCATTAAATAAGTTATCCTAATAGAATTTATCTTACTGTAACATTTATTTTCCTACTAATCTCTATTTCCAGAGTCAAATCCTTTCAAATAATGGTTACAAATATCAAGTGAATGCTTGCTAATTCCATAGCAATTTTGGAGCCACTGAATATGGAAAATGTAATCAAGACGTTCAATTTTGTTTTGTAATCGATGTGACATATTTCTTTTACATCTTTTTCAGGAACTAAAATGAACTGGAACGTTTTTAGGAAGATGTCACTCGTGTTAAATGATTTTATGATATCTGGTATGTTAATTCTATTACTGTTTGTAACTTTGTATATGTTGAGGTGACTCATAGCACTTTGGGGAGGCGATGCATGTATCTTTTCATGTGTGCATCCCTTTTTCGGAGTGTGAGTGCCAATAAACATATTTGGCCTCTCATTTGGTGTAGACGTTTTTGGACCGATATGATCGATTGGCTAGTTATGTCTAGCCCTAGGAAATTTCACTTTTACGCTTACATCTCCTGTTTTTTATGTTATACTGCGTTTAAATCTTTTTAGTTTTAGATTGCGCAAACATAATGTTTTAGCGAAAATCTGTTATACAAAATTAAAACAATATGCACATTAATTTTACACAGATCTGTTTTATACTTCGTAATGTATGTATTTCGATTTTTATTTTCTAGAAGGCAGTTGCTTAGGGCACATTCAGTTAGGTAAAGTAGCAATCCCTTGAACCTCCTTATTGATTTTTTAAAATAAAACTGGTGATATAAACAAGAATGCAAAATACCTGGTCGAGTACAGTTTCCTTAACATGTATGAGCTGGACATCCACTATGTTCACATCTTTCCTTGTTGGACTTCGCTGCGGATGAGGGCTGCGAGTGTGGAATCTCAATCTTTTTATGTGGATAGCCAAAATATAAGTAAACGACCGCATACCGAAACAGACACTGACAGCAAGAAAGGTGAGAATTCTTCTCATATGCCATTTAAGTAGTACATTGCATTTCTTAGATTTCTTTTCGTTCAGTCTACTGAGGAGACATTTAAAATGACAAGCATCTTAACTTTTGTGATTGGAGATACACTCAAGAGTGTAGCAGCTGCTGCTGTTTTCAAATCGAAAAAAAATGTTAAGACAACTGTTGGGTTTATAACGACCCCATACAAATCCATAACCGGTTCCCTCTTGATTTGAACCGGTTGATGGTGGAGGATGACAACGATCTCCGTTATCTACTTTATCCAGTTTAACTAGTGCAAAGGGGTTGAAGATCAAAAGAGCTCAACCTCCCGTGTCATTGCAGCACTAATCTATTTTCCAGTCCTTTTTTGTACTCATTTTCGTAGTTTGGTCTCCTATCCAACGATCACGATTTCGATTCAAGATTTAATAAAACAAAAGTCGAACTGTTTTTACGATAACAGCAACATGAATAAAAATAAGATTGAGTGCGAAAAATGTTTTTAACTGTCCTTATCTAGTATATATCGCGACCAACTGTCTCATATAAGTGCTAAATTTAAATACCGAGAACCATTTTTCAATCCGATAGCATCTATACAATTTCCGTAACCTCATTGTTGGAAACAAAGATGTTAGAGATAAACATTAATACATTTACTACGATGACTTAAACCAATCAAACACGCGATCAAAACTAAATTAGCTTACAAAGAAGTCCATAGCATGGTCATGAATAGATTTTTATATCGCGAAAATAAAGATGACTGTTTTATAGTTTTGCTCAATGATTTTGCATTTTTTCTCTAATATGATAGCTAAATATCGCGGTAGTTAAATGATAGAGTGAGATAAATATTCATCTTTAAAGCATACGGTATCTTACAGAAGAGCATTAATGCCAGGTGCGTGTCATTTATTAACTCAAAATTTGGAGACAGTAACTCGAAATTAAGTCGAAATTTCGAGATACTCAAATCGAAATTTCGACGTACTAACTCGAAATTTCGGGTTACTATCTCGAAATTTCGGTTTAGAACGGACCGACCACCCCACCCACAAACCAACCGATAAGTTTATTCCTATATATACTTCGTTTTTGGGGGTATAATGATTTCACAGTATGATCTAGCCTATCTCAGGTACCCCAGTTATTAAGTATGTGGTGAACTTGGCCTTTGACCTCATGACAGCGGAAGTAATCTGCTGAGCACAAAATATCAAATAATTTATCTATGGTGGTTTTTGGTTGAGTTGAACATCACACCCACACATTTATAGATCATTGGTGACTTTCCAGTTTTTCATGGTTGAGAAAGACCCCAGGTGACCCTTCGTGCATAATTTCAGACATGGACAGGCACATGGGTAGAACTGCTAACCTTTTACAAGTCAACAGGATGCTTCCTCACATGAAAGAATTCTACACCCAAAATGACATTTCAAGTCCACAGCAGTGATGTGTATGTGATTTGAAGCCAGCAACCTGAACCAATCGGTCACTGAAGCCCCTACGTATTTTATTTACAGTTTCACTTCTGCAAGTCCAAGAAATCTCAAATAACTGACAGAAGAACCATCTTAAACCCAAAGGCCATTGTACGAGTTAGAGTAAGTAACCCGAAATTTCGAGATAGTAAGTCGAAATTTCGAGTTACGTGAGTCAAGATTTCGAGTTAGTATATCGAAATTTCGAGTTAGTAAGTCGAAATTTCGAGTCAAGTATCTCGAAACTTCGAGTTAGTTACTCGAAATTTTGAGTTAGTTTCTCGAAATTTTGAGTAAGTATCTCGAAATTTCGAGTTAATAAATGAAACGCACCTGGCACTAATGCTCTTCCGTAGTAACTTTATAGGTACATACACGCAATATTACATACTCAAATTAATCAGTTATATAGATGAGCTCTATTTCTACAAAACATACTTAAGCAAATAACTAGATAATGTTTAAAGCTGTCAGCAAGGAGGCTTTACTTTCTCAGTATTATTTAAACTGTGAAATTAACTTTGATTCTGCAAGCTTAAAAAGTAAATTGTCATGAGTAAAAGTGTAAAATGGGCAGAGGAATAAAACCTAATTGTACAGTCATTCCTATTTCAAAAATACTGTTTAAATGTAATATACACTTTCAGCTTATTTCCACTGGAGCATTTGTGTAGGAAGATGTAACTGGTGTAAAATCATTATAGATATATATTGCTTTATCGTTTTTATCAAATATTTTAAAGATGAAGTTGTTATATTGAAAAAAAAATATATTCGTATTTATAGTGAGTGACTGACAGACTGAGTGGATGAGTCAGTTCGTCTCTCTGTCAGTCAGTAGTACTATTAACAAAACTTTATGTTGTGGTAAACGGCCATTCAAAGATCACGTCAATGATGTTTTTTAAACTTATCTTTTCTTACAATGATAAATATAACAAAATAAAATAATATAGAATAATAAAAATAAGGAAAAGGAAATAAAAAATGGCAGAAAATAAATTTAAAAAGGAATGCATGATTATCATTGAGAAAACTTTTCAAATTAAGAAATTATACAGAATAGGAAAGTGAAATCTGTACCAGAAACATGAACGAAAATATGTACGTTTGTTATTTTACACAAGAGGATTACTATATATCACAATCATTTATGAATATAAGTGTGCAAGTCTTTTATACCATTGACGTAAAAATCGAATACACGACGTGTCTCTGCAATAAGAAATAAAGTAACGATGAATTATCAGTTTTTCAATATGTACAGCCGGAGTTGCCGACCTGCATTCTTATGCTGAGATATAAGCGAATGAAATTGGCTTGTATATTTTATTGTTTATGACCACAGTTCCAATAGTATACTTATCTTTTTACAGACTTTTTAGTGGGCATAACATGTACAATTAACTTTTTCCTGTCTGGTGCCAGTGTCTCGAATTGATAACTTCAGGAATAAGGTGTTGAAAGAAATTGATAGAAGTTGTAAACTTGCCTAACAATCAACCTGAAATAAACTTGTATGAGCTAACCTAGGCAAAGCAAAAATGGTGGTCTTTTTCACCTTACTAAGAAATTGTATCAAACAGTATAATTTCCCATGTAAGAGAATGTGCAGTTCAGCAAATATTATTTGTATTATTTGATATATATAAGTCCACTCTTTTTTAGTTATTGAAACACTCATTTTCCTGATTAATTCACTGGCAAACTACATGCTTTTACATAACACTTATTTTCATACTTTCTTCGTTTACGCTTAATGTTATGCACCTTTTCCATTGAAATAACGGATACTTGCATCATTTATTTCGGTAAACTGGTGATTATTAATTTCAGGAAACGTGTTGTTTTTTCTCTGTATTCCGCATATGACGTTGATTGGAAGTAAACTTTTACACGTGACATCACAAATAAGAGTTCCTTTCTGAATTAAACAAAGACACCATATTTGACTTTCCACCATTTCAATATACAACATGTGTAACATTCTAAACACATTTTCGAAGCCTACAGATGAATTTCTGTATAAAACATATGTAACATTCTAATGTGTGTGTCTTCTCTTTCATTCGATTCACAAATTCGAAGCATAAACATAACATGTGCTCATTAAAAGGAATACTTACAAATATAACGATTATAAATAACTAATAATATATATAATTCATCTGCAAAAATCGGCTATATCAGAAATACGAGTACAAGCGCTTCCAAATTTCAGTTTGCGGATCCAGTTTTCAATTGCGATGATATTATATTTGTCACTGAATAGTCAATCTTGCATTTCTATGTATGGTAAACTGATTCACTGTGACAGTCACTATCCTGTTTCTGAAGGAGGCATATGCGTCTCTTGCGCAAAATAGGTCTAAATATTGCAAAAATAGGGTAGGAAAACTAATGAGGTTCTAAAAGGTCTGGATTATTTATAAACAGAAAGTCATCGTACATTAGATGCAAGTTCATTACCATTAATGTTGACTCACAGTATGACCAAATCGAATGAACTGTTTCATTTCAAATATCAATGTATATAAGGTAAGTCGATAAAATCTAGTAAATGGGCTCCTGAACGGTTTCAAGACAACATGCCACATCGACTTATACAAACAAACCAACTTTAAGATCAATATGTCATTGTAATGCTAACGGTACGACCTTGACACCGGTATGTAACATTTTGTAATTGAATAGAGATAAGCGATAGTATAACTCCAAGAAAATATTAAAAAATGAAGGAAATGTCAGTAACTCAGATGTGCAAGAATCTTTTGCAAGGCTCACATTTAAAATCAGAACATATACCGCGTATAGAAAATGAATATTTAATCAAGTAACTAGCAAATTACACACCTATGCTGTACATTGTGACTGTACATAATTTCCACCAGTTTCATATATAACCTTTTATAACATTCTAAACACATTTTCGTAGCATATAGGGGGCATTGCTATATACAATTTGACTGTGTAACATTCACGTGTGTTTAAGATCATATATTGCCGTTGCAGATTTATTTTGTGCAAATAACCAACAGCATATCTAAGTTGTATATCACCCGTTTAACCAAGTCATAGTATCATTAGATGCAAGATATAGTTATTTATTTCATTTCCATTAATGCTGACTGGCAGTATAGCTAAAAAGTGAATGAACTGTTCTATATTTAAAGGTCCAATACTAAGGAAAGTGAACATTTTAAATTTCATTTAAAAAGCACAGAAACTATTTCATTTTATTGGAAAATGAAAGTTGGTATGTAGAAATTCGAAATAAATCGCAGTATATGTACAATAATTTTTCTATGAAGTATGAAGAAAGTTAAAAAGACCTGGGGGGTCATTATGTCGATTCATTGAAATTTCAACATAATACACATACATTTCTTTGAGTTCCAAAGACCTTCTGTAAATTTTGACCTGCCAATCTTCTTTTTTTAGTGTCTTGCAGAAGTCTATGCACTGGCTATAAAAAAATTGCCAACTCACTTTCCCTTAGTAATGGACCTTTAAAATATCAATTTATTACGTTAAGTCGATAAGATCCAGTAACTGGGCTCCTGGACGTTTTCAAGACCACAAAGCCACGACGAGTTATACAAATAAACCAGCTTTAAGATCAATGTGTCATTGAAAAGCTATCGTTATGACCTTGATAGGTACGTAACACTTTTACATTTAAAAAGAGATAAGCGATAGTATAACTCTAACAAAATATTATGAAAATGAAGGAAATGTCAGTAGGTCAGATGTGCAAGAATCTTTTGCAAAGCTCACATTTGAAATCAGAACTTGTGACGCGTATTGAACATGAATATTAAAGCAAGTAACTAGCAAAATATATGTCTACGCTGTACATTGTCACTGAACATAAGTTCCAAGTCATGGTATCATTAGATGCAAGATACAGTGATTTGTTTCATTGCCGTTAATATTGACTAAAAGTATAGCTACAAGTCGAACGTACTATTCCATAGAATAACTATAAATGTATGCAAAGTATGTCGAAATATTGTAGTTACTGGGCTCCTGAACGGTTTCAAGACCACAAGCCACTACGACTTATACGAACAAACCAGCTTTAAGATCAGTATTGCTAACGTTACGACGTTGACACCGGTATGTAACATTTTACATTTGAAAAGAGATAAGCGATTGAAAAGCTTTAACACAATATTATGAAAATGAAGGAAATGTCAGTAGGTAAAATGTGCAAGAATCTTTTGCAAAGCTCACAACTGAAATCAGAACTTGTGACGCGTATTGAACATGAATATTAAAGCAAGTAACTAGCAAAATATATGTCTACGCTGTACATTGTCACTGAACATAAGTTCCAAGTCATGGTATCATTAGATGCAAGATACAGTGATTTGTTTTATTGCCGTTAATATTGACTAAAAGTATAGCTACAAGTCGAACGTACTATTCCATAGAATAACTATAAATGTATGCAAAGTATGTCGAAATATTGTAGTTACTGGGCTCCTGAACGGTTTCAAGACCACAAGCCACTACGACTTATACGAACAAACCAGCTTTAAGATCAGTATTGCTAACGTTACGACGTTGACACCGGTATGTAACATTTTACATTTGAAAAGAGATAAGCGATTGCAAAGCTTTAACACAATATTATGAAAATGAAGGAAATGTCAGTAGGTGAAATGTGCAAGAATCTTTTGCAAAGCTCACAACTGAAATCAGAACTTGTGACGCGTATTGAACATGAATATTAAAGCAAGTAACTAGCAAAACATATGTCTACCCTGTACATTGTCACTGAACATAAGTTCCAAGTCATTGTATCATTAGATGCAAGATACAGTGATTTGTTTCATTGCCGTTAATATTGATTAAAAGTATAGCTACAAGTCGAACGTACTATTCCATAGAATAACTATAAATGTATGCAAGGTATGTCGAAATATTGTAGTTACTGGGCTCCTGAACGGTTTCAAGACCACAAGCCACTACGACTTATACGAACAAACCAGCTTTAAGATCAGTATTGCTAACGTTACGACGTTGACACCGGTATGTAACATTTTACATTTGAGTATAGATAAGCGATTGCAAAGCTTTAACACAATATTATGAAAATGAAGGAAATGTCAGTAGGTAAGATGTGCAAGAATCTTTTTCAAAGCTCACATTTGATATAAGAACTTATGCCGTGTATTGAACATGTATATTTAAGCAAGTAACTAGCAAAATACACATCTATGATGTACATCGTGACTGAACTTAAGTTCCACCATTTCGATATACAACATGAATAACATTGTAAACAAATATTCGTAGCATATAGGTGGGGTGGGTGCATTTTTATATAAAAGTTGACTCTGTAACATTCTAATGTGTTTGCAATCTCTTTCATTCGATTCACCAATTCAGTGCTTCAACATAACATGCGCTCATTCAAAGAAATACTGAGTACACCTTTGAAATTCATTTGAGAAACTGTGCTGAACTAGAAGTAAGAGCACATGCGCTTCCAAAGTACAGTTTGTGTTTAGAGTTTTCCACTGCTATAATATTATATTCATCACTAAATAAAGTTCGTCTTGCATTTCTCTACAAGGTAAACTGATTCAGTGTCACTATTCCTGTTTCGGAAGCGGGTATATGCATCTTTTGCGCAAAATAGGTCTAAAAATAAGTGAAAATATGGAAAGTAAACAAATGCGGTTCTAAATGCCTGGATTAATTAAAAACAGCAGCATCTCTTAGTGGTATATTACCCGTTTAAGCAAGTCATAGTACATTATATGCAAGTTTATTGCGATTAATGTTGACTCACAGTATGACCACAAGTCGAATGAACTGTTCCATATCAAATATCAATGTATGTAAGGTAGGTCGATAAGATCCAGTAACTGGGCTCCTGAACGATTTCAGGACCACGAGCCACTACGACTTATACGAACAAACCAGTTTTATGATAAATGCGTAATTGTAAAGCTAATGTTACCGGCTTGATACCGGTATGTAACATTTTACATTTGAATAGAAATAAGCAATATTATAACATTTTACATTTGAGTATAGATAAGCGATTGCAAAGCTTTAACAAAATATTATGAAAATGAAGGAAATGTCAGTAGGTCAGATGTGCAAGAATCTTTTGCAAAGCCCACATTTGAAATCAGAACTTGTGCCGTGTATTGAACATGAATATTTAAGCAAGAAACTAGTAAAATATATGTCTACGCTGTACATTGTCACTGAACATAAGTTCCAACATTTCGATTTACAACATGAGCAACATTGTAAGTGTGTGGGTAGATGGGGACATTTCTATAATACAATATGACTGTGTATAGTAGTATATTACCCGTATAACCAAGTCATAGTATCATTAGATGTAATTTATTTCATTGTCGTTAATATTGACTAACAGTATAGCTTCAAGTCGAATGAACTGTTCCATATTTAAGATATCAATGTATGTAAGGTATATCGATGAATTATTCACTATTTCTGTCTTTGAATCAATTTGTTTGAAAAATTCAATTTTCCAAGCAGGGCCATTATTTTCATTTCAGCCTGAAAACAATGTATTAAAGCTGTATGATTATAAGGTTGAGGTATATGCACTTAGAAAGCAAAAGAAAGCAGTCTCTTGAACCCATGCATGGCCCTTTTTTCAACTAACACTGCTTCAATAAAAAGAGTTTTGCGTCGGCCGGGAATCGAACCCGGATCGACTGCTTGGAAGGCAATCATGCTAACCTTTACACCACCGACGCCACTGAATGTGTTTGAACTTGAACTTTAGTACAACGCTAACAACATCATTATTATTGTCGTCACCTACATAACATGAAACACAGTATTATTGTAAGGATAACGCATGTTTTTCGTGTTATAACATCTGCAGAATCCCGAGGGATTCTGCAGATGTCATAACACGAAATGAACATGCGCTAACGTTATTCTAGCATTACACGCGTAAAAACTAATAAATATATATTTTATCCCCCAAGGTCATGAAATTTTCATCAAATGCGCGGGGATGTCTGCGTTGTTTTGTCACGTTGACGTCATTTCCTTTTGAATTATCCGTTTTGTGGCCGTAATACATTTACGCTATGCCACGGAATGTGCATATATAAAAAGGTGTTTTAACAGCACGTGAGCGCGAGAATCTCTCTGTTAACACACGTTTATTCTCCTATTAAAACACCCCCGAAGAGTGACAAGAACAGCAGTTTTATGCTAGAATGTAGTATTAAAGTAATCAGGAAACATTGAGAGAGGGAGAAAACCTCGCGCAGCTATTACCCAGCATGCTATGATTCGACTGGTTGCAGTAATATTACTCAAACGGGAAAAAGGTAGACAAATGATACGAAATTTAGCAAAACCGATACAGTCAAAGCATTTCAGCCAAGAATTTCGTTTTCCTGTTTAGGATTAATCCCTCACCCCAATTCTCTACTCTTAAAATAATGATTTCATAGCATACTTCTAAATCCTGACTTGATTTCTATGATTGTATTTGCAAAACGTAGATGTTTGTTTAAAGATTTTCTATTTAGATATTTACTTTAGATGTCGAAATTCCTCATCAAATATATTTACTTTTGCTAAGTAAATTAATTGTATATATAGAGCTATATTAATAATTAAACGTCATACAATATGATTTAGTAGCTTACTAAGAAAAAATTACCAATTTTGAAATTTGTAGTGGTACGTAATAAACATTTATACTGTGTTTAGCTTTTGAGTGTGTACTATTTCAAACCTAATGCAAAGTACTGGTTATAGATACATGTATATAGTTAATCAATCAATAGTTAATTTTATGTTAACACCAACTGTATGCAGTTACTGTTCATATTTTCAAATATGAAATTTGGGTCTTGTGTGTCTTTAATTATAAGGCTATATGTTTGTATATCTTCGAAGAAAAATTTGCAGTTCACTATTTAGATATTCTACATGGTGTTATGAGCCTTTAAAAGCGGTTTATCTAATTTTCCTAGAATCTCTTTCATCCGGAACTTCTTATTTGTATGGGTGCAATGCATTGTCTGTCATAATGGATATATTTGTTTGATGACAGCGTATGTTTGATTAAAATATTTCTAAATTGAATAACAAAATACGGCAGAACGTATTTCTGAAACGCAATTTTCAGCCTGACAGTTACTGATAGAACCAATGTGGTGGAACATGTCTGCTTCATTTAGTCTTTAATTAGGCGGCTTTTCGTGCCTCTATGTGACTTTTGGCGGAAGAAATACGAGTTTAACAAGAAACGTCAAAATGAACAAACATAGACAGATTGTTGTGGTTTTCTGTTTGGGCTTCTACTATTTCAAGTAGGATTGTTTGTCTTTGATTTAGCTGAAGCGTATTTGCTAACAGAAAGTGTTAACTGCTTAAAAATAGAATTCATATTTGGGCTTAGGTCGGAATATCTAATTTTACAAAAAGAATTTGTTTCGTACTCCACTGTGTCCAATCGTTACCTTGAAAAACCGGATCAGTAACGCGGATCAAATGGAGCGGTTTTGGTAAGAAAGTTGTCTTTTTCAGTTATTTGAAAATCATTGTCAAGGACGGCATATAGCGCAAGATGTGCTCCGAATATTATGAAATACTCGTTGCTATGCATTTTCCAGCAAATGTAAGCACTTTTCGCAATGAATTTGGAAAACCATGCGAAAATAGCAGGTAAACAGTGCTGCGACTCATGAAAAGCATTATTTCAGTACGTTCTTCGGCAAAAATACTAAATTACCACTTCCATGATATCACTGACACATTTCTGTAACATGTTTTATCATATATGATGAATTGAATTTCTTGGAAGACCAATGTAAGGCGATTTATGACCGTGCTGGTCAGTAGCGCAGGAGGCACAGGATCAGCGACTGCAAAATACAGAAACAGTGGAGCTTTAGAGCTTTCTTCTGTGTTCTTTTTCATCAATTTATAACGGGAACATACCTTTATTATAAAGTTTATTTATTGTATTGATCTATCAAAACAGTGATAAGTAGTGGCAACACAAAGAACAACATGATCAAAAAGATGTTTAATGCTCCACTCTGGTAACAGTCACTTCACCATATGGTGCTACTAAATTGAAGTATATGGAAATTGAATAGATGAACAAACAGGATGGCTCCAATTTATCTAAGAACTTGAAATCAGTACTGATTCTTAAGGTATACAATTATACTGGTTGTAATAAAAAAGCGTTCCACGCTGCGGACATACTGTTGGATTCCGTGTTCCATGAAGGTTTACATCAGCTTGCCAGCACAGTATGATTTATTACGTCTGTTACTCTGGAGAATTTTGTCTTTAAGTGTATTTTCGTATGTCTCTAGGTTTGATTTCGTTGAGCGTGTTTGATAGCATATGTAGAATGAAGCCATAATAATGAAAAGATAATGCAAAGACTTATCCTATTTCTTTGCTTACATTTAGAACTCCTATAGTTCCAGTAATTAAGCTGTTGAAAAATTATAACTTTGCTATGGAGGTATAATGAACTCTTTTTTTCAATTCACCTCCAAAAAAAGAGGTAGAGCTAGTGTTTACAGGTCGTGATTTTTGAGATAATAACTTAAAAAGCAGTGGTATGATAATTCATATTTTTAAAATAATTAAATTATTTCTGCTAAAGAATTGCTAATCCCGTAATTCTTTAGATATTGGCAATTTTACTACTGAATAAAGTTCGTAGCGAAAACTCTGTGATTGTCGTCAATGACCCAAAAGCTTTTGCCTTACTTTTAGTCTGAAAAGGGAAAATTCACATACTAGTCTAAAGGAGGTGAGAACCGTCTAAGAATAGTCACGTAACTGGGGACCAGTTCTTACTTGAGGAATTCTTAATGGTATACGTGCGTGTTCATTGCGAATGTTTTTTTGTTTTTTTTTTCTGTTTTTTTTTTTTTTGTTTTTTTTGGAATTTTGGTAGAAATGCATTACATTAATATGTGTGCTAAGCTGAGAAATAAAATTACAGAAAAGTAGTTCTAAGTATTTTAATTTTGATCTCGGGAAAAATCTCTCGAAAATAGCTTTCTCGCCATCGTGCTTATAATTTGAAACGGAGCTAACTATCTGCACATACTTTTTTTACTTTATGTAGAAATTACAGACAACAGAATTTAATACATTTATGCTTTTTTTCTGTCTAAAACATTTTGACCACAGTGCGACCGAATTACTGCCCTTAAAGAACAGTATTTACGGGGTTTCAGAAGAATGATTAACTATATAAAACAATAAATTGCTGTTTAGACTAGAACGTTATCAGAAGACAATACAAAGTCTTATCGCTGTTTCTTAAAAATAAATTAAATAAATAATGGTACGTTTCCCTTAGAAACTTACGTAAACGAACACAGAAGAAAAATCCGAAGCTCCTGTGTTACTGCATTTTGCAGTCGGTGATCCTTTGGCTCCTGCGTTACTGATCAGTTCAGTCGTGAATCGCCTTTTCCGAAGTAATTGAGAAAAGTGCTTAGTTCTGCTGGAAAATAAATAGCAACGAGTATTCCATAATGATCAGAGCACATCTTGCAATGTATGCCGTCTCTGACAATAATTTCTAAATAACTAAAAAAGACAATTTTCTTACCAAAACCGCTTCATTTGCCACGAGATCATGCGTTACTTATCCGGTTTTTCAATGTAACAGTTGGACCCGGTGTGCTCGATTCAAACTATTAATAAATGCTGGCTATGCTCAGGTTCCATTTATGCAGCTATTGATCTATTTGATTGTGTGCTCTGACATGAAATAAAAATTTAGTATTACTTGATAAATGTTAAACTCTCTTGTTTCTAGTGTTTTAAGCCAAACTGACGGAATCAAAGAGTGGACACCTTGGTAGTAGAATCACCGACATTTCGCAAACTAGCTTTTTGACTTTTAACGTGACAGGACATAAATCTACAAAGGTTTATAGGTAATTGATTCGAACTCAGTTAAATATCGTTTTACACATCTTAATCATATTTATTCCTTAGAACTAAACAACTGTTCATCCTTATTTTCCAGAAACCAATTAATCACACCAAAAGAAATTACCAAACAGTGCAACCCTTTGACAAACAACTTGTCAGATTTGTGTTTGATGACATTCCATTGTTTCAGGTCAGTACTGAAGCAATGTTCAGTGTTATGGACTTCTGTTAACACAATATTTAATTCCACGACAAAGTTGCTAGACACCAGTATTGTTTTTCAAAGATGCAATTCGAGAGTGGTTATAAGGTTGACGCTTTCATCACAATCGAGCTAAAATAAATAAGTATAATCTAAACTAATAAGCGTCTGATTTGTAAAATAAACATTGTACGCTATTTTAAATTATGATCTTACACGTTCCACTGTAGAAGCAAATGTAGCCGTTTCAAATGTGTATATTTCCATGTAGCAAGCGATTTGAATCGTAATCTCTGTTACATCTCATTTTAAACAACTCGTTCTTCATGTTCGTACTTCAGCCGTTACGAATTTATTCTGACATATTCTTTTTTATTGATATTTTACATAAGGAAAAACAGGTTAGTACACAAACATTGACAAATCAACACTTATGAATAAGATGTCAGCCTGCAATTTGATGGCCAAGTCTTATTATTCAGTGTTACATTTTTTTTGTATCCATGCTGCATTTTGTCTTTTGTCGTTCTGTCCCCGGGCTAGTTCCGTTTTCGCCAAGAGGAATTTGTAAACAGTTTTAAAGGATTGTTTCTGTACTGGAGAAAAGTTGAGGTCTTTATAGTCTTTATAGGCCTTTATCCAAGAGAACATTATGTTCACATTTGTTAACAAAGTTTGAAATAACATAAAAATTCTGTGATATTTTATCGTTTGGAAAAGAAGCCAATCGAATCCGAAAACTATATATTCAAAACAGTCCCCATCTGGTTAAGATTTCGGCAAATTATCTCATATCAGGTTCTGTATTTAAGAGCAACGCCTTGTTGACCAAAGATTTTTCAAAAATGATAGCATTTATGCAATTTCCGAATCTTTATAAAGATCTGAGAGACAAACATGAAAATAAAGTAATTGCGATGTCTTAAAATGTCATTGAAACATAAAAACAAAATAGGCATACTAAAATAGCCTTCACGTTGCTAACAAGAGTAATGTAAAATCATTAATATTCTAAAGCGACCGATTTTCTTTAAATTTCGCGGTTGTGTTAGTCCACACAGTTAAATCTCAACAAAAGAGCAGACGTTTTAGTTATTTGTTTCGTAAGAACTGGAAATCCACTAATTTTGTTCCAACGAAATAGACATTTTTACTGAAAGCACAAAATTTTTATGGCCACGAAATTAAATAGATGTTAGTGTTTTTTATTCGTCTGTTGTTTCTTATCAAAAAAGAATAATTAGACTTTTATAAAAGTTTATTTTGATATTAAATTTAGTTGCAGAGCCAGTCTACGTATTATTCAAAAAGAAACATATGTATACACTACTGACCGAGAAATGGAACTATTCATAATTAATGGAATATTGTAGAATACGACTGGTGATGTCAACTTTATAGAATATCATCAACCTTATTCCATCATATTCCAGAAAATATCAAATATCCTCCTTTTCCGATCAGTTGTCAAACCAAACGACGAAACAAAGTTTGGCCTAACAGAATGATTCACTACTGATATAGGATATATCAAATATTTCGTACGCAACTAAACGAAAAAATATGTCTTCCGTCGCAAATCAGATTTAATTCTCACAGAAATGTCGTAGTAAATATTCAGTAACTTCAATCAAATATTCAAAGATATAAATGCAGTGTTCCCCATGGTTTATTTGAAAATATCGTAAGTTCAGTCTTGAAAGATTTATATCGTTGCAGTAAGATAAGTATCAAATGCATTAAAAATTTAGTTACTAATTCCAGGGATCATCTTAACAAAATTACAGAAAATTGTAATTAAGAAATCAAGTAGCAAAAAGAGAAAATAGAAGAAAAGAGCATCTAAAATAAAAGAAAACGTCAGATATGTTAGCATATTTATTACAATATGAATAGCATTTCAATTTTATTACATAAATATAGTAAGGACATTGGTTGAAGTTAATGAAGAGGACTTGACAATATTTAATTAGATACGGCCACAAAAATAGAAGTTACATGTATTTGGAAAAAGGAAGAGAGTATTATGCAAAGATACTGACATGCCATGCATGCAAATAAATGATGTAAAACAATTGAGAGGGTGTGCGCGAAAAGGCACGATGACAACCAGAGCTTTACATTCGAAGCAGAGGAGAGAGTTTTTTATGTACAGAAAGTGATACGAATGAAGTACAAATTTTATATAGAGAATCATGTGCCTTGACTTTATTGACGTTTGTTTCTAAAGTTATATTGCTTATTGTTTGAAACTGCTGTTAACAACAACTAAAGAACAGTGAAAGGAAAAAAATATAAGGACCACATTTTATTTTATTCTGGAAATATTAAGAAACGTTCTTTACCGTAAACTCAAATAATCATTACCTTGCTAGGTCGATATCGTCGGTTGTCATCTTCTGGAAACTCAGTCATGACATGTTCGGCCTTCTCCATATCAGATGGGATCAATGTACATATACCGTGTTTCAATCGTCTTGCGCTTGTACTATTCATCAGTAATCAGGGAACATTTGCAATTTCAAATATGTCATATAATCAAATATATGGTTGACCTTATTGTGCCCTCAATCTAAATATGTTCGTTTAGTGTGTTTCACTAATTTATATGTTTTTATATAAAACATTTCTGGGCAATTATTTGTATTTTAGGGATAAAGATATGTTGTCAATACGAATGATTCTTTTTACATTCATAATCGAGAGAAAAGCAGAGAGACAATTGACAATATCTGATAAACTGCCAAACTATGATATAGAATTGAAGACGATTTTCTGCCTTTGTAAATAGACATAATAACTCAATTTAAACGTTTTTGTTATGTCATTTATTGCATTTCGAGTCGTATCTTTTTGACCATCTTGGTACTGTCAACTTCCGGAAATTTTATGTGAATTTGTTTGAGAATAACGGGAACACAACGAAACGGCTGACTACAAAGTTTAATTAAAAAGACATAACGCCATGCGGTTTTAATTCTGTTTTTGCTATGTTTCCAGAACATGTTTATTCTAAATATTAAGACAAATTTCACTCGACCGAATATTATCAAATTAAAATACTAAATTATTTTGCAGTTAGAATAGTTAGAATATTATACCATGACTTTTGAAGATTGTAATGAACTTGTTTAGTCAGATATATCATAGCAAGGTATTAGATATATCTTATTTAGAAGAACTGTGTAATCTGTATTCAAATTAATTCTAAAATTGCATAAACAATTTTACAAATGATAATTCTCTATTACATTCACAACATGACGTGACAGTGTCGCGTCCACTTTACTTTGTTTCATATTCAGTAAGATCAAAGCTTTTCATACTTCATTTTTATCTTTTTACAAACCATACAATTATTGAAGTTATATGATATGACATGTGCAAATCTAGTCTGCTGTATCGTAATTATATTTGTACTTCAGTATGAAACGATAAACAGTTTCTTTGTTTTTCAGAAACTAATTAATCATCGAATAGAAAATCCTGCAACGGTACAATGTAGGTTGTCATTTAATTATTTGATAATATTACTAAGTGTCAGATTTGTATTCGAGCAAAACACAGCATTATGGACTTCTGCAAATACATGTGTCCCTTATGTAAATTTAATTCCATGGCAAAGTTGATGGGTAGTCTAAAGGTAATTAGTTCTAAAGATTTTGTTTTACCAATATCGAGCAATAATAAAGTCTCAATTTCATATATCTATTCTAATAATTCGGTAAACATGATTTGATTTTAGGCTGTTCAGATTCGTCTTGTATCGGATAAAATCCGCAATTAGTTAGTTCAAATAACATTGAAAACTTTATAAACATCAGCGATTTGCCAATTGTTTTACCACTTTTCAAGTAATTTTACAAGACAAAGTGTCTCTATGATTGTTTTTGAAGTAGCAAGTTCATTTAATTAATGGTGGTTAAACGGCGCTGGATTCGCGTCACTGCTGTGTGAAGTTAATAAAGTTATCATCATTGTAAAAGATATATACATTACATTCATTGTATCCGATTTAGACAGGAAATTTTTCTTTACATTATTCGTATTTTGTGACGGTTTTTTACGCCCGTTTCCAGACGGATATATGGAGCAAACCGTAATGTATGGCAATTGGAGCTTTTCGTTCGCTGCTCCAAAGCTTTGCAACTCCCTCCCCGTCCAGATTAGGGAAGCATACACTCTGGCTGCTGTCAAAAACCTGCAACAAACCCACTTCTTTGTACAACATTTCATAAACTGACTAGTGCATTTTTTTCTTTTCATATCAAAGCGTAAAACAGTATTATATCCTAAGGTCAGTTAAATATTTTTAAATATGTATATATGTTTGTCTTGATTTATCTATATAGTTTACATTCATGATTTATGTTGATGTGAAAATGCATTTTTTTGTTTGTGATGAATGTGTAATTGTTTGTAATGCTTGCAATGTATTATTTAAAGCACTTTTGAACGTGTAGATATGCATGAAAAGAGTGCTATATAAATGTGGTATTTTTATAACTCGTATGTTCTGTTAGGATGCATTTTCCACTGTCGTTAAAACGGATAACTGCGGCCACTAATCACGTACAGCTCGTATGCTAGACTTTCACTAAGAAATATTTACACAAACTTAACGTAGCAGTTTTAGTCTTCAGGTCTTAGTCCCTACACCCGGTTGAAACTTACGAAACCTGCTGCTTTACTTCTGTCCCGGCACAATACACGAAACTGTTTCTTTCAATCATTAAGATTGATTTATTCTGTTTCAATATTCTGAAAGCTTTAAATGACATATCTGCAAACTAACTGTTGTAACGTTTAGATTATTGCATTTAGTTTCCCTTTGCTTGGCTTAACTAGTTAAGTATGGATGCAAACAGCCGTGCACAACGAAAAACACATAGACACTGACAAAAAAACTTAGTAAACTATTTTTGCATATAATGATCATTACTTATACTATTTTAGACTAAATGTGGACAAGCCGATAGGTGTTGATAAAACCATAATCTAATGAAATATTTGATTGTTTTCGATGAAAACTTAGAATCCAATAAAAATTATTATAATCACACGCTTAAATAGATAGTTATATCATTTTTATGTTGTATATTTTATAATTTTGTTGTAATTATTGTTATTGTTATCGCCATTGGCATCGTTTTCATTATTATTGTTCTTGTTTTTGTACTAATATTATACTCAGCTGTCGATGATGTAATCATTAACATTAGCAATGTCATCACTGAATTCATCGTCAATGATTAAAACATGATAAGAAGTTTTTACCACATGCGTTTCATAAAATTTATCCGGAAGCACTACAATGAGATCGAAAGGCATCTTTTGCAAAACCTGAAGAAGTCATTATTCAACATCCTTTTATTCGATTGGCTGTCGACGTCGGGAGGCAATTATTTCAATAAAACGGAACAAAATCTGGACAAATGATCTGGAACTCTCTGAAATAAATATGGACAGCGATACAGTCCATACATTTCTGCCAACAACTTCATTTCCTGGTTAAGATATATCATAATCAATGTCAAATATTAGCTTAAAATTGGATAAATTCTAGACGGCAAAACGAGAGGTTGATGGCTCGGATCATTAAATTAGTTATCCTAATAGAATTTCTTTTACGGTATCATTCATTTCGTCCCAGAATCTCTATTTCCAGAGCCGAGTCCTAGCAAATAATGATAACAAATGTAAGAAGAGTACTTGATTATTCCAGGATGCTTTTGCAGCAACTTGAATATGGGGAATGTAATCAGTCTGTTTAAATTTGTTTTGTAATCGATGCAAGACATTCCTTTTCTTGCTTCGTCCTATTACTAAAATTGATTTGAGAATTTATTTAGGAAAG
Organism: Mercenaria mercenaria; assembly: GCF_021730395.1. Lineage (NCBI taxonomy): Eukaryota > Metazoa > Mollusca > Bivalvia > Venerida > Veneridae > Mercenaria > Mercenaria mercenaria. The sequence goes on from NC_069362.1 coordinate 49,776,273, forward strand.
TGTATCTGATGTGCCATGCTTCTTGAATGATATTGTCTTATTTTTGTTTGTTGCGCATTTAATGATTATAAAATGAAGTTTCGTTGGGGATTTGGATGCATTAAATTAAGTAATGAGTTGTGTATTTTTACCCGAGTTAACATTTTTTCTGTGCTTGCTTACTTTTACTTAAGAAATAATATATCTCATCCAGTGATTTGTCGTTGAATAAATCATTGTTTGGAGTCCAGATGCGAAGGAATTATATCACGAGGGCGTAGCCCGAGTGATATAATAATACGCATCTAAACGACAAACAATGATTTTTTCAAGAGCAAATCACTAAATGAGATATATTATTTCGATTCTGACACGTTACCAAGGATTTTTAAATACATCCTTGACGACATTCATTAAATATTTGCTCGTTTTCAATCGGTTTCTTTTCCAGCGCGCCGCTATGCCATTTGCCATGACGTAATAATTGTGACGTCAGAACAGTGATTTGTTGTATAATAATTCACCGTTTTCTGCCTTCTTTGTTTAATAGGAAAATGAATCGGATCGTGTTAGAATATGAAATGATGCACGGAGGGGCATCTGGGGTCTTCCTCCACCATCCCATCAAAGCTGGAAAGTCGCCATATGACCTATAATTGTGTCGGTGCGACGTTAAACCCAACAAAATAATTAATAAATTACTTTTACTGGTTTTGTGGTACTTACTTTTTGGTTGATTTAAAAGAAGAGGAGGTTCTTCTTTGCTAAGAAATGTGCAGACTTTCTTATAGGCATAGAAATTGAGAAGATCTGCGTTAAAGGAAATGTAGAAAGCCTCCCGTTATATAAAAAGTATAAATTTGGTAAAGAGACATACTGTGATATCATGTGAATTTGCTGGCATTAAATTTCGCGCATTTTCAATTTCAGAAAGAAAAAAAGATTTCTTATCTTACTTATTTTTATCGTCTATAAATCAAGGAATATTAGAAATCCCAAACATGTCAAATTAAATTATATGGCTGGACTTATTGTACCCTCAATCTAAATATGTTCATATGCTTCGTTTCACTAATCAGTATGTTTTCCAATGAAACATTTCTATACAATAATTTTTGTATTGTGAGTGATGCAATGTATCAATGCAGCTTCTTTTGTGCTGCTGGTGTCCTATGGCACCGCTTGCCTCAACATGCCGTATATCAGTTTGTTAGATAATCTGTCATTTATTTGGTGTTGCGATTGAAAGCAAATTACTTCCAATGACAAGGGATGTAATAAAAGTTCTAAATGGCTTTATTACGTCTTTTATTGCATTAACAATTGATAAAACTCAAACTACTTGTGATTTGTTGTTTTTGTCTTGGGAGTATGTAGAATACGTCTACCACTGCGAATAAGTTTATAATTTAAAAATGATGACAAGAACACAACAGAAAGAGGGATGGATTCCTTACCAATATAATATTTGATAGTAAAATTTCTTACACTTGTATGCAAACGTTTCAAAATATTAGATCCATACTCCTACAAAACAATTTTGTAAATCTAAAATGGTATAATTTATGTTCGTATCTCGAAACAAGTTACAGAGATAAAAAGCGTGCTGTGATTTACAATGCAGTTCTTTGAAAATACAACAAAGATGTATTGACAACTCAGCCTAACATTGTTTCATTTCTGCTTTCTACATGTATGTTTAGCCTAACCAAGTTTGCGGTTACATCTTCTGGCTCATAAAAGTTTAAGAGTTTTTCAGGTCTGGTCCAAAGTCAGTTAAAATTGTGTGATACACCTAAATAATGTTTTCCTTGCGTACTGTACAATAACTAGCTTTTTTATGAATAAATGAACAGAGCATACGCCTGTTCCTAAGTATACATGATATAAATTTAATATCTGGTGATATACATAGTGTCTTTTTAGTTTTGTTTTGTTGATTGTTTTTATTTTTGTCGGGTTTCAATGTTTTGTCTTCTGTAAACACATGCGCTACGCATCGACGACATAGTTACTGTATAACAGAAATTAGTTCTACTGTTCTTTAGGATCTTAATATCCCTTTCGTTCTACCAAGTTGATGAAGTGTCACTCATGTTTTTCGGCACACAACGTTAAGTTTCTTTGCCCATTGCATCAGCTGGAAAAATCAGTCCTTATCTTATTTATATCGCATTGAATTGTCTCGTATCAGGTGCTGGCTTTAATTGCAATATTTTGTTTGCCGAAGACCATTATTCAATACTGATAGCATCCATACAATTTTCAAAACTTCATTACAGGAAACAAAGATGTAAGCGATAAACATGCAAATACATTTGCTGCGATGTCTTAAACCAATAAACATGCTATCAAAACGAAATTGGCTTCCAAATATATTGTCAATAATGTCCTCTTATGTCGCCAAATAGCTAGAACGTTTTCGTCTGCTTGATAATGATTGGCTTATCGCTCGATCACTTTTCGATTTTTTTTCTATTTATTCAAAACAGTTTTTGACGATTTATTGCAATGCCCTGGTGAACAACAGATCATGAGGGGAGCGAACCATGGTCTAGTGGTTAAGGTGTTGAACGCTCTACTAGGGTATCGTGGGTTGAAACCCCACTAGGATCATGACAGAGTCTTTTCATTTGACACCAGTCCTGGTTATTCCAGGAAGCCGACTCCGAATTTGAGGCTTTCATCACAATCGAGCTAAAATAAGTTTGTAAAAACAAACAGTTTATGACTCTGCAAGTGAGTAAACATTTTGCTATGTAGGTTTATGACTATTTATGAATCTAATTGCAACTGTTTTGTCCAATAAACTACAACTGACTTCATCAAGCTGTTATCATTTACACTTAATAACTAAATTTCAAAACCTCCTTATGAACATAATTCTTTATCGTAATTTGCAGATCAGAACGTGTTCCATATCTCTTCATTGAACATATTTCTGTTATATAACTCTACATAAATTGACAATTGAATTATTTCCATTATTTGAACTTTGCAGCCTAATTATTTTCTCAGTATTTTCTCTTTTTATTTCCTTCTTTTTCTATCACTGCAAGAATTCTTATTTTATCAAATTATATCAGAATTCTTAATTTCTGTTAATTCAAATCTGATCTGTTTTGTTGCAAGTAAGTCTTTTCTTTTTCTGCGTGCGTGCGTGCGCGTGCGCGTGTGCGTGCGTGCGTGCATGTGTGTGTGAATGAGTGCGTGTGTGACATCAGCGTGGATATTTAAGTCGTCTTGTCATAAGTGTTTCTACTGACCGGAACACTCGATTTGTTTTAAATTTGGTTAAATGTAAGAAAATATATTTTTCATGTTTTATTACAAAGAATTGATATTTCTTACCGAAAAATGAAATAAAACTTGATTTAGTGATGCAAACTGGCGAGAGGACATACTATCCAGATTTTTGAATATTTGATTGATGTAGCGTAAATATGAACTACGACAGTTTTGTAGGAAATCGAATTGATTTGCGATAGAAGACATAATCGTTCGTCGAGTTAAGCATATGTATCCGAAAAGATTGACATTTACAAAACCTGTTATAAATGATGCTTCTGGCAAAACCAATGTTGTGTAAACGAAGCATGATAATGGAGATTGACTTATACCGTGGAAACAGAAGTGTAGTCATTTTTCATTTCATTTTATCTGGAATTTGGTCGAAGATGGCCATTTTATATAACTGGGTATATAGCTTCGCTCCAGTTTCATTCATTCATTTATTCATTCATTCATTCATTCATTCATTCATTCATTCATTTGTTTTTTCGTTCGTTCGTTCATTCATTATGCTGATTATGTTTTCTTTTTCTATCCTTCTTTTTCTTCTCAGTGCTACGTTTTTATTTTGTTATCTTTGTAATAATTGTGAAATTATTTTGATCCGTTTTTTTTTTCAGTCTCAAAACTAAATTCACTAATTCACGACAAATTAGTTGTCTAACGACTGTACGTACGGACATGCTTTCTAACTTAGTGACTAACTTACTAAGTAATTATATAATAGCTAACTAAATAACTAACTATACAAACTTAAATTAAATTAGTAATACATTTAAATGTTACTAAACTTCATCTCGAAACAATTCTAGAATTAATGAAACAAAAGCATAAACCCTGACGATAAATTTCTAAGGAAATGTTCCAGTTAATTTAACTAGCAGGAAAAAAAGATGAAAAACATGTCTAGTAAATTTTAACGGATCGGATATATTCACCATTTTCAGTTACACTCCAAATACGACCCGGAATAACAATGCACTGACATCAATAAAAGGTAGAGGTAGCGAGCTGCCAATTCAGAGGTCAATGTTCTTCACCAAACAAAGAGGCCCCAAGAAAGATGGCTTTGCGTGTATCGGTGAAATACACCGGGCATGTTAAAGAATCAGATTGTCTATTCTCAAAGAGCTAGGCTAAGTTAGCCGGACAGGCCTGTATGTAATGGAATTCTCTCTGTCTCTCTCGCTCTGTCCATCTGGTCAGATCACTCTGTGTCTGCACAAGTAGAGGACGAATTGGCACACTTAGGGGATTCTTTTATATGTAAAGCACATTTCAACGTGTTTGTCATAAAAAGGGCGTTATATAAGTCTGGTCTAATATAAAACACCATTTTTAAGAATTTAACTCTGGATATTACAGAAAAGAGAGACATTACCGCTCCCGTAAGAAAGATTCTATTTGCATAAATAATTTAATATCTAAGTCATCAACCTCTCATTTTACCGCCTAGCGTTTATCCAATTCTATGCCTATATTTGACATTGATTATGATAGATCACCACCAGAAAATGAAATTGTTGGCAGAAATATATGGACTGTATCGTTTTCCATATTTTATTTCTGCGGATTTATGGTCATTTGTCACGATTTTGCCCCCTTCAGTTGAAATCATTGCGTCTGGACATTGATAACCAATGCTGAGATGATGCTGAGATATAGCTGCACTTAACTTAAGGATTTACAAAATCTGTGTTTGGCTCATATTTGATGTTAATAATTATTTCGAAAACACTTACAAAATACCTGTTTCTAACTAATGCGATTTTTTTTCAAAAGACACCGTCATGTTTTATATCAGCTTTCTCTGTTTGTTATTATAGAACAAATTCATTTCTAACGGTTTTCTTTTTCTTAATTATTTGGATGCTGTTAGAATTCAGAAACTAAATCAAGCGCATAATACAAGCCAGTTTGTCGCTGTATATAAACTGTTAAATTATTTTGCACAGCCTATTGACTTATTAAACTGACACAAGTTAAACAGAAATTTTAAGCTGATCGGAACATCTCGAAAGAGTGTTTACTAAAAGCAAAAAAGGTTTTTGCTTGAATAAAAATTGATGTATAATTTACCATAATAACAATATCTAAACCTGCCTAAAGTACAAAAGCTGCTTTTTTTTAAAATAAGGTTATTTCTTCAGTTTGAATGTAAATCATAATTGAGCCAATGGCGAGGAAAAAACACAGACTTACCTCTTCATGAATGAAATTACTGTACATTTCGGCTTGAGTTCCATACATGTCAGTACGTTTATACGTCAACAGAATAGCAGCCATTAAAGCACGTGTAAGATTTAGTCCATATATCAGTTTCAATACAAATTGTCGAAACACGAGCCTTTTGTTTAATTTGATAATGATATGAGATTAATATTTTTTAAAAAAATGAACATATAATTGTCGTCGCGTCTTGGGGCAAAACGATATTATATTCGTGTTTGTTTTTTTTTCTGTTCAATATGCAGGCCATATTCAACCAACAATCTAAGTGCGTCTAAAACTTGAGTGGCATTTCATCAAGCTGGTAAACTGCCCGATACGTTTGAACGACAAATACAAAATTGAATCTTTATTCAGGGACTCTAAAATTGCTCGATATTGCCCGATATCGGTAAAACAAAGGCTTCAGAAATAATTTCTGTTAGATTGCATAGTGGTCATTCTCAGAATTAAATTTACATAGGGGGGCACATGTATTTACAGAAGTCGCTAATACTGAACTTTGCTCAAATAATAAACTGACACAATGATATGTCATCAAACAAAAAACTGACAACCTCTATGTCTAAGGGTTGCCAAGTCTCAGTATTTCTTATTCGATGATTAATTGGTTTCTTGAAATCAAAGAAACTATCTTTTGTGTCGTTCTGAAGTTCAGATATCATTAAGATGCAGCACATCAGAATTGCGTATATCATATCATATTACTTCAACTAATTTTTATAAGGTTTGGAAACATAAAAATGATAAGTGAAAGCTAAAGACAGAAGTAAAAGTGGCATTAAACGGTCATATTCATATCAATCATATAAGGACTAAGACATGTTTAAACACATTGGTTGAGGAAAAAGCATAGAAACACAATATTTAGTTTTAGAATGATTTACGCTGTGAATTGAAATTATTGTTTAGTATCCATTCAGAAATATTTTGATTAATTTAAAATATGTGTTTCGGAAAATATACTGTAATCACAGAAATAATTCTACCTGTTTTGACAGAAAATATCATTAGTCCTGACAACCCTTTTGTGATATATTCTGGATAATAGATGTCTTTTGCATGCCAGTTATCCAAAAAGACGCCATCGATAAAAGCTTATCTTTTGTTTCAGAGCTTGATTTGTGTCACACACACAATTTTGCTAGGCCGTGTGTGACCTAGCATTTTATGGTTGAGGAAGATGTCAGGTGAGCTTCTTCGCGGGCACCCGAATCATGCCATCGGTCTTCTGTAAGCACAGTAATGGCTTACCGCGAGACAGGTTTCGAACTCACAACGATGTGTTTGAAAGTAATCTTTGGCACTCTGTCATGGAGACCCTGCAACCTAAGGAAACATATATTTTATGTCATATCAATGTTTGTATACATTGATACATTGTATGTTTGCCTGAAGAAGTATCTTAATACGAAACGCGTTGCAAACTTGAGTTGTCTTTTTTATTTAACCATATTATGTCATATCAATTGTAACTGATAGTTACAAATCAGAATTCATTCAAAGTTAATTAGCAGATTGGACATTTGTGCATTGAGTGTTCCGTTTCTCCTGTCAATTTTAATTTTATACCAAAGTTTCGGAAAGTAATCAGAATCAACTCTACATGCAATCAACGCATTTCATATCTGTTTCAATACGCAACAAATTGCATTTAATCGACGACATTAATGGGACAGTGTCAATAATTTCTGAATTGTTGCCGCTAACAAAGATAATTCGTTTAAGCAGAAACAACCTTATCACTAAAAATACAAAAAGTGCAAAGAAATGTTTTATTGGAAAACTTACAAATTAGTGAAACGAAGCATCTGATACACACTGAATGAACATATTTAGATTGAGGGCAGAATAAGGGCAGCCATATTGCTGTTTAAATGACATACTTAAATTGCAAATATTCGTTGTCTGAAAGAGTGATGAATTTTCGAATATAACAAGTGGCAGACGGTTAAAATGCATTATATGCAATTTATATATAATTCTTGTTTACAACCATCTGATGGTCTGAACTGTCAGAGAAGATGACGAAAATAGGGAAAAGGGTACGTGATTGGGTTGTGTATTTTCTTGCGAATTGACAGTGACAATACAGCTATGATCCCCGGGGTAAAGTAAACTTGTTAGTGTTTCCTTATGGATGAGTGTGTTTGTTGTTGTTGTTGTTGTTGTTAATGTTTTTTTTTATCAAAGAATCAAAGGAACATCACAAAAGTTCCATTGCATTTGTGAAATTTGTGAAATATTTTCAGAAGTTATTACCTACCTATTGTCTTTCCTAGTTGCAATACAAGATAGGTTGAAATTAGATTTATACTAAGTTTTGAAACTTACCTCATGATATAGAAGTTAAAGATCACAATAACTATCCATTGGAAATGTGAATGTAATACATTAATTGCATTAAAATTAAAAGAAATAAAAAAAATTAAAAAATATTAAAATGAATAATAGACAATAAAAAGTACATTATATATGATGAAATTTAATGTTAACTGATATGAAGAAGAAAAATTCAAAAAGTGTACATGGTTGCAATTATCTATCTATTATTTTTCATATTTGATTGTTTAGTGCAAAAATAATAAAAAAAAATAAATAAAAAGCAAAATTACAATTAAAAAATCGGCAAGCTCGGTAAAAGCAGTTCTTTTTATTCCACTATTCTTCTTCATACTCCTACCTATCAAGTCCTCTCCATTTCTTTGACTGCTTACATGTCCGCTTTATTTGTTTGCTAGGTAGATCTATCTATTGTTTTACATGTGACTCATTTTACTCTTTTCACATGTCGACGCACTAAATTCATTTCTAATTTCATTGCCGACAAACCCTCTCCAGTGCTTTATTTTGAATGATTCCCTTTTATGTTCTGTGCAAAGCATTGTCAGTTCTTCACAAACGAGATAATTTTCTTGATTTGTTTGCAAAGAAGCGTCTCCGTTGCGTTTTAAATAAGCACTTCCAGTTTCTTTCCTTGCTCACAGTCTCTGTCTCTCTGCATGCGTACCTCTTTATCTATTCTTGTGCAATATCTCTCCACGCCTTTGAGTATAATCAAATACTTCCTACTGCATGTATGTATAACATTAGCGTAAATACTAGTCGTCATGTAAACTTAAACTGAGTGACAAAATAACTAGATTCTTATAGTTAGTTAAAATTTTCCCTGTTTTACTACACGTCTTACTACACGTGTTATATGCCCTGTTCAATGCATTAAAGATAACCGCTAAATAAAGGTGGATTTTTGTTCTGAACCCTTCGAAAACCTGTATGGAAGGGCTGGAGACCTAAATCTTTTCAAGAACTGAATTTGCCCTAGATGATTTGTTTATAGTTTTATCAAATTCATACTGCATCTTGCTTATTCAGCTTTATGTTTATGCATACATTTCTGGACGATAACGCCGTCCGTAACAAATCTGATCAACATTTTTTTGAGATCACTGGAGAAATTATAAAAGAAAATCACAACAATATGTCTTTTTTGTTCACTTTGACATTTCTGCTCAAACTCTTTTCATATTTTTTTCTGCAAAAAGCTCCATATGAAGAATCGTCTAATTATAGCCTAAATGAAGAAGACATGTTCCACCCCATTGGTTCAATCAATAACTGTCAGTAAAAAGCATAGAACATAAATCAAGTTTCAGAAATGAGCGAGTCGGTAAATACAAATTGATAAGCTACGTCGTATTTTTCTGTTCAACTAAGAACTATTTTGATTAAAAATGTGTTTCTTAACATACGCTGTGATCAAACAAATAAATGCGTTTCGACAGAAAGTCCATTTCCTTACTTGTCTTTTGTCATCTTTCGGCATAACAGAGACCCTCTAAAAATGGAGGTATTCATAAAGACAGCGTCGATAAAGTCGTACATTTTTGTATTTTGAATTTGCTTTATAAATAATAATATTAACAACATAACAGAAACTATTCCTATAGAATATGCTTATTTTCATTTCTCATCAATTGTAAACGTTTGTTTAGAATTTTACAACTGATTTGAATAATTAACAATATATTAGATAGTTCTGCCAAAACGAAATGTCTGAATATCTACCTTTGATAGATCTATAAATTCAAAGAAATAATCATTTAAATGAGTCGTTGAAAGAAAATATTTGAGATCTTATTAGATTTGCAATATCATCCTGATGGAAATAAGTGTTTTTAAGCCACTTTCATGGGTTATTCCTGATCAGCATTGTCAAATTTTGAAATAATTCTAAATGTATTTTATATAATTAAATCATTATCAATTTTCATAAATTATTTTAAAACTTTCTTTACGTGGTTTCTATCTATTTTGTAGACGTAAGTCACGTGTTACTTTAAGGAAATGTTTGCAGATATTTATTTATTTTACCGCCCGTATCTTACCTTAGGTGATACTTCTATTTTGGCCCGATACCTGATTTTATTACCTGAGAATCTAGCATAGCATTGCAAAATATTTTTTAAAAAACTGTAACAGTTTGAAGACTCATGGTGTTATCGTCTTTCAACGAGTTTTTATGCACTGGTTAGTTCCCCCAAATGACAGCTTATGTAATTTCTAGAAAATTTCGTTTACGGATTATTCCCGATAACGGATTATTCCCAATAACGGATTATTCCCAGTGACGGATTGTTCTCATTGAATACCAATTTCAATTTTAACAAAAAGACACTTAAACATGTTTAAAACGACTCTACAATAAGCAATATAATGACGCTACAAACGCACTTCGAGTAAGTAACAGCGTCTGTCTTCAGAGCGAGTTTCTTGGCTTTAATCGCAACATTTGATCATCAACCCCTTCATTGACATTTTTCAATATTTTCCGCCTTACTGCCGACTATTGATGTAACAAAGATCATGCGTATTGACAAAAACATCCTTATCACTCAAAATACAAATAATTGCACAGAGATGTTTTATTGGAAAACGTATAGATTAGCGAAACGAAGCATCTGATAAACATTTAACGAACATATTTAGATTGAGGGCACAATAAGGCAAAGATAAATTTGATTATATGACATATTTGGAATTGCAAATGATAGAATTTTGCGGCTGATGAATATTACAAGTGTCAGACGGTTAAAACGAATAATATGAACATCTATATGATTCCTGAACCCCGCCATCTGATAAAAATGGCCGAAACATATTTTGATTGAGGCGAGGGAAGATTACATAGATATCAGACAAGTGAGGATTCCGGTGCGGGTTATGTCTTCTGCATAATGAACGGTGAAATGACAGCAGAACATTCATTCTTGATATCTTTTAGTTTGTTTCTTTTTGTGTGAAAATATTCAGACCAATGTAAGTGTAATTTTCAGACATTTTAATGTAGGGAAATATTGCATACGAGTATAGTATGAAATTTTTATAGCTTTTCGCTATTATTTACTGATTACTTGATACATTTTGTCATTTTCTCTTTTCTCTGTGCCTCTTTTTTCTTTACCTTTTTTTAAGTTTTATTATCATTATCGGTGATATTGGAGAATCAAATGTTGTTTTTTTTTGTGCGTTTAAACGGGTACAAACCACAGTGGGACGTTTTGCAAATCCATAAGTCGCGACAGCGATTCTTGGATAATTTGCAAGCTTATACCCATACTATCTGACTAAAGTACAGCTCCAATTAACGCTACGCTATGGATCTGAAGGCGTACTATTGATAGACTCGTTCTGACGACCCTTCCGCTAGCCAATCAGAGCCTTGATTTCAACATTTTAAAAGTGAGAGAGTAGAAGTTTAAAAAATCTATATTTAAACTGGGTTTTTCATGTTTATTATGACGACCACATCATGACTGCGCCCTCGTGTTTTGAGAGGTATCAGATGTCACGGTACGGACTTGGTCACGTAAGGGTGAATATGTATCAGGCAGCCGGTTAGCTCAGTCGGTAGAACACTCGCCCTGTAAACGAGGGGTCCCGGGTTCGAGCCCCGGACTGACTGCACATTTTTCTCACCCTGTGACATTCGACGCTATTTTAATTGTTCAACCAAATGCTTGTTGAAACGAGTCGTCTGACTGGTTCAAATAAGAATAGATTTAGATTTGCGAAAATAAAACAGCGATATCGGAAATCCAAATATACAGAAAGACGAATGTGAATAGGTCATTCTCAGATCTTCGTTTAGAAGATCAAGTACTTTAGTCAGATTGATACCCATATAAACGCACAAAAATAGTGTTTATTTCCTTTATTTACATTTTTCACAGTTACTGTAGCTTGCTACAGAAATAAGTGGTGTGCATTCCAAGAGTACCACAAAATCAAAATAATTGTCAGGATATTGATATTTAAAATAACAAAGTAGGACTGCCAAAATGACCCCACCACGTTCAATAGTAATTTGCCCTCAAATAAAAAATACATGTGCAGTTCCTGGTTTTTATATAAAATTTCGTTAAATCCAGTGAAAACTCGTATAGTCGTGTCGATTAAATTTTGAACTTTATCGACAGAAAAATTAGTTTTAGCTATAATTTACTGCTCTTTTTGAAATTTTGACGTCAAATTTTGAAAGAATTTTTTCGAATAACGCCATTTTGTCCATGTTTTATATGGTAAATGACATCTTTTGGAAAGGGCTATCCGTGATATCGTTACGCCAATGTTGTTTATACGAAATAAAAGCTTTTTTCTTTCCAAATGGCATACAAAAATATATAGTGGATCCGGTTCTATTTCTAATCTCTGTATCTAAGTATGTAGCAATAAGTAATTAACGATTTAATGAACATACGGCCGAACTAACTAACTAAAGCGTTTAAATGCACCAAAGGGGAAAAGCTACAAGCAAGTAGAGGAATAAAATGCAGTTCCAACTTCTTTTGATATCAATAACATGTCCCTATGTCGTAACTTAACTTCTATTTTAAACAATACAAGCAGTAATAAATCACACACATAAAATAATATACCAAAAAATAATACATTTAACAGAAATATTAGAGACAACTCTACAGGACGAATATGTAAAAGAAATGGCTAATATTCAATATAAACAAATAAAAGGATTGATTACATTCACTACATTCAGTTACTCCAAACCCGCCCTGGAATAATCAAACACTCTTATTTTAGTCATTATTTGTAAGTTCCTGACTATGAAGATAGAGATTAGTGGGAAGAGAAATTCTATTAGGATTATTAGTTTATGATCTGAGACAACATCCCCTCGTTCTGCCGCCTAGAATGTATCCAGTTTTATTCTAAAATTTGACACTGATTATGATAGATCTCCAAAAGAAAATGAAGTTGTTGATAGAAATGTATGGGTGTAACCGTTGCCTATATTTTTTTTTCGTATTTCGAATCACTTCCCTCCCGTTGATTCAGCCGGTAGTTGAACGGGGCATGCTTTAGGATGACTCGCTTCTGCCTCGGTTGGTGTTTTCTGAATTATTTGAAACAATTCGAACAAGCCGAAGATATCGATGACGATAATGATGCTGCTGATGTTATTTTTCCTTCCTTAGGCAAAACTTAAACTTGATTTTTAAAAGATATTTAGGCAGTAATGGCATTTTACACTTTATTAATAAAAGCAAGTTTTTTAAGTGTTCACCTTGTCATGAAACCACTGTGATTTGCTCTTGATCACTGAATACTAAGTATGATATTTTACTGTTTTCTAGTAAAATTAGTCAAAGGATGGTCAAGACTTTTGAAATAAATGTATTTGTACAGTTAATCGAAACGCGCCTGTATATTGCCATGGCGTAAGTCTTTCTGTAAAAAGGAAATACATATCATTACTATATAGTCTTTTTCATATTAGTATAAGAATAATATGTAAGCATTAAACATTTACAAATTTTCTAGCTAACAAAATAGAATACTTATAGAACATGATAAATCTGTTCATATGTCTATTTAAATTTTCAAGTTTCGCTTTAGTGAGTGTTATTTCTTTTTAATTCACATACTGGTCTCCCTTTAATAAACGTTTAAAACAGCAGTTCAACGTGCCATGTGGAGACCGTAAAATGCACTATATTTGGACTAAGTGTTGTTATTATTCCTAGTTAAACAAAGACATAAAAGCACTATGACTTTAAGATTAAACAAATGCGTTGCCATGGAAACGATGTCTAAAAGCAATCTTTATGACACTAAAATGAAAAAAGGAGGCAGTAAGAAAGTTAACCAGTAACCGTTCTATGGATCCGAAAATGGTATGGATGCTTTCAGCATTAAATAATGGCAAACAAAATATTGCAGCACCTGATATGAGATATGAACCAGATAAGAATGGTACGCTTGATTTGGTTTTCCAGTTGATGTAAAGAGCACAGAAATGGAACGTTTATCGGAACACTAATTACGAATGTTACTAACTTAATTACAATTTTGACTGGACAATTGTCAGTCTAGTTTTCGGAAATGGTGTAAAAACAGTCAAGTAACATACAATATATAAAATCATCTACCATTACAAAAGCTATCATTTCGAAACAACTGACCAGTCCTCCAAGGAAAGAAATAATTGTAGCCGGGGTGCGTGGGGCAGACCTAAAGCAATCGACACTTGGCTTCGTCTGTTCCTACCGGGACCAGGGCTACGTCTTGGGGATTGAAATTAACTAGTTGATGCAGTTTAGTCGGAATCTGATCTATATGTGATCAGCAGTCTGTGTCAGAACTGGCATCCGGATTTTTTCCCGTCAGTATAAAGTACGTCATAAAAGAACTTTTCTGATTATTTCCATATATCAGTTTCAGTACGAACGTAGATAAATATAAAAAATACTGTCCATGTAAGTCGAATGAATACAAACAGACAACAAAGCAAACTGTTAAAAACTCTTATGCCGGTGATACCCTTCCTTTATGAGCAATTAAATAGAAACTGACAGAGTGGCAGCATTTAAAGAATCGTGTCGCAGTGCTTCGGACTGTGTTATAAGAAAATTCGTGGACCTTCCAGTAAAGTGACATATTGCATGACTGTATCGTAACAATCTAGTGGAAACCGGCCACATTACTCTTCCAAACAGGATACGTTGGGACGACAATCCAAGTGCACCTAACACATGAGTGGCAGTTCATCCACTTGAAGTTGATAAAATTACTGATCCGTTAGAACTACAGATATGAAATAGAGATTTTATTTAGTGATATTGAAATTGTTCGATCCTGCAGACCTAATATCTGTTAGATTACAAAGTAAAATTTTTCTGGAATTAAATTTACATAGAGAGTACGAGTGTTTACAGTTGTCCAGAATTCCGACCTCTGCTCAAATACAAAACTGACAGTATGAAATGTCATCAAGCAGAAAAATGACAACCTCTGTGACTAAGGGTCGCCTTGTCGCAAGATTTCTTATTCGATGATTAATTGGTTTGTGGAAAACAAAGACAACATTCCTTCTGAAATGCAATATGATTATGACGAAGCTGACAAGAATTGTATATCTAACACCACATTAACTGAATTATTTTATGGTCTGGGTGAAAACAAACTAGCAAACATTTGATCAAGCATAATGAATACTAAGCTATAGATCATTTTTGATGAATTAAGTTGTGCAACAATGGGAGGCAGCAAAGTGAAACCAATAACCGAATTCATTAGAAGGTCAAAAACTGATCTATTACCTATTTACAGTTTTTGGCCAACCATATCTGCTAACTTAATGTCCTACTGAGTAAATGCACATAATAGTTTCTGCGTACCCTGGTTTAATAACCTGTAAGTGAGTAACAAATGAAAATCTGGTTGCTGATTGGATGCTTAGACTTGTTAAACTATATGGTACGAAGTAAAAGTAGGCCAAATGGTCAATTCGGGTTATAATCCATTGGAGGTTTCGTCTCAATCCAAGGGATCAAGGAAGACCGCTTATATGCTTGAATAGTTATAATCAAGTAATTATAATACCATCATTTGCGGCGAAAGAACACACATGAGTTGTGATAACAATATAAACAGACTTGATTTTAAGGTAAAGAAAGAATAAGAGGAATGTCGTAGAACTTTTCTGCTTTTCTTTGCTTCGAATATAGTATGCATTTAATTCGTATCGTGTGTGTGTGTGTGTGTGTGTGTGTGTGTGTGTGTGTGTGTGTGTGTGTGTGTTCGGTTTAACGTCTTTTTCAACAATTTTTCAGCCATATAAACGACGGTGTCTACTTGTAGCAGTGAACACAATGCCCAACTTTATAGTGCTGCCTCACTGGAATATCACGCCGTAGACACGTGGCATGATACCCCACCCAGTCACATTATACTGACACCGGGATGACTAGTCCTAGCACTATCCTCTTAATGCTGAGAGCCAAGCAAGGAAGCTACTAGTACCATTTTTATCGTCTTTGGTATGACTCGGCCGGGATCGAACCCACGACCTCCCGCACTCGAAACGGACGCTCTACCACTAGGCTACCGAGGCGGTATAATTCGTATAATGTGTTTGCATTTATGTTGCTTTCAAGATCGCAGAAAAAGTTCTAAAAAAAACTGTAACAATATGCCTTTAACATTTATACGAAAATACAAATACATATATGGAAAATTGCCTAATTCAAGCCTAAATGAAAGAGACATGTTTTACCACATTGGTTCATACGAGTTTTTGTGATTTATGTATAAATAGGTTGCTAAAGGAGGGTTTCGGAACAAGCGGTATACCTGTTTTACAGGATTTTCCTGTGTTTTTGCCGATGCTTGAAAATCTCTTCTTACGCTCCGGGATGTAAGATGAATCTCGTGCTGTAGTTTATAAATAACTGTCTACATTCATATGCTACTATACTAAGATAATGCTTAAAAGAATCACATTTATTTTCTTTTATTTCTTCTAGTTTTTGAAGAATATGGTATGCAAAACAAAGAATCTATCACCGGGTGATAGTGCGGATGAAAGTATCTTTCTCTCGGGTAACTTTTTTGCGGAAACTCGGCATAGCCTCATTACAACCGAAGAAAGATATTTCAGTCCGTACCTTTTACCGATGTAACATACTTATATTGTGACTTTGTAACTATTTTATAAAACAAGTCCTCGGAAAGATACCACTTATAAAAACAATTTAATTCCTGAACTATATAAAATGTACTGCAGAGACCTGATAAGATGGTTAAAAATTAAGACTAGCTTGATAATAAGCCTTTGATCAACAGGAAATTTATGTGTTTGAACTATATTAACTTCCTGCTGTGAAATTAAAATGAAAAATTAATTTTAGGTAATTTTGATAATTTCTGTTTAATTATAAATATCCAAGCGAACGCGTTTCGATTTTTTAAATTCATCTGGTCTATCATCGCCTTTAATCGCAACACTTAATCACCGATCCCTGCGTTGACATTTTATGGGGAATTGTCAATATTTCCTCCCTTGCTGACGCTTATTGATGTAACAAAGGTCATGTGTATTGACAAAACATCCTTATCACTCAAAATACAAATAATTGCACAGAAATGTTTATTGGAAAACATACAAATTAGTGAAACGAAGCATCTGATACACACTAAACGAACATATTTAGATTGAGGGCATCATAAGACCACCTATATATTTGATTATATGACATATTTGGAATTACAAATATCCCGTGATTGATGGCGATTTACGGCTGATGATCATTACAAGTGTCATACGGTTAAGGCGAATTATATGCATATTTATATAATCTCAGATTCGCACAATCTGATACAAATAAGCCAAACATATTTTTACTGATGTCTGGGAAGATGATGAAGATCGCGGATTAATACGGATTCGCATGTTAATATGTCCTTTATATGACTACTGGAGTAAAACAGCCAATGGAGTGATATAATCATGACAACACTCCTTGGGAGGGAAAACGTTTTAATGTTGTCTTATACATAAAAGTAAAAATGTATTGTTTGCTTTCGGAAATAATAGGAGTTGTCCACATTAATCTCTGGGTATTTTATACCTCCTGAATTGGGCAAATCCTGTAATTATTGAAAGTGGTCATTTTGGGTTGTGGTGATATAATGAATTTGTGACTGAACAGCTACACTTGATTACTTAACTCTTGATATATATAAGATATTGACTGGAAAGAGTTTTAGAATTTGTTTCCCGACATGGATGCCGAATCAAGGAACAATTTTAATCAGTACAAACCTGTCCTAAAACGGTGGCAAATTCATACAAGGACGGCCGAATTTAACAGACACGGAAGGCGAATTTATAATTGCAATTGAAAGTTTACTAAGTAATAATTCAGTCCGTTTGGTCTAGCTAAGCTGTATTCACTTTTACAACTTGCCTTATAATAAAGATTGTTTAAATATCCCGACAGCTATCAAATGGAAATGTGATTAGTAAGATTCTATCAAAACTGTATGAAATATAGAACTTTTGTACATATTTTCTCCTTACTGGTACATAATTACAGAACTGGGTAAAGGCATTAAAACTTATTTCTGATAGGAGTATAGGTCTATATAATGGATCATTTTCTAACGGGCTGCCCATCAAGCATAAAAATGTCATAAAGCGTTTGAACACAGTCCCTTAAAAATAAAATAAAACCTGATATGAAGTATACATATAAATGTGAAAACATATTGCCATGATACGCTGTTTTTCATATTTCATTATTATAAAAAGTAATAAGGGAATGATTCTAAATCCAAATTACAATTTGAAAACTCTGTTTTTCTTTTTCTCATCTAGTTGCTAGATCTCTCTACTGCTCTGTATACGAGTTTTCTCAATTTCTTTAACTGTAGAACCTTTTAATTCATGTTAAATCCTTTTCATTGCAGGCAAGTCCCGTAAAGTTAGTCGCCTTGTGATACGTAAATCAACTCGCAAAACAACTTGCTTTCAAGCAGCTTTGCTCAACGCTATATCTCTTCAAGATGATTCAATGACTGTTAAATATTTGCAGACTCATGAAGCAAAATGATGTCCAGACTTTTTTATATTTGATTGATGTAGCGTAAATATGAACTATGACTATGATGTAGGAATTCAATATTATTTGCGATGGTGTTTTACTAAGCATAATTATGTATCCGAAATAATTGCCATTCCTGAAATCTGTAATACAAGATGTTACAAGCAAAAGCAATGATGTGTAAACTAAGCATGGCAATTGGAATTGACTAATGTCCGAGGATACAGAAGTGCCCCGTGGACGCATTTTACATTTTTTTTATTGGAATATAGAATTTTATATAACATTGTATATGACGTTGCTCAATTGTAAACTGTTAAGCAATTAATATTATTTCTCTCTTCTTCATATTGTAATTATTTTATTGTGTAATCTATATTGTTGTTATAATAGTAATAATACATTTTGACCCGCCTTCTTTTCCAATCTTCTAATTAACTAAGTAATTACGAACTAACTAAAACATTTAGAAATTAAACGTTTAAAATTAGCAAAATAAATACAGGAAAATAGAAGAAAGGCTACAGAGACTAATTTCTTTCAAAAGTGATATGTTTTAATCTCACAAATAAAACAAAAATTTAAAATATCATGCAAAAAATATTCACACTAGCGACATCTTTCTATGGAAATGTTACAGTTAATTTTAGTTAGAAGAATGAAGATGAATAAGAGTTGTCTCGCATCGATTACAAAACAACTTTAAACGGATTGATTACATTCGCCATATTCAGTTACTCAAAAACCGCCCTGGAATAATCAAGCACGCTCCTCATATTTGTAATCATTATTTGTAAGGATTTGATTGTAGAAAAGAAGTGATTCGGTGGAAATAAATGTTCCCGTAAGAGAAATTCTATTAGGATAACTAATTTAATGACCTGAGCCATCCACCTCTCGTTTTGTCGTCTAAAGGTTATTCAATTGAAGCTAATATTTGACATTGATTGTGATAGATCTCGGCCAGAAAATGAGGTTGTTGGCAGAAATACATGAACTATATCGTTGACATATTCACTTGTGCATCTTGATCATCCATCTAAATTTTGTTCCATTCGGCAACCAGTCCAGTCTAATGTGGCCGAGTTATAGCTGCTTTAAGTTTTACAGAAGATGTTTTTTAGTCTCATTGGATGATTAATGTGCTGCAGTAACAACTTATTCTTATATTTAGGACGGGGAGAATAGTGATGATGATGATGACGATGATGATGATGATGATTACAGCGTCAACAATGTTTTTTTCTCAATATTATCAATTTACACATAAAAGTTACAATATCAAAAACAACAATACTGATAACGATATTATAGTTGACAACAACACCGGTATTGGCAAGAATAACCATATATCGTAATGCACTTTACATACTACTATTACTACTACTACTACTATTGCTACTATTACTACTACTACTAATAATAATAATAATAATAATAATAATAATATTATTAATAATTATTATAATAATAATAATGTTAATAGAGACAATCTCAAACAATGCTTTTATACATGTAGCAGGTTAATTGATCATCTTTGTATGATACAGAGTTTCTAACAAAAAGTTACACTAGAAGACTATTAAACGTTGATGTTTAAGTCGAATGAGTTCTAAGCATTTGCAAATGGACTGTTTAAGTTCGAGTCGAAATAGTACAGTGTACAAGATAGGAAACAATAATTACAAATCTGACGTGCTGAAATGTAATTTGGATCAAACAGGCTCAATGATTTTAGTGCATAAAGAATTTTGAAAAGCGATATATATCACCGTAATGGGTCCCCGTACAATAGAGGGTATGGGGTCATCAATAAAGGCTAATGATTAAAGTAAATTTGGTAAATGATACACAATATTACTGGCTTTACAAAAAAATAAAAATCAATCTGATAATAAAACAGCTGAGTAAAAATAAATCCTACTGGAATTTAAATTGAATATCCATTTTGTCAGTCGAAGGTTAAATTGTTTTCAACAGTTCGTGAATATACGGTATAGCCCCTTCGTAATTCACCTCTTCATCCATCCTTAATTTAAGAGCAAATTCTTGGTAATAGATAATTACTAGTAAATACGAATGTTAATTAACAAAAAACTCTGAAGATACTAAATGATGTAACGAACATATTTCGAGTAAGATATCTTGTCTATTTTCGTACAACTTAATCACCGATCCTAACATTTTATGGGAAATTGTAAATATTTTCTGCCTTGCTGTCTGTTATTGATGCAACAAAGATCATTTGTATTGACATACGCAACCTTATCACTCAAAATACAAATAATTGCACAGATATGTTTTATTGGAAAACATACAAATTAGTGAAACGAAGCATCTGATACAAGCTTAACGAACATATTTAGATTGAGGGCATCATAAGGCCAACCATATATTTGATTATATGACATATTTGGAATTGCAAATATCCCGTGATTGATGGAGTTTTACGGCTGATGATCATTACAAGTGTCATACGGTTAAGGCGAATTATATGCACATTTATATAATCTCAGATTCGCACCATCTGATATAAATGACCCACACATATTTTGACTGAGGTCGTGGAAGATGACGACCAGGAATATTAACACTTTAAGTTCTAATGGGAAAGGGAATTCGCAAATGTTTTTTTTTTCTTATATATTTGTGAAGGAATATTATAATACATTTACTGTGTAGTACTGCCACCAACATATACCAAGTGCAGACGGAAATAAACAAAACAAACATAAAAACATAACACAAAGGCTAAACGTACCGTTTTCAAAGAAGAAGATTTCATAATTCAGATACAATTTTTAAGTAACACTGTTGTATATGGAAAAGGTCAACATGTTTTAAATATCCATAACTTGGGCGCAATTCAAAGACATTACCAAAAAAAATGTACTCAATATTTTGAAACAATACTTTTTATTCTTATTTATTACATACATGTCAGTTTTGCATATTGCTTAAAAATTCAATAAACATGTAAACACAATTTCAACAATAATAAATTCATTTTACATACGTGTTATTTTTAGTACGAATACTTCCACTACGCACGTGGTAACCTGTTCTCAAGATATATATGCCCTTTGTGAACATAAGCATTGTGATATAATTTCTAAAAATAAACAGTCGTACAATTCATTTTATTCACGATTATCGACTAAAAGCAAATGCTGTCTTTTTCTAGTTACCAGTAGTAGAAAGCACAACACATCATTTGAAAAATCAAAGAAAGAAATATGTATTAACAGCACGTGCCTCGTTTAGATACATGATTTTGCTTCCGTTAATACATGGACGAATCTACTTAAAAAAAGTGCAGATAACATTATAGTACCAGTATCATGTACACAGTGACACCATTTTTGTGGAGAACACTAATGTTCGTCTGATTTTAAAATTTTCCAAAATAACGAAAGGCCACCATACGACACTTAAATATTGTTACTGTGATAAATATTGCATGGACGCAACCAACCAAATCAAAGCAGAAATCTACTCATGACAGGAAATGAACACTGTAGTGCCCCCTCAAGCCCCCTAGCACCCTAGAGATAACTTGTTATAAATACACATTGAACTTTACTACGAATGAACATTAGATGGATTACATAGTTCCCACTTTACAATAAAAGACACATTAGATGGACTCCATACTTCCACAACAGAAGTAAAACAGTAAAACATAGTGCTTCCAGACAAAACCGCATATATGAGCTATGACATTTCTGCAAGTATTCAGTGTGATTTACAATAGCAACATTTCCTTTAGTTTAGCACATATATGTCAACTAACTCTGGAAAACATCATGTAGGCATAGGCAATACAGATCAATTTAATTACACCTTTGTTTAAGTATCAATGTGGCATTTTGTTACAAGCAAAAATGTAGTACCTTCCCTTTAAAATACTGAGTGATACTTCATTTAATATACATCTTAATGTTTTAATAAACACGCTCAGAAAAAAATAGGATGCAGTACAGCAAGGGTATATTATACACATACGAATGTATCAGAATTGTCCTTATTGTGAAAATGTCTTAAACCGTTTTCATTTTCCGCTGAGTTATGTAAGTGCAAGGGAAGTAAACTAATAGATACCTTTGCTTATGGACCTTTGTCTCAGGCAAGTGTTGTCATTCTTTGCAAGCAATCACAGATATAAAGTAAATGTCACAACTACTGATATTAAGAAAACGTTCATAAAATTCACATTTGTATGATAAAATTTTATTATTGGAAGGACATAAAAAAAATCAATTTCTAGATTCTGTTTAATGTCACTCTGACTTTGAAATTGTAAAGTGTCTATCTCTACATCATGTTGTTAATGAAACATGTCGACTGAAACTTACAATGACTAAGACAGTATATCTGGAGAGAACATTTTATTTTAACTGAAGCTTTGATGGTCATTCCATGGAACATCACATCTATATTGAATTTCTGCTGAAGTTGTTTCTTTTCTTGTGTATTTCTATCGGGCTCTATATAGATAAAGTAAAACAATGTGACAACAAGGACAAAACAAATGTTACAAGGTAACAACACAGTTAGAGTAATGGTATCAATAAGAACGAAAGTAAAACGCAAAATACTTGTAAAAAGCAATGCCTGAAGAATCATATACATATACGCATGTATGCAATGCCTTTGCAGAAGGCATATCAACAAGAGAAATATCATTAAGAGCCCAAAAGAGGCAAGAGGACAAGAACCAAGGCAACTCAGTCTCAGTAGGTTTTGAGACCTGCCTGTCATGAAATCTTTAAACTGTCCGGTCAGCCGTCAGAAATGATCGAAAAGAACATTTCAGAAATTTGTAGCCCAAAGACCTGAATTCAGTAAAACAGCATGTATTTTCACTTAAGAGTACAAATACAGACACTTAAACTTAACATGTACAAGCATTTAGGTGATCGATATAGGGTCATTTTCACTTAAGAGTACAAATACAGACACTTAAACTTAACATGTACAAGCATTTAGGTGATCGATATAGGGTCATCGTATCTACGAAAGACCCATGGTGACATTTCAACTTCATTATTTCACGATTTCTGCTTCCTGATTTCACGATTTCCACTTCATGAATTCACGATTTCACGATTTCTGCTTCCTGAATTCACGATTTCCACTTCATGAATTCACGATTTATCGAAAAAAACTTCACGATTTCTTGATTTCACGATTTCATGATTTCACGATTTCTTGATTTCACGATTTTCATTTCATGAATTCACGACTTCACGATTTCTGCTTCCTGAATTCACGATTTCCACTTCATGAATTCACGATTTCACGATTTCTGCTTCATGAATTCAAGATTTCCACTTCACGAATTCTCGATTTCACAATTTCCACTTCACGAATTCACGAATTCACGATTTCCACATCACAAATTCACGATTTCACAATGGTGAAATCATGAATTCATGAAGTTGAAATTGTAAAATCGTGAATTCGTGAAGTGGAAATCGTGAATTCGTAAAGTGGAAATCGTGAAATCGTGAATTCATGAAATGGAAATCGTGAAATCGTGAATTCGTGAAGTGGAAATCGTGAATTCGTGAAGTGGAAATCGTGAAATCGTGAATTCTTGAAGTGGAAATCGTGAATTCATGAAGTGGAAATCGTGAAATTGTGAATTCGTGAAGTGGAAATCATGAATTCAGGAAGCAGAAATCGTGAAATCGTGAATTCATGAAGTGGAAATCGTGAAGTTTTCGTGAAATCGTGAATTCGTGAAATCGTGAATTCATGAAGTGAAAATCGTGAAATCGTGAATTCAAGAAGTGGAAATCGTGAATTCAGGAAGCAGAAATCGTGAAGTCGTGAATTCATGAAGTGGAAATCGTGAAATCAGGAAATCGTGAAATCATGAAATCGTGAAATCAAGAAATCGTGAAGTTTTTTCTTGAAATCGTGAATTCGTGAAATCGTGAATTCATGAAGTGGAAATCGTGAAATCGTGAATTCATGAAGTGGAAATCGTGAAATCAGGAAGCAGAAATCGTGAAATCGTGAATTCATGAAGTGGAAATCGTGAAATCAGGAAGCAGAAATCGTGAAATAATGAAGTTGAAATGTCACCACGGGTCTTTCGTAGGAAACACAATCCCTGTAAAACCTATCACAGCCGCTCTAACTCTGAGTCCTTTGATTCGATGGTTGCCGAACGGGACAAAATCCAGACAAATGATCCGGAATTCGCAGAAATGAATATGGGCAACGATAACAGCATATACATTTCTGCCAACAACTTCATTTTCTGGTCGAGATCTATCACAATCAATGTCAAATATTAGCTTAAAATCGGATATATTCTAGGCGGCAAAACGAGAGGTTGATGGCTTAGATCATTAAATTAGTTATCCTAATAGAATTTCTCTTACGGGAGCATTAATTTTCCCACGAATCTCTATTTTCAGAGTCTAGTCCTTACAAATAATGATTACAAATATAAGGAGAACGCTTGATTATTCCAGGGCGGTTTTGGAGTAACTGAATATGGTGAATGTAATCAATCCGTTTAAATTTGTTTTGTAATCGATGCGAGACAATTCTTTTCCATCTTCATTCTGTAACTAGAATTAACTGCAACATTTCTGTCACTGATGTATTATGTTTTTGTATGGTATTTTTGGCTGCTGGTAAAGATTTTAAGATACATCTTGAAGATATTACTCATACAATGAACTTACGTAATTCATCATATATTCTACTATACTTTCTTACTTTAAGGTAGTTCTGCACGTTTGATAAACCGGAAATATTAGGGTGACGTCATTATCCGGATAAGGTAGAATAAAGTCAGGTATACGGAAATGAAAATCATTCTATGACTAAATAGCAACCCGTTAATAAATTTATTAAAACTAAAGCTAGAATATGATATTAAAACGTTTGAACAAGCACACGGACCTATACATTTCATTTCACCGTATTATAAACCATATGTTTATATACCATTGCTTTATTCAAATCTACAGTTAGAAAAAATATACTGACAAAAATATCATCAAACTGTGACTTTCCCATAGACGCCCTTTATAAAAACTTGTGTATAATCCAAATTTTTCAACAAATCAGTCTCGCACAAAATCAAAAATTTATCCGCCGAGTTTTAAGTATATTCTGAAGTCTTAAAAATCAATTCTACGTTCCGAACGTGCAGAACTACCTTAAATGTTATACCCAATAACTAAAGTTCTGTAATAATCAGAAAAAAATCGAGAAAATGTGAAAATGATAGGTTTTTTTTTTCTGTTAGTTATTTGCAATTTGCTTTATAAAATATACTGAGAAACTGAAAATATAAGAAAAACATATTTTTATAATAATCATCGAAGTGATCAATTTTTTAAATAAATAAATAAATAAATACATAAAAGTGTTATTTATGGAGCGTAGCGTACAAGTTTGAATGCACTAGTGTAGGCATCCTGTTGCATAATTTGTATCAGTAATTTGACTTCGAAATGAGTTTTATACTTTATAATGTGCAATTATTTAATACCGTTCATTTTCAACGTACATGTGTATTCATTTGAATACGTAATTATCAATTCCTTCTAATTCATTTACCTAGAAAGATACAATGTCGTCGAAAAATCAATGAAAAGGTAAAAAAAAAAATTATGGGAAAATAGTGTACGAAGCATAATTGTGTAAAATGCACAAGCTTTAGACCTTCTATCATTTTTCACAGTACTGGATTTTCATAACGGTATTGTAGAAGTTTGTCAAAGAATTTCACCAACCTAAAAATTGTAAGCATTTACTCCAAATACTAATGCCTACGAATTTTCTGAGGACCTCTTTCATCCGGAAAATATCACAGACGTCTTATAAAGACACAATATATTGTCTGTCAAAACGCGTCTATTTGTATGATGACAGCGTATGTTCCGAAACACTGCTTTAATCAAAATATTTCTAAATTGAATACCAAAATACGACAGGGCGTATTAACTTTAATTTACAGAGTCGCTCACTTCTGAAACACGATTTGTGTTCTTTGCTTTCTCCCTGACAGTTACTGATTGAACCAATGTGGTGGAACATGTCTCCTTCATTTGGACCCTAATTAGGCGGCTTTTCAAGCTTTTATATGAAGCTTGGCGGAAGAAATATGAGTTTAAGAAGAAATGTCAAAATGAACAAACACAGACAGATTGTTGCGGTTTTCTTTTAGAACATCTTCCGTGATTTCTATGAACGAGAGTTTTGTGTTTGATTTGGAGGCAGCACATGCCATGCTTTCGACGACGGATGTATTTCAATATATGATTAACGTTCAAGCTAATAGTTATAGTAGGATAAGTAAAAAAAATAAAAAGAACAAAAAAATGTCAACACATTATCAAAATAGGAAGGCCGAAAGTTCAAGTCTATAAATTTGTGCTATTTAAAAACTAGTGGTTAAGCTCATCTGCCTTTTCATGCCTGTTTTAGAGCTACAGAAAACAGAAAAGCATTGCTTCAGATAAGAATGTACATTTAGCAATGCTGCCATTTATTATTTGAACACCGTCAATTTTAAGATGAGGTTCTAACAAAATATACCAAATAAACGATAAGAATGTGAATACATACCTTTAATACTAATTGCTTTTGATATTTGCAAGAAGGTCTTTATTTTGTTTTTCTCTATTTTCAAATGATGTGAGATGTCCAAAATAAGTTATTCCTATCGAAAGGTTTTTGCATAGCAACTATGCAACGTTTGCACTGGGAATATTTAAGAATGTTATTTTTTTTACTATTTCTTAATTTAATATTTAATTATCAATATCCTTAAAATTATTACTATTATTATTATTGTTGTTGTTGTTATTATTATTATTATTATTATTATTATTATTATCATTATTGATTCTGATGATGATAATAAAATAAATCTATTATTATTGGCAGAAAGGAAAACATTTTTAAACCTTACAACTATTTTTTATTTATTTAATACAACTAAGTAGTATGCACCTACTTAATGACAAACCGGTCAAAGGTCAAAATTATTTTTAAAGTAATCTAACTATTGACCGGCAAGCCATTCAGTAAGTGCTTTATTACATGACATCAGAAATAAAGAAGAATAAGACCTTTTTATTGACTTAAACTGTAAACAGTTTCTTGCCGTACATGATTTACAATGTATACAATTGATAAATAACATTTTCAACATTATAATATAATAAATTTACATATCTTTTTCTTCAAATTTTGACTGTAGCTCAGTATCACTTAGCCTTAGTGCTGAACCATGGGCCAGTCAATAGTACAAACTATAGACCGCCGATTTATATAAAGAGTCACATAAAAATAGATATTAGTATTATAATTTCTCTTATATACGCATCCTACAAAAGTAAATAATATATTATGATATATTCATTTCAATTCGGATTCATTAAACAGCCTTAGAACACAAAATGCAAATTGGATAATTGTATTTTCAACAGAAAATAATTAATCAAAAAAGAACAAAAGCTCAATAAAAAATGAAGATAGCCTGGAGTTATTTGAAAATTGTTATGAATTCAGAAGTTTAGCCGAGCGTATGCATGAATATTTGAAAAATGAGAAGTTAGCCACCCTGTAGAAAGCTTAGCCTTTAATCAGAGGTATTCCGAATGCTGGGGTCAAATTGTTTAATTAAGAAAACTAACGTGTTTCTTGAGCGAGCCTTTTCACATATGCCGGGGACAATAGGGGTCAGCTCTGTAAATCTTTTCCCGACAGTTAAAGCGTGACAGGGTATTGTTCTTGCGCGTAAAGCACGTGTAGCCAATAATGAAAACTTTGATCGACATTCGCTCAGGCCTAAAACATGTTTTTGTACCATCTGTTCGTCTAGTGCTTAACATAGCCCTGAGACCACGGATTCTAGTGATCGACTTATTGGGAAATAATGAGATACTAATTATTCTAAAGTATAGCGTAAAATGTTGCATTTTATGTCGATTACAATATGTTCATCGACATTTTTGTTTGAAACGTTTTATTTATTTCGATTGCAACATTGACATTTTTGTTTGTCAGAAATATTATTAAATTAGCAATCTAACCGTTATGTAAGGTGAAATATTAACAGGGTGCTGTTTTGAATGATATTCATAGTTTGGTGCGTCATTTTATCATTTGCTGACCATTGTCTATGGAATCATTGTTGAAAATAGAGAAACAATTTTATTAGACAAGAGCGTATGAATTTTCACGCGTTTAATAGTCACTGATTTACTATCCGCTATTCCCCATTAACGAAAAAAAAAAATGACGGCCTGTGTACATGGAACTTTCATCGTTACCTTTTCAACAATATATATCTGTTACGATACAGTTTAACTTAAAATTCCAAGAATAATTAAGAATTGAATGTTGAATAAGTAACTGGTTACAGACTCGCTAGAAAAATATGTGATGGTCTCGTACTCATAGAGAATGAAAAAAAGAGATTCTGGATTGCTGTTCCCGATTCTCTAGAAAAACCGCGATTAATTGCTTGCTTAAATTTTAAATGTGGAATTAGTCACTGCATGGTATACATGTAAGTAACGTGATTATTTGTATCCATGTAAGTAACGTGTGTACATGAAATAACAAGTCATATTGTTGAAACTATTTTCAAGCACGCGATAAGTTTTTGCATTACAATGTTTTTTATGTGTTCGATTACAAATCTAGATAATATATACATCAATGAAATTAATACATTGAAATTATGTCCCTTGTTATAGGCCGGTATGTCTATTACTTACAGCGCCATGTACATTATTAGTGACTATAGTACGCACAGTGTTGTGTACTATCAATGAGTAATGTTCATTGAACACTACTTTTAATTAGTGTAGAATTTCAGTTAAAGAGATGTAATTAAATTTCATATCAAAACTTTAAGATAACAAAAAAACTTTCCTAGAAAGATAACATTGTTAATGAAAACGTATGAAAGCTACATATCGTCACTTTAGCGTAAAAAGTGAATAAGTCCTTCTTTAAGTCAATGCAGTTATCCACTTTTTGCGTTGAGATGACGATATCTTCACATGATTCAGGCTACTATGGCCCGTGACATTCATGCGAACTACCTAGCACATTAATTATGAGGTATCGGTGTGAAAATAAATCAGGTCATGATTCCTACATGGCTCCTAAAAATTTAAGTTACTAATTATTCAAAATCCGCAGTAAAACACATCAGTATTTATCTTGATGATGAAATCTTAATGAAATAATAAATGTCCGAGTAATTTTTGCGGTGTAAGCATGTCGTAAATTTTCATTTCTAAGAAGAATATATGTTGACTAAGATTTATATTTATGACGAAAATAAATGTATCCCTGCCATCTGCAAGACAAATCAGCTTGATATATCTGTCATTTAATACACGATTTACGAGTAATGATGGTTTACTAGTAAAGTTTCAGGCTAACAGACCAGCAAATATTTTTGGGCAAATAGGAAACTATTTGTAAGACATTCAGCTTTTTTTCATTTTCAGAATTATGAATAAGATTGACAAAGTTTTCAATTCGGCAAGCCGTCAGTTATTTTCTAGTGGATAGTAGTTAGGTAACCAGTTACTTATTACAGTTACTTATAAGACATACATTGTTTTGTTTTTATTCTCTGGATGTTACTTAGATTGCACTATAACAGTGTCTGTTGATAGGCGGCAGTAAACAGTTTTCAGCTGTTATAGTGTCGAATTGGCCAGGATCAAATTTACAAATAAGAGGCAATTTACGGATTGAAGTGCATATTTGAACTTTAAAATAATAATAATTGCTAGAACTGAAGTTTCACTTATTTAAAGAAAATTAGTTGAGTAGCCTTGATGTTGAAATTATGACGTAATGACTTGCAGCTGCGAATACATGCCTCCGCTGAGCTAGCTTAAAGTGGAGTTGTCATTTTAGTAGGGACCTCAGGAAAACTGAAATAGTGAAAAAACGGTACGGATGGCACATATATTTGAGCTTATTTTCAGATTGTACAGTGTTACCGGAGTATGAGACCGTGTAGCAGTTGGGGCTATCATTTGCAGGAAATTTTCTGCAGCGATTTGAAAATTGGCAAATTTAGCTTTTTTTCGTCATCAGTTTCCGCGACCGGGAGAGCACAAAATTCAGGTCTTGTAAACAGAAAACTAGATATTAGAGATGTATTGCAGATGGTTTGTAACGACGATAGACATGCAGTCATGTTAATGTTGCAATATCTTTATTTCAGGTGTGTGGTTACAGACTTTTGTGTGAGGTTTTGAAAGTTAAGTAGGCGACTCAAGGCCGAGACGCCCTGTAAACTGTTTAGCCTACTGCCTCTATGATAGCAAAGTTCTTTTTATTAAATAGGTTACGACTGCGTTTTCCAGGCGTACAGATCGTCAAATATTTTCTAGCTAATAGGGTATAGCAGTTACATATGCGACATTTATTTTTTCATTCTAAGGCTTTGAGTTAGATTTGATTAGACTGTAACAGGATTCTGTTGATAAAAAATATGAGTATAAGGTGAAATAACCATAACATAATACGAGATAATGATTTTTAAATCATTGATTTATCTCCCCGTTTGCTATCTATTTTGCATTGTTAAATTAGAACATTTAGATAGTATGTGGAATGCTTTGCATTCGTTATGATGTCTAGTCTACATAAAGAATGTTTGACACTACTTTTCTGTTGTTCAAGGGTGACTTACAATGTAACCTCCAGGTAAAGTAACTCGTGTCGATATATTAGCAACGACTTAAACAGCTTCAGTATCATATATCTCGTTGGAAACTAGTTTCAAAACGATGCACTGCCATTGGTCAACTTTTAGACTGTGTCCAGTGATAACCTCTGAATACTGTTCTGCAAAGTTTTAACACAAGTTTTACCCTGTGACCCTATGGTGACGCTTGATATGTGGCCTTTCGGTACTACACCGGGCTATGTAACCGAGAATCACAAGTTCGAGAACCCACTGATCAAACGTCTAACTTGAACTTCTTTTGGATAAGCTGAAGTTTCCATTTAGGGCGCTTTTATTTCGACATGCAGAAGGAATTTGAAATTCATGTGTCTCCTGCACCATCAACGATCCCCTAGAACTCGTAAGTAACTCATATTCTTCTGGAAAAATATGCAATACACACAACCACCAAAAAATGTTAAAACACACGTGTTTCACATTTTACCGTTCGTGGATAAAATATACGACAGTACCATCATGAGGAACAGTCGGAAAAGGTGCAGTTTAACTTCTGTAAATATCACATTTGAAGAGTAAACACTTCTCTATAAAAGAAGATATTTTCCTCCCCGTGAGATAAAGTAGTAAGTAAACAAGACAGTCTGAAAGACAGCTATATCCCCCGCCACTGTTATGGATAGTGAAAGGGTATTAAGTGGAAGCATTGACGTAGTTATGACGACATCAATGAATTCGAAAATCCTTCAAGGGGTTAAGGAGACACAGAGCAGACACAAAATGGAAAGCTCAAACCTTGGACCTTGAGTCGTGACCTTGACCTTGAGCCAACATGGCTGACTCATAAATTCTGCACATCGTCTTGATGAGGTGATCATTTGACTTAAGTTTCATGAAAAATTTTCAAGGGGTTTAAGAGATACAGAGCTCAAACCCTTGACCTTGAGTTGTGACCTTGACCTTAAGCCGTCATGACTGACTTATAAGTTCTGCACATCGTCCTGATGAGGTGATCATTTGACCCAAGTTTCATGAATATCCTTCAAGGGGTTTAGGAGATACAGAGCGGACACAAAATGGAAGGTTCAAACCTTTGACCTTTAGTTGTGACCTTGATACAGAGCTCAAACCTTTGACCTTGAGTTGTGGCCCTGACCTTGAGCCGACTCATGAGTTCTGCACATTATCTTGATGAGGTGATCATTTGACCCAAGTTTCATGAAAATCTTCCAAGGAGTTCAGGAGATACAGAGCGGACACAAAGTGGAACGCTCAAACATTTGACCTTTAGTTGTGACCTTGACCTTGAGCCGACATGGCTGACTTAGGAGTTCTGCACATTGTCATGATGAGGTGATCATTTGGTCTAAGTTTCATGAAAATCCTTTAAAGGGTTAAGGAGAGACAGAACGGACACAAAATGGACCTTGAGTTGTGACCTTGACCTTGAGCCGACATGGCTGACTCATAAATTCTGCACATCGTCCCGATGAGGTGATCATTTGACCCAAGTTTCATGAAAGTCCTTCAAGGGGTTTAGGAGATACAGAGCGGACATAAAGTGTTACGGACGGATGGACAGAAGGACGGAAGGACGGAGACCATTCCTATAACCCCCACTTGTGGCGGGGGATTAATAATCTCTCAAGAGAAACATTCTCTGTACAGCAAAAATACTGTTACATTGCGGTAAGAGAGTATTTAAAGTACAGAGAAGGGCATTTGTTAGCCCTTAGCGTCCCTGCTTTGGGTGTACGTGAATGCCCAGTCAGCACAAATGTATTACATTACACATAAGTCAAACTGTGCTACAGTCAAGCCTAAAATTTCAATATCATCATGTCAACCAAACAAGGGGTATGGAATATATGTGACTGGATTATCCTTTGCAGAGAAACAAGAAGTTTTACCAAATAAGATAAATGATGTTTGGGTTACATCTTAAATATAATTACAACAGGCTATTGTCTTTTTATATCATTTATCAGGCTCAGTTGATATGGGCAGAAGGACTCGGTAAGCCTCGCCGCGTCCAACCCGTATTAACCTCGCCTTATAAAACTAACATCAAAAAGACAGTAGCCTGTTGTTCTCTATTAAATGAAATCTTCCTTGTTTCTAACAGTATATACACTCTAGAGAGGTTGCAACTTAACTGAACGTTCACCCACACAGTGTCAGTACTTGACCATTTTTTTTCAGTTAAATCACATCAAATTTATTAACAGATATTTGTGCTAAATTAAAATGCCTTAACAGTTAGAAAGTGGATAATCAATAAAAAATAACTTTGAAATACATCAATGCGTTTATAAAAATTCTTGAACAGCTATTAATATTTAAAATGTACATTGGATATACTGAAACTTGAATTATAGATGCGACCAGAAAGTCATTTTAACGTGATCATTTACATACACGTGGTTTTGGAGCTGCGACAAGAGAAACACAATCATAGAACACTGATGTAGTTAATTTATTTTGGTGTTTTAAAAGGTTTCTGTCCTGTTACGAAATACATTTAGGAAGAAACAACAAACAAAATATAAAAACGAAAATCTTAATAGCGTAATAATAACACATAATGTAATTCAACAGTTCTCACGCAGTCTTTATCAATAAACGAATTAAAGGTAGACAAATCATTAACTTTAACGCACCAGTATTTTCAAAAGTGATTTATGATCGTAGAATAAATTCGCTGATTTCCTACTGATATAGTATTGATGAAATTAAAGTTTGCAATTAATTACTTATAGTCAGAAAGGGATGTCTCTTTCTATAAAAAAAATGCAAGTTAAGTTATAACCGTCAAAAATCAACATAATATATGAATAACTTTTGTGTTGGCACAGCAAACACGTTCCAGCAATGTAAAATGACCAGTATATTCTTTGTAATGTCTTCTACCTATCTCCCAGACTTTCCGAAAATAATCTGTTGCACTTTGTCGTTTTATGACTGGCGGATAGGCCAATAGACCAACGAACGAAAGGACAAAATAAAACCGTGTGCATATAATTCCATCTATGTAATCATTTCAACGCAAAATCTTTAGATTCTTTTAAAATTCATGATGAAATATCTTATTCCTTTAGATTTATCACAGAATTAAGTTTATGTCATTTTTTAAAGTTCTTATGGGATACACGTTTTAAGGTGGAGGACGAGAGAAAAGACGGCGGCAAAATAGACGGGGACAAACTAAAAGTTCCCTCACATCAGTGGTGGACTAATAAAATAAGAATAACCGTGCAAATGGTGATGAAAATTTATCGTGTCTCCAGCTAAACTGATAAAACATATATATAATTCCATGTTATTTTCAAAAATACCCGAAAGATTATTACAAACACGCAGGGAAATATCTAGAAAATCTACTGTAGACGAAGGATCAGCCGTTTTTTAATACAAAACAGTCTGGCTTTCATATATTTCAGCAGTTGTTTTTATTTGGCACATTGTGATCTTGACTCCACATACTGTTTTTTAATAGAACCTGTTCTTTACGTATGTGACGTCATATGACGTGTCAAGTGATGACGTTCCTTAAAAGTTTCCTTACACACGTTACACTGTAGTTTATCTTCTCGCTTTTTCTTAATTGGATCAAACTCTCGTTTATGATGAGATCTCATGTGATAAACGAGATCACTGGTCATACGGAATGTCGCGTTACACTTGGCGCACCAGTTCTGTGCCAATGATACGGGTTGTATAGGCCGTTGGACCATTGTGGGAGTGGCCGTCTGTAGGATTTTTTCAACCATAGGGTTGGCAGTTGGCATGAAAGGTAAATGGGACTTCCTTAATTGTTCCATTAACATTTGTTTACTGAACATATCTCCATTTTGTAGATTTCTAATGGCCTCTTGGTTTATGTTACCTACAGGACTAACCATCTGCGGTTTGTTGACAGCCGACACTTGCACGCGCTCAGAATACACGCGCGGGTCTAAGTAAGAGTGTGCAACAGATGAAACTGGAGCCATCCAGCCAGGACTCAACATTCCAAGCCCGACAGGTAAGCCGTTTGTCACTGAACTTTGTGGCAACATGCCTTTATTATATAAGTGTCTTGCAATTATTTCATGTTCCTTGTGTAAGGTCATCTTCGTTTCATTCAAGCTATGTGAATGTTTATTGGAGAGCTGAATATCTTCAACTGGTGAAATGTTTTCCCTTACAAAAGATTTTTCAACTTTTCGAAAAGCACTGCCTATATCTCTAACCGCAGTTTGTCCGATTGCATTTATAGATCCAGGGGAGGTACTTTTTTCATGACTAGTTCCAGGTGTTTGCTCATTGTTATTTTCCTCCCTTGTTTCTAAAAATAGTTTCTTTCTTTGCAAGTCAATAGGATCAGTCTCTAAACTGCGCTTTAATCCTTTTGAATCCTTATTCATTGCAAGTTTATCCGTCCCTGACTCTCCTGCAGAATTACTGTGACTGGCTGTTGGCGAGAGCGAGATGTTGCTGGAATATTGACTTCCGGCGACCTTTGTGCACCGGAAGCGTAGATGCGCCATCAGAGGAAAGATGTAACGGAACTTTTCACCACACTTGTCACAGACAAGTTTTGTGTCATTGTCTGAAAATTGGAGAATAAAATTAATTTCATTAGCTAGAGAGCATCGACACAAGTATGTGTAGTATTTACCTTCCGTTGTTTTTATTTATGTTGCAGAAGGAAAATAGTTGTTACTTAGTACCCAAAACGTGTTGAACAATTGTTTTACAGATACATGTTGAAGTAATTTTATTTCAAGTAGGAAAAAAGTATTAAATTAGGGAAAGAATATCTCGTTATGTATTACTTTATCAAAGTATTGATCAACATTATCACATTGCAATATTAAAATATAATAAAAGTACGCAAATGTATTGTTTGAAATTTTAAAAGTTTCTGCGTTACGAATGGCAAATATTTAGAGAAATTAAACTGTTGTGAGTTAGATCGAGGTACTGCTTAAGCTTATTTGAATTACTCTGAAGTCGGCTACATCGAGAAAATTAACGTACTGATGTCATTTGAGGATATGCAGTTATGACTTCATTAATTTGTAGTTCGAACCAAACTTATAGGTTAAGTGTAAAATACATTAAGCACCTCTACCCTTGCAGACATCGCTTGATCCACAAAATCCATGAAAGAGTGTTTCGTGGATTTCAAATTTATTTTACAAGATCAAGTTGTATGTCATTCTAAAGGTCTCCAGGTTTAACAGAAACTGTTGTAATTTCAAAGCTATTTTAAACCTTTAGCCTGCTAAATTTCTAAAATGGAAAGGTCCATCATTCAATTTTGGCAATGCCATTTATAATAAGAAGAGGTGTTCACTGAAAATTTACTGACTTTACTTAGTCTGTTTTGGTCGCAAAGGCAGAATCACTTGCCGCCAGCAGGCTGAATGTTAACATTGTCAATTACATGAACAAAATGCACTTTCCTTACTTAAAATTCTGAATTTTAAAAAATTTCGAAAAAAGAAATTCAAAATTGTACAAAATGCTTACGAGTAAGTATATCACTAAAAATAAAGTCAAATTAAAAAAATTATAAATCTATTACGTCAAAATCGTTTAACATAGTAAACGAAACAAGTCTGAAAATTAAAAATATTATCATATTACGAATGCTGGAGGTCGTTAGAATGATGTAAGATATGAATGGTATTGACCTATAGTCTAATAACAGAGAGGTTAAGGAAAATTCTTGTTACTGACATTTTTGTAGTAAATTTTGACATTAAAACTAAATATGACCAACCTTCTCTCTGGACGATGTTCGACAACGGTATCTCAAGAATCTGGGCAAAGTCCTTGCTATACCAAACCAACAATTCTTCGCCGGCTCGAATAATTCGGAGTGTTCTGAAAATGATAATAAAGTACTTATTAAATTTAAAACACATGGTCATAGCCGCTGCGGTTGTCTCGATTCTCGGTCCAGTATAATTACAGAAACGCTTTTTCTTTTTGTTCTGGGTAGCCGCGGTTAAATATCTATGAAAACTTACATGTGTTCTGTAATGTAAAAATTTGGAAAGAGACGTTTTAACCATAGCTGCCATTTCTGACATGTTCTCAGCTGTGCAGTCGGTAAAAGTTAAATTAGTAAGCAGTCAATCGATAAGTGGTCAGTTGGTAAGAGGTCAGTCGATAGTACAGTCGGAACTATATCTTGAATTACGTATGTGAATAATATTTATAATGAGATATTTCAAACCACAATTTCCCTGTATTATGTTCAGTTCTATCACGCCCCTTTGCCAACCCTATCTATTGAATTATTTATTAATAACCGGATAAATTTTAATTCTAAGACATTTCAAGTACTGAAAACGTGTTATAAATACAGTATGTGCATGCACATAGACTACTTATCCAACTTAAGTGTTCAGTGTTCGTCGTAAATGCTTCCTATTTGGCAATGGAAGAAATGGTTGCTGTTATCAGATTTTGAGAAGAAAAAAAATAAAATCCACATCGAAAAAGAAGTTTATTTAGTTTATATTTTCAGAAATGTATTAATCAAAACATGGATTTCTTTCATTATATTATGTATTTTGTTGCCCTTTTTTTTTTTGGATAAAATGATCATTTGAAACTATGATACTAGCAGTAAAATAGTAAAAAAACTATATTATATTTTTTTAATAAAATCCAATTTTGAATAAAATATCTTTTATATATGAGTTTTGTTATCATATAAAACCATCACTTAAATGATTCATAAAGCTATACTGAAATAAGTTTGAGTCATTAAGGATACTATAACAAACATTGTTTTTAAATTCCAACAGATGACCAATGCAGAAAAAAAAATTAAATATCATTCATAGAACAGATTTGTAACATAATTTCATTCTTTTCTAAATAATTAAAGGGTCCTGACCTTTATATATGGTACTTCAGTAATATTTAAGTGCTTGAATGCTGATTATGTACGCAACATTTATATGTTTCAGCGACATTACCTATAAAATATATTTCCATCCTTCATGTAAGCCTCCATATTCTGTTCATCTACTGTACGAGCCGGGTGTACGTACGGCAGCCAGGTGTTGCCCAATACAGTGTCATTCAGATTAATCTGAAATATATAGAGCATAATATAAGTACAGATTATATTAACCTAAATGATTTATGCTGGAATTTCTACAAAATAAAGAGAGGAAAATGACCGTTCAAATTAACATGTAAAAATGATAACCTCACTCAGTGGAAAAATATACGAAATGTTAAACTTAGCTATTTATACCATTTTCCAGTGGCAGGCAAAATATGATAAGAATAAAGTTAATACTTTCAAATGTATAAAAATAATTTTCAGCGAGAGTATTAGTGTTTGAAACAGAAACATCACTTTTAAAAAGTCATTTTGTTTTTCTGAGTTTCTACATCATCTGACGGAAATGTTGATGTTGTGTTAAGAAATGATTTTTAAAAAATTCAATTTAATTTTGTAAAATTTGTTTTTATGATTAACAAAATATCTGAAAATAATCGTGTAGAAATTTAGTAAGAGAGTAAGATAAACAGCCAACAATGAAAAATGTTCACTGCTTTATTGTTACGAAACATGTAATATAGTGTTCGGTACGATCCTCGGTTTCTCATTATATACCGCAGCATAAAATACGGACTGCGCAAGCAAGGTAGTTACTGTACTTGAGAAGATTTAAGCAAGACACATGTGTTCAAGTCCTACACCAAAGAGTTAAATCTATTAAGTACATTTATCTTCAAAGATTACAAAAACATCGAGTGCTTCAAAAAAGGTCAATAGACAGAAAAAATATTTCATGAAATAGTTGGTACGAACTCAGTATTAATCAAAAGATATCTAGTGATGATGATATTACCTTTACACCGCCGGTGTCATGTCTGTCGTCGGCGGTAAGGTATCCTATAAAGTGAGATTGTGGTATATGTCCGACGGCTGGAAACGGGCCGTAAATCCGACCGTAATCTACGTCAGTTTCAGCAGTTACTCCCATGTCATTCTGAAAAAAAAGAACAGATAAAATTAGATATATCACACAAATGAATACAAAATATATACATGTATAATATTATATTTCTTCTAGGTTTAATAAAGACTAGATAAAATAGTAAACAAAAAGTTTTTTTCTGTAACTATAAAATAAGAAACTCCTTTTGAATGCCAAATATAGTAAGCGTAAGTGTTTTAATATATTACAAACGAACTAAATTCTCCATTTGATTGTAAGGTCAAAAATATCAATCGTGCTAAACAAAGTAACATATGCATAACTTGAAGATGTAGAGAGCAGCCTACCAATTAAGAATTTTCCCTGATCGCAAATCGGCAAAAAGGGACCGACCACAGGCTCTCAAAACGGATCACTTCCGCTTACTTTGATATCAAAAACACCAGTCCACTTAACATTGAAAAGGGATAAGTTTCATCCCCCTTATATGAATGAGCGATGATGATGCCAGTGGCTTAACAAGACTTTAAATGTTGGTTTTGACCACGAAACCAGAACAAATCCGAACAAAGCGATAATGATGGGCTCACGTGACCCCTGCTGTCACATGATTAATGACGTGTAGATAATGATTGAAGATGTTTTAAGCATCTGCTGAAACGTGAACCTCCAATTAAAAACAACTTTAGGATTACAAGATGTCCAGTATCAAAGTGGAATCGTCATGTTTGTCTTTTTTCTTTCTTTTTTTTAATATATAAATATATATATATAAATTTGAAGCAAATGAATTACTATAAAAATAACTATTTATTTGATACGAGCTAAATATGTCTTTCTTGAATTCCATTATTTTGTCTTTGAAATGTTTAAATCGCAGATGTTTGCAGACGACAGCAGAAGTTAGCTACATTGTGTCCACTTAACGTTAAAAAATGAAATGAAAAGTATAATCAGCCATTAACATTGCCATTTTTTCGTGCAATATTACTCTAAACAGGAACTACGTAAGTGAAATAAGAACATTTTGTTTGTTTTTACTTCCTGTAGTTTGCATTCTTAATTGCATTTCAGCATGCCATACTGCAATAATAACAACACAATTGTTTCAATCTAAATGGCTAACTCTCTAATATTGGTATATGTGACTCGATCCTTTTGCTTTTTTATATATTGCGTTAATGTATTCTTGCATTTATTACTTTGTTTAACCAAATTGCATTTTATTCTGAATTAAAGTATTTATATTGGCAAAACTGATCGAATTAAACATAATTTTCTGGCTTTATTCATTAAAATCTGGTCTCGTACTAAATTGAGCTAAGTCAAACTCCTCCCCTTCCCAACCAAGTATATCCTTAAGACTTAAAAGTTTAAAGTTATATGTCATTAATACATACATTCAATTATTTCATCCACAGTAGCCCCAGAGTATATAATTTATTAACCTTTCAACCCTTAATTTTCAAAACATAAATTATAGTAAAGATAAACAAAATCTTTTCAAACGAAATTCGGACACCTTTATAAACATCTAAATAAACTTTGATTTAATATCAAATGCAATCATTTACATAAAATGAATCGTAACATATTTGTCTACCACTTGTAACAAATTAGGTCCATTCATCATAACACCTCTGGGCGTACAACAAAATTACAGGCCCGGTCCCTAACTCGAGGTTGGGGTCGTGACAGGTGTTGTAAAAATTACAGGCTTAAAATGATGTTAGAACGAGTAACAAAAGTTTCAATTACATCGTATTTCAACAGCAATATTTTGAGAACAGAATAAATCAAGATAAGATAAATGTACTGTATCTTTTTTTTAAATAACTCTTATAAATATGATATTTGTCCGCGAGGCACAGCTGATGTTAGACAAATGTATAAAGATGTTTAGATAACACGTGATTTAAAGTCCAGAACATAAGAAAAAAACATACGTTCACCATAAAGTCTTACTTTATATTAGACATATTATATCTAAAGAGAATATTAAGCAAAGATTAAAATAATATATTTTGGTAAACGAAGATAGAAACTCGTTTTAAAATATAAAGCTTATTAAACTTTAAAAACTAAGGAAATAAAAGATTATTAAAGTGCTGAAATTATTTTAAACAGAAAAATACGTGGGAAAAGAAAATTTAGATTAAGAAACAGTAAATATAACGAAAAAAAAACTAAATTAAGCTAAATCAGAAAATATGTCGCAACTTACCAATGAAAATGACGTCGGTTTATACGACTCCTTTTGTATCACAATTTAAAATCCTTTGGAATTTCTAATCTAAACGCAATTCTTTTAAGCACAAGACATCTGAGAAATATGCGGGTATATTCAGTTCGCAAATTAGAAATTAAAACGCTCTGGGAGTAAAGTATGACAATTTAAAGATCAGTGTTTATTTCAAAAAACAAAATCGCTAGGCCCGCATAATCTCCCATTGAAAGTAATCTTCCTTCGCCTCGTTTTTATCTTTTAGGGAGATACAATCTATGACCGTATTGTCTTTACCGAATACCAGTTTTAAGAGCAGCTTTAATTTCCATATCGGAAACGAAGAGACCATAAGGAGGGTTCTTTAACCAATCGTTTGTTACTTGTTAGCGATATGTTAACGCCGGCCGCCACAATTTGGCGCTCACTCCTCCCACTTGTTTTAATGAGCATTCGGTATTGGATGTGGCGAGATGTAAAGATACAATAGCTTTTGATGTATCTCTTGCTTTGGCGTATTCGTAACACGAAATTATAGTTTCATTTCTTCACATATTTGGATTTCGTATTAGTCGCCGATACATTGTAACATCACTGAAGATTTCTAGGCACAACAATTTAACACATTAAATATATTTCTTAAATTGATTTTTCTCACTGTTTTGCAATCATAATTAAATGTTTGATTGTCTTTATGTACCAATAACTTCTCGTTCAATTCCTTAGGTGTTATCAAAACACTTCCAATGGTTCTTTTCTAAATAATGCAATTCTTAGAAACTAAACGGTGTGAAATGATAATGCTTTTTGACGAGTCGATTTTATACACGGACTGCCATAGACATCTTTGGATTGCAATATATCGCGAAATAAAGTGATCCCGTTCAAGAAGTAGCAAGGTTGTTATAACTTTAAGGTCGAATGTCAAAGAACATTCCTTGTCAATTTGTAGCAATGATCGAGCCGTTTGTCAATGTTGATTTTTATTTCATTTTAATGACAATATTTGTCAAAAGGTGCATCACAATTCGAGCTTCATTTAATCCTGGAATTCAATCTCTTAAATCTCTATAATGGTCACCACACTATTCATGCTCAAACTAAAATCTAATTACCATGAAAATTGAATTGGAATACCTTGTTTTCGAAATAGTTTTAGCACTCTTCATAACCCGATGATTCTTACGATGCGCCGAATTCGCCCTTGCGGCTGGAGAGCCAGGAACACTTTATGTTCATCCGGGCATATGTGAAGCGCCAATACGAGGCTAATTTCTATTTTGTCTTCGCATGTTTGAGAGACTGTTGGTGTTAAACTAGGGATCACGGAAGTGCCCTTCGGAGAGATTAAAGTTTTCAGATCAATAAATGAGGCTTGTTAAGTTGTTTTTCAACCATCTGCCAATTCCAGTATGAGACAGCGTGAGGCGGGTATCCGGCGGCATTTTACTCAGCAATGTATTTCGTAAATGAACTGAAAACATTATGAAGGCAATACGCTTTATTCGTCATTTCATAAAAAATGGAAGAAGGTAGCAAAACTATTTATCAATTTCTAATTATTTTTATACATTTGGATTAGGCTAATAAAGAAATTACGTATAAAATTGTTTAAACGGAGATAAGTAGTTCCAGTTTAGCTTAGCAAAAATAACATGAAAGCAACTGAGAAAGCATTTAGTATTGAACCAGTATAAGCAATACGTCTGCAAGCCGTTTGTTTTTAGGAATACTCGAGAAGTATGCAATAGTAAAAATACAAAATGTACATAAAGATAGCTAAACGTTTACTTGAAGCAGACCTGAGTTTTAGTACAAAGAAGAATAAAACAA
Organism: Mercenaria mercenaria; assembly: GCF_021730395.1. Classification (NCBI taxonomy): domain Eukaryota; kingdom Metazoa; phylum Mollusca; class Bivalvia; order Venerida; family Veneridae; genus Mercenaria; species Mercenaria mercenaria. The sequence continues at coordinate 49,819,392 of NC_069362.1, forward strand.
AGACAAAACCCACTGTGTGGTAACTTACATATATTATGTTATCTTTAAGTTCAGCAAATTTGAGTCTTAAATCGTCGGAGCATCTAATGTTGATGTTTATACATAGGCGTACACTTTCGGCCTTGGAATTTCAACGTTTAACTATCAAATATAACCGACCACGAAAAGCAACACAGATGCGGTGGGCATTCTTATTCTATTACCTCAAAATTACAAATGGTTGGTTTTATTGTAGCATTAATTACTATGGACCATGTAATGAAACCATAGCGTATTGTTCTCTAACAGACCATTGCGCTAAAACACCGCCATCAATTAATGATCTATTCCAGTAGGGGGCGACAAGTTAGTCATTATTAGAGGGTATTATGAAGATGTATAGCGAATTTGTGTCAGGCGTTGGCCTTCAGAACTTGAAAAAGAACACTTAGCGGCTTTGAAATGAAAAAGAGCATACACCTTGACAATGCTTCGCATCAGATCTCTAGGATGTATGGCTGAGAAAATCTGTTAGTGCTTGGTGACATTTGTCGCATCCCACCGTATTTATAAAACGGTGAATTAAACCGGATAAAATATTCATTTGCTTTGGTTAATACTAATTTATTTTGCTTCATACTGGAATCCACATTCTGGAAAAAAAATCCAGTAGGTGATTTCGAACCAACGACCTCCAGGTTTAGCTTCTGTTTGTTTTTTCTATACAATGTATTTTACATTAAAGGTCCAAACTTTGGTCAAAACGTTATCATCATAATATGATAATATTATAATATGGTATTAATAACCATAATTATGGTTATTTGCTCTTATTTATTGTTCACTGGGTCCGTCATACGTGTTACATATTTTCGGGGAGATATTTTTGAAGTTTGATTTCCTATCCTTGATGACCAACCAAGATAGAGTAATTTTAGCATAAGAAAACATTTAATGAATACACTTAGCCTAGGAAATATTAAGAACTCAAAAAGAATAGTATATTTTATTTGCCACAGATTTCATTAACAATATCTAAATTTAGTTTGAAAAAAAATCATAGCCTCCCTTTGCTGTTGCGCAACCAAGATAGACTGGACATAAATGAATTCCGGAGATAAATAAGGTTTCAAAAACTTGTCTTTTTGTTTACATTGTTGAAAACATCTCATTATGTATTAAATGCAAATGAAAACTAAAAATTACATTGAAATTAAAATAAAAAGTCAACTTTATGAAATATTTTTAAAGTTTAAAATGGGTGTAATTACAAATTTTTATACATGTAAAAGCACTAAAATATACATTTCTAATACGGATTTAACCCTATGTGTTGGATTGTTTTGCTCAGTAAATAAATCTCTATTATTTGATAGGAAAAGTGAAAATATGTCATAAAATGTTGCTCAGATGTGAATGATCACCTTTAGATGATTCCTTTATATCTTTTTGCCCTCTTGCTCATTAAATCTGAGATTTAAAAGAAATTGAACAGGATTTAAGCAAATGTTGGCACAAAAAGGTTAAAATAGATATTTATTGCCACGTGTACTGTTAAATGACTAGCTCCAAAACACCCAGGTCGTAGATTCGAATTCGATTATTATTATCATTATTATTATTATTATTATTATTATTATTATTATTATTATTGGTTTTTGCTGATTAATTAATAACGGAATAGTGGCAATATGTAAAACAGTACTAGAACGGTAAAGAATTTTTCAAATTTGCTTTTGCTATTTATTATATATATAGAAAAATATTAGCAAAAGATAAATTAATATAGAAACTGGAAAGAAACTTTTAATATTACTTTTTATCATTTTCGTATAAAAGACTTTGCTATTTGAAACATTTAGTTAATATATGAAGTGTGCGTGTTCATCTCTCCGCGGGCTTATGTAGTGTTCTGCAAACCGGACACTCAAAAACAGTCACCCTTCTTTGAAAATTAGAAACAATAACCGTGAACCACTTGCCTCTATAAAATTCTCAAGTACTGAACATATGGACTGACTCGGTATTAATCTCGCTCATTTTCATAATCAAATATGCTCATTTTGTTACAGACCCTATGGTATTAGGGCCGTTTAATCGCCTTTTGTCATCGCACTGATCGCAAGAATATTTGAAATTGTTAATGAAAACTAAATTTTAAGCACCTTCTGTCGGCCTAATTCGTCCTCGTATCATAACGTATTTATTTTGATTGGGCTGTCAGATTGAAACCACCATTGCTAATTTGTAGCGGGTTTGAAAATGGACAAGCGTGTGCGAAATCTTGACAAACCCGTTTGAAAGATTTTATCAAGACCGTTTCGTTTTGTTTTTAAATTCTTTGGAAGATCTTAGGAATAGTTCCCAGAAATTTTATTTTCGTCATATTGTTAAGATTTTTTTTCTAGTTAATTAGAAAAAATATAAGCGCGAAACTATTTTACATTTTATAGTTCATTAAGATAATAAACTACTAAATGTAGTCAGTGTGTTAAATACCTTCATATATAAACAACGGTGTTTTCCGATATTACACTGACAGAAAAAAAAAACTAATGGTAAGATATAGAATGATGCGATAAAGGAAAAGAAAGCAGAAAATCGTTTCATCCGTAGATTACCGTGAGTGATATTTTTAAACGGCTCTGCAAAATTTCATGGAACAAAATGTGTGCGGTTATCATACAGAACTGATACAATTTAAACAGAAATTAATTTGTAAATAATTACATTATGACAAAGTTGTACATCTGTCTGCTGCAAGAACAGATTGTTGCTAATTTTAAGCCTGTCGGTCTGACCGGTTTCGCGCCAGTTCTGCACGTGACTTAATTGTTGTTATAACTGATAATTATATCCATTTGCATATTAATTACACTTTAATTGAATACGGTATGATATTGGGAAATAATGAAAATGTGTTTTATATCAAATTAAGATATTGCCAGCGGTCGCAATTACATCGTATAGTAACAATAGAACATTGTGCAAGACGGCAATAAAATGAGCATTTTAACTCAGTTTAACCGACAAGTCCAAACGATAAATGTTAACAAAAACAATGGTGGGCGAATCATAAGAAATAAAAGAGGGGAATATTAATTTTGAAACATGCAAATATTTTCTTTTTCGCCTGCCCGCAAATTTATTTTACTGCGCTGTGATTCCAGAAAAAGCGACAGCATATAAAAAGAGCATGCGAGTATTACAGGCAAAAATGTTTTTAAAGATAAATAATAGCCAAAAACATGTGGATGTTTTATTAATAACATATCGTTCCTAGTTTATTACCCTCTGAAATTAAAGAAATTGATTTTAAAACTTTCAATTTGCCCAAGCAGTCTGTCCAGTGTACGGAACTGAAAAAAATATTAGTGAAGAAATTGTGAAAGGGAAAGTCATTGTATCTAAACCTAATTATGCGATGTAACTATGGAACGCAGAAACGGGAATGATCCCGAAATAGATTCAATAAAGACTTCACCAAACGTCTTATTCATATCATGACAATCAATTTGCTCAATAACACTGACCATCGCGCATGATTTGACCACTATCATCCGAAAATAAACACCCTGTTAATGGCCAATTACTTAACAATAATACTTAAGACGGGATGGGCGTGTCTCATTCTCCAAAAATACCGTAGCACGAAAAGCGCGAATACTTAGATGTGGTCAGACACGGTACTAACAGAGCCATAATCAGGTTTTAATGATACAGATTGTCCAAATTCGTACATTTAACACATTGAGCTCCAGCTATAAAAGTTTGACATGTGATGCAAGCTTATAATGTGATTTGTTACACACGCTGTGAAGCAAACGGTTACATTAGAGGGTGGTAACGCTTTCATCTGAACTAATGTACCGAAACATAAAGGTGTTTAATGCCGAATTAACCGGCATTACATCTTGCAACAATGTCCCATCATCATTTTGTTGCGTTGGGCGGCTGATGACATGTGATGATATCTTGTTGTTTTTTTAAAGATATGATATGTTATCAATTTGAATTGAATATAATTAGCATTTACTTCAATTTATCAGAAATCTAACAGTATCTAAATTGTGTGATTATGAATCATGAATTTTGTGAACATTATGATAAGGTTTCGTTTTATTATACTTGATCATATAAACACAGATATCAAATTAGCATGCTACATAATTGGCGTCATAATGCTCTTACCGGTCCGCGCGTCAACCGTTGTTTATTGCAGAATATATATAGATTGACTTTCCTTGTTTAACGGCCATGGTGTAATTCTTTTTTATTATTATTATTATACTTGATCATAAAAACATAGATATCAAATTAACATGGTAATGTACATTTAACCAGATAGTATCAACATGATATTGGTCAATACATATATATACTGAGTCAAAGTCTTCACATAATTATCGCTTTCAATATACTGAATTTTGGATAATTGCAAACAATGACTTTTGTTGATGCTAGGAGTCACCGGGTTCCCCTCCAGGCATTGTTTAGGTTATAACACACTAAATAGTTGTTGTTCTTTATTCTATATAAAATTGATCTATTTTCAATGACTGCAGCACACATCAGGACCCATTTTAAATGTCTGTAACTTACATTTTCTTGAAGAATATTGTCAGTGCTAACTTAAAATCAAAAGAAAACTGGGGGTCATGTTTGATGCATCAGTCAAATACACAAACTGCAAAATCAGCTAAAAAATGAGACCCCAACTTATACTGGTGGTGTATGATCTAAGTTTCCATGAAAAATTTTATAATGTTATTTCATTATGAAAATGCTACCTACGTGTCAAGCATAGATCTGTCGTGTGATTTTAGCAAAAAAAATGCAAAGAAAATAAGGAAAATAGCTCTACAGAGCACAAAAAAACTGAGGATTATTTGTATCCGCCATTATGCGACTACAATTATTTTTCGCGCCATTTTTCTATTTAGTGTCTGTATGCCTTTAATGCATAGACACCTGGCTAGAAACATCCATCTTCCGTAAGTCATCTTGATTGCTTTCTCACACGCAGAGTTCTACATTCAAGCAAGGTTTCGAACCCACATCGGTGACGGGCAACTGATTCGAAGTGACTCGGCCATGGAGTCCTCTTAAATGAAGACGCCTAAATTCCATCTTAGACATTCTTAAATACTTTTCTATTACATTTAAAATGCACTTACTAAACATAATGCGTTCATGTTGTGTATTTAACGATAACTTTCAAATACATTCCTTCCTAAGACAATCAAACAGATAAAAAATAAGTTGAACTGTATACTAGTGCATTCATTCCTAAAGCCAATACATGAAAAGAGGTCTCTTGAGGGACCAAGAAGCTCTGTCGTCCATCCACCATAGGCACTTTGACAGATTGTCCGCTCCTTACACGATCCATTGTCTCCCAGGCATGCACAAGTACAAACAAACCAGTGATATGTCAAATAAATAAATCAATCAATAGATCACAGACGACACTGAAAGCATTACAATTGTGACGGACCCATCATAATAACCACACAAATATGCAATTGAGAAAAAAGACTTTCCCGAGAGAAATTAATTAACCGAATAGAATAGCCATACACCGCCAAAACAGACAAAATAGATGACTTTTCCTATTCGTATGGTTTTTGCGAAAACACATATTTCGCTGATGCGATCATTGAGGGGAAGTGTTTCACGTTGCAAAGAAATAATATCAGGCAAGCTGGCGCCGTAATGATACAAGAAATTGATATGTATCTTAACTAATCACTGCTCTGTCAAAGCGATGAATTGAAAAATGCAGCTTACGAAAATTGAAACAAAGTGAAAATCGGTTTTGTAAAATTGAAATCCTTCAGAGAAATTGTAATGCCACGTGTTCGAGGAATATGTCAAATTTATTAATCCCCCGCCGTGGCGGAGGGATTATAGGAATGGTCTGCGTCCGTCCTTCCGTCCGTCCGTCCGTCCGTCCTTCCGTCCGTCCTTCCGTACTTCCGTCCTTCCGTCCGTAACAAATTCGTGTCCGGTCCATATCTCCTAAACCCCTTGAAGGATTTTCATGAAACTTGGGTCAAATGATCACCTCATCAAGACGATGTGCAGAACCCATGAGTCAGCCTTGTCGGTTCAAGGTCAAGGTCACAACTCAAGGTCAAAGGTTTGAGCCTTCCATTTTGTGTCCGCTCTATATCTCCCCTTGAAGGAATTTTATAAAACTTGGGTCAAATGATCACCTCATCAAGACGATGTGCAGAACCCATGAGTCAGCCATGCCGGCTCAAGGTCAAGGTCACAACTCAAGGTCAAAGGTTTGAGCCTTCCATTTTTTGTCCGCTCTATATCTCTTAAACCCCTTGAAGGAATTTTATAAAACTTGGGTCAAATGATCACCTCATCAAGACGATGTGCAGAACCCATGAGTCAGTCATGCCGGCTCAAGGTCAAGGTCACAACTTAGGGTCAAAGGTTTGAACCTTCCATTTTGTGTCCGCTCTATATCTCCTAAACCCCTTGAAGGATTTTCATCAAACTTGGGTCAAACGATCACCTCATCAAGGCGATGTGCAGAACTTATGAGTCAGCCATGTCAGCTCAAGGTCAAGGTCACAACTGAAGATCAAAGGTTTTAGCCTTCCATTTCGTGTCCACTCTATATCTCCTAAACCCCTTGAAGGAATTTTATAAAACCTGGGTCAAATGATTACCTCATCAAGACGATGAGTCAACCATGCCAGCTCAAGGTCAACTATGGGTCGAAGGTTTGAGCCTTCCATTTGGTGTCCACTCTGTATCTCCTTAACCCTTTGAAGGATTTTCATCAAACTTTGGTCAAATGATCACCTCATCAAGAACTCATGAGACAGCCATGTCAACTCAAAGTCAAGGTCACAACTGAAGGTCAAAGGTTTCAGCTCTGTATCTCCTAAACCCCTTGAAGGATTTTCATGAAACTTTGGTCAGATGATCACCTCATCAAGACGTTGTGCAGAATTCATGAGTCAGCCGTGTCAGTTCAAGGTCAAGGTCACAGCTAAAATCAAAGGTTTTACCCTTTCACTATCCATAGCAGTGGCGGGGGATTTAGCTGTCTTTCAGACTGCCTTGTTTGGTTGAATATGCATTCAGCATCACTCTGTTGTATTAGATAGACTGTTTATTAACTGCTTGCAATGGACTGTTGTGACACAGGTCCTGTGTTCGAAAAAGTGAAACAACATTATTTTTGAGGCCTCCGTAGCCGAGTTGATAAGGTCGCTGACTTCGAATCACTTGCCCCTCACCGATATGGGTTCGAGTCTCAATTTGGACGTTGAATTCTTCATGTGAGAAAGCCATACAACTGGCTTACGGACGGTCGGTGGTTCTACCTTTGGTAGCCCCACTTTATTTATTTATTTATTTATTTATTTATTTATTTATTAACTTTTGAGTTCATCGTTTCAGATATATATATTTCCTTGGTGTACTGCCACGGCTATAATATACTCATGGTGTCTATGGGATGGGTTCCTTTAAATATGGGACAACCAAAAGAAAGTTTGCAGACTGTAATAATTGATTTAATGTTTCTTTCACGATAATAAAGATGATAAACAGAGATACTTGTATATCGGTATCAGTATCAGTATCCTGGAAATAAAAATAATTCAATTATATTAACTATTTAACAAATTATTCAAATGTCAAAATTACAACGCGATATGACAGATGACAGCTGTCAAAAATGTAAACAACATTGACCACCTGATAAAATCAGTCATGCTTAGCATTATTGCATTACAGGTAAAATATAATGTGTTTACAAATAGCGATCATACAATTATGTACCGATGATAAAAGAATATATAAGTCAAAATATTTACCTGGAAATGTATAAGTTCCAGTTGATATACAAAAATGCACAAAATATATGAGCGGCTTAAAATGCAACAGACATCTTGAAATTTGACTTAAAAAGTGACCAGTGCAGTGATTGGTTGTTAGTGATCACGTGCATACGTTTTATATAGGTTCATTTATAGGATTCATATTGGAAGGTTATTGATTTATTTCCCTTGGACTGAAAAAGAAAGTTTTGGAACTATGGAACGTCATACGTGTCATAAGTCTGACAACACACAAGTAAAAACAACGGAGTTTTATTGGCAGATAATTTAATTTCACTCTATGACATACCCAGGTGCCCGCTCGTGATGAGATAATGCACGAAGGGCCACCTGGGGTCTTCCTCCGCCATCGAAGCAGGAAAATCGCCACATGACCTTTAATTGTTAAATACAGCAAAAACAAGCAAAAAAAACATTATTTTTAATCTCAGGCTATAATTGTAAGATCACGCGGTTTTTTAAAAATGTCTGAAGAATATGCTTTATTTTAATGTTCTTGTATCTTTAGAAACCTAAATTCAACTTGTTTTTCTTTTTAGCTTCATAAGTTTGAGAAATGCTTTTAAGATTTTTGTTTCCAGAACAATCATACAGGAAAAAATCTATAATATAAAATTAATGTTTTCTCAAAAATAAAGAATGAAACTCTGAATGTATTAATCAAATTTGTATTATCTACTGATACTTGAAGAGTTAGATGAATTATTATATAATAGCATTGAAGGATAACGTGATGAGGCCTTTGCATGCCTATCTATAACCAATTTTAACTTAATCGTTTGGAAACGAAGTCGGATTTTGTCACCTTCTGAAAATGAATTTGGCTACTTTACCATTCAAATATTTTTCCAGAAACGAACATCAGCTGTAACAAAACATATAATGGGTCTGAAACATGATAAAATGGCCTTTTAAAATTGAGATTGCTTCATGAAAATGTGCTTATAAATTAAAAGTATGGTGGAAAATGGAGTCAAATGCCACAAGTTTCTTTGTAAACCCATTTGTTTACGTCTTCTTACACCATGCATGATGACGTGGTCATGAATATATACATAGTAAAACAACGTTAAAGTATGAGACAATAACACTTTTATGGAGATGATTTTCAACTGTACAAATTGTTTCAGACTTTTCGAACAGCTTTGGAATTACCAATTTAGTACGGATGATTACTTTCTGTTTAAAGCTCGCGTGCGCGAAAATTGGTGCCAAGCGTCAGTTCTTCCGCCGAGACAAGGGAGCACGCGCCAACATATTCTAAGAAATGGATGCACATATGGCGTGAGAACAACACATCATAACTTCATTACAGTAAATCTTACAACCATCTTGTTGTAGAAACAATCTCCTTGGAAATGTCATTGTTGTCTTTCCCGGATAAATTACACGCGAGATAATTACGTTGTCTCCGTCCCAGTAATAGTTATCACCAGGCTTTATCTCCGCGACTTCAGACCATAGGGGCTTGAAAGCAAACCCTAAATTGATGGACATTTAAGTAAAGGATTTACGTAACTTGTTTCTTTTTAAAGATTCATAAATAGATGGACATTATGAAGAATAGGGGAAAATCTTTACAAAAATATGTATTGGCTTCAAGTTTTGTTTGTTGATGTTTTTTTGTTGTGTGTGTGTGTGTGTGTGTGTGTGTGTGTGTGTGCGTGTGTGTGTGTGTGTGTGTGTGTGTGTGTTTTGTGAAACTGTCAGTTTGAAATGTATACGAGCTGTGGCCAATCTTGTTGAAAATATGAAAAATAAACAGTGGTTTACTAACATATCTAATTAACTTACCATTTAGAACATTAACATTTAACTTAGCTTTACGGTCATTGAATATATTGTGTTTGAATGTGTATTACGTAATTTATTTCTTGCATTTTTTATTATTATTATTATTATTATTATTATTGTTATTATTATTGGTAGAGAAAAATGTCAGCAGCAACTTACGTATAAATAATTTCTAAGAAAGTAAAAATTTATGCCCAGTAAAAAAGTGAAAATCTATTAATTATACTTTTCACCAGTGACGTCACGGAGTGAAACAAGTCACCATTGTTTTTCTTTCATGTTACTATTGTTTTACATGTAAGATCATATTACCATTTTAACAATTAACTTTTTCTTCGATGAAAAACACTTTTATCCTTATTCATTGCATTAAACAAAAATCTTCCATGTATTGCACAAAACGGTTACTTTTAAAACATAATTACGTAACAACGGTCACTGAAATTTACAAATTCAGATAGTCATTTCGATGAATGGTACATCAGTATATTAGCAAATAATATTTAATAGTTTAGAACTTCAGGATTAATCAACTTTCATACAAGAAATGCTTATAAACAAATGTAACATTTCAGGAAGACTATAACTATTTATTCATGGGATTCTGGCAAATACTAAAATAATATAATTGAAGCAATGTAATATTTTCTTGAAATGTTTACACATAATGTATATCTTTTTTCTTCAGAAATGTACCTTAACTATTCAGTATGTAAATCAGATTAAATATCAAAGTGAAAACCGTGCTAAGGATAAACACTGTTCATATAATTATGCCACTTCAAACATAAAAAAAGCAGAAATGTTCCAGTCCCATTTTGATGCCTTCATTCCGGGCTGTTATTTAGGTCACATTGATTGAAGTCTATTCTTTAGACTGTCAGTTTCTCTGCAAAACTGACAAAGTCCAGATTCATTTAGAAGCAGTCGGTACCGCCAATAGCGCCCACGGGATGCATTAAGATCTTTTGCCATCAGTTTTGGGCAGACACTAACATCTTGAGATGGTGTTAATTCTTCCTGTTGATCTACTGGATTTGCGTTAATTTCGACAGCATAAAGATGCTCAAATGTATTGTCGGTGTTAACGGATTCATCAAAGTCAATAAAACGGCGACCATGTTGACGGGAAGTTTGTAATTTGTCTGTTGTTCTGTTTAAAGTTGACTGGCACAGAACATTTTCCAGACTTTTGGAACAAAATTATACTTCAATTTTGGATTTTTCTTGAAAAGAAGTTCAGCCACCGGCTACTGTTATGTACTACTGTTACTTATCGATCTGAACTGGTGTAACAGTAGGATGGGGTTAGAGCAGATTATGCGTTCATTTATTAAGAAATTCAATCATCGGATACTTTATAAGCTAAGAGCGTGCAAACTTCTCTTCAAAAACTGGGTATTCCTCATCCACCAAAAGCTGGAAAATCACCATATGACCTATAATTATGTTATTGTGACGTTAGACTCAACAAAAAACCGGTATAAAACTATACAAAGATTTTAGTATTGAACGGTCTGCAAACGTAACCGCCAGAACTGGTTTGAAGTGTTTACAGTGACACGGCATTGTAAAGACATTCAACCATCGGCTGTTGATATAAAATAAGTGTGTTGAACTGATAAAAAATTATACAATGATTTTAGTATAGTGGGCGCTAGTACGACAGGAACATAACGATTCCTCATTTTAACCATCCATACAATATTATACATTTCACCATATTCATATTTATATATACCTACATAAATTCTGTAAAACATCAGCTTGTATTTCATAATTAAAGAGGTTCATTATAACAGTAACTCGATCTGGGATTTTGCATTCGGCTCTCGTAGATTTTGCAAGGTCGGATCACACTCGGCGCTTGGGCGCCTCGTGGAATCCGATCTGGCAAAAATCCACTCGAGCCGAATAGAGCACCCGAGATCGAGCTACTGTTATAATAACCCTGTTGAAGTGTTGTATTGCCACACGAGTCTCAGACCTTCTGGATGAAAATGAATAAACTTGAAACTAACATGAAACATTATGATCTTGTATAAATGGGGGTCATAGAACACATCTTATGATAGTGAGGAAAGATGAGAGGCTAACAAAACAGCGAAAAGAAATCAGTGAGACCTTTGCCTCAAACCCTTTGTGGAGGATATATTCTAAAAAACTACCTAAGGCTCGAAACAATACCTATCCTTGCTATTGCATGCGTAATGACACAACCAACAATGAAAGAAGTAAAAGAACTTGTGATGAAAACGAGGTCCTGATCAGCCCCACGACCAAAAGTGTCAAATGTACAGTGTATTAGAAATGACGATAACTTTTAAGGCAATGTGGAGGAAAGAACATGCACCAGATTGCTGGAAACATGCAAAAAGAATATTTCAACAAAACAGAAAACTGCGAGATGATTTCCTTACTAAACCTCGACGGGATGATATTCTTTGATGTCCTTGCAAGGATGTTGGTAAAACAGTCAACCAGTATGTTGATACATCAGTTTAGAAATGTGGTGAACCAGACTTCTCTGGATGCGTAGAGCACACTGGTTGCATAATCAGCTAATTCAATACGATAGGATCACCAACAAAGGCTAAATTATTGTAGTTCGGCTTGACCTTGTCCATCGCTGCCTTATCTGAGTACCACTTTCCCGAACACATTTCAGGGAGTTATTAAAGATTACTTCAACGGAAACAATATATGTATTTTGGTGGGAGTTCAGATGAGAAAGTGGCATACCGTTAGACTTGAGAATGGTATAGTTACCTACCAGCTGTAGCCTGGGAAGCCGTTGATAATATTTGTGCTTTGTCAGAAGAAATCATACCTAATACCTATGCATTACAGATCACTTAATTTGCGCTAATTAGTGTTAATTGGCATTCATCGAGTTTCTGATATTGTCAATTTGCAGGTATTATAAAAGTTAGAAATTGTCAGACTGGATTCCCAGGCTATACCAGCTGCACGATATACGCCGAGCTGTTCATCACGGAGATTAATTTGATCACCAACACGGCAAGACGAGAAACCTTTGGACCAAAACCAACTTTAAGGTGTATCTCCCAGTCAAAAGCATTTTTATGAACAATCTAATTATTACGACAATACCCCTCATACAGGCAAGATGTTTTAAACTTAAATGTACAAATAAGTAGTTAAATGCTAAAAAGTCTCGGAATAAAAAAAAAAGACGGACCAGGTGATACAGAAATTCAACTGCTTAGAATATGTCAAATTGCCAAATCCATGTGTATTTGAAACGCATAGTTCATACTGGACTTCCTGGCAAGTTCCAAACACGGCTGTGACATAATAAACTGCTTCGAAGATACTAGTATGCTATACCAAACAGCTACTGCAACAGTGGAGGGGCTAAAGAGAATAAGTAACGACTGCTTGCATCGAGAGCTGGGGAACCAGCCAAGTTTCACGATAATACTTTATGACAGAACCAGTCAACTGCTACTCATGATTTCATCAATTGTGGAAGAGTTCAAGATCAACAAGACAAGACTGGTGAAGACTCTCAAAGTAAAATGGTCAGAAATGCAGAAAATGGTCAGCTAGCTTCGCTACCAAACAAACTGAGAGCAGAAGGAGGCATTAGGTAATATTTTGCACAGAAGCAGGTTTTCGCCAAAATGTCGGGACATCAAACACACTGAGCTGAAAAACTGAAGGCAGTAGGGAAAAGAGATGGTTGATTCTGGGCGAGGACAGAATCCCATAAAGCTAGAGCGGGTGGGACAAAGGAAACAAGGTGGACCATAAGACTCTAGTAGCATAAGTAAACTTTTAGCAATACGTGACAATAAGACTTAGTTTTTCTGTTGAGGTCAGTTTACGACCTCCTGTAATCTCCTGCCAATCTATACATACTTATCCAAAATGTCTACAATGTAACGAAAAGGGCACGATTGAGCATGTCCTGCCGTCTTGCCAGGTAGCTCTGATACTAGGTTGCTACAGATCGAAGCATGGCAACGTCTTGCCAGGTAGCTCTGATACTAGGTTGCTACAGATGGAAGCATGACAACGTCTTGCGAGAACTTGTTAACACGTTAGAGTAAGCGATTGAGAGAGAATGGGACAGAGACAGAGAGAGGAAGAAGAAGGGGGAAAAAACAAAGAATTGAAGGGGTCTCGCTCACCTTTTGATTTAGTACTTGATGAGTCTGAACATTAAAATATGACAGCAGACCTAGCGAAGCGTTTGATCTTTTCCTGATGTAATGCGTACCCAAAGGTCAGATATGTTGATCTGACCTCTTAAGGACAAAATTATTGCTATAGAAATAACGATTCCCTGGGAAACAAGATGTAACACAAAATGTAAATTCAAGCTGGTGTCACGGTTAAGTTATCATAATTGCACAGTACGTGTACTTTCTGATAATGTTAAAATGTTTTTTCAGCCAATGGCTTTTTTTCATATTTCGAAAAAAAAAAAATAAAGACAAATGCAAAAACACATTTTGTCAATCCTTGTTTGATTCGATATAAGTTCTGAAACTAACGCTAATTTTACAAAATTCACGATTTACTGGCTGTTGTTAAAAGTGATTCATTGCCAAACACATTGGAATTTATATTCTAATGCGCATTAGCATCTTTTTTCCACCCCATTTAGCCGTGCAAACTAGAAATTAATCAAATACAATTGTCGCGTGGCGACTTTATTCTGAGTTTCAAAGCCCTACTTAACATGACAACAGATTTTATTTGAAATGTCAACAATTTAATTCTCATCAAAAACTTAAATATTTGACATCTACCTTTCTTTTCTACTCAAGGCTGTTCGTTTGTCAGCGATTGTGTTGTCGCAAACTTTTGACTGTAATACTAATAAATCGTGTTTAAAGTCAAAATTATTTCGTTTGAAAAACACTTCTACTTAATCATTTCAAATATGTCTGAACAAGAATGATTATGAGATATTAGGATTTTATTTCTCGCCCCTGTTACATCTCAATAATTAAATGTACCGTAAATGGCACATGAAAAACTGCAATTGAAAATTGATACTGTTAGGCATGTGCCAGTTTTAGTTATCTCGGACGTTCAGGACGTCTTTGTTATAAACGATTATCTTTGAAAATGCAAAGATGTCGCTTTACTATCTCGGACACTTGGGTCATAGATCACTAAAATGTCGAACATCTCGTGAATTGCTGTATGTAGTGCAAGTCTTAATATTGTTGAATTCTGCTCTAGGTCAGTATTGCTTAGAGACGAGGTCCGGAAAGAAACCTTACAAAATTGTTCAATCGGGAGAGCGAATATTTTCGGATCGCGGGGTCGTGTGTTCAATCCACGGGTGGCGTTATGTTGTCAACGACGATTGGATAAAAGACCGTGTCTGAAGTCATTTCGTCTCTGATTCATGTGAAGAAGGCGGTTAGTTGCGGAGAACGGCAAACTGCCCGTCGTAACATTGAAACAACGGCTGAAAACCCAAAGTAAATCTCTAAGGTCATAAAGGAAAAATCTTGACAATCGTATATAAAAACATTTTTCGTGCATTAAACAATGCGTCCATTTAGAATTTTCTACTTATTTTCAGATACTTATTAGCTGATAAGCAATTGACAACTGAAGTTTCATGATACTTTTTTCTTCGTTTTTCGTTTTTTTTTTATTGTTAGACGTTATACTTTTTGGCCATTCAAGAAGTTTAGGTTTTAGATATTTCATTAGCTTCTTTAATTCTGCTAAGGGTATTTCCTCAGCTTGTTACTGCGCTACATTTAAAAAGTTTTAAAAAAAAGGCGAAAAGATCGGTTTCTATCCGAAGGAAAGCCGACTGTAATGAAAACAGCTCTAGATGCATGTTAGAAGTAAATAAAGAATATGTAGTATATGGCTGTTCTTGCTAATTTTTTATTGTATGCATGTTATAATGATAATACTGCTTTTATATATTGTAACTATATAAGCTTCAGTAAAAATATTTGTGGAAACTTATCTAGAAAGGAGTTATATTATGCTTAAAAGAAAAACCAGTATTTATCCATAAGAAAAAAATACCTTGTACATATTTTGTAGTCTTCGTATCTTTTAGAAAAACATATGAGTTAAAAGAAAAATAGACAGTTACCAATTGGAAAAAATACGTAGCTTGTACATATTTTAGTAGTCTTAGAATTTTTTTCAGAAAAGATAATGAGAATTTTACATTTTTTTATAATTACTTGTATCAATTATGTTATATTCTATGCACTGAAAGAAAAAATAACAAAATTAAATCTGCTTGTCATGAAAATCAATTCGTAGTTTGCTTCCTTTTTAGGGCTTCATATTAGAATATATGAGCCCTGCCATGAGAAAATCAACATAGTGGGTTTGCGACAAGCATGGATCCAGACCAGCCTGCACATCCGCGCAGTCTGGTCAGGATCCATGCTGTTCGCTAACGCTAACAGTTTCTCCAATTCCAATAGGCTTTAAAAGCGAACAGCATGGATCCTGACCAGACTGCGCAGGCTGGTCTGGATCCATGCTGGTCGCAAACCCATTATGTTGGTTTTCTCATGGCGCGGCTCATATACGTATTTCAAATTGGTCATGCACATATCCTACCCATACCTTAAAGGTGGTTAATCAGATTTTGGTCAACTAATAGATTTGTTCAAAACTTCAACAACTGATCATTTACACTTATTTATGGTCACTGAGTTCTTCAGTAGTAACATGATAGTTTTCACTGGAAGTATTTTTTGAAATTTTGTTTTCCTATCCTGGTTGCCCAACCAAGACAGCATTATTTTAGCATAAGTATAAATTGAATAACGGGCCGACCATTTGATATTCTGGGGCGTGGCGGGTGGGTGGGGGGGGGAGAATTTGGATTTTTTAACAAAAAAATCCTGTCTTTGGTTTTGCTTGAAAAAAATATCTGGCTTCCACATCTTGAAAATATATATATATATAAAAAGTCTGACTCCCAAACCTCTGAAAAAAAATTCATTCTCCAAGTCAGATTTTTTAAAAATATTTCCATTACTCTGAAAGCCATACTCTTTGTTTCGAAACTGCTTTTAGTTTTGATATATTATAATTACATGATAAGGTTAGTATATATGTCATAACATAACACTTTTTTCTTAAGGAAGAGCAGCATTTCTATCAACGTTTGAATATTGGACACTGCTGAAGAAGAATGCCAGATTGAATTTTGACTGCAATATGTTATGCTGATAATTTCAGTGTATGAACAGTAACATAGCTTTAGAGCGGGGAGGTCGGATAGGAGAGTGTGTGTGTGTGTTCTGGTTTAACGTCTTTTTCAACAATTTTTCAGTCATATAAAACGACGGTGTCTGGTAGCACAATCTTTTGAGTATTATACAAATATTTATAAGACCATATCGATAAAAGCTCACTAGATCTTAGCATATTCAAAACCATCTGCAGCAATACTACACGAATCTTGCACCCTGTTAAATACCTTTTTCCAAGTTCTGTTGACATTACATAACTTAAATCTAAAGTAATCGACAACCATAATTTTCAGTGTTGAAACCCGCTTAGAATTCAGGATTTTGAGCCCCCACCTCCGTACCCCCCTCATACAGAAATAATACAACACTTTCTCAAAAAATAACCATTTTATTAAGAATATGCCAAAAATGTTTATAACAATATTTATAATTTTAACACTTTATGATAAAACTTTCATTTAAAATACTTATTTTTCTTTAGTGAAGCACTGTAGGACCACATTCGTTCGTAACAGTTGCGATCGCATATGTAACAGGTGTTACAAATGAGATCGCATATGTAACAGAAATCAAGCACATTTGTAACAATTTTTGAGACAAATGTGATCGATGCCGATTTTTGATGTGACATCTGATCACATTTGTCACATGTCATTTTCAATCGGAAAAAATGAACAAAAAAGTGCATTTTTACATCTGAAACACATTTGTAACATGTTTTAGCTCACTTGTACGAAGTGACAAAGTAAGATATTGTGACCATCCTTTGTACGTCGTCCGTCGTCCGACCGTCCGTCCGTTTACATTTTCCTTGTGAATACGATAAAAAAACAACATTTATTATTTGATTTTGACAAAACTTGCACAGAACTTGTATATATCTATGATATCTCGGTTCCTTTCAAAAACCAACCATATCACTTTATTCGTCTCGGAGTTATGGCCCCAAAGATGGCAATAATTACTGATTTTAGCCTTGTGAACGCGATAGAGACCACATTTTTTTGTTTATTTTGACTAAACTTGCACACAACTTATATATCTATAAGATTTCGATTCCTTTCAAAAACAAGAGCTGTCGGAGGACAGCAACGCTCGACTATTCAACAGCCTTGTCAATTGAATGAATACAAAAGTTGAAAAAGGGGCATAATTTTGTAAAATGCAAAGTAGAGGTATTGAACCTCTGTACTGCATGTCATATCATGACAGTGAACAAGTGTGTGAAATTTCAATCCTTTCCAATTTGTGGATACTGAGCTACCAGCTTATATACAAAAACTTAACCAAAAACTGTTAAGTCGAAAAAGGGGCATAATTTTGTAAAAATGCAAAGTAGAGTTATGGGACCTTCACAGTGCATGTTAGATCATGACAGTGAACAAGTGTGTGAAGTTTCAATCCATTCCAATTAGTGGATACTGAGATATCAGATTACATACAAAAATTTAACCAAAAACTGCTAAGTCGAAAAAGGGGCATAATTTTGAAAAAATGCAAAGTAGAGTTATGGGACTTGCTTTGTGCATGTCAGATCATGACAGTGAACAAGTATGTGAAGCTTCAATCCATTCCCATTAGTAAATACTGAGATACCAGCTTACATACAAAATCTTAACCAAAAATTTCTAAGTCGAAAAAGGGGCATAATTTTGTAAAAGAGCAAAATAGAGTTATGGAACCTGTGCAGTGTAGGTCGGTTTATCACAGTGAATAAGTGTGTGAAGTTTCAATCCATTCCCACAAGTGGTTGCTGAGTTACCAGCTTACATACAAAACCTTAACCAAAAATTTCTAAGTCGAAAAAGGGGCATAATTTTGTAAAAAAGCAAAACAGAGTTATGGAACCTGTGCAGTGTCAGTCAGTTTATCACAGTGAATAAGTGTGTGAAGTTTCAATCCATTCCCACAAGTGGTTACTGAGATACCAGCTTACATACAAAACCTTAACCAAATCGGGACGCGGACGCCGACGCCGACGCCGACGCGGACGCCGACGCATGGGCGAGTCCAATAGCTCCACTATTCTATGAATAGTCGAGCTAATAACCGTATTGCACCATTTGACTTGGAGTAACGGCCCCTCAATTGGCAAACCATGCTGATTTTATCCTTGTCAACACAATGGAGACTACACTTATTATTTGAATTTTATTGATTTTATAAAGGATCTCACTCCCTTTAAAAACAGCCATATCGCGCCATCTGTCTCGGAGTTATGACTGAAATGGCAAAATTTGCTTATTTTGGTCTTGTGAACACAATCGAGGCCATAATTCATATTTCATTTTGACCAAGCTTGTATAGAAGTTATATATCTATAACATCTCGGTTTCGCAATCTCGGTTTCTTGCGAAACCAAGCTGTATAGCACCATCTGACCTGGAGTTATGGCCCCTAAAATGACAAAATTTGCTGACTTTAGCATTGTGAACATGACATAGATCATATTTATTATTTGATTTTGACCAAACTTGCATTGAAATTACATATCATTAAGATCTTGCTTTTTTTCCTCGAAGAGTAGCCACATCACGCTATTTGTCTTAGAGTTATGGCCCCTGAAATGGCAAAAATCGCAGATTTAATAACATGTAAAGTATAGTATTACTCATATGAGCGATAGTGGGTCATGACGACCCTCTTGTTGATTATAGGGATATTTCCGGTCAGGTTAATATCTTGGTACTGGTTTGTTATCTGGCAATTAAACTTGGCAAGAATACCGTTATCATCACTGGTCTGTTCATAGTAGCATGGTACTATATGTACATGTTACTATCGGTTTTGGTTTGTAAGATTTCATTTTTACTTAATGCATGAATATATGAATATGTATGATTAAAGGGGAAGATGCACACCACATGCAATCCCTGCATGTTCAACTTTTATAATCGGCAAATCGCTGGTTGTATCGCTTCAACAACAAATAAAATGCACTAAAATCAAGATCAATGCAGTCTCAACTAACATAGGAATTCTTGTAAAAGCTTGTTTCCGTAGAACACAGGGTATATATACATTTATGTATACTTTAAAATAGTGACTAGCTTGACTATTCGAAGACTGCTCACGGCTATTGTTCTGATCCTGATGTCTACGGCGTTCGCGGGTTCGCTGCAAGATAGGTTTTTCGTTTTCGATTTATTTATCTTTGTCAATTCGCATTGCTTTAAACATAAAAAACAAACAGAAAAACTTTTACTGACTACAATGGATACATCAAATGAAAAATGTCCCATTTAAAACCCTGACGTGAACTTTATTGGATAATATTCAATAAGAGAGTTTTCTTGCCATGCCTGGTGTCTTCATTCGTATGGAAACGCTCTTATTTTGTATCTCTGTAGGAGCGGCACAAGTAACTCCATCGCGTGGCGCAGTGGATAGTTTTGCAGATTGCCAAACCGGCGGAGCGGGTTGAATTCCCAATCAGGGCCGGAATTTCCAGAGATATTGTGTCTCTCATCCACCCAGTTTAAGTGTATCGGTGCGTTTTACCAAACCCGTAAACGAACGTATGAGTGTAAACTCGTATATGAGCCAGGGTATAATTTCAATTGAAATTAATGGGAAGAACCATCGACTAGAGTGTCGAGGGACGCACGTCGGGACAGGGTGAAAACTACTCGTATCTGTTGGGATGTTCTTCTATCGGTGCTGTTTCGAGCTGGGAAGTTGACTGTTACTAACATAAAGATACTGTTGTACTGATTTTAATATTATTGACATTTTTATCATCATTATCATCATCATGATCATCATCATCATAATCATAATCATCATAATCATCTGGGACTGGTCCGTTGTAGAATCAATGGAAAAATTAACTTCCCTTAACTGTATTACCTAAATACTGTTGAAAACAGGCGCTGTGAATCCAACAAACAAACTTAATATTCATCAAAACCATTCTACAGGGTGCCAAACTTAGAGACATTTGCAGTAATAGATGTTATATGATCACTACAGATTGTCAATAAATGGTGGTTATTTGTACCAAAGTATTTGGAAATCTGACTAAAGCAATTGTGATCCGGACACAAACGTGTATATTACAACAAAATAACAAAACACATCTAAGTTCAAAGCTGTGACATTGATCTTGAATATAGCAACCTGGATCATGATCGCAACAAACCTTCTATCAATGCTGATCATTTGTACCAAATAATTTGAAAATCTGACTATGCATGGGCAAGTTATACCAAGAACATGAACCTATATATAACTGCACGAACGCACAAACTCCGCTATTTCACGGCGGGATTATAATAAAAGAATGCATATTACCTTACAAGCGGGCTCATTGGGGTGAGGGTAATTAAAAACTAAGGTGTATTTTCTTAGAATCTCATATACATTAGTTCGCAGCATGCACAAGGTCGAGCCCTCCTAGACTTACGGCTAACGACTCCGTCCATGACAAGTTGTATATAATTTGTCCCTGGACATAGCAACTTACTGTTTTACACCCAACTTGAAACAGCTCTGGATAACGAAAGATAGCTACAAATGTATGTCCTCACAGGGTTCGAACCAGTGACCTGAGCATGTGGATCTACATTGCAGCTAGTCGAGGTAACAGTATAAGTAACTGAAGTTGTAATCATATTATAGTGGTAGTGGCAGTGGATGCAGAAATGATAATAAAAATTGAGCCACGTCACAGGAAAATTGGCATTCGGACATTTTCGTGAATTTCCGGAAAGTCTGTATTTAGGCTAACCTGTGCATTTATGCATCTGCATTAGGGTCAGAAAATTTCATATTCAGGTAGAATAGGCCTTCTTTGAAATAACAGCGAACGGTGTGGGCCATGATCAGACTGCGCGGATGTGCAGGCTGATCTGGGTCAACACTGGTTGCAAGGCCTCGAAGATTCCCGAAGGCCCATTTTCTCATGATGGGGCTCAAATAATTTTATGACCACATTGACGTCGACGACGACGACGCTAACTTGTGATAGTGCTTATGGCAGTCATTTAATGATGTTGCGATGACAACCAACTGATTGAACATTTGCAGTATAAAACTCAACATGATACATATGTGCTTCTCATGTCAACCCCCATGTTGGACAAACACATTCGTAACACATTTTACCTGTTACGAATGCGATCGCATACGTACGAAATCTGTTACAAATGCGATCTGTTACGAATGTGGTCCTACAAAGCACTAATCTTGTGAAACTTCAGTTAATGACAGAAGTGACTTTCTCTTAAAACTCAACAGAGTGCAGGACTTAGTGTTTACAACACAAAAATATTGCAGGATGGGGTTCCCACTCGAGTAGTCTCCCCCACCATTCTACACCATAGTATACATCCACACATATATAATACTGTGTAAACACTATCTGAGTCAGGGATGCACCCGACGCACCATTGTTCCTAACAACAGCTGTCCGTAAGACAGCCAATGCTCGACTATTCAAATTGTTATCCCAGAAATAGAAATATTGACCTAAATTTTAAAATATCTGTTTCAATCCAGTATCTGCATTTGTTTTGTAACTTACATGCAAAACTTTAACCAGAAGTTTTTAAGTTCAAAAGGGGACATAATTTTGCAAAATACATGTCAGAGTTATAGAACTTGACCCAGTGAGGTTGGTAATTGACCTAGAAAAAGAAAAAAATAAGTTTCAAAGCTATATGCCTTTAAATGATAGCTGTATGTTCTTGTATGCAAAACTTTAACCAAGGTGTGACGCCGATGCCGATGCCAGGGTGAGTAGAATAGCTCGAGCTATTCTTTGAATAGTCGAGATAAAAACTGCAAGTACACATTTTTGGAAGACTAGTGATTTATCAAAATCACCTTCTCTATGTAACCGCGCAAAATTTAATCAGGAATAGTCTGTATCACAACTATTTCGTATCTATCCGCTGTATAATGTAGTTCAACGCGGAATAATTTACCACCTCTGACGTCTTTATCGTTACAGACCGGAAAAGTTGGCTCTTTGAGGCAGCCGTGGACTTGACCACAAAACTTACAAGTACTCATGCCCAGTAAAAAATAGTTCAACATACTTTGAATATACAGCAGTGGCGCAGTAATTTATTACGAATAGCTATCGGCTGCATGCCTTTACTTAACATCTTTTTACTTTACAGGGGGTTTGAATGCATAACTGTAATATCACCAAATCGCAGTATCATATTGATGATAATTATGGTTAGCCAAATCAAATTCTATATGTGCTGGGTTTCTAACTATCAAAGCGCTGTTAGCGCTTGTGCCATTTTTGGAATGGATTCTTTTCATACACGAACTAACGTAAATCACCTTCCGTCAATACTGTACTATCAGTACTTTGATTAAAGCCTAGGAGAGAGCAGAAAACAGACCCACGGTCTTCTAGTTATACAAAATATTTTGCTTCTATTCCCTTTCTCTACCCATCAGACTGCTTGTACCTTGCGTTAGGTCTAGACAGTCATCATCTTTGTTTTACCTAAAAGGAATTACTAGTATTATTCAAATATATTGTGAACTTTATCAGACATTTTTGCTTGCATTTTCATCTGCTAAGCCACACAGGTCTAAAGCAAGGGTATGCTCATGATGGTGACAGGTATAATTATTATACATTAATTATATTATTGATTCCTAAAAGATACTTGAGCCCCAAGGGGTAAAGCCAGCCATCGGGACATATCAGGAGTGTTCGAGGTGCATGCTCCCAGGGAAAACATGTGGTGCATTTTCGATATATATTTGGAGATCTACTTTCCCCACTTTTGGATTTTTTTACATAATAATATATTCTTACGCATAAGAACTCAAAACACGGGTTATTCTACGATAAACCACGATTGGGAACTTATTATTTCTTAAATAACATATGAAGTATAACAAAAATATTTTGAGAAAAAATATCTTTGGTAAACCAAAAATTATGTTTAAAAAAATGTAAATTCCAATGCAATATTCTAAACAGAAAACATATGCCAAGTAAGCAAAATCATGAAAATACAACGCACATACTAGTAAGTCACCAACTTTTGAAGGTAATATTGTATGTGTGATATACCAGCCATTTAATATTAAAGTTTCTCATACAAACAACCGCCGGAATAAAATAAACACACATTTTGGCTAAATTAGCCCTCTTTTTAATCGACTCTCGTTTATATTTGCAGAGTTATGTTTGGTTTTATTTTTTAATTTTTCCTGTGTATGAAGTTCTCATTCCTAAAAACTTTTGTCATGTACGAGTTTTCACATACAGTGAAGTGTCCACTGGAATATTTTTTTAGAAATCTCGAAGGTTCTTTCCCTTCCTTCGGTGCTCAGAAAATAAAATGTTCAGCATTTAAAACGTGAGGTCTGATAGTAAACTATGATATACACGTTTGTTTTGGTAAAGAAAATATATACTCGAACCTCAGTTAATAGTGAATTTCATAAACATTGCTAAAATACATGTATGATTTCAAATTTTGCCGACTCATGGTGACGTAACAGTTCTAAAATTTATTATTGTCTGTGATACAAGCATGACAACAAAAGTAAAGTTTTGTATTCGATATTTTTACTGAATTGTTAGACTGGATTGCGTGTCAGTCTTGTCAACCGCGAAGCAAAATCGTCACAAGACGGTTCCATGGACCACAATATGTCGCTTCCTTTTGAAAACTTTCTGCTTGCACGCGAACCATCGCTGTCAAATATTCATACAATTTTCACTTCAAAAATATTGTGAAACCTCAATACGAGGGGTATAATAACAAAATACAATCGCGATTTTACAGTTAGATGGCATAATGAGAGTAATTATTATTACGCGGAAACAAAGACAATGAAATCACACATTTTCGCGACATTTCGTCTGCTCGTGTTTTCTTTCCATTAAAACGCGTTTAAGCTATTAAGAAAGACACATTTTGTAAATATTTTCCGTATGTAAATCATTCTTTTTACCGTTACCTCTTCTTTACTGCAAAATTCTATCATTTTCCGTTGCCATGGAAACAATTTTTGCAAATTATTCAATTTAACAATATTCTCGACGCAAACATTGTAACATCGTGTGCTGTCTTAAGTAAATAGTCATAAATATCGTGAATTATTGCCGAAATCTTGTTTTATAGTTAATCACAGATGAAAACTGCCTAATATTCCCGAAGATATAAACGCCAATGGACTCATAACTCGTGAAATCGGGAGATGTTTCGCGGTTGTATCTGTCAGCGTCTATTGTTATGAGTATAAAGTCCAGACGTCGAATAAAAAGGGGTTAAAATAGCAAACATTTCTCATCTTCTTTAATGTTCCTGTCTGTGCGTTTTGGACAATAAATATGAATAAACACAACCATGCAATCAGCCGCTACTTCATGTGAAGGATTGAAAAATCTATTTGCTAATTAAAATGAAAACTCGTAAACACCCCATAAGGGCATCTTTCCATAGTGGATTGGCAGATTCAATCGCAGAATAGGTTTTCACTAATGGCAATATGACAGTGGATAAAGAAATGAAACTCCATCTCTCGCATCTTGATATGAGAGTTCTTGAACTTATTGTTCGTCAGAAATACAGATCAGCGGTTTTATTTGGAGTTTAGCTGCATAGTAAATTGCGGAATTGCATGGCTGTCATTATTTTCTTTTATTCAAACCAAGCTATTACTGCTCGATATATTCATATCAATCAGCCAAGGAGGAGAAATTTATGCGACCTTATTTTAGGAAAGTTTACAAAAAAAAAAGTTTTTTTCCAACATTATTCCACATTTAATCAAAATTTTACGCATTTCGAGAAGTATTTGATTTTTCTAGCTCAGAAAAGCACTTTTGGAGAAAGGTTGATGTAGAATATTTAATATTATATTGACAAGCTCTTTACTAAAGTAGAATACAAGCAATTTTACCAAAGTAAGGGGATCGGATAGAACTCCTTTGTAGAACGTTTAACTGCATTAATACTCCGCCGGACCATAGAATGTTTAACTGCTTAAATATTCCGCCGGACCATAGAATGTTTAACTGCTTAAATACTCCGCCGGACCAAGTCTTTGTATTCATAAAACGCCAGTCCATCGACTAGATACTTGCCATCCGATTTTTCACGTGCAAAAGCAGAATATTTCTAAAATATGATGTCTAAGCAAAATCGACTCAAAGTTTACTACATGCTTGATGTAGAAGTTGTGAAATGCACGAATACTTGTGTTTCAACGCTATCATACCAAAATACCTTAAACTGCTGCCTAAGGTAATGCAAAAGCTCTCAAAATATGCATGTATGCTATGCTTATAATACATTTATTCCTCATGGCTATAACAGGCAATTTCTCATTTTGTCTTCTGTAGAATATTTTAGTTTACTTTATTATTTTTATATCAAGTCAAAATTTTACAATGTGATGTACTTTCTGTAATTTTTGTTGAGCGCGTGCGAAAGTATGTTTTCAGATTTTATGAGAAATTAACGATAGTTGTTTAGAGTTAATATACTTTATTAAACTGTTTGTCATTATGTTCAATATGTATATCCATCTGAACAGGAGGGTGGCAAAAACTTAATGATAAGGTATAAACCATCGAAACTCGCCTGTAGAAATGCATGTTTACTTTTAATATTCTGGTCATGGACATGTAATTTAGGCAAGGTCACAAGCAGATATCCATGAAACACGCGATCATAACTAAATTGATATAAATTTTCCGTCCAAAGGAACACTGGTCGTATTCAGCAACATCAGTTTCTTTATGCAGATGGGACTCTAGGTCAGATATGTCTGATATAATGTTAGGAGGTGCACTAGGAGCCTTAGTTAGTCATAAGCTCAAAAAAAGTTGCTATATTTACATCTACATCGTACGAAACTCTGTCATCGGTTTGACCATTATGTTTCGGCTAGTGGCAAGAAAAAGTGAAAAAGTGAAAAAGCAATTAAGATAAGCAGTTAAGATATAATAGAAAAGGCAGAAACAAGCAAGTTCAAAATAAGAGAATATAAGAGATAGTCCCAAGACTGCGTCGGTTCCTCAGCTACAGACCAAACCGGCTAGCGTAGCGCCTCATGAATTCACTAGACCGGTACAGCTCTGACCATCCTAGGTTCTTAAATAGTTTGGGCGGATAGCTGCAACTAGATGGTAATCTTGGTAAGCTCCTACTTGAAGTGTACCAAGTCAGGACCCTCGGCTACAGTTGCCGGTAAAGAATTCCAAGTAAGCACAGTCCGTGGGAAGAAACTGTACTGTGTAGTAACCGTAATTTCATTGCATGTTGACACCTTGTACGTGTATATGCAGGCCAGGCTTAATATAGGTAGAGGCGTCTATATCAACTAGATTATTGAGAATCAGGTACATCATGGGGAGTTGGATCTTGGTGCGCCTGGACTCTAACGACTCCCAGCTTAGGTCGCTGCTGGTATTCCTGTAACGGTTGCAGGTGTATCTAGCAGCTCTGCGTTGCACCATCTCCGGCTTGGATATTTGTTGTTGTTGTTGTTGTTGTTGTGTGTGTGTGTGTGTGTGTGTGTGTGTGGTGTTGGGGGTGGGGTGAAGACTGATGCGCAGTATTCCAAATTGGAATGAACCATTGCGAAGTAAGCGCTGGATTTAATATCCTTGCTTCGAATGCGCAGATTGCGTTGGAGGAAACCGAGCATACTGTTGCCTTTCTTAACTATACAGCCAATGTGTTGGTTCCAAGATAGATTGGAACTTATGTCAACCTTAAGGTATTTAGATGAC
Source organism: Mercenaria mercenaria (assembly GCF_021730395.1). Lineage (NCBI taxonomy): Eukaryota > Metazoa > Mollusca > Bivalvia > Venerida > Veneridae > Mercenaria > Mercenaria mercenaria. Next base: position 49,846,985 of record NC_069362.1, read on the forward strand.
GAAGTCTCTTGTAATGCGCATCCCTTCAAGCTGTAGGAGAACTCGATTATCTTCCTTGACCTGGAGACCCGCAGGGTGATGCATTTGTCTGGATGGAAGTCCATGTCTCATTTCTTTTCCCAAGCGGCTAACTTTTTGAGGTCCTCTTGCAGAATTTCACAGCTTTGCAGGTTCTTGATAGACCTGTAGACTATGCAATCATCTACAAACGACTGAGCTTTAGATGTCACACACTCTGGCCATATGACCAATAATGTGTCGGTTTAATGTTGTGTTGACTTTTGCGTCACCATCAAATCAAGGGAGAAAACTAGAAAAGGTCATGTTAAGAATTTTCCTCCTAGTTACCCTTACTTCATTATGTGTATAATCCAACATATGCGACTTAAAGCGGCATGCCTCCAGATCGTTCGACAACAAAAAAATAACAAAAATTTAGATATCTTGAGATAAATGCTATATTTCTTAAGAAGGCTTTAAAATTTTATTACTGACACGCTTTATGTTACGGAAACACATGAGAATTTGCTGTTTTTACTACTTTTTACGATGAAAATCGAAAAGCGTTTGTCACGCTTTTACTCAAGGTAAACTGTCTCGATTATAAATATCTATATTTCGAAGTCCAGGGCGGGTGATCACGTGACTTTTGTTTATGATCACATTGCGTCCACCTTAATGGCTGCCCCCATGTACTAGAAGTTTTTTTGTGTTTTTCTGCTATTTCTCATTACATTTGAATATATTTTACCAACCATGTTCCAGCCAACAACTTTCCGGTTCCAACGATGTATCATGTTGCTATGTGAGTGTTGCCGTTTTTCCATTTATCTTGCAGAGATTTTCGAAGCGGTGATTTTTCTCTTGAAAAAGTGTGGTCACATTGAGACCCAATTTCCAAAAAATACATTTTATCCATTTTAACGGGTTTGTTGTTGGTAGGAATCGACTGAAAATGCACCGCAATCATGCAGTTTGCTTCACATGCGACTTGTTTATGCGTGTTTTCTACAATGTTTTAGGGATTCATGTCTGAATGGTCACATTGTGTCATGGTCACATTGTGTCCAATAAATTTTGTAAATGGTATATATAGCAAGTAATTCCAATCTTCTACATAATAATTAGTCTTTTCAAGTGTTTTAGTGTTGCAGTTCATTAAAGGAATAAACGAATTTAATAGGTAATCCAGAAGCTCTTTCGAGCTAAAAGAAAAGTTAATTTTTCCACAAGATAAAGTGTCATTTTCAATTTTCTATAGCTTGTTCCTGTTTTTACATCATTCTGGACATATACTTGACATTTCATACCATTTTCAAGGAGACTTTTTGCATTTATAGAAAAGTGAATGAGCCTTATTACACTGATTCCATGTAAGAGTGTTAAAATTGCCTAATTTTGTGTCTCTAAACCTATTGTACGTTGTATTTAGAATCTTTTGGAATCATTCTCAAACTGTTTTCATTCATGACCCATCATTATTGGCACATAATTTTTATTGTCTGTGCTTTCAAATATATATTGTCGCCAAAGCATAAATTAGATACGTTACCTTCATCTGTTAAATTACTATGAAGTGAAACAAATGTGAAAATCTTATCTTTATTAGTAATGTCCATCTATTACAGACAACATTTATGATATGATTTTAGTTTGATAAACAGTATGTTACTATAACAAAAGCCACATACATTATTGAATGATTGATGCATGATTTCACATTCAGCAATCAATTTTTTCTACTTTCCCTTACGTGAGCAGAAGAACACTGGTCACTTACATGAAATGCTGTATCTTTACGTACTTGGAATTGAAAAGGAAGAAGAATTTAGATGGGTGAAACCAGATACGTGATGAACAGATACGTTACAGAGATTTTAAGTTCAGAATGTCACACGATTCTGCATTTTAGAAATGCATAATTGATAGAATTAATATCATATAATCACAAAAGGTATGTAATAAATGTTTCAGAAACGAGGAGTACAACTCAAACAAATTGTTACAATCTGAGTCTGATCTTTGTGAGACCTCCGTAAAACATAGTGTAATCACAGATGCCGATCAGCCTATATACCAACTGAGAGATCTTAGACATCATGTATGGCTGTAAATGCACAAATAGACACCATTCATAATGTTCTTACAATAATCAGATACGTTTACATTGGATTTTATATCGAAATCTGTAACCAAAGCTTTGTATAAATCAATCGTTTTTGGCAATTAATTTTTATCTTTAGCGGTCATGAATTGTTTCGTTTTTAATTATTAACACTTTTATGCAGTAAGTAAATCAGTTTTAAATAGTGTCAGATACGTTACAAAATACCTCAGGTATTGATACGTGCATTCGTAGTGCACATATTCACATCAGGTATGACTGAATTTGAACTGTGATATTGATAATACTATATAATGCTGTTTAAGCTGCTACTCGTGTTTAAGATCCAGAATTTACTTCTTTCTTATTTCTTCCTTTAACACAAGAACTTTATAAACATAACCTTAGCTAGAAATAAAAAGTAAGGCATGCGCCCATAGTTTAGTTTAAGGAATCTAAATATAACAAATAAAATGTTTTATTTCATTTATAGATGAAACACAAAATCAATGTCTTATTATAAAAAGAGCTTGATAATAACGTATGTAGTTTTGAAATTTTCAATACCATTAAATGAATATGCTTTAAAATGTATTTTCAACTAGCATAGTGTGCCTATGTAGGTTTTAACCTCATACAGTTTTTGTACTTTCAATACTACAAGTTGTATTAAACTAGAAAAAAATATTTTTCACCAAATTGAAAGATTATAAAAGTGATAGTTGTTGTAAGATTTTGACCAATGATGCATTTATATTTATCAAATTCTAAAATTGCCTGTACAACTAAGAGATGTCGTTTTCGTGTAAACTTCACATTTCTGGCATTTATTGCATCTATTCAGTGAATATCTGATAGTAATTCCATCACTTTCGCATCCATAACGCACAGAACACATTCCGAATTAAAAATATCGGTAACGTATTTGGTTTCAATGTCTAAATTCATCTTCCTTTGCCATTTCGTTTACTTAAGAATTTCATGTTAGTGAAATGCGTATGGGCATTTCTCCAGTTTCTGTAAGGGAAAATAAAAAAAATCGATTGCTGACTGTGAAATAATTCAGGCATCATTCAGTAATGTATACGGATTTTGTTATCATAAGATACGGTTTATCAAAATTTAAAATCATATCATAAATGCTGTTTGTTATGGGCCATAGTAATACTTTATTTTCAAACTTCAATAAACTTAAATATCTTTACAATGTCTTATAAAAATAAGATTTTCACATTTGTTTCACTTCCTAGTAATTTAACAAATGAAGGTAACGTATATGATTAATGCTTTGGCAACAATACATATTTGAATGCACGGACAATAAAACAGTATACATGTTTATCAATAAATGCGGTGTATTTTAACCATCGCTCAAGTTTTAAAAAGTGAAGTTAGATGATATAACAATTAATTATTGCAGTGACTGAAAAATAAGAATTACTTGTTAAACTTTACAATTATTGGCACAGTGATTTCACTATTTTCAGCACAATTATGCTTATTAGATTGATAATTATGTAATGCACTGCATTCCTGCATTCTTTATTATTAATTTTGGAAAGTCATCCATTAAGACAGTTTAAAAAATAATACCAAAAGATTCATAATAAAATGTACAAGTTACAATGTACAAGTTTAGTCAAGATTGTTGAGCATCAGAAAATAAGAAAATTTTACACTCTTATGTGGAATAAGTTTACATGTCTATACAAAGCCTCCCTGAAAATGCTACAAAATGTCAATGATGTAAAATAGGAACTAGCTTACAGAAAAATAATTAGAAAAAAAGGATTTTTTCTTTCAGCCGTTATGTGACAAGCTCGAAAGTGCTTCTGGATTACCTATTAAGTACGTTTATTCCTTTAATGAATTGCAACACTAAAACACTTAAAAATCCTCACTATTATGTAGAAGATTGGAATTACTTGCTAAATACACCATTTACTAAATTTAATGGACACAATGTGACCATGACACAATGTGACCATTCAGGCATGAATCCCTAGAACATTGTAGAAAACAGGTATTAACATTTACAAGTTGCATGAGAAGCAAACTACATGATTGCAGTGCATTTTCAGTCGATTCCTACCAACAACAAACCTGTTGAAATGCATAAAATGTATTTTTTGGAATTTGGGACTCAATGTGACCACACTTTTTCAAGAGAAAAATCACCGCCTCGAAAATCTCTGCAAGGTAAATTGAAAAACGGCAATACTCACATAGCAACATGATAAATCGTTGGAACAGGAAAGATGTTGGCTGGAACATGGTCAGTAAAATATATTCAAATATAATGAGAAATGGCAGAAAAACACAAAAAAAAACCTTCTAGTACATGGGGGCAGCCATTAAGGTGGACACAATGTGATCATAAACAAAAGTCACGTGATCACCCGCCCTGGAAGTCATTATTCACTACTTCAGCTATAGCGCTATTGGTTACGACGACGGAAAAATGTCTTTGTTGCCGCGGCGGTCCGGGGTTCGATTCCCAACGCGGTCATCTTTTTTTCTTGATTTGGAACTTTTAAAATATTTTAGAAACAAAAATTCATATTCTAATGTTCATAATATGACCAAACTTCAATTTGAAAGAAAGATTATTTTTACCCAAATCTGGAGGCATGCTGCCTTAACGGCTAGGTCTATATTTTGAGGAAAAAAAATCAATCCACACAAAATCATAGTAAAAAGAGTCGATTTGCATGAAAACTGAACAGCCTAGAAAACATGTACATTAGATCTACTCTATAAAACACAAGTTACTGATATATGCACTGGGTTCCAGAAAAAGGCTGCATAAAGAGGCCACAATTCAGGACAGTTCAGAGCATAAATGAAATTTCACATAACCAGTTTTTCAACATTTTTTTACTTTATTCCTTTACAAATGGCATTCATTTTTAGAGGGGGACAACTTTTCAGAATATTTTAAGTATCCAGTCATATGGGACAGTACAGTAAAACATATATTGGACAGGTAGATAGTTGGTAAATAAACAAAATGCTTGTGTTCATTCCAGACGGATGAGTGAATCCAGGAAGTTTCACATTATAGTCTATCCATATCATTATCAACAATGTCAATTGATAAAAACTGAAATCACCAATTTTGTGATAAGTACTGTAGAAATGTGTAGCTACACCACCAGCTTATGCAAGATCGCAGAAATTGTCAAATGTCAACTTTATGACTTTTCATACGTTTACAAATCTGTTGTCGTGTTTGGCCCACATAGTGCATGTTACACTTTTTACAAGTTATGAGATAAATGACATTTGATGATGTGCAATCTGCATTAAATTTAAGTTTGTACATTGATGAATTTGAAGAACTAACGAATTTGTCAGTTTCTACTATCCTGATACATTGTGTACACCTAGGTCGGGAACATTTGCTGGAACGGGCGCTGACAGAGGTAGAGGGCAGTGCTGAATATCTGGACTTGACAAGAAAGTCTTTAAGATTTTTACCATGCTTAATATGCTGAGCTGTGTCTATAGGAATGCAACTGTTGGACTCAGACGTTTAAGGCATTTATTTAAGCTTAAATAAATCACAGTAGATATGTATGATATGCTAATATTAGGGATGGAAGTATTATATTCAATAAAAAAGGCCGATTTCATGACTGTTCCTTTACATAAATCGCTTGTCTTGTAATGTGCAAGAAGGTGACTATGTTAAATTGTAATTACTAGTATCTAAAAAGAGAAAAAAATCGCAAAACTAGCATATTTTATCTGTTTTTGCTACAGAATTATAATTGGCATATCAAAATGTCTGTAGTAAAATAAAAAAAAATGATAACATTTTAAATAATATATACATCAACATTTTGAGACGGGCCTCCAAACAGGTTTGCTTAAATGTACTGAAAAATCGTCCCATACCAGCATTACACAAAACAAACTAACATACTTTTATCCTTTTATTGACAGTTTTGATTAACTTTGAACGGTAAATGATGTTTAGCGATATATTTTGAAAGAAGTCAGCCATATTACTCTCAATAGCGCAGGGTTTATCAAAATACAATGTTCAACTGAAAGGCGAGAATATGCCTTGCTACTCCTATCACATGCGTATATTTCTTTCAAGCATTTCTTCTCGTAACCGTTTAATCTCGAGCAATGTACTGGTAGGAATTTCTTTTTCTCTATCCTTCAAAAATTTGGCAAGATGCTTAGGATAATTTTTCTTCTCCCTGACACGTGCCTTTGAGTGACGTCCGTGCATCTTTGCAACATCTAAGGAAAATCTCGTTAGCGTGAGGTTTGTTGCAGTGCTTTTGTCGCCATTAGCAGTACTAACATTGTTTATCCCAACCGGCATATACTCATCCCGTTCCGACATGTTTTTTGATAAATGTATAAAATTCCCAAAATAAATCCTCTGTTTCAAAGCACTAGCAGCATTGATCAAACTGTTCCGCTTGCTTGTTACCGGGCGTCCATCATCTTCAATCTTAATCAGACTTGGCCTCGATCTTGCTCTTGTCATACCATTTCTCTTATCGAGCGCAGTTCTCTCTACATCTATTGGAATTTCGTCATTACAATAATTTACAGGGCACTCGTCCACATTTTTATATGTTTTCTTCATAGCATCCACTTCTTTTTCACTACTAGTATCATTTAAACTTACAGTAGCCTCGTCAGTTTCAGGTTCGTCTGAATCACTTCCATCTGCATCTGTAATTCGGTCCGGTGTATCTAATTCCAGAGGACATGGCAGTTTTGATTTTATAGGTGTAAATAGTTTTTCTTCAAAATGCGATAAGGCTTTTGGATTATTTGTTTCAAGAAAACCACCGCGGGAAACTTCTTTGGGCGATATTATTTCGCTAGTTGCACAGATTCGGCGGACGAGATTCTACATTGAGATCTTTGAGCCGACATTTCTGATCTTGGTATCATCAGAGACAGCGGAGATTCAACAGACGTCTCAGAAATTGACGACTGAATCGTGCTGATTTTCGATGAGTCGCTCCGTGAATGTTTGGTAATGATAGTCGCGGAAGTTGTTGGTTCCGCTAAATGTGTGGCTTCTGTATATTGTGATTTTTCTGTAGATTCTACACGCAATAGTTCGTTTTTTTTTTTTATTTCATCTCCATTATTTCTTTGCTCTTTCATTTTCTTTACGAATGTGTACCATTTCTCAGGAAGTCGTTCCGACTTTGGATCTGTAGCTCTCTCCGGATGTATCAGTTTTTCGCTACCAACTCGAGATCTTATCTGCAAGGAACTATCGGACCAACGCCGGTCTTTGTTAAAAGTAATCTTCCGAAATAAGTCAAACTGATTATTAAAAAGAGCATTTTCTAAAACACTTTGGCGACGGGAATCATGTCTGGAATCGATACCCGGAAGCTGCAAACACGCTGACAGTTTCCTGTCAGCCGATTTGTGATATTCGGTCTTGGATGATTGGGAAGGTTTCCGATCTAGTCTTTTAGTCCGAAGTTTTCTAAACTCTGTAAATTGGAGAGATGCCCGGCGGGTTTTCTCATATTTGCATTCAGCTTCTTGCGACATTTCCACCGATCCGTCACTGCGTCTTCTAATTTGCGGCGGTTGAAACATTCCATTTTCAAGCAAAGCAGACGATGATAAGTCAAAGTCACTCATTTTTCTTGAAAAGTCAATTTTTCCTGAAGGTTCATCCAGTAATATTACAGAAGCCTTTAATTCCTCCGTTATTTTAGTTAAATATTCGCTGAATAAAAGCAGACATTGAACTCAGTTTTTAATTTCCACGCTACAAGTAATTCACAAACTTTCTTTAAAAAACGGCGTTAAGCCCAAAACAAACAAACAAACTTTCTTTATATATCTGAACAGAAATTGCAGAAAAGAAGGATTTATATAACCGGGAGTTAAAGATTTATATAACGAGAATAACTATTGTATTTCTCAAGTATTAAAACAGTTTGTTGGACACTATTACCACTGTCCCAGACAAAAACAACAGGTTTTCTCCAAACATGATTTTGCGTTATATACATTAAGTTTTCTTTTTAATAAATAAATATCAATATGTACATTTGTGTATAGGATATCGACCGAGTCATTCTTTCTCAAAATGCCCAGCGGTTACGATTCTGACGAAATTTTATCGCAGACATTAGATCTACACAATGAACTTGAAAACATAAAGATTTACCTGACACAGAAAACATACAGGCTGGGAATACTAAATGTTACTTTTAGAAAATTACGTTTTATTCATAGAAGTTATGGCGTGATAATTATTCTCGTACTGTAGTTTATATAGATATAGGAAGTGGTAATAGTGTACATGTAAGGCCGGGAAGGTATGTTACCCAATCAAATATTACCTGAAAGGTTTTATTTATGCAGGATAATAATCGCCTGCCTACCAAAACAGTATTTCGACATCTGTAGACAATTTGAAACCTCAGAATAGTAACTCGCGTTGTCCGTGCCAGTGCTCGACTATTCGAATCGTTGTCCCAGAAGCAGGAATATTACTCTAAATGTTAAAATATCTATAGATTTTCAATCCAGTATCTGCATTAGTTTTGGAGATAGTAACTTTCATGCCAAACTTTAACCAGAAGTTTTAAGTTCAATAGTGGACATCATTTGGCCAAAATGCATGTCAGAATTATGGGACTTGAGCTATCAACTAGTTTTATAACCCCGAAAACACATGTGAAGTTTCGACTTAATATCTGCATTTTTTTGCAGATAGTAACTTGCATGCAAAACTTTAAAAGAATTTGCTAAGTCCAAAAGGGAGCATAATTTGCCCAAAATACACGTAATGGGACTTGACCTAGTGAGGTTGGTAGTTGACCTAGAAAAATAAAAAATAAGTTGCAAAGCTATATGCCTTTAAATTATAGCCATATGTACTTGCACGCAAAACTTTAACCAGGATTTTCTAAGTCCAAAAGTTGCGTAATCCAACCAAAATGCATGTCAAAGTTATGGGACTTGATGCTATCATCTACTTTCAAAACCCCGAAGACACATGTGAAGTTTCAGTTCAATATCTAGTTTTGGAGATATTATAGTAACTTGCATGCAAAACTTTAACCAGGATTTTGTAAGTCCAAAATGGGGCATAATTTGGCCAAAATACATGTCAGAGTTACGGGACATGGCCCAGTGAGGTTGGTAATTCACCTAGAAAAAGAAAAAAAGAGTTAAAAAGCTATATGCCTTTAAATGATAGCCATATGTACTTGCATGCAAAACTTTAACCAAGGTGTGACGCCGACGCCGACGCCATGGTGAGTAGAATAGCTAGACTATTATTTGAATGGTCGAGCTAAAAATTACTTTCATTTTTGTAAAGCAAATTATGAACATTTTGGTCACAAAACACCGAAAGACATTGCCAAAACTGTTTTAAAAAACCTTTTACTGTAAGCGTTCATGGATAAACTTGATATAATTTGACTATGGTTCTGAATATAACTAGAAAACTGCATAAAAGTTTGACTTGATACTTCACATATTAAAAATGTGCAGTGACAACGTATCATAAATACAGCTGACATTTTTAAAGATATATCCCTGAATGTTTACAAATTGTATGGAGCATTACTTGTGCAGTATAAGAGATGCTCATAATATAAAACACATTATGGACAAGTGAAAAGGCACAAATCGCAACCATCCCTTTGTTTACGAGCCATCATACTTACTGTTTGGCCGATTGTGAAATGAGTTCACACGTATATGTATTGGATGAGCTTTGATACCAGGATTGTTGGATTCTACTGATACTTCAAAACATAGCTCTATAGGACCACATTCGTATCAGATCGCATTTGTAACAAATGCAATGCGATCGCATATGTAACAGGTGTTACAAATGAGATCGCATATGTAACAGAAATCAAGCACATATGTAACAATTTTTGAGACGAATGTGATCGATGCCGATTTTTGATGTGACATCTGATCACATTTGTCACATGTCATTTTCGATCGGAAAAATGAACAAAAAAGTGCATTTTTACATCTGAAACATATTTATAACATGTTTTAGCTCACTTGTACGAAGTGAAAAAGTAAGCTATTGTGATCACCCTTTGTACGTCGTCCGCCGTCCGACCGTCCGTCCGTTCACATTTTTCTTGTGAATACGATAGAGACAACATTTATTATTTGATTTTGACAAAACTTACACAGAACTTATATATATCTATGATATCTCGGTTCCTTTCGAAAACCAGCCATATCACTTTAATCGTCTTTGAGATATGGCCCCTGAGATGGCAATAATTACTGCTTTTAACCTTGTGAACGCGATAGAGACCACATGTTTTGTTTATTTTAACTAAACTTGCACACAACTTATATATCTATAAGATTTTGGTTCCTTTCTAAAACAACCGTATTGCACCATTTGACTTGGAGTTATGGCCCCTGAATTGGCAAACATGATGTTTTTATTCTTGTCAACACACTGGAGACTGCATTTATTATTTGAGTTTTATTAAACCTATAAAGGATCTCACTTCCTTTTAAAACAGCCATCGCGCCATTTGTTACGGGGTTATGGCTGAAATGGCAAAATTTGCTTATTTTAGTCTTGTGAACATAATAGAGACCATATTTATTATTTAATTTTGACCAAACTTGTATATAAGTTATATATCTATAACATCTCGGTTCCTTGCGAAAACCAGCTATATCACCACCATTTGTCCTGGAAGTACTGTTTTCACCTAAAATTTTGAGCAAATGTGACTGATTTTTAGCATTGTGAACTGAATCTATACATAGTAAGCATGGTACTACCTATTAGATACATGTTACACTGTACTAAATTTATCCATCATGGTTTTGGTTGTCTGTAAGGATTTTCATTTTTAGTAAATGCATGAAATATATGAATATGTATGATTAAAGGGGAAGATGCACACCACATGCAATCCCTGTGTTCAACTTTTGTAATCGGCAAGTCGCTGGTTGTACCGCTTCAACAACATATAAAATGCACTAAAATCAAGATGTAGGCAGTCTCAGCTAACACAGAAAGTCTTGTAAAAGCTTGTTTCCGTAAAACAATCTATTGTACACGTAAGGGATATCAAGATGAAATTTTTATTCATGAGCACCCGACATTATAGAACCTGACTCTGTATGGACATCAAAGCCCTTTTCGAACCAGCAGGAAGTTGGCAGTTAGCAGTTGCAGCAGTTGTAGCAGTTAACTGCTAGAACTACCAGCAGTTACAGCAGTAAAACATTACGAAATGTCAATAATTACAAAGCTGAAAAATATCAAAGCTTTTAGTAAGAATGCAACATCTATATACAGTATGAGGTAGCATAAACCTACGGATCGCCGGAAGTTTGCACTGGAGTAGTACTTACAGTTTTGCTGCTGTTAGGTTTTAAAACCGGTAACAATATTCTTTATTCTATTGCTGTTGCAACAACAAACACTAAATTAATAGAATCCATGTTACTACTGTATTCCCAATTTTGAGGGCAAACCATATATAGCTACGTTTATTTTGGAAATAATATCTAGCATAAACACATTTTAACATATACAATGAATAAACAATACGCAGAGTATAGGGCCTACACCTGCGGGTCTAGTTCGGGTGAATTATCCACTCACCGTGTAATTGACTAGTATTGTTTGGATAATTAAAACATGGATCTGCTGTTTATTATTTCGATCGATTCTAATATGGGTTTTTTTATGTAAAGACGTAGATGGAAGAATGGGGAAGCACTATTTCACGTCTCATTTAAGGTGCCAAATCTTGTAGGTGGACACGTCACCGTGCAACGTGTAATTGTGCTAACAACGCTGAAAAAAACGTAGGAGTGCGTAAAGTGAGTTATATTATGCGTATTGTGCGTAAATTAGCTTTTAAGTGTAACAGGCCTTTCATATGAAATAATAGATTGAATGTTTATATAGCAGAACTCATTATTCGTACCTGTTAAATTATTATTATTATTATTATTATACCAGATTTATACAGCGCCCTTTTCATGATCAATTTCACGTTCAAAGGCGCTTTACATAGTTCAAATGCAACCACACAGGGCGCATAATCATCATCATCTACCAGTACAGACACAGAGCGATCTGACCAGAGGGACAGGGTGAGTCAAAGCCCCCACGACAGAGAGATCAGAAATCAGATACAGGCTTGTTGTGAATAGACAGCCTGGTTCTTTAACGTGCCCAGTGTATAGCACTGATACACGCAAGGATTGCCTGGGTTCCTGACCAGTACACCTTTAGTTGGGTGGGAAACACTGAAAAGCGTTTCTGAAAATTCCCGAGTAGCTTCCAGGGATCGAACCCCCGACCTCAGGATTGGAAGGCCAGCGTGCAAACCACTGAGCTATCCGTCCACTCAAATGTAACTTTCATATTTGAATCAAACTATCATTTATTGCTTCACCAACGGATTGTCAGTATGCCAGAGACCTAATAACAAAATGTGCACAATATATATGATAATGGCTGTTCCATTTCTTTCAGCATTCACTGATGTGGGCATGACTTTGGAGAAACAAATTAATGTTTACAGAGCAACTGTTTCTGTAGGTTGCGTATGAAAGCCATATTACACTTGTTTATCTTTTATCAGCTTTTCACAAAACGCATCCGTATACGACTCAACGCAGCTAATATAGAAATCGCATTACAAGCATGTTTTAATGTCGGGCTGCTGTGACTTTTGTGTTTGCCCCTCTCTACCACTGAAGATATATCTTTGAAACTTATGGTGTGATCTACATTTTGAGGGGTCACACTGCCGATTCGGTTCACTGGTTAGGGCAGGGTGACGGTATCAATTTGGAGAAAATTTCAGATTTACAGAGCTAATGTTACTATACGCTGCATTTGAAAAAAATATATATGATACTGGCTGTTCCATTTCTTTCAGCTTTCACAGATGAGGGCATGACTTTGGAGTAACAAATTAATATTTACAGAGCAACTGTTACTGTAGGTTGCGTATGAAAGCCATATTGTACACTTATTCATCTTTACCAGCTTTTTACAAAACGCATCCGTATACGACTCAACGCAGCTAATATACAAATCGCATTACAAGCATGTTTTAATATCGGGCTGTTGTGACTTTTGTGTTAGTCCCTCTCTACCATTGAAGATATTTCTTTGAAATTTATGGTATGATCTACATTGTGAGGGGTCACACTGCCGATTCGGTTCACTGGTTAGGGCAGGATGACGGTATCAATCTTGAAAAAAATTAATATTTACAGAGCTAATGTTACTATATGCTGTATTTGCAAAAATATATAAGATACTGGCTATTCCGTTTCTTTCAGCTTTCACAGATGAGGGCATGACTTTGGAGTAACAAATTAACATTTACAGAGCAACTGTTACTGTAGGTTGCGTATGAAAGCCATATTTTACACTTGTTCATCTTTACCAGCTTTTCACAAAACGCATCCGTATACGACTCAACGCAGCTAATATACAAATCGCATTACAAGCATGTTTTAATATCGGGCTGCTGTGACTTTTGTATTTGCCCCTCCCTACCATTGAAGATATATCTTTGAAATTTCTGGTGTGATCTACATTTTGAGGGGTCACACTGCCGATTTCTTTTCATGTTCAAGCATGACGGCTATCCATTCTGTTTTTTATATTATGAGCTTACCATTATATAGTTTTTAATTAATATATGTATGCTTCCATCTCGATTTCAAAATTTTCAATTGACTTTGATTAAAGCCTAGATTCACTACTTATAAGGTCCCACGCCCCCTCTCCGCTCCCATAAATCCATATTACAACTCCTCTATCTCTGCTTTCACGATATAACATGTATACGATAGAGCATTAGCACATCAAGGACCATACAGACATGAGATATGGTGCTGAGTGAAAATTTTTTTCTTCATTGAATTGAAGATAATATTATAATTTATTTTTGATATTAATTATGAGGTAATAACAATTGCGTCTAGTTAGGCTAATGAATAATAATTGATATATAAATATAATATGATTTATATATATCTTATATATTATATATATATGACATTTAGTGATAAAAGATACAGAAATATATTGATTATAATGTGATAAAACACAAGATAGTTGAAAACTTCTGATTTCTTTGTGTGAAACAAAATCAATATAAAATTTTGTGTTCCATTCTATGATAACCACTTTCATTTCAGAAAATAGTGCCCAACGGACTTTTATATGTTTACAGTTATTAGACAATGTTATTACATAATTTGCCAGCTTTAGATTGGAAAGTTCACATTTTTTTAATATCACAATGATTCCAGACAATTTGAAAAATAAATTGCAATTCTTTAAGTAGTCCTCTTATCATTATTATGAATTATTTTATTTTTTATTCATTTTGATCAACAATATTTTTCTTTACAAACATGCCAAAAGAACTGATCAACTTAATATGTTATCAGTCATTCAATATTTTTAAATAATCTATATTTTCCTTTCTCACTCATTGAACACTTGTAAGAGACTATCTCCTAATGAAGACCTTTTATGTGGAACATACTGTGGATGGTCAATAGCCACCACTGTGCAGGTGAAGACAAAAATCCTTTGGCCCATGCAAAATTAGCCTTTAATGCGTGCACGAGTATTGTTATAATGACGTGCAATTCATGAATATTTGATACTGTTATTCTCAACATCAACAGCATAGAGCATATTGTAAATACAACATGTTAAACAGTTTTGACAAAACTAAACTGCTATGTAGAAGTTATGTTCGGTATATAGCCACAAAATGGATATGTTCCAACAAAAAGCATGACAAAATGATCAACTGCGTAGTTATACGATACTAGCTATATGAATATAATAAAGATGTTCAATGATGGCTGGCTGTCTGGATCATCAGTTGTTGCCACTTGCTCTTACAGGAAGGCATGTTGTTTAGTTATTTCTCATATGACCCATTTAACTTCAGCGTATAAATCGATTTGGATGGGGTCCAACTGACCGTTTTAACTATTTCCCACTGAAAATCAATTTCTCAGTTGTCGAACTTCCTTCTGTTTTTTTGTATTAGAGCTTACCATATTAAGTGTTTTTTTAGAATAGGTTTGCTATACAATCTCGATTTCAAAATTTTAATTTGATCTTGCTTGCCTAGATTCACTACTATATAAGTGCCCCCCCCCCCCACCACAATCCAATATACAACTCCCATCTTATCTGCTGCTTATCAGCGATTATGTAACAGTAACTGATTAGATGGCAATTAGCACAGCAGGGACCCATACTAGACCATGAAGATGTGTGCAGTGGAGTTGAAAAAAAATAATTGTTCTTCAATGAATGTGGAATGATAATAATGTTAATTATTATTTTGATATTATATAGATGATAATAACTATTACTTTAATGTTATAATAATTTAATAATAATAATGATAATTATAAATATAATCATGATTGTTATTATTATCATTATTATTATTATTATTATTATTATATTACATTTAGGATGATAAAAGATACAGAAATAATATTGAAAATAATAATGATGATAAAACACAAGTATAGTGAAAACTTCATGAGTTCTTTGTGCTGACAAACAATATAATATAAAATTATTGTGTTCCATCTATAGATACTCGACTTTTCATTTTCAGTATGTTGCCAAACGGGACTTTTTTCATGCTTTTCAGTTTTAGACAAATGTTATTTACAGTATTCTGCCAGCTTTAGATGAGTGAAAGTCACATTTTTTGAAATATCACAATTCTCCAGACAGAATTTGAAAAAATGAAAACTTGCATATTTCTTTAAGTAACTCTCTCATTATTTCATTATTATGAATTATTTTATTTTATTATTGTGTTTGATCAACAATATTTTTCTTTACATAGAAATGCCAAAAAGAAACTGGTATATGTTATCAATTATTCATTAATTTAAAATAAATTATATTGTTTCCCTTTCTCACTAATTGATACACTTGTAAGGTAGACTGACTCTCCAATAAACAATGACCCTTGTTTATTGGAACCATACTGTGATGGTCAATAGCCCCCAACTGTGCTGGTGAAGACAAAAATCCTTTGGCCCACTGCCAAAATCTAGGCCTTTAATGCGTGCACGAGTATGTGTCATATAATGTACGTGCAATTCATGGTCAGTCTTGAGACTGTTTCTCAACAATAAACAGTCTATAGAGCATATTGTAAATACTAACATGTTAAAAAGTTATTGCAAAACTAAATCTGCCTATTTAGAAGTTATGTTCGGTATATAGCCGACAAAATGGATATCGGTCCAACAAAAAAACAATGAACAAAATGAATCAATCTGGCGTAGTTTTACGATATCTAGTCTATCTGATATATAAAAAAGATATCAGTCCAATGATGGCTTGGCTGTCTGGGAATCATCAGTTGTTGAGACTTGCTCTTTAACAGGAAAGGCAATGTTGTTTATGTTATCTTTTCTCAATAGTGACCCGATTTTAAACTTTCAGCGTTATAAAAGATCGATTGCGGATGGGCTGTCCAACCTGACCTGCTTATTGAACTTTGTATCCGACTGTAAAAAAATTACTCTTGCTCTGATGGCCCGAAAATAACTAGTCAGCTAATCTTGTTTTTGTCTGTTTCTGCAGGAAGGTCTAATACGTATTAGTTGTTCCAGGTCCGTCCATTTTCTGTTACGCACAGAGGCTATCACAATATAGCTCATTTTCCCCCAAAAGAATTTGTTACCGACCCTTTAGGTATAACATAGAAGGTACCTTCAATAAACATCTGAACACATAACATTTGTCTTGAACGATGCGCACCTTTCGTTTAGATAGACTTTAAAGACGATTATCAACACTTTTATACCTTTTAAGACCGTACTGTACCGGCTGAATACAGTCCCGGATAGAACGGAGATTAGACACTGCACAGGTAAACTCAGGTAAATACAGGTGCGCATGCGTTATGACTCAAAATACGGAAGTGGACAAACTGAAATTGAATTTCTGGCGACCATTTTTTCGTAAATAATTGTTTCAAATATGAGATGACAATATGAAGCCGAAAACTAACAGACAGCGCAAAGAGCGCGAGATCGACAAAGACACTGTTGTCGCCTATCATGAATTTCTCCAGGGACGTATACAGGGGGAACTGAACGGGGTTACGATTGGCCCCGGATATACGCTCAGTAGATTTGCCGTTGGGTTTTTCATTTTCGGATTTGTTTGTATGATTGTTGGTATTCTTGTGATCACACTCCGCCACAGACATGTATACCTTGTGTCCTGGGATGACCAGTTTTTGGGCCCATTCTTTATCATCATGTTCTTGCTATGTTGTGCTGTTGCTACATTCTTGCTTCTGATTGCCAAACGGAGGACCAATCAGTACAGAAAAGATCTTGCAGTATGTAATTAATTCATTTTCTACCCAAGTATTCTGTGTGTTTTTATGTCACTTAAAGTTTAGTACAAGTATCAAGACCCATATTCTATTCAAAATAATTTGACGGTCAGATTGTTTTATATTTGTAAGGCTGGTAACATTGCCCGATCGGGCTTACGACATAAAAAGTGATATTTCTTGAAAAATAATAAAGATATTTCTCTCAAACTTGGTCCATTTATTAAGCATAACATATGATGCTTATCAAGATAGAAGTAACTTTGTTGCCTTCAGTTTTGTTAGAATTACTTCCCTTTTTCAGATTTTTATGATGCATAATTTTTGAAGTCCAAAATAGTTATGTTTTAATGCAATGTTTAAAACAGAGAAGGTTCAATGACTTTCTATCGCTCCAAACTTTTGCGCCAATACCTTTATTCTACATATTTAGGGTTAATACTTAATTCGTTTCTAGTGCAGATGTATGAGCATTTTTTTTTAAACTAACATTTCTCTATGATGTTGTAAGTGAAAGCAGAGTAAAATGTAAACATTCATGTACTAGCGCAATAATTTAGAGCATTAGAAAGCCATTGAACCTTATTAGCTCGACTATTCGAAGAATAGTCTAGCTATTCTACTCACCCTGGCGTCGGCGTCACACCTTGGTTAAGTTTTTGCATGCAAGTACATACAGCTATCATTTAAAGGCATATAGCTTTGAAACTTATTTATTCTTTTTCTAGGTCAATTACCTACCTCTCTTGGTCAAGTCCCATAACTCTGACATGTATTTTGAGCAAATTATGCCCCCTTTTGGACTTAGAAAATTCTGGTTAAAGTTTTACATGCAAGTTACTATCTCCAAAACTAATGCAGATATTGAATTGAAACTTCACATGTGTCTTCGGGATTATAAAACTAGTTGATAGCACCAAATCCCATAACTCTGACCTTCATTTTGGCCAAATTATGCCCCCTTTTGGACTTAGAAAATTCTGGTTAAAGTTTTGCGTGCAAGTACATACAGCTATTACTAAAAGGCATATAGATTTGAAACTTATTTTTTCTTTTTCTAGGTCAATTACCTACCTCACTGGGTCAAGTCCCATAACTCTGACACGTATTTTGGGCAAATTATACCCGCTTTTGGACTTAGAAAATTCTGGTAAAAGTTTTACATGCAAGTAACTATCTCCAAAACTACTACAGATATTAAATTGAAACTTCACATGTGTCTTCGGGGTTATAAAACTAGTTGATAGCACCAAGTCTTATAACTCTGACATGTATTTTGGGCAAATTATGCCCCCTTTTGGACTTAGAAAATCCTGGTAAAAGTTTTGCGTGCAAGTACATACAGCTATTACCAAAAGGCATATAGCTTTGAAACTTATTTATTCTTTTTCAAGGTCAATAACCAACCTCACTGGGTCAAGTTCCATAACTCTTAACATGTATTTTGAGCAAATTATGCCCCCTTTTGGACATAGAAAATTCTGGTTAAAGTTTAACATGCAAGTTACTATCCCCAAAACTAATGCAGATATTGAATTGAAACTTAACATGTTTCTTCGGGGTTATAAAACTAGTTGATAACATCAAGTCCCATAACTCTGATATGTATTTTGGTCAAATTATGTCCCCTTTCGAACTTAAAACTCATGATATTTAACATTTTGGGTAATAATTTCCTGCTTCTGTGACAATATTTCGAATAGTCGAGCTTGGCTGTCTTACGGACAGCTCTTGTTTTTGTTTTAAACTTAGCATTAGAACATATTTTTTTTTTACTTCAAAGATTATGCGTCATAAAAATTTGAAAAGGGGAAATAATTCTACCAAAACTGAAGGTAACCATGTTATTCTTATTCTAATTTGTATAATTTGTTATGCTTATTAAATGGACCAAGTTTGAAAAAAAAAACTTCATTAGTTTTCAAGAAATATTACTTTTCATGACGTAAGCCTGATTGGGCAATGTTACCAGCCTGTTTGTGATGGGCAATCTAAGTTCTAACCATCAAAACTTCGAAGGACTAAATTAATGGAGGGTAAATCACAGCCTAGTGAGTACAAAGGACTTCATGTAAAGTTATTGGTTTTATTGCTTGCTCATATTGTCGTGTAGACGTGGTAAATGTTAATCGTGTACAGTACATACAGTAGGTTTAAATCACCAGAAAATTTGTAATTTTGGAAATTGTTTGGTAATTTTCACATAAACCAATGAAGAATCGAATCCCCTTTTGATACATGTAAGTTTTATATATTTGAAGTTATCTCATATTTGCAGCAAAATCAGCAGTTAAACCCAAATTGGCGGCACCAGTTTCATCTGAAATTTCCTCCACTACTTTGGTCTTTTGGGTGTTCAACGGGAGCACTTGGAGATGTTGCCCATAAGAAATATAACTCGATATTTCCTAGGATCACCTCAAATTAGTTGGATTAACAAATGTATTTAATTATGTGCAACTAATTTCATAGATGTTAGGGATTATTAAGGTGCATGGCCAGCCTTTTTTCAGATAATGCATGTTATATACATTTTAGATTTAATTGTTGCAAATTAAATATCAAATGGGATTTAATCAATATTCATATAAAACTTGAATCTTAATGATTCCAAGATACCAGCATTCACTCAGTTGTTTTGAAGTATTCTCTGCCCTACAGTACATATTTTAGTTTAATTTATCTCCTTCTGCCAAAATAACATCGACAATTTTTTATGTAGAATAGAAGTGTCTAGCCATCCAGTAACTGGACGCCTAGCCTGCGTTCTAGCCATCCGGTAATCAGACGCTAGCCTATAATATGCACCAGATATGCAGCGTATCTACTTAACAGATGTGCAATTCAAATTTTTATCATGCTTATCAAATATATACAGTATGTAAATCCAAAATACACAATATTTGATTTGATAGATGTGTGTATGTCAGCGCTTGAACTCAAAATCAAGCGAACTGAAGTCTACAGCACTAAGTCTAAGATCCTAAATTACATCACACTAAGTGTTTTAGCTTCTTCTGTAATTTAGATGGAATTTGATGGTTGACATTTGCCATTCTTTAAACTGTGTCAGAAATACACAGCTGATAAAGGGGTTTATGAGTATGACACTTGATTGAATAATCAAAATTGATAACTGACCAGCAGAAATATTTTAAACCAAAAGTGGTAAAGATGAATGTCTGTGGCTATTGCTCTGATAGGGTACCAAACTGACCTTGAAAAGCTTTTCTGATTGTGAAAATAGCTGACCAGTATATTTCGTCATAATTCATAATAGATTTTACTGACATGTTCACGTCTTTGCACTTGCTTGAGTATAAGCATTTATAGTGAACATGATCCTGCTCATGCCTTATGTTCATCAGAACACTGATACTGTTAAATTAAATTATGCGTGAATGAAGGTAGACATCGGTTAATACATCACCTGGTATAATTTTTGAAAATGAATATATTTCAGTTTCGACCAATTGGAGACTATGGTGTTGCTGTGGTCCACAAGAGCAAGCTTAGTTATGATGACCAAAAGAAGTAAGTGAAAGAGTTATGTTCTAGTCATTGTTTTCAAGGGTCTCAATCTGCATCATGACATGCATTCAGTTTAAAATCTGGGACATCTGTGTATATTTCACCAATATCAGATTGAGCTCCTGCAAGGTCTTCAGCTACTGTTGAGTTTTAAGTCCAAGTTTCATGCATCAGTTTTGACATCTTACTTTCTTTAGTTTTTGACAAAGATTGACAACACATTATTTGACAAGGGATATTAAATTAACTACTATTCACTTTGCAAGTATTACCTTGCAGAAGTATATATGGCAGAATGAATACTGTTGATCGAACCATTTAACTTTATGGGTATGAAATTTGACCAAAATGGCCATTTTGCGGGGGCATATATTCACGGATTCCAACTTTAGTTTTAATGATACTATGACTTGGAATTTAATTGATCGATCAGATTTTATTTGATAGAGGAATGATATGCTACCACAAAATCCATGAAAAATGTGTCCCCTGAACCCCATGAATATAAATGATGAAACAGTAATCAGTTTGAACAGACTATAAAATAATTTTGCAACTGTTATTTACACAAACAAAGCTCATTTTTCTTGTTTTCAGATCAGAGTTAAAGTCTGGTACAACGCCACATAATGTCAGACATCCAGGCCGACCAGTAAGTATCAGAGAACGAATGGTGTACTCGAGGCTTAAATGCACAATATTAGGTCATGTCTTTCTTGATTTCTGTCTGAAAATTTGTGAATTCTTTTTTTAAAGAAACACAGGTGGAAAAGGACTTTTGTTGTAATGTTGAAAACTACAGACTTTGTGCATACCTCGGGTATGTCATCTCTCCTTTGCATGACTTGAATAAGCTTAATACAATGGGTTTTTTCCTCTTTTGAATTCATTTTGAAACATTAAATTTGCACACTGGAATTACATTGTGTGTGTTCATAATTAAACTGGCACATTGGATTGAAAACTTGTGTGTGTTCATATTTAATCTAACACACAGTTTGATATGAAATTTGAAGTTTATATACTTACATTGATTTGTGATTTCTAAATAGTTTCAAATGGATGTGCATATAGTAATAATATGTTATTGTTTGAAGCATCAACAGAAGTTTATAAGATAATTTGTTCATCAAACTTTGACTAGAATTCTGTATCTGCCAGGAAGTTAGTGATGCACTTTTGTACTTAATTTCTTAAAGTTTCAAAGATATATGTGATCATAAGCCTTTGGCTTGGCTTTGCACAGTCAAGATTATGATAGTTTGTAGTTTGCAGAGTAGTATAGTTAGGGTTTCTCTATATAGCAATATAAGCATGGGTGTAAGGTCCTATAACCTTTGTATTAGCATGTGTGTTTAAACAAAACCTCCAGTAATCTCTGTTCTACATGTCTAAATGATACTATAGATTGGGATTTCATTCTGTCAGTTAACAATAAACATCCTTAACTATGTTTTTAATAATTCCTGCATCACAGCTGATTAAATTTTTTGGGACTGGTAATTTATGGATTGAAGTTGTTAGCTGTACAGTTTGCCCATATAAATTTTAAGTCTATACGAATATTACTCAATCTATAGTATTGAAATTGCATGTTATTAAGTTATGTAATCATATATTATGCAGAATTTGTAATGTTTATATTAAAATTAGATTGAATTGTGTAAGATATTTTTAAAGCTGCTTTATTTACCTTCTTTCTAAAGAGAACAAAAAAGCGACCCTCTATGTCAGACATAAAAAGGGGGAAATATATGCCTTTAAAGGTATCGCCATGGTTTTAGGGCAGTTACCCCGGTTGTTGTAAATATCTTCTCTACTGCCATTTTTAGCAAATATGAGGAAATTACTTTAAAAGTTTTTAGCATAACCTAGAAGGGTCTGGGGCCACCAGTCATGGGTCAGTTATGCCATCACATTTCATGTTAGATACCTTTACAGTGAATTATTATGTCTCCCCCAGGAGACATATTGTTTTTGCCCTGTCCGTCCGTCCGTCCGTCCATACGTCACACTTCATTTCCGAGGAATAACTGGAGAACCATTTGACCTAGAACCTTCAAACTTCATAGGGTTGTAGGGCTGCTGGAGTAGACGACCCCTATTGTTTTTGGGGTCACTCCATCAACGGTCAAGGTCACAGGGGCCTGAACATTGAAAACCATTTCTGATCAATAACTAGAGAACCACTTGACCCAGAATGTTGAAACTTCATAGGATGATTGGTCATGAAGAGTAGATGACCCCTATTGATTTTGGGGTCACTCCGTCAAAGGTCAAGGTTACAGGGGCCTGAACATTGAAAACCATTTCCGATCAATAACTAGAGAACCACTTGACCCAGAATGTTGAAACTTCATAGGATGATTGGTCATGAAGAGTAGATGAGCCCTATTGATTTTGGGGTCACTCCGTCAAAGGTCAAGGTCACAGGGGCCTGAACATTGAAAACCATTTCTGATCAATAACTAGAGAACCACTTGATCCCAGAATGTTGAAACTTCATAGGATGATTGGTCATGAAGAGTAGATGACCCCTATTGATTTTGGGGTCACTCCGTCAAAGGTCAAGGTTACAGGGGCCTGAACATTGAAAACCATTTCCGATCAATAACTAGAGAACCACTTGACCCAGAATGTTGAAACTTCATAGGATGATTGGTCGTGAAGAGTAGATGACCCCTATTGATTTTGGGGTGACTCCGTCAAAGTACAAGGTCACAG
Source organism: Mercenaria mercenaria (assembly GCF_021730395.1). Lineage (NCBI taxonomy): Eukaryota > Metazoa > Mollusca > Bivalvia > Venerida > Veneridae > Mercenaria > Mercenaria mercenaria. Next base: position 49,870,739 of record NC_069362.1, read on the forward strand.
GGGCCTGAACATTGAAAACCATTCCCAATCAATAACTAGAGAACCACTTGACCCAGAATGTTGAAACTTCATAGGATGATTGGTCATGAAGAGTAGATGACCCCTATTGGTTTTGGGGTCACTCTGTCAAAGGTCAAGGTCACAGGGGCCTGAACATTGAAAACCATTTCCAATCAATAACTAGAGAACCACCTGACCCAGAATGTTGAAACTTCATAGGATGATTGTACATGCACAGTAGATGACCCCTATCGATTTTTGGGTCACTCCATTAAAGGTCAAGGTCACAGGGGCCTGAACATTGAAAACCATTTCCGGTCAGTAACTTGAGAACCACTTGACCCAGAATGTTGAAACTTCATAGGATGATTGGTCATAAAGAGTAGATGACCCCTAACGATTTTGGGGTCACTCTGTGAAAGGTCAAGGTCACAGGGGCCTGAACATTGATAACCAGTTCCGATCAATAACTTGAGAACCACTTGACCCAGAATGTTGAAACTTCATAGGATGATTGAACATGCAGAGTAGATGACCCCTATTGATTTTGGGGTCAGTCTATTAAAGGCCAAGGTCACAATGGCCTGTTCATGTAAAATCATTTTTTGGAAATAACTTGAGAACCACTTGACCTACAATGTTGAAACTTAATAGGATGATTGGACATGCAGAGTACATGACCCCTATTTATTTTGAGGTCACTTGATCAAAGGTCAGGGTCACAGGAGCCTGAACAGTGACTTGAGAACCACTAGGCCACGAGTGTTGAAATTTAGCGGGATGACTGGACATGCCAAGTAGATGATCCCTATTGCAGCCAACCATCAGTGTCTCTTTGACTTTCGCTCCTGACCCCTATTGACTTCTTGCCTATAGGACTTTGCATTGGGGGAGACATGCGCTTTTTTACAAAAGCATTTTCTAGTTATGAAAGTTTCTGAATCAGCCAATGTCTACCATATCACTTGGTTGAACACTTACATTAAATGTCGGAGATAACTAATACTGTAATTCACTAAGTTTATATAGAATACTTACTGAATGGCTTGCCAGTCTTTAGCCAAAACTATTGCCCTGGGTCTAAAGGAATGTAGTTTGACTACATTGACCAGCGAGCCATTCAACAAGACTTAGTGTTCTATTTACATAACTTCAGAAAAAAAAAATTAATATTTTTTTCTTCAAGTTTCGACTTTAGTCCAGCAAATCTTACTGTTGAACTATTGCCCAGACAATAGTACAATCTATGAACCAGCAGTTTATATAAGGAGTCATGTAATGATAACTACAGGTTTATCTAGAGGTTGAATTATTTATTTCCATAAAAAGAATTTCAATTTTCAAGGCATAGAAGCTAAACTCCATTGTATTCTATCACTAATACATGTGAGGAAGTTGTCAGTTTCTGGTGAAGAATAGGTTACTGTTGCTATGAATGTTCAGCCAAATATGATTGGAGGAATATGTCTTTATATAAAGAATGAAATGGCATTGGGGAAATATCTTTCGTTTCCCAGTTCATAACATAATTAGAGCAAAAAAGATGAAAATATATCCAGATGAATATTTTCAGAGAGCTTTAATATTATGGTATATATACAGTCATGCTGCTTTGGTTTCCTTTTCACTTTACAATCCTGGGTTGTGTTTTCTTTGCTTTATTGAAATAAACCTTGCAGGTGGAAGTGCTTCTGAATTTGCTTTGGATTTTGTGACACTGACTTAAACATTCAAATAAAAATTTGAAGTATCAAAGCACTGCAGTAGCTAGGGTAGCCAGACATGAAAACACTGAGGCAGAACTTCAGAAAAGTTCTTTCATTAAAGGTTTTGCTTTCCTTTTTAATTTTTTTCTCAGAAAAACACTAAGTCAGCTGCCTTTTGTGCTTCAAAGTAGCTGTTGGCACTGCAAAACCTTATATACTTCAGCATCATGAAAAGTTCTTAAATCCAGATTTATGCCATTTTGAAATTAATTTTCTTTTCACATGTTATTCTTTAAAAAAAAAGAATTGTATTAGAAGTTAAAGAATATTCATTGTCATTTTTTTTGCATCTAATTTCCACAATATTTATTCTCAATTTTTGTTTTCAGATCTTCAGATAGCATGTTCTTTTATTGATATTTATTTTACAAGTACTGTAGAGTAATAACTCTCAATCTTGTTATCAGTTATGCATGTTCATATCTTCCAGTGTGCCCAATCACGTGATCGCGCTACGTCATTTTGAGCTTGAAAGTGAAAGTGGAAAGGTAAACAAAAATTATAAATCAGGGTGTAAGTTTTGTATTTAATATATTGTGTTAATATCATACACATGATTCGAAACCTATTTGAAAGTGCTACCCCCGGTACTACAATTTCCCCACCAACACCTCGTTTTAACACTATTCCTGTTCAATTGACTTGCAGTGAGAACACCTCAGAGCGCACAATGTCGAAAGTGGTTGAACAAGAAAAGCATTAAAACGAGAAGATTTTGGTGGGGAAATCATAGTACCGGGGGTACCACTTTAAAATAGGTTTCGAATCATGTGCATGATATTAACACAATATATTGGATAAAAAACTTACGCCTTGATTTATATTCTTGTTTACCTTTCCACTTTCACTTTCAAGCTCAAAATGACGTAGCGTGATCACGTGATTGGGCACACTGTCTTTGTGAGTCACTGTGTGAAAAGAGACCTGCTTTAAGCAATATATTTCATTTTAATAACCTGGTATACTATTGTGCTTGGTGCTGAATGGAAAGTCTTTAAATTAATTGTTCTGTTACAATCTGTGCAAAAGATTTTTCTTCACAAAATCTGAAAGACCATCCAGCTAGCTTACAGAAGGTTGGTGATAACATACCCGGGGGTGGTGGGGGGCGCGTTTTCAAGGGCAGATAACTCTTTTTTTCAATACTGGTGACCTATGACTTTGATTGCATATCTATTGCGAATGTCTTAATTTAACAGTATGGGCACAGTACAAATCATTCAAAGATGTACATAATAATGACATATAATCTGTAGGAAATGCATTATTATTCAGAAGTAATGATTCACACAAACAGGTATATTTGGAATGCCTTTAACACATCTATGTAGAAATCAAGTGGTTGATGGGTTGTTAAAATTACTGACTTTATACAGAGTATTTTCAATTGTCTTAAGATGTAAGGGATAGGGCTTGGCACAACTTCCAGTTGTAGAATCCACCTGTAGAAGTAATGTAGTTAAAATAATTTCATTGCAGGACTGAGGTATTTCACCCTGAAGATCCCTCCTCACATAGTTGTACTAATCATCTATAATTTCTTTGATATATTCTCTAGTTATCTGCACTGCAGTTGGTTTACCCCTACCTTCTACCTTATATATATATATATATATACACACACTATTTAACCAGAAAAACATTTCAGTTTTTAACTCCACTTAACTAAGGATATGGAGAGCTATCCTATTCACTGTTGCATCCGCAACCAGATAACTGGTTAAAAGATGGATGAATTTTCATTTATTTGTGTTATGACTCAGAGGGTTTGTTTCAAACTTATCATAGTTGTTCCTCATTTTCACCCACATGTGGCACAAGGGTCATAACTCTTACACTAATATTACATTAATTTTGCTCTCTTTTGAAGTTTTGATACATTTTCACTCCCGACCTGTAATCACTTAATGGACTTGATTCAAAATTAAAATATATGGTCTGCATCATGCACCCACCTAATATGACACAAGGTCCATAACATTCATATTGATATTTCAGGAATTATGTCCCCATTTACTTAGAATTTCAGGTTTCAGGCTAAAGGTTTTGTTATACATTCACATTAGATATCCTCTATTTCACTATCCAACATGGACATAGTCGAGCACACTTAGATACCTGAAAAATGTGTAGTGACAGTCACTGAGAAGGTAAAGACTAAATTTGTAAGTAAGTACATGTTTATAGGTCAAAAAGGGCCTTAGAAAATCATTTCATTTGAAAACCGAACTGTAAGTTAAAAAATTGGAAGTTTTTTCAATGTAGAAATTGCTAGAGAATATACGCAAAGTTAGATAATGCTCACCCATAAGATGACTGTCTTTACTTTGCTCTAGAGCCTAACAAAGCCTAACTTTAGTGACAGTTAGTGCGTATGGAACAGTGTTTGTGCATAGATTAATTATAAACTTTCTTAGCATAGAATAAAATCAGACATTTTTTGGAATTTTTCCTCTGTAAAATATAATTATGATATTTTAAATGGTCCGAGCCTAAATAAGTTTGGTCAAATAGAAGCTAATTGGTCTTTATGACTGATGCTGTCAAACATTAAAAAAACACTTTATTAGTCCCCTACTGGTTGAAAACCAGTTTCGGGGACTATAGGAATGCGCTTTTCCGTCATTCCGTCCGTCCGTCTGTCCGTCCGTCCGTCTGTCCGAGCCCACGAATGAACATTTGTTGGGTATAGAGAACAATAGGTAACGGTAAATTCTATTCATTCCGTAGTGTTTATTGGGTACTTTTTGTAGCATATTGGGTACTTTTTAACAAAAGAAATACCCAATAAAGGTCCATCTGTAGGAACGTCCGTCCGTCCGCAATTTCGTGTCCGGTCCATAACTCTGTCATCCATGAAGGGATTTTAATATTACTTGGCACAAATGTTCCCCATGATGAGACGACGTGTCATGCGCAAAACCCGGACCCCTAGCTCAAAGGTCAAGGTCACAATTTGAGGTCAAAGGTCAACAGGGCTTTTTTCCTGTCCGGTCCATAACTCTCCCATCAATGAAGGGATTTTAATATTACTTGGCATAAATGTTCCCCATGATGAGACGACGTGTCATGCGCAAAACCCGGACCCCTAGCTCAAAGATCAAGGTCACAGTTGGAGGTCAAAGGTCAACAGGGCTTTTTTCCTGTCCGGTCCATAACTCTCCCATCCATGAAGAGATTTTAATATTACTTGGCACAAAAGTTCCCCATGAGAAGACGACGTGTCATGCGCAAAACCTAGACACCTAGCTTAAAGGTCAAGGTCACAATTTGAGGTCAAAGGTCAACAAGGCTTTTTTCCTGTCCGGTCCATAACTCTCCCATCTATGAAGGGATTTTAATATTACTTGGCACAAATGTACCTCATAATAAGACGATGTGTCATGCACAACTTTCAAACCCCTAGCTCAAAGGTCAAGGTCACACTTAGCAGTCAAATGTTAACATAGCATGAACAGGGTCTGTTTCGTGTCCGGTCCATAACTCTGACATTCATTAAGGAATTTTAATATCACTTAGCACAAGTGTTCCCCATGATGAGATGACGTGTCGTGCGCAAATCCCAGACCCCTAGCTCAAAGGTCAAGGTCACAATTGGGGGTCAAAGGTCAATAAGGTTTTTTCCCTGTCCGATCCAGAACTCTGTCATCCATCAAGGGATTACAATATTACTTGGCATAAATGTTTCCCATGATGAGACGACGTGTCATGCGCAACACCCAGTACCCTAGCTTAAAGGTCAAGGTCACACTTTGAGATCAAAGGTCAAGAGGATTTTTTTCCTGTCCGGTCTATAACTTTGTCATGCAAAGCAGGATTTAGATATCAGTTGGCACAAATATTCCCCTGGATGAGACAACATGTCATGTGCAAGAACCAGGTCCCTAGGTATAAGGTCAAGGTCATATTTAGAGGTCAAAGGTCAAATTCAAGAATGACTTTGTACGGAACATTTCTTCTTCATGCATGGAGGGATTTTGATGTAACTTGGACCAAATGTTCACCACCATGAGGCACCCTTGTTTTTAGAATTACGTCCCTTTGTTGTTACTATAAATAGATTTTATTGTAACTTTTTTATTACTGGCGGTAGAGAAAAATCGAGACCACTTTTCTGTGGTACAGCATGCATGTTACATCCAATTTTTAGGTGTATTTTGACCTATCTCTACCTGGTAAAGAGTTTCTTGTGGACTTATATTATATAGATTTTTTTTTTTTTTTTTTTTTTTAAGATTAATTTCCCTTTGTTGTTACTATAAATAACTTACATGATAACATTTTTATAATCAGCCAAAAAAATTCAATATGAAAACAACTATAGGTTTTTATATATATAAATTTTAATCCAAGTGTTTTGTTATAGCATATTGTATATATAGTACAATATTGTTTATACAACATTGACAGGTATCAGTTCATTATGTTATACTGCAGTAGAGAAAATTAGGTGCCTTCCAGTAGGGGACTTTGTATTGCATGGCAATACTTCATTCACTTGTTAATTTGACTTTGTTGCCACTTTTATTTATGAACCAGACTGTCTTATGGTTGGGTATATACCATATACTATTGTTGTATGTTTTGCTTGTTTTTACCCATTGTGAATTATGATTGTATATGCACCAATCAAATCTTTAACCACTTGGAACATGACAATTCCCTTTCTTGGTGTGGGTCGGCTTCTTAGGAATTTTTAGCATGTTTTATTTGTTGTTCAATGGCATGAGTTTTAAGTTACATGTTTTACTCATATTTTTTATGTAAATTTCCTTTTATATTGTAATAATTCACAAGTGCTAGTTCAGAATGCATGTCTTTGTTCAAACCCCTTTTGTCTTTGGAAACACAGCTTCAGGTGCTTAGAATGTAACATCACTGTTCGTGTTTAAATTTTACCAGTAATTTCATGTAGTGCAAATTAATAGATGAGAAATCAGATTCTTAACTGGAGATAGAATAACAGAAGGCTTGGGAAACTACAGAGCCCTGCTATAGCTTGGCAAAAAGAAACTTTTTGAAATTTGAACATGCATTTTTAGCTTCTTGAAATTAATTTGGCAATGTTGTTTATCTCTGATAAGTGACAACAACACCAACACAGTCAGTTGGAGGACTGATTTGAAATGTAAGATAACAGTTTTGAAGAATGAAAATGAAAACAATAAAATGTATCTCAGAAATTAAAGTGATTGTGTTTAAGTGTAGCTACATGCCTTGAGTAAGATAAAATGGAAAGAAAGTTTATTTCTTTGCTTTATTGATCCAATCCATTTCTTTTTGACAAGAAATAAGACAGAAGGTTTTTGCTCAAGTTTTTGACTTTCTTATAAAATTAACCTTTCCATAACAACAACAACCTCTGACACAACAGACTCCAGACTTCCAAATGATGTTGCTGTTGAGAGATTGTGCTGTGTTTTCACTTTGAAAATCACTTTTAAAGGGAATAAGCTTACGCTGTTTGTAGAATGAAGGTAGACTGGCATAAGTCAGAGTCCTTTAAATAAATATCTGCCATTAAGGCCTCTCAAATAGCACTTTCTGAAAAAAAAATTACAGTATCTCTTACCTCTGACTGTAACGTTGTGTTGAGATGAGCCTAGAGAGAAAAGGGATTTCTTAGAAATTATCAGTGTCATGAAAACAAAGAGATAAACTTTATTACAGATTACTTAATCTCAACAGACTTTGTAAGTCTAGAATGAAGGTACCTGAAGTGGTTTCAAAGACATTGTTGTGATGTTTAACAAGTTAAGTTATAAGCATAACAAGTGGTTAAAGCTTTGTAAGTAGTGGTAGTGTAGACTTTTGTATGCCTTACCAGGGAGAGAAGTCCAGGAGATTGAGTACAGGAAATAGAAATGTTTGACCTTGACCCCAATACACTGTAACCATGGTTATCGCACAAGAAATTAGACCTGTATTCCTACCTCCAGTCCTTCTTTCCCTGAGTAAGATACTAATTGTTGAGTGTTTTCCTGTTTTCAGGGCGTTAATGACAAAGGTAACCGGGGTGATTATAGCAAGAGTCGAGGCTATGATAACCGTGGTTACAATGACGACAATGGACGTCGGTACTATGACGATGAAAAACGACGTGACCGAGACAGGGACAGGGGTAGAGATCAGAGAGACGGTCGTAGTCGTGGCGATAGGCCTAGGGATGATCGACCAAGAGACCGGCCACCTAGAAGGGATGGGGATCGTCGTCCTCCTCCTCGTGAAGGAGAGAGGGGTCGCGATGATCGGGAAAGAGGTAGAAGACCTCCAGGTGATCCTAATCGCCCACGACCTCCCAGGGGACCAGAAGATGAACGCCGTAGAGCTGAAGCAAGGAGGAGATATGAAGAAGACAAGAGAAGGAGATATGAGGAAGACAAAAGACGAGCTGAACTCAGGAAACAGGCAGAGGCTGAAAGCTATGAGTATGATTTTAACAAATTGAAGTTAAATTGATTGTAAGAGAATCTTTATTGAATCTCTGTAATTTACTTCAGAGAGCCACTAAGAATTGGTGTCATACAAGGAGGTGTTTTACCTTAGGGGTTTGAGACTTCGGATTTGTTTGACACCTAAGCCACTACTTTTGCCTCCCCTGAAGCAAGGCATTTGCCAGATTTGTCATTTTTGCAGTGCAATAGCAGTTGTTTATGAAATAACAGTTTTTTTCTCACGGAGTTCCATATTTTATTACATGGCTTGGTTTTAAGTAAGATCTTCAAAAATTAAAATCTCCTTGGTCACATGTGTGATGCGTATCATTCTGACATTTAGAAATAACAAAACGAGCAAGTCAGCCCACCCGCTTAGCTCAATAGGGAGAGCGCAGATCTACGGATCTTGGGGTCAATGAGTTCGAGCCCTGGGCGAGGCGTATGTTCTCCGTGATGATTTGATAAAAGACATTGTCTGAAATCATTCGTCCTCCATCTCTGATTCATGTGGGGGGAAGTTGACAGTTACTTGCGGAGAACAGGTTTTTTCTGGTTCAGAATCCAGGGACACTCACGTTAGGTGGGACACTCATGTTAGGTTAACTTCCCGCCATTACATGACTGAAACACTGTTGAAAAACGGCATTAAACCCAAAACAAACGAACAAAACGAGCAAGTCTGAATTAAAAGATTATAAAAACCTATGGGGAGTATTGATTATTGTCTATCAATATATATATATATATAACAGGGTTCTCGCCAAGCTATTATCGCCTGTCGCGTGCGACATGCCTTCAGACTTTGAGTTGTATATTCGACATCCCTTATTTCCCCCGTCATCCCTTAATTGCCGAAACGACATGTCATAAAATCATCCCAATAAACACCCCGATTAATTCGATAATGTATTCGAAAAGCTTCCACGTGCTACCCGATAGTTTAGGTAAAGCGATGCCAGTTAAGATAACCGATAAACCAATGACAGCTTCCTATATGTGGAACGTGTGACGTAAATTTCATCGTAGCTCCGCCTTTAAATCCTTTGACAGGCGGCATCTTGCGATGTGTACATGAAAGTGACTGTTTTCGCAAGTTTTAAGATTATACATGTCATTAGATATAATGACAGATGATTCAACAATTATCGTCCGAATGTTTTTCGCAATCAAGGAAAGACAATGTAAGGAATTAAGTCAAAATTGTGCAACACGGTAAAATGCTTTTGAACAATTATCGCCGTAATATTAATGTTTTTCACATGTATGAAATGTGTTTTCTCGGGCGGAATATCGAAAAGACAATGCAAGAATTAATGTTTTCTGTTGTCACATTCAAAATAGAACTTGTAGAGAAAAGTTTGAAATACCCTCCGTGCATTATTTCAACACGAACGGACACTTTGGTAGAACCACCGACCTTCCGTAAGCCAGCTGGATGGCTACCCCACATGAAGAACCTCGCATGAAGAATTCAACGCCCCGAGTGAGGCTCGAACCCACATCGATGAGGGGCAAATGATTTGAAGCCAACGACCTTAACCACTCGGCCACGGAGGCCCCGTTAACAATTTCAGAATCCCTCCCAGCCATGCCAAATGGCCATTGATCCAAAATGGAAACCAGCGTTTCCCTGGATGACAGTCTCAGATTGTGTTGTTTTACATGTATGTACAACAAACAGTTGACATTTTCAAAAACTTAAAATGGATAAGTTTTCAGCAAATAAACTCCGCAGAAATAGAAGACATAAACTTTAAAATACAAATAGATCTGTGTGCAGTGCTAAAATTGTGTTGTTTTATGTACAATAAATAGTAAATGAACATTTTAAGCAACTTAAAATTGATGAACTTTTAACTGTCATTCAGCAAATAACTCCATAGGATTTTTATGACCTAATATCTTTTCTTGTTGTACATGTAAATGATGCTTATTAATACCACTATGTTTTTCACTCTGAAATGCACCAGAATGCACCAAAATGAGTTGTAGTAACACAAAATTTTCTGGGGAGACCCCCATACCCCCCATGCACGAGGGGGCACCCCTCCGCACCCACCCCTTTGCTCGTCAAAAAATATCCTTCTGCAACATGCCTTCAGAAAATCCTGGCTAGAACCCTGATATATATACACATTCTTTTGCACTTGCTATTTTATACAAATTTATTACCTAGAAATAAGTAGCTTCAAAAATGTAAGAATTAGAAGGAATTTTCTTTTCTGAGACAACAAAGCATCTGCGTAATTTGAATAGGGTTTTGATTAATCTGTATAAATATTTCAGTCGTATGGAGCGTACTCCGAGCCAGGAACGTGGTATAGACGTTGATGAAGGGGCACGTACGTACCAGGTACAGACCACAGTAACATTATCACGTCAGATTCAAGAAACGGATGAATCTGAGTTATAGATCTGTACATTACTACAGCATTCCATTGTGCTTATACTTGGAAAGGACATTCCATTAATATGACATTCCTTTAATATGACATTACAGATAACAAGCAGAAGATATTCCATGGTACATTTTATACTGATTAAGCGGACATTGTGCACACATCATTCCATTGAAAACCATTCTAGAACACAAGACAAATGGAAGTATATTTCATTGTACATATGATTACAGTAGGTTGATGTTCAAAGTAGGTAAATGTTGGAAAGGGACTTCATCAGTTTTTTGTAGTAAAAGAGCTTTGTCAAAGTATTAGTGTCAAATAATTTTGTTATTGAATTTAGAAAAATTTTAATAGCTATTCCTTGTCTGTAAAGATTTTTTTTTCAATGATAAAATTTTAAAATAGAATTAAAATGCAAGACCTAAGCAAAATTACTTTTTCCACTATATTCAGAATTATTTTCTTTAGTAAGAAAAATGTTGCAATCAAGTGTTTTAACAAACACTATGTACAGCCAAGTCATTTTGTTGTAAAATTATATAAAACTACTAAAGTATTAGTCAGGTATATAGAAATAATTTAATTTAATACTGGATTATCTTATCCTTTTAAAAAAGAAAAGGCTTATTCTAATCAATAGCATGTCCAGAACTGTATGAGTTGGGAGTTATACATGTCCTTGAAATAGTTTTTGTACATATATGTATGTATACATTTTTTAGCATTTAGTCGTTTTGAGTCCTGTATCATAGCCCTGATCATACCTTTTATATATATCATTTGGTCTAACCATTTTCACATGTATATAGACAAGCATATATTTTTATACAAATCATTTTTATAACTCTCAGTTGTATATTCTTTTTATGCAATCTTTATTACAGCAGAATATGTAATTTTTAAGTGATTTTATTCAGTACTATGTTGTGAACAGTAAGGTGTTTGATGTTGAAATTTGAGAAAAAAGTGTTAACTATGATTTAGCTGTGAACCTTTAGGTACTTGAGTATTTGAAATAATAAGCATAACATAAACTGAACTTTTTCATCAGTTAAAATGAACTTTAGTTTTAGAATTAACTATCCATATTGTCAACAATGGTTGTGCGAAAAAAAATATCAAGATTATATTAAAGGGAGAAAACTGATGCTTGGCTTGTTAGTTTTGTTTAACATAGTTAACAAATCCTGGTTAAAATATTTCATTGCTAGAGCTGAAAGTTAAATGAGCCGACCTGTATTTATGATAACAAAAGGGTGTATAAAAAGTTTTATCCTATTTAGAAAGTAGGACATTGTCAGACAAATGTGTAAAGGAAAAAATGTGGGTAAAATGATGACATATTCCTCATGCAGAACTTTGGTAAAATCAAGGGTATAGTATTTCAATGAAGTTAGTGTAAGTTATTTTGATGTTTGATATATGGAATCTGTCATGTTCTGAAAACACTTAGTCTAGTATTTTATGATAAATGTATGTGTAATAAAAGCCAACCTTTCATTCTAAAAAATGTAACCGCTAATTTCAAATGTTTTGCAGTATATTAATGTTGTAGAGTCTGCAGGTGGCCTACAGGAAATTTAGTACATGACCATTTTTTAGCTCATCTAATTTTTTGAAAAAAAAGAAAGATTAGTTATAGTCGTCACTTGGTTGGCGTTGGCATTGCCAGGTTAAGTTCTATGTGTAGGTCAGCTTTTCTCCTAAACTATCAAAGCTATTGCTTTGAAACTTTCAACACTTGTTCACCATCAATAGCTGACCCTGCACAGCAAAAAACATAATTCCATCCTGCTTTTTGCAAGAATTATGTTCTCTTTTGGACTTACAAAATATTAGATTTCTTGGTTAAGTTTTATTATGCCCCCACCACTTTGCGGGGGGCATATAGATTTGCCCTTGTCCGTCCGTCCTTCCGAGAATGTGTTGCGCCTAGCTCCAAAAGTATTTGACGTAGAGTCACAAAACTTTACAGGAATGTTGGTCAGCATGTGAAGTTGTGCACCTGGGGTTTCGCGTCCAGATTCATTCAGTCATGTAGAAGTTATGGCCCCTGACTTTGTAAAAATTGGTCATTTTAGTGTTGTGTCAAGCCTAGCTCCAAAAGTATATGACATAGAGTCACTAAGCTTTACAGGAATGTTGGTCAGCATGTGTAGTTGTGCACCTTGGGTTTCATCCAGTCATGTAGGAGTTATGGCCCCTGACTTAGTAAAAAATTGGTCATTTTAATGTTGTGCCGCTCATAGCTCCAAAAGTATTTGACCTAGAGTCACCAAAGTTTACAGGAATGTTGGTCAGCATGTGCAGTTGTGCACCTGGGGTTTCGCGTCCGGATTCATTCAGTCTTGTAGGACTTATAGCCCCTGACTTAGTTAAAAATTGGTCATTTTATTGTTGTGTTGTGCGTAGCTCCAAAAGTATTTGACCTAGAGTCACCAAAGTTTACAGGAATATTGGTCAGCATGTGCAGTTGTGCACCTGGGGTTTCCCGTCCGAATTAATTCAGTCGTGTAGGAGTTATGGTCCCTGACCGGGGAAAAAATTGTCATGTAGTGGGGGCATCTGTGTCCCATGGACACATTTCTAGTGTTTAGGTAAACTTTTTCCTAAACTATCAAAGCTATTGCTTTGAAACTTTCAACACTTGTTCACCATCAATAGCTGACCCTGCACAGCAAGAAACATAACTCCATCCAGCTTTTTGCAACAATTATGTCCTCTTTTGGACTTACAAAATATTAGATTTCTTGGTTAAGTTTTATGTTTAGGTAAACTTTTCTCCTAAACTATCAAAGCTATTGCTTTGAAACTTGCAACACTTGTTCACCATCATAAGCTGACACTGTACAGCAAGAAACATAACTCCATCCTGCTTTTTGCAAGAATTATGGCCCTTTTGGACTTAGAAAATCAGGTTTCTTGGTTAAGTTTTGCGTTTTGGTCAACTTTTCTCCTTAATGGTCAAAGCTATTGCTTTAAAACTTGCAACACTTGTTCATCATCAAAAGCTGACTGTGTACAGCAAGAAACATAACTCTGTTTGCATTTTGCAAGAATTATGTCCCCATTTGGACTAAGAAAGTATAAGATTTCTTAGTTAAGTTTTGCATTTAGGTCAACTCCTTAGTGGTCAAAGCTATTGCTTTAAAACTTGGAGCAGTTATTTGCAATTAAAAGCTAACTCTGCACAACAAGTTCCATATCTCTATATTGCTTTTTGCAAGAATTATGGCCCCTTTTGGACATAGAAAATCATGGGTAGGACACTATTTCTATTATAGAGACAAAAAAATCAGATGAGCGTCTGCACCCGCAAGGCGGTGCTCTTGTTATACAGTATTGCAAGAAAAATGGCCAAGTTTTGTTCTTGTTTTAGCAATTATCCTGTGCTGTGTGGTATTAAGACTTGTTCGATCAAAGGTTTCCTTGCTGCAGATAGCATGTCTCCCAATATGATGTTATAGCTGTTGTTTAATTGGAACAAACTTTTTGCACACACTTTGTCTTTCAAAAGGCAACCAAAACATATGTATCTTTAAAGTAGTACTGTACATTTGATAAAAATATTGTTCTACAATGCAGAATTTTATTAAAACCAAATTTTTTCAATGGATCATTGTATCCAAAGGAAATTGGGTCAATAAATAAAAAGGTCATGTGCTTGAGATTTTGTTAGACTGATGTGACGATATTAAACCTTCACAATGGGCTCCTTTGAGTAAATTTCACTTTTGCTGACAATTTTGCATACTAGTGTAAGAAAAGTTTCACAATGATTAAACTTTTCATAGTTGTAGAATTACATGTTTTCACTCATATGGCCAAATAAGGTTTATAGGTCACAATTCCTCAAACACATCAGTTCTGTTTTGTTGGGTTTAACGTCTCACCGACACATTTATAGGTCATATGGCAAATGACCAGCTTTGATGGTGGAGGAAGACTCCAGGTGCCCCTTCATGCATTTTATCACGGGTGGGCTCCTGGGTAGAACCAATGGTCAAGACTTCATATGATGATTAACTATGGTCGGCAGATGATCCCAGTTGTTTTAGGGGTCAGTAGCTGAAGATCACATTGGCCTTTAGATTGAATTTGGTATCCAATTAATAAATGAAGACTGCTTTGGCCTACTGTCATCAAACTTTATAGGATGATTGCCTATCCATATTCTTTAAGGGATCATAAGGTCAAGATCACAGTGACCCCGAGACTGACCCAATAACAACATTTTACTCTACAGTTGTCAAACTTAATAGCCTGTGGTCAGTATATTGTCCCTATTGTTTCAGGGATCAGCAAGTCAAAGGTCATGGTCACAATTTCTTTAGGACTAGAAACGGTTTCCACTTAGTAAGTATTGGTAGAGTGACAATGATCAGAAAAGTCCCCTATTTTAGGAGTAGGTGGGACCCCTCTGTTAACAAGGCGTGTTATATACCAAAATGTTTGGCAATGTCTGTAGTATCTGGAACTGCCGGCATAAATTGGCAAATATGGTGGCGTTCCGAAAAATCCAAGATGGCGTCCAAGATGGCTGCCATAATTGCGAATTCAATGAAAATTGTATGTAACAATGTTGGAGTTTTATTTTTAAAGGTAATGCTAAGTATTTGCATGGATATTATTTGTATTATGATGTACTTCATATTGGAATATAGCAGGGACCACTTCAAGGTCAAGGTCAAGGTCATTTCAAGGTCAAATTACAAAAATGACATAAAAATGATATTTCCTGTATATAGTTTCTTATTTTAAATGATTTTCATATTCACTTTGATCACAAATGTAATAGAAAAACTTGTAATTGGGTGTTTTTCATTTAAGTTATATTTTCAATAAAGAGTATTGATATGTTGTGGATACTAATACATTTTCATACCAGTACATGTTGTCTAAACTTCACCAAAAAAGTCACTGTTTCTGTAATATCAAAAGGTGAGGAGGGACCTCTCTGTTAACAAGGCATGTTATATACCAAATTGTTTGGTAATGCTTGTATAATCTGGAACTGCTGGCAAAAATTGCCAAAATAGGGGGTGTTTCGAGAAATCCAAGATGGCGTCCAAGATGGCCGCCATAAATAACCAATTCCATGAAATGTATGTAACAGTATGGGGGTTTAATTTATAAAGGTGATGCTAAATATGTGCATTGATATAGTTTAATATTATAATGTATCTCTAACTGAAATATAGCAGTAACCACTTCAAGGTCAAGGTCATTTCAATGGCAAAGTACTTAAAGTTCCCCCAAATTTGATATTTCCTACTTATTTTTTCTCATTTTAAATGATTTTTACATTCGCTTTGGTTACAAATGTAAAAGCGAAATTGGTAATTGCATTAAAAGTTGTATTTTTGTTAGAGTATTTATATAATGTGGACAGAAATATTTTTCATACCCGTACATGGCGTCCAGAATTGCTAAAAAACTGCTGGGTTTATGATAATTTAATGTTCAAATGTTATAGATTAATTTTAAAGGTATAGCTACATTTGTGCACGGAAGATGTCTTTAATATTTGTATACTCTTTCTTTTATAAGTTTACTTTTGATAAAGAATATTCATGTTTTGTGAATACTTTGAACATCTTTTTTTTTAATATCAACAAACATTTAGGAAAGAGTATTTAGAATGGTCGTCTGCTAACGGTAAAATACTGCAAAGAGCTTTGGTCAAGTAGTACACCATCTGATATCATACAAAAATATTTAAGCCTACTATAAATAGATAATGATTTCAGTGAATTCAAATCCATCTTTTATAATAAACAAAATAAAAGATAAATACTTTACTGAATTATTTATGAAGAGGTGTTAAAAACAGATAATAGAACATCCCGTTATAACAGGGGTACTGAAAAATGCAACAATTTGCTTGTCTGTTTTGAGCATAGACAGGTAATCAATGCAAAAGACCATTAACTCTATCACTAATTTTCAGAAAATTCTTTGTTGCAATCAAAATGCCACCATCTGTGAACAAACTTAATAGCAAGGGTGAGTTCTCATATAGGAATGGACTGAAACTCCACACATTTTTGATTTTGATGATCTTTCATTCATTGCAAAGGGTTCATAACTCTACTTTACACTGTTACACAATATGCCCCTTTTTGGTTTAATTTTGTATGAAAGCTGGTAGCTCAGCACCCACTAATGAGAATGGATGGAAACTTCACACACCTGTCCACTGTGATGAGCTGACGTGCATGCTACACGTTCCATAACTTTGCATTGCTTTTTTACAAAAATGTTCCCCGTTTTCAACTTTTGTATTAATTGAACTGACAACTGTTAAATTGTTTAACGTTGCTGTCCACCAGCAGCTCTTGTTTCCAAACCAAAGATAAAAAGTGCTTTTCAACCATTATGATTGCTTTCAGCGCTATGTCAAAATCTTTTCCAGACAAAAAATGCCCTGCTGTAAGATTGGCAATTACATCAGAGTCAACCATTAGGTCCTTCAGACCAGCATCACCATAAATATGCCCAGTCTCATTTAACAAAGCCATCATGTAAAGCATGTCAACTTCTATTGGTATAACAACATTTTGTTTTCCGACAGCATTTTTGAACTACTATCAGTATTTGTGCATCTTTCGGCAAACACTTCTTATTTGGCCAAACAATCCACCTTCCTGTGATATCTCGACTCAGCAGCCACTAAATTACCTTTTGAACTATGTAATCTATTATACAGTTCAGCGTCATTCTTTTATTTTGATGTTTCTAGAAGCTGTAAATAAAGTTTTGAACTTTCATCAAAAGATGAAATTCCTTTGGAAGCACAGAATGCAACCAAGCAAAACAATAGCAGACTCTGTTTGATTGAGAGGTAATTGTAAAATGGACACCCCATGCCCTCTAGCACCAGCTTATGCAGAACTTTACTACCCATGAACATTGAGTGGTCTCCTTAATCCCAAAGGACCAGAAAAAATAATAACACTGAATCCAAGTATGTGGAGATTTTTACGGCTGCCACACGGCACATAAAATTTCTGTTGATATAGTTGATAAAATCTGTAAGAAGATCCTTTAGGAGCATAAAATGCAACTAGGCAAAATGATAGCAGACTCGGTTAGACTGAGTCTATTTATGAGAGGAAGTGTAAAGTGCAATACCCCTCATGCCCCCAACTCCTCCCCACTAGCACCGGCCTAAGCATAACTTAAGGTAGCATAGCTTTACCTGCCCGGAATGAATTGCTTTTCATTTACAAGCTATCTTGTCATTAAGAGTTTTGCAAACAGCTAACAAAGACTCAAGGTTTCTGGGATCTATTTCTGTTTTATTTTCTTGTTTAGAACAGAAACAACATCCAACAGAAATGAAATCCAACCGCCGCTGCTTCGATGGTGTTCCTACAGGCAAAAATGCGCCTAAACCCTATTACCACCTACCTTGATATCAATCTATACTTCTTCATGAAATGCATGTTATCATGATGGATTTTTATAGTTTGCATCCTGACATTTGAATTTTGCCTCCATAAAAACTTCAATTGTGTTTATGTAAAGTAACATATTTCATTTGAAACTATAGGTGATTACAATATGATATTCACATGTCTAATTAAAAAGAGTTTTATACGCGAAGAAGTGTATCTAAGTAACACTTATTGAGAAAAATGATATAATTTATGCCATCTGTGAAATATATTTTTCTTTCCTTCACTTTAAAAAGATGGTTGGATTGGATGAAGTAACCGGCATTGTAGGTTATTACTGTAACCATTTGCAGATCAACTTGGCCCATCTCCTTTTTTTAATCGATAGAATTTTACCATTTACGTCACAAAAGAGGCGATGCTGAAAGCATTTTTGGGCCTCGTCTATACAGGTAACTTCGCCCTTTCGGTATTTTTTTCCGATATGAGGTAAGATATTAATTTACGCAACAAGTCGGTAAAATACACTTAATGAACTTGTTAACGTTGGCCCTATGACCAAGAATTTCATAAGATATAAAGTTGATTTAAGTACTGTTGAAACTGGTGTTTAATCGAACTGTAAAAGATATACTAATCGTCATTTAAATTCTAAATGAATTTTGCCACAAAATATTATGTTAAGCATGCATACACACTAAATTTAGGTTAGAATCCTCTAATACATTATATATAGAGATTGTACCTAAAAAATCAAATTCATCTTTATAGGTTTTTTTCAGAGTGAAATGATAGCTAAAGGCACCAATTTCCTAAATATATTTATGGTTTTCCTCTTCTCTATGTCAAAAATAGAAATATTTGATATCTAAAAAATGACTTTCTCAAAATATCTGAAGCAAAATGGACAACTCTTGTTTTGACCGTTTATCAAAGATTTTAGGACTTCCCCAATTATAGTCTATATCAAAAGCTCCCACAGCTAAATAAATTCAATAGAGTATAAGGTAAGTTTACACTACTTTCAACATTTTGAAAGAGCCTATACTGAACTTCCTTTTGTCTTTTAATAAAGTCAAATTCCAAGACTAGCCAAGAGTCTAAAACGCTTGAAAAAATTCTGAGTGAAAGAGAATGGCATGCTCTTTATTATACGCTTACCAAACCGATACCAAAAATGTACCTTAAAGAAATTATTAAAGATTTTATATTGTAAACAAACCCCTACACCATTTTACCATCATTATTTTCCACTCATGAATGCACTCAATTCAGGTGATAATTGTTGATATATTTGTAAATTAGAGGCCCCAACAAAAACATTTTTTTCAAGCTGTGTAAACAGTATATGTTTTAATTTAATGTTGATATCTGAAATTATCCGATTTCTTTGTTTTCAACAGTAAATAAAACACCTTTTAGTTTGTTTAACTACGACTTCTAACGAAAATCATCAAATAGAGTAATCTCCACATGCTTTTTCAGCATTTATTCATTTTTCAAGGAAAGCAAATGATCGTGCTAGTTCCCTCCAGAGAATGTTTAAATTGAGAATTGCTTAAAATACATTACATAGAGTAATTACCTGTCAGCTACCTTAACATGTAGTAATTACAACCACTACCTTAAAACATTGGAATTATAATATTTGACGACAACAAATTTTTGTGTTACCAATTAAACTTTTTATGTTATTTCTCATTGTTGGATACATACATTTTACATTTTGATATATAAATGTTGTGTAAACCAATGTATCACCATCGAGAACAATAAATAAAGAACTTTGGCTAAAAGATCAAAACTTAATAACGTTTCTTAATGTCGTTAATTTTCTTCAAAGGAATGTATGCATTATTCTATATAATCTTCATGCATTACTAAACTTTCTATCAGGGCCTCACTACAACTTACAAAATAACTGTCAATGTAAGTCATGAGAAAAGCGTGCATATTGTGTATGAATACAAAGGGATTTAAACAAATGTAGGTCATATTTTGTCTACCTGATAAGTTGTTTGTAAAAGGACCTATCTGATTTTTCTTTCACTTTTGATCAATGTTTAATGTTGGCTTCAGTCTATTGATCAATTCAGAGTTGTCCCCCTTTGATTTTTTTGGGTAGGTACCATCTCTATTATATAGGCATTGTCCTGCCTAAATTTCAGTGCCCTTTTGCTGCAAACTTTTCTTCTAAGTAATGTATCTCGTGTTTAGCTGTTAAAATATAAAATTCGACTGACGCGTGCTCCAGTTCTTGGAGTCGCTTTTTTAAAATCACTGTAACCTTTCAATGAATGAAGGTCATAAGTTCGATTCCCGGAACTGACCATGCCTCTTAAGTTGAAAAAGTCGGTAATTTCTTATTGAATATGCGAGTCTAAAGCTAGTTCTTCCCAGGAACGAAGGCAAGGCTTATCAACTGCCCGTCTGTCTGTCCGTAAATAACTGAAATAGTGTTTAAAAGGCGGGCATTAAACCCTTCAAAATAAATAGTAGATAAATTCACATATAAACTCATATAAAGGATCAGACTTAAGACTCCCCAACCCCACCCTACACCCCCTCCCCCGAAAAATGCCCCCAAAAAACAGAAACAAAGAACAGTAATCTAGGTCAAAACGCAAATTACTACTAGTATATCTTTTCATTTTTCCCTCCTCGCTAATAATGGTCAAAACGAACAAAAAACGCTGTTTCTATTTGGACGTAGTTGAAATATGTACATATTTGTATTTTCCTTCCTTCGTCTGATACAATATTTTGAAAAAAGGGAGAAATGGTCCATGATGTATATTCAGTACTTCATATTTCCAATAACATGCCTTGTTCAGAACAATTTTGACCAGATTTAATGTAAAATCCTTAAATAGAGTGGAATTATCAAATTGTGTGGGGCATTTCTGTATTTTGACCTTGAAACGACCTTGACATTGACCTTGAAGTAGTCAGCATTGTATGACAATTTGATATGTATCATAAAAATAGATAATATCCATGCAAACATTTAGCTTACCGTAAAAATTAATCTGTAACATTTGAACATTAAATTATTACGGAAACAGCGACATTTTTGATCAATTTTAGACACCATGTACTGGTATGAAAAGTATTTGTTTCCACAACATATGAATACTTTGTATTAAAAATAAAACTTTTAAATGAAAAACATGCAATTACCAATTTCGATATTACATTTGTAACCAAAGTTAATGTACAAATCACTTAGAATTAGAAAAAATAAGGAGGAAATATCATTTTTTGGGTGCGTTTTGTACTTTGACCTTGAAATGACCTTGACCTTAAAGTGGTCCCTGCTATATTTCAAATTGAGGTACATTATAATATGAATAATATCCATGCAATTATCTAGCATTGCCTTTATAAATAAAACACCCACACAGTTACATAAAATTTTCACGGAACTGGCAATTTATGGCGGCCATCTTGGACGCCATCTTGGATTCCTCGGAACGCCACCATATTTGCCAATTTATGCCGGCAGTTCCAGATCATTCAGACATTACCAAACAATTTGGTATATAACATGCCTTGTTAACAAATGGGTCCCACCTCACCTTTTGATATCCCCAGATTGTCACCCTACCATATAGAATGGTTTCTGCAGTGGTCAAGCTTCATAGGGTGATTGCCTGCGCTCAGTAAGTGACTCGTATTGTTTTCGGGGTCAGTGGGTCAATGTCACTGACTCCAGTACTGAAAATTGTTTTCGCTTAATAACTTGAAAGCCTGCCGGCTTGCTGCCTTCATACTTCATAGGATGGTTGCCTGTGTCTATTGTTTTGGGGGAATGTAGGTCAAGGTCACTGTGTCCTTGTTCCGCTCAGTAATCAAAGAACCGTTTGGCATAAAGTCCTCAAACAAACAACATAAGATGATTTCCTGCCAGTAGGCCAGGTCATAGTGACTTCTGGACTGAATATAGGGCAGGCTACTATTGAGGGCACGCGTGCTGTACAAAAAAAAACTTATTTCATAATGTTATTGTAGTGTATGAGACTAGTATGTCATTGTTTTTACAAGACTAAAACACACCTGCAATACTTTTTCCTTTGAAAAGTATTGCTGGAATTATCTTACGTGAAAGTTGACAACACTCAACTTGCAATACATATCTGATGAGAGATACCAACTCAACGAAATATCACATGAAAATAAAAGTTTGGTGTATGAACCTGAAATTAACTACTTAATCAGTAAAAGTTTGTATTCTAGAAAGGTACGTACTTGCCGACGTGTCGTTGCATTAATCAACGTAAAAGGTGAGTTCGAATGTTACTGATGGCAAACCAACAATCTTTTGAAAAAGATCAATTCCTGTACTGACTAAAAGTAACTATTCATTTGCAACTTTTTAATTTCGAAAACTGTATTCTTTGGGCAGCAAAGTTTATTACATAAACGCTGAAACAAATGCATCAACATGAAATGCATAAAAGCTTCAAATATTGTAGCGAGCATGATGTAATTTGGATTTTCAAAAAAAAATGGAGATTATATGGGAAAATGCAATGCACACGACTATAAATTTAGTGATAATGTCCTGTCTTTATAATGTCAACTCAATACTTTGTAAAGTACATAATTCTTTTAATATATTCACGAAATTCAATTGTGAAAAGTTCGATTTATAGATTTAATATTAAGCTGTATACGGCAAATAAGCAATTTCCATTAATGTTCAATTTATAAATGTCTTTCATCCTTTTAAAATGTTAGGACATAAAAGTAAAATCTTACAATAAAGACAGTGTCAAAGACTTGATTTTGTAAACTTTGCTAAAATTAATAGCTCTTAGAGGAAATCTGATTGTTGGCTTTTAAAGTACTTCATTAAATCAATTCAGTATTAAGCAGTATTTTAAGACATACATCTTTTATAAATAATGATATAAATAATGATGAAAATATTTATATACATTATCGAACAATTGATGATGTTTGAACATATGACCATAACATAATATCATTTTGACAAAACCATTAGCGACCATCGTTTTAATAGTTTGTTGATGTTGATTTGTTGGGTTAAAGTCACTCTAACAGATGCGGATTATGGCTACATTCAGCTTAAATGTTAGGAATTGGATGGGCAGACCCTGACTTAAAATAAAATAAAAAAAACTTTTTTATAGTTCTTACATCTTTATTACAGCTTTCTTACTCCATAGAATTTTATGATGGGAAACTTAAGGTAAAAGATTTCTAGGTCGGCAGCTTATGTTCGTCCATGCCCCGACACATTTATATCATTAATTACGGTAAAACGTCTTAAGTACAGATCATAATATAAGTTCCATTGCGGTGATCATATATTGATCGCTATTTAGTACTTTTTTGATCTTCATTTGAACCTTAAAAAGTTAAGTTTTTATACGGTCCAATTTACGAACATTGGATTAAGCCGTGTGTGTAGAATTTGAACAATTGTTAATCGTAATTTGAACGTGGCGGCGCGCATGGCCTATAGAAATCAATATATCTATTCCCTTGTACTTTATCAAAAAAATTCCATACATTAGTATCAAATATATATTTGCCGAGAGATTTTACATAAATCTTTCTATTAAGATGTATTGTATACTCCGATACTGATTCCTTAATCAAAATTGTATACATTGTGAGAGCACATAAAATTTAACAAATTCCTCAACGTTCTTATATGGTTAAAATCAAGTGGATTTTTCGTATAATGAATGGAAAATAACATACGATATCAAAAGGTTCCCAAATGAATGGATAGATCATTAACGATGGAAAAGGTAAGTGATTTACATGATTAAATATAGTCAAGTTGTAATAATATATAATAAAGGATTATTTTTTCAGAAACGTGTGAAACAAAATAATCCGTCAGATTATCATGTCGCCGATTTTTATATCAGATTCGTTGCAGAATGTAATTACTTTCAAACGTATCATAGTCTAATCATTCACCTTACCAGGGTGATTATAACGAACTTATTCTTTTATAAAACTTCTGTGGTAGACCTGTAGGCTTCATTTACTTAGTTTGTGCATTCTATTTTAGATTTTAGTACATTTAATTGCGAAATTCGGAACAAATGTCAAACATGAAACAAAAATGAAAAATTAAGAAGCGTCCTTTTGAAAATTTGGCATCGCTGGTGAAGCGAATAAGGTATCAGTCGTGTTATTGTAGCTGGGGAAAGGTGGTGAAGCGAATAAGGTATCAGTATTGTTACTCGTAGCTGGGGAAAGGTGGTGGAGCGGATAAGGTATCAGTCGTGTTACTCGTAGCTGGGGAAAGGTGGTGGAGCGGATAAGGTATCAGTCGTGTTACTCGTAGCTGGGGAAAGGTGGTGGAGCGAATAAGGTATCAGTCGTGTTACTCGTAGCTGGGGAAAGGTGGTGGAGCGGATAAGGTATCAGTCGTGTTACTCGTAGCTGGGGAAAGGTGGTGGAGCGAATAAGGTATCAGTCGTGTTACTCGTAGCTGGGAAAGGTGGTGGAGCGGATAAGGTATCAGTCGTGTTACTCGTAGCTGGGAAAGGTGGTGGAGCGAATAAGGTATCAGTCGTGTTACTCGTAGCTGGGGAAAGGTGGTGAAGCGAATAAGGTATCAGTCGTGTTACTCGTAGCTGGGGAAAGGTGGTGAAGCGAATAAGGTATCAGTCGTGTTACTCGTAGCTGGGGCAAGGTGGTGAAGCGAATAAGGTATCAGTCGTGTTACTCGTAGCTGGGGCAAGGTGGTGAAGCGAATAAGGTATCAGTCGTGTTACTCGTAGCTGGGGTAAGGTAGCTGGGGAAAAGGTGGTGAAGCGAATAAGGTATCAGTCGTGTTACTTGTAGCTGGGGAACGGTGGTGAAGCGAATAAGGTATCAGTCGTGTTACTTGTAGCTGGGGAAAGGTGGTGAAGCGAATAAGGTATCAGTCGTGTGTTACTTGTAGCTGGGGTAAGGGTGGTGAAGCGAATAAGGTATCAGTCGTGTTACTTGTAGCTGGGGTAAGGGTGGTTAAGGTATCAGTCGTGTTACTTGTAGCTGGGGAAAGGTGGTGAAGCGAATAAGGTATCAGTCGTGTTACTTGTAGCTGGGGAAAGGTGGTGAAGCGAATAAGGTATCAGTCGTGTTACTTGTAGCTGGGGCAAGGTGGTGAAGCGAATAAGGTATCAGTCGTGTTACTTGTAGCTGGGGTAAGGGTGGTGAAGCGAATAAGGTATCAGTCGTGTTACTTGTAGCTGGGGTAAGGGTGGTGAAGCGAATAAGGTATCAGTCGTGTTTCTCGTAGCTGGGGAAAGGTGGTGAAGCGAATAAGGTATCAGTCGTGTTACTTGTAGCTGGGGTAAGGGTTACGAGTTCGAACCTTAATTTCCCATTCTTAAGCCGCTGTAATTGGTTGTTCCATAGAAAGTGATGAATGCTATTAGTAAAGTTAAGTTATCGTCTCATTCTAGCTATATTATCCACTAACAAATGATTTTATTATTTTGATTGAATTCGTTAAGCAATGACTGTGTTTGGTATAAAGGCTAACCTGTCTCAGATGCTGAACGCTCGGGACAAGTTCTAGAGTTAATGGCCGTGTGCCGATTTACTTCTTCTATAACTATATTTAACACTAAACCCACTGTCAAGGAAAGTGCGAACAAACCTAAATAAGGAGTTTGAGTGCTCACGGAACGCACGTGCTATGAGTTCAAACTTGTCAATAAAATACAAAGCTATCAGTTGAGACAATAAAGTTAGATATTTTAGATCTCTTTAAATCGATGAAAGCGATATATTTTGCACTTCACAGCAATTTGCACATTCCGGTAACAAATTTATAAACTCATTTTTTGCCATTTCACCACTCAACATGACATAAAACAAAAATAAATGGCTGATAAAACGCAAAAATCGTTGCATAAACGAAACAATTGCAATAACCGGTAATTGTTTTTTTCACGTTGATAAAGATCGTTCGATTTATATTGAACGCGTTCACTATTAATGCCATTGTTTTACGTACAATGACTGTCACTCGGCGACCCTAATCCCCGATTGAACTTTTTGTGGCCGCAAAACACTTGGCTAATAAAAAATCAATGAAAATTTGTAATGACTGGAAAAATCATGTATTTATTTAACGGCATTGTTTTATTAGGACTTTGGGAGGTTGTTACATTGTAACTATCGATTGCGCTTGTATGCTGTGGAATTTTGTTTGTTTTATGAATAAATAGATATATGTATACATTGTTACATCGACTTTTATCAGCGGTTCAAGTGGATTTACGTGACTGAGTGCGGTTGAAATTTTCTCTTCCGTTTTAAATTGAATTATTTCAGCTTATGTTGTTATATCCTAATCAATGGTGACTTAAAAAATTTTTTTATAGTTCTTTTAAGTTTTGATTTTTGGATTACTCAAAGCAAGTATGGTAAGTGTTGATTATTATAGCGGTCATGTTTCTACAAGAGCATATTTTACATTTATTAACTGAATTGCTGGTCAATAATCAAAACTATTAGCCCGAGGGCTGATAGATTTGACTATTGGTCGACAAGCCATGCAATAAGTGTTACATGGCATCAGAAATAAATTTTAGAGTTTTTTTCTCCCTATAATGAACTAAATACTTGCTAATGGTACAAACTATAACTTCTCATCTATATGATAATTATATCAAGGAGTCAGGTAATATATATATTTATTCAAATGATGTTATAAAGATTTGTCAAAAGTTCTATTTTGGTAAAATTGAAAACTAACGACTCTTGATGTCTTCACTTTAAATTTGGATATGTATGTACATGCAAATGCATTGTTTCGACCAGGGCGTATTACCACATTAACATGACCGGATTAAAATGGGATTTAAGAGAGAGATTAAAAGTTTATCGGACTATTTTTATACATTTATGTATACAGCAAAACATTTTAATTTGCCGATCCTATTCTGTCGTTCATTTCGCATGAACACCGGAAAAAAATCATTTCATTTCTTAAATATATACCTACATTTTGGAAGGCGGTTTCTTTTCGGAAATTACGCTCTTTTGACGTAAGTTCTTTCAAACAAGACATCTCAACATCTCCTGCACTAAGTGTATTTTCAAAAGGCACAGACGTGGATCAACTAGTGAAATGCATACTCAAATGTATTATGTTTACCGATAGATAAACATCCTCCCCTACGTACAAAAACTATCGTTGTTCGACCTAGCTGTTCTTTGTTTACAGACGAACTTCATGACCAAAACTCTTAAAACGTAACGCGTAATTCTAAACTAACAATAGGACATCAACCTTTTAGAGACTAATGTGCGACCGTAAATAAACTCCTGATTCAGGCCCGAACCGACTACTTCTATTATGTGGCACTGACCACAGAGGCCAAGACAACCAACAATCTGCTAGGAGACAGTCAATACGCTGCCAGTACCTCCAACTCATCGTCAGAGGAACTTGCGCTGAAGTTTCGTGACTTTTTCATCGATAAAATTGAAAACATTAGGAATGACATTATTTCGCATAGCCAAACTGATTGTGATTCAGCAGACTTGAATTATACAGAACATCAGGAAGTAGCAAACTGTCTTGTTGATTTGGCTCCTGCAATGACAGAAGAGGTAAAACAAATCGTACAAAAATCTTCAAACAAATCCTGTGAACTTGACCTTTTACTAACATGGCTTTTGAAGAAATGTCTTGATGAGCTCTTGCCATTGATAACAAACATTATAAATACATCAGTGGGGTAAGGTTATGTACCAAAAGAGTTTAATACTGCGAGGATAAGACCTCTGCTTAAGAAACCAAATGTTATCAAAAACTACATGCCTGTGTCTAATCTACCATTTATTTAAAACAACTTAGAAAAGGTATTAGATGAGCGGCACTTGAGTGGTAATAAGCTGCATGAGGGACTGCAGTCTGCGTACAGTAAGTTTCAACTGAGTCGGCTTTGATAAAAGTACAGAATGACATCCGCAGATCTCTAGACCAAAATTCTGTAACAGTTCTCGTCCTACTCGATCTGTCTGCAGCCTTCGACACGATTGACCACCAAACATTGTCACATCGCCCCAAACATTATTTTGGAGTTACAGACAAAGCACATGCATGCGTGTCATCATATCTAAGTGACCGTTATCAAACTGTGTGCGTTGATAGTGAGTTGTCGATGCCTATGTTGATGACGCACAGTGTGACCCAGGGATCAGTACTTGGTCCAAAGAACTATACCATGTACACTAAACCTGTCTGTGCCATATGCAGACGTCATGGACTGCTTCATCATTTCTACGCCGATGACTCTTGAGTTATACCTTTCATTTAAGCCGCTAGAAGTGAGGCTTTGCGCCGAATTGATAGTTGTCTCATGGATGCATTCTCAATGCTGATAAAACAGAGGTTATTCACATCAAAGCAGACATTGAGGTCGTCTTCGTGATGGTCGGTGCCTCTGTAATAAATCAACAAAATTTGTTAAGAATATCTTGTTACAGTATTTGACAACAGTATGGATATGGAACCGCAAGTTAGTTGTTTGGCGAACTGGATATGCACAACTACGCAGAATAGGTCACATCAGACCGTATCTCACCAGTGGTGCAACATCGACCCTTGTCAATAGCCTAGTAACCTCGCAGCTAGACTACTGTAATGTCTTGTTCAGTGGTATTCCAAACAACACACTAGACAAGTTGCAACATGAACATGTCCAGAGCACGGCAGCTCGCGTTATCACTAGGATCGGTTCTGAAGGAGATCCACTGATTGCCGGTGAAATACAGGATACAGTTCAAGGTTCTGACCCACGCCTTCAAGGATGTAGGCCCTACACGATCAGTCCCCTGCCTATATAAGGGGTATGACTGAGGTGTATCCTAAAATCACAAGACACATACTCATAACTCGTAACTCATAATTTGCGTATCTCGAAATCTCGAAATTTCGAGCTGATAAATAACATACAATTGGCATTAATGCTCTATCGTAGTATTCTGTAACATGGTAGGCATTCCTTAGCATCAATTACATAAAAAAGTCGTCGCATATCAGGGTAAGGGGCGGGGTGAAAAAGAAGGTTGAGCTTTATCGTCTTTATAATACTTGCCACTGATACCAAACTGCTAGTTGTATTAACCGATAGCACAAATGGAAATGATCTGTGACTTAGTGGGGACAAAATCATCAGTCATAAACAAAAGGTCTTGAGTTCTAAACCCCGATACCCCAGCTTAGATAACGTCTTTTGTAAACTACACAGCTTAAAACGAATATTCTTGCATGACTCGATTTGATTTCCAGTTAAACAAAGAAGGAAATCAAGCTCTGTATATTCTGCGATAAACAACGCTTGACCCGCGGACCGGTAAGAGAGCATTATGACGTCAATTATGACGTCGAATTGCCGCATGACGTCCGATACATTACTCCTCGGGTAAATGAAGTCCAACATAATATTTATTGAGCATGTCAGAATGTAAACAATCAAGGCCTTATTGTGATTTATCGTCTAATTTACCACGGTTCATTGTTCAGATGCTTCAGTATTTAACCACTCGGACTAACGCCCTTGTGGTTCAATTCCTACATATCTGAACTCTGGACCGTGGTAAATTAGACGATAAACCACTCGAAGGCCTTGATTATTTATTAAACATATTTCAGGAGGAGTAATCGTTGCGCAGACGAAAATTACAATGATATTCACTGAATTCTTATATCTTGATACACGTAATTTAAACAGTTCTTCGCTTGAATGTTCCTGGTATGGTTGTCGATTAATTTGTCAATAATAAAGCCATCTATACGCCTTGTTTCCATAAAACCTATCGATATACAATCATCCAAAACCATTAGGAGTTTTATTTCACTATGAAACACAGGGCTTGTATTTGCTGATCGCCAATATCCAAAAAATTGAATGATTTTTTCAACAAAGTAAATGTTGTATTGTACAACTTAAGATCAAGCTAGTCGGTATATATACGACGTGGATTAAATAAATGTTTGACAACATTTCATTCGGGGATAATAGCGAATTTCTTTAAAGAAAACGTCGATTCTATCTATCTTAACAGTAAATACTAACAGTGTATTTTGGCATTTAAACAAGTTTAATTTGCTTAAAGAGAATTGTGTCAAATATTGTTGACAACTGAAGGACTTGGACAATACTTGTTAAAATTGGATTTTGTTTTATGTTAATAAGTAGAAGGTAAGATATCGATTTCATACGGTCTGTTTATAAAAAGGGTTCAGCTCAATTCACTGACAATCGGGGTGTTTTTAGATGTTTGTTTATACTTGAAAAAGTCACTAATCACTTCTTCTGTTTCCGTTTTTCAACACTGAACTTAAAAATTGTTTTAAACCATGATATTTACATTCTTCTCATTGAAAATTTTTAATTTCATTTGCGCAATTCATAGATTTGCTGATCATATTCGG
Organism: Mercenaria mercenaria; assembly: GCF_021730395.1. Lineage (NCBI taxonomy): Eukaryota > Metazoa > Mollusca > Bivalvia > Venerida > Veneridae > Mercenaria > Mercenaria mercenaria. Next base: position 49,901,174 of record NC_069362.1, read on the forward strand.
TCGTTCTTTTCACATGAACTCCGAAAATGATAATTCATTTCTTAAAAAAATGGTTTTTGTAATATTGATAAATTTTAGATATATCTATTATGTATATCCTTGATATGGATTAGCAAACAAGAGAGAAATTCTTAAGTTACTATGAAGATTTGACAATCAGACGTACTTGATTGTAGTTGATAGGATTGATCGTGATCCTAGGCTGAAATGAATACGTACAGTATAGAATATTTTGTCGTCTGCTGAACGACATTTGTCTTCCCGTCACGAAGTAGGTTTTTTCGTATTCTGTTAGAAAACGGAATTCTGGGTATAAATATACATATCCGGTATCAATGTATACATGTATTATTAGTTACACTGCTGGTTGGTGACAGGATACGGGATATACGCTGTCGAGGAAATCCATATCAGCGAAGCTCTCGCCTGATATGGATTTTCGAGACAGCGTATATCCCGTATCCTGTCACCAACAAGCGGTGTAACGATTTTATCTTGCCGACTACCCTTTACTTACATGCTATAATCTAATATTTTGTAAATTAACAAAGCGGCAGCCATTTTTTTTTAAAATCAAAATTTATATCTGAAATGTACTAGCAGGATATGGAATATATCCTGTCTCCACGTGACGTCTATTGACCAATAGAAATGCAAGAAACTTGTATGAGGCAAGATAAATCAATATTCTCGTTTAAAAATACTAAACATACTAAACATTAGTATTATTTTGTCATCAGTTTTGCTGCTACGAGTGTTTTAGACCCGCAGAATTCACATTCAGTGTTTTTTTGTAATATGTCGCAAAGATAAGTATGTAAGAATAGAGAAAACAATAGGAGTCGCGTCCTTTGTGTCAAAGCTTGTATATAAATCTTTATTTCAATTCGATTATTCGACAAAAAATGCAGATTTTACGTCTTAGTATCACACCAGTTTTGTAAAAAATACTATTACTGCATGTAGACGACTCATTTGCTTGCACAAAGTTAGTGTATGCTACATACCATAATCGTCTTTAAAACTTTGTCTTCTTAGTATAATGTTTTGCTATATATTTTATAAACATGTTAACGTTAACATTAGAAATAATTTAATTGTTCAGTTGCAAGTGAGTTAGGTGAGAGAGGAGGGTGTATGTTGCTGTCAGAGTTAATGAAATAATGCTTATTCTTTCTATATTAACTACAACCTTATTAGTAACGTGTTGTTTTTTGTGGTTTTATACCAAGGCAAATCAGTCAAGGCTGAGAAGCCAATAACAACTGGTTTATTGACACAGAAAGTATAAAAAAATAAGCCCAGAGAAAGAAACTTTTCTTTATTTTCATTTTAGCTCTAAATATGGCAATCATAATGGTATCATAATCCTGTCACAAAAGTATTATAAATCTATGTTCATTTGTATTAACAAACAATAGAGAAAGCACGTTATTTTGATTCGACGTAACCAAAATAGATAAGGCCAAATTTGAATCCAATTTTAGTTATACAAGAATATTTTGACCCTATGAAATGAGAAGAGACAAATTGAATCATTGAAAAAGATTGTGTGAAAATTAAGAAACTCTTTTAAATTTAAACAAAGTGTTCTGTTTTTTCTCGTTAGTGAGAAGAATGAAATCAAGCTATTTGATGGGGTATATCGCTTCCAATGACAATTGGTTTTAATTGCCGACCAATAACGAAGCACATAGTCTCTAAGTAACCATACTCCAACTGAGTATGATATTGATGACTGCTACCCATTGGCCTTTTGCCTTTATAAACGTCTGTAAAAAAACAGAGTAAATCAACATTTCCTAAGTTATAGCTCTGGCAAAAATGAAACAGTGATGAAATTATTAAATTTCTTATATGATTCATACGAATCGTGTTTTTTTTCCTTCTCATTGTGAACGGTCCAGTTTATCTTGAAGACATCGGAATCATTAGAAACCTAACACTGGTATAATATTATCAGTTGTTTATTTCTGAGGGTCCTCACATAAATGCCGCCGACTCAAAGTCAGACCTAACTGTATAACGAAAACCATTCTAAATAATTGATATTTGCTTAAGCAGTTTCTAATAAAATCTATAAAAATATTCTTTGAAATCATAGAATGCAGCCAAGCAAAATAATGGCAAACTTATCTTGATGGAGGCGTATCACGTGTAACATGATTTAATTACATATGCAATTTATATTAATTCATATTTTGAAGTCTTATACTTAAACTATATCATGGTAAAGATGTAAAATCAATAATGATGGACAAATACTTTATATTCCTTCTTTTTCATAAAATGTTTACTGTAGCACTTATATACATTGTGTTTCCAGAAAAGCTACTTGTTTAAGAGATAATATCTAAGATGACTTTTCTGTTGGTCTTCATTGAATCACCTTAAAGTGTATTCCAATGTTTCTTGCGAATGGAGGTTTTCAGTTTTATGCCGACATGCAATATGTGTTGAAGAATTTTGTATTGATCTCTTTCAAATCGCTTTTCCAAATGTTCCTTGACTTTTTATTAAGGAGTTCTTATTGCAACTATGTTTATAGAATTATATCATGAGATACATACTCTTTCTTTGGAAGGTGTTGACTACTTTGTTAGCCACATCAACGTAAGACCTGGTGACATTTTTGCACGCTATAATGCTATATTATTAGGATTTTACTCAACTATAACGCATGTTTAAAAAGTTACCATAATCTTACCTCTATCATAGTCTAATTTATCCACCACCACCTCTACCTGGCGTTCCGTAGTGAAAATGATGATTAAGCCACGAGTTGGACTACGCCTAAACCACAACAAGCCGGTGTCAATTCTTGGATATTTTTTTATTGTTTTCGTGATCTAGCATCAAACAGAATTGGCAAGACACCACATTTAGAAACTAAGGGTTTGGAGCTCGAGCCACCAACTATCGTCCCAAGTTGAATCACAAAATAGTGAAAGAAAATCTCGAGTAGGTATTTAACACCGAACTGGATGAATCTTATTAAACCAGTGTATTGTTTATCCTTCAATAATAAATTCTATAATAGCAGAGTCTGTTCATGAGAGGTAATGGAAGTGCAACATCTGTCACGCCCCGTAGAACCGGCTTAAGCGGAAGTATGTTACCTAGAAATTGAATGGACTCCATGATTTCAAAGGACCAGAAAATATAACAACACTGATTCAGGAGGAGTCATTTTGATATTTTATTATAATGATATAAAGTACAGCTAATTTTACAGAACAAAACATAGTTTGCTCAAACTCTGCAACGGAGCGTTTCTACATATATAATTACTTTACAGACTAAAGTTTAATATTTGTGTATGTGTAAGACACCATGCACTGTTAGTTTACTTTTTTTTGTTCGCAATTACTTAAAAGTGAGGAATTTTCAAAATTGAAAACTAACATATACATCGAGACATGCCTCTTTAATACATTTGAATACACGTTATTAGAATTAATCAAATGAGATAATAAAAATTTAAGCATAGATTGCAAACAAGCAAAATAGTAGCAGACTATGTTTAAATCGAGTAAAGAAAAGCTTCATGTTGTTGTTTTTTTGTTTTTGCTTTTTTCTTGTACGTTTTTTTATTATTTATTTATATAAGGACATATCTTGATACATATTATTAATTCATCTCTTGACTTAATTGTCCCGGGTTTCTTTCTCTAGAATATGTCAATTATAAAGCCACCTTATAAAACTTGTTGATATACACTCACGTAAGACCTTCTCTTTGACGATCGGCAATATCCAATATATTGAATGATTTGTTGAACAAAGTAAATGCTGTATTGTACAACTTAAAATCAAACTAGTCGGTACATATCCGATGTGGATTAAATAAATGATTGACAATATTTCATACGGGGATAATAGCGAATTTCTTTAAAGACATGGTTTGATCCTGTCTTAAAGACATCAAATACAAAATACACTTTTATCTGTAAACTGGCACTGAGACAAGTTTAATTTGCTTTAATAGAATTGTGTCAGATGTTGTTGACAACTGAAAGACTTGGATATTACATGCTAAAATTGGAATAAAGTTTTTAAGGTATGGTATCGGTTTCGAACGGTGTGTTTATAAAATGGGTTCAATTTAGTTCATCGGCAGTGTTGTGTTTTAAATGTTTGTTAACACTTGAAATAGTCACTTATCCCTACTTCTGTTTGACAAAATACTCTTTTTTTCTCATTAAAACTTTTTAAAAAATTTAAAATAGTAATAAAATGGATTTAGCCTTATTGATAAATTTAAGATTATAGCTTCCATGTTTACCTTTGATATGGATTAACAAATGAGAGAGAAATTCTTAAGTCACTATGAAGATTTGACAATAAGATAGACTGAAATAAATACGTTTTATTTTGTCGTCTGCTGAAATTGTTTTCTGCTGAAATGCTCTCGTCATTGTCAGATTTTATATTTTGCTTTATTTTGTTCCGCATTTTAGAACTAGGGCTTCGTTACTTTAAAATGAAAGAAAGAGTTGACGAAATGCCTGGAATCTGAAAATGCCTGTATTTAAATATTAGTCAGTATTAATTTATACATAATTATTGATATGTACACCTTAAACACATATGAGCCGCGCCATGAGAAAACCAACGAAGTGGCTTTGCGACTAGCATGGATCCAGACCAGCCTGTGCATCCGCGCAGTCTGGTCAGGATCCATGCTGTTCGCTTTCAAAGCCTATAGCAATTATAGAAACTGTTAGCGAACAGCATGGATCCTTACCAGACTGCGCGGATACGCACGCTGGTCTGGATCCATGCTGGTCGCAAAGCCACCATGTTGGTTTTCTCATGGCGCGGCTCATATCAGTCAAGTTTGAAAATACGAAAACGTATTATGATTTTATCATTGTTTCTCTGTTGCTACGTGCATTTTTACTGCTTTTTTATAACCGTCAAAAGTTTTTATAATATGTCACAACGGTAAGTCAATGTAGTAGAGAAATCAATAGAATTGACGCTCCTTGTGACAAAGAATGTATTCGGAAAAGTTATTTTAATTCTATTATTTGACCGAAGTGTAATTACAGATTTTTCGTTCGTAAAATTCTCTCGTTAACTTGCAGTCCAAATTATGGCATACATTCAACTCCTTTTCTAACATAATGTTTAAAGCTTAAATCTTTATAATAGTCAGCTTTTAAAACTGTTTAAGTTAAGACTGGTTAGCAAGAAGTATGTTTTGCTACATGTTTGATAACAATACGCATGTTAATGGTTGTTTATGTTAAAGTGCAGTTGACTTGCGATGAAACCCCGTCTCAGAACCTATTGAAGTTTCAATGGGAACTATGAGCCAACCGAAATTTGATGATAAAGATATGCATTGCTTTCCTTTAAAGCTAAGACCAATGAAAACTGACTTAATTTATCTATATTTTTATTTATATCTCAATTGTATCATAATCCCATGACCACAGTATTTAATCCACGTACATTTGTATTAACAAACAAGATTAATTACACGTACTATGCTCATTTTGATACGGTAATACCGAAATAGATATGGTCAAACTTAAGCTCGATATGATTTTAGTGCACCGATTCTTAATCGGAAGTTACATCCCTATGAACTCAAGAAAGGACAACTATAATAATTGCAGACATTGTTTCAAAATTCACAAAGGAGTTGAAGATCAATATAATGCTGTTTACTTTATTATTTTCTCGTAGTCGAACGAATAAATTCCAGTTCGTTTAAACGAATGACATTTAGATGCAAATTTGCTATAATAGAGTAATTGTTAGAGTTGATTGGACCCAGTCGTTTCGCAGTGCGAAAATCGGGATTTGTACAGTGACTGCTGCTTCATAATGATCGTCCTGTTAGAAAAAGTCTGGAAAACTCATTATAAAGACGGTGTAACATTTCAACATTTTCTAACTATAGCTCATGCAAAATGGATGATGTTAATATATGAGTTTCTCTGCTAATCCATATTAAACAGGGACGTTTCCATCTCGGCTCTATAAGCGGCGAGAACATCGGAACCAGGTCTATGGCGTTTACAAAATTACTCTACAACCACATAAGTAGAAGCAAATGAGCTAAATATATAAATCAGTTTGATGCCGAGGCTTGTTTTACAGATCTTATGCCAAGTTTTCAGTTTCAACATTTCCTTAGGCAAAAAAAAAAAATGAATCGTTTGATTTGTTTTTAGAATGCGCTACATTACCTTCCCTAGTTAATTAAAACAGTCTAATACCCTAGCTTTTTCCAGTTCTGTAGCAGTACCTGTATTAATTAGTGAATGGATGGATAGCGTTTTACATGTCAATGTAATCTCTTACGTATTTTGTGTATGAAGTATAACATATTCTGATCTATGTAACATTGACTTTTCCGATATCGTATAAGAATACTCATACCTGTACCCTACCTACTGATTTTGAACAGACATATTTTGTTCACTTCAGCATTAACTTTATCGCTTTCGTATAAATCTACAGTAAAATAACATATTAGTATTGTAAAATTTAAACGATGAAACATCAAGAGAAATCGGCGTGTAACGCTTGATAAAATTTTATTCGATTAAGTCTTCAAGGGGTTGTATCTTTTCATTATTTTTAGAAAACGTAGGTAACTCTACATTTTCAAACATCTTTCACACCTCTGAAGGTTTGGATACTTTCTTAACATCAAAACCTTTAAGGATTCTATCGAGTAGAATATAATATAGCTTTATAAGCCACCTGAAGTTTCTTTTATACAAAAACAATAAGTATACTTCTTTAAAGTGTTTTTTTTTCAGATTCGCGAAGATAAAACAGGCATAAACTCAGATTCGTCATACCTCACAGATCGTCAAATATGGCGCTGCCTAGGACGCCATATTACTTATTAGAAACCAGTTATGGAGAAAGCAACAAGGAAGCCTGTGGACAGACAGGCGACATTTGACACTGATCCACATCGTGCAAATCTTGCCCAAGGTAATCTTAAGTTACCTGTCATAGAAGCTCAAGAACTGGAGAAAAGAAAATCTGCATTGAAAGAGAACAGGAACAAGCAGACGAAAATATCAAACAATTCACCAACTGAACATAAAGAAAAGAATTCACTGAATAATTCAAAGACAGGAACGACCGAAAAGGACACAAAAACGACTGTACAAACTGTTAAAATTAGTGAAACAGACAGGAAATCAAATATCTTATCAAATATCAATAAGAAAGTAGTTACAGGTGCTGATAAAGAATCAAAGGAAGTGCGAAATTCGAAAGACGCTTCGCCTAAGTCTACAGATGAATTAAGTAAGAATTCGCGTAAAACTAACGGGATAATAAAGACTGATAGAAGTGTTGTTGCGCATTCCGAGCAAAAACCTAGTGTCGGTATAAAAACAAATGTAACTGGTAAATCTAACACTCAAAACAAAGTAAATGAAACAAAAACTGCGACAGGGAATTTGAATTCCGAAGCTAGTCAGAAAACAAATAACAGTAACAATAAATTGACACAACAGGCAAATAAAAATGTTAAGGAATCCGTAACCGAAAGTAAATCTAAAATTATTGAGAGTCGTTCAAGAAGCCCAGAAAAACAACCTTCAAAAGCTACTGTCCTAAAGGATTTAAATCGCAAAAGGAGTGTAAGTCCTGCAAAAGGCAGGAACGCCAGTCCTTCAAAGGAATCAAGATCGACGAACGTTGAAGAAAATTCAAAAACCAAACACCAGACCACGACTACAGTGTTAAACAAATCGCCTCAAAATAAGACATTAAATGTTAATGATCAAAATCAAAAACAGTCTCCTAGAAAGCAAGACAACGCAAGTAAAAGTAAGGTCGTGTACCGTCCAAAAGAAAATAATAGCACTACTGATAAAACAACAAATAAGCAAAATGATTTAAGTGCTGTCAAAGAAACGAACGACACAAAAAGCACGTCTAAAAGTACACTACCGTCTAACAACGCTCCTGTTGAGACAAAATTGATTGACAGTGGTAAAATTGAGAAGAAAAGTAGTAAGGTCAGTCCAAGAACAAAACTTCAAAACGGAAAGCAACCAACGTCTGTTGACCCGAATACAAAACAAAACGACATTAAACACGAGAGAAATGAGGATGCACAACATAACCAAAACAACACAGCTGTTGATGTACCTACATCAAATAATACAGTAAGAACAGTTACTCCGCATTTAAATAACTCGCATATTAACGGCAATCAAAGTGAAGTGCAAAAAGATCAGAATACAGAACAGAATCAGACTGGTAGAAATTCTGAAAAGCTTTCCACAGATTCAAATGAACAAACTGTGGATAAAGAAAGAAATCGAACTGAAAGGGTTCTGAACGCGAGTGTTCAAAGTAAAAACGAAACATATGTTTTATCCCCGTCTCCTACTAAGTTAGATTCACGATCACAAAGAGGCAATAAAGTGTCAAGACCAGGTCGCCTTAGTCCATCAAATGAATCAGTCGAACCCATAAAGCTAGAACAGAGACCGGCGCCGGAGAGACCAGGTATGGATGTTGATAGAAAGGAATCGTATGCACAAGTGTATGCTGAACGCAATACTCTGCTCAATGCCGAGTATACATATAGAAAACGCATAAAACAGCTCGAAGAGGAAGCAAATGGTTTTCTTAAAGCAATAGACGAATTAACAACAGAAAATAGATACTTACGAAGTCGCGTTGACTCACTAGAGGATGAATTACGAGGTAAAGGAGATTTAAATGCAGTTGATAAGATCTCAGAGTTAGAAAAGGACAAAAGTGAACTAAAAAACAAAATTAAACAGTTAGAAAAGTCTACCCGATCAAACGAAAATACAGATGAATTAAGGGAGCTCAAGGAGCAAATTGTGAAATTGCAAAGTGAAAATCAGACTATAAATGAAGAAAACATAAAGCTAAAATCAGAAAATTATGAAAATACGAAGAAGTTACATGCGCTAGAAGCAGAGAAGAAATCTCTAGAAACAAGTGTTACGGACGTGGAATCGGAAAAACTTGATAAAATTCAAGATTTAAGCAATGAACAAAAGCAGATGAGTAAGAGGTTGAACGAACTGAAAAATAAAAATCAAGGTTTAGAGAAAAAAGTTGATACTCTGGAATATGAAAATAAAATGCTCTCTGAAACATTAGATCAGAAAAAGACGGAGCTTGGTGAGCTTCTTAGTGCGATGAAAGATGAAAATAAGTTTGATGATGAAATTAAAGATCTGAAAAATGAAATTTTGAAGCTGAATAAGGAGAAGAAAGAGTCCGAATTATCGAATAATAAGGAAAAACGTATACTTAATGAAAAGCTTAAAGATGTTAAAGCGTCATTAGACACAAAAAGTAGATATGCTGATGAACTGAAAATCAAACTTGATCAAGTTGAATCTGAACATAAGAAAATGAAGTCAGATTTTGATCCAATGAAACGGTTAGTGGATTCCCAAAAGAAAGAAATAGCTAGGCTCAAAGAAGAAATTGAAAGACTTAAACAAGAACTTAAAGAAAGTAAGGAAACATACGCAAACCTTAAAAATGAATCTGGGAGTGCATCAAAGGAACTCAAAGAAACAAAAGACCAGCTGGAGCAGTTTAATAAAGAATTGCAGAAGATAGTTAATGACAAGGAAAGCCAAATTAGCAAGCTTATTAATCAACTAGACACAATGAGACAAGAAAGGGAGAATGATCGAAAAACAGCCAAAGAAGAGAAAGAACTACTTGCTTCCGAAATGGAGAAAGTCGAATCATACCAAGCTACTACAAAACGACTTGAAACGGATTTACAACACTTTAGTGAAAAACTCGACGAGTCTAAATTAAGAGAAAAACAATTATCACTGCAGTTGGAAGACAAGAGTTTCGAAGTATCAAATTTAGAACATCAAGTATTTGAAATGAATATGAAAATGGAGAATCACTCGAAGAGAATGAGTGAGCTCGACCGCGAGAAGCGTGAAATGGAAAAAGAAAAACGAGAATGGGAAGTGAAAAAAGATAAAATGGACGATATTGAAGCAAGCAATAAACGATTACTTGAAGAAAATAAGAGACTCCGGAATCAGATAGAAATGTCAAGTTATTCGTCTACTTATCGAGCATCTGAACGCGGTGCTGAGGAGAAACCGGTGGTGGAGGCATGGGTAAATGATCACGGACATTCGAATGCGATAAACCACGCAATCTATGTTCAAAAGGAAAAGGAGAGGGATCATAGAAAAAAGAGAGTGCATCTTGCACAATCCAGTTTACAGAAAAAGAGAATACCTTTAAGCAAGTCAAGCCCGGTGAAAGTATCGAGACAACACAAAACAGATGAACATAAATCATCGAATCAGAGTACACACAGAAGTCTAGAAGACTTGAGAAAAGTTGGAGACAGTAAAAGTCCGGAATCTGAGCACAGTTTACCGGAACTTAGACAAGACGCTCGTTTAACAATGGGGTACGGCAGCTTAGCTGGATATAGACAGATTCACAAAGATAGGATACGGGCTGCACACAAGAGGGTTTATTAGATTTATTAATAAAGCACTGATATATTCATGAATTCATTTGCAGCATTAACGTTCTATGGGACTAATCTCATTTAACTACGATGTGAAATATTTCATATCTAGTGTTTAAACCTTGGAATGAGTGTCAATATCTTTTAAAGAGATGTTTATGACGCATTGTTTTAAAATACAAGAAAATGCCATCACAAAGTGCTTCTTTTCACACAATTACTTATGATATAGCGTGCAGGTAACAGGGTACTGAAGCTGGCTGTTTATTGATATCATAGAGTTACATATCATGTTAGGTACAATGAATTTCAAGGTATCGGTAAGACTAAATCTTCATTTCTAGGATGGTTAAACTGTTTAAAATGTACTGTATATTTGTGTATCGTAACCTTCAGATGGAAACATTACAAATGGGCGATACAATCGATTTCAAACTTTTCACTTTTTTCCAAAACTAGTCCTTAAGGCTTTCAGTTAAAACACATGAGTGATGTTTCGAAACTTAATAACTGTTTGCAACTTTTAGATATGAAACGTTGCATGAAAAGCTTTAGTGGAAAGTCAAGTTAAAGGTGTTCTTTTCTTGATGATTTTGAATGACTGTCATGTCGGTTCAATACTTACTACTGAAGCAGTCTGCATCAACATTTACACCAGATTAACTACCGGCTCGCGGACATGTGATATCTTCAAACAGTATTGCCTTAAATTGTGCTCTATATTTCAGGGCATTTACTGATTGTTTAACTTATTCATTTTATTATGCATCCATTACAAACTAATTAAAAGTGTTTTTGTTCTGTTTTATCCCTTGAAAATGCGTGTCCTACCCATCATAAACGAGATCAGGTGCTGTAGAGAAAGACACATGGATTGTCTCCTGAATGTCATGTTGTTTAGAGGAATAGATAAAAATGCCTTTTTGCATATTCCATATCATGCCTACGTAACCGTCCTAAATCCAAAGATTTGTAAATCTCATCAGCACGAGGTCGAAACGTATACTACATAAATTTCATCAAGACAAATATTTACGCTTCATGTATGCCAGGCAGAAAATGTGGCCTCTGAACAAGGCTTTTCTATGATTAGATCCGGTGACCTTGTTTTCTTACGTCCCATTTTTTAATTTGAACTATATTTCATCATCACAAGCATTCTCAAAAGTGTAAAGTAGATCAGTTTGAAAATTTAACCTCTTAAGTGAAACAAGTTTATTTCCTTGATCTGACCCTGTTACCTTGTTTTTGAGTCTATATGCAAAATATACATAGATCAAAATATTCCATCATGACAAGGATTGTATTAATACAAACATTGTGACCAGCTTATGTGTAAAGCAGGCACAAAATGTGGACTCTTAAAATGTAAAATGATGTTTTTCTGTAATTTGATCTAGTGACCTACATTTTATGCCAAGATGACATAGCTCAAAAAGTTTCTAGCTTTCAACAAGATAAATATTCTGACAAAGTATAATGTAGATCAGATAGAAACCGTGCCTTCTACAATGCCAACAAAGTTCTTCTATCATTTGATCCAGTAACTAAGCATTTGATTCTATATGAACCAGTTTCAATGACATAGAACTTATCAATACATATTCTGAACAGATTTCATATTATAAATCAGATTCATTTGTAACAAGATATAGTCTATACGGTTCTCATAACATTTTTCTTTGATTTTATTTTTGAACCTCAGATATCCGAGTTTCCAACTTAACCAAGAATATATAAAGGAATACAAACGAGGCTTTTCTACGATTTAACTTAGTGACAATAGTTGGCCTAGATATTATCAAGACAAACATTCTGACCCTTGCAGAGTTCACAAGGTTTTTTCATTATTTGACCAGATGACTAAGATTTTTACCTAGAGAGATACATTTAGGAACTAGATTTTACAAATACCAACATTGTAATCTAGTTCCATGAAGATTATGCTAAAACTTTTGTCAGAGAGCATTAATATAGGGGTTTTCTCTGATTTGTTTGTTTGTTTTTGGTTTAACGCCGTTTTTCAACAGTATTTCAGTTCAATGATTTGAACTAGTTACTTAGCTTTAGACCTCAGAAGACCAAGTTTCAAACTTTACCTCGGTTTTATAGAAACACACATTCTGGCCATGTTTCATGTAGATCAGATAGAAAATGTGATTTGGCTTTGTGACCGAATTGTTTAACCCATGTAAACAAGTTTCAAGCTTGACTTAGACTTTATCAAGGCAAACATGACTTCTGGAGTATTAACCAGCTTTTTCGAAGAATTCATTCATTTACTTAGTTTTAGACCAGATATGAATCATTTTAAAATTTGACAAAGATTTTACAAACATTTTAGGGCCATGCCATTTTAAAATATATAAATCAGGTGCATGGAGTAGGCCTACGTGATATTCTTTCTGAGAAATTTCGAAGTCGCTATAAAACAAATTTTATTACAATGTGACTTTAAGTTAAAACCATAAAGTACTGAACTCTCACTTTAAATAAAAGACTAAAGCGACATAATAAAGCTGAACTATCCGTGTAAATCAGCTGAGCGCTATTTTTCTATTTCCATTTGTTATTACTTCTCTAAAAACACATTATACTTCTACCTAAAATGTCGGCAAAATTTGCCATTTTTGTGCACATGCCTTTAATTTTGAAAAAAAAGTAATATTTATTTAATTGTGCAGGCGTATGCCTGACATATGACATCTAGAATTCTAAATGATCATTCAGAAATCTGCATTTTCAAGTGCCTGCCATTTTCCACATTGGTTAAAATGCATTTTTTACAATAGGTAAAGACTGACTTGAGAAGGAATATCACGGTAATAAAAACGCTTAATTCGCTTTTCTAAATACGCTTGTCATAGAGGATGCTACAACCTACAAAACTTCAGTTTCAGTTATTAAGAACTTGTACTTTAATTTAAAGTGTAAAAGAAACTAGGAAACGATAATACAAGTGAAATACTACCAATTTGCAACTTTTCAGACCTGTTAAACAATCTCGAACATAATATGAGCCACACCATGAGAAAACCAACATAGTGCATTTGCGACCAGCATGGATCCAGACCAGCCTGCGCATCCGCGCAGTCTGGTCAGGATCCATGCTGTTCGCTTTCAAACCCTATTGCAATTAGAGAAACCGTTAGCGAACAGCATGGATCCTGACCAGACTGCGCGGATGCTGGTCGCAAAACCACTATTTTGGTATTCTCATGGTGCGGCTCATAACATTTTAATACCATGGGTGATTTTGCTCTGTGAATACATGCTAATTACATTAAATTCCACAAGTACATATACTCTACACTAGGAAAAGCGTTCTTATAATGTTTCTTGCATACTAAAACTGAAACATATATCTGGTAATTTCACAGACACAATTGGACAGACATCTAAAACCACTGAAATATATTTGTTTTACACGTAAGATAAAAGCACTAAACCCCTCGTGAAAATATTGCATGTAGCGTTCACCGTCAATGTAATATATTTTCACGTTAAACTGAAACAAACAAACAAAATCGGGTACAATGTTTATCTATTTTATTTTGTTGGGTTTAGAGTAACATCGAAACGACACAGTTAACGTCATATGGCGAATTTCCCAACTTTTGTTGGTGGGGAAAGATCTTAGGTGCTCCTCAAGGCTAGAACCACCGACCTTCGATAAACCAGCAGGATGGCTTCCATCCATGAAGAATTTTACACCTCAAGTCAAATTCCAATCTCACGTCGGTGAGTGGCAAGGAATTCAAAGTCAGCGACATTAACCATTCGGCCATTGAGGCACCTTTAGAAGCAACGTTTGGAATATTCACAGCTGTGAAATTCTCACGCTGATTTTCAAATCTGCCAGTATTAAACCAGCCTTAATGTACGAGTCAATCTCATGAAACCGCTTGAAGGTAAACTTTAAATCATCGGCAAACACATCTTCTAGAATAATATTCTAGCAAATTTTATGAGGTGAATATTAGAAAAGTCTTGTCACATGGACAGAATTGTGTGAATTGATAAACTGTGTCTCAGTTTTTCAATGCAAGTAATAAACTTAGAATATTCAATTCTAAATTTGCTGTTTTAGTCAACATAAATAATACCTGCCAATGTTTACCATCAGAAATTATAAAAAGTTGGTCTAATTGATACACCATACTTTATATAACAACAATTTACACACACACCCCGAGGGTCGGAATGCACGAAATGTACGTTTTGTACGAACATGTAAATCCATGTTTGAAATGTAAACAAATGAATAAAACTAACTGTTTTCTTTTTCATGGAAAAGCCTAGAGCTGTGATTTTCTATATTCCCTACAGACCTTTTCGGCGTAAATGGAAATGTACACGACTATGTAAATGTTTATGTATTTCGATCAATTTCGAGGGGTTCTCTCAAAACACTGGACAGATCATATTTTGGAATATCTTGTTTGTTTTGGTTTTAACGCCGCACTGACACAGTTATAAGTCATATGGCGACCATCCAGCTTTGATAGTTGAGGAAGACCCAGCTTCCCTTCTGTGATTCATCGCGAGCGGGCACCTTGGTAGAACTACTGACCTTCCACAAGCCAGCTGGGTGGTATTTTGGAATTAAGCCAGTTTACATACAAAGCGAAACAAAGCCAGGAACGTGCGTGATAAAAAGTCAGGCATCAAGTCTGCATCTTACTTCACCGTGCCAATATTACGAGAATTTGTATTACTATTAAAGTGGAATTTTGTGCATTTTTCAAGTAAAAAATCCAGCTGAAATAGATGTCTGTGCAAAAAGGGTAGAAAAATTGTAGTTATAGTTATTACCCAATATACCAAACTATTCCTGTTACCATTACAAAGTAACAACTTTTCAAATATGAGTTGTCTTATTTTTACTGGGGCAGTCTTTTTAAGAAGTCAAACTAAGGACAGGAGTTGCTTCCCTTCAACTTCAGAAATCTCTCCCTATAGGTTAGAGAGATAATGCTTAGAAGATCAAAGAAATGAACTATTATTTCATTAGTCCGATTTCTAAATATTTCTAAAGAATCAACTTCAAATACTTACGTGGCATTGTTGTAAATATAACACATTTGAATGCAAAGCAACTGAAAATTGCTTTCATTATTCGTTGATTAGAAAAAGGAGGCATGCCTACCTGGTATTAAAGATTTTATTTTTAGTTGTGTTTGAATGGAATGAGAACATACATACATAGAAAATTTAGTACGGGTCATCCATTTTTACGATCATATATTTAATTCTTCTGTGAACATGTATACTGTAAATGAATAACATGCATATGAAACAACATGTTGTGAACAATAAAGACTAAATACTGTATAGATGGCACTAAGGTAAAAGTTTGACATGTCAATACATGTGTACAGTTTTAATAGTCAACGTAATTATTGCATGTGAAGTAACACATGTGATTGGAGGTTCTAGGAATTCCTTACTGGAAGTAAAACAAAATACAACAGTACTGTCTTCCATACGTAGGATATGGAACAGAATAGAACAGTTGAAAATAGTTGCAGTTATTTTTTGTGTTCTGTTTTGTTGAATCTTCTATACATACTTTAATTTAGGCCAGATTATTTCATCTTAATGCAATGTAGCCCTCGCTGGGAGGCAGATACTACAATATACGCTGAGTGCGAAGCAAGCAATATGTCTTATATGATTTTAGAATATATTTCATGAAGTTAATTTTCTCTATACCTGAAAACAGACTGGCAGTATATATAAATATAATATATAAAGTTTAATGTTGGAATCGGAATACAAAAGTATTCATTAATTTTTTCTGACAATCCCCCCACCCCCCCCCCCCCCCCCCCCCCCCCACCACTCCTTCTTCCAGAGTTTCTAATGGCCATCGTTATTTGATATAGATATGAATAAGTTACCTAGAAATGTGTTTGTGACAAACATTTCACACTGGGCGACAGATTTGAGGAGCGGTTGAGCATATATATTCGATAATTGTAGAACATTTTACAGGTTAAGAAATTTTCAATATTCAGTATCGCGATAAGGAAGATCATTTTTGAGTCGTCAAACTCAGGTGTAGGGGGCTTTCGTGGTCGAGCGGTTAAGGTCGCTGACTTCAAATCACCTGCCAATCACCGATGTTGGTTCGAGCCTCGGCGTTGAATTCTTCATGTGTGAAAGACACCCAGCTGGCTTACGGAAGGTCTACAAAGGACCGCTCGTGATGAAATAATACACGGAGAGGCATTCCTTCACCATCAAAAGCTGAAAAGTAAATTGTGTGAGACGTTAAACCCAACGAAAACAAAACCAAAACAAACTCGGTTGTGCCATGGCTATGAGACTTTGCATAGTAGTAAATTATCTAAAATATGTTTGAGAAAACCCCTTACCTTTGACCGAAGTACATAACACGTGTTCGCAGTCGCATAAACATACGTTTACGCCGAAAAGGTCTTATACGGAATAAATATACATGTTAAAACACGAGCTTTTTTCTGTCTTTGGGGACTCACTGGAATATAGTAAGCAATATGAATGTTCTAGTATCCAAAATATACTAGAAGCTATATTGCATAAATTCTTCGTATTTCTTTGCATACTAATCCCCAACGATAACAAGGTTCCCGCCGAAACGCGAGGACGATTCTATTTCATGATAACCGATGAAATACCAACCCATATAATGCTTACACATTACCTTCTAAGTAAATATTAGTATTTCTTTCATCTTAAATATACTAAGATTATATGGAAACATAGCTCAGTCGGGTAAAACGCAGATAACAAATGAATGTAAGAAAATCATTTTGTGGGTTCGAATCTTCGTGAGTTTTTTTTTTTCAATTTTGGTCTTTTTGTGTTTTTTTTTCTTTTCGTTTTCATTTTTGTTTCCGTATTTTTGTTTCTTTCTTTGATGGTTTGTATTTGTATGTATGCTTTTATATAACACAACAGTATGTTTATTATTTGCATGGCTTAAATGCATGCATTTAGTCAATATCATCTTTAATATAATGCTAAACTTTTCTGATCTGCTATATCGGCTTAAAATACTTCTCTGTTGTGTTGACACATTAGTTTATGAAGGAATCTAAATGTTTATGAGAAATAAAAATTTATTGTCTATGCTGAGTTTCGAACCCACACGCAAAAACATCAGTTTAACATGACTGTATGCTTTTACCGCTGAGCTAATTTGCAATTGGTTCAAAATCTAGAAATATTTAGGTTGTAACATGTTAGAAAAATGTTGAATACACTATGTTCCATTTTAATCTATTTATAGTCATGTTTGTAAATATCAAGTTATCGTTGGGGCATAGTACAGTTAGAGTATCAAAAAATTAAAGAAAATAAAACATACTAGTATCATAGAAAAAGTCCCGATCTTTAATCATTTGTTTTGTCGGTGAATTTTATAATTTTAATATTTGAACCAATTAGACGACTTGTTCGAATGTCAAAGAGTAAGGAGAATGTGCAGTCAGTCCAGGGTTCGAACCCAGAACCCCTCGCTTACTATGCAAGTGCCCTACCGACTGAGCTAACCGGCTATCTGACATTTATCAACATAAGAATTGTTATTATCAAAACCCAAGGCTTTTTTAAGCTTGCAAAATGTTGTAAGTAAGCCTATGATTGGCTAGCGGAAGGGTCATCAAAACGAGGCTATTATTGTTCGTCTTCAGATCCTAAGCGTAGCGTAATAGGAGATGATCCATGAAGCTGTTATGTGTAAAGTGATGATTTTGATGACACGTCGGTTTTGTTTTGTAATTGTGAGAGATTGTTAATGGATCAGAAAGAGCGGGCAGTGGGGAAAGGATAACTTTGTTTAGATAAGAAAGTGTATAAGGAAATCTAAGGTAAAAGACTCCTTTTATTTCGTTGACTGAAGAAAATATGGCGGACATATTTTTTTTAATCGGTGCACGTGTGATTTGTGTTAGGCAGTTTAACGACATTTTCCTAAAAATAACGCTCAACTCAGTTTACACTGACATGTCCTCGATTGATGAATATGTATTTTGTGTAAAGTTGTTAATAATAATAATAATAATAATAATATTCTTTTTAATTAAGGCGGAAGCACAACTGGTCATTGACCAATCTTACCTGTGTTCTTCCATCATATAAATGTACATAATGTTTACAAGCGGTATAAAAAGTGATGATATAGAACCAGATTTCTATAAGTCGATCAGTATAAAGGTACAACATGCCAGATGTACAGCAGAATGCAATGTATTTTACATGTTGTTCAAATCTCTTTTGTATAAAGCCAAGTTAAAATAATTTGACAGACACAATTAACCATCCAAATATGATAGGCAACACAATACACGTGTCTGTAAACACAATAGTGTGTGTGTGTGTGTGTGTGTGTGTGTGTGTGTGTGTGTGTGTGTGTGTGTGTGTTCGGGTTTAACGTCTTTCTCAACATTTTTTCAGTCATATAAACGACGGTGTCTACTTGTAGCAGTGAGCACAATGCCCAGCTTTATAGTGCTGCCTCACTGGAATATCATGCCGTAGACAAATGGCATGATACCCCACCCAGTCACATTATACTGACACCGGGCTGACCAGTCCTAGCACTATCCCCTTAATGCTGAGCGCCAAGCGAGGAAGCTGCTAGTACCATTTTTCTACGTCTTTGGTATGACGCGGCCGGGGATCGAACACACGACCTCCCGCACTCGAAGCGGACGCTCTACCACTAGGCTACCGAGCATTTACAATACCTGGAATAGAAGGACCACAAAAATTTTCATTTTACACAGATAGTGACTGCAATGGGGAGAATTATATTTAAATTTATTTTAGTTTTTCTTAAATTCTTTAAGACTAGAAACCTACTTTAGGGTATTGGGTAAGGAGTTTAGATCCATTCTAATAAACCGTTTATAGGATTCGGATATTGTGCTGCAGGTGCCGTCCAGTATGTTTCTGATGAGGTGTTAATGTTTTTGTCAAATATAAGCTGACATTTGATAGTTTGGTGTAGAGGTTCTTTACCACAGTTACCCCATGTCGATGTGTGGGAGATGTAGGCATTGTGACTGAGTTTCTTAGATAGATAGATAGATTTATTTCGGTAAGGAGTGCACATACATGGTCATTTTAAACAACATATATAGTACATACAACATAATACGTATACATGAACTTATAAATGGCCACGACAGACACACCATCACCAAGGATTACACAAAAATTTAAAAAGAAAATGCTTGAAACTGATAACGTCCTTTTAGGCCATGTAGGTGAAGAAGTGAGTCACATATTGTTTTTGGCCAGCTTAGAGCGTTGTCAATAGCTGATCAGTTTTCTTGTGAGGAGTATTCAATGTCTTGATCACTGTTTAAAATGCTATAACATTGATTGTAACTTCATCGACATGTTTTAGCTGTGGCAGTTAGATTAATTTGCAGACTTATTTGATATGCGTATAAAGGCGTCATTTATATACATGATAAAAGGAAGAGGACCAAGGACTGAACCCAAACGGATTATACCGGTGGAGATAATTCTTACCTGTTTCAATATACCAGATATATTAATCTTTTGTAACATGTCTTCAAAGTATAACCTGAAATATTTTAACGAGGTATGGTTAAAGGGATATAAAGAAATATTGTACTTTGTGAAAAGCCATTGAAAACAAAACATGAAAAGTTGTGCATGTATTGTAATATACGGCGACATTCAATCAAAATATTTCTTATTGTGAAAGTAAACATTTTTAGATATTGTTATTCTCCGTTCAAAAAGTAAAATATATAGCAATCCATAGATAGGAATGGTGCCACCAGCCAAACATTCAACTTAACAGTTGTTTATATACATAATTGCTGTAAACAAGCTACATACAATTGTCAATTTCATTTCTCTGCTCGCAAAACTTCTCTAACTGTGTATGACTATATATGACTAAATCCTTCCTTAGATCTATATTCTTTATTAATTTCAGATATTATTTATGTTGCTTATATTAGAGTATTTCTTCATTAAAAATCAGTCTTTTACATGCATTTACTTGTTTTTTATCTTACCTTTACTAGTATTATAAATAAACTCTATACGTTTCATGCTTTCGTTATACTTCCCATAGCATCCTTCACATTTTTGCTTAATATATCAACAGTTGCTTACTCTTAACAAATCTAGTTCTGAATAAATACAAGTAACAAAGAATTTTACTGAACAGAACACAATATAACATGGATTATTTACTCTTCAATATTTGCGATAAATCTTTCTGTGTAACTGAAAAAATCTTTAGCGCCTTGTTTCGCCTCTCTCCAATCTTTAGATTTAACCATTTTCATCAATTTTTCCGAAAACTCATTTCTTTGCTCACTGTTGAAGAAGTCGAGTAAGTAACTGAACTCATCGAAACCGTTTGCAATTTTTTTTAAACCACGTAAGATTTGGTAATCAATTTCTTCTCTTTCTTTTCTTTTATCGAGATCATCGTCGTCTAGCAAATACTGAAACTTGCGAGACTTTTTAAGGCAAAGGACGTCGTGGAGTAGCCAGTCCCAAGTCTCTGTACTGAATACATTTAGTTTTATGTCATTTTGGAGTAATTTAACAAGCCCTGGTATACAATTTTTTTTCAACGTGGATCTTTGACAGCCGTAAAAGTTAGCAAATGTTATTTTTAATCTGATACGAACACCTTTCTTTTCAAGGCCCTTTTTCAAACTAATCAGTATTTCGGAACATTCATTGCATGGTGAGTAATTTATTGCCACCTCAATTTCACATTTTCTAATACTGGTGTTTCTTTCATTTTCTATTTCTTCTATTTTACTACCAATGTCTTCAATCATAGATACCTCTGCGTGCTTTTTCTTGTTGTCAAATATTTGGTTGGAAAACTTTTGCCAGCAGTCGACATCGCTATTTCCAGTTATTAAATTCCATTCAAGTTCCCTCTTCTTCTTCTTCTTCTTCTTCAATTGAAGCTCACACTTCACTAAACACTGTGCTGCTTTTGGCCACCTCTGTCCATTCTCCGAATATTTGTATACAACACACCATTTCGTGCTTATGTCGTCTGCACCTATTAACCTGTCACAAAAAATAAAGTTAAAGAACCAAGAAAGACCGGATTAGAAATGGTAGTTATAGAAAGATGTTGCCTTATTGTGTGATGGTTGGTTTTAAGAGTCAATACTGAAGTTTATCAAGAAAAATATCGAAATTTTCTTTTTGCTACTACAAATTCAAAACGATTTAATCATCTCGATATCATAATATCTAAAAAAAAAATCCAACCACGATAAATACAATAAAATATGTTTCGGGATAGTTCGACCTATCAGAAGCCGACTAGAGAACCTCTAAATATTGTGACAAGACTATGAAAACGAAGACAATATAACATGTAAAAAAAATTTGACCATAAAACAGAGAAAACTTAACCAAGACACAGGAAGTAATTTTCAATATGAAAGGAGGTCAAACAGCTAAGAAGTTGAAATTACAGTTTGAAAAAATAAACGAAAATACAAAATTATATATACGTACGACATTAATATTCCCGTGAAGCATCAGTTTACCAAATAAACAAAGAAAAAAACTTTGTCTTCCTTCTTAACTCAAAACTTTTACTTGGTATTGCGTAATACATAAATGATTAGTAATCCCTAGTTTCATGTCTGTTTATAATAAACAAATCGTATCGATCAAAGTAGGTTTTTAAAGCATGTGTTTACCTACATAATTTCTAAATATGGCACAGAAGTGCAGTGAAACTTTCAATATAGAATAATAGTTCAGATTATATATCAAAAGTTTATTTTATAGCGGTATCTCTTTAGTATGAGAGACATCTGTATTCTTTGACAGTATCTCTGTTTTGTGAGTGATAGCTCTTTTTCTAGGGAGAAATCTTCCTTTGTAATATCATTCAGGCTTAGACTGATAGCTAAGTTTACTATATAGACTCTTAAATGAAGGTATTTGTCCGAAAATAAGTGCTCTCTCTCTCTCTCTCTCTCTCTCTCTCTCTCGTTACGTGATGTTACTGTTTAACAATCAAACAGAGCTATCATTTAAATTGAATGAGATATGTATTCTCTTTTAACACATAAAATAGCTCTTTTTCTAATTCTATCGACGGGAATAATAACAACCGCTCCCTACGCATTGATGTCCGCGGAAGCAAATTACTTTGGGCGTTTCTGACTGGTCAATGATTTGATTCGTATTGGGATTAGTAATGTTTCTTTTTGTAACGTGACTTTTTCTGCCTTATCGTTTGAAAAAAATACTGTTTGCACTCTGCATTTCCAGGCATTTATTTTTTTCAAATAAAATGCTAGCATTTTGCCTAGAGAGCTAGCTTTAAAACACTGCCAGCTCTTTACGTCAGCTACTATCTCTTCAATAAAAGAGAGCTCTGCTACTTTTCAAACATAAAGAGACTTTTTTTACGAAAATAGTCTTCTAAACAGCCTTTATGAAGATATATAATTATATATTCATGTACTCAGTGATTAAATAGTAAAACATCTTGCAGTATGCGAACGCCTGCTGACTCAGTTTACTTTAATAATTAAATAACTTCACATGACATGTCTTGACAAAGTTATACAGATGACTAAATAAACAATATTTGGTGAATTCCAAGATGCAGTTAGACTTTCTCCATAACCGTTGCGCCAAGCAAGGGAGCTTCTGGTACCATTTTTCACGTCTTTGGTTTAACGCGGCCGGGGATCGATCCCTAGACCTCCCGCACTCGAAGCGGAATTTTCTTTTATAATACTAGTTCTGACGAAGAAATTTTCAAAGAGTCTATGGTATAAAAAACGGGGAAGTAGTAATACATCTGCGGAGAGAGATTGCAAAAGACAAAATATAACAAAAATCAGTCTTTGAGCGAAAGCTGAGCATAACAGTATCTTCTACAGAATCAAGCTCGGTCCTGAAATGGAAACCTACGTGTATATCAATTCCATGAAATAGATCACCCACTAATGCAAAGAAAACACAAATATTGTCACTTGATACAAATAGATTTGCATCTCCGGAATCGTTTGATTGCGTGAACAGAACGACTTTATTTTATTTAAGATCTGATGTTCATAAAGGCCTATGGGATCTTTTTTCTGTTTTCTTTAACTTAATGTCGATGCAAAGTATATATATTAGATAATATAACATTTACACATTTTCCGGACGCAGCTCCAATCAGCAACACAAATGTAATTCTAAACAGAACTAAATGACTCTGGAGATCCGGTAAATAACCCTTCTATGAGATATTTCATCAAATGACTTATAAAATATCCATCACTGTTAATCTTGATAATTTCTTTATTTTTTCAAAATTGTCTTTAGTTTGATAAGACTTTCAGAATGCAGATTTTGTTGTTATTTCATATGTATGCTAGTTTTTTGGGGGTTTTTTATTATGAAAGGCGGATGGACCATATTCTGAAGAGCTTTTAAAAGGGATGTGACTTTGGCCGTTTAAGCAGTGTAAAATACCGATTTGTAAATTTATTCCTGTCTTTGCATCTCCCACATCTTTTACACACACGGTTTCGGCAAGATAAAATAATTTCGTTTTTATAAATGTCTTTCTATTTTTTCATTGTGTAGGCAGACCCCGGGCGCATTATTTGCATTATTTCACCGAACTTCCGTAAGCTAGCTGGACGGCTTCCTCAAACGAAGAATTCTACGCTCAAAGTAATGGTTCGAACACACATCGGTGAGTTGCAAGTGATTTGAAGTCAGTGACCATAACTACTCGGCCATGGAGGCCTCTTTGTTTAGCTAATTCAGATAATAGAGTTATGTTCCCCTTGAAAATGAATGAAAAAAAGTATTAATGAAGTTGGAATATATCACAAAAACACAGAAAGTTTTGATAAACGAACAGCTTTACCAGCAACCTATCTGACCATTACACGTTCTACCGCACGATGGGTCTCAATTTTTTTTCAAAAAATTGATATACGACTTGTAAAGAAACAAAAATGAAGAAAATTGCTGAAAACTAAGTTCCGACAACTTATGTGAAGTTTCAGCACTGGGATATAATTGCAAAAGCATCCAAACGAAGATATTGTCTGAAAGTGTCCCTTTATGCAGTCCTTTTCTGGAATTCAATGTATACTTAGTCAACTGACAACTGTTTTATCGAGTAATACATATACATGCTTTATATGCTGTTTTATTTCCATGTAAAACAACCCTTTCTTTTTTATGATTTAGGGTTGTTTAAATTCTCAACATGTAAAGCTAAGCGTTCATTGTGAGTCTACCGAGATAGGAATTCTTAAACCTGCTTTCAAATTTTGGTTGCGGTGGCATAAATATTCATGAATTGAAATTTTCTTACCTCGAGCAGATGCTACATATCATTCTACATAACATGGAAGGTTTCAATTTCTTGGTGGCGAGGGACAAGTGACTCGAAATCAGCGACCCTTAACAACTCGGCTTTGGAGATTACTAAAGTCAACAAAAAGTAGAATTCAAAGTGTAAACATAGAGCATTTGGATCTAGCATGAGCTGAACTGACACTTTTTTGGCTTGATGTTAAATCAGATTTAAACCTTTCCTACTTTGATATCCAGCAATTTTATTTTATGACATAAAATGTTGTGGTTAGAGCTGAGGATATAGTCATATTTCGAAAGAGGTAATCGAGCGTGTTCTTTCCTCTGGCATATATTTCACCGTTTCACAATGAAAAAGCAGTTAATAACAGGGAACGCATAATATAAAACGCTAAATAACAACTCAAGAAGACAAAATAGGATATAAAGTGGCAAGCAAACGAAACTTGAAATAACTGAAACAAACACACTATTCAATCTATGAGTCATTGTTGGGAATATTACATTTTTCCATCTTCGGTAGAACAACTTGAGTGACTGACTCCAGAACTGAAAATGCAGTAACATAAATATTTGAGCAAGAAAGAGTTTGTGCAGTTCTTTATATCCTGTTTGATGCCTAACATTTATTCCAGATAACTTTTCCTTTTAGTGGCATTCTAACCATAAACACCAACTTCTTAATGCGTGCCGGAATACCGATACTAACAAAATCTTCTAAATTTGAAGGAAAAACAATCAAAAGACAGCCGAATGAAAAATATATTACAAGTGCAACAACTGGACCCCCGAAAATATACAAAAAATGTTTTCTTGCCTCGTTCGGTCCCGCTAAAAGTGAGCTAAATCCTATAAGAGCGCCTTTGTGTACTGCTTCTATCAAAATGTCCTTGACATATTTAAAATCAATTAAAACACGTATGATGGAAAGTGTTATGGGTAGGATGATTATCATTATTCGCAAAACACGTGACAATATTGGTCCGCTAAGGTCACAACTATAAAAAGGTGAACACAACGTAGATAAGACTGTGATAGGACTAGAACCTTTTAAGGTAATGTAGAGATATTTATTTTTCCTATTCCCATCTTCGTTGCTGAACTCAGTTGTTTCAGTAAATGTATCCATGGATAAGGTGACATTTCTTTCCTTTTTAAGTCTTTTCGATACTGCCTTAATTTTCATTCCAATTTTTGTCAACAAAAGTGGATAGAATGCAAAACAAATATTCCCAGTTATGATCGGAAGCATCCACCAGAGTTCGCCATAATGATACTCTTCCTTGTCACATTCAACTCTTCGCGTCTTCTTCGTGTAATCAATCAGAAATTTGCAACATCTATATTCCATTGTTTGAAATGTACATATCGAATTTTTGCATGCGTCATAGAGAAACCAAGACTGTATGAAGGACCTTCCATAATAACACCAATAGCTAGAATTGTAAATATCGTACCGTGAAGCTATTTCTGACGTCATGTTTCCAAAAGCATTCCCAATTAATAAATCTGTTTCATACAAGCCAATTGTCAGATCACTACATGCGCCTGTTTTCTTGATATCAACAGGCAACTTTTTTCTGAGGGTATGAGCCCACAGTAACCCAAATGACAAACAAAGTCTTCTGGTAGGTATAGATACTGATGTGCCCCATCCTCTCCTTTATATGTCCAGATCCAGTCATTCTTGGCAAAAACAGTTTGTGTTTCATTTACACTGAAATTTACAAAATTCAGTCTAAAATGAACAAAGTTGTAACGGTATTTTAAGATTTCGTGAGTAAACTGATTTTTCGACTCGCCAGTCACTTGAAGTGTACATGGTTCCGTCTTTAAATCATCATGTGTCTCAACTACCATAACACTTGAGTGATCGACAGCTGTTAGGTTTTTCATCAGACGATTTATTTCCGTTTCATCTGTTTGGTATTTTTCTTCGAAAGGTGAAAGGACTCTACTTGAATCATGAAAGTAAATATAAAGTAGAACGAAGCTTGCATCTTGAATACATGAGGCGTTGACATTCCGTATCTTCTTTCGTAAAACAATGATCTTCTCGCTAATCTGTAATCAAAATGAATATTTTATATTAAATTTTTGATTATCCCCTTTAATTATATTCATATACTAACTGTACGGTTTTAAAGAAACTAATGTTCAATCACAGGGTGACCTTCTATTAGATAAAAAGTTACCGGATGTTTATTTTTATACCTATCATTTGACAATTAAACAGAACATTTTTTATGAATAATAACTGTAAATGAACTGACGGCATGTTTGTTTGTTTATTTGGACAAGTTATAGAAAATTAGCTAAAATCAAGTTTTGCATGGTCTGCATTATCAAAATAAACATCCGCTTTATTTTCTTGAAACGTTTTCAGTCAAATGTGTTTTTATTCAAAATATGAAACGTTTAGTTTAGTGTGTAATTGTCATAGTTTTCTTGTATCCTAAATTCTCCGCCAATATTCCTATTCTTTGCCTTGTAAATTATGAGAAAAACCAAATTGCAGCTTAAAATGTTTTCTGAACATCATTAATGTATGTGAAGATATTTGAAAGACAAAAGTTGTTTGATTTAAATATATTTTATTACCTCTTTACATGTTGCAAGCTACGTTTATCAAAAGCAAAAGAAATAAACTAAAAGTTATGTTATTACCTGATTTTACTCTATCCCTTTCTTAATCTTGACAGGAAATTATGGCAGTGTCAGTAAATTTGTAAAAAAAAAAAATCTTCCGGTTGTAATATTACCTGCAAACGATGTTGATTGGTAGCTATAACTAAAGATATTACAAAAGGTGATTCATACTCGATTTAAAAGCTTTTTAGAAAGATTGCACTAATTTAAGATCAGTTGACTAACAATCGGGTCAGTTTTAAAACTAAAGTTATTATTTGTAACATATATAGAAGACGTTGGTCGATTTTACTTGGTCTATAATAGGTAAAGAAAAAAGAAATTTTGATGTTTCAACAGCAAAAGCTTTGATAAAAAGAATATAACATTTGTGTCTTTTCATAATGACTTTATTAAACGAGTTGAATAAAAGAATAAAATGCGAGCTCTGACGAGCATTTTATCAATTTTATTCAACGAATTAATGTCATCTATACAAATTGCGCTATTAATAATATAGTCTGATCTATTAGTAACAAAACGCCAAACTATTAAAATACATGTTTGGGAAATAAACATATATATGCCTCAAATCTACGAGGAACTCTAGGTGAACTCGCATGAATCAGGAATTAACAATTATTTAAATGGTCTACAAGAATGCATTGGTGTAGCCATGTGCTTGAATACCTTATCATCGATATATTTTATATAATCTAAATGGTCAATTAAATGGAGACGGCAAAAATTTGGACTGTTTGATCATTGATAATTCATCCCCGACGCTCATGACTCTTTCTGACAATTTCATTTTGTAATTAAAGGCCTTCGGCCCACAATACATATACATACAAGTAAAGACATGTAGCTGTGTACCCAGCATTTCAAAGAAAGACGACTTTCTTAGGTAATGCATATTTAACGATGTGAGTATTGTCCCTTTTACATTCACATCCATATTATTATATAAGTAAACAGTAATCAATGTATTCAGAACTATCTGTTTTAACAAAACATAAAAGTCGTTTACTGTATATGTGTACCAGTTGTACAGATATCGATTATGAATTGCATCAAATCTTGGACATTGGAAAAGTACATGAAATTCACATTCTACAACATTGATATGAATGTTTTCTACACAATATTGACAAATCTCTGCTTCTCGAGGGAATTTCATATGTCTGCCTGTTTCAATTGTAAACTTATGGTTTGAACATCTAAATTTCGCATAATTTATGCAATTTTATATTTTAAAGGTATATCAAGATGCAGGTATCGTTCAGTATTTAGTAATGTTTTAAATGTTTTATTGTGCTCACAGCGGTTTGAGCTATTAAGCGTTGTTTGAACATTTGAATAAACATACTGACATCGCCTATATCTTTTACAATCCAGACATATTCAAAGCCATATTTATACAGCATATTCTTTACTTTCGGAGCCCAACATACCCATCCTGCTTCATCTAGTGATTTTAGCACTTTATAATAATGTTTGGGGTATCTGTTGTCCGTCATTTTTAATAATTTGCACCAAAACCTGATACAAGTTGTAAAGTGTGTTATACATAAAAGGACGCGACCGCTTTCCCCGAGAGCAATAAAATTATTAGTAGTTTTATTTACACGAAGATGCTTCTTGCAAAAGCTGTTATGCACAGCCTCAATAATGTGAGAATAGTCATACCCCCATGGTTTCACTGCTGCATCAAAAATCTTGAACTAATCATTTGTAGGGAAATATCCAAATGGTTTATGATAGCGAATGATTCAGTATGGATTTCTGAGCTTGAGCAGCTAACTTATCCTGCGCAGAACTCCAAGCCAATCTGGACGTGAACAATAATCCCATATACTTATATACAGAAGTAGTATTAACTGTTTCCCCTCTGAAATACCATTTTTCATCATTTCTAAGTGTGCCACCGTTACGGAAGACAATAATTTCCGTCTTATCAAGATTTACCTCCATACCAGTATTTTGGCAAAACATATCTACATAGTTTAGCTGTTGCTGCAGTTTAACTGCTTTGTTTGTTGTTTGTTTGGGTTTAACGCCGTTTTCAACAGTATTCAGTATGTAACGGCGGGCAGTACCAACCATGTTCTATTCTGTACCATACAAACTTTCTCCGCAGTAACTGCAATCCCCACATGAATCAGAGTGAGACTAATGATTTCGACAATGTCGTTTATCAAGTCACGGAGAACATACGCCGCCGGATCGAACTCACGACCGCGATCCGTAGACGACGCTCTACTTGAGCTAGCGGCGGCTGCAGTTTAACTGCCGTTCAGAAGCTACATCATCAGCAAATAATAGACATATATCAGATACATTTAAATAAAGATCCTGACCCACAGTTTGCTCGTAATAGGGATGATAATAGTGTGATGATTGTTGAACTTGACTTATCCCCTTGTCTCGTTCCGGTATTACACAGAAAAAGCCTGTAGTTCCACCATTAACTGTCTTAACACAAGATTGCAGATTCCTATGCATAATCTTTGATAAATGGAGGAAATTACCATGGAGATCTTTCCTTCCTAGTGATTCGAACAGCTTACAGAGATTTATTTTATCAAAGGATTTACGGAAATCAACATATAAACAGTAAACACGGCCACCCTTTTTAGAAAGATATATCTGTACCATTGTTTGTAATGAAAGTAGATTGTTTACCGCAGAGTACCCATGTCGAAATCAAGCATGAGATTTATCAGTTTTACAGTTCAATTCTGCCCAGTCATAAAGTTGCTTATTTACAACTACGTCGGAATTCAGCCATTTTCCTACTGTATGCATTTTTAAACTCATTACGCTTATCTTTGTATGTTCTCAAATCATCATTTGAATTCGTCATACGAGTTCTTAGCTGCTTTAAGGTTATCACATTCCGCTCCCACTACGGAGGCTGGGAGCTGCGATAAGGTATACGACTAGAACGCATCTTACTTCCAGCTTCATACTAAATAGAAGTGATTGTCTGTATAGCTGTATCAATATCCTGAACTATATCATCTAAAAGTTTATCATTATGAACTTGTATCAATTCAGCAAATCGTGTCTGGAAATCTAGACTCTGTTCCTCCCTCCACCTAAATTTAGGTATTGGCATGATATTAGTATCAATAATCATTGGGTTATTCCCTACCTGAAGGAGACTTAAAGTTAATATACATGAAATGGGAAAATGATCTGAGTCATCACAATCTAGAACATTAAAACCCGACACCAATGGAAATAACTCACTAGAAGTAATCATATAATTCATAACACGGGCTCCATTATTCGCAAAGCAAGTAAAATTACCCCCCTTATCAACGTGCATTCTCTCATTTAAAATATGAACATCAAAAATGCCACACAGATTTGTTAGGGTTTTACCAAATTTATTTCCCCTTAAGTTATCTTTATTGTTACATGGAGAATCAAAATTCCTACCCTCATAGGCAACATCTCCAAAAATATAATCTAAATTATCAGATGGTATAAAATCTAGAAAATCTATTGTCCTAACATTTGTATCGCCTGACAAAAATAATAGTGTGTCTTGATATTCTAACTTTAAAGTTTCTAGATCCGATTGTATGCTTAAAATACAATTCTTCCCTAATTTATCATTATAAAAAGATGAGCCCTCAGGCGAAACATAATGAAAAGTACATAATGAAAAGTAACATTTCTTGCATTAAAAATGGAGGATAATCTAAAATATAATACCACACATTTGTTAAAGTTTTCAATAAAATTATCAAATTCTCCCTTAAATCTACTCTATGTTTCACATAGATAAATAATGTCGAATAAACACAAAAAGTCTTTAAGGTAACTATCATATGAGTATTTGTCTAAATGGAACTATTTATGTAGCGTATGAACATCTTTTTGATGTGATCAGGAACAAAATAAAGATTATATGATTTTCAGAATTATACCAACATCTCTGAAAGCGGGAAAACCTGCCCTGAAAACTGATGAATAAAAAGTAATGTCTCATAAAACAAATGGCTGGACGAAATCACATTTTTCTGGATTGTAAGTGAACAAACACGGCAGTGACTCATAGGGTTTTAACAATGAAATAGTTATCAGAAGCAGGACAATGAATTAGAGAGATACAGAACGCAACCATAAATATATATGTTCAATGGTCTATATACTTAACTGTAACACATGTGAGATATGTCACAGTAATAAACCATTCTTCAATAATTGTTACAAGAAGAACCAAAGTCACTGTGGATTAAGTTTCTTCCACCGGTCCTACAGATCATTTTTAAGTCCTTCTAGAGTCAAATTATGCCAGTAAATCTAAAGTTGTTGTCCCTGTGAAAATGTAAAATAATTAGTGCAAAGGTGAAGAGTAAATTTGTCTGTATTTCATTAAATAACTACATTTTTAATTCTCTTCACAAGTTTTATATCATATATTGTCCTGGCCAAAATTCGAAATACAAAAAATAGATAGTTCAAATCTAAGTCGAGATAGAGGTTGGGTTTTTACACTTTGAATTTCATTTCATTGCCTTTTATCATGTTTAAGTTTATTTGCACATCAAGGAAGATGAACAAAAAGTATTAAGGACACAATTTTGATAATTGCTTCACAGTTGTAAGTAAATGCATAAAACTTAAACACCAGGCCTTGTGTTCACAAAACATTTTCAGTCTCAGCTGAGTTTGATAATGAAACTGTATATGTCATTTATATCTAAATAACATGTTTAAAACTAAATTTTAAGTTAATAACTATTTTCAAATGCCTATCCACTATTGATGGTCAGTGTCAAGTGGTATTTACCCTTGACGACTCGGTAAAATTGATATTAAAATTTCAAACTCAAACTCAGCTGAGACCGAAAATGTTTTGTGAACACGGAGCCTGGAACTCGAAA
This sequence comes from Mercenaria mercenaria, assembly GCF_021730395.1. Lineage (NCBI taxonomy): Eukaryota > Metazoa > Mollusca > Bivalvia > Venerida > Veneridae > Mercenaria > Mercenaria mercenaria. The sequence goes on from NC_069362.1 coordinate 49,933,553, forward strand.
CATCGAAACACTTCATGTTAATCACAAGGATGACTATAAAGAATTTTTAAGCCTCTTTAATGCTGTATTTCACGTTTTCACAAAAATCAGTAACCATGATTGTCTAGCGTAACTCATAAAGTATCTTAATGTGACAGCCATGGCCATTGCAACTATAGAGCAACCGGGTCATTTCCTCGGTCAATTTTCCTTATCTTCTGTCTGGTGATTTTTCTGTCTCATTGAATCGGATCGTTATTATTCTGGCCTTATTTTTGGTCTCGGGTTTGTTTGCCTTAGCTGTATGAATTACCAGCCGTTCTTGAAGAATCTGATCTCGGTTTATAAAGTATTTTTCGAATAGATTTACTATAAAAAATATGGAACAAATTATAACATATACCTACGACGGCACAACTGTGTGGTGTATGTGAAATATGTTAGTATCGTACTTCGATCAGTCAGATTAGTGTTTTCAATATTCCCCGGCAGCATCTGAAAATATCAGTCAGTAATGTAGAGGTCACTCACAGGCGTGCAACGTGGCACACTCAGTTACACTGCTGATTGCTGACTAACATTTGCAATCAAAACCTGAAATTAAAAAATGTAAAAGATCGAAAGAAGCAATGAAACAGATCAGGCGAGGGTATGAGACTTATGCCAATATTTGCGCATATATTAATAAACTGTATTTTTGTACATTTGTAAATTTCAAAAGAAAATGCAGGACCGTAGCTGGGCCAATTTGTTTTATCTTAAACACCACATACCTCAATAAAAGCTGTTACAAATCATTGCACACATTATTTAGATTGCATCTATTTCGGACTCCTACTTACGAGGACATGTTTTGAAGAAATATCAGATATTGACGTTGAATTAAGATGTTCCACCTTTTAATGTTATTTATTAGCTAGTTTACATTTCTGTTGCATATGCATATCTGGAACTCTGGGATACAATCAAAATGTCAAAAATGTACTTGAATATAGATTTTAAATCTGCCTAATGCAGATTTTGATACTCTTAGGCCATAATTGTCATTCAAATAATAATTTCTAGTGTAGACGCGCGCTTTTATTTCACGGTAAATGTTCACCTTGCTCAAATGTAGATAAAACCATGCTGGTTTATATCAAAACATGTGTTACCACTATTACAAAATGTGGATGTTAGGTAAACATAATTTTATATCCGTTCATGATCCTTTTACGATTAAGACACGTCAGTAAAGAAATTTTAGTAATCTTCAAAAGATTTATCAAAATTATATAATACTGAATCAAGTTTAGCGGGCGGTCAAAAATGTTTACTGTATTAAAATGACAGTACATGTTATCAGATACATTTGCGTCATAATCTAGACACTGTTTAATTAATACAAAAAGGATCTACAATACTATGAACAAAATGGTCCGATGAAACTGCTTTTAAAGGTAAATAGCAAAACGAGTGCCTGTACGAGTCTGTTTGCCTTTATAGTTTGATTGGATCTCATTACTTGTTAATATGGACATAGGTTGCAGTGTCATTGCATTTTTAGAACAAAATGATAAAAAAGATTTTTGATACCTGCGTTGGAATAATATTGACAGACAGAAATCTTAAAACTGTAAGTGTAAGGAAATTCAAAAGATTGCAGGACAAAAAAAAAACAACAACGTCTTATATCAACTGGCGATGTAGTTACTTTTATTCTAAGAAGAGTAGTGGAATACGTTTCCTGTCAAATTCTTCGATAGAAATTATAGCAAAACGCATTCGGTCAAATGTGTTGAACCTAATGATGACTTCTTGTTACATGTTTACACTTCCCATTCTTTAAAAATTATACGAGTACTTTATACGAATAAAAATTCATATATTTATCATACTAGAAAAACTATACTCGTGTAATACACTAAGTCTTATAGCTTTAAATATATCCATAATGTCCGTCTCAAACAAATCATGTCATACACAAAAAATACCAGTGTTTACTTTGATCTTTCTTAATAAGTTTCAAATAAGCGCCAGTATTGTGGTACCTTCCAAGGATGAGGGTCAAAGGTGTTGCCCATAATTATATCAAAACAAGATCTTAGAATTTTTCATTCGGAACAATAGAACAGTCAGTTTGGAATGTTTCTTGATTGTCTATTTAAGGCAGGTGGCTGCTTAATTAATACCTGTAGGTGACCGCTAAGGCAGGATATACTGTATACCTCTATCAAATTTCAACATTAAATGTGTGCAAAAAGTCTCATTGAATTTTCATTTCATCTTACACCTCATCCCCTCATCCTTCAAATTTTATTTATCGTATTACTTTTTTTATATTTCTATTGTAAAAAGATGAGGTATGCTTGTGCGTATGTTAATATGCTGAGCTATGTGCCTGTCAGGCCAGTCGCTTTTACAAGAAGCTACAAGTTCTCTATCCATTCCCAGAATCTTTAACCGTGGGGAGATTCAACTGACCCACACAAACGGAAGAGGATTCCCTTTGTCACATCATCCCGCTGAGTAGCTTCGGAACTGGTTGCTCTACGCCCTGACTCCCCTATATATGTAATGAAATAGGCCTGTTAAAACCCACCAAATAGTTATTTCCAAACATTAACAAGAGTTGCATTTTTCATTTCGTGTAACATTCGGATCCCGAATTGAAAATCGTCATTTCATAAGATTCAAGATAAAGCGATGAGTTCGTTGGTGCCAAAAGCAAAATCATTTTTAACTTAATGACTTATCATTTACTTAAAGTTTATATGTATTTCTTCTTTATCAAAATGCCATCGATGGACAACGGGTGGTGCGGTTATTTTCACTTATCTTGAAGAATATTAAGCGCGAAAATGCTGCTGAAGCGTCATGTGCAGACGATAGGTAATTCCGTGTGGACATGCTGTATTGTTTCAATTGATGAAACTTCAGTTATGCTGTTATCATTGATTGATATGTATTTGAATGTTCTTTTCAATCTAGTGAAGTTTTATTTTAATTTTACGTCGCAAACAATTTATAAAAACAGATTCTGCTGTTATCTTGTGTTTAACATCCACCACTGGCAAGAGAACAAAGATTTGTTTAGTTGTCACTTGTTGCAAATAGATTTGCATCTCCGGAATCGTTTGACTGCGTGAGCAGAACGACTTTATGTTATTCAAGACCTGATGTTCATACAGGCTTATGGGATCTTTTTTCTCTCTATATAGTAGATAATATAACATTTCCACTTTTTTGGACGCAGCTCCAGTCAGCAACACAGATGTAATTCTTAGCAGAACTAAATGACTTGACGTCCGGTTAATGATCCCTCCATGCGATTTTTCGTCAAATGACTTAAAAAAATATTTATCACTGTTCCATAATTCTTGATAACTTTTTTATTTCTTTTAAAAGTTTCTTTGGTTTGTCAACGGACTTTCAGAATGCAGATTTTGTTGTTATTTCACTTGTCTGCTAGTCTTTTTATGAAATACTCATTTCTCACACACTGATCTAATACCTGTTGAATAAACATAGTTTCAGTGAAAGGATTAACTTCTCAAGCATAAATTATTCGACGATCGAAATTTCAAAAACATGCTATAACTCTATTACATATCCTAATAATATACTAGTCATTTTTAAAGTCTGACCACGTTATATCAAAGACGTAACAAATGCTAATTACGTCGCTTGGCACTCAACTGTAATAGGGTACTAGTAGAGCTAGATCTACTTAGCCCGGTATTATTCTTAAGAATAATAATATTTCAAATGGCAATACAGAAGATTCTCTCTATCAAGGGCACCCAGCGGTCTGGCCTTAATAGTGGTTTGGCCTTAATAGTGAATTTGAGATTTCGCGTGTTACTGACCGGTGTATACATAAAGGTTCATTTTTCGTTTTGCCAAAATCATTACTTTGGGATATCATGATGTATCTTTAGAACACTGAACTGAGTTTACTTTTGAAATAGATATAGATATGCTCGCGCTTTTTGAAAGACGGATGTGCCATATCCTGAAGAGCTTTGAAAAGGGATGTGACGTCGGTTGTTTAGTGGGTGTAAAAAAACAACATTTGGTAAGTTATTCCTGTCTTTGCATCTCCCACATGTATCTTTTACACACACGGTTTCGGCAAGATAAAGTTACTTCGTTTTTGTGAATGTTTGCAGAAAAATATGCAATCTAAGCATGTTTCGGTAACAAGTTAACTGCAGGCAACACTCAGTTAATTTATTCTTTTTTTTAAACTTTCTCAAAATAAAACGAAGAAAGGAAACAACACGTCAAAACTAGGGCAAAGTTAAATTACTTTTATTGATCTACCGGTTTCGGTCAGTTAGACCTTCATCATTCTTTTTTTGTTGGGTTTAACGACACACCGACAGTTATAGGTCCTTTGGCGACTTTCTAGCTTTTCATTGACCTTACGTAAGCTAGCTGGACGGCTTTCACAAACGAAGAATTCTACGCCCAAAGTGAGGTTCGAACCCACATCGGTGAGTGGCAAGTGATTTGAAGTCATTGACCACCATAACTACGCGGCCACAGGGGCCTCTTTATTAGTTAATTCAGTGAATATAGTTATGTTTCCCTTAAAAATGAATGAAAAAAAAAAACTGGTACTAAAAACTAGCAACTTCTATTTTTAATGTGTAGGAGTATATCAATAAACACAGAAATAGTTGATAATACAAACAACAGCTTTATTAACAACCTTTACATGTTCTACCGCACGATGGATCTCTAAATTCTCAAACAGATGTAATGTCATTTGTAAAGATATAAAAATAAACAATTGCTGAAAACTAAGTTCCGACAACTTATGTGAAGTTTCAGTACTGGGACATAATTACAAAAGCATCAAAATGAAGATATTGTCTGAAATTGTCACTTTCTGCAGTCCTTTTCTGGAATTCATTGTATATTTCAATCAACTGACAACTGTTTTGTCGAGTAATATACATGTTTTATATACTGTTTGTTTTCATGTGCTACAATCCTTTCTTTTTATGATTTGGTGTTGTTTGAATAGATTTTCTCAAAATGTAAAGCTAACCGTTAATTGTAGGTCCAACGAGATTGGAATTCTTAAACCTGCTTTCAATTTTAGGTTGCGGTGGCATAAATATTCATGTATTGACCTTTTCTTATCTCGAGCAGGTGCGCTGAAAACAGTTTAAAAAACTTTTAGATTTTAATGACATTTACCAGTGTCGTTCTTAAATAATGACAATCGCGCTTTTCCGTAGAAGTTTGACAGACGAAAATACATGAATTATTCTTTTAAAATCCTGCAAAGTTGTAGTAAAAACTGTAGTACCGTTTTGGAGATATCTAGGTTTGTATCAGGTGTAGTCATATACACTAAGCAAAATACATGTAGCTATGAAACGCGAACAAAAGTCTTAATTTAGAGCGTACATTAAATTAAATTGTTCTTTAGAAATACCTTCAAGGAGAATATTCAGTGAACAACTGCATACTTCATATGGGAATTCTGCAGTATCAAAGAAAACTGTTTATAGGTAGAAACGAAAATTTAAGCTCGTCCTGGTAGGCCCAAAACAGCAGTGACGTCAAATAACATTGCTGCTGTAAGACGTCTGTCAATAGGGTCAAATGTGCTAGAAAAAGTTCTCAAACTTAAATGATATGATCGCACAATGTCACAGCGCCGAACAGGAGATGAGACCTAGATATACTTTTATGAGCCACAGTGTCGTGTTGACACCAGACAGTGGTGACCGAAGACCAGTAATTACAAACAGAACTAAAAAGGTTTTGTAATCCATCTTCTTTTACTCAGGGTGTACTGATCTACAACTTGCTATACTATCAGGAAAATTAGCCACTAGAAATATTTATACTGTAGAGACAAAGTAGAAAAAGCTGTTCAACGAAAACATCCAAGGACTGGTCTTCGAGGGCTCAAGTTGATCCATTACAACGCTGTGACTCACAAAGGTGCCATCGTTCAAAAGTTTCTGAGAGATAAAAAAGTGGTACAAAACAATCATCCCGCATATTCACCAGATCTAAATCTGAAAAAGATGCATGGATGTGGTATTTTTCATTTACTTAAGAACATACCTAGGAGAGACTACTCTTTAACGTTTACCTCAGTGCGGAAGTGCATGGAAATCAAGGGTGAATGGAATAACTTTTGAAGTCTGTGTACCACATTCCATCGTCTTTATCTTTAAAATGGCCATTGTATAGCTATGTATAATAAGAGTATTTTACTCTTTTATATTTACGTGTGAATGAGTCGTCTGTATCTTAAGTTAGCAAGAAGGGATAACTGTTATCTTTGGTTTGTTTGGTTGGAATATATTTACAAGAGAGTGATTCTACAGTAGATTTTCTTTGGTTTAACCTCACATCGGCACAATTATAGGTCATATGGTGCCTTTCAAGCTTTTGACGGTGGAGCAAGACCAATGTGGCCCACCGTGTATTATTTCAGGGAAGGGTAGGTAGGTGGGTACCTGCTTTGGCAGAAACTCCGACTTTCTGTAAGCCAGCTTGGTGGCTTCCCCATATGAAAAAGAATTTCAACGTTTCAAATTATTTGTGGCGAGTGGCAATTGACTCGCAATCAGCGACCCTTAACGACTCGGCCTCGGAGATTACTAAGTTCAACAAAAAGTAGAATTCAAAGTGTAACCATGGAGCATTTGGATCTAGCATGAGTTAAACTGACTCTTTTATGGCTTGACGTTAAATCAGATTTAAACCTTTCCCATTTTGATATCCAGCAATTTCATTTTATAACGTAAAAATGTTGTGGTTAGACGAGCTGAGATATAGTCATATTTCTAAAGAGGTTATTGAGTACGTACTTTCCTCTGCACTCATTTTAACTAAGACGCAAAAAGACCACGAGTTTTCTTTTATCATTTATATTACGTGATACATAACTACCAAATGAATTTATACATACAACAGATTTATAATAGTTTCAGCTTTGGTGACTACTATTTATGTCGCAATGAAGAATGTGTTTGTCAAGTTATACTTTTGAAATAAGCAAATTAATTGCCAACATTAAGATATGTACTACATTTAACATTGATTTTAAACAATTCGAACGAAGTACATTCTACCGCAGTGTCCGTTTACAAACTCATTTCAAATGAAAACGTTTGATCGTTTGATAAAACAGGTCAATATACAAAACGAGCTATCTATACGATTAATCAACATAGACTTTGTAATTTTTTTTCCATATTTTTAGTTCTAGTCTTTAACTCTCATCATTCATTTCTTCAGAACACGTGTCCCTAAAAGTGTTATATCCTGAATTTCTCGAACGTATGACAACTCTTTCAATGTCGTCAGATGTTCTGTCATTTCTGGTCCTGTTTCTAACGTACTCAGCAACAGTTCGGAATAACTTTTGTTGCATTTTTCTGCGTGTCCTATGCCTGTAGCTTTGCAAGCACATAACTTTTATTATCTTAGGTAAGGCACATATGAACAATACTGTAAAGACATGAGATATAAGAGATAACTCTTGGAATTTGTCGAAGGTTACGAGTAACTCAACTGATATTGTCAATAAGGTTATCACTGATGTAAATTTCAAAATAGTGATCAAAACTTGGTTTCTCCTTGGTAAATGTCTATCTACGATCATGTAGAAGAGGTCGCTTTTTATGCCATATTTGTTTCGAATATCTTTGATCTCTTTTTCATCCATGTCAGAGTCATCAATGTGTTTCAGCTGGAACCTTTCACAAGCTTCTATACTAAGTTTCAGAAGTTCTCTGTAGCTGTCGCCGAAAGCATTAAAACTTTCCGTTAGGTAATACAAAGCCATGCATACAAGGACCAAATATCCGTACGAAAGTTTAGGATACGCGATGATGCCACTGTAAGTGAACATTGCAATTTTGGACAAAAACCAAAACCCATCAAAGAAAATAATACAAAACATATACCAAGAGATGCAAAATAAAACCAACATTGGTAAAAATAGGACATATTGGAGACACCTCATAACGCATCCCCTGCCTTGGAAAAAAGACGTATAGTGAATCAGAAATGATTTCAACACAATGAAAAAGCAGTTAATAACTGGGAACGCATAGTATAAAACGCTAAATAACAATTCAAGAAGACAAAATAGGATATAAAGTGGCAAGCAAACAAAACTTGAAACAACTGAAGCAAACACACTATGCATTTTAAGAGTCATTGTTGAGAATATTACATTTTTCCATCTTAGGTAAAACAACTTGAGTGACTGACTCCAGAACTGAAAATGCAGTAACATAAATATTTGAGCTAGAAGGAGTTTGTGCAGTTCTTTATATCCTGTTTGATGCCTAACATTTATTCCAGATAACTTTTCCTTCAGTTTTAGTGGCATTCTAACCACAAACACAAACTTCTTAATCCGTGCCGGTATACCGATACTAACAAAATCTTCTAAATGTGAAGGAAAAACAATCAAAAGAAAGCCGAATGAAAAATAAATTGCAAGTGCAACAACAGGACCCCCGAAAATATACAAAAATTGTTTTCTTGCCTCGTTCGGTCCCGCTAAAAGTGAGCTAAATCCTATAAGAGCGCCTTTGCGTACTGCTTCTATCAAAATATCCTTGGCATATTTAAAATCAATTAAAACACGTATCATGGAAAGTGTTATGGGTAGGATGATTATCCATATTCGCAAAACACGTGACACTATTGGCCTGCTCAGATCCCAACCATAAAAAGGTGAACACAACGTAGATAAGACAGTGATAGGCCTAGAACCTTTTAAGGAAATGTAGAGATGTTTATTTTTCCTATTCCTGTCTTCGTTGCTGGATTCGGTTGTTTCAGCAAATGTATCCATAGATAAGGAAATATTTCTTTCCTTCTTAAGTCTTTTCGATACTGCCTTAATTTTCATTCCAATTGTTGTCAACAAAAGTGGATAGAATGCAAAACAAATATTCCCAGTTATGATCGGAAGCATCCACCAGAGTTCGCCATAATGATACTCTTCCTTGTCACACTCAACTCTTCGCGTCTTCTTCGTGTAATCAATCAGAAATTTGCAACATCTATATTCAATTGTTTGAAATGTACATATAGAATTCTTGCACGCGTCATAGAGAAACAAAGGCTGTATGAAGGACCTTCCATAATAACACCAAAAGCTAGAATTGAAAATATCGTACCGTGAAGCTATTTCAGACGTCATATTTCCCAATGCATTCCCAATTAATAAATCTGTTTCATACAATCCAATTGTCAGGTTACTACAGTCGCCTGTTTTCTTAATATCAACAGGCAACTTTTTTCTGAGGGTATGAGCCCACAGTAACCCAAATGACAAATAACCAAATTCTCCTGGTAGGTATAGGTACTGATGTGCCCCATTCTCTCCTTTATATGTCCAGATCCAGTCATTCTTGGCAATGACAGCTTGTGTTTCATTTACACTGAAATTAACAAAATTCAGTCTAAAATGAACAAAGTTGTAACGGTATTTTAAGATTTCGTGAGTAAACTGATTTGTCGACTCGCCAGTCACTTGAAGTGTACATGGTTCTGTCTTTAAATCACCACGTGTCTCAAATATCATAGCACTTGAGTGATTGGCAGCTGTTAGGTTATTCATCAGACGATTTATTTCCGTTTCGTCTGTTTGGTAGTTTTTCTTCGAAAGGTGAAAGGACTCTACTTGAATCATGAAAGTAAATATAAATATATAGGACGAAGCTTGCATCTTGAATAAATGAGGCGTTGACTTTCCGTATCTTCTTTCGTAAAACAACGAACTTCTCGCTAATCTGTAGACAAAATAAATGTTTTATATTAAAATTTTGATTATCCCCTTACGTTATACTCATATACTAACAGTACGCCTTTACAGAAACTTTCAAGTCTCCTTAAAACTAATGGTAATCAAAAGGTGACCTATTAAATAAAAAGTTACCGGATGTTTATTTTTATCACCATCATTTGAAAATTAAACAGAACATTTTTATGAATAATAACTGTAAATGAACTGACGGCATGTTCGTTTGTTTGTTTGGACAAGTTATAGAAAATTAGCTAAAAATTTGCATGGCCTGCATTATTAAAATAAACGTCCGCTTTATTTTCTTGAAACGTTTTCAGTCAAATGTGTTTTTATTCAAAAATGAAACGTTTAATTAAGTGTGTATTTGTAATATTCTTCATGTATCCTAAATTCCTAAATTCTCCATTAATATTCCTATTATTTGCCTTGTAAATTATGAGAAAAAAACAAATTGCGGCATCAAATGTTTTCTTGACATCATTAATTTATATGAAGATATTTAAAAACTATTCATTGATTTAAATATATTTTCATTTCTTCTTTACATGTTGCAAGCTACGTTTATCAAATGCAAAAAATGCAAAAGCAATTAACTAAAAGTTACGTCATTACCTGATTTTGTTCTATCCCTTTCTAGCTGACTTAAACAATTAAACAAAACAATCTTGATCTTGGCAGGAATTTATTCAAATACGAAAATGTAGTGTCAGTAAACTTATGCAATTATAATTATTTCCTCCCGGTAGTAAAATTATCTACAAACGATGTTGACTGGCAGCTGTAACTAAAAATATTACTCGAAACTGTAGTGTCAGTAAACTTATGCAATTATAATTATTTCCTCCCGGTAGTAAAATTAACTACAAACGATGTTGACTGGCAGCTGTAACTAAAAATATTACTAAAGATGATTCATTCTCGATTTAAAAGCTTGTTAGAAAGATTGATAATAAATCCTTTAAGGTCGGTGACTGACAATCATGTCAGTTTTAAAACTAATAACATCTCGAATCTCTTTTCTATAGGCAGGCTTAAACATAAACGTTTTACTTGATCGTCACGGTAACTGTATTTTTTCTTTCATTTTAGTTGCAGTAATGCTGTTAAGTTGGTATAACATAACAATCAAATGCATGAACTCTCGGTCAATGTCAAAAGGAAGTTATAATTCTTATTTTCTTAACATTCTTAATTTGACTTCTTCAATAGAGAGCTGAAGTGTTTTATTAAATATATCTGGATGGTCGGACGGAGATACAAATGGTATAAATTGATTCCAATACAACACTCCTCTACCAGTCCTGCCAGCGTACCTCAGCCACCGCCAACAACAAAATGGGTATCAACTTTTATCGAACATCAATAAAAATGAAAGTTTGTACTCGTCTTTCGTTTGAGTGAAGATTTTATGACAGCTGCTGTTGATACCACATGCATAAAGAATTTTCCATCTACTTCCTGAATTAAATGATCATGATTTACCTTCAGATGTATGTAATCGTTTATCTATCATCCAGTAGTTTCGTAAGATAATATATATATTCATATCCACAAATTTTACAAATTCTTGTACTACACTCAATGAGTATATGCATCGGTTGTTACAACAATGTCAGTATATATTGAAAACAAATCACTGATAACATATGGGCCGTTTCATTTGAGAAAACCTGTATTAACAGCAAAAAAAAAAAAAAATCAAAACTGAGATAACAAAATATTCATGAAGAACATTCTTTTTTCCCCTTTCAAATCTGAAAATTTGAAGTAATTATCTTCACTATTTCAAGAGTTACAAGGATTTTAGGTAAGTCAAAGAAGGCATTTTGAGGCGAGACGTTTATGAAAGCAGTAAAGCGTATCGCTCACTAAACATACGTTTGAATGTTAAGGAACAGTTCAGATTGATTTTACTGAAAAATTACTTAACTATATTATTTGGTTTTATCACGGGCTTTTTTTACACACCTCTATACATGTATTTTTATAATGCATTGATGCTTTGAAATAAATTTCCGTTGCCGTGACAACACAAATAACATTTACTGGTAAAATATGGTATAAATTGATTTCATTTCGATAACTATATAGCAACATATTTGTTTCCAGTTTCTGTATGAATATAAGAAAAAATGATGATTTTTAAAATTTTTAAAAGACTTATTATGGAACGGCCCACATACATATCGATCGATCAAAGTGATATATATCTCAAAACCTATATCTACACAGGTGATGAAATATAATAGTGAAAATAAATGAAACAAAAAGTAATGTCTCATAAAAACAAATGACTGGATGTAACTTTTCTTGATTTTAAGTAAACAAACTTAGAGTAGCTACAGCTGCAGTAGTTCGTAGTGTTTTAACAATGGAATATTTACTGTCAAATCTGTGAACATAATGCAAACATAAATGTTACGGTAATAAATCATTCTGCAGTACTTCTTTCAAATTGCTTAAATTTCTTCCACCGGTCTTTAAGATCAATTCTGAGCCCTTCAATGGCCTTTAGTCAATAAATTATTCACCGTATAGATAAATGAAATATAAGTCGAGATAGATGTTAGGTTTTTAAACTTCTCATTTCATGTCATTGATCTTTATCAGGTTTACGTTATATTCTACACATCAGGGAAGATGAACCAAACAGTATTAAGGGGCATTACTTTGATAATTGCTTCACTGTTGTAACATGCATAACATATAAACATCTGGAGCTTGAAACATCGAAACACTTCATGTTAATCACAAGTACAACTGAAAGAGATTATATACCCTCTTAACTTAGTTACCTTGACGATTGTCTAGCTTAATTCATAAAGTAAGCCCGCCCGCTTAGCTCAGTAGGTAAGAGCGTTGGTCTACGGATCGCGGGGTCGCGAGTTCGATCCTCGGCGGGCGTATGTTCTCCGTGACTATTTGATAAACGACATTGTGTCTGAAATCATTAGTCCTCCACCTCTGATAATTCTGGGGGAAGTTGGCAGTTACTTGCGAGAACAGTTTGTACTGGTACAAAACCCAGGAACACTGGTTAGGTTAACTGCCCGCCGTTACATGACTGAAATACTGTTGAAAAACGGCGTTAAACCCAAAACAAACAAACAAATAATTCATAAAGTATACTTGACGTACGTCACAATATGTACGTTGGAAAGCCATACATTGATGTTTAGCAAATTCAAGGTCACATGTTGTTCAGAAATATACCATTGTATTGTTCATAATAATTCCATTTCAACGCATTTGAATAGTGAAACTATGTTGTGTAGGTAAAACAATGTGACAGGTTATTCATGATCATGATAACAATTATAGTTCAGGTTTTTTATGTTTGCTGTACTGAATATGCAAGGACAAATAAAGGACAAAATCATGTTAATGTATCTGATGCCTTACTAGATTTTATTTTCTCTATGATATTATGCAATGAATGGACATATTCGAGTATGAAAGCGATAACCTTTACACCCAACGCAATATAAATAGGATACCGCTGTAAGAACACGAATCAAAGACGCACCAATATGAATTTAATCGAGAAAGCGGCTATTTCTTGCCTTTTATTATCTCTACTTGTATCAGTATGTTACTGTTCGCATTTTCGTGGAGCTATGATCTTCTGGAAACAAAATTTGGATGGCATTTCTGTATGTATACATTTCAACATCTTTAAGTTTTTCATTTCGTCATTACCATTTTATACATTTAAAAAGAGAAAGTATTTCAATAACTACGTTTGTTTTGTTATTGCTCTTTAAATAAATCGTAAATATGTTGTAAACAATGAAGTATTATTTTTGTGAAATATTTTTAGATTGACATAGATAACCGTCAGTCCTGGAGGAGAACTTCCCAAATTCCGGAATGTAACGAGACGACTATGGCTCAAGGCTTTAACTATTCGGAAGGTTCTTTAACACAAAAACGTCCGTACTTTGGTTTTTCCTACAGCTCTTTTAATGCCCCATTTGAATACGAATGTACAGATTACAGCATAAAAGAGGACTGGCAGTCGGGACGGGGACATATCTCTTTTGTACCAAATAATACAAGTACAAGCTGGTATGAAATGGAGTAGGTATTATTCTCGTTTTTAGAAAACAACAATTAACCTTTTCCATCTTTATTCAGATATTATTTATGTAAGTTCTAATTCTCTTCCTCCTTATATTATGTACGAATACGTTTTGATTTCCATTTCTATCTAAACATTTTCACAGATTTTCTGGGTGTTGTTGGATTGGCACGTTATTGTATGGTTCGGGATCCTGGGAGCTGATTGTAAGGATGAACACCACGGTTCGAAAGGACACTATGAGAATGAATGCTTCTCCTAGGATTGATTTTCCTCCTATAGTCCGACTTCAGTACGGGTGCAACCACACGATTCAGTTACCAGGTAGTATAATATTTCATGTGTGAAGTTTGAAAAATAATTGACTCAACTTACATTTTACGCAACAAATATTACCCTTTTTACATATACAAAATTACCTCTGAAGCACATTGGTTTCTTTTGCTCACATTAGTTTCAGATGAGGATGGTGACATAGTTAAATGCCGTTGGGCAACCAGTTTAGAAGCCGCTGGCATTAGTAATGCATTTCCAAACGCTAAAATTGAACAGGTATGTATTTTATTGCCATCAAAGTTTAGTATGCAACAAATTTAATCTACAATAGGGAAAAGAAAAATGACCCCAATATGTGCAGCTGTGCAGCTGAAATTATGGGCCCCTTTCACGATTCTACTTTTCGTTTCGGTAGGATATGTTTTATGGTTTTTTTTTTGCCCTTCCCTCTATCTGAACTTCCCGTCTGTAATCGTAATCATACGTAAATTTGCAGTATAACGTATTGTAGTGCTACCAGAAATGTTTTGTGTAAATTGTGAACATGTGTACATATGCATATTGATTTATAATCCATTATTTAAGAAGGGTCCATGATAATGTGTAATACCTGTAATGTATAGATGTTTGCTTTGTGTTTTGTTTTTCATCTAGTCATCAATGTTTTTTATATTTTGCAATGTGCTTCAGTATATCGCACCTACATGGGCGGAAATATAGATATTGAATTGAATTTAATTATATATACTCCTAAATTATGCATTATTGTTCAAGTAAAAATTGCATTATGCTGGTATTAACAGGACACGTGTACAATAAAATATACAGCTATATACACAGCAGGTCTGTACGCTGTTGCCGTGCAGATAGAAGATTACAACTATAACATATCATCCAAGCCATTAAGTTCCATACCATTACAGTTTCTAGTATCTGTAGAACAAAAATGCCAGAAATTGCAGCACTTTCGAGCGCGAACGTCCGAAATTTGTCGGATTAACACTGCCAGATAAAGCCTGTGTCGGTGTAATGAATGGTACAGATTTCAATACTAATATAACAATTCAAAGTGGATCAGATAACAGGTAATTCATCTTAATTAATACACATGCACGAGAAAGGTTAAAAAATAAGTAGTCTGTCTATATTTTTTATCAAGTTATATGCAATATAGTAAAATGCTATCATTATAACTTGTAACCATTGCAACCAAAAAAGAATAACAGCTGACTCGGTTTGACTGAGTTTGTTCATGAAAAGTAATAAAATGTGCAACACCTGTTATGCCCTCTAGCATAGGCTTAGGCGGAACTCTGTTACGCATCTATTGAACGGACTCCATGATCCCAAAGGACCAGAAAATATTCCAACACTGAATCCAAGTACGGGGAGACTTTTTACAGCCGCCACACGGCACTTGAAGATTGCTGTTGTGATAGTTAATAAATCTGTAAAAAGATCCTTAGACAGAATGCAACCAAAAAGATAATTGCAGATCACTTGATGATCTGTCATGAAGGAAATAAATGCTACATCTCTCACGCCCCCTAGCACCGGCTTAGGGGCAACTCTATACTCTAAAACAACACAAGACCATAAAACAGTAAATTAAAGAGCAATTAAAAAAATCATTTATGCACAAATAGGTATCAATATTGATCATTGCTAAAAGTTTGAATAAATCATATGAAATAATGAATGAAGAATTCAGGTCACAAGCTTTTCTCTATACAGCATATAGAGTGCCAGCTATATTGCAAAAAGGCGTTCCATAAATGCGATAAGCCAATCGTGTATCGGTAAAAAAAATTCACGTGAAATCACCCAATCTCCATGTGCTACACTACTTGTTGCTGGTAATAAACAACGATTTCTCTAGAAAATATCAAATATCTATAAAATAATACATCTATGAATATCTGTTTTTATGACGGGAACAAGTGTAAAAAGTATTTTAGGTTAACATGTCACCCATATTTTCTGCATATTTTCTGCAGCTTAACTTTATCAATGACCGCATGATCTGCGTTACCACGTCCATCCTTGTTCTTGTTATACTATCATTACTATTAAATACAAAATGTTAAAAAAAACTTGTGTGACGTGTAAAACTATGGGCACGACGTTTACTGTGAACCTAGAATTGATTTCCCGCTTTTTAATCACAAACGATATCACAATATTGCCGCTAGCTAAATATAAAACATTAAGATCACTGCAGAGAAGCGAAATTCATAGTCTTGGAAATGTCATTGACAGAAAAAAAAAACCCACAAAATTTGCCGTCGTAAATATTTGTATGTTTACAGCAAACTTGATTAATGTCACAGTGAACATTAATATCATAGCAGTTTCCAAAATTCATTGCTAGATGTGTGGTCTGTTGAATGTAATAAAAGATTTCTGCCTGTACCATAGACATATATTCAAATTCTCAAATTTCAGTATATCTGAAGTGAATACGATTTCTCCAGTAGGATTGATAAAGTCTTCACTAGCTTTGTCTAACTTGACCGGCAACTGGCATATCAGTGTGAAATGGAACCCCAATAAGACTGACACTGTCAATAACGTGTTTTGCTTCACGGCCGTTGACGATAGTGGGTAAGTTTCTGCGATGCATTTCTTGGCATGATATTATATTGGGTTCAAAGGTACGTTTAATATACGCAGAAACCATACTAAACGCACGTAATACAATCTGATTTAAACTACATGTATTTTATTTCCTTTTTTAAAGTTATCATTGCAGCGTTCAAGAGGTCTATTATTCACATACCTCAGGTAGTGTGGTAGTACGTTGTTTAGATACATTGAAATGTTTTAGATATGACATCAGTTTACGACACATGTTTCATAACTGAACATACAAAACAAATCGGTAGGTGGTTGACATGAAAATGAAATATCTTTTCTTTTCCAAAAATACCCTCATAGACATACAATGTATTTATTTTGTCTTCTTCTTTTATGCCATAAATTAAATATACTCCAAACTCCTACTTTTGTTGTGAAATTTAAAAACGTTGTTTAAGTGTTTTAATAATAACGTAATATGAATAGATTTAACCATTGATAATTCTATACTTCTTCTGGATATTTTTCTGTAGTCTATCCAGTGATCAGAGGTGCATAACATTGCTCGCAGGAGGTAAGGTATCTTTAGATGATCTATATATAGATACAAAATAATTGTATTTCAATCAAACAAATATGTAAATTTAAATACCTTCTAATCACAAACAAACTTTTAAATGATACAAAATTTCTTAAAATATGATTTTGTTCGTTATGTACATTTTAACACAAGTATACCGTTACAAACGAATCAACGAATGCAGTATTTCTATGAATGTTTGAATAGTTAGTCTTTTAGTCAAAGCATATTCTCTTACAGTCCCGCCAGCAAACATCATCGCGAGTTCAAAACTACCAGCCAGTCATGTCGTTCCAATATCTCAAAGAGTGTGGTCAATCAAGTTCGACCAAGAGGTTTTTAATTTGTGTTTGTACTTAAAAGTGACTATAAAGATTTTTATCACAAAGTTTATGCTGGTTATTTATCTGAATTACTATTAATTTCTTATTAGGTAATTTGTGCATTTAGCTTCTCTTAACATAATTACTTGATAGACATCCGCTTCTGTTAACATATTCAATTGATGAACATATGATATCTAACTATAATTTATATCAGGTTTGATATATATATATATGTATACCGTTTCATTTGAAATGTTAATAATGTAGTCTAAACAAACGACGAAATCGGCATATATCTACTTATATCATTCCAACGGAACACTTGTGGAGACAATAGATGTTTCCAAATCACCTGGTATTACATACTCCTTTTCTACAAACACAACTGGACTGCAGTTTACTACAAGAACCGAGTTACAGCCTGGAGAAAATTACTATTTTCTATTTGGTCAAGGTAAATAAATATTCACTGTCTGTCTGTCTACAAACATATTTTGTTAAAACTTCAAACAAAAAGTAAAGTTTTTAACATTCAGTTAATGAAAAGTATTTTTTGATCAGCTTTTTTTGGGGTGCTTTAAGTATATTACAGTCGTTGGCTTTCAAGAAGTAGATGTTGTTGGCAAGCCTTAAGAAGAAAGTCCTATCTAAGTTACTGTTTAGTCCATGATATTTATTCAAGGTCTGGTGCAGGGAAAAAGTTACTGTGGTGCCGAGTCAAAGTCTATTTTGGACCCTAACTTCTGGACATTTTCTACACCAAAGGGTCTGTACTGTTCACTATACATATTACGTTATGTTGATTGCATTTGTTCAGGCTATGTTGTAGTGCGTTGCATAAATCTGACTAATAATCAACTTTATTGAAATCAAAATGTATGCATTTTAGCTTACTATAATTACTTGACCTTAATTGAAAAGGCGTTTGGGTGTAAACATTGCTGTTATATTTTGTTGTCCTTTGTATTGAATTTTACAATAGAATTCCCCTAGCCGATACCAGGGGGCGTGACGAATGTTGCACATTTAATTACCTCTTATGAAAAGACTCAGTCAAGCCGAGTCTGCTATTTTTGTCTGGTTGCGTTCTAAGCTTCCAAAGATCTTCTTATAAATATTAATTATCGCTGCTGTATACTCCCCGTACTTTGACTTTGGCACGGAGTGCACTCCTGTATACTGTAATAAAATTCCGATTAAGCTTGGGGGCGTGCGAGATATTGTGTATTGAACAGACGCAATCAACCCGACTCTACAAGTGTATTGCTTGGTTCTGTTCTCTGCTCTTAAAGGATCTTCTTTCTTCATATTTAACAAACTATGTAAGTGAAGTGCTAAACACTCACTGAGTCTCTTTGTTATTGTATTCAAAATAACTGATATATGAAAGTCATTTCTATTTTACTAAATAAAACATACATGAGTGTCTTTGTAGACAAATGTTTAGATTTTAAAAACTACTACATCGTGATCAACCTGTTAAAATACTGCATATTTCATTATTGTAGAGACTGATCACAGGTTCATTAATGTTATCTGTTATCAGTTTTTCGGCGACGCCGTCTAAATTCGTTTTCGTTACCTATGCCACGTGACTTCAGTTTGCAAATCAAACTACTTGATAACGCATTATAGATAATTTATCAAAATGGAAGATTTATGCAACACTCTGCCTGATTGGACGAGAGTGTCAATTTCTTCCACTCTGTTGATTGTGCTACGCTGAGTGAAATGTAGACAAAGCGTTTATCCCAAACGACGCTGTTCACAGTTTTAAAGCTAACTTTGGCTCAGTATATTTAGCAAGAATATTGATATATCTCAAAATGATAACTAAAGTAAGTTTAATAAATATGATAAAAACCTGTTCAAATACCAACATATATCAAATTAAAGAAAGAGCTGAATACGGTCTGCGTATCACATGAATAAGGGTGTGATAAGAGTCTTTTATGTAGAGAAGTGCTTTTTAAAAGATTTTCCTTGTTACAATTGTCGTCTGTATATGAAAAGGTTTCTTGCTTTTGTGACTTATTCGGATTGCATATTAAAATGAGTACTTGTTTGCTTTGAATATTTGTTATAAATTATTTAACTGATTTATTATATATGAATATTTTTCTTTAGTATGGTATGCAAATATTGAACTCAGTTAAAATCTGTTTTATTATATATATGCTATATAATGACTGAATCTCATTACACTGAAATGAAGGTACGCTGCATACAGTTTATCTATGTGATATGACTACGGTCAAACTTTGCTTATGAAACAGAAATATTGAAATAATTACAATTGTATGTTTTGCTTGACCTTCACCTTTTTATAGGTGTGACGTCATTGTCCAAGGATTCATGAATAGCGAATATGCATTTGTTAAAGCGGGATCAGTTGGCCTATTTTAGAAATAAATAAAAATAATAAATAAAAAAATCCTTTAATTGATTTTTTCTCATGTATTCTAATCAAACTTGATTTGTAGCATCTTTATTAGGCCCGCAGCCAACTTTGTTCAGCTGGGACATTTAACCCCTTTTAGGGGCTGCTAGAGCTAAAACTAGAAATGCCTTTATACAGCGTCTCATGAACAGCTTTGTGGATCTTTGTCATACTTGGTCTGGAGCATCATTATAAGGTCCTCTTCCAAATTTATTTATATAGGAACTTGGGCCCTATTAGGGACCGCTATAGCTAAAAGTAGATATGCCTTTCTTCGCATTAAACACTAAAATGTAATGGATTTTTATCAAACTCGATGTGTAACAATATCGTAAGGTCTCCTGCTATTTTGTTACAAATGGGGATAGGGACCAATTTAGCTAAAAATATAAACACGTTTAATGACCTCTTCTCATGAACCGCTTCATGAATCTTCATCAAACTACTGCTGTAATTATTCGTCTAAGGATAAACGAAACAAAATTGCAACCCTACGAAACCTTTGCGAAAAATTAAAAGAGAGCCATTTAAATTGTTCAAGTGCGGTGTTTAGTTTTTGCAATTTGAAAAATGTTAGATGAATGTTAAATGAAAAATTCATAAACTTCTTTCCTTATTACAATTCGCCGACCATCATTTTTAAAGATATTTCTTGTTATAAATACAATTCGAATCATGTTTCGCATCCTCGTTTTCCATTGAGTTCTCCAACCTGTTTCTGGATTTGGTACTAAGTAACCGTCTGTATTCCATTGTATAATACTCAATATTCCAAAACTGCTTTTCACAACACATTCTCGGCACCAAGTATCAGTACAGTATCAGTAGAATAAAACAATGAAAGGCGCTCATTTTGACTTATTATTTCAGTATCTATGTATCAGCAATACTTTTCCTAAAAAAAATTTAATAGAATCGCAATTAATAGTATCAACCTAGAAATTCAAAATAACCTTAAATTACACTATACTACCAATGTCAACGTGGAATTGATAGAATACAAGTGCATTATTTTCACTTGAACATTTCAGATGTTGACGTTCGTTGTTACAAAGGATACACCTTGATCCCATGTGAAAAATCCTTTCTAACCTGTGAAGGTATGTTTTATTCTGTTATTGCAGAGACTTTGTTCAGAAAATGACAAGACTAAGAAAATGAGAATAGAAGTAGGTGCTTAGATCAAGCGCATTTGACATCTTTTTGACTCCTGTATTTTTTTTTTCACAATAATCAAAAAAAACTCCACAACGAAGCAGTCACGCCCACTTAACAGCTAACTTTCATTGCAAGAAAAGATTTTAGTGACTTCTGTACAATGGCGGTTTCTGATAGATACAGTTTACGCGCCAACACAAAAACAATCGTCTCTTTAACGCCATTTCAGTGTCTAACAGTTTGTTCAAGCTGAAGATAAAATTTTCATGTTTGCATGTCTTCAAGCATGATCATGTTTACATCAGGAGTTTTAATATGATGACCTTTTCAACTAAATCACTTTAGTCTCAATATGATGACCATTTCAACTAAAACACTTTAGACCTTTTCTGCTCCCCGAAAGGGTAAGCTTATACATCGCCGATTCGGCTGTGCGTCCGTCCGTCCCGCATTCGTGTCCGAAGTATTTCTCAGTAAACTTTCACTTTTTTGCCAACTAAAATATGCAGGTTAATATCCAGAAAATTCAGTTATTTGAGAGACGTGTGTAAACGTTAGCCCAGGCGCACGTTAAGGGATTTGCTGAAACAAATGCAAAATTTTGCATGATCTTTGAACGCATACAAAGGCATTGAACTGACTTTAAAAAAAATGTCCTATAGTTTAATCATAAACATTTATTTATATTCCGAAACAGTGTATTGAAGAGGTCATATAACTTTCTAATTTCCAGATGACTGGAGCTTTAACAATCCCTGTAACAAGGTCAATACGCTCGCTGGTCACACAAAGATCCCCCATCCGGCATTAGTCGACACATTTCTGGTATGTGACTTCTCTGGCAAGACGTATATAGCTCACTGTCCACCTGGTGAGGTAATTATCTGTTTGTTTCATAACCGCTCAATAACATACTCAAATCAAATTAAACAGTTTGCTTTAATTTTCCTTTGTTGCGTTTTATTCTTACAAAGGATCACAACATGCCGTGTGGCGGCCGTAAAAAGTCTTATCAAACTTAAATGCTACAATATCTGTATAATATAACTTCATGCTAGGGAGCATGAAAGGTGCTTACAATTTTTTTTTACCTCTCATGAACAGCCTCAGTCGTCAAACTAAGTATAGTATTACTTTGCTTTGATACGTTCGATTATATTAGAAAATGTCAACTATGTATTATACAGTATAGTAATCTATTGTCCCTTCCATTGATAACTTGTTACCTCTACCGTTGTTTTTTTTTTAATTAGCAAATGTCATATCTCTTGCTACTGATATCATATCATCAGCAAATCATCACTTAGTCTAACTAATGATATCTCGCCGCTTCCCCGCCTTTATTTATCCCCCCACCAAAGGTGAAGGGGATATTAGAAATGCTCTCCGTCCGTGCGTCCGTCTGTCCGTCCGTCCGTCCGTCCGTGCGTCCGCAACGATCTTTGTCCGGACCATAACTCCAAAAGTACTTGAGGGATTTTCTTCAAACTTCATACACTGATAGAACACATGGGGAGGAAGTGCAGTGTGCAAGAACAATAACTCTACCTTGCCTATTTTTTGAGTTATTCCCCTTTATCTTATTTTCTTAAAAAATTTTGTCCGGAGCATAACTCCAAAAGTACTGGAGGGATTTTCTTCAAACTTCATACACTGATAGAACACATTGGGAGGAAGTGCAGTGTGCAAGAACAATAACTCTACCTTGCCTATTTTTTGAGTTATTCCCCTTTATCATATTTTCTTAAAACATTTTGTCCGGAGCATAACCCCAAAAGTACTGGAGGGATTTTCTTCAAACTTCATACACTGATAGAACACATTGGGAGGAAGTGCAGTGTGCAAGAACAATAACTCTACCTTGCCTATTTTTTGAGTTATTCCCCTTTATCATATTTTCTTAAAAAAGTTTGTCCGGAGCATATCTTCTTCATGCATGGAGGGATTTTGATATATCTTGGCACAAATGTTTACCACCACGAGGCGGAGTGTCATACGCAAGAACCAGGTCCCTAGATCTAAGGTCAAGGTCACACTTAGAGGTCAAAGGATACAAGAATAAAAACCTTGTCTGGAGCATTTCTTCTTCATGCATTGAGGGATTTTGATATAACTTGGCACAAATGTTCACCACCACGAGACGGAGTGTCATGCGCAAGATCCAGGTCACTAGGCCTAAGGTCAAGGTCACACTTAGAGGCCAAAGGTCAGATACAAGAATGACTTTGTCCGAAGCATTTCTTCTTCATGCATAGAGGGATTTTGATGTAACTTGGCACAATTATACACCATCATGAGACTAAGTGTCATGCGCAGTTCCCTTCTTTAGAATTACTTCCCTTTGTTGTTACTTTAAATAGCTTTTATTGTAACTTTTTCATTACTAGTCGTAGGGAAAAATCGAGACCACTTTTCTGTAGTACAACAAACATGCTAAATCCAATTTTGAGGTGTATTTTGACCAGTCTCTTCCTGATAAAGATTTTTGTGTGGACTTGCAATTTTTTTTTTTTTTTTTTTTTTTTTTTTTTTTTTAAAGATTAACTTCCCTTAGTTGTTACTATAAATAACTTATATTGTAACATTTTTATAATTGACCCTAG
This sequence comes from Mercenaria mercenaria, assembly GCF_021730395.1. NCBI lineage: Eukaryota > Metazoa > Mollusca > Bivalvia > Venerida > Veneridae > Mercenaria > Mercenaria mercenaria. The sequence continues at coordinate 49,957,357 of NC_069362.1, forward strand.
GGAAAAAACAAGACCACTTTTCTGTGGTACAGCATAGATGTTACTCTCCAGTTTTAGGTGTATTTTATTAATTTTATTATATATAAGGTATCTCTACCTAGTAAGGAGTTTTTTTTGTGGACTTTAAAAAACAAAAGACTTACAATGTTTAAACTAAACAACCACAAAATTAACATTCCATTTGCAAATACAGCTGCTAGATAAAGAAATTTGATTTGACGGGCATATATGTGACATTCTGGCACTCTTGTTCCCTGTTAGTTTTCCATTCCTTCCTTTTACAGTAGCCATATAGAAAAACATCATAGCTATACTCTTCATGAAAATAATAAAATTTAGCAGTAAACCACCTCACTACTGACTTATTCTTTCTTCCACATCTTAAAACCCCTGATGCGGACCACATCCTTCAATTATGATATGCCCGGTGGGGGGATTAGCCATGTCTGACATGGCTCTTGTTGAAACATGATATACTTAAGTATATTTGTGTAAAAGATGACAAATCTAGGTAAGGAAAACCACCTTAGTCAAGTGATTATTGTTCTTATGTCCGTTTTCGTAATTTATATAATTTATCTAGATTTTTCACGCTGAGTGTTCAGAGTGTGCTCCAAGCGAGGTCGTTTCTTCTGTAAGTTGTAGAACCGAAGCAAAAGATGTGGAAAACCCGTGTAATTCTCAAAGTATCATGACAGGTATTTCTTTAAAAAGATTTCAGTATACATCAATCGATCAGTCAACCAATCAATCAGTTAGTCACCGATGATTTAATATCATAATACATTGAATAGAATGTACTTAATATTGTGCTCATGATAATACTTTCATTTCAAACGTGTGCTTTTTAGATCTATAACTGGATATATTTTTCCGTTTTCTTCCATTTCTTTTGTAATTGTTAGTATTCAATTTTCAGGGAAACGGTTTTTCTCGTACCCTGGCAACACCGCTAAATTCATCTTCTGTGATGTTTGGGGTTTCCCTTGGGAACAACAATGCCAGACTGGCTATCTTTGGGACGACATTAAGAAGATTTGTGTTCAAAAGAATAAAACAAAATAATAAAAGTGTCCGCACTAGATTATTTGCTGAGTATTAATCAAAACGGAGTTATCAAATAATTAATTCCTTATTTTGTTTGTTTCCTATTTCATTTTACAAGTCGAAAATTTTCATAATTTCCTTTACAAAGAATAACATACGCAATTCGCTAAAATGGAAGGCAACACAACAGTGTGTCATGTGATTCTTCATTATATTATTATCAGTGAGTCTCGAGTTTAGATAAACAGTTGACATCTTTTCATATATTTATTTTCTTTAATAAACCATATTATAGCGATTTGAAAGATTAGATTGCAATAAGTACAGCTCCTGAAATTAACTGTCACGGATACATCAGCCTCTTCATTCTTCCGGCTATGTCACGTACTTTAACATATATGTCTGGATAAAGGCGGATCCGCGGGGGAGGGGGTGCCTGTGCCGGAGTTGGAGGGAAAGCTGACAATCAAATTAAAAAGCCATCAATTTTGTCAAAATTTACAAATTCAGAAGATGACATTGCGTCAAATATTCATGCTCAGACAATGTAAAATAAACACCAGACTGCATCATTTGAAGTATACTTGCCAAGTCAGAATATATTTACAGGAAATCGATTTTTGCCTACAGCTAAAATGCTTTAATTACGTGACATCCAATTTTAAAAGAGCAAATATGATGTACCACAGTTCCAAACAAAATTCTTTTAAGGTAATAGCTGTGAAAGAATGTGTAAAAATGTTATTGAATTTATTTTGTTTCTGTTTTTACGGTCAAATGATAATTAGCCTGATGATACAAAAATATAAAAACAATGATCCACCGTCAGTTCAGCATAGCGGATTGATAGCAAGAAATGCTTCAGACGAGTACGAGAAACGTTTGTACTGGACACGCTCTGCTTTTGAAACTGACAATATAAATAGAATAAAATGTATATGAAGATCTTTTGGAAGCATAAAGTGCAACCAAGCAAAATAATAGCAGACTCGGTTTGACTGAGTCTGTTCATGACATGTAATGAAATGTGCAACACCTCTTACGCCCCCTGACATTGGCTTAAGCGGAATTCAATTTGTGAGCTTGTTCTAAAGCAATATTTAGCATTTCACTCTTGGTTTCTTCTCGGTAAATGTCTATTCACAGTCATGTATCTGTGATCACATGCATCTGTTGGCTCTAAACTTCAAAATCTCTCTATAGCTTTCGCCAAAACCTTTAAAACTTTTCATTATGTAATGAATACAAACATAACCGTACGACATATTCTGATGTCAGTATACCTAAACATATAGCAATTCTGGACAAAAGCAAAATACATAAAAGAAAATGATACAATACATATACCAAAAGATGCAAGCAAAAATAGGATATTATATCGACGACATTTCATAACGCCTTCTCTGTCTTGGAAGAAAGTAGAATAATGAATGAGAAATGATTTCAACACAATAAAAACAGTTTATAGCATAAAATTCAATAAAGCAGAATATGATATAAAATGGCAAACAAATAAAATTTGAAATGATTGCAACAAACACACAAGGCAATGTATGAGCCACTGTTGAGAACATAACATATTTTTCCATCTATGGTAGAACATTTCGAAGAACTGACCCCAAAAGTACTAATTCCAAACTGGAGAGGAAATATTTAATCAGGCTTAGAACATTCCATAATAGTATTTCCCAGAAAACTGTTTAAAATAAACCATCCTTTGTTTCTGTTTTAGAATATTCAATTTTATGATATTGAGCCACTGTCAAAAAACGTAGTGTTTTGAGTTTTTGTTAACCAACCCCCTGGCATAAGCTCTAAATGAGATGGCGACGTGTTTGATTTTCGAGAAATAATTTCATATCACCGCTAGATACTTTGTCACATTAAAACTGATATTCTTCTGATTTTTGCGACCAATAGAAATCAAGTATTTAGAACAGCAAACATCAGAAAACATACGTATTAAACAATTTTACATGTTCCCCCAATCCCTTTCATTGCATGCACATCAGTTTTGATAATTTTTTTGTCAGTTTTTTGTTCAAATTCACTTTATTTAACTTTCAAGATTCAAGTAAAGTTTTATTTGTTACTAAATAAGATTTTTCAACTTTTACTAACGCACAGGAACCGTTCGTTTTAAATGAATTAACTGAGCAGTATAAAAAACAATATTAGATATATACTACAATGTTTTTCCTCGAAGTCGATGAGAATCTAGGAGCAAGAGTTTAAACACGCTGTTAAATTCATTGTACAGGGAAGAAAATGGACCATAATTTTAAACATGTTTTTTTCGTCCCCTGATGATTTTGTTATAACTTGTATATGTTTCAATACCACAAACTGACTTTCAAGGTGAAAACGATATGTATGCGTGCTTATTTCTTAAGGTTTGATAACACCAACAAAATTCATATTTTTGTGTATGTAAATTACAAACATAACGACATAAATGTTATAAAACATCCACAAATTGACATGCATCATCTATTTATTGTCTTGTTTGTTATGATGAACCCAGTGACATTACGCATGAAATTAACGATTTTACAATTGCTATTCAATTTGAGGTCTGATCAAGTTAAATCTATTTAAAAGTCAAAACATCAAACCTGTGGCTAATCTAATGAAAACAGATCTAGCGGGTAGAAATATATATGAAATATATCAAACTCCATTTTTAAAACTAAATTATAACATAAAAATATGTAATGCTGATACGCACTTGATTTTTGATAAAAATATCTCTGACCCCTACCACCGGACAAAACAGTATTTTTTTCTTGCAAAAACTTTGCACAGAATAATATTACTTCGATAGTCTGTGTATTATTTCAATAAGATAAAAATAAAGATACAAGAGATTCTCATTTTTACAATATGATTCCAGATATGCTTAAATATCCTTGAAAATCACCATAGCAATTTATAAAAATGATGTCAAGCAAATAGTCTTTGACCAAGTGTTCCAACATGTTGTTTTTTGTGGTTTTTTTTTGTATTTTCATTTATTATTTCCGAACAAGGAACCTCCGCGGTTGTTGTCACTGATTTCAAATCACTTGCCCACCGATATCGGTTCTTGTCTCGCTTGGGTCATATAATTCTTCATGTTAGGAAGCCATCTAGCTGGCTTAAGAAGGCGAGAAGTTCTACCAAAATAATGCTCGGAGGGACACATCGGGTCTTCTACCACCATGAAAAGCTTGGAAGTCACCACGAGACCTAAAACTGTGTCTGTGTGACCAAAAAACAACAACAAATATGTTCTGATTGAGTAGGATAGTGAATTTGATATTAAAATTAAAGCTTAGAAATTATTTTGTCGCGTAAGTATTTCAGTAATCAAATGTTGATAGCACCACAGTATAGCTATAGGATTATAATTATATAATTATCAATGCATTGAAAACTCGAAGAAAGAGTATATATAATTCTAAAATTAAATAAAAGTTATCTAAGTCGCGTATATAGGGTATCATTCAGTCACTAATTTATGGAAAGTTGGGTCGTCCTTCCTTTTTTCGTTTATATTATTGATAGTTTTATGTTCACGGGGTCGAAGTTTTCATTCTAGATATAAGTTTGACGGTAAGATTTTAGCTGCACAAAACTATCAGAAAGTGTGGCCCATTAGTAATATTCATGTTCAGTTTTCATGTGTAACAACTTTTTCTTTCTATGATTTGACGGTGTTTGATTTTTTACAATATATTGACCTTAGCGTTTCTCATGTGTGTATTACTTTCCACGAAAAGGCCGTATACTGTCTATTTTTAGTAACCGCTTTTATGAAAAACAGCATCAACTAAAGAACGAAATTCCTGTTCAAATTATGTGGAAAAAATATGAAAACACAATGAAAAATGCAAGTTTATTTCTATTATTTTACAATATTATTTCTATCTAAATTCAGAAAGAACATGTTTTAGCACAAGAACATACATTTGTAATTCTATTTTTTTTTTTTTTTTTTGAATGATTTAAATGTTCTACATAATTACTAACCATGACAGGAATCTCGAAAATGCACTTTTCTAAATCCGGTTGCATTCTCGTGGTGGAAAATAGATATGAGACACTGATAATGGTAATAATGGTAGTTTTATATTGCCCGACAAAAAAATAATAAATAAAACGTTTTGAATATATGCGATTATAAAATATTGGTACCAAATTTCTGAAATAATAATATCCTTCTGAAGCAACATAGAGTCAAAAGAACTTGTTCATAAACGCAACTCTTTGTTACCTACACTACAATCACATAAACATAAATATGTATTTCACACATAACACACATATAAACAAAATATATCAATAATATATACACTACAGATAATATACACTACAGACTAAGCTATATTATATTCCATGAGGAGAATGTAGTATAGTCCTTGTATCAAGTATAATCTGAAACCTATATTTATGCAGATACATTCATGAAAAAATACACAATCTTTGACAAGACATTTTCACAATGTATGCTTCTACCAATGAAGTAGTGCAAGAAGTCCAAATTAAAAAGTTCTCTTGAATAGAGTCAAAATAAGCCAAAATTAAACAAGCAGTCAATGCAAAACGTTGCTGCGGATGATCGCTTTATATAGTTTTGTCGTGGTATACATGTAGGCGCATTTTCGACACTGATATCACTCTATCTTTTTATTAATCAGAATCCATACTTCGTAGAGTTTCGTAATCAGAACTTTGTGAAAGTAAAATACTCTGTTCGTCGTCGTCAGAACTGCTGATATTTCTGTTTCTGACATAATCAGCAATAGTTCGCAATAACTTTTGTTGCAACTTCCTACGTGTCTGATACCTGATATTTTGTAAGCACATCATTTTTATTATTTTCGGTAACGCACATATAAACAATACTGTAAACACGTGAGTCACGAGTGATAACTCTTGGAATTTATCGAACGTTATGAGTAACTCAACTGATATTGTCAAGATAGTTATCACTGAGGTAAACTTCAGTATCGTTATCAACACTTGGTTTCTCCTAGGTAAATGCCGATCTACAATCTTGTAGAAGAGATCTCTCTTTATGCCATATTTGGTTCGAATATCTTTGATCTCTTCTAGACCCGTTTCAGAGTCGTCAATATGTTTCTGTTGGAACTTTTCACAAGCCTCTACGCTCAATTTCAAAAGTTCTCTATAGCTGTCACCAAAAGCATTAAAACTTTCCGTTAGGTAATACAAAGCCATGAACACAAGGACCAAATATCCGTATGAAAGTTTAGGATACGCGATAATGCCGCTGTATGTGAACATTACAATTTTTGACAAAAACCAAAATCCATCAAAGAAAAGAACGCAGTACATATACCAAGAGATGCTAAACAGAATTAACATTGGAAGAAGCAGGACATATTGGAGACATTTCATAACACATCCTTTGTTTTGGAAAAAGGTAGTGTAGTGAATAACAAATGATTTCAACATAACGAAAAAACAGTTTATAACTGGGAAAGCGTAGTACAATATGCCAAATAGCAATTCCAGGAGACAAAATATTATATAAAATGGCAAACAAACAAAATATGAAATAACTGTTGCGAACACACTATGCAATTTACCAGCAATTGTTGAGAATATGACAGTTTTCCATCTAAGGTAGAACATTTTGATCGACTTTCCCCAAAACTGCTTATGTAATAACATAAATATATGAACAAGAAAAAGTTTGTGTAGTTTTGTATACCCTTTATGATTCCTAACACTTATACCGGACAGTTTTTCTTTGAGTTTCAGCGGCATTCTCGTCAAGAAGATAAATTTCTTTACGCGTGTTGGGAGACCAGTCGCTACAAAATCTTCTAGATTTGGTGGAAATACGATTAATAGAAAACCAAATGATAGATAAATTGTTATAGCAACAAGTGGACCTCCAAAAAAGTATAAAAACTGTTTTCTTGACTCACTAAGTCCAGCTATTATTGAACTGAATCCAAGAAGAGCGCCTTTCTTCACTGCATCGGTCATAAAATCCTTTGCATAAATGTAATCCACCAAAACGTGGATGGTTGAAAGAGTTAAAGGTAGAATGAGGATCCATAAACGTAATGCTCGTGATATTATTGCCCCGCTTAGATCCAAACCATATAAAGGCGAACACAGCGTAGACAAAAATGTGATATGATTCGAAGCTTTTAAAGAAATAAAAGTATTCCTATTTTTCTTATTTCTGTCATTTTTGACAAAATGGGTTGTTTCATTATATACATCCATTGATAAAGATCTACGTCTTTCCATTTCCATGTTTTCAGATATTGTCTTAACGTTCATTCCAAGTTTTGTCAACAAAAGTGGATAGAGTGCAAAACAGATTTCTCCTATCAGTGTCGGCAAAATCCACCAGAGTGCGCCAAACTTATAATCTTCTAAGTCACACTGGACTATTCGTGTCTTGTCTGTGAAATCAATAAAAAATTTGCAGCAGTTATATTCAATTGTTTGGACTGTACATATCGCACTCATGCACGCTCTATAGACGAACATCGAGTGTATCCATGAACGTTTGTTGTAGCACCAATAGCTAGAATTGTACATGTCATGTTGTGAAGCTATTTGTGACGTCATGTTTCCCAATGCCTTTCCAATAAGTAAGTCCGTTTCCTTCAGACCGATTGTCAGATTACTACATTCGCCTGTCTTCTTGATATCAACAGAAAACTTTTCATTGAGGGTATGAGCCCACAGTAACCCAAATGACAAATAACCAAAGTCTCCTGGTAGGTTAAGATACTGGCGTGCCCCGTTCACTCCTTTATATGTCCATATCCAGTCATTCTTGGTAATGACCATTTTTGTTTCATTTAAACTGAAGTTTAAAAAATTCAGTTTAAAATAAACAAAGTTGTAACGATATCTTAATACATCGTGAGTAAACTGATTTTTCGACTCGTCCATCACTTGAAGTGTACACGGTTCCGTCTTTAAATCACCACGTGTCTCATATACCATAGCACTGCTGTGATTGGCGGCTGTTAGGTTCTTTATAGGAAGTTTTCTATTTGAATCTCCTTTATGATTTTCCGTCGTCGGAAGATATATTGATTCTACAAGAACTATGAAGGTAAATATAGTTATGGTGATTGGAGAATGCATTTTGTCAAACTGTTGCATCCACTGCCAATATTTTCTTTTTTGTCAAACCAGAACTTCCTTATTCAGATGTTTGTACTTTAATTCTGAAATTTGAAATATATATTCGTATTTTTGTATTCAGGTAACTTCAATTAAAGTAAACCTCTTTGACTGATAAAACATTAAACTTGAACTCGTTCTTCAAGTCAAAATACGCAATTCTACTGAATGATCCATTTTTTCGGTAACAAGGTTTACCCCTGATCTATCTTTAAACATAAATTAACACCGTTGATGTAATCTTATCATCATTATAAAGATCTCCAATTCTGGAATAGGGAATTCAAATTTCCCAAATATCTTTATTTATTTTGAATTTATCGTAAAAAATGATTTCGTGAGATATTTCCATTGTATATTACAGTCATCTTTGACACCTAAATTAAAGAAAAGGTCAATTTTGATTTTATTTTCAAGTGGAATGTTTTCAAGATATCTTAGTTAGTAAATGAGTAATGATAATTACGCAAAGATTACCCCAAAAAGTAAAAAAAAAAAAGTTACTTTTCCTGATTTTATGAAATGAGAAATAATACATTTTGGCCATAAATTAGAGAACAGTAAAGACATTTTGAAAATTCAAAAAGATCCCACTAACACTCTAATGAGATACAGTTTATATCTGTATCTTGCACTTTGCGAAAAAGTCCATGTAGGCCGGTTAAACAAAATGTCAGAACCTCAAACTAATTCCAACATGAAGTTTTATTGTTTTAGTTAAGTATACAATACAGGAAAAAGTCCTTAAAAGAAATCCAAGCCAAACTCTGAAAATAAGGCGATATTTAATGGCAGCTTCCTCTAGATTTTAATTTCACAACTTTGCAAATTTTTCTACAATGAAATCAAATAAACAAAATATTAGTATCATTTTTTATTCGTATGGATACATTGCATAATTAAGCATTCAAAATCGTAAATAATTTTCGTAACTGTATATGAATTTCGAGCAAATACTGTTATTACAGCACCCCACCCATCTGCAGTAATATTGTGAATGCATTTTGTTTCACGAATCCCCTATGAATGTTTCTTTCTTGTTTCTGACTTCGAGATAGACATGTTTGGTATTAAAACCTTTTAACTCCAATGCCGACGAGTCTGTTTAAGAAATGTGTATGTATAAATTTGGTTAGAAATTCTGTTCTGAATTTTGACACCTATTTTCTGAATTTTGACACCCCAATGCTTTATGACAAAGATGGTAAAACACTAAAGGTATGCTACCAGTAAGTGCTAGAGATCTTAAAATATATTTTTCTGATATTTAAAAAACACATTTATGCTGTAATTTACCAGTAGAAGAACAATACAGCATATGGTACACAGTAACGGCCACAATAAATATTAGATATAGACGTTACTTCAGAATTCCAGATGCAATATCTTAAAAATTAAGGACTTTTTTCTGTGTTTCATTTCCTTACATACTACTTATTCCACACCCAAAAAAAATGTTTATGTTGGAATTAGTTCAACCCTAAAAGTTAAAATGGCCAGCCAAATGTGGCGGATTGTATTGATCAGACAGTAAAAGTAAAATTCCACTGACATCAGACCTGAAATATAAAGGCACTATACATTCTATTTCCTACCCCGAGGCAGTTCATCCAAATCATTTTCTGTAACGTTGACGAAAGCAGGGTGCCTGCGATATGAAATATCGAGACAACTGTTAATGGTGCACGATAAAAGATAAATTACCATTTGATATATATGCATACTAAGTAATAGCTATATACCGAACTGTGCGTTTTAGAGGAGAAATGCGCGATTGAAACGAGTTTTCATGACCATGGTTCTTGTAGCATACCTAACGGTAGAGTATAAGATATGTCAAGATATACAAAAAGTTAAGTTTGATTCTGTTCACCGCAAAAGATAACAAGCCATTAATAACTGAAAAAGTACATTTAATAATTACTGATTGTGCCTGGCAGGAAACCGATTGAGCCTGGCAGGAAAAATGATAACATGATTTTAATCTTCTGACGGTATTAACATCAAATAGTTAAGACAATGATTAATCGCACTGCCCTGAATGTTTACAAACAAAAACACTATTTGTTAGGGAATTTTAAGTGGACAGTATTTAATACGTATTATCTATATTTAGATTTTAAACGTTTCAATGTCATTACCTGAATAAAAGTTATAATATATTCCTCGTTCACCATGCGCAAATAAACGAATGACCTAACAAAAAATATAAATATGCCTGGATTTTGACGGGGAATTTATTTAATTTTCACTCTTATCTCACTATGACCTGACCTACTTCATTTTTCTTCCGGCTGCACAATTGAATGGCTTTTGGGGGCAACTTAATAAATTATGTTTTATCAACCTATTCATCTTTTTAAAAGCATTTTAAAGATAATGAGGTCCACATTTTCCAGATATTGCAAAAAATTAAGCCACGAGTATTAAAAAATGGGAAGTGTAGAAGTATGGGAAAAACTGTTTTAAATGCTAAGTACTACATTTTTTCTTTCTGTAATGCGTTAATAAACGATCAAACAATGCAAACAGTATATGAAATCCATGAGAAGATCTTTTGAAAGCATAGAACGCTAACAAGTCATATAACAGTATAGACAGTTTGCTCGAGAATGTGTATGAAAGGTGATCAAATGCGCAACACCTCACACGCCACCCCGCTCCCCTCCCCACTCCCCTACCTCCCTTGCCACTGGCTTAATCGGACTATGTTCCAAACACTCAAGACATCGAATATTAAAATTCAAGTGGACTAAGCGGGAACAAAAAAATAAGATCATTTTTGTCTTCCGTACCTAGATAATTTGTACGCTCCCCGAAGTGGGGCAGCATAAAGTCGCAACCTTGTTCATCCATCCGTCTGTCCGAGTTTACATTTGCCTACTTAGGTGGCTATAGGAACAATAGGTAACTGTACTTTTTCTTTGATGTCATTCATTCCGTAAGCTTTTATGTGGCTAGTTTTCTTTTACGTGGCCAAAAGACCAATAGAGAGAACAAAAGAGTAGCCACATAAATACCCATATGTAGGAACGTCCGTCCGTCCATCTTTCTGTCTGTCTGTCCGTCCATCGCACTTCTTGTCCGGATGATAACTCAAAAAGTATTAAGTTTTAACTTTATACAATTATAGACTTCATTAAGAGAAAGTGCAGTGATATGAATCCATAACACTAGGTGGCCCCATTTTTAATTATCTCCCTTTTTTGAAAACCTTTTCGGGGCATAACTTGAATATTGTGAGAGGTATTGACTCCATACCAGGTTAGTGAGAGAAAGAGAGTGCAGTGACAAGGAACCACAAATTTAGGTGATCTCATTTTTAATTATCTCCCTTTTTTGAAAACCTTGTTCAGGGCAAAACTTGAATACTATGTAAGCTATTGGTCGATATGTAATAAAAACAATGTGCATCTTTGACCCACAGCACTACTGCTACATAAACCTTTCTCATCGGATTTTGACAAAACTTTGTCAGATGAAAGGCTATTAATTCGTGACTGAAGAAGTTTACGTTACGATTATATTTGTTTGATTATAGGTTAGTGGTTACCAATACTTTGTAGATATTCATAATAAAGGAATATAAAATTATGATTTTTCTGCTTATTTTTAGACAATCTGTAATAGCTGTATAAAGCTGTCATTGTAATATCGCACAGACTTTCATTGAGTATATACCAAAATAATAAGGACAGGCCCATGTCCAGAATTAACTTTGGCTGTACAAAGAGGGACTAGCTATATCTCTTTCCCATCTCCTGGTATTTAGAGCATTGATAGTACAAAGTGCATTTTTAAAACATGTTCTTTGATCGCAACATATACTAGTAGTTAGTTCGTATTGAACTGCTAAAATATAGTGACTAACAGTTGACTGGCTCAGAGAGGTGGATCCTGACCCTAAATGTCTGTGATCTGTATAATACAAAATGTCTGACAAATATGATATTTTACTATGATGATAGTGTTAAGTATAAACTATCCCGTTTACGCAGATATACATACATCACACTTTGGCAGGTTTTTCATTTTCTATAGGGTTTGAAGACGTTTTGCGATTTTGCGATCTTTAATGATGGAATAATAGATGACACTCTGTGCCTGACGCCCGAGTAGACAAAAGCATGCTAGACTGCTTCAGACTGAGGTTGGAGGCAAAGTTAACCGGTTCAAGCTCCCAAAGGGTGCCTTTGTTTCCGCCCATTCCGAGGCGAAGTCCTGCAGTTCTTTTAGTTTTTACTATGTCTATGTATCTTTATGTTCATATCTATTATGTACATATACATGCAAACACTGCCATAAGAGAGCATGCACAAAAGTTCTAAATGCATGTATGTATTATTACTTGGTTGGTTTCGCAAAACGTTTTAGCTTTAAAGATTCCGTACGTTGATGAATGTGCTCAATTAAAATTTTATGGTAAGTTATCAGACTATTTTCTCTATTGAAATATTGAATGCTTTGTTTTAACTTCTTCATTTCCAACCTTTTACAACAAACATTTCGTTTGTGCTTGATAAAAGGAGTGAACTGACTTTGAAATCCGATTAAGGAAAACAATAATTAATAATTTTCTTCCGTGTCAAGGTGCATTACAATGAAACTCGTAAATTAATATATATGGCAAACAAGTCGACGGGGAATAAAATTACAAATGTGCTATCATATCTATATTACAAAAAGCAAAAGCTCATAGTAAATATCTGGTTAGCCTCATAAAATATCAGAAGACGTTCGCAAAATTCGCAAATGTCTTCAATTTATGGTGGTTTTTTTTTTTTTTTTTTTTTTTTCACTACTGGATTTTTTTCAGCGAGAGAAATTGTGGGTGGTTCGCATTATTTAGTGATAGAATAAAGTGACACCTGCAGTCACTTCACTCATATTTTGGTGTATATAAAGTCTTCAATGACATAGAACGCTAAAAGTTGTTTCAAGAAAAGTGAACGGCTGAGTCCAGGTAAGGTCATTCTTTCAGGCTAGTTAGTGTCACGTGTCTGAAAATGTAGTATATCTAAACGATATCCAGAAAATACAATTTTTTGTTACCTATTTGCTCAAGCTGTATAAAGATTTTGTTTATAATTAACACTACCACTTTACACACTGATGGAATTGGCCACAACATAAGCACAGAAATCTGTGGCAAAATTTCCTCCGCGATACCCATTTAACAACTTACATTACTTCATGGACTCCGTCAATATTGTGTTCTTCTCGTGAATTTCATCATGATTCAATGGCTCATGAGTCAACAATTGTTGTTTTTTTCTCTCTATACATCAAAGTTTATTTTAGGGTAAACGGTAGGGACCAATATTTGACAGACAAGAAACTTTTAATTTAAAACCTTAACGTATTTGACAAGTATCAGGAAGAAAACAGTCGGAGGTAGATCGTGTTGCTTTTTCGAATCGGAAGCCTCCCTTTCTTTCAGTTCTACTCTTCCCTACCTTTGATAATCAAAGAGACAGATTTCAGTTTTTGTTGATGTTGTCTGTTTTGATATTCATTTTGATATCACAAGTCAGCGAACACTATCAGGAAGCATTAAACTTTATTACAGTGAACATTAAACGTGAAGAAGCAGCTGGCTAACAGTAAAATAAAAATGGATGATAAACAAAAGTTGCTGTTTCTCGTTTGCATAGTTTGGTCCGTATTTAATAATACCCACTTTTGAAATTTCACAGGGAAACAATAATTAAAAAAAAATATATATATATATATCACAACCAAGAGCTCCAGATAACTTTTGAACCTAAATTGCATAGTACTCCTTGATTTTTGTCGGAAGTTGTATTTTACTCAATGTTTTTTTGTATTATTTGCATTGGCACCATGCGACTTTCTCATCGTCACGTGGTATCTTGTGAATCAAGTAATGGGTACTGTGACACATCTTACGTGGTATAGCATGTCTAACAATTCTTTGAAAACATTAAGAAACTTTTGCAAATCTCTGGATGGTTAAAGCCTCAAACTCTAAATCATTTGTCTCTGACTTCTGTGGTCTGGTCATCACGGGAGGAGGAGGCAAACTAGGTGACATGTGGAAGGTCAGTGGAACTGCACAAATACCCGTTCGTGCCTGAAATAATAGCCGGAGGGGCACCTGGGATCTTCATCCTCATCAATGCTGGAAAATCGCCAAAAGGCCTTAACTGTGTTGGTATGACTTACAAATAAGACGCAGTATTTCCGCAATTCACCAAAATTAGCCTACCTTTTTCATCAATGCTGAATTGTGCGGATAAAGCACAGTGAATTTGAATGTTACTTCATCAACAATGAAATCACTACAACCGGTCAAAATATAAATATCTCTTTTGGTCCGAAGAAATATAAATGAGTCTATATTTTTCTGGTGTATTCAATTATCAATACCTATGTGTCACGATAATGTATTTTCACATAAGCTAAATACAGTCTTCCTCGCCAGCAGTGTACTTGCTTCTACCCTTACATATCTTATATTTATATCATATGATATTCATTTTCTTGACAGTCCCCAAATGTTTCATACACAGAGTTTCTCGATTTCACGCTATCTTCATCATTATTACTGTCTGTTACATGTCTAGTTATGTTTCTTACGTATTCAGCAACAGTGCGGGTAATCTTCTGGCGTAATTTCCTCCTACGATTCTTGTACTTGTAGTTATTCATGCACATCATTCTTATAATCTTTGGCAATGCGCAGATGAACAGAACTGTAAATACGTGAGACACAAGAGATAAGTCTTGAAATCTGTTAAATGTTATCAATAACTTGACTGATATTGTCAAGACAGTTATTATTGAGGTAAACTTCAACACGGTAATCAGCACCTGGTTCCTTCTAGGTAAATGTCTGTCCACAATGATGCGGAAGAGGTCACTCTTGATACCATATTTATTTCGAATGTCTTTGTCTTTGCAGCTTTCAACATCGGAGTTATCGGAATGTCTCATCTGAAAGCGTTCACACGCTTCTATGCTCAGTTTCAAAAGTTGTCTATAGTTCTCACCAAAGGCGTTGAAACTTTCCGTAACGTAGTAGATAGCCATGAAAACAAGAACGATGTATCCGTAAGAAATCCTCGGGTAAGCGATGATGCCACTGTATGTAAACATAGCTATTTTGGATAAAAACCATGATCCATCAAAGAAAAGAAGGCAGTATATATACCAAGTTATGCAAAATAGAATTAGCATTGGTAAAAACAATATGTAACACAGGAACTTCAAGATAAATCCTCTGTCTTTAAAGAATTCGGTATAGTGAATCATAAACGCCTTAATTAAAACAAAAAAGCAGTTAATAACTGGAAATACGAAGTATAAAACTGTCAGGCATAATTCAGTTACACTGAATATAAAATACAGTGGAAGAATAATAACGCTTAACAAAACCGCTGCGAACTTACTTCGCAATCTGAAAAGCATCGCTGAAAATATAAACTTTTTCCATCTGATAAAGAACAATTGAACTGCCTGTCTCCAGAAATCCCAATGTAAAAGCATAAAGATTTGTGCAAGAAACTCTTTATGTATTTTGTGATAGCCTGTTTTATGTTTGACAGATAATCCCGACAACCTCTCCTTTAACTTCAACGGCATCTTGGCCAAAAACACGTGTTCACGTGTTTCCTGGAACCCTGCGTCTAGAAACTGTTCAAGATTTCTAGGAAACACAATCAGCATACATCCAAAAACAACATATATTGTCAGGGCAGTAACCGGTCCATAAAAAATATATAAAAAATGCTGCCTTGCCTCACTTGGTCCGGCAATGATAGAACTGAAGCCGACAAGAGCGCCTTTTCTAACTGCATCGATCACGACATCCTTGGCATAAACGTAATCGACTGCAATACGGATAGCGGAAAGTGTCATAGGTAGAATGATTATCCAAATTCGTAAAGCACGTGAGATTATGGGGTTATTTAGATCACAGCCGTATAAAGGAGAACAAATCGTTGATAAGAATGTTATGGGACTGGAATATTTTGATGAGATATAAAAATGTTTGTCATGATAATGATCAGTATCAGCGCTGTAAGAATGGTTTATTTCAGCAAAATTTGCCATTGTTCGAACAGTTAAAGTTCGTTTTTCTTTCTGTATTGTTTTTGATATTACCTTTAATTTCATTCCTATTTTCGTCAACAAAAGAGGATAGAATGCAAAGCAAGTTTCTCCTATAATTATCGGAAGCATCCACCAAAGTCCTCCAAATTCGTAATGTTCCTTTCCACATTGTACTACTCGTGTCTTGTTTAAATAATCAATGTGGTATTTGCAGCAACGGTATTCAAAAGTTTGAAATGTGCACACCGAGTTCTTACATGCATAATAAAGAAACCATGAATGTAACCAGACACGATTGTTGTAGCACCAGTAACTAGAATTAAAATTATCGTCAGCAGCTGCTAGCTTTGAAGTCATTTCACCTAATGCATTTCCAATGAGGTAATCAGTTTCGTTGACACCAATTTTAAGATCCCTACATTCCCCTGTTTTCCTGATGTCAATTGGTATCTTTTCAAGACGAGTATAAGACCAGAGTAATCCAAAAGACAGGTAACCAAAATCTCCTGGTAGGTAAAGATACTGATGCGCCCCATTCTCCCCTTTATATGTCCAAATCCAGTCATTCTTATTTATCACCTTTTTTGTTTCATTTACATTAAAGTCTACAAAATTCAATTTCAAATGAATAAAGTTATAATGGTGTTTCAAAATGGCATGTGTAAACATTTTTTCCGACTCCTGTTCTACTTGCAACTCACATTCACCTGAACTGACTCGTTGTCCAGAATATTTCTTAACATCCACAGCAAATTTATTACCCGATGTTATTATATCACTGGAATTCGCAGGTGAGAACGATTTTATCAAAGATGTTTTGCTTTTCAGCCTCGCAGTCAATTTCTTGTTTAGCTGATACGATTCTGAGAGTTTACAAAAGCTTGTTATCATCAAGATCGACGTTAAAACAACGAGGAGAGTTTGGTTCATGTTGATTATATGCTCTTGCCGAGATTTCTCTAGATAGTGAACAATATTTGCTTCCGCCGATTTTTCACTCTGAAATAAAATAAATAAGAAACTGAAATAAACTGCTTAAAATCTTATATACTTATGTCGAATGATTTTAATTTAATTGGAAAAATACCAATACAGAAGAGATATATAAATAACATTAATTCACGTACCACTGTATCCAATCTCCGCTTGAAGAAGTCAAGTTAGTAGTCCACTTAAAGTAAAGAATCTAAAAGGAAGTTAATGTTTTGACAAATATTATATCAAAATTCATATGATGATACAGTTGCCCTTTTCTTCCTTGTGACTGGTGCATCATTTTATTTAAACACTGGATTTATAAAATATACACTGCATTATACAATGTGTATTTAATTTCCTTTTACAGCAAAAATGATTCACGAAACCGATATGAACCAAGAAAAAAAGAACATGGTCAATACATGTTATGTTTTAATTCAATATCAAAAACTAAGTGGCCCTTGGAGACCGTAAAAAGTCTCCCCGTACTTTGATTCGGAGTTATCATTTCCTGGTCCGTAGGGATCATGGAGTCAATTCAATACAAGTGTAATAGAATTCTGCTTTAGCCGGTGCTTTCAACTACCTCCCATGAACAGACTTAATCAAACGGACTCTGTCATTATTTAGCTTGTTACATTCTTTGCTTCCAAATGATCTTTTTATAGATAGTATTTACGTAATTTCTGTTACGAGGCTAGTGTATATTTTGCACCAACTTATCTGAAACTTTTAACGATTTGACGCCGATTTCAAGCAACAACAGAACTTCATTAGTTGAAATTGAAAGGCTGATTGATTATAAAATAAAAATAGTAGACAGTGAAACTAACGATAAAACTTCAAGGAGACACTACATCTTTCACATACATGTTCAGTTAACTGCATCAAAGGGCACAATCTGAAAAAAAAAATAGTTACTGAAAATGACTTATTCCAACCGAAAAAAAAACAATGAATACGAATAAAAGATTGGGAAAAATAGAGAAAATGCCGTTAAAACTATAGTGGGCTTAGGCAACTAGATACATTCCATCTCATGCAAACTATGCACATGGTGTCGGCCCGGTACAATTTCTCCTTCTTTGCTGTATAGTAAAACAAGCACTTTTGGACATGAATTGTGCATTTTACAACAACATCACAGCATTGACAGCTCTGTTTTTCTCAAGAGTAACGTTATCCCAGTCAATATATCATATAAAAACACTATTATCATGGATGAACTTTTTTTGCTACCACATATCAAAGTATTCAGTCAATGTTCAAAGTTCCCACACACTTCTGTCATGGTCGCTAGTCTGGTGTAGTTTTTTAATCCTTCCGCACAGAAATCACAGACAAAATAGCTGTAAAAAACATCAGAAATGACACAAAATGTACAGAGTTTCAATAAATACATTTTGGAATTTAACAAGTCCAAGCTTGGATGGCTTCAAATTGGGAACTTCAAAATTTCAAAGACCTACTTCCTAGGAAACAACGACCCGGAAGTACTTCAATACCGGGGTGACACCACATACCGCCTCCAGGCAATGTCAATGCATACAATCAATTTGACCAAAGGCTTAAATTTGTCTGTGGTCGGCGATTTCATAAGAAAACTAGAGCTGCTTTTGAGAAAAGGGCATGTCTCCCACAACTGCCTAATCATCTAAATAGCAAGTCAGTCTTTATGTACTGTTTACTCACTACAAATATACCTTTGAAGAGTGAAAAGGCCGATTTTTGTGTGATTCAAGATCCATAATTCTGAAGTGCTTCAGGCGATTTGGCTAGTTAATGAACGTGGCCGAGGAGTTATGGTCAAAAACATTTGGTCGATACGTATTTGGTGAAGATCGGATGAGAAATGTTCGACTTAGAGCGCGGACAAGGATAAAATGGCCGATTTCCGGTAATTCAAGGGCCATAATTCTGAACTTCCTGGGCCGATTTAGCTAGTTATCGAACTTGGACGAGGTCTTATGGTCAAACACATTTTATTCAAGTTTGGTGAAGATCGGATGAGAAATGTTCGACTTAGAGCACGGAGAAGAGTAAAAGGCCGATTTTCGGTAATTCAAGAGCCATAACTCCGAAGTGCCTGGGCCGATTTAACTCATTATCGAACTTGCCCTACTAGAGCGCATGCACATTCATCAAGCTATTACTCAAAGCGCATGCAAAATACCCCCTATTCTACTCATTAGTAGTATAGGGATCCTTTTGGCTCCAGGAATGCGCCTAAAATTGAGCGTTTTTCGGTAATTCAAGGACCATAATTCTGAAGTGCATGGGCCGGTTTGGCTTGTTATCGAACTTGGCCAAGGACTTATGGTCAAACACATTTTGTTCAAGTTTGGTGAAGATCGGATGAGGAATGTCCGACTTAGAGTGCGGACAAGCTTTGTGACACACACACACACGTACACACGCACACACATAGACAGGAGTAAATTAATTTGTCTCCTACACCACTGTGTGGTGGGAGACATAGATATGTAAAAATCAAATCAATAAATGTCCGACTTTTTCGGTAGACTTTTTAGAACCTGATAAACAACAATCTCTGCATGTACGTCACTGTTATAAGACAAATATCTAGAACTTGATAGGAAAAAAAAAGCAAAAAAAAAAGAAAAGAATATGAGGACTGTTAAATGCATGATTTTGTTATCCTGTATTGCAGGTAATATAGAGAGATTACTTTTCTGTTGCACTGAAACAACATTTGAAAAACCACGGTGATCATTCAACAATCTCGAGCTCGATCATTCTGTAAACATGTTTCCCTTAGCGGCGTTACATCTTTGCCCAGCCAGACATACTTTCTAGATCACAGTTGGCGGTACTTTCAATGTATTTTGTGTGGACAATGACATTTGAACAGCATTTTTGGCAGTTTTCATTTTTACTGTATTCTGTTAGAGATTTATGTAAGGAATAAAAGATTCCTATTAAAAATGTACGTTGTATTACTTTAGGAGGCAAATATTTCGGCGTTTAATTTCCATTTATACGTTTTCCTGAATAAGTAGCGCAGCAAATATTGCATTTTGATTAGTTTTGATAAAAACAAAGACAAATATAAAACAGGGAATGCCACGTACCAAAATCGCAGCCTCCCCAAAACGAAACCTAAAGCACGTAGACGTGCACACCACAAACACACACACACATACACGTGCACACACACAAAGCCAACACACGAGGACAAAACGAACAAACAAAGGAACACACACACATACACAAGAGGACAAAACGAACAAACAAAGGAACACAGTGGGGCACCGCCTTGGAACGGTCAGTGGCAAAACACCACTGGGGAGCTTAAACCGGTTTATGGTGCGCATCCAACCTCACTCTTACCCCCACCATGTTCCAAAGACACGGGACAGTGTAAATAAAAGTAATCCCCTCCAGGTGAATCTCTAACACACGTAATGGAAACAAAAAGGCATGGCATGTAAAACACAAAAATGCTCGTGTATAAAAATATAAAAAGCAAACCTTTAGAACCAAAAACGTATGTACTTGATGCCTTTTCAGAAGACAGAGCAACAGGAGAAACACCCTTAAGGGCCCGACGAAACAGGCCAGAAGACAGTTATCAAAACAGTTCAGTCCTGGTAGGATTTAAAAACTGCTTATCATAGAGTCCTCCCCCTCTTCCGTCAGACACAATCAAAGAGGGAAGCGTAGTGTCCAACTGTAAACGGGTTGAACACTAAACATGCGGTATGTCTCAAAACAGTTGGGTCGTAACCTCAACCTTGTAAGATATTTATTTAGTCGTTTTAAGCCTTTAAAAACGCAGAGCCTGCAGCATTTTCGTGTATGTCGTGTTGGGCGACCTGTGGTGTTCCACTTTTATATTTTATTAGCACAGCAGCGTTGTTTGTGCCGTGTGGCGGCTGTAAAAAGTCTCCCCGTACCTTCAGTCAGAGCTGTTATATTTCGATCTCTTCAGATTGTTCAGCACGACATTTGTTGTGTTAGTGTATTGTTTAACTTTTTAGCTAGAGCATTTTGGCCTGTGTGGTTCCAATACCCCGGCTTTAAAAGCTTTGGGTATTGTTTAATCCCCCCCCCCCCCCTTGGATATGGTGCCTGCTTTTAAATTTTTCTTTTGGCAGTTTCTGTGATATACAGGCTCCATAACCACAGATCTCCTCTCTAGATTCCAGTTTGCTTAGTTCTGCCCATTGTTTTCTCGTTTAGGGCACAGCAATTATTTTATCTGGGGACCATACGCCGCTTTCCATGTGCACCGCCGTATGAATACATCTGCGGATGTCTATAAATTACATTCTGGTACTTATAACATGTATAAATGTTGAGTTCTGCTCAACTTGGGGCTAGAGGGTGTGGACGTTAGCTTGCACGTGCACTATCGTCCATGAACAGGCTCAATCAAACCGACCCTGCAACATTTTCGTTTATGTCGTGTTGGGCGACCTGTGGTTTTCCACTTCAAGTTTTTATTTTACTGAGTAAAAATGCTTAAAACATTAACAGATAAAGTTGTGAAAATATGCCTGTAATAACTCAGAAAGAGTCTTAAATTGTCCTCCTGATATATTGTTGTATTGCTGCATCGTAACTGCATTATCGGAATGAATAAAGGGGAGTAAAGTATATAACACGGTTTTGGTTTGTCTTAAGTGGTACCTACATGTGAAAGAATTAACTTGATAAGATAAGATAAGTTTTATTTCAAGTCAGCATGACAGAAATACAGTACAACATTTATTGAGCGGCAAGCGCTTTTGAACCGACTATAACAAAGATAAACAAATAAAACATATAGTAAGAAAACTGTAAAATAACAGACAATGTTATAGCAGCACAAATATGGAAGTTACAACTTCATTTCGTGTTATAACATCTTCATTGGTGCCCTCGCACTACGGGCTCGGACACCAACCAATCCTTCATTATTCTGCAGATGTTATAACACGAAAATACATGCGTTATCCCTACACTGGAGGCGTCCATTGAAAAATTAAGATACAAATCATAACATACAATATGTTTTACCTTCAAATGTGTTTCATTGTAAAAAAAAACTCTAAAGTGACTTCCTTGACCAAATATGATGCTAAATATAGTTCTATGCCTTTTAAAGGGGGATGTTGGTAGCGGTAGGTGGTCATAGCATGTAGCTTATTGTCAGGTTATTAAGAATCATCATTTCATTTCTTTTATTACCCAGTGATTACTTGAAGCAAACATGACCATCCATTTCCAGTTTGACCATCCGGCCTGCTGTGATTATCTCTGTATTGTTTATTTGATTGTTTATTCATTTTTTCAATTAATATCCAGTTTTGAAAATATCATTCAAAATTGACCTACAGGGTTGTCATTAATAATCTAGTACATGTAATCCTGTAATTAAAACAGCTACAAGAATAAAATGTGAAATTACCTCTTTTGATGTGTATAATGAAACTACTTTGAGAGCAAGAATAGTTTATGTGATTGTTCATTGGGCTTTAACATTTTCAAGTATATAGTTCAGTACATTGTAATTATATAGTATAACTGTAATTTACCAGTCTGAGTGCAGAATGTGGCTCTCAGTTTTAATAATTACATCTAGAGACCTCATGATTAGTAAACCAAGCAAATGAAACCAACTTTTATTTTCAATACACTTATAACATTCCCATAGGTCTTTCTTATCTACATTTGCAATAGCGCCTTTTGTATATTTGAAATTCGAGTGTTGAGTGGGAGTATTTGTTGTAATCCCAGGCCAGGATTCATACCAACACTTTGGATGTACAATGTATTGAATTCATTCTATGGATTTTATACTGCAAATTTGTTCTAAAATTTAAATTCATAAGAACGCATTTAATTATAAAGGTACAAAATTCGCCGTCATAATATTGTAAAAAGGATTACCAAATAGTATTGCATTATTAACATGGACACCGAATCAAATGTCTACCAGTCGGCGTGATTCAAAATTCAAATGTTGAACCGCCCTGTCTCATCCTCAAAAGTATATGCCGACTTGTGATCTAGTACGATATTTTGATTTAACTTAAAAAATGGTATATATGGAACATTTGCAGACAGCACACATAACATTTACGAGTTGATATTGACCAGCGTATACATACAGTTATCTCATAATTAATTGATATAACTAATAATTGATTACATGATGCTATTTTGTATGATATGCATCCATAATAAATTGAACTTTAACCAACTTGGTGCTTGCATTTTGTTCCAGTAGTTATATACTATTGACGAATTAAAGTTTACTAACCGTGACTACACAACCTCAAAGAATTAATAGCAAGAATGGCATTGCAAAAAAAAAATAAAATACTACAGCAGCAAAAAATTAAGCATCGTTTCCTTAATCTCTTTTTTATCTTGAAAAAAGAAAGGACTGGTAGCCAAACCTTAAAACACATGTGATGGTAATTAATATGCAAGATAAATATATCTGGCTGACCACTAACTGAGTATCCAGTTTGCTGATGACAATTAATTATTGACATGCTGGAGTGCTAATATGTTTCCCTGGGAAATGAACATCCCCCTTTAAGATATTAGACTCTTGCACGCGTTTATAGTACATATTAGCTAGACAGGTCAGTAAGATACAAGGAAATTTATTGATGCAAGCATCAAAGACGCCGCCAAGTGTTGTGTCTGAAGTACATTTATTAAAAGTAATTATTTCACTAACTAAGGTCAGCACCTGTGAAAAGTTCTTATATGCAGGAGCGTGTGTATGAAGTTTCACAGAAATGCAGTTTGTTGGGAAATGAGGAAATGTTGAAAGATAATTATTTCAAAGTTGTGGTTCACAGAAACCATTATTTTTATTATCATGTAAAGTAATGAGTGTTTTCTATTTACTGATGAAGTTTCATGGACTTTAGTCACCTACATTATAGATTTCAGAATGCAGATTATACACAACATTTTACTGTTTCCGTTGCCAAAACAACCAAACATTTTGTCCAAGAAAAGAATGATATAACATGAATAATCTCTATATTGCCCCTATTCACAAAGCATGGATCTTTCTTATATACTTTTGGAATATCATAGAATTCATTTTTTTTTCGGACGAAAGATAAACTTGAAGTCCTCGTTGAACCGTAAGGTTACTAGGAATATGTCAGTGTCTAGATTCAAATCTAATATTACAAGAAATTTAGCAAGCATAATAACCCACTGCCAAAGTGTAGAAAATATTTCAATGAAAATGTTTTTTGTCAGGAATGAACAAATACAAAAACTATCTATTCAAGTAAAAAAAAAGAAAAAAGAAGCAAGTAACAAGATATAATACAACCAGAGCAACTGACTAGTCATATAAGATCAATGAACATATAAATTCAACAAGGAATTCTATTTTATAGTCCCTGATGCTTTGATAAGTTATGGTCCCGTGGCTTTTGATATTTCGATCTAACCACATTTAAAGAAGTATAACCGTTTTCACTGACAAATTCAGCCAAATGCTCTTCAGCCTATTTGCACACCTTAGTTGACAGTGTATATCTGTAAACAATGAGTATATGGAAGTGTGCACATTCTGAAATTACATCACTGTACCTATCAACAAAGAAAATAAGACAAAAAGTTAAAAATAAGTTAACAGCGGCACTTCCTTCGTTCATTTCAACATATCTATGCTTATCGGTTCCTTTATTTAGTTTGTAAATACGTTTTTTCAAGGATTTTTTATGCAGGCAAATTGAAATTTTTCGTATTTTTATTTTTTAATATTCTCTTCGAAGTTTTACTGCAAGGTTATTGTAAAATACATGAACGCTCCCTTGTCCAGGCGATTCACGCGTTGCAGTATGGTATATTTGCGGTGTGTTCTATTTATAGAAAATGAGATCGGTAAGTAGGTCATGCTAAGAACGTCGAATTAGAGCCGGGAAAGGTACGGGACGGCATGGAAGAAAACAAATCCAACTAAACCGGAAGTATCATTCTGCACGCAGTAATCGAGAAAAACAACAATTTTAGCTTGCATTACTTGCTGTGCCTATCATGAGTACAGGTGGTGACAACACATGTGATCCAGTCATTCTTGCAACTGCAGGTTATGACCACACAATTCGTTTTTGGCAAGCACACAGCGGCATTTGCTACAGAACTGTCCAGCATCCAGATTCGGTATCCTTAGTTCAGGTAGAGCACACACAGTATACCGTTCATCTGTATTGTCGCGGTACTTGACATTAGACGTAACGACATTAAACAAGAAACAACACAACAGTGTATTTCTTGTCTTTACCACAATATTTTATGTCATATGCATCAATAACTGTGTGAAAATGAATAAGATATCATTTAAGAAATATCCATGTGTATCCATCTATGAACAACAATAGCAGCCATGTCAACGTGAGACGTCACATCACGAATGTCGCGGTAAAAGGTCAAAAATTGTGGCAACAAACTATCAATAGTTAAAAAAAAAACTAAATATTATTCAAACATTGAAAAGCTATCCAAGTCAAACTAACAGGATCACTCAAAAGTCAATAAATGCCAATTTAAACGTTTTATAGGGGATTTGTCAACGGCGCAAAGCGCCGCGGATGAAAATCCCAGAGACGGTACTGTCCGTATATAGTTGTTCCTCTTTGTTGTCTGCATATACTGAGGCAATTTTTTCAATGTTTTCCGGGTTCCCCGGGTTTTTGTACACGCCGCAGACTGGTTGTCTGCATGAACATCCGAGCGCCCCGAATCAGTCACAGAAATTTTTAAACCGGGGCCAACATGCTTCTTTTTTCGAATGAAAAATGTACATGAAACTGAAAAACACTTTCAAAAAGCAGGAATGTAAAGGTCGTCAAATTTTCTGCAGGAGTGCAACAAACAAAAAAAAATTTCCTAAGCCAGTGCGAGAACGCGGTGAAAGAGTCACCGTCACGGCTTCCCATAAATTTTGCAAAGTAAAGATATTCGCTGTAGGGGGTATGATGACACTAAAAGTAAACTAAAGAGCGAGGTTTCACTTTCTTTTGAGTGTTAAATATTTCTTTTTGTAAAAAAAAATTTTGATTTTATAAAAAGGGAAAGAAAATCCCCAAATTTTGCTAATTATTAAATTAAAGGTAAAAATTTGTTTTAAAATTTACAAATTTGGTAACTATTGTTTAAAATATTTTTTTTTCCTCTGGATGGTTTGCAAAAGTGGCACAACAAAATTTCCTCCGAACCACATCCCAAAAATAAAATTTTGCCAAAATAGTAAATCACATTTTTTGGACCCCGCGCGGCTCGCCCCGGGGTGGGTCCCCTAAAGTTTTTGCAAGAAAAAGGGGGGCCCAAGAGATTTACTATTACTGGATATTTTTCTATCTGATAGCTATCAAATATGTTTCAATCACGCTAGTATCATGGGGTATTTTGAGCAGATGGTAGGCTTTTGGTAGCGGGGCCCCATCCCCTCCTCCCTCTTAAAATCCGGCGAGTTAAGACGTTTTGATGTTTCGCCTAATACTGATATTTCATTCATTTTTGTGTAGTCCGAGGATGTAACGTAAAATATGGTGTCCTCTAACCTATAGGTGGGACTTAATTTGCATAATTAATGGAGACAAATGCCTATCAGCTGGTAGACAAACTTGTAAACATTGCAAATATTTGCTTAATTCATGGATTGTTTTTGATTTTTGCAATAAATATGTGAAAAATACGATTTTAATAAATATTGACCGATATTTAGCAATGTAACTGCAGTAAGAAAAATTTTTTTTTTTTTTAGCATGCTAAAATAGGGCAACGAACTGACATGTAAACACCACATAGGGGGCGCCAACTCAAATACCGCGAAATTAGTGATTGTACGCGAGATTAGTGATGTCGAGTTTTAAAATTTAAAAGATCATATATAAACATATATCAAACCCGTAAATTTATATATCAACACATCTTTTAATCAAATATTAGTAAGTTTAAAAATTTTTTAAAAAAAATTCACATCAAATCCGCACCATAAAACGCACATCCGGGGTTTATTTTTGTTTACACCAGCACATTTGTGAAGGTATTTTCAACTTCGAACGCTGCGAATTTTGCCTTTGGCATACATGTCAAGTTTCCCGGATCGTCTGGGAGCCTCATGGATTTTTTGGCCATTTCCCGGACATACGGAAATTAATCAATTCTCCAGGAAATCCAGAATTCCAAGCAAATGGTTTCCTATATCAAACTAAATCCCCTATTACACACTGTGCCTGACGTAATTTATCACTCTACTGGTATATTGATGAGTTTAACAAGGTCACGCACTGATGACATTCTGCAAACAGGTGTGTACTGTGCTATTTTTATATTGTGTTAATTGGCTAGTGCTGATACTGACGTAATATGATGATAAGACAGGACCTTGTTTATTGAAGATTTAAGTGTGAAAAGATATATTTAGGGATACATCTGAATAGATTAAAGAGCCGACCTTTATTGGAGTGATGGCAATCATTACCACTGATGGCATAACTGAGAAAACAACCAGAGATAGGTTTTAATATTCTTTAAACAGCTATGATTTTGTATTTCATTTTGATGAGTAGAAAGTATTTTTCAGTATAGATTTAAAACGATAAACTAGATTTATTTCCAATCTATGTTAGCTTCTGCTCATTTGCAAAAATATCTAAAAATGTAAAAAAAAACCTGCAGATTATTCACATAAAAGAAACTCGCCAGTATAAAATTTCATCCAAATTCCAATTCCTCTGCTCAAGCGATACTGTAATAACTAAATAAAGTTACTATAAATCTATATGTTGTTTTTTTTTTGTTTACATTGCAGAATTTCTAAAATGAACCTGTCGATCTTTCATTTTGGAGACTGCTGGTAACTGTTAAAAGGAGTGCTTACAAAAGAGACACTGACCAATATATGGCAAACAGTGCAGATCATGATCAGACTGCATGGACAATCTACACTGGTTGCAAAGGCAGAATTAATCATATTCAACATGATATAGGTTAAAATATTTTAAAATGCAACTTGAGCACCTAAAAAACATTGCCCAAATCAGATCTAATCTGTTACACAGTATTATATTCAACCAAAACTTGCCTAAAAACGTTCATTGAAAAAATCTCCTGGATCCTGGAAAATTGTCCAAGGAACTTGACATGTATGCTTTGGGTACATATTTTCAAAACTATACAAGTGAAGGACTTCAGGGTTAAAAAAATACCCTAGAAAAAGCAAAAAGGGGGAAGCCCTTTCCCCCCTTTCCCTAAGAACTTGACTGATCCATCAATTAACAAGCCCTGAAGTCAAAGAATGTATTCATGTCCCAAGTGTATAAACTAAGCCCCTTTTTTTGATTTGATCTGGTGACCTATTTTTGCCCCCATGAACCCAATTTAATTTGAAAAATAAAATAAAATGACTAAATTTCAGAAAATATGTATTTAAATTTTTCCTTAATGAAACAAGCCTTTTTTGATTTGATAAAATTTTTTTAATTGACCGAACAATACCATAATCACCCCGATTAACACTCCGAACAAATTTCATTTAAGATTCTAATTGAATTAACAGTTCCTAGCTTTTTTGTTTAACCTTTTTTGATCCCACATACCATAAACAAATGTAAACCCTTAAAACAAAATTTAAATTTTACCAATTATAAGATAATATTTCCCTAAAGTCCCCTAACCGTGTTTCAAACTTTTTATATTTGATGGAAAATATTGTTTTGACTCCCAGATACCAAATTTAATCCCATTTCATCTAAAGATTACATTAAGGAAAAAGGGTCATTTCTGACCAAGGTAAATAAAATTGGGACATTTAAAATCCCCAAGAGGGGTTTAAAAAAATGTATTTTTGAATTTTAAAATAATTTTTTTCCCAAATGGAAATAAAAAATCATCCAAGATTTTTAAATTAAAGGGTAAAATTTTTTGAAAAAAACAAAATTGATTTTCTTAAGGTAAGGGCCCAAAATTTTGACCTCTAGGAGGGGAACCAGTTATTTTTTTGACCTGGACCTTTGTTTAGGCCCAGTGCCCTTATTGAAATACCCAAGATTATTGAGGGGGCTTTTGCCATTTCAAAGAATTGGCCAAAATTTAAACCTCTGGATGTTAACATCCAAATTGTTACGACAAACCAAAACAGGCGTTTTTCCCCAAAAAGCTACCTTCGCCTTGGTCGGGGGCCCAAAAAGATTGTTGTTCCAAAAGAAATGGAGACTAAAAAAAAATTTTGGATTTGGTAATTTTTTGGAAAAAAAAAAAATTGTCAATAGATTTTTTTTTTTAACTAACCCGAATGGTAACAATTGCCAAATTATTTTTAAGGTACCTTTTACATTTTAACTGAATTTCCCTATTTTTTTTGGGAAGCGAACCAGCCCAAAGGTTTCTCAAAGTCCTTCCAATCTAATAAATAGTTTTAAGACATGCCCAAGGGGGAATGGGGTTAAAATATCCCCATTGGGGGGGGGATAATGTCGGGGAAAAAACACCCTACAATTCAATTATAACATAACGTAGTGAATTAAATTTTACAATAAATATTAAAATTAAAAACTTACTAACGGTAAACTATCCAATAAGTTGAACATTTTTGATTTTCCAACTCTACTATCAGGAATTAAATGACTTAAATTTTCAGCTGAAATTTAAAAAAATTGTGAATAAACATTCCCAATTTTTCACTCAGTTTACCCTGTGCTATTGCAAGAATATTAAAATTATAAACCTGATAGCCTGTTAACACCTCATTTTCAAAAATTAAATTCTTTGCCATTTTACCCTAAACCTTGGGTGTTTAATTTTGCAATGGGTTAACTAAGGCCAGAAAGGTTTTCTCTGGCATAAATTTTAATATGATAATTTTAAATATAGACTTAATCATATGCTGGATTTGTTTAAAAAATCCAAATAATTTTTTTTGGTATTTTTGGGGGAATATTTGGGTTTTTTTTAGTACGAAAGGGGGGGGGGATTTAATTACTAAATGGGTTATTAGACATTCTGTTAAACAACTCTCCTTAAACAAAGGCCAATGCAACCTGGGATGTTTTCCAAGGCCTTTTAAAAAATCCCCTAAGTGAATCATCCCCAAATCGGGCCATTGGAAAAAAACTTTAAAAATTTTTCAAAAACCAAACCCCGAACTTAAATTTTTTTTTAAATTCTGAACTCAACCCTTTTTCCATGACCCCGGAATTCATAATTGGTCCCCTGGGTACTTGAATCCAGGAAATCTTTAAATAAACTTCTTTCCTAGAAACCCATTTGTATTAGCTTACTTTCCCAATGACACTTCAAGTTGTAACTGACCGAAAATTACGCCCGGGTAAATTATGGACTTTAAAATTAAAATAAAGTGAACGCCAGACAAACAATGAATTTGGAAGTGGATAAAAAAATTTTTTAAGCAGGAAATTTCCCAATCCCCGGGACTTATTAAAGAATAAATTTCTTATGTTAAAACATTAAAAACTAACCTTAATATTTAATGGTTTTAAATTTTATTTGTTCAAACATACCGCCGGGTAATTAGGGCCCCAAATTTTTAACCTTGAGTACAAGAAATCAATTAATTTTTCTTAAAGTAAAAGAATGCCATATTAATATTTTACCTTAGCCATACCAATACCCTAGGTTGTTATAATCAGCCCCAAAAACAAAATTGCGTCCACAGGGTTGCCTTATTTTCCAGGAAACCCCAAAATTTTCAAATTAAAAAGGCCTTCTTTTTTTTACCTGAATTAATATTTACAAAAAAATAAACCCTTCCCACAATCAAATATCCCCCCTGGCACTTATCAAGAAAACCCTTTAAAAATTTAAAAATAAACCTTAAGGCTAGATTTATTTACTTTCATTGGTCAGCTTTAAAAAAATTAACAAAGGGTAAATTTTAAGCCCCGGGATACTAATAAATAACATAATTTTGGAAAAATAAAAGAAGGCTAAGATTTAATGTTGAAATTTCATTTATTTAAAACTCTTAATTTGTTCCTTTGTTAGGGGTTTTGGCCCGCCCATTTTACAGTACTTCAAACATCTGTGGGTTACCTAAACAGGATTCCTAATTCGACTCCATTCTTGCAGTAAAATGCCAACTTCTCTGCTGAATCCCGGGTAACAGACCATTTTAACAAAGGTCTTTATCAAAGCCAAACATTTTTGCTCAACCTAGGGTCGACCCCCATGACAACTCATTTTAAATCGTCTTCATTAACTGATCTAAACGGCAGGCTATAAAATGAGTTTTGGGGGAACTCATTTGTTAAGCTTATTTATTTTGAAGGTTGAATCGAAAAATTTAAAAATGAAAGATGATATTTTTACATGGATGATAATTTCCTAATTCACTTGATCCTCCCGCACTCAACAAGCTCCTGGGTTTGGTTTGTTTCCATCATCAAACAAAAAAAACATAAGTTACAGTCCTAAGTTTTTTAAAGAAGCCAAAAGACACCGTACAGGTTTTTGGGTTCCATTGTATCATTACTGCACATCCACTATTCCATGTTTGTAATCCCAAGGATCAAAGTCTACTAAAACAACAGTAATTTTTCTTTTAGTTTAAATTTTCGGCTCAGAACTCTTAATAATTTCCAAGAAAAAATGTTTCCCTCCTAAATGAAATGAAAGTTTTTTTTTTCAAATTGGTAATTTTCATTAATTTATGTTGCCATTGTAAACCTTTGACTGTCCTTAAATAAAAACTACTTGCCAAATTTTCTAACCAGGCCAAATTTTTTGAATCCCTGGCAAGGGATTTAGGCACAAGGGTTTATCTTTTGTTGAATGTTTCTTCCTCAATTTTAATCAAACCTTTGTTCCCTAAGAAGTAATAGGATACCAATATCCCCATAGGTGATCACGTCCCTTCCAACTCCCCCTTTACTAAAGCTGTCAATTTTTTATAACTTCTTAACTGTTTCCAGGGTTATTAAATAAATACTAATATTATAAACTGACTAAACAAATGGACCATTATTTTAATGTAATTTACATTTTATTAAATTTTAGTGGTTAAAAATTTGAACAAAATTCGAATTCCTGTTCCGAATGATTTGCCCCCACAACTTAAAAATTCTTTATCATACCCCACATATGATCCTATAAATCTGGGACCATTCTAACCCCCTTTTTTTGAATTGAAAAAACACTTTCCCTTTCTGGATTACAGATTGGCCTTAAAAGTCGCATCTTTACCCCCAACTGCACAAATGGTAATTCTAAATTTTCCAAATTAACCTTTTTCATTTGAAATTTAGTAAAGTTTTACACTTTACATTCTTTTTGCAGAACATATACATTATTTTCAGTAAATTTAAATGCCACCATAAACCATTTTTTGTAACCCTTATTAAATTTAGGTTAAAGGACCTTTTTATTTGCTTGTTATAAGAATGGGGAAAAACTTAAAATAGTTTTGCCATTCAAAACATAGAAATTTTCATAAGGACCAACATATTGCCTTTATTATTGGGGGGGCTTGAGTGCCTTGCGCCGTCTCCTTCCGCACCCCTTTTTCCTGTTTCCAAAATTTTAAATAATAAAATTTATTTGCAAATTAACAAAATTTTATAAAGGAGGGTTTGGGAGCATTAATTTTTTTGACCGGTCATGCGTCCACAAATTATCATGTGGTTTGCTTCCTTCTTTTTTAAATTTTTCCCTTTTATGTTTGAAATTCTCCAAATATATATAGAAAAAAATTTCAAAGTTGGGAGATTTAACAAAACCTTTTCGGACTTCTCCTTTGTATAGCCTCATAGTAAAACAATCATAAATGCGCCGCCAGCCTCCTAATTACCTGGCCCGTTCAAATGTCACATGGCAAAATTTACCCTGGGTTTTGGGCACATTTACCAGGGTGTGTCCCCCTGACTTAAAAATTCTCCTTTTTAAATTGCGGCCAATAATAATTACAAGGCCCTTGTTCTTTGTAGCATTGCTTTTACACCTACTCCATTTTATTCATCATTAGGTTATTGGTGAATTATTAAAAAGCATTTTAGTTTTTGTCGAACCCAAAAGTATTTCCCAAACCCAACAATTTAAGGAAAAGTTGGTCAGATCATTTGGAAAAATTTTGCTAAATTCAGTTTAGTTGGGAGGGAAAATTTCCATTAACAAGGAATCATTGATTTCCCCGAAAATCAGTTAGTTTTAGAAAAGTTTGTGTTTATTTGTTATGTTATATTGAATATCTTTAATAAAAATTTTAACACTACCCCCAAACATATAAAAGCTGCTATTAATTACCAATAATTACCATTTTCAGGGTATAAATAAGGTTTTTTTACATAAACATTCTAATATTTAAAAAAAAGTTGCCCTTTTTTCATCCAACTAGAGAAAAACACAACATCAAAACAAAAATGAATTAATTTAAATTTCAGTTTACTCCAAACATCAGTATAAAGTTCGAGGGAGAGTTTTCTCCCGACATTGTTTGTTCTTCCCAAAGGAAACAATTTAATTATTTTTGCACAAAATCCTATTTTTTTTTTAATTTTGCAAAAAACCAAAAAAAATTTCCAATTCTTTATAATTTTCATCTCCCCCCAATTACATTGGAAAACCCCACTTGGTGGAAAGAGTCTTTTAGTGCCAAGGTTTGTATACTTAATTTAAATTTTTACTAGCCATGCCACAGAAAACAAAACCCCTAAATTTTTTCCAAACTCATTAAAACTTTTTCATTTTTTAGCCCGTGACAAAAATATAATAATAAAAATTCACTCTTTAGAGGGTTGGGTTTTTGTAACAAAAGCAATTACAAATATGGTAAAAAAAACAAATTTGTTTTCCGAATTTAATATAACCCGACAAAGGTGATTGAATTATAAAATGGCAATAATTTCGTCTCGAAAAGTATGTGTCCAATTTTCCCAAGATCCCATACCCGGGTTCAGATTAACCAGAAATCTACCGAAATTTTTAATGATTTTTTTTTCTTGCAAATGAAAAAAAAAAAATTGTAAATTAAACCAATCAAAAATCAATTACAAATCTATTTTGATATAAATATGAAATTTTTTAAGCCAAAAAACCCCACCAGCTAAAACGTAACAAAAAATTCCCTGTTCTAAAAACATTAAAAACATAAGCACAATGAAGTGAAATTTTATGGAAGATGAAAAATCTGAATTCGTACGCAACAAGTGCTAATTAGGGATGTTTAAAAAAAAGACATGATATAGCAGTACCGAGAAAAGCCATTAATTTTGCCAAAAATTTTCCTACAAAACAACATGCAAAACCCTCACCTTGGTTGATATTTTATCCTTATTGGTTTCACTTAAATTGTGGTCAAAGGATGAAAGTTTGCGCACAAGATTTTTTTAATTGGGAACAGAACAGCGTACGCCGAATTTTTCAGAAATTTTTAAAAGGGCCATTAAAATTTTTTTACTGGGTTTTAAAGGGGGCCCCGGCCCACAATCTATTGGTAACGGATTTAAGTTGTTGTTTTTTTTTTCCCTTTCGGGTTAGGAGGTTCCTTTCTTTTAAAAAATTGCTCGGAAAAGGCAATGGATGGTTGACAGAAATGAACAAGTTTTAACCCCTTAAAACTTGTTGTTCTGGTTTACATTTAAAAAAATAACATATAATATTTCATAAATCAAAACCCTAAAAAACAAAATTGATTAGGAATTTTAAAAGAAAGCTAGGACATTACGGGAAATGGTTTCGAACCTGCAAGTTAAAAATGGTTTTACAAACAGGAAGAATAAAATCCAAGGATTGTCATTTCCAAAAATTTAACTTTTTTCCTTTGCGTATTTTCCTCCAAACAGTAAAGTAACACATTGTTTCATAACCAAGTATTAAATTTTCAGAATTTAAGTGTCCGGTTTTAATCATAAGAGGAAATTTTTACCATTAAATTTTTTAAAGATTTTATATATTTTAAATATTAATTTTGTTTGTTCTTTATAAGAAAAGAACAATGACATAACCGTTAATGAAATTTTTTATTTTCTCAGTTTTTGCATGCATTTTAGATTAAAAAACAACATGAAAGGGAAATAGGAACAAGTTTTAAACAAAACAAAACTTTAAAAGGAATATTTAGTTTCATAATTTTTATAGTTTTGATGATAAAAAATCTCCAAAAGAGAGAGTTTCAATTAACAACTCAACTGGTAAACCAAAAGTAATTTAATAAGATTTGACCCAGCCCCAAGGGCCCAAAACACGCCCAAAGTTTAACATGTTTACAATCCATATAACTCCAACCCCAATCTCTTACAACCCTTTTTAAATCACATCTGCCTAAAGAAATTCATAAAATAAAATACATTTTTTTTAACCTATTAAATAACTTTTATAACCATTTCCACTTTTAACTTTTAAAACAATAATTAAATTCTGTTTTCTAAGCCCAAACCATCTTTTACAGCCATTTCCCGGAAAAATTTGTTTGCTTTAAAAGAAAACAATTTAAAAAAATTTTGAAAAACGGGATAAATTAAAAAACTTTTAAATTAACCTTGTGGCAGAGTCTCCCGTATTTTTTGTTTCAAAGAATAAAAATTTATGAGAACTTTTGTTTGCCTTGGGCAACCTGAAAAAAAAATTCTTGTCAAAACAGGGGTAAGGGCTTGAATAGGGGTGTAAATTATTCCCTTTACCCAAAATTTTTAAAAACCCCAAACAAATAACCAGGGGGTTTTAAAATGGCTATTTATATTGTAAGAGCCCTTATGGTTATTAAAGATTGGGCAAAACCATCAAAAAATTCGCCCTACATGGTTTAATGATAGAAATGGATAATAAAATCTCTTGACAAACATGGCTGGGTGGTATTTGGGATTTCCATTTGTCCTTCAAAATCCAAATTTCTCAAATCAGTAATGGCCCCCCCTGGGTGACTTTTTGGTTACAAGAAAAAAAGTTAATAAATTTTTTTTCAAAAATAAATTTATTTTTTGGTTGGTTTTTTTTCAAAAATTTTAAGTTAATTTAAAAGATGCTTGGTTATAATGACTAAAAAAAAAATTTAAAATCTTTAAAAACCATGCTCTTATGCATTGTTAGTAGGTTAAAAACCCGCCCCTTTCCCATTAAATTAGTTAAATTAAAAAACACAAACACACTACCATTTTAAACAAAAATAAACTGAAAAAGTGTAAAATTTTATTGAAAATTGATGTTCCTTGCCCTGATACAATTTAAATTTGTATTACACTGCAAACAGATTAAACCGCTATTTTTTTCCTGGGGACTAATTTCTATTTTTATATCATCCAAAAAAATACAATTACTATAGGAATAAATTCCAATGTTTAGTTAAAATTTGGAATAATAAAGGAAAACTCTTTGAAAATGGATTTTTAAAAATCTTATTTCAATATGAAAATTAAACAAGTACCATTGCTTTTATTGCAATTTTGTTTTTTTGATCTTTCATAAGATTATTACCATAAGAAAAACAAATTTTGGGGAAAACCCTCTCAAATAAAAGTTCAAGATACTATTAAGAAACCCACCGTCCAAAATCTGCCTTTAGACCTGACACCAAATCAGTGATTTCATCCTATTTCCACAGTGGTATTCAACCCTTAATTTTATTAAACACCCCTAAATTGATATTAAAAAATATTGGGCAGCATAATAGAACAATAACGGCAAAGGGAAAAAATTCCATTAATATCATGAACCAACTAAATTAAAACAAAAGGCAATTGTAAAAACCCCTAAAGTTCCCAAACTGTAAGTCATTTATAACTACTTTGATTATCTAAAATTCCCAAAGAAAGAAATTACAAATGTATCAATTCCCTAACAGGGATTATTTAAGGTACCTGAATGAACTTAACTTTTGCTTAAGTTTTTAATATCCCATCTGGTATTAAAACACACAACTGAAGCAGCAACCCCAAACTTTCTCAAATGAAAAATAAATTATTAAATAATTCCAGTTTGGGAAAAATATACATTTACCAATTCTTTTCTTTAATACCTTACTAGGGGTGTAATTATGGGGTTTTGCCAAGTTCCATGCGTTTATACCCAAAAAAAGGGAACAAATTTAATTTTTGGGATCAGGGCCGAATTTTAAAATATGTTATAAATTAACGAGGTTTTTATTTGAAAAATTGTTTCGTCAGGGTTTAAAAGTCAATAGTAAATTATTATGTGTTTGATATCTGTTTGGACAAGAAAAAATTTTTTAAAATTTTTTCAATCATAATTTCAGGGAAAAATTGTTTATATGCTAATCATAGTATTCAATCCTTACTAAAACGCAAAATGAACCTTTAAGACTGATTTTAAACATTTACTTTCATTGACCTGAAAAATTTTTCAAACCTGAAAATATTAAAAATGTAGAAAAATATCCAATAAGGTAGTGCATGCAACATATTTTTGTATGGCAATAAATATTATATTCTCTTTTAATGGGTATAAGTTAAAACCTTTTACCTAATTGTAATGGTCCCGTATAATGTCTTTTAAAAAATTTAAAATTTTGTCCCAGTACAAAGGGTTATGTATTAAAATTTAGAACCAAAAAAGGGTCCCAAAAGGGACACATGACAGGGAAGATGGAATACATCAAAAATTAAATACCTTGAAAATTCGTTGGTTTTAACTATTGCACTGACAAAAAGTTTACTATAACCCCCTGGATTTCAAGGGGGGTTTTGATCCCCTTAAACCCTTGATTGTTTAAAAAAAGAACTGTAATTTTAAAATCATAACAGACAGGTTTTAAAACATAAACCCTGATTATAATCCACAATAGTCAAAGACAATAAAAAGTCAAAAAAACTCCTTCATACCCTTTGGAACAATAAACCCGTTAACATTTTTCCCCACATGGCCCTTGTGGTTAATAAGAACAGTCTGACTTTCCATCAGGCTTTTTACCTTTTTCCAACAGAATTATTTACCCTTTCCTCCTTCCACAGGTTGCCTGAAGTACCTGGGGGACAAAGGGAAATGGTACCTCTGAAAAATGTACCCAATTTGGGAAAATCCAATTAAAATTAAAAAAGTAAGGTTTGTAAAAATTTACAATTAAGCATATCCACTTGTTCTGATGGACTCTCAATTTGGATAGACATCTAAAAATAGTTTTAAACCATGGGGGTGATTCCTGAAAGAAAATTTAGTTAGCTAAACCAATCCATAAAATACTTATAAACTAATCCCCTTTTGTCCTTTCCCTTTTCTTAAACAATCAAAATTGACTGGTCATAATTTTTGTTACCCCCTTCTCCCGTAGTAACGCGGTGGGATCCGGGGGTTTAATTGATCCCGGGTCATGTTTTGATTAGTAAACAGTAGTTACAAAGTTTCCTTGTTCTATCAGTTTGGGACAAGCAGCAGGGTTTGATTGGGCAAACCGGACCACGGAGTTTAATCCGCCATAGTAAATAGTTGAAAAACAGGTTCCCAAAACCCTGAAATTTTCAGTTTCAAAATTTCAGAATTAAATCTTTTAACCGGTTTACCAAACCAAAATATACTAATCTAGTTCAGAAAAACCATTCTGTTTAAAGGAAATAAAAAAGCCCTATTTGTTTTCATAAAAGGATTTTATAGGGGTAAATGCTGTATTAAAAATTTTTTCCTAAAAATGAAAGTTTATATTTTTATATTTTCCAAAAGGAAAAAACCTTTGAATTTTTTTGTTCTGAAAATTCAACTTTAAACAGTTTTTTTATTTCAAATTTTCCTCAATTTCCTGGAAAAATATTTCATTGATTCAATTTGCCCCCTGGAAATAGGGGGAATATTTGACGTTAAATCTGGGTCCTCCCCCCCCCACTTACCAGACATCTGGCCCCGTTTTAGGATCACATTTCCTTGAAAAATTTCCCCAAAACAAGGCACAAGTAACTACACCTTGGGGGCCCCTTTAAAACAAAATGTTCCCCAGACCCAGCCTTATCACAAAACTTTTTAAACCCGAAGCAAGACTAAGTATTGGGTTAAACATTGGCCAGTGGTCTAAAGTTTTTAAATCATGTTGTCAATAATAATATCTTTTTTTAAAGATTAAAAATTTCCTAAAACCATAAAAAGCAAATTTACAGTACATTGAGTGGAAATCATATATAATTGTCAAACCCAATGGGTCAAAATACCCCCCATACGATTTTCATAAAAATAAAATTTTTAAAAATTAAACAGAACCAATTGATATTTAAATAAATTCCTATCAACCTCACTTTTCAAAAATTGTCAAAATTAAGGAGATTTGATTTTTAAAAAAAATATAAAAATCTTTTTTGATAAAAAGAAGTATTAAATTTACAATTCAACCTATAAATACAAAGGCAAAAAGGGTAACAAAATTTGAGCTAGCTCAAATTACTTTCCATAAATATTTAAAAGTTTAAAATTTAAAAATCTAGAAAGTATTTTAAAGTTATGGGCTCCAAATTTTTAAAAAACATGACCCCTGGGGGAAGGCCCCAAGGGGGGCATGTTTTATAAAAATTTAAAAACTAAAACAAAAAGACAGTATTTTAAGTTAGCAGCCCAGTTGCCTTAAGAAATTTGGGGCATAAACAGGGGGTTGCAAAGGCAGGTTCAATGTAAAGAAAATCTTTAAAAAAATTTTAAAAAAACAGAAAGGGCCCAGATTAGTTTTGGAACATGAGCCATTTCTTTTACAAGTTTATCAAATCACCCCGGTTGACCCTGCCCCACTTAGATTTTACCAAAAAAAACATCCCTTTAACCCAAAAAAAACCCGAAAATGTAAAATGGTTCCAACAAAAAAGTTTCAAACTGTTCTAAAAAACAATAAAAATTTTATAAATTCTTTTTTTTGGTTTCTAAACTAATTAAGCTTTTAAAGGGGCAAAATGGTGAACTTTCCAACTTTTATAATGGTTTGATGAAGAAAAAGGTCTTTTCCCGGAATATCAAGGTATGTGTGGGACCTGGGTAAACCACTGAAACCCTTATTAACCGCAAAACTTTCCCATGAAGAATTCAATTTGCAAAATTTTTAAAACCTAAAGCTTATATCAATGATTTCAATCATGACTAACCAACTCCCTTTTAAAAGGCCTCTTATGTTCTTTTTACAGTGAAAGTAATTCGTGCCAAAAGGATAATTATTTGGATTTTTCCCAAGGCCGAATTTTCAAAATAAAAATAAAAAATTGACCGATGTTAATCCTCCCACCCCCATGAAAGTGGTTCAAAACTAGTATGACATCGATTAAATTTTTCAAATTTATGACATTAGTGGGGGCCTAAAGTTTTTGGGGGGCACATTTGGGACCCAGAATCTAAGAAAATTCTAATTTTTCTTTGGATAAATAAGTAAATGCTAGTCCCATTGGCAGTATCATCACTGTGGTGTCTCTTGCTAAAACAATTTTTGCTACTTATTTTCAACTTAAGTTTGTAAATGTGACTTTATAAAATTGTTTGGCAAGCATAATGTGTTCGTAATCACATGAAAATTTTTGTTTGACCACTTCAAAATGATGTTGGGCCACTTTAGTGTTACTGACATTGCCTTAGAAACTATAAATAGATCTGACATGTTTATATTTTGAAATCTGTGATTGAAGTATACTCACATTCAGTGTAATCTAATCTGTCTTGTATTTTAAACTATAGGAAAATACAGTAAGAAATGTAGATATTAAGGCATTTTTCCAGATTCTTTTTAACACCCCTCTTACATAGTGGGCACATACATGCCATATCTCCCGCCGGGAGCCTTTTTCTCCCGTATTTTCAGTATATATCCCGGTCTCCAGCCGGGACATGAAAAACTCCCGTAAAAAATAATAATAAAAAAATTATGTCGAAAAATCGTATCTCGGACCCAATGTAGACCTTTAAAAATGCTTAAAATGCAGTATCGAGTAGCCCGGAAATACTCTCCAAACATTATTTTGATGGTTATCTATAATCCCTAGCTTGTTTATCGAGGGAACACGCCTGAGGCATTAATTATCTTACCACCTACTGTTACCATCTCCAAACAATTAACCATTTAATCTTACCTGTAGGCAAATGTAAACATGTTCATGGGAGATTTTAGACCGATTTAATACCATCAAAGTCGCTGGTTTGTAGTTTTCAAAACAATATGTAAATCAGTCTTAAAATTACGTCATTTTACCGCCACCTGCAAAAGTGTACAGTACTTTCGTTTTCGCTGCCCTCAATATTTATCGAGCCATCAGAGGATGAGACAGATTAGTGCTAACATCGAGTTTCTGCTTCTCAATTTAAATACTTGCACAACATGCAAAAAATCAATTACAATTTAACAAAAATTGGCGAGTAAATGCCGGACTACACAGAATTTCGGACAGACATGAATTCGGATAAGTGAATTTTACAGGGTTTTTTCTAGCTAATTTGGGAACATAGCCTATACCCCCAAAATTGGGAATTTTGATGCGTAAATGTTCCAAATTTGGAAATATTTAGTACCATAGGATAAAGTAAGGATGTGTTTAAAGACATTTCTCATACACTTATTTCACATTTTAGAACATCTTTAACATACTTCCATTACAAAATTATCCATAATTTGGTCAGCTTTTGTGCAATTTTGATGATTTTTTTTTCAAAATGTAGATTGGGAATTTTTGCACTCATTTTGGAAAAAACATACTTTTGGCATTTATATGCCAAATAAGGAGGCGAAAAAACCTTTTTATGAATAATCTGTCAGTCCATATACCCAAGAATTGACTGCCATTCCTTTGAATAATTGTCATGTTGTAATAATAACAGGAAAGAATTCCATTTAAATACATGATGATTTTATCAAATTGACACGAGCATAAGAAATTTCATTTTTAACAACTCATTCTGAAAATGACGTTGACATGTTTCTCTGCAAGACCCAGGTCGTAGCTCAAAGTCAAGTCACACTAGACGTTAAAGATAGTGCATTGATGGGCGTGTCCGTCCATATCTTTGTCATCGATGGATGGATTTCAAATACTTGGCATGAATGTGTCCGCAGTAAGACGACATGTTGCACGCAAGACCCAGGTCCCTAGCTCAAAGGTCAAGTCACACTTAGACGTTAAAGGATAGTGCATTGATGGGCGTGTCCGGTCATATCTTTGTCATCCATGATGGATTTTCAAATAACTGCATGAATTGTACCAAGTAAGACGACGTGTCCGCGCAGACCCAGGCCCGTAGCTCAAAGGTCAAGGTCACACTTAACGTTAAAGGTCATTTTCATGATAGTGCATTGATGGGCGTGTCCGGTCCATATCTTTGTCATTCATGCATGATTTTAAAATAACTACGCATGAAATGTGGCACAGTAAGACGACGTGTCGCGCGCAAGACCAGCTCCGCAGGTCAAAGTCCTAAACTCTAACATCGGCCATAACTATTCATTCAAAGTGCCATCGGGGGCATGTGTCATCCTATGGAGACAGCTCTTGTTGGCATTGGGAATATAGCCAAATAACGGCTATAAAAACGGCCGAAAAAAATCCCTGTTTTATGAAATAAATTGCAGTCCATACTACCCGAAGAATTGACTGCCATTCCTTTGTGATATAATTGTCATGTTGTAATAATTAACAGGAGAAGAATTCCCAGTTTAAATACATGTAGTTTTAATCTAAATATGGACA
This sequence comes from Mercenaria mercenaria, assembly GCF_021730395.1. Lineage (NCBI taxonomy): Eukaryota > Metazoa > Mollusca > Bivalvia > Venerida > Veneridae > Mercenaria > Mercenaria mercenaria. The sequence goes on from NC_069362.1 coordinate 50,000,202, forward strand.
ATCGAGCAAAAGAAGGACTTTCTTTTTTTTTTAACAACTTCATTTCTGAAAAAAAAATGACTACCCTTAAAAGACTGTTTTGACATGATATCTCCGCAATCTTTTGAGTATTGTATGCTTTAACATGTCAAAAAGATCACTCTCCCCAGATGCAAAAGCATCAACACATAAAGCAGAAACAAAGTTCCTGGTTCAATCTTTCATGGTATTCTGAATTTTCTTTGATTAAGTAAAGTGCTATAAGTAATAATCATGCATTCTATACACAACTGTTGGCTCCACTCATCAATTCAATATAGAATACTTGATGATTTTTTCATAAAAACGGCTATTTAGCGCGTAAAAAATGAGCAAATAAAAGTCTCCCTTATTTTTACCCAAATCTCCCTTAAAAAATGCCATGTTGAGACAAATCTCCCTTATTGACCGTCTGAAAATATGGCATGTATGAGTGGGCAGGTGTTCATTTTACCCTTTTAGTCACAAGAAATTTATGTGCAGACATTTGTGTTTTGCAGGGAAAATGCCATATATGGACATTGACTGGGGGTAGAAGAGAAGAGCCAACACAACTACATCCAAAATCAGATATAACAGTTAGCAACAGATACGCCCTCAAATGTCTGTTTAGTCCAGATTCTACGTAAGTTGCTATGTCATTTTTACATGCCAGTCATACACTGTGTAATGCTACGGTAAAGTTAGTCTTTCCACATAAACTTTTCAGATCAAGTCCATTTTTGTTAAAACAAATATTCCTCATACAGTTTGTATGAAACTATATGTCACAATATATATCTTAACAATTACTAGACAGTGTTTATGAGCTTGTTAGCAGTTTCAGCCAATAAGAACAAAAAGTATGGCTCCAAAGACAGAGTAGTTATGGTAATTGACTTATAACCACTTGCTCCTTGCTACATGCAGTGGATTTGAAACCCATTTGGGATTGAGAATGGTTTCTTTTGAAAAATTTGCATAGAGAGTTACCTGGAGTTCCGTTTTCATTAAAACTGAAAAGTCAGTGTATGAGATAAATTAGGTCTAGTTGACAAAACAAAGTATGCAGACTAACACAGTAGGACAACTGCTTTTAAATGTCAGAAAATTAGCAATATATATGATTTGTTTGCCTGCCTAAATATTTAGATTTAGGAAGTTATCGACAGCTTTGTACTCTGTTCCTGGTACAGAGCACTTGTAAGCTAATCATCAATATGATAATCTTGTTTGCGTCCCTCTTCATTCTAAAGTTTTTTAAAGACACCTTACTGGTGAAATGCGTAGTAACCTAGTCCATATAATACAGGTTATTAGCAACAACCCTAGCAGACAATTCAGCAAAAATCTGGAAAACAGCCGATCTGACGTTACATACAGAACTGAAAGAAAATTCTCAGAGATGGGTGTGGGATTGTGCATTCAGTGGAGACTCACAATATATCATCACAGGTGGGCAATTATTCTTTATATTTTAGAGATGAAAGATACAGATAGACGAGTATTAGGAGCTGTTTAAACTTTCCTTTTAAACTTAATTTACAACATGAAGGTTGTAATAACCTCCCCAGCATGAGCTTTAGTTGGCCAATTTGATCCTGTTTACTATACCTAGCTGTTTGCCAGTGGTTGTAACAATAGTTGGATGCAACAATGTAAATTATTTGGTGCCTGGACAGGTAAAGTTCACTGAACTATGATCTGTTTGTTTTACAGCATCGTCAGATAATATGGCACGGTTGTGGAGTGTGGATACCGGGGAAGTTAAGAAGGAGTACAGTGGTCATCAGAAAGCTGTGGTCTGTCTAGCATTCAGGGACGAGTCTATACAGTGACCATAAGTAAACTGTTACAGTAGTGTTTCATAGGGTTTTGTTGCAATATTGTGTAGGACATAAGAACACATGTTCATAAAATGAGAAAAACATGGAGTTAAAACAGTGATTAGATACTGTGATATAAAGAACTGTTAATGCTTGGATTTTAGTTGTGGTCAGTATAGTGGTAGTGTAATTTTACACGCTCACAAAAAAATGCCTGTTTTATTGGCTTCTGTTCCCAGATGGAATTTTAACAAAGTACATTTATGTACATAATTTATTAAAAGTTATACGAGGCATGATGGTGCGGCAAGTAGGGTACACATACCAGAGTTTTTACAATGTGTGTATTTTAAACATATGTGCAGCTTGCTTTTTGAATAGAACTGATCGGATTATTTTCACTGAAGAGATAATACTAGTCAAGTTGGTATAATCTACATGCATGGGTTTGATTTCTTGATATGGAATCAGAGTTGTTTTAAAGATATGATAAAGTCTTGTTCAATGCCGCGTATTAATTTTCATGCAATATTGCTAAAACAAGTATGATCTGATGCATGTAAGGAATTGCATTCTTCAGATGTCTAAGCAGGAGCTTAGGTTCCAAGGTTATGGTATTAGTATCAAGAGCAATCCAATAATGCTGTTGGATATTATCCAGACCGAGCTTGGAACAGATTGATCAGGCGCAGAAGTTATGACAAGATTCAATAGAAAGTTGTGGTATCTTGGACCTATTTCAAAGGTTATGTAACTGAGTATGGAGACCAGTCTTCGAATGAAGTCTTGCTACTATTGTACAACTTCAAGTTTGTGTTTAATATTAAAGAGAATTTCTACAGTTTTTTTCCTTTCATAGAATTTTTTTCAAATTTACATTATATGATAGGAAAATTTATGCTGAAAACAATGAACAAATAAAAACAATAGGTCACCAGGCTCGTTTTTGTGAAAAATTGTTTTGAATACACCCACTGTTGCTGAAACTGCCAGCGATTTTTCAACATTTTCTGCTTTTTAGCTCACCTGAGCCAAAGGCTCATGGTGAGCTATTGTGACCGCTCAATGTCCGTCGTGCGGTGTGCGTCGTGCGTTATGTCATGTGTCCGTCAACATTTCTAAAAAAATCTTCTTGAAAACCACTGGGCAGAATTACACCAAACTTCACAGGAATGATTCTTGGGTGACCCCCTTTCAAAATTGTTCAAGAAATTGAATTCCATGCAGAACTCTGGTTGCCATGGCAACCGAAAGGAAAAACTTTAAAAATCTTCTGGTCTAAAACCACAGGGCCTAGGGCTTTGATAGCTGGTGTGTAGCATCATCTAGTGGTCCTCGACCAAAATTGTTCAAATTATCCTCCTAGGATCAAATATGGCCCTGCCCCGAGGGTCCCAAGTTTAACATAGACTTATATAGGTAAAAAAGTTTAAAAATCTTCTTGTCTGAAACCACAACACATAGACCTTTGATATTTGGTTTGTAGCATTGTCTGATGGTCCTCAACCAAAATTCTTGGGTGAAAAGAGGCCCTGCCCTGGGGGTCCCAAGTTTTATATAGACTTATATAGGAAAAAGCTTTAAAAATCTTCTTGTCTGAAACCATATGACCTAGGCTTTTGATATTTGGTATGATGCATTGTCTAGTAGTCCTCTACCAAAATTGTTCAAAGTATGCCCCTGGGGTTAAAAGAGGCCCCGCCCTGGGGTCACTTAGTTATTATGTGAGTTATATAAAAATCATCTGATCCTATTTCCAAGACTGTTTAATTATAATTACCTGATGACCCCAAGTAATATGATGTCACTTGACTGTGACCTTGACCTACTGACCTACTTTCTTGTTTTTTAAGATACAGCCTTGAAATTTTGATGACAAACACAGTTTTTGCACACAAATCGTAAAACTGAATTTCATTGACCATGAATGTGACCTACTGACTTTCTTAATAATTTATCATCAGTTTGACATTTGAAACATGTAGCTTATATTACTCAGGTGAGTGATCCAGGGTCATCATGACCCTCTTGTTTTTACTTTTGTGATCGCCCTGTGTCCGTGGTCAACAATTTGACTGTTAACAGTCGAGGTCACAATTTTGGCCCCTACTCAATAAAACTTGGTCAGAATGTTACTCTCAATAAAATCTTGGACAAGTTCCATATTGGGTCAAAAACTAGGTCACCAGGTCAGATCAAAGGAAAAGCTTGTTAAGACTCTAGAGGTCTAAATTTTGGCCCAATCTGAAACTTGGTCAGAATGTTACTCTCAATAAAATCTTGGGCAAGTTCAATATTGAGTTATTTGGGGTTAAAAACTAGGTCACCAGGTCAAATCTAAGGAAAAACTTGTTTACACTCTAGAGGCCACATTTATGACTGTATCTACATGAAACTTGGTCAGAATGTTTGTCTTGATGATCTTTAGGTCAAGTTTGAATTTGGGTCATGTGGGGTCAAAACTAGGTCAAATCAAAGGAAAAGCTTGTTAACACTCTAGAGGCCACATTTATGACTGTATTTTAATGAAGCTCAGTCAGAATGTTAATCTTGATGATCTTTAGGTCAAGTTCGAATCTAAGTCATGTGAGGTCAATAACTAGGTCACCAGGTCAAATCAAAGGAAAAGCTAGTTAACACTCTAGAGACCACATTTATGACCATATCTTAATGAAACGTGATCAGAATATTAATCTTGATGATCTTTAGGTCAGATTCTAATCTGGGTCAGGTGGGGTAAAAAACTAGATCATCGGGTCAAATCAAATACAAAGCTTGTTTATGCTCGACTATTTCGATGCTGGATAGTGAAACTGGGCACATCTGAGGAAGCTGAGGCTGTCACTGGAGTGTGTAATGACTCCAATGGTTGAGGAAAATCTTGCACAACAGCTTGAGTCTGTTCAAAAATACTAAGTAATAAGAGAGATAAAGATAAAGTGTATCAAAACACTAAATAAGTATAATTCTGAGCATAAAAGGGGGCATAATTCATGAAATTTTGGAGCAAGAGTTAAGAACCTTGTGTCATATGATGTGGAAGATTTACTTCAAGTTTGAATCAAATCCATTTAGTAATAACTGAGATACAGTGAAAATGCATCAAAAATTTAACCTGAAATTCTAAGTAAAAGGGGGCATAATTCATGAAAAATTGGTGCCAGAGTTATGCACCTTTTGTCATATGATGTTGGTGATGATGTGGAGCAACTATTTCAAGTTTGAATCAAATCCATTCAGTAATAACCGAGATAGAGTGAAAGTGCATCAAAACTTTAACCTGAAAGTGCAAGTCAAAACGGGGAATAATTCATGAAATATTGTCGCAAGAGTTATGGCCCTTGTGCCATATGATGTGAGTGATGATGATGAACATTTGTTTTAAGTTTGAATCAAATCCATTTGGAAATAACAGAGATAGAGTGAAAGTGCAACTGAAGTTCAGTGTAAAAATGGGGAATAAATCGTGACAATTTTGTGCCAGAGCTATGAACCCTGTGTCATATGATGTGGGTGATGATGTGGAACAACTATTTTAAGTCTGAATCAAATTCATTTAGTCATAACTGAGATAGAGTGAAAGTGCACCAAAACATTAACCTGAAATTTCAATTGAAAATGGGGCATAATTCAACAAGAACAAGAACTGTCCGTAAGACAGCCAGTGATCAACTATTCAAAACGTTGTCCTAGAAGCGGGAATATTAACTTAAATGTTAAAATATCTATAGAGTTTCAATCCAGTATCTGCATTAGGTTTGGAGATGGTGACTTGTATGCAAAACTTTAGCCAGAAGTTTTAAGTTCGAACAAGAGTGCCAGAATGTCACAATATACGCCCGTCACAGCAAATTTCTTTACTCTAGCTGCTGTATTGCAAATGAATTTTAATTTTGTGGTTGTTTAGTAATCACTGTAAGTCTTTTGTTTTCCTAAGTCCACAAAAAAAATTCCTTACCAGGTAGAGAGACCTTAAAATACACCTAAAATTTGAAAGTAACATCTATGTTGTACCACAGAAAAGTGGTCTTGGTTTTTCCCTATGGTCAATTATAAAAAAGTTACAATTTAAGTTATTTATAGTAACAACTAAGGAAAGTTAATCTTAAAAAAAAAAAAAAAAAAAAAAAAATCCAAAAAAAGTAAGTCCACACAAAAGTCTTCACCAGGTAGAGATTGGTCAAAATACACCTCAAAATTGGATGTAGCATGCATGTTGTACTACAGAAAAGTGGTCTTGATTTTTCCCTACGACTACTAATGACGAAGTTACAATATAAGCTATTTATAGTAACAACAAAGGGAAGAAATTCTAAAGAAAGGATCTGTGCATGACACTTTCTCTCATGATGGTGTATAATTGTGCCAAATTACATCAAAATCCCTCTATGCATGAAGAAGAAATGCTTCGGACAAAGTCATTCTTGCATCTGACCTTTGGCCTCTAAGTGTGACCTTGACCTTTGACCTAGGGACCTGGTTCTTGCGCATGACACTCCGCCTCGTGGTGGTGAACATTTGTGCAAAGTTATATCAAAATCCCTCTATGCATGAAGAAGAAATGCTCCGGACAAGGTTTTCATTCTTGTATCCTTTGACCTCTAAGTGTGACCTTGACCTTAGACCAAGGGACCTGGTTCTTGCGCATGACACTCCGCCTCGTGGTGGTGAACATTTGTGCCAAGTTATATCAAAATTCCTCCAAGCATGAAGAAGATATGCTCCGGACAAAGTTTTCTTTCTTGTATCCTTTGACCTCTAAGTGTGACCTTGACCTTAGACCTAGGGACCTGGTTCTTGCGCATGACACTCCGTCTCATGATGATGAACAATTGTGCCAACTTTCATCAAAATCCCTCCATGCATGAAGAAGATATGCTCTGGACAAAGTCATTCTTGAATTTGACCTTTGACCTCTAAGTGTGACCTTGACCTTAGACCTAGGGACCTGGTTTTTGCGCATGACACTCCGTCTCATGATGGTGAACAACTGTGCCAAGTTTCATCAAAATCCCTTCATGCATGTAGAAGATATGCTCCGGACAAAGTCTGTGGACGCCGCCCGCCGGCCATCCCGCCCGCCCGCCAGGGGCGTTCCCATAATACGTTCCTGTTTTTCAAACGGGCGTATAAAAAGGACATGATTTGGCCAAAACATACATGTCAGAGTTATAGGACTTGATGCAAACAACTAGTTTTATAACTCCAAAGACAAGTGAAGTTTCGATTTAATATCTGCATTTGTTTTGCAGATAGTAACTTGCACGCAAAACTTTAACCAGAATTTTCTGTGTCCAAAAGGATGCATAGTTTGCCCAAAATACATGTCAAAGTTATGGGACTTCACCCAGTGTGGTTGGTAATTGATCTAGAAAAAGAAACAAGAGAGCCATAATGGCCCTATATCGCTCACCTGTTATCATTGCACTTACGGACAAGAAGGTCAAAAAATCCTAATCAAGATGAATCGAAAGAATTATGAGAAAATATTGTTGAAATTTTCTTAAAGACACTTCAAATAAAATTATTTTCAAATCAGGCTAGTAGTTTCATGCTCAGAGGATTACATCAGAGGAGGATAGGAGCAAAATTTTGACTGATGAAGCCCAAAGGACAGGAACAACAAAGGAAAGAAATTTAACCAACAAGAAAAAAAATTACAAGGTACAGATATGTCAAAATACACCTAAAAATTATTGGTACCATCCATGTTGTACCACAGAAAAGTGGTCTTGGCTTCTCCCTACGGCCAATAAAAAAAAAGTTACTAAATAAGCTATTTATAGTAACATAAAAGGGAGGTAATTAAAAACTAGAATTGTGCCCACGGGACACGGTTGCCCCAACTACATGACATTAAAATGAAATTTTTTTCCTAGGTCAGGGGCCATAACTCCTACAATACTGAATGAATCCGGACGCGAAACCCCGCACAACTGCACCATGCTGACCAACATTCCTGTAAACTTTAGGCCTAGTCAAATAAACTTTCGGGATATGCGGCAACGCCAACATATAAAATGACAATTTTTTACCTAAGTCAGGGCCATAACTCCTACAATACTGAATGAATCCGGACGCGAAACCCCCGGTGCACAACTGCACATGCTGACCAACATTCCTGTAAACTTTGGTGACTCTAGGTCAAATACTTTCGGAGATATGCGCAACGCAACATTAAAATGACCAATTTTTAACTAAGTCAGGGGCCATAACTCCTACACGACTGAATGAATCCGGACACGAAACCCCAGGTGCATAACTGCACATGCTGACCAACATTCCTGTAAACTTTGGTGACTCTAGGTCAAATACTTTTGGAGCTATGCGCAATGCAACATTAAAATGACAAATTTTTAACTAAGTCAGGGGCCATAACTCCAACACGACTAAATGAATCTGGACACGAAACCCCAGGTGCACAACTGCACATGCTGACCAACATTCCTGTAAACTTAGGTGACTCTAGGTCAAATACTTTTGAGTTACGCACGACACAACATTAAAATGACCAATTTTTAACTAAGTCAGGGGCCATAACTCCTACACGACTGAATGAATCTGAACGTGAAACCCAAGGTGCACAACTGCACATGCTGACCAATATTCCTGTAAACTTTGGTGACTCTAGGTAAAATACTTTTGGAGCTATGCATGACACAACATTACAAAAGCTGTCAGTGGACAGCGTGCTCGACTATTCTCAGTTCTTGATAGTATAATATAAGCAACGAGTAAAACTTATATATATAAGCATATTCTTAGTCGAAAAGGGGCCATAATTCAGTCAAAATGCTTGATAGAGTTGCCTCCTCCTTTTTACAGACTGGTGTCATGATGGTAAACAAGTATGCAAAATATGAAAGCAATATCTCGATGGACTCTGAAAATATTTGGGGTGGTACGCAAACTTTAACATTTATTCTAAGTCAAAAAGATGCCATAATTGAGTAAAAATGCTTGATAGAGTTGCCTCCTCCTTTTTACAGACTGGGGTCATGATGGTCAACATGTATGCAAAATATGAAAGCAATATCTCAATGGACTTTGAAAATATTTGGGGTGGTACGCAAACTTTTAACATTTGTGTGACGCCGACGCCGGGGCGAGTAGGATAGCTCCCCTATTCTTCGAATAGTTGAGCTAAAAATGACCAAATTTTTTACTAAGTCAGGGGCCATAACTCCTACCGGACTGGATGAATCCGAATGCGAAACCCCAGGTGCACAACTACACATGCTGACCAACATTCCTGTAAAGTTTTGTGACTCTTCGTCATACTTTTGGAGCTAGGCACGACACAACATTCTCGGAAGGACGGACAAGGGCAAATCTATATCCCCCCCTAAAGTGGGGGCATAAAAATTATTGTAAGTGAACAAAAGAAAGATCTACCAAATAAAAACAAGAGCATTGCAATGCAACGCAAATGCAGAGCAATATACACACAAAACAAAGCTGCTATTGTGCAGACATGGTCAAAATAGCTGATTTTGGCCCTTTCAGAGGCCATAACTCTGGAACCCATTATGGGATCTGGCCAGTTCAAGAAAGGAACCAAGATTTTATGGTGACACAAGTTGTGTGCAAGTTTGATTAAATTCAAATCATAAATGAAGCTGCTATTGTGCAGACAAGGTCAAAATAGCTAATTCTGGCCCTATCAGGGGCCATAACACTGGAACCCAAAATGGAATCTGGCCAGTTCAACAAAGGAACCAAGATCTTGGAGTGATACAAGTTGTGTGCAAGTTTGGTTAAAATAGCTCTTTTGGCCCTTTCAGGGGCCATGACTCTGGAGCCTATTATGGGATCTGACTGGTTCAAGAAAGGAACTGATATCTTATAGTGACACAAGTTTTGTGCAAGTTTGATTAAATTCAAATCATAAAAGCAGGATGGATTAATGTTTCTTGCTGTACAGAGTCAGCTTATGATGGTGAACAAGTGTTGCAAGTTTTAAAGCATAGCTTTGATAGTTTTTGAGAAAAGCTGACCTAAACATAAAACTTAACCAAGAAAACTCATATTTTCTAAGTACAAAAGGGGCCATAAATCTTGCAAAAAGCAGGATAGGGTTATGTTTCATGATGTACAGGGTCAGCTTATGATTGTGAACAAGTGTTGCAAGTTTCAAAGCAATAGCTTTGAGAGTTTAGGAGAAAAGCTGACCTAAACATAAAACTTAACCAGGCCACGCTGATGCCGATGCCAATCAAGTGATGACAATAACCCTTTTTTTCCAAAAAATCTGATGAGCTCAAAAGAGAAGGTGTAAAAAACCTTTAAGCAAGCAGGGGATGCCGACGCCAACGCCAGGGTGAGTAGGATAGCTCTCCATATACTTTGTATACATTTAGCCAACTAAATTTAAAATCTCTTCATGGATGGCAGCATTATGGACAGGACACAAAAAAGACCCTATTAACCTTTGACCTCAGTATGACCTTGACCTTGGAGCTGGGGGGTCTGAGTCTTGCGTATGACACATCATATTACGGTGAACATTTTAGCCAAGTTATTTCAAAATCCCTTCATGGATGGCAGAGTTATGGACTGGACACAAGACAGACCCTGTTAACCTTTGACCTCTAAGTGTGATCTTGACCTTGGAGTTATGGACCAGGCGCAAAGTATGACAACGGACAGAAGGAAGGATGGATGGACGCAGCCTATTTCTATGTACCCCTTTTTTTCTTCGAAAAAAGGCTGGAGACAATAATTTCATGCTAGAATTTTAGACAGCATAAAGCAGAGCTATCGGCTACAAGTGTATTATACACCTACTATTCTTTGTGCAAGAGGATGCATACAAATCAAATACAAATATTTATTTATTTTTTTATTAATCTGCACAATTATAAAAGATATTGTAAAGGTAATACAAATGCAACAAAACATAATACAGTGGTGATATTTGCAAGATTATTTACAATTATTTTCAGAAACTATGATAAACATGAACAATTCATACTCATGTATGATAATTTATTTTTCAACAAGAAAACGTCAGTATCTTTGTTCTTTCATTCACATTCACTTGGTATATTCATTCATGCATATACATTTATTCAATTATACTATCTTTTCTTCCATTTTGCCATTTCCTTTATTAATTTCTTTCATCCATTTTCATTCATGCACATTTATTTGTTCATTCACTCCTTCATTCATGCATATTCATATTAATTCATATTCATTTTTTCCTTCACTCATGCATATTCATTTACTATTCCATATTCATTCCTTCATTCATGCGTATTAATTAGCCCTTATCATGCTAAATTTCTATAATGGACTTGTTTATCTTCCAATTTGGACAGTACCGCTGACTTAAAAGGGGTGCTTACCAAAATATACCGACTGAATAGCGAACTGTGCAGATCATGATTAGACTGCATGGATCCATTCATGTGTGCAGCATGGTAAGGGTTATTTTTTTTTCTTCTACAATATTTCTTTTTATATCAATATAATTTTCATTCTTCCCTGTTCTTTCTCTCATTTTACATTATTTGTGAGGTTTAGGGTGTGCAATTTTTGACACAAACACTGCTAACACTCGCTAGATCTCAAACACACAGATTTAAATAAAAGTTGTTGAAATTCTGACCCATTTATAGACCACATACATATATAAAACAATTTTTAAAAAATTCATAAACCTTTAGTGACAATCTTTAATTCTCTCCCTTATTTGCAAAGGTCAGAAATCTCCAAAAGAACACAAAAAAAGTAGTATGTATTACTAGTAATTGCTTTGTAATAAACAATAATTTAAAATAGTATTACTGAAGTAACTGAAGTGGTAATAACTATATTTGGATCTTTGCAACAAAACCGACATCAACTCATCTATGAAACAATTGCTAATTGCTCATAAGGAAAAGTTGTTTCTAGGTTTTTCTAATTTTGGCTCAAGCAGAAACTAAAAGGGCTCGAATGCTCCAATTAAACAAAATTTGGAGAGGACCTTATAATGAAGCCACAGACCAAGTTTGATCCTTCATTCAGTTAAAGAGAAGTCATTTTATGGTATATCTAATTTTGGCTCAAGCAACCAAGTGCCCCAATTTGAAAAAAAATTTGGGAGAGCACCTTATAATGATGCTACAGCATAAGAAGCTGTCTTTTAAAGGCATTTCTATTTTTGGCTCTCAATTCATATATTCAGTTCCAGTGACCCCAAAAAGCATCCAAGTGCCCCTATTGGAACAAATTTGGGACCAGACCTTACAGTGATGCTGCTGACCAAGTTTGATAACGATCCTTCACAAGGTTCTTAAGAAGAGCTTGTTTACAGCTTTTTTTTCTAATTTTGGCTCACACAGCCCCTAAAAGAGGCCAAGTTCCCTCATGTAAACAAAATATGGAGAGGACCTTATTAGAAAGTCACATACAAAGTTTATCCATCAAATGGTTCATGAGAAGAAATTATTAAAAGGTATTTCTAATTTAAGTTCTGGCAACCCTTAACTAAGGGGCCAAGTGCCCCCATTTGAACATACTTTGGAGACGACCTTATAATGATGCTACTGTCAAAGTTTGATGAATATCCATTAAGTGGTTCTTGAAGAGAATTTCTTTTAAGGTTTTTTCTATTTTAAGCTCTGGCAGCCCCTAAAATGGTAAGCCATTTGAACAAATCTGATAGAGGTCATTGCAAAAATTATACTGACCAAATTTGGTGTAATTCTGACCTGTAGAAGTTCAGATGACTTGAAATGTAATTGCAGTGTATTTCGGATTCTTAACAAGATCTAATAACACACAGTATGCCCCCTTGATGAATTCAGTAATTCAAGTTATGTGATTCTAGGCCAAAGCAGTCTTGAGTTATTGTCCGAAAACTGTTTAAATGTTCCGGGTCACTGTGACCTTGACGTTTGACCTATGGATCTACCAGTCATAAGTGACTTCCGTATCAAATGTGATCTTAAACCGAAGCATTCTCATGGATCAATGTGACCTTGATCTTTGATGTTCTGACCTCAAAATTGATAGGGGTAATTTGCTGTTCATGATCATCCTGCCTATTAATTTGTGTTATCTTAAACCCAAGCACTTTCAAGTTTTGTCCGGAAATGGTTTAACTGTTCCGGACTGCAGTGACCTTGATCTTTGACCTACTGGCCTCAAAATCAAAAGGGGTCATCTGCTGGCCATGATCAACTGCCCAATTAAGTTTCTTGATCCTGGGCCCAAACATTCTCAATTATCGTCCAAAAACAGTTTATCTGTTCTGGACCACCGTGACTTTGATCACTTGACCACTGACCTACTGATCTTTATATCAATAGGGGTCATCTGCTGGTCATGATCAAGCTCCAAATAAAGTTTTGTGACCCTAGTCCAAAGCAGTCTCAAGTTATCATTCTGAAACTGATTAACTGTTCCGAGTCAATGTGACCTTGACATTTGACCAACTGATCTCAAAATCAACAGGGTTCATCTGCTGGTCATGACCAACATCTCTATCAAATTTTGTGATCCTAGGCCCAAGCAGTCTCAAGTTATCATCCATAATCTGTTTAACTGTCCCGGGTCACTGTCACTCTGACCACTGACCTACTTATCTTAATATCATTAGTGGTCATTTAATGGTCATGATCAACCTCCCTTTTCAGTTTCGTGATCCTAGGTCCAAGCGTTCACAATTTATCGTCCGGAAACTGTTTATCTATTTTGGGTCACTGTGACCTTGACCTTTGGCTTATTAAGTTCAAAAGCAACAGGTTTTATCTGCTGTTCATGACTAACCTCCCTATTAACTGTCATGATTTTAGGCTCAAGCATTCTTTAGTTGTCATCTGGAAACGATTTAACTGTTCCAGGTCACTTTGACCTTGACCTTGGACCTACTGATTTCAAATGCTGGTCATGACCAAACTCCCTATTGACTTTCATGATCCTAGGCCCAAGCTTTCTTGAGTTATCATCCCAAAACTGATTGGTCTTCAGACCAACTGACAGACAGACCAATCGGCGGACAGTCTGACATCTGCCCCAGTATACATTTGACTAAATTATCTGTGATAAGATTGACTAAATAAGGAAATTCCTGATTATGGAAGGAACATGATGTCTTCACCATAACATTACTTGCAGAAACACCAGTTGCCTGATAACATGAAACAGTACACTCCCATTTTCAAGCTCGATACACAGAAGTGCTGAGTATAGAACTGACATTAATTTCACCTCATTCAACCAGTAACACCGATCTACGGTAATGATGCCTAGTGTGAGGTGAAAGAAGCGTTAAATAGCAATGAATTGAATGGCCGAATCCACATGGAAGAAGAATAAGGTAAGAAATTCCTTTCCAATATTGGAGCTAAATCACAGGGTTGACAGAAAAACCTATGTGCATTCGTTGGAAAAGGATAACACTACCATATTGTACAGGTCAGTTGACAGGGGAAATGGCTGTTTCCGCAAACATTTGTGGGAATTGGCACTGACGGAGTGGTCACGTTGCAGTTTTCATGTTCACTTGATGTTTTATAAAGCAATAAAGCATAACATAAATGTCTGCATAGATCCTTTCTTGCAGTTGTATCAGCAAAAAACTACAGTTATCAGTAAAAGCTATTCATACCCAAGACAATGCTTTGATACAGGGAATTAAAATGTTTGTGATGATCTTTGTATTTTAAGTATAGCCATGACCTTGAACTAGTGACGTAAGCTGCACACACTGCATGTCATCTTGATGAGGTGACCTTGAACTAGTGACCTAAACTGCACACACTGCATGTCATCTTGATGAGGTTAACAACAGATGCTAGTTTCATGAAAAAAATCTTCAAGTGTAAGGAGTGGACATAGTTTTAATTTAACGTATTTGATCTAGACCTCTAAGTGTGACCTTGACCTTTGGCCTAGTGACCTTAATTGTGAACTCTGCTTGTCACCTTGTTGAAGTAAATATTTGATGCTATTTTATGAAAATATTCTCAATGATCTAAAAGTTATGAAACAGATAAGAAATTATTTGAACTCTGACCTACAAGTGAGACCTTGACCTTTGAAAAGGTGACCTGGCTGGTGAACTCTGTTTGTCACCTTGATGAGGTTCACAACTGTTGCTAATTCAAGTTCAAGTGATGAAGAAGATAATTAGTGGACTCTTGGATACTAATTCAAAATATTTAATCTTTGAACTCTGTGTGACATTGACCTTGGGATTTACGACCCCTGTCATAACCTTTTCATGTCTTGCTGAGATAAACAACTGATGTAAATTCATGGAATCTTACAAGTGGCTTAGAAGATATGTAGTGAATACCTGAAGTTAGGCTATTAGACGTTTGTGCTACAAATGTGACCTTGGACCTAGTAACCTTTATTATGCAGCTGCACTTAACTTGATGAGGTAAATAATTGATGCTGGTTTTATGAAAATCTTCAAAGCTATTTAGACAATATAGAGCAGACATGAAGTTGAAATATTTTATCATTGAGTGTGACCTTGACCCTAGTGAACTGGGTTGTGCAGTTTGCACATCAACTTGATGAGGTAAATAACTGATGCAAGTTTTATGAACATCTAAGTGGTTAAAAAGATTTGGTGCAGATACAAATTATGGATGGATGGACAGACCAACAGATTGACATAATTATTACGTGACACTAATATCACCCCCATATACTTTGTATTTGGGGGTAAAACAAGTGAATGAAGTATTGCCATTCAATAAAAATTCCCCTACTGGAAGATGACTGATGTGTAAGTGGTAAGAAAATAAATGACCTAAAATACTGTACAAGCCCGACAGAAAAAGAGCAATGTTTACTTTTGAACTCCAAGTGTGACCTCTGAGCTAGTGACCTGTAACATTAATGTCCTCTGATGGTGACAGAGTCATGGACTGACTGGAAAAAAAGAGCCTTTTTGACCTTTGACATCTGAGTGTGATCATGACCTTTCAGCTAGGAATCTTGGTAATGCGCATGCCATGTTATTTCAATATGAGGAAAATTTGTGAAAATAATATTAAAGTCTCTTGATTGATGGCAGAGTTAAGACAGGTCAGGGTAAATAACTATTGACCTTAGAGTGTTACCTCAACCTCTGGTCTAGCTGTCTGCATGTTGCACATTACATGGGGAATATGTGCATCCCTTCATGGATGATAGAGTTATAGACTGGACAGGAAAACCATAATGGCCCTTAACTTCAAAGTTTGACATTAACCTTTGACCTAGTGGTCTGGCTCAACAGTTGTGCAAAGTAATATTGTAATCCCTCAACAGATGACAGGGTTCTAGACTGGACAAGAACCAGGCCATGTTAATACCACTGTAACCTATGACCTCATTTTTTTAAAGTTTTACATGACACATCATGCTATAATGGGGAACATTTGTACTAAGTATAGTAAAATCCCTTGATGGACAGTTGAATTACACACTGGACAGGAAAAAAGGCCTTGTTGATCGTTAATCACAAAGTATGACCTTCACTAGGTATCAAAGTTTTGCCAAGATATTGTCTTATCATGGGAAACATTTTGTGCCAAGTAATATTTAAATTCCTTGATGTATGTCTGAGGTGTAGACAGGCGGACAGACGGAAAAATGAAATACTGAAGTCCCCAACTGGTTTCCAACCAGTAGGGGAAATAAACAAGAAAAAAACATCATATTAGAAAATTTGTAAAATTTAACATATTTTATAAAGAAACACAGGGTGCTAACGTCAACAATTAATGGTAACAATGACGAGAACATCTCTAAATAAATCAATGCAGCAGTGTTTAAATTTTGACAGTTCAGTAAAACAAAACAAGGTGAAAATTTTAGAAAAAAAAGCTCAATTAAGAATGCTTCTGACCAAGTTTGATGAAAATCATCAGAAGTCATTTTAAGGATCATCTACTCTGCATGTCCAATCATCCTATTAAGTTTCAACATTCTAGGTCAAGTGGTTCTCAAGTTATTTTCCAGAAATGATTTTACATGACCAGGCCCCTGTGACCTTGACCTTTAACATACATGTCATACGTCCCGGATTGTCCGGGATTGTCCCGGAAATCACATACTCGTCCCGGTGTCCCGGACAGTGTTGAAATGTCCCGGAAAATTAAAAAAAAAAACAAAAATAACCTCCCAAAAACTAGTTTTTTGGTCTAAAATTGTTGAATATTTACTTAATAAAACACAATAAACAGTCCCCGGTGTCACATTGTTTATTCCTAATTATCCGATAATCAGTTTCATGCCCTCGAGCGGGACACATGTTGATTAAGCCACTCCGATCACACTCATATTGAACGCGCCCTGCGATCTTTGATGACCCAGATTAATTACAGTCGCTATTTTGATAACCCTGATTATGAATTGACAAAATTATGCAATCAATAACAGTTTTATAGATCATTTAATATTAAGAACAATAGCCGAAAATCTCGTTGTTGTTAGCACGTAGCGGTGAAGCTACATGTAGCCTTGATTGGAAGAAATGGCTGATAACGGTCAATTAACGATAATTATTTTAAAAGGTTGTAATCTTCAAAATGTAGATGATTGTCACACATATTCTAAATTAAACTTTGACTATTGAATGCCTTTGCCGACTGATCCATGAAAATTGACCCAACCTGAAATATTTATATCGATTTTATCTACAAGATTTATTTTATTCCTTTGAGGATTCCATTTATTAATGATTAGATAAAAGTTTAAATCAAAAATGATACCAAATAAGCTGGATTCTAAATCACGATGACCAGGTTAATTCTTCTTATGTAGCAATCCTAATTCAGTTCACCTTGGGAACGCAACCAATTCACGTGCCGAACTATAGACGTGAATTACCCTAGTTACCTCCCTTAGAAAGCTAGACGACATTTGCAGCAAATTATTCCTAAGCGAGGGAACAATGTTTATCTCCGGAAACTGCATGTAATTTTATGATATTTATGCATGAAACAGACGAATACTAATGTCACGGTGTATGTCCCGGACAAAGGGTAAAAATCCCGGAAATTTTAACTCAGAATTTAACTTCAGGCCCCTGTGATCTTGACCTTTAACACAGTGACCCCAAAATCGTTAGGGGTCATTTACTCTGCATGACCAATCATTCTATTAAGTTTCAACATTCTGGGTCAAGTGAGTCTCGAGTTACTGACCTGAAATGGTTTTCAATGTTCAGGCCCCTGTGACCTTGACCTTTAACGGAGTGACCCCAAAATCAATAGGGGTCATCTACTTTGCATGTACAACCATCCTATGAAGTTTCAACATTCTGGGTCAAGTGGTACTCAAGTTACTGACCGGAAATGGTTTTCAATGTTCAGGCCCCTGTGACCTTGACCTTTAACGTAGTGACTCCAAAATCGATAGGGGTCATCTACTTTGCATGTACAATCATCCTATTAAGTTTCAACATTCTGGGTCAAGTGGTTCTCTAGTTATTGATCAGAAAAGGTTTTCAATGTTCAGGCCCCTGTGACCTTTGACGGAGTGACCCCAAAAACAATAGGGGTCGTCTACTCCAGCAGCCCTACAACCCTATATACTTTGAAGGTTCTAGGTCAAATGGTTCTCCAGTTATTGCTCGGAAATGAAGTGTGACGTACAGACAAATGGATGGACAGATGCACGAACAAGACCAAATCTATATGCCCCTACCACTCATTTGGGGGGGGGGGGGGGGGGGGGCACAAAAATACATTGGCTTTACCTTTTTCTAAAAGTTTTTGAAATCAAAGTAGGATGCCAGAACTTCTGCTAGTCTTGTGAATCACCGATATTTTACGATCATTTCTCTTAATTTATTATAATAAGAGGTAATGTCATGGTAAATTTTAATATCAGATACTGTCAAATGCTGTTAAATTGTCTTTGCATCACCACAATATGTCAGACATTTTCTTTAAACTAGAGAATTATGCAATGTTTATGCAAGTGTACCAGTATCCGGACATAAAATTTTGGATATCCGGATTTTGACTTATAAAAAATTTCGAGGCAGGGGGTTTCCGATAGGGCGGGGATGAGAATCTAAAAACTAATTTTCTATTGCCTTAGTGAAAAATGGACTCCCATTTTCAACTATTTTCACAGGTTAACTCCTATGAATTTTTTTACCTCATCAGTGAACAAAGTAGTTTTATAATCTCACCTTAGCTGGGTAATTAAAGAGTTCCATAAATCCAAAATCATTACCTGTAGCAATCACTGACATATCACTTGAGGCACAAGTAGCGTTTATGTCTGTTACATCATATTTTGGTGGCCACAGACCCACACATGTCACGCCCGGAACCGACATCCAGGAATGCCAAGCAAACTTCTAAATTTCCTGATTCCTCAAAGTAATCCTTCTCCCTCTTGGTGTTTCAAAGAACAGCTGCTCCTTGGCTCCAGAATTCAACATTAATGCTTTGCCTGAAATAAAGTGGGCAATCGGTCAAAAGTTCCACATTGATTAATCCATATAAAAACAAGTGAATGAAGTATACTACAAAGTCCCCTACTGGAAGGCACCTAATTTTCTCTATTGTTATTTATAGTAACAACAAAATTAATGAAAGATGAAAGTTAATCCTAAACAAGAGGACCATGATGGTCCTGAATCGCTCACCTGTTCCCACATGACCCAGTTTTGAGTATGACGTCGTTTTTTCTATTATTTGACATAGTGACCTAGTTTTTGAGATCATGTGACCCAGTTTTGAACTTGA
The DNA here is from genome assembly GCF_021730395.1 of Mercenaria mercenaria. Taxonomy (NCBI): domain Eukaryota; kingdom Metazoa; phylum Mollusca; class Bivalvia; order Venerida; family Veneridae; genus Mercenaria; species Mercenaria mercenaria. Next base: position 50,019,721 of record NC_069362.1, read on the forward strand.
CCTAGACATTATCAAGATAAAAATTCTGACCAATTTTCGTGAAGATCTATTGAAAACTATGGTCTCTAGAGAGGTCACAAGGTTTTTCTATTATTTGACCTATTGACCTAGTTTTTTAAGGCACGTGACCCAGTTTCAAACTTGATCTAGATATCATCAAGGTGAACATTCTGACCAATTTTCATGAAGATCCATTCAAGGGTATGGCCTCTAGAGAGGTCACAAGGTTTTTCTATTTTAAGACCTACTGACCTAGTTTTTGATCGCAGTTGACCCAGTTTCAAACCTGACCTATATATCATCAAGATAAACATTCAGACCAACTTTCATACAGATCCCATGAAAAATATGGCCTCTAGAGAGGTCACAACATTTTTTCATTATTTGACCTACTGACCTACTTTTTGAAGGCACGTGACCCACTTTCGAACTTGACCTAATACATCATGATGACACATTCTGACCAAATTTTATGGAGATCCATTCAAATGTATGGCCTCTATGAGTCACAGAGGTTTTTTTCTATTTTAGACCTACTGACCTGTTTGTTGACCGCCATATGACCCTGTTTTCAACTTGAACCTAAATCATCAAGATAACCATTCAGACCAATTATTCATAACAGAACCCCTGACAAAATATGGCCTCAAAGAGGTCACAAGGTTTTTTCTATAAATGACCTACTGACCTATTTTAGAATGGCACTGATTCACTTTCAAACTTGACACTAGAACATCATCAAGATGAACATTCAGACCAACTTTCATACAGATCCCATGAAAATATGGCCTCTAGAAGTTCACAAGGTTTTACTAATTATTTGACATACTACATAGTTTTTCTGGAAGGAACGTGCCCCGTTTCGAACTTGACCTAGATACAATCAAGGTGAACATTCTGACCAATTTTCCCATAAATATCTGAATATAAGGCCTCTAGAGAAGGTCACAAGGTTTTTTATTTTTAGACCTACTGACCTATTTTGACCGCATGTGACCCCAGTTTCGAATTTGATTCTAGATAACATCAGATGAACATTCTGACCAATTTTTCAGAAGATCCACATTCAAGGTAGCCTCTAGAAGGTCACAGGTTTTTCTATTAAACTCTACTGACCTAGTTTTGATTGCAGTTGACCCAGTTTCAAACTTGACCTATATATCATCAAATAAACGATCAGAACCAACTTTCATACAGATCCCATGAAAAATGCCCTCAAGAGAGGTCACACAACATTTTTTCAATTATTTGACCTACTGACCTCCTTTTCTTGAAGGCACGTACCCACTTTCGAACTTGACCTAGATATCATCAAGATGAAAATTCTGACCAAATTTTTAGGAGATCCATTCAAACAATTATTGCCTCATAGTAGATCACAAGTTTAGTTATTTTAGACCTACTGACTCTAGTATTGACCGTCACATGACCCTGTTTTGAACTTGACCTAGATATCATCAAGATGAACATTCGGGCCAATTTCATAAGATCCTGAAAAAATGGCCTCTAGAAGTCACAAGGTTTTTCTATTTTTGGCCTACTACCTATTTTTGAAGGCACTATTATTTTAAAAATTGACTGAATCATAAAGATAAACATTAGACAACTTTATAAGACCCCAAATAAAAATTGGCCTTTTAAATCACAATTTTTTTTATTTTTGCCCTCTGCCCTATTTTTGAGGCAGTGACCAGTTTCGAACTTCCCTAGATATCATCAAGTGAAATTCTGACCAATTTTCATGAAGATACAGAAATATTCCTCAAAGGTCAAAAGGGTTTTTCTATTTTTAGACCTCTGCCTATTTTTGCCCGCACGTGCCCCAGTTTCGAATTGACCTAGAATCATAAAGGGTGAACTTTTGACCTTTTTTTGAAGATCCTTTCATAAGTATGGCCTCTAGAGGGGGCCAAGGTTTTTTTTTTTTAGACTACTGACCTATTTTTGACCGCACGTGACCCTTTTTCAATGCCCAAAATTCATCAAGATAAACATTTTTCCAACTTTCTACGCCCCATAAAAAAATATGGCCTTAGAGAGGTCAAAGGTTTTTCTATTATTTGACTACTGACTTTTTTAAACCCCCTGACCCATTTCGAATTGACCTAGTTTAATCAAGGTGAACATTCTGCCCAATTTTTCATGAAATCTTGTAAATATATGGCCTCTAGAGGGGTCAAAGGTTTTTCTTTTTTTAGACCTAACCATTTTTACCGCAGTGACCCATTTCAAACTTGACTAGATATCAAAAGGGGGAAACTTCTCCCAATTTTCATAAAGACCCCATGAAAAAGTACCTCTAAGTGGTCACAGCAAAATTTACGCACCACGGACGCACGCAGGGAACGGAACGCTGCCGTCACAAAAGCTCCCCTTTGTCATTTTGGACGGACTAAAAAAAAAAAAAAAAAAAAAAAAAAAAAAACACACGAGTTTCACAGGGGGACAATTTTTAACCCGCAAAATAGGGCCTTGCACAGAAAAACCAATGTCAAGTCGAACTTGCTTGACCTTTGACCTATCCCAAAAAACAATAGAGGTCATCTCTTCTGATCAACCCCCTTGAATTTTCATGACCCTACCCCAAGCTTCCAAGTTTTTCCCTGTAAAAGGGTTTTAAATGCCTTTGCCCTTTAAACCCAAAAATCAATAGGGGTCTTGTTTGACATACCAACTCCAGATTAAGTTTCCTGATCCTAGTCCCAAGCATTCTAAAGTAATTGTCCAAAATTTTTTAAAAGTTCCGGGTCATGTCCTTGACCTGTGCCCTAGACCTCAAAATCATTAGGGTCCTGCTACTCAAAACCCCAACCTCCCTATCAATTTTTATGACCTGGGCCAAAAGCATTCTCAAGTTATCATCCAGAAACCTTTTAACTATTCCAAGTCACTTGCCCTTTGACCTTTTGATACAGCCCTCAAAGTAGAACTTGACCTGTATTTCATGAGTTACACCTGTGTTACAAAATTTAGATCCTAACCCGCGTTCTCAAGTTATCCCCGGAAACCATTTAACTTTTCCCGAGCCCCTGTCCCTTTGCCCCTTAACTACAGACCTAAAAGCAAAATGACTGTTTTCATGATGTTACACCCGTTCCCAAAATTTATGACCTGGGCCCCAAGCATTTCAATTTTATCACCCGGAAACCATTTAACTGTTCCGAGCCCCGTGCCCTTGCCCTTTGCCCTAAAACCCTCAAAGTCGACTTGATTGCATTTCATGATGTTACACTGTGTATAAAAAAATTTATGATCCTAACCCAAGCTTCTAAATTATCATCCGGAAACCGTTTAACGTTCGGGGCACTGTACCTTGACTTTGACCATGCCCCAAAAAATTCGAACTTGACCTGTTTTTGATGTTAACCTGGTCCCAAAAAATTATTTAAATTGGTAAAACCTTTCTTGATTTATCATGGGAAAAAACCATCAAAACCAAGGACCGACCGATGACCGCCAAGTCACCCCTTTAAAACCCCCCCCAAAAAAACTTCGTTTTGTGGGGGAAAAAAAACAACTTTTATAAAAAAAGCCCACACAAAAACCTTAACCAGGAGCGATAAGTCAAAATAACAAAAAATTGGATAAAACATGCTTTTTGTACCACAAAAAGTGGTCTCGATTTTTCCCTAACAGTAAAAACAAAGAGCCCCCCAAGGGGGGCAATTAAACGCCGAAGGGAATCGGGGATGGGAAAAAATTTAAAGAATTGACTGTTGGAGCCCAAAGGAAGGAACAACAAAAAAGAAAAATTCCAAAAAAAAAAAAAAATTCTAAGCCCAAAAAAAATTTTACCATTAAAATTTTATGTCAAAATACATCTAAAAATTGGGGGGCCCATCCAGTTGTCCACAAAAAGTGGTCCGGTTTTTCCCTAGGGCCAATAAAAAAAAATTTTCAAAATAAGCTTTTAAGTAACAAAAAAGGGAATAATTAAAAAACAAAAACTGTTGTAGAAACAAAAAAGGATCTGAAAAAATAAAAACAAACTATAAAAAAAAATATACACAAAGCAAGTCATTTTGACCTTTACCCTAAGTGTGGACCGCCTTTGAACTTGTCATCCGAAAAAAGGCTCTCAAGTGTCTCATTTGGGGGGTGAACATTTGTGCCAATTTCTTTAAAATTCTTTAAGCAGTTCAAGATTCAGGCAGACAGAAACACCTCATATGACCTTTGACCCCAAAGGTGCCCTTTGCCCTTTGAAATGACAAATCCAAAACATGCGCTCTCCCCGTTTCTTGGTGTGGTAAACTTTTGTGTCAGTTTCTTTGAAATCCTTCGGGGGGTTTTTAAAAAAAGGGGGTTTAAAGATTTAAAAGAGGGGAAACAAAATTCTAACACAACGGACACGAGGCCCAAAAATAATACGCCCCTTGGGGCGTAAAAAAAAAAAGTTAAATAAGCTTTTTATGTAAAACAAAGGAAGTAATTCTAAAAACAAGGGTGCCTAGATGTTGAACATTTTGCCAATTTACATCAAAATCTCTCCATGCAGAAGAAGAAATACTCCAAAGTAATTCTTGATTTGACCTTTGACCTTTAAGTGTGCTTGTGGGCCTTGGGCCTTAGGGCCTAGGGACCTGGTTTTTTTGAAGACAACCCCCTTTTAGAGTGAACACAAATCCCCCCACACATGAAGAAAAAATGCTCGGCAAATCATTCTTGTATTGAATTTTACCCCTAATGTGACCCAATAGAACATATCATCTGTCGTCATATAATAACCCCTAGAACAAAAAAGATCTTGACAGAGCTACAACAGGGGTTTTTCGTGGTCATTCATTGAAAGTCAATTGATAATAACATGAAAAAATATTATAAAAAATTTTGACTCTAAAAAAACAAATGACATGGCAAATTTTTGGGTTTATTAAGCTTTTGATAAGGCCCCCCCGTAAATTACTTTATAAAACTCAAGAACTTTTTAAAATGGGAAAAAATTAAAAACTGGTCAATTTTTTCTTTTGAACAGATTACAAAATAGGTTAAGGCGATTTTCAAAACCATGCTCCAAGGGCTCGGGTGTCCCCAGGCACAGTGTTGGGGCCCCCGTCTTTTTGTGCCACATAAAAGATCTGCCCAAATTTTGTTAATCCCCCGTTAGACTTTCGCAGGATTTTTTTCTGGATCGCAAAATTGAAAATATCCAAACCAAATCAAATACAAGAAAATGAAAGCCTTAGAGACTGGGCTAAAAATGGGAATGCGATTTAATGCCTAAAATTTACATCATGTCCATCCATCGAACAAAAAGCCATTTACCTTTTTTTATTCTTTGGCAACCCTATTTTTTGGGAAAATGTAAAAAGAAAAACCCTTTCTTGGAAAAACAATTAGTGTGATTGAAATGCTACACACATCAAAAAATATGCAAAAAGGGCAAACCAACTTTGGATTTAACGAAGGAATTTGAAGAAAATGTAACAAAAAAATTCAAAGAAACAGCTTAATTTTTACTTTTAGATCAGTAGGACATTCATCCACATAGGGTTAAAACTCTCAAAGTATAAAGCGCATAGAAAACATTTTAACGTGTCAGCGCGTTTTTTTCAAAATGACAAACGCCGTAAAAGTATTTTCGCAAATGATGAACCCCAAATTGGGTGGAAAACCCTTAAAAAATGAAAACGGGGAAAAAGACTCACTCTCCTCTTCAAATCGTCAAGACCTGGTAGCATACCCCTATCACTACACGGGGTTTAACCCCAAAGCACACACTAAAAAAACAAGAAACAGATTAAAACAAAAGTGCCAGAAAACAGAAAATTAAATATTTTTTTTCCGCGCACATTTATTGATTGGAATAACTTGCCAAAAGTGCAGTGAACTTGACACCATTAATGTTCAAAGGGACAAATTTTTTATGATTAAATGACCTAACGCAACAGTTCCCGGAATTTTTGCTCAGACTGATTCCTTTCCAGTATTCAACGAAAAATAAACAGAAGTAACCTTAGACCAGGGGCCTGTTCTTGCGCATGGGGCACTCCGCTCTAGGTGAACATTTGTGCCAAGTATATTAAAATCCCTTTTTGGGTTTTTTGTTACAGGGCTGACAAAAAAAGCCCTTTTGGGCCTTTGACTTTTCCAAATGGACCTGACCTTTCACTATGGGCCCGGGGTTTTTTTGCCCATGACTATCCCGGGGGAAAATTTGTTCAACGATTTTAAATCCTATTTTGCGCAAAGATATGGGCTGGACAAAAAAAAATTCACCTTTAAGAAAAAAATCATTTTTGACACTTTAAAAGGGGATAAACCACTGGCTTTTTTCAAAATTCATAAATACACTTTAAATTAATCCATAATCCATAATTTTTCGGGGGTTTCCGGGATTCTGGTTAAAATTTGGGTTTTACCCTTTTTCCGGGGCATACACCGGACATTAGTATTCTCTGTTTCATGTAAATATCAAAAAAATTTTATGCAGTTTCCGGGGGTAAACATTGTTCCCCCTTAAATAATTTGTTGCAAAACTCTAACTTTCAAGGGAAAAAAAAAAAAAAGGGTAATTTTCGTCTATATTCGGCCGTGAATTGGTTGCGTTCCCCCAGGTGAACTGAATTGGGGGGCTTGCTTATATAAAATTTAAACCCGGTCATCGTGATTTAGAATCCCCTTATTGGTATCTTTTAAAGCTTAAAAGTTTTCCCAATCATTAATAAAAAGGAATCCCCAAAGGAAAGAAATAAATCTTGTAGATAAAAATTTATTAAAAAAAATTTGGGTTGGGTCAATTTTTAAGGGTCGGCCGGAAAAACATTCAAAAGTCAAAAATTTTAAATTTTGAATATGTGTGACAATCAATCTACATTTTTAAAAATTACAACCTTTTAAAATAATTTTCGTTTAATTGACGTTACACCTTTTTTCCATCAAACTACATGTAGCTTCACCCCCTACGTGCTAAAACAACGAATTTTCGGCTATTTTTCCTAATATTAAATTATCATAAAATGTTTTTGATTTCATTATTTTGTCAGTTCAAATCAGGGGGATCAAATAGCTGACGTAAAAATTTAAACTGGGGGATCAAAGGTCGCAGTGCGCAATATGAGCGGTGATTGGGGCAGCTTAATAACTGTCCCGCCAAGGCAGAAAGGGGTTATCGGGGTAATTAGGAAAAACAATGTGCAACGGTGCTTTTATGTGTTTTATTCATGTAAAATTCAACAATTTATAGGCCAAAAAACCTAGTTTTTTTGGGGGTTATTTTTGTTTTTCTGTATTTTTAATTTTCCAGGACATTTCAACACTGTCCGGGACACCGGGACGAGTATGTGATTTCCGGGACAATCCCGGACAATCCGGGATGTATGACATGTATGTTAATGCTAAATGATAATTCCTTTTACTTACATATTTACAGAAACAGCCCTAGGCCCTATGGTTTTGGACAAGAAGATCAGAAACCATTTAACTGTTCCTGGCCAATGTAACCTTGACCTTTGACCTAATGACCTCAAAATCAATAGGGATCATCTGCTGGTCATGGCCAACCTCACTATCAATTTTCCTGACACTAGGCCCAAGCGTTCTTGAGTTATTGCCTGGAAACCATTTTACTGTTCCTGGTCACTGTGACCTTGACCTTTGACATACTGACCTCAAAATCAATACGGGTCATCTGCTGGTCATTACCAACCTCCCTATCAACTTTCATGATCCTAGGCCCAAGCGTTCTTGAGTTATCATCCAGAAACCGTTTTACTGTTCAGGGTCACTGTGACCTTGACCTTTAACATACTGACCTCAAAATCAATAGGGGTCATCTGCTGGTCATTACCAACCTCCCTATCAACTTTCCTGATCCTAGGCCCAAGCGTTCTTGAGTTATCATCCAGAAACCGTTTTACTGTTCAGGGTCACTGTGACCTTGACCTTTAACATACTGACCTCAAAATCAATAGGGGTCATCTGCTGGTCATTACCAACCTCCCTATCAACTTTCATGATCCTAGACCCAAGTGTTCTTGAGTTATCATCCGGAAACCGTTTTACTATTCAGGGTCACTGTGACCTTGACCTTTGACATACAGACCTCAAAAACAATAGGGGTCATCTGCTGGTGATGACCAACCTCCCTATCAACTTTCATGACCCTAGGCCAAAGCGTTCTTGAGTTATCATCCGGAAACGGATTGGTCTACATTCCGACCGACCGACCGACAGACATCTGCAAAACAATATACCCCTCCTTTTTCAAAGGGGGGCATAAAAAGTATCAAAACACTATGTAAGTATATCCTAAGCAAAAAGGGGCATAATTCATTAAATATTGGTGCCCTTATGTCAGATGATGTGGATGATGATAAGGAATAAGTATTTCAAGTTTGAATCAAATCCATCAAGTAATTACAGAGGTAAGTTGAAAAAAGTGAAAGTGTAAAAAAACTTTAACCAAGGTGGGGACGCGGAAAGACGCCGACGCCGGGTCGAGTAGGATAGCTCTCCTTATACTTCGTATAGTCGAGCTAATAACAACTACCACAAAGCTCAATTTCATTTCAACAAAGCAGATATAAGCAGGCCTCGATCTTAACCTTCTTTTGCTGGTAGCCAACAGGGCTACCAACTTGTGGAATCAAGTAGCCCGACCAGGTTTCTGGTAGTCCCGTTTTGGAAAAGAGAACAAGAGCTGTCGGATGACAGCGCGCTCGACTATTCGAAGAATTGATTGAAGAATGGGGTCAAAATATTTCCATAGATTTTCAGACTAAACAAAAAAATGGATTAAACAAAAAATGTTCCTGTATTTGTGGATTTCGATTAGTCTTGCACTAAATGGCAATGTGTGACCATGATGGCAAATATGTTAAGTTATATGTTAGGCAAAACATGGACTTATATGAAAAATTTAACTAATTTCCAAGTCCAAAAGGGGCCATAATTCAGTCAAAATAGTTGACAGAGTTATGTACTCTTGCCTACAGATGGAAATCATGTTGATAAACTAGTGTTAAAAGTTTCAAAGCCACAGTTCAAATAGTTTTGACAAAACGCTGACTTGTAAGAAAAACTGAACAAATTTGAAAGTCCAAAAAGGGCCATAATTCAGTCAAAATAGTTGTCAGAGTTATGTACTCTTGCCTAGAGATGGAAATCATAATGATAAACAAGTGTTTAAAGTTTAAAAGACATATGTCAAATAGTCTTGACAAAACATGGACATATACAAAACAGAACCAGTTTCCAAGTTCAAAAGGGCCATAATTCAGCCAAAAAAGAGGAGAGAGTTACGTACTCTTGCCTATTGATAGAGACTATTATACTGAACAAGATATAAAAGTTTCAAAGCCATATGTCAAACACTTTACACAAAATATAAACTGGTACGAAAAACTTAACCAAGATTTCTAAGTCAAAAGGGGCCATAATTCAGTCAAAATGCTTGACGGAGTTATGTACTCTTGCCTACAACTGGATATTGTGATGGTAAACAAGTGTTGAAAGTTTCAAAGCTTTATCTCAAAAGACTTTGTCAAAATGTGGACTGGTACGAAAAACTTAACCAAGATTTCTAAGTCAAAAAGGGGCCATAATTCAGTCAAAATGCTTGATGGAGTTATGTACTCTTGCCTACAACTGGACATGGTGATGGTAAACAAGTGTTGAAAGTTTCAAAGCTTTATCTCAAAAGACTTTGTCAAAATATGAACTGGTACGAAAAACTTAACCAAGATTTCTAAGTCAAAAGGGGCCATAATTCAGTCAAAATGCTTGACAGAGTTATGTACTCTTGCCTATAACTGGACATGGTGATGGTAAACAAGTGTTGAAAGTTTCAAAGCTTTATCTCAAAAGACTTTGTCAAAATATGAACTGGTACGAAAAACTTAACCAAGATTTCTAAGTCAAAAGGGGCCATAATTCAGTCAAAATGCTTGACAGAGTTATGTACTCTTGCCTATAACTGGACATGGTGATGGTAAACAAGTGTTGAAAGTTTCAAAGCTTTATCTCAAAAGACTTTGTCAAAATGTGGACTGGTACGAAAAACTTAACCAGGGTGTGACGCCGACGCCGTGGTGAGTAGGATAGCTCTACTTATTCTTCGAATAGTCGAGCTAAAAATATATTACAGTCTTCGCCTTAATTTTTTTTCAGCACTTGTCCTTCGGGCAAGTAAGTTAAGAAAACCACTTGCCCGAAAACATTTTTAACTGCCCGAAATCATTTTGTTTATAAATATGATGTATTTTAGTTTATGCTTGATTCAACATTCAGTTATTTAAATGGTAGGCAACTAACCTACCCACACTATCCATGGGCAGGCTAAGCCAACGTAAGTGGATAACCATGTTGCAATATTCAAGTAACTAGCAGACAGAAATTATGGGAGAAAACTGTAGAAAAAAGTGTAAGACCTATACCAGTATCTAGTTATATGCCAGGCGTGGGGTTCAGATTTGCACTACCCTTCTAAAACTTACTTTTTTAGCCAGAGCCTTTAAAATGTAGTGTAGCTGTTCAAATTAAACTGAAATAATGAATCAGCCTGGTTAGCTCCCCCTGCCCCCAACCCCCAAAAATCTTGTGTTTCTGGTGGCATGGCCAAAAAAAGTAGGGTCGGTAGGTCGGTATTTTTTTAAGCATTATTATCAAGTAAATGTAGCCTATTATCACAGTCACTTGGCGACGCGGACACAATAATCATTATCAACCCACCCGTGTTTAAAGCGAAAAAAAAAAACATTAACAATTATCGGTAATTATTCTGTTGATAAACAAGTAATTGGCCTTGTTATCATCATCAATTAAAACCCCCTCAAAGAACTAAAAGAAGTGTGTCGGTATCATGGCATCTGAAGCGGAGATCAAAGTGGTTTAGTTGCCCGAGATTGTCATGGCATTACGTAATGTTTTCGCGCAATGTGGCACATCACTGTCTGATCGAACGGCCTCGGTTCTTTAAATTGCTGAGAAGAAATCAGTAAAAAAGTATCTTCTTTATTTTTTTTAAAGAGAATGTGCAATATCCCGTATAAACTGACAGGTAAATGTGTCAAACAATAATAGTAGATATCCTACCTCTGTGACCTATTTGCCCTCAAAGAATTTACATTATTGTTTGAAAAGAATATCTGACATAGTGTCGAGTCAAAAAAGACAATGTACAAAGATTCATTTACTTATTAAACTTATTAAAAACCACAGCGACATCACACTGCTTTATTTTAAAACAATCATTGTTTTTATTTACGTTCACGAGGTCCCGTAACCTATTCATCCACACTTGCAGAAATCTGTTTGCCAAAAATCGTTTTACTCGATGTATTTAAATTGCTGCCGCTTTTTCATTATTTAAGACTTTTTAATTCTGATTTTTGTACTTTCTTGTCAAAAGTCTGAATTTTATGACCATAGTATGTACTATTTATTTACTTTTAGAAATAAATAAATAATTAAGATCGCGCTGTTTGAAATTTTACAAATAATTGTATGAAACTTTGATCGTTTTTATAGAATTTTGCCTACATTTCTGTCGACATCTTATTAAAATTGTTATAGAATTCAAACTGTATTACTTCTAAAGCGGTGCTGAAAATTTGAAGCGATTATATTAAAAAATGAATGCACTACAAGCGTTTTTTGTGTACGTGTCGATAAACATTTAAGTAACAGCGATACGATAGGTCGCACGTGCTCGTAGAATGGAAAGTTACTGGCATGACGTTTTGATATATTTACGATTCTCGGGTAAATTCCAGTCAATCCAGGTAATTTTCGTGTTATGAGGACTGAAAATATCGTTGTCATTTAAAAGGAAACATCAGATAAATCGGTGAAATTTCACACTTTTATTATTAACATGTTTGAAAACTTAGTAGCCCGACAGACTACCCAGCTTGGGAAATTCAGTAGTCCGTCTGTAAAACTGGTAGCCTCGGGCTACCGGGCTACTGTCAAGATCGAGGCCTGGTAAGACAAACTTGTTTGTTGTTTGCAGCTTGTTGCATGGACCTTACTAAGAAATAATTCTAGTCAGAAAATGTTTGCCTCATTATGGAGTTATGCACTCTTCTAGAGGTGCTTTGGATAAAGGTTATACTGCATATATTATAAAGTACAGCACAGATAAGAAAACTGTTCATTGAGTTTTTTTGTGTCTTTACACACCACATGCCACCTTAAGCCTCCAAGCATATCATAAATTGTGGACTGGTACAGTTTAGTCCTATCTAATGCAAATCACTGATTAAAGTCATTTATTAGAGCTCCATGCTCAAAATTTACCTGGAGAAAATTTAATGTCAGCAATTTCCTCTTTCCTGTGATGTAAGGAGATAATTTCTTCCATTGTGTCTGAATTCAACACTGTAAAACTCCCTGAAAATAAAGTATTTTAATCATATTACACACAAGACTACAGTCAAACCTGTATTAAATAAAGTCAAGGAAGGAACTGAACCTGGCTGCTTAAGACAGGTGACTGCTTAAGACAAGTTGATAATAGAACAAAAATTAAATTTGGGAAGTAAGCTGACTGGCTGCTTAAGGCAAATGGCCACTTAACACAGGCTGTTAAGGCAGGTTCAACTGTACAAAGACCAAAGGTTATACATTTAAAGTGACCTGCTAACAGACAATTTCATCTTTATTTTTTTTAAACTGAATATTGTGATACTGTAAAATCATTTAATTTCGTGGACATGAAATTTCGAGGTTTTGGTCCAGATGGCAATTTTGTAGGGATATATTTAATTTAAATTTGTGGATTTCAACTTTTAAACATACTAGATGCCCACAGGCAACATGTCAAGCCCACCAGCTGTCCAAAGGACTAGGAGTTGCACATGACACCCTGTCTCATTGAGGCAAACATTTATGCCAAATGAAAAATTATTGCAAAAGTTACAATATAAGTTATTTATAGTAACAACAAAGGGAAGCAAATCTTTAACAAGAGGGCCATGATGGCCCTATATCGCTCACCTGTTATCATTGCGATTGAGGACAAGAAGGTCCTCAGAAAAAATATCTAAGTCCAAAGGACAGGAACAACAAAGGAAAGAAATTTAACCAAAAAGAAAAACAAAATTCTTACAAGATACAGATATGTCAAAATACACCTAAAAATTGGAGGTACCATCCATGTTGTACCACAGAAAAGTGGTCGCGGTTTTTCCCTACGGCCAATAATAAAAAAGTTACTAAAAATAGGCTATTTATAGTAACCTAAAAGGGAAGTAATTCAAAAGAAAATTATTGTAAGTTAAAACAAGAGCACCGCCTTGCGGGTGCTGACGCTCATCTGATTTTTTTTTTGTGTAATAGAAATATTGTCCTACCCATGATTTTCTAAGTCTAAAAAGGGCCATCATTCTTGCAAAAAGCAGGATAGAGTTATGTTTCTTGATGTTCAGTGTCCACTTATGATGGTGAAAAACTGTTGCAAGTTTTAAAGCAATAGCTTTGATAGTTTATGAGAAAAGTTGACTTAAACATAATACTCAACCAAGAAAATGATTTTCTAAGTCCAAAAGGGGCAATAATTATTGCAAAAAGCAGGATGGAGTTATGTTGCTTGCTGTACAGGGTCAGCTTATGATGGTGAACAAGTGTTGCAAGTTTCAAAGCAATAGCTTTGATAGTTTAAGAGAAAAAGTTGACCTAAACATAAAACTTAACCAAGAAATCTGATATTTTCTAAGTCCAAAAGGGGCCATAATCTTGCAAAAATCAGGATGGAGTCATGTTTCTTGCTGTACAGGGTCAACTTATGATGGTGAACAAGTGTTGCAAGTTTTAAAGCAATAGCTTGACAGTTTAGGAGAAAAGCTGACCTAAACATAAAACTTAACCAAGAAAACTGATTTTCTAAGTCCAAAAGGGGCAATAATTCTTGCAAAAAGCAAGATGGAGTTATGTTTCTTGATGTACAGGGTCTGCTTATGATGGTGAACAAGTATTCCAAGTTTCAAAGCAATAGCTTTGATAGTTTAGGAGAAAAGTTGACCTAAACATAAAACTTAACCAAGAAATCTGATATTTTCTAAGTACAAAAGGGGCCATAAATCTTGCAAAAATCAAGATGGAGTAATGTTTCTTGCTATACAGGGTCAGCTTATGATGGTGAACAAGTATTCCAAGTTTCAAAGCAATAGCTTTGATAGTTTAGGAGAAAAGCTGACCTAAACATAAAACTTAACCAGGCAACGCCGACGCCGACGCCGACAACCGCTCAAGTGATGACAATAACTCATCTTTTTTTTTCAAAAAATCAGATGAGCTAAAAAGAAGGATCTGCCAAATAAATCTGTTGACATAAATGAAATTTCAGATCAGTATCTTCATTAGTTACGGAGATATACCCATTTTAATTTGAAATAAAGGGAGGTAATTTGACATAAAATCAGTCCATTGTTATCTACCCTGATTGGCTCGGTCCAACTAATGACAATAATGAAATTTCAAATAAGTCCTGTAAGTACTTACTGATATAAATCCATTTTGACTACCATCAGGGGAGGTAATCAGATATAAAATAACTCTGGAAACTACGATTGGATCTGATTTGTCATGGAATCCAAGATTTATTGTTGTTGAAGATATTTTGGAAGTTTGTATCAAATAAAACCATAAATGAAGTCTCTATATGGCTGCAAAAGCCAAAATAGCCAATTTTGGACCTTTAAGGGGCCATAACTCTGGAACCCATGATGGAATCTGGCCAGTTTAAGAAAGGAACCAAGATCTTGTGGTGATACAAGTTGTGTGCAAGTTTGGTTAAAATCAAATCATAAATGAAGTTGCTATTGTGCAGACAAGGTCAAAATAGCTAATTTTGGCCCTTTCAGGGGCCATAACTCTGGAACCCATTAGGGGATCTGGCCGGTTTAACAAAGGAACTGAGATCTTATCGCAACACAAGTTTTGTGCAAGTTTGATTAAATTTAAATCATAAATGAAGCTGCTATTGTGCAGACAAGGGCAAAATAGCTAATTCTGGTCCTTTCAGGGGCCATAACTCTGAAACCCATAATGGAATCTAGCCAGTTCAAGAAAGGAACCAAGATCTTATTGTGGTTGTGTGCCAGTTTGGTAAAAATCAAATCATAAATAAAGCTGCTATTGTGCAGACAAGGTCAAAATAGCTGATTTTGGCCCTCTTAGGGGCCATAACTCTGGAACCCATAATGGGATCTGGCCAGTTCAAGAAAGGAACCAAGATCTTATGGTGATACAAGTTGTGTGCAAGTTTGGTTAAAATAAAATCATAAATGAAACCACTATCGTGCAGACAAGAAATTGTTGACAGACGGACGCACGACGGACGAAGGGTGATCACAAAAGCTCACCTTGTCACTATGTGACAGGTGAGCTAAAAAGATCTAAGTCCACACAAAAATTCTTACCAGTAGAGATAGGTCAAAATACACCTCAAAATTGGATGTAACATGCATATTGTACTACAGAAAAGTGGTCTCGATTCAGTAATAAAATAGTTACAATATAAGCTATTTATAGTAACAACAAAGGGAAGTAATTCTAGGTTCTTGCACATGACACTCCATCTCATGATGGTGAACAACTGTGCTAAGTTATAGCAAAATCCCTCCATGCATGAAAAAGAAATGTTCTGGACAAAGTCATTCTTGTATCTAACCTTTGACCTCTAAGTGTGACCTTGACCTTAGACCTAGGGTCCTGGTTCTTGCGCATGACACTCCGTCACATGGTTGTGAACATTTGTGCCAAGTTACATCAAAATCCCTCCATGCATGAAGAAGAAATGCTCCAGACAAAGTCATTATTGAAATTAACCTTTGACCTCCAAGTGTGACCTTGACTTCTGCGCAGGACACTCCGTCTCAATGAGGTTAACACTCATGCCAAATATAAACGAAATTGCTCCATGCACATCAAAGTTATGGTCTGGACAAACAAATCCGGACGGACACACAGACATACACCGAACAGCCATTTGAACAACTATGTCTTCACTTCTGCAAGCAGGCTCGACAAAAATGAATGGGAATTTTACTTGTTCATTGGGATTAAATTTCATGGATCGACTCAACCACGAAAATCAGTCCCCCACGAATATCAATGATTTCACAGTAATTGACTTTAATCATGACTGTATGTTTTCCAGAAGTACAATGGATTGTTTAAACAGCAAAAATGTACTATTAGAATATTCCATCAGTTTGAAACAATTCAGTGCTATACATAGTTTCATTTGTATTAAATGAGAGTGAATGACTAAGAGCAATTATAAAACATCATAAACTAACCATCTCTAAGACTGACAGCCAGGAATTTCCCATCAGGTGAGAAATCTACACATCTAGCTCCCTGTTTGAGTATTTGAAAGTTCACCATCTTGTGGCTGTCTGAGATATCCCAAACTCGTGTTTTATCATCCATCGCTGGTTGTCACACAGAAATCTTTGATCGGGTGAACGGACAAACCCCATACTTCTCCTTCTAAATGACCCTGTGAATAATGAAAAATATGTAACTTCAGAAATCAAATTTTTCAACCAATGAATTTAAGAACAGCAGCATCAATTACTCTGAAATGCAAGAGATATAAAGTACATCAGTGCAGTTTGATCAAGATCTGCACTGTTCACCATTCAGTCAGTATCTTTTTGGTAATCACTACTTTTTACAATTAATGGTACTTTCGAAAAATTGAAACATGGACAAGTTCATTACAGAAATTTAGCAGGGTAAGGGTTAAAATACATACTTGTGTAATAAGTGTAATCGGTCCAGCTTTATCCACTTCTAAAATTTCTCCATTTCTAGTTCCCACTAATATCTTCCCATGTCCCAACACTGGCACGTACGGCTGGTGAGTCCGTGAGGAGTCGACCTCGTGACTGTGGAGACAGGTTCTCTTGGTGGTAATTCTTCAGGCATCTCTCAAACTGGTCATCCCATAGACCAATAACACCATCCTTTCCACCCGTCACAAAACCCTAACATCATAGGAGAAAAATCTATCTTGAATCATTGCAAAGCAATATAAATTCCAATAAGCAGTAATAAAGTTATCATAATATTTTCTTATACATAAATTTCTTGTGTCTAGTTATGTCAAAAAGCATTTGATTGAGCGCAAGATGAAAATATCTTTTACCGAGTGAACACCTGTTAAAAATTGTCAATAGTGGCATAGCAAATGAATGAAAATGTAAATTTTGGTGATCCCCAGTGAAATGCATTTTCATCTTGTGTTATACAAACAGTTTTTCTTCTTTTGATGGTATGAACCA
This sequence comes from Mercenaria mercenaria, assembly GCF_021730395.1. NCBI lineage: Eukaryota > Metazoa > Mollusca > Bivalvia > Venerida > Veneridae > Mercenaria > Mercenaria mercenaria. Next base: position 50,036,955 of record NC_069362.1, read on the forward strand.
GATTTTGCACATTCAGTAAAAATCAGTGAACTAGAGCTATCACTAAAGGTGATGAATGTACCCCCCACATGCACTGACATGGTACATTGCAATCTGACGCACACAAGATTGCATAATTATGTGGACTGTATGTATATAGACTGTATGTATACAGTATAGTAACAAAAAACAAAGTCCCATAACTATGCAGAATATTTATCTAAAAGAACGTAACATGCACCATGCACAACTAGGGTTGGTACTGATCACTTGTGTGAAGTTTCATTAAATTGTGTGCAAGGGTTCGGAAGATTAGGCGCGCACAAGATTGCATATGCAGACTGTATGTACATAGTACGTTAACAAGAAACAAAGTCCCATAACTCTGCAGAATATTTATCTAAAAGAATGTAACATGCACCATGCACAACTAGGGTTGGTACTGATCACTTGTGTGAAGTTTCATTAAATTGTGTGCAAGGGTTCGGAAGATTAGGTGCGCACAAGATTGCATATGTAGACTGTAGGTACATAGTAAGTTAACGAAAAACAAAGTCCCATAACTTTGCATTTTTTTTTTTCAAAAGAACCTAACATGCCCCATGCACAACTGCTGTTGTTACTTATCACTTGTGTGAAGTTTCATTAAATTGTGTCAAGGGAATGAGGAGGGATGGTGCGCATAAGATTGTGTCTATGTATATAGTATAGTAACAAAACACAAAGTCCTGTAACTCCGCAAAACATTTTTCTGAAAGAACCTAACATGCCCCATGCACAACTACTGTTGTTACTGATCACTTGTGTGAAGTTTCATTAAACTGTGACAAGGGGATGAGGAGAGATGGTGCTCACAAGATTGTGTCTATGTATGTAGTATAGTAACAAAAAACAAAGTCCCATAACTCTGCAATTTTTTTTCTGAAAGAATCTAACATGCCCCATGCACAACTACTGTTGTTACTGATCACTTGTGTGAAGTTTCATTAAACTGTGTGCAAGGGTTCAGAAGATTAGGCGCGCACAAGATTGCATATGTAGACTTTATGTACATAGTATGTTAACGAAAAACAAAGTTCCATAATTCTGCAATTTTTTCTTTTGAAAGAACCTAACATACCCCATGCACAACTACTGTTGTTACTGGTCACTTGTGTGAAGTTTCATTAAATTTTGTCAAAGGGATGAGGAGAGATGGTGCGCACAAGATTGTGTCTATGTATATAGTATAGAAACAAAAAACAAAGTCCCGTAACTCTGCAAAACATTTTTCTGAAAGAACCTAACATGCCCCATGCACAACTACTGTTGTTACTGATTACTTGTGTGAAGTTTCATTAAATTGTGCGCAAGGGGATGAGGAGAGACAGTGCGCACAAGATTGTGTCTATGTATATAGTATAGTAACAAAAAGCAAAGTCCCATAACTCTACAATTTTTTTTTCTGAAAGAACCTAACATGCCCCATGCACAACTACTGTTGTTACTGATCACTTGTGTGAAGTTTCATTAAATTGTGTCAAGGGGATGAGGAGAGATGGTGCGCACAAGATTGCGTCTACGGACAGACAGACGGACGGACGGACAACCTGAAACCAGTATACCCCCCCTTACAACTTTGTTGTTCGGGGGGTACAAAAATATGATATATTTCAAATTCTGTGTATCAAATGACTATTTTTGCAATTTTCACCCTTACTGTTAGTGATTACTTTTAAGACAATTATCACACAATTATCAGCTGAAATAGATAATACCCATATATATGCACATGTAAGACAGGTAAAATGTTAAGAATTATGACTGTCACACTAATATTAGGTACACACGTTATACCTTATCAAGTGAGTGCATAACAAACAATGGTCCCTCGTGAGCTTTGACAATTTTCTGTAAATTAGTTCCAGCCCAGACAAACATGTTACCATCACTGCCACCAGAATATGTTACGTCTTCAGTTTTTCCAAAAGCTATACACAACATATCACAGTTCTTGGCGATCTTTCCAAAAGTTCCTCGGCTGGATGTAAAACCTCCACCTATATATATACAGTGTACAGATATTAATAAATGTTAAAAACTTTAAAAAAATGGCAACACTGCAAGTATGTACAACAGAAGAATATCCTAAACAGCAGTGTTTAACAAATGTATTATCAATCAACTGAAAGCAACACATACAATTTGTTCCTTATCAAATTTTGTTTTTGTTGGGTTAAATATCACACCAACACAATTACAGATCATATGATGACTTCTAATGCAGGAAGACCCCAGGTAGCCCTTTGTGCATTAATTCATCATTTTCTAGCACCTGGATAAAACTATCAACCTTCTGTAAGCCAGCTTGATGGCTTCCTCACATGAAAGAATTCTATGTAAAAAGCCAGGTTTCTATCTCTCAGCAGTGAAGGGTAAATAATTTGTACTCAGTACTTTAACAGTTCAGCCACAGAGATTCCTGTACCTTGTCAAATGTTTTTTCTGATTAAAACATTATATAAAGATAATTGTTTAAAATAAAATATCAAGCTGAATAACAACTAATGAATGGACACACAGACACTTTAAGAGCTAATACAAGTCAAAAGATTTTTACCTGCCTGCGTCCAGAATTTGATATGTTTCACACCGACTGTGATAAGCTTGTTAGTATCAAAAGGATTCCATTTCACAACAAATATCTTATCTTTGTGACCCCCGGAATATAACATTATATGTTAAAAATCATATCTGAAAAGTAAATTAACCTGCAATCATTTTAAGCGGTGAAAAACTCTTCAGTTTACACATTTAAATGTGACGACTGGGGGTAAAATTTTAACATCTACTTTGTAAATTTGAGGAAAAGTGAAACAATGCTATGCTACTGCAACCAGTGCAGACAAAGATAAGCCTGCATGTCCGTGCAGGCTGATCTTTGTCTGCATTGTTCGCTATTCAGTCCATTAATTGGGGGCAATGCCCCCAGATTTAACAAACCGTCTTTCAATTTTCTTGTCGAGCTTATGACCAACCTGACAACACACAGAAAACAAGTTCCAAAGTATTTACCAAACATAACTTTCATATTGCATTTTGCAATTATATTTTTGATTCAGATATGATTAAATAGATCTACACATTTTATATTAACAACAGTATGTGAAGAAAACTAAACAGCATTATAAATATAAATTATAAAAGATCTTCTTAAGCGTAAGAATAATAAAGACGCTTGATTTGATCACGTGATCGATTCTGAAACCGACACTTGTTTTGATCATGTGACCTATTCTGAAATCCAATAACTAGTTTCAATACGCTCAAAAAATGTGTTCATGATTCTGCATGAAAATAGCAACTACTAAGGAATGGATGGATGCGGGCTGTCAATCAAACTAAATGTTATCTATGATATTGACCAATAAGATAACGCAGATTATTCAGTGCACTTACCTTGTTGCTAACCAGCCATTGCTTCCCACAAGCTTTCACTTAGAAACCGTTACTGACTTATTCTTTTAAGTTTTATACATATTTTTTTCGAAGGAAGTGGTGTTGAGGTGTGCGTTAGGAATATGTAATGCCTGACGAGCGGTACCCGGAAAGGCTAGAAGGGGGAAGATTTATTTTTTTCCGTAAACCAAAGGCCGATTTAGAAAAATATAAGCGTTGAATGTTAAACGGATCAATAAGCAATCTGCTCAAATGTAATTCTAATAAACTTTATATTGAAACTGATGTGTGTGTGTGTGTCACTAATGTGCATGGTATAATATAATAACCTATATAATACATCATGAATCGTCCGTCTCTCTTTACTCATTTGTCTGTGATCGGTATTTTAATACGAATTTGCTCACTTTATTTTAATTTAGGCCGATCGCAGAATTATTTCGTTCAAGGTATTAAATATATAAGTCATTTATATCTTATTTCATATAAAAATAACAGCTAACCTTCTTCAGCAATATATTCTATATTTTCGCATTTGACTGTATGTTAGCTATACTACATAAAAATGTTGAATTAAGCAACCAATCTTCTTACACAAAAAAAAATTAAACATAGAGCGCACATTGAACGAGTCATTAACAAAGTCAAAACATATACATGTAAATTAATTTTACATAGAATACCAAAACCATTATTCAAACATATAAATAAGATCTGGACAGTGCACGGCATATTAACTTTATTTCAAGGATAAAACGTAAGCTTTTATTAATCAGACATTAAATCAGGAGCATAAAGATAAATATTCGGGAGTGAATTTTAATGCTTTCTCATTATTTATTATGTTATATTATGTCTTTCATATTTGTAGACAGCAAGTATGACAACAGTATCCCCTGTTTCGACACCATTCTGTTTTATTCAAGGAAGTCTGACAATTGATAAGTTTAAACCGATTTTCCTGTCAAGTGCTTGCTTTTAAATGCAATTTGAAAAAAAAAAAATATACGCACATGGCGATGCGGTTTAAAATGTCGCTGAATTTTTTGTTTCATATATTTATTTTACCTTATGACTATTGTGAACTATTTATAACTACTATTAATACTATGATACAATAAATGCAAATGGATTCATTTTATCTGTTTGTTTTCTCTTTTTTCATTTTTATTTTTTGTTTTGCTTGCAAAATGAAGACATATATTATATGAACTGTCAAGTAAACAGATCACAGGTTTTCATTTCCTTGTTTCCACCGGTCTAACAAAAACATGGTTAATAGGTTTCGGCAAGATCTTTGTCCCTTTTGGTTTGTGCCATTGCTGTGATAGACTTGTTTAACTTTGCTGGTCTGGAATTTGTTTAATTTAATTGTGGAGGAGATTTAATCAGCCCTATGATTTGCGAGCAATGTACGACCGCACTGAAAATAAAATTAATATGCCTACCAAATGTTCAAAATTTTGTAAGTTTTCACGCAAAAATTAGTTCTGAAATATACACCAAGAATGGACATATGTTTATTTTTAAGACAACTGCGTGGTATTTTACAAATATATATTATAATACAATGGGAATATTTAACTTAATTGATATCACAGCGGTGATCGACAGGTCCATAATCAATTGCAACAGCAGCGCGATCGCAAAACATACTTGTAAAATAAGAACAGTAGAGTATTACGCAACGTTAATATAAAGCTATTGAACCAATTAATAAATTTCTTTATCTGTTGAAAATGTTATCTTGATGTAAGAATCACTTACACATTTGACCACATGAGTTGATATTTTATGGTAAAGCCAGCGTGGAAACAGTCTCTATACGACAGACGGGGACATACATTGAAACACCGCTCGTCAGCATCGTGACTCGAGCCCCTGGCTCGCTGAGCAATTCATGTGGTCCGGCCGATTCCCTTCTATTTCCCTAAGTGATTTTACCATGCTGTGTCGAGCACCGATAATCTCGTTTCGCTCGAGCATGACACTGGTCCTGTGTTTAATTTATTTCTTTGTTGTTTCTGGCTAACTCGAGCAGAGGTGTCAAAATTTTTCACACCTTCGGCGGTCAGAATGTATCGGTTAATTAAACATTTTCACACACCGTGAGAATTGCGTAGTAGTCTATTCCCAGACTATCTTATTAATAAATGTTTGTTTGTCGGTATATTTGATATTATGATGAGATTAATTATTGTTAAAGCTTAAAGAAAAGTTTTATTGATCAAATATCGATCAATTACTGATACTTAAATCATCTTTTCTGCGGATCGAAATCTTAGTAATTTTATCAGCGGTTGTTTGCATGCAAATGAAGGAAATAATATAGCCGTTTCATAAAATTGAGACGATAATTATGATATGCACTTGTTGATGAATAAAAATTTTAAAAAATATCTTAGTTGTTTCTTCGCATGTGCCATTTACAAATTACATATTGAAACGTCTATCAATAGATAACGTTTGTAATACGTTTGTTTTCGAAAATGTCACAAGTATGTTATTATTACGCATCACCGTTTACTCAGCAAACGGTCCCGATGACCGTAAAACAAACTTCAGTTTTCTTCATATGTTGGTCAATGTTTGGGTCACTCGAAACCATGGATAACTCGAGCATTTTGCTCATCCCCTTGCGACCTCGAGCGAGCGGTGTTTTACTGTACTATTTTGATCAAATAATTTATATTATAATCTAAGACGTAATTTCTTTTCACATGTTGCTTAAAAGATAACTAAGATTATAAATATACCATGCATTTGCATAAGGACTCAATATTTTTCCTGTCAGGAATATCTAGCAAAGACGGAAAGTGATTTTTCTTTGATAACGCCAGCATTTGGGGCTAACTTTTACCGTGGTTTCTTCTGATAACCTTAATGTCATGTACATAATCTTTAGTAAAACAACTAAGCCTCTTTGACAGCCATCTTTGTGCATTTTGGTTCACATTTTGGTAAGTATTTCACACAGATATCATCTGAAATACTTTCTAGCGAGTCAATCGCTAATGTACATTAATCCGCCATTTTGAAAGAAGCTTGTGGGAAGCAGCAACAGTAACTAAGGGGCGGAGTTTATTGATCGGTTTACGGATCCATCCATTGCAACGCCACTGATAAGCCGATAGATTATTGATTTTTCCATCGCCATGCCGCGACACTGTTGTGGATGTGTATTATGGAGAAACTTTATCAGTTTGCGGCGATCAGTACCGTTTATCAGCAGGCGAATCTATAAATATGCGGCAACATCCTATAGATCCCGATTCGCAATCTTTTCTGTGCAGGTGTTATTTCTAAAATATTATTATAAAAGATAATAATAATAAAAAATAAAATTAAAAAAAAACAGTGTTTTACTTGAAATAGAATAGGTAGAAATATTCATTACTTATTCGTCAGTTTGAATTTATGACTTATTTGGTTGGGGCGGGGGGATTAATTTGACAGTTTGATTTTTTTGTAATTATTATCTAATTTAATAATCTTCAGTAGATTTTATCTCTCATTGTTCGAATTCGTCAAATCAACTATGAACATATTACTTCTGTTTTACACCAACTATTAAGAACATTTTAAAGCTTAAAGGCATATTTATGTACTTGCTCGGACCGTCCTTATTCGTGATTGTATATTATGTATAATTATATATTTTGATCTCGAAATCAGCTGTAAATCGTTAATCAAAATGTCTTGTCCACAGAAGTTGCATAAAAATGAATTGAATTTCAAATAGTTACTAAAATTTAATACACAGTTGCATGGTGCATATCCATATCGGCGGACTCTTTGCGAAATATGCTTTATCGGCGGTTTCTTGCGTCGGCACCGGCGATTCTTTGCTATAAACAGGTTGGCAGTTATAAAAAGTCAGATAAACACATCAAATTAATTAAGCTATAATGTTTCCAGATAGTCATTAGCCTAGAGCCTCTCTGTGCGTAATGCAGAGAGCCTGCCTGTGCATCAAAAAAACAAGAGGACCATGATGGTCCTGAATCGCTCACCTCTTCCCACATGACCCAGTTTTGAGTATAACGTCATTTTTTCTATTATTTGACATAGTGACCTAGTTTTTGAGCTCATGTGACCCAGTTTTGAACTTGACCTAGATATTATCAAGATAAAAATTCTGACCAATTTTCAAGAAGATCCATTGAAAAATATGGTCTCTAGAGAGGTCACAAGGTTTTTCTATTATTTGACCTATTGACCTAGTTTCCGAAAGGTACGTGACCCTGTTTTGAATTTTACCTAGATATCATCAAGGTGAACATTCTCACTAATTTTCATGAAGATCTCATGAAAAATATGGCCTCTAGAGAGGTCACAAGGTTTTTCTATTTTTATACCTACTGGCCTAGTTTTTTACCACACGTGACCCAGTTTCAAAACTGACCTAGATATCATCAAGGTGAACATTCAGATCAATTTTCATGAAGATCCATTCAAAAATATGGCCTCTAGAGAGGTCAAAAGATTTTAATAATTTTAGACCTACTGACCTAGTTTTTGACCGCAGTTGACCCAGTTTCAAACTTGACCTAGATATCATCAAGATGAACATTCAGACCAACTTTCATACAGATCCCATGAAAAGTATGGCCTCTAGAGAGGTCACAA